>NW_023425493.1:17750974-18979724 GCF_014108245.1 Pipistrellus kuhlii | reverse complement strand
CCACTCATCTTTCTAGAACATTCCTGCTCTTGGGATTTCCCTTTACCTGGAGCACCCTTCTCTTGGATTGGCTCATGATTTCTTTTCATAAGTCTCTGCTCAGATATCACATGTCTTATCCTCAAAAAGGCCTCTTACGGTGTAGAAAACAGACTGCACTCCCACAGTTTTCTCCAGCCCTTACTTTGCTCCCCCACCCCCCACCCCATAGCACGTGTCTCCATCTGAAGCTACACTACTTGCTTGTTTGTTTACTTGCTTAATGTCTGCCTTCCACACCAGAATAAAAGCTCCTAGAGGGCAGACTTTGTCTTATTCACCATGGTATTCTGAATTCTAGAATGGTGATAACTCAGAGTGGGTTCCTAGGAAATATTTGTTGCAAGAATGAATTAATGAATGGGTGATGAATCAATGCCAACTATTAATAGTAAAGGAGTTTGGGGACTAGAGAGTATTAGAATACTTTTTTTTTTTTTAAATGCCTGGCCAGTGTGGATTAATGGTTGAGTGTCAACCCATGAACCAAGAGGTCACCGGTTTGATTCCCAGTCAGGACACATGCCCAGGTTGTGGGCTCCATCCCCAGTAGGGGACATGCAGGAGGCAGCCAATTGGTGTTTCTCTCTCATCAGTATTTCTTCCTCTCTATCCCTCCCCCTTCCCCTTTAAAAATCAATAAAAACATATTTCAAACAAACAAACAAAAAATATTCTATTGGGCTTGAAGGATTTGGACAGGTGACAAGAAGAAGAAATGGCTTAGCAGGTGCAGAAATAGCACCAGCAAAGCCAGGTATGGCCACAGTATTTGTGAGACAATAAAAAGAAACTGTCCTGCCGAAACCGGTTTGGCTTAGCGGTAGAGCGTCAGTCTGTGGACTGAAAAGGTCCCAGGTTCGATTCCGGTCAAGGGCATGTACATTGGTTGCGGGCACGTCCCCAGTGGGGGGTGTGCAAGAGGCAGCTGGTCAATGTCTCTCTCTCATCGACGTTTCTGGCTCTCTTTCTCTCTCCCTTCCTCTCTGTAAAAAACCAATAAAATATAAATAATAATAATAATAATAATAATAATAATAAAACTGTCCTGATAGAGGCAGAGAGCAATAAAAGATGAAAAAAGAGACTGAGGTTGAATAGGTTAAAAAAAAAAAGAAAGGGTCAGACCAGAGCAGTGGTTGGATGTGTCACATGGAAGAATAATTTGATGGGGACATGACTTCTTCCAAGGGGGTGGCAAGGTGTCAATGACAAGTGTGGCATGACATGGTGATTTAAACTGGGAATAAAGGAGAGTTCTGCCACCAGAACAAGAGTCAGGCAAAGCCTTGGGCCAAGATAAAGGGGTCTACAGGCTTATTTCCCCCGTAGCTTGAGTAACAGTTTCAGGAAGAAACTCCTTTGCTCTTGGGATGTATCTCAGAAGTTTAGAGGTCAGGACAGAATCTGAGAATGGGCCCGCCAGGAGGACCTCACCATACTGTTGTCAGGGAATAGCTAGATGTTGGCATAGAATCCTGGAAGTAGTGGCTCTTGTGTGGAGGCATGCAAATCTCAAACTTTCTGAAAACACCTCCGAGATATTGTTGAGAAATGTCAGATTTTTAATGACACAGAGAATGATCTCAACAGAATTTCGAGTGAATCCCCCTTAATTTTGCTATAGATGCCTTAAAAACATAATTTGTTCTGGTTCTAAGTGAATTTTTGTAGCCTTGCTCTAAAGATGCACACACTGTCCTTTTGAGAAATCATGTTTGTTCCAGATGTTGCTAATTGTAGCAGTGGTGGAGAATTGACTTGCTGTAAGAAAAAGGTGGAAATGACCTGGATGAGTATAGCAAAACCCAAAGGATTCGATCGTTTTTCTGTTAACATCAAGTGTCTAATTAGTTGGTAAAACCCGTTACAGTTCCCTGATTTCCACCTCTCCTCAAAGATGACAAAAGCACAGTATGTCTCACCAAAGCAACCCTTTATTAAAGAATGCTTCAGTATTTATTTATAAGCTTGTAACTCAGCCATTTACCCCCCTTGCCAGAGGGGAGGGGGGGCACGTCCCTTTGTTGTTCCTTTGCTGTGTCACACACCACAGCCTCATATGGGTGGTATGAACACTGAGCTGTGCCTCGCTCTTCCTGGTTCAATCTTGTGTTCCCTCTGTTTTCTGATGCATGAGGAAGGGGAATTCCAACCATTGAGTGTTCCACCTCTCTGCTGGTACTTCACATAGTTCATAGCTCAACGAATCCTCACGTGTGAAGGCCATAACATCGCACTCGCATCACATGTAAAAAAGTAAACCTCAGAGAACAATTTTGCCTCTAGAGTCTGTCTATCTTGGATAAGTAATATGTTGACTTTTGGACCTCCCATTTCTGGGCTCCAAATCTGTGCATTAAGAATAGTCCACCAAACCCTGGCTCGTGTGGCTCCATTGGTTGGGGCATTGTCCTACATACCAAAAAGTGGTGGGTTTGATTCCCGATCAGGGTGCATACCTGTGTTTGGGTTCAGTCCCCGGTTGGATTGTGTGTGGAAGGCAGCCAATCTCTGTGTCTCTGTCTCTCTGTGTCTCTGTCTCTCTCTCTCTGTCTGTCTCTGTCTCTGTCTCTCTCTCTCTGTCTCTCTCTCTTTCTCTCTTTTTTTCTCTCCACCATCACTTCCTCCCTCCCTCTCTCCCTTTCTTCTTCCCTCCCTCTCTCCCTCTCTCCTTTCCTGTCTCTAAACAATATCCTTGGGTGAGAATTGAAAAAAAAAAAAAAAAAGGAAGAAGAATAGCTCTGTCTACTCATATGGAAGTAAAACCCTTTGAGACAAAATTGATTAATAACTTAGAAATGGCTAGATCTCACTTATGTCACACACACACCCAAAAAAATAAGTCCAGAGCAACAAAAGAATATGTACAGGAACAACAACAACAAAAACCCTGTCCTTTCCTCCTCCAGATAGGGGCCACATCTTCTTTGTCACTATATCCCCAGTGCCTGGAATAGAAAGAAAATGAAATGGTTCTATGGAGGCAAATGAATTCATATGGTGGCTTTGGGCCCTTGCTGTATAGAGTGACTGTAAGTTTTCTCCCCCCCCCCTTTTTATTTTTTTATTAAGGTATTATATATGTACAAATCTTACCATTGCCCCCCACCCCACCCCACTCCCTCACCCCTCAGTGTTTTGTGTCTGGAAGTTTTCTTGAGTCACTATGGGCCAGGTCCCCTGCTTCTAGGCAGGTTCACATCCAAGGTAATCAACAAAAGGACTTGGCCTTCCTCCTTAAGGCCTAAAAAACAACACAGGTGGACGGTAAGGAAAACAAAGGCCTAAAGTCAAGCAAACATTATCCACATTGCCTTCTTGCCTCCTTTTCTAGCCAGCTCCCTCCTTCCCTCTCCCCCTCCTTCCCTCCCTTCCTTTCTTCCTTCTTTCTTTTTTGTTAAACACACACACAACAACAACAACAGATCTGTTGGTGGGAGAATTTCTGGATGTTTCCACAAGCAGATGGCAATGTTCTTGTTCTGGAGTTATAGGAAGCAGACAGAGAAGGGGCGCTGGGAAAGGGAATAATTGAATCCGAATTGGACAAAGCACATCTGTCCAATCAGTAAACCTCTAATTCTAATGACTTGAAAAATGACTCCATTTGCAAAAATGATATAACATCATCGCTACATTATTATCACAATCAGGAGTGTCCCATAAAAGATTTCAGCTTTATTCATTCTTCTAACGAATGTTTGGTCGGTGCCATACACGTCAGGCTCCAGGCTAGTCGGCTTATTTTAAAGAGATGAACAAAACAGAGTACTTGCTGTTCTCAGGCTCACCATCAAGCCAATCCAAAAAGCAGTGACTGTGCAGCTTGGTCTGTGCTGGGACAGCTACATGCCCAGGACAGTAGGGAAGCCTTGGAGGGCAGTCAGAAAGGGTCCCAAGACCTGGTGACACTGGACCTGTGTCCAGAAAAGTGGTAGGATTTAGACACCGGTGGAGAAGGAAAGAAAGTTATTTGAGGCAGAAGTAAAAGTGAAATATGAGAGCACCTGAGCTGTTGGGAACCACAGCTAGTTGGTATGTGGAGCCTGAGATGAGGCTGAAGAAGCAGCAGGGATGGATTAAGAAAGTCTCTAACTTTTAAGATTGGATATTAATCTGAAAGCATTGGGGAACCATTGAAGGGTTTTCACCCAGGAACAGAAATATCATATTAGCATTTTGGACAATCACTTGGGAAGGAGTCGAGAAACCAGACTGGGTACAGAGGCACTGGGTAGGAAGGTAGGACAAGAAACTAGGTGAGAAATTACAGAGGGCCTACGCCAAGGAGCGTCAGGGAAGATGGCGAGAAGAGGCATGCTGGCCGGCTGAATGCAAAGAGTGAGAAGGAGGAGACACCTTAGAAAACCCCCAGGCTGCCGGCTTCACTTACCAGGTTGAATATTGATATTACTAACCAACAAACAAGATAGGAAAAGGCCACATCTTGGGGAGGAAGATACTGTGGACAATTTTGGATATGTTAAGTTTGATACTTCCAGCTGGCGGTGAGAGAGCCAGGTTCAAAGCTCAGGAACAAGATCTAGGCTGGAGAGATGAATTTTAAAAATACATGGTGGGTAATCACCGAAGCTGTAGGTTTAACTTCTATTAGATCAATGGCTTGCAGGCAGTTTTTCTATAACCCACAATAGAAATACATTTTATAAAGCAATCTTGTGTACACGTACGCATACACTTAAAAATTCACTGAACAACACTTATTGTTACTAAATGCAATGGAATGTAATAATTTCCCCTTTTGATTTTTTAAATGAAGGTCAGATTTACACTAACAGGTTGCAAACTTCAGTTCAGAACACGTTGTCCTAGACCAGTGGTCAGCAACCTCATTAGTCCACAGAGCCAAATATCCACAGTACAACGATTGAAATTTCTTTTGAGAGCCAAATTTTTTAAGCTTAAACATCTTCTAACGCCACTTCTTCAAAATAGACTCACCCAGGCCATGGTATTTTGAGGAAGAGCCACACTCAAGAGGCCAAAGAACCGCACGTGGCTTGCGAGCTGCAGTTTGCTGACCACTGTCCTAGACTGTCAGCTTCTTGTGATGAGGACCACATCTTACACAATTTAGATTCCCCACAGCATCAACTATGATGCCTTTCACATACTGAATTTGTATGGAAGGAGGGAGGGAGGGAGGGAGGGAGGGAGGGAAGGAAGGAAGGAAGGAAGGAAGGAAGGAAGGAAGGAAGGAAGGAAGGAAGGAAGGAAGGAAGGAAGGAAGACTTCCTGATACTCAATCTTGATTTTCTCCAATAGTACAATGACATCTTGTCTCCTCCAATGCTCTTGAACTTTTGCACATAGTTTCTATTTCTCTCACATATTTTCAAGATGAATCAATTATGAATCATAAGGCCTGGGGTGAGATTTGATAGTTTGCTTTACCTCTTTACCGCCCTCCTCCCCTCCCCCCGCCCCCCTCAAATCCCCCTTCCCCAGTACCAGCTCCCTAAACCACATCAAGCATTCCAGGCATAGTCTTTGAAGCTGAGCTGGACTGGCTAAGCGACGTGCTCACATGGTACGGCTGCAGCTCTTTCTAGGCAAAGACTGTCATGCTCTGGACCACATGACCCCACCGCAGCTACTGGGGCCAGAAGATGACAGCAGCGGCCAATGTGCACGCACACACACACACACACACAGAAGAGGAAGCAAAAGCCATGAGGAAGCAGAAACTATGAAGGCAAGAGGAAGAGAGGACGGGATGTAGAAATTGGTTGCTAGGAACAGCAGCAGCTAAAGAAAAAGCAGAGAGTAGTTGAGAAACCAGAGCAGCAGAGCTCTGGGAAAGGGTGCAGTGGCAGCTTCTGCTCAGCGGGACCAGGTACCAAAGAAGCCGTGTTGAATCCCAAGTTACCTTCCACTCACCTCATTGCATTTCAGCTCTGTGAGGTCCCGCTGCTCATAGTTTTGTTTTTGTTTTTTCTCCACAAGGACTGGTTGTCCCAAGTGCAGTTGCTCTCTTTCTTAATTTCCCATGTATTTTTAAAAAGTCTTAAGTTATGGAAAAATTGCAGAGGACCCACATACTCTTTACCCAGATTCACCCATCTTTAATACTTTGCCACATTTCCTTCGCCTCTCATTTGTTTCTGAAGCATGGCCTCTTGATATTTCAGTGTAAATTGTGATAAATAGGATATTTTCTCATGCAACTATAATACAATACAGATATCAAATTCAGGAAATTTTACATTGATGTAATACTTTAATGTAAAAGTTCAAGTTTCTACATCAATGTTCATAGCAGCATTATTTTCAATAGTTAAAAGGTAGAAACAACCCAAATATTCATCAGTAGATGAATGGACAAATAAAATATGGTATATGCATACTGTGGAATATTATTCAGCCTTGAAAAGGAATGAAATTCTAATTTATGCTATAACGTGGATGAACCTTGAGGACATGTTAAATGAAACACACCCATCATAAAAGGAAAAATACTGTATGATTCCATTATATGCGGTGCCTATAATAGTCAAATCCATAGAGATAGAAAGTAGAATGGTGGTTCTCAGAGGCTGTGGAAGAGAAATAGGCAGCTTTGTTTGATGGACATAGAGTCTCTGTTTGGAAAAGATGAAAGTATTCTGGAGATGAATAATGATGATAGTTGCACAACATCGTGAATGTACCTAAGGACACTGAACTAGACACCTAAAAATAGTTAAAATGGTCATAAATACAATTTTTAAGCCCATGTTCAAATTCTGTGGATTGTCCCTCTCCCACTGTCTAGGATCATGCATTTCACATACTGCACTTAATTATTAGGTCTCCTTATGAGCGACATAAGGAACAACTCATTTCTGTTTACCTGGACCTTTGCAGTTCTCACACTGAAAGTTCTGTGTCCTGGAAAACCACTCAGTCCTTGGCAAAGGGGGACAGTTGGCCAGCCTACTCTTTAGTCTCCTTGGATCTGTAACAGTTCCTCTACCATTCTTTGTCTTTCGTTGCCATTTTTTTAAGAAATCAGCTCAGGTATTTCATAGCATGCCCCTCAATTTGCTTTTGCCTGACATTTTCCCAGGTTAGACATTTCTGGCTGGAATATTGCGTTAGTAATATTGCATCCTTTTGGAGTATTGCACTTGGAGGCACAGGTGTCCCTTTGCCCCACATGGGTAGGTTCATTTTAATCATGGTGAAGGTGTGGTCCAGTTTCACAATCATGCACTTGCTACTTTCCTCCCCATATACTCTTCAAGTAAACTTCTGTTACAGTATATAAGTGCCCCTTGCAACCTGAAAGAGCCTAAGCGGAAGGTACACTCTTTTTTTAGGGAGCATCTAATGACATTCTTGCACTTGAAAAAAGAAACCTTTTCAGGGCCCCATTTCCATTGTCATTTCACCAAGCACACTAAACTACTTTATTCTTCAGCCCTTCCCGCCTTTGCCACTTTAGGTTTTTGAGAGAAAGGCTTTTTGAAATGCAAACATTTCTATACAAGCCCCTCTCTTTATTTTGTTTATTTTTTTATTTATTTATTAAATTATTATCTGTGTACATATTTTAACATTGCCCCCCCCCCACATACCCTCCCTCCCCAGAGTTTTGTGTCTCTTAGTTGTACTTATATGCATGTATACAAGTCCTTCGGTTGATCTCTTATCTCCCCCAGATTTCCCTACTCTCCCCGCTGTACAAGCCCCTCTCTTTAAAAAAAAAAAAAAAAAAAAAAAAAAAAAAAAAAAGCATCACATTACTGAAGAAAGTATGTATTTCTGTTTGAATTCTGTGCCTTGACACGTATTCTCAAAGTGAGAAGTGTGGTTGGGGGAATGCACACTGTTTATGTGTAACAGAGACCTTTGCTCTCCTTTATCAACAGCCCAGCTGCCACCCGAGTTTGTTGTATTAAGTAAATGATCAGTTTAAATGAAGACATCTCCTTTATTAATTACTCAATCGGGTAACCAGTGGACTCTCCAAAATCACAAGCAGTCATAGAAGGCAGGCTTTGCGGGGAAGAGGCAGATGAGCAAAGGTCTCTGAGCTGTTGGAAAAACACAGGAGCCTTAACCCAGCCCTGACCATGGTCTAACATGCCACATAGTCTGTTTGTTTATTATGTTTGCTGTCTGTTTTCTGCCTCTCTCTGCTCTTTTGAAGAAAACTCCCGTAAATCCAGGATGTCTGCTGTGCTCACAAGCATGATGCCTGCCCCATAGTATGCATTCAATTAAGATTTGTTGAATCAATGAATGAATTTATTCATGACTGTAATTAATGTAGTAATACCATTGACTTGTACACCTAAAATTGGTTAAAACAGCACCTTTTATGTCAGGTATATTTTGCCACTCAAAGAAAAGTTTTAAATCATCTGACATGAGTAGTCCTGAATTGCTGCTGTATTTGAAATTGTCTCCATAGATTTTTCTCTCAGTAGGTCTTCTAATCAGCCTAGACCAGTTCCTCATCCCAAGAACTAATGGAGGATCAGTCTGTTTCAAAACCCCTTGACTCAAGCTTTTAGTTTTTCTGGTGGGCAGTGGGGAGATAAAGAATAGCAGCCTGTCTTAGTTATAAATAACCTTTCCACTATACTTCCTTCCCAGGCACCCCACTCCCACTCTCGAGTTGAAGAGTGGAGTCCTCTAAAATTAATGATAGAATGGTTTTGTTTTCCACATTTCCCCCAAGGAAAGGTAGGAAAAAATACCAGTTTGTGTTTTCTGCCAGCATTCCTGGTCATCCATCTTCAGCTGGGTACTTACCAAGCACTGTGGCAATGAGGAGCTTAGAAACTGCCCCTTGAATAAGCACTACATTCACTTCGGTTCTTGGGTTTTCTTCCCTAGCAGTGAAGAGTTCATTCATGCCAGTGATGAAGTCTGAAGAGCACAGAAGCAAGAATTACAGCTCAGGGAAATTCTGTGAAATAGAATAAGCAGGGGGAGATATAACTATATTAATCATCTCTGCTTGGAGTTTTCTGTTCACTAAAGCATTTACTGTTCACAAAATGCTTTATGAGCTACAGCTAATAAATGTACAGACGAATGCAAGGCAGAACCTGCAAGCAGTAAAATCATTATGGATCAAAGCAGTTTTTCTTGGCCCTTCAAACTATCTAGTTTGCTTTTTATTTTATTATTATTTTTTTTAATCCTCACCCCAGGGTATTTTTCCATTGATTTTAAAAGAGAGTGGAAGAGAGAGGGAAAGTCAGAGAGAAAAATGGATGTAAGAGAAGCACATTGATTAGACCCAGGCCAGGGAGGAGTTTGCAATTGAGGTATGTGCCCTGGACCCTTCCATCAGCAGCCTGACACTCTATCCACTGAGCCAAACCGGCAAGGGCTAGTTTGCCTTTTTTTATTAATTAAATTTCATTGGAGTGACATTGTTCAACATGTACATATAGGTTTCATGTGTGGATTTCTAGTTTGCTTTTTAAATATTTGAATACTTTTGTACAAGTTGTGATTATGACACAAGTTTAAATACACCATGCCTTTTATGAATCAACTCTGATCTAGGAAAGCCTCCACTCTAATGCTGATTCTTCTCTGAGGTTTGGGAGGAAAAGCAAAATTTAAAGGGGTGCTCATTAATGTAAGCCTTCACAAATATATACAGAAGTATATTGGATGCTCAATTTGAAAGCATTTCATTGAATTTAACACCAAAGTCAATGAGCTAATATAATTTTGGAAATAGTGGTAAAAGAATTTGTAAAAGGCAGAAATGACGAGTGACATCATTTACAAATTTTCTGTCTTTTGTGCAAATGTACAGATGAGGATGCAAGAAACAGATCATTGGGTGCCTATTTGTACTGTTTTAAGTGTTTTTACACATTTTATCTCATTTAACTTACAGCCATATCCACATCTCTCTACATAGATTAGAATATCAAGGTACTCTTTTTGAGAGAAATGATTTCATTCTCAGCTAAGTAATTTTTTCTCCTTCACTCTCTTTTTTTTCATTTCTTTTTTTAATTATAGGAACAAGAAGCCATTTCTACTTTATTTTAACCCACTGCTTCTAAAAGTCAGACACATTTTTTAGTTTTCTAACAAACAGAAAAAGCATGTTTTTGTTGAAAGATTATAAAGTTAATTATATTGATCTCTAAGCCCGCATTTTGAATAACTATATTTTATTATAACTACACATTTTAGTTAGAACATCACTACTGTGCTTAGTTTAATTGCATGTTTTGATTCTGAACTGCAGTAAAAATGCTGGGTTTGAGCTAAAACTGTCACAAGCATATGCAGAAAGTTTGCAAAGGAAGTCAGGATGAGAACTATCAACTGGGGATAAGGCTCTCAGAACAATGGACTATTTGACACACACCCACTCCTAACAAGCACAAGTCACCTTTTCTAACTCTCATTTTTGGTAAAAAGAACACAATGAGCAAAATGGCTACACACAGATTACTCCAAAACATAACCTTGATCTGGCATTAGCAGTAGGTCATTGATTACCATCTTAGACAAAATAATTTAGCAAAACAACAAAAAAAATTAGAATAAGGGTAACATTTAAAAAGCATCATACTAAATAACACCTATATTATTCAATAATACAATCCCGCTCAATTTCCATATACTCTCATATGTGTAAGGACTATTCAATTGCTGTAGCTCCCACTTGAGTAATCAATGAATAACTGTTGACTTGTTAGAAGTTATTCAACAGTGCCTGTGAAGGTTTAGATGAATAGATAAACTTCAAGAAAAGATAGATGATGCTACTTATGTGGACTGTAAGAAATCCAAACTTAACGAAGAATGTCGGATCTGGAGCATGAAAACCTGAATTTCAGGAATCCATTCTAACAGTTATTCATTGTTTGACCTTTCAGAAGTTCATTTTCAATTTGGAAAACAGGGATAAAAATATTACTTGCCCTTTAATAATAAATGCTTTTAGAAAGACTCTGATTTTAGTTTCCATTTAAATTTTTTTATTTTAAAAATCAATTTCCAAATATTTAAAAAATCAGAAAAGTAGATATGAGGAAAAAGAAAAAAATCATCCATAGTTCTCCCATCCTTCTTCACCTTCTTTGCTTGGATATCACTTTCTCAGTGAGGCTTTTTGGAAACTGGGTTCAAAGTTCTTGCACAACCACCTCCACACACACAAACACCAGGCACTCCCCATCTATAGCACTTCAGGTTATGTGGCCCACAGATTAGTATATTTATTTGCATATTGTCTTTATTCAGAGGAATTTGAGCATCATGAAGTCAAGGACTTTTTTCATTTTGTTGGTTGTTGTATGCCTACTCCCTGTCCCTTATCAGCGTTCTATGGCGATTCATTGAATAAATCAATGAATTCAAACACAAGTAATATTAACATTTAGTCGATAGATGTGTTTCTTCTAGTATTTTTTAAAATCTTAATGCAGTGAGTTTTATTTTTAACATAAAAGGGGAAAAGTTCCAGGCACTGTGCTAAGGAGGTTACATATTTTTTGTTATTTAATCTGTCAGCAACCCTGAGTGATATTACACCTCTTTTACAGATGAGAAAACCAAAGGCTCAAAGTGTTAAGCAAATGCATGCAAAGCAATGTGTGTAAGGTCATGTTCCTAGGAATTGAAATTGAATTCAAATCAAAGTGTGTGACCCTAAAGTCTGTGCAGTTTCACCGCATCATTGGGCTTTATAGTTGTCCTCTTGCTGTATATTTATTCATACCCATCTTTTACCACTTAGCTTTATATTTTAAGTATTTCCTCACGTTATCACATTTCATTTCCTTTATTTTTTCACTAAGCTAGACAATGCATTAAAGCTAAAACTAACTGCAAATGCAGACCATACTAGAGAGAGCGGTAATATACATTGGTTGAAGGTCATCATTATCTATCATGTAAGTGTTACAAGCTTTCCTATTTAATCTACTCCTATACTTTTGTCCACATCCCCTCCCTATTCCTGTCTACCCATCTACATTTGTATTAGTTGAGAGTCTCAGACTCAACCTAGCTGCTCAAGTGTTTTGTTTTTGAGAGGCATTATTTATGAGAGAAGACAGAGTTGGCTCACATGTCTGAAGCTGAACAGTTAAGCCTTGAAAAGGATGTGTCGGCTGGAGCCCGGCCATTGGGGCTCTCTGGCCATCTCCTGCCTTTGAATCTCTGCCTGTTGGTGTCATCCTCCCAGACCGGCTTCCTCCATTGGAGTGAAGACATCACTGCCTTGGGCACACATACTTCCAGCTCTCTGATCATAGGAAAAAGGAATATCTCTCTTCTAGCTCAAGCATGATAAATATTAGTTAAAGAACAGAGATTGACCTGCCTGCGCTTTGTGCCTATGCAGGGACTGATCAATGTGCCCAGGGGAGTGGAGAACAGTGATTGGCTCAGCTCGAGCCATGAGACTTTCCTCCGAAGCACTTCCCATTACGGTAGCCCCCACCTGGTGTTAAGGATCACGTCCCAAAATAACGTCTGTTCTGAACAGACAAAATATTGATTGTTCCCCTGTAGGACCAGATCAAGCCCTGCCTCCTTCCTTAACCCTTCAGGCCTGTTCATTCATTATGAAGGGCCACAGAGCACCTGTCTTGTGGTAGGCACCGCTAGGTTCTGGAGATAGCCTTATTCATTCAGTCAATCAACCAACACTCTGTCAAGCAGCTTGTTATAAATTGCTGGGAACACAACAGTGAGGAAGACAAAAAAGTCTCTACCCTCTAGAACTTAAATCCTTTTGTCATGACATCTGATACACAAGTGGATAAATGAAAGATCATAGGCTGTGAGAAGAAATAACGAGGGAACCATAAGAGGATAATGAGGATAGACACGGGGAAGGGTGACCCCTCTGAAGAACTAATAATGTAAAAATTACCCAATCCACTGTGTCCTCTTCATGAATTCTCACAGGTCTTAGTATAGAGGCTGAGCATAGGAAGATTTGCTAAATTGAAAGGGAACTTGGGAAGTGCATTGTCTAGCTTAGTGAAAAAATAAAGGAAATTTCTGGAACATTGAGACTTGCTGGTTAAAGGAGGTCATACTCCCTTATGAATTTTAGGAAAAAAAACATGTCATTTAACAATCATGAAGAAAAAATGTGTGTCCATAGGAACTGCAGAGTTCACAAGGTTTCAGTACACATTTCCAAACAAGCCTAAGAAATGTGTCATTGCTATCCAACTCAACAAAAACAAATCCATAACAAACAGCGGGGAGGGGGAGGCTGTTCTGCACTTCACATACCTAAGCACTACAGAACTTAGCCTCCTCTGAAAATCCACTAGGCATGTTATTTCTTTGCAATGATCTTTTCCCCTGGATAAATTTGTTTCTATGAATAACTAAACTGGGTTCCTAGACCCAATTCCAAATGTGTTGGGGTCGGGGGAGAGTCCCCACACACAAACAATTCCCAGACACTAACAGGGTATTTAAGAATTCAGCTCAGTTCTGACACTATTTACCTGGAGGTAGCATCCAATTCCACAGATTAATGCCATTCCCCAATCCAAACACAGCTATAGCCCAGGCTCTTACCTGTGCTTCTGACCAGCTGACTACAGACAGGAGATTTGAAGGGCCCCTCTCCAACTCAAAGTGCCAATTACAAGTTACATTCAAATCTTCGAGACAATTACCTTGTTCTTTTTATGTCTGCTCTTCTTCAAGCTAAGGACCCCTATTTCTTTTTATGTTCCTCATTGATGAAGTATGATGAAGTATGCCCCTTTGTTACATCTCTGCAGCATCCATTCGTTTTCTTTTCTCAAGAATCCTCATTTCCAACTGGAACTTCATATGGTTCTGGAGTAGCTGTCTCCATCCCTGCTCCTATGGTGAAGTCCATTCCATTCTCCTGGCCACTGGGATGGCATCAGGGGAGGGTATCTGATGTAAGCCTATCCAATCAGAGTAAATTTCCGGTCTTCAGCTCTTTGGATCTAAGGTATGGGATGGGTTGAGGATGCATGGAACCTTGGGAATTGTTGACATCTCCCTGGGACCACAAAAAGAAGAGCCTACCTGAAAACAGTGCCAATATCCAAAAGGCTGGTGGAGAGATGGAGAGAAAACCCAAGTTCTGTCTGGTTGCCTGATGTAACTCCCCCAGAAAAGCCTTGTCTGAAAGCAGTTCTTCAGAAGTATGTGGTTTCAATTGCATGAATCAATAAGTACTCCTTCTTGCTTAGTCCAGTTTGGTTCTAGTGTTTTGTTACCCCCAACTAAAAATATCCTGACTGGACGCGTGCGAGATGGCTCTTTCCTATGGTTGCCTTCCTTTGGACAGACTCCAGTTTGCCAATGACCCTCTTACCAGGTTCCCAGAACAAAGCTACTGTTCTAGATGGAGCCTGGCCAGTGCAAGTCACAGGGGTGCTCTCATGAGCCCTGATTAGAATGCAGTGTTGTTACGTCTGAACCTGAGACTGCATTAGGATTTTGAGCATCCCAATAAAAGCTGCATTGTTACTTCGGTGGAGAAGCTGGATTTATAAGTTCCCTGGCTCCAGCTATGCTCTACTGCCACCTGAGTGCTGTGCTTTTCAGTGCTGCACACTCACCTTTGTTGCTACATCCTAACGTACTACATTGATTACTTCATATCCTATTTGACACCGTCCTCTATAGATCTGAGTTCTTATAATGTTGTGTTTCTAATTTTTTTTCTTAAAAAGTATACACATGAATGTACTTTTAAAAGAAAAATAAGATATGTATACCTACTTATGATATATGCATGTGTGTGTGTGTATAAAATCCTTACTATTGCCTTCACATATACAAATATATGAGCAAAACCCTGCGCCTATGGGCCGTTGGCCAAGACAGGACCTTTGTTATAGTGAGCTAGATAGCATGATGATAGCTGTTAAAATAGGACTCTGCTTATACTTAATCCTTCTCCAAAAAAGGAAATATTTAGTTTCAGGGCGGTATCTAGTAGTTACAGAAGGAAACATTAGAAAAGAATGAGGGATGTGTGTTGGCCTTCTGTTGGAAAGCGATGGCAGAGTCCGGGGCAGCTGCTCCATCCAGAGGCTTGCGGAGGTTCAGCCAGGCCAAGTAGCTGGGATCCCCACAAAAGGCCCCAGTTCTACTGAGCTAGCTGCTCAGATACTTATTAAACGTCCGCTATAATTTTAAGGAAAATCCCCTTATTTTCATTTTTTTTTAAATCTAAGGTTTCTTTAAAAAAATAGATTAAAAATTCACATAATTCCAAAGCCTAAATGAAAAATGATTACACAGTGAAAAGTCTTCCTAGACCTAAAACCCCAAGACTTAGTTCCCCTCCGGGGAGACAAGGTCCCTTCTTTATTCTTCCAGATATATTTGATTATCAACTTTTTACTGTCAGGTTTTCCCCTGGAGGCATGTATTTAAGTCTTTTTATCTTATCTTGCCACGCTTTCCTCTCTTTCCTATCTCTTCTTAAAGGAGACAAGACCAACCTCCCCTGAGGACTTTCTCCCAAAGACCAGTTTGTTGTTGGTTGACTTTGGTTTTATCTTCCCTGCAACTCCAGTTTTTTGCTCTAGCTAGGAATAAGTCTGTATGTGACAGCTGGTGGGCCCAGTCACCTTCCAGTGAGTGATGGATGGGACCAGGAGGAGTGGCCATTCTCTAATAGTGCAAGATTTTTGCAAGCTCAAAATCCTAAGAACTGACAGTTGCCTCCAACTGTTACCAGCTGTTAACTTGGCTAATGTGGGGTGATCTGCCTCTCCTTCAGCAAACCATCTGAGACAGCAGCTGGCTCACTATATATCTTCCTCTACAGCCTCTGTGACACTCGATTCTGTATTTCTTAAAATTCCTAAAAATAACGTCCTAACCCCATTCCAGAGTCCCCACATTCATTGCTAGCCGTGTGACCTTACAGGAGTAACTTACCCTTGGTTCTGGGTTTCCTGTCTGTACAATGGGAGGGCAGTGGGGTCTGCCCTAAAAACTCCATAAGAACAATGGGGTCAGTTGTGAGATGGTGATAAGCAGTGTCTGCTCTTTGCTGCCATGGTCCTAGAGAGTTTAAGAACTGCTTGTCTTGTGGCTGCAAAAAATTATTTCCAAATCCCACATACTGGCAAGTAATTTTTTAAAATCACTTTAAGTTATTACAAAAATAGCATTATTTTTTTTAAGTATAAAAAGATAGTAGATAAAAGGCATTTACCTCCCCTTTTAAAACCTCACCTCTGAATATTCAGTTAGTCAATAATTCTCACCCAATTGAATGTTATTTTGAGTCAACAGCGTTGTCAGAGTGTCAGTTTTGAGATGGCTGAGTGAGTTAATATGCTTCTTTCTGGGAAGGGCCAGCCTGGATGACTGCACGTGGCAGTACAATGAGGGCCACTTGTCTGTGTTCTGAGGTGTCAGATTCTCAGGACTCAGCTACACAAGAGACTGAAGTCTAACCACATGGACAACCTCTCTGTTTGCAATGGGAAACATACTTTCTCCATAATCAAAATACTGCTCTGTGTAGTAACCACCCCCCTGAAGCAAGGTGCCCGAGGAAAAGCTGTTTATCCAAAGATTTGATGAGAATGGAATTAGTAAAAGAGAATCTATCTTAGCCCTCGTAGATAGGAGCAGATAGGCAATTCTACTTCACAAGAGAGATTCCTGGAATGCAAGTGTCTCATGTTTGGTTCGTTTATTCATTTAGCAGACATTTAAACAAGCCTGCCAGCAGACTCACTGAAAGTATTAAAACGTAAGTTTTCTGGCTCCTCTCAAGACTGTGGGAGGAGCCTTCATTAATATGCTTTTGTAAAATTTTCAAAAACAGGTATTTTAAATGCAGTCCGCTAAGGCTTTCATCTGTCTTCTTACGTCTCCGCAGTCATACTTCCTCTTGAATTGGATGGCATTGGAGTTGTCATAGGCATTTTTGGAATCTGGAAAAGGAGGAGTTGACTTAGGGATATATTTTGCTTAGGTTTAGTGGCTCACAGTCACTTCTTTAAATAGTTAAGTCATTGAATGGCTTCCCTATCTCAGAACAGCTTCTGGGAATGCTTCTGCAGCCCACTGAGTCTGCTCTCACCCGGCAATGAGACAGGGAAGGCGCTGGGCCAGAAGGCATATTACAATATGAGTATGTCGTATGCATCAAAATTGTGTGGAGATTAGAAGAGAACAAAGGTTTGAAATATACACTCAGAAGAAAATTCGTGGAAATTTCTTCATCTTCACACATACGAAATTCTAAGTAGAAAATCCAGTTATCTTTAATGCCTATCAAAACAAAAGTTTTCCCCATCAGAAATATACTTAATTATGCAGTACATGCGATGATAAACATGTCACACAATTTTTTTCCCTTTCTTGATGGAAATAGGGCAAAATAGAACATAGTAGAATCCTGTATTTGTAGGGTAGTATGAATACATCTGTAAGGGAATTTGAGTACTTCATGTATCCCAGTTATCAATATTTTAAAAAATTGTTGAGCCCTAACCAGTTTGGTTCGGTGAGTAGAGGGATGGCCTGTGAACCAGAGGCTCCCGGGTTCAATTCCAGTCAAGGGCATGTACCTTTGCTGCAGGCTCCTCCTCAGTCCAGGCCCTGGTCGGGGTGCTTACAGGAGGCAGCCAATGGATGTGTTTCTCTCATATTGATGTCTCTCTCTGTCTTTCCCTCTCTCTTCCACTCTCTTTAAAAAGGTCAATGAAAAACATATCCTCGAGTGAGGATTAACAAAAATAAATAAATAAATAAAAATATTTATTTATCGACCAAGCCAGAACAATGAATTATCTTCCTATTTTCTCTATATAAAATGATATGGCAAAATAGTTTTCAGATAAAGATTATCCAAATTTTAAAATGCAGGAAAAATAGCATTATAGAAGTGTTTTAGGTGGTTAATTAATAAAGATATTTTTTAAAACAATATTTTGTCAGCTTTTAAAAATTTACCATGAGGGAACCCTAAAAAATAAATATTTTTAAAATTTATTTTATATATATAAACATATATATATATATATATATATATATATATATATATATATAATTTCATTGTTTCCCATCTTCCCCTCTTTATCCCCCTACACCCAGCCCCTATCCTGTTGTTCATGTCCATGGGCTATGCATATAACCATTAAGTTCTTTGGTTTCTCTCTTCTCGACTCCCAACCCGCCCCCTCCCCCAACCCCACCCCCTGCCATTGAAGTATGTCAATCTGTTTCATGCCTTCATGCTTTAGGTCCTTTTTTTCGGGGCAAAATTAATTGGCTGTGAAGAGGTCCAGTCATTACTTTTTCATTTGCCCAACAACGAAATTTCAGATGACCTTCATGGCCACCTCCTTTTTTAGCTCTTTACTTGTCTCATTAAATAGGAAACAGGCACAGGTCAGGACAAAGATTTTTTTTTTGCGTAAGACCGTGTAACACTTACGTGTTCTATTATTGCAATATTGTGAATTTTTCTCCTTTGGAAAATTGTGCATACAGATCTTGGTGTATTTCACTTGAAAATAATAAGTTAGAGTTACAATTAGTTATTTCTACTTTTTATTCAAAACGAGAGAAATGTGGGGGAAATGTCATGGTTACTTTAGATCTATAGGGAAGAATTTGGCCAGGAGTATCCTAATACTACAAGATTTAACACATATTTTATGGTTAATATTATCTATCATTAGTTATAAGTTTATACTTACTATACTAACCATTAAGTAATTAGCGAAGATATGGATTGGTGATAAAGAGCTTAAACTCAAATCCAGCTGGTATGGCTCAGCATTGAGCCTTGACCCAGGAAACAGGAGGTTGCTGGTTCATTTCCTGGTCAGGGCACATGCCCGGGTTGCGGGCTCAATCCCCAATGAATGTTGTGCAAGAGGCAACTGTTCGATGATATTCCTCTGTCATTAATGTTTCTATCTCTCTGTCTCTCTCTCTCTGTCTCTCTCTCTCTCTCTCTCTCTCTCTCTTTCTCTCTCTCTCTCTCCCTCCCTCCCTCCCTCCCTCCCTCTCTCTCTCTCTTTTTAAAGAGCTAGACTTCCTGGGTTCAAATCCCAGTTTTACCTCTAATTATCTCTGTAAACTTAGGTAATTTTCAACACCTCTCTATACCTCAATTTCCTCAGAAGTAGAGGATCACAAGTAGAGGATCAAAATATTATTCCTTTTATATACTTATTTTTGGGGATAAAATGAATGTCCCAGTTTTTGCACCTGTAAGATGCTCTTTCTCAAAGGTGGTTGGGGGGACTCAATTCATAAAACGTGAACAGTGTTTAGCACAGGACCTGTCTCATAGAATGATTTCAACAAATGTGTTTTATGTAACAAGTAAGGAAAGAAATCTATCTTAACAATACAAAATTAAATGCTTATTTTACTTTCACACACCATATTACAGCTGGGAATTTGGGCATTAACATGCTGTACTGATAGTGAATTTGTTGAAAGAGAAACAGGCAAAGCCTTAACTTTGAAGAGAAAATTCCCTTGACATACTCATATTTCACTGCATGAATCATCAACTGAATATAGTGAAAAAGGAGAGTAAGTATAAATAAAGACTTAAATTATTTTCTAATTTTTAATAGAGCATATATATATTTAAAAATTTTATTGATTGATTTGCAAGAGACAGAGAGAGATCAATTTGTTCCATTTATGTATGCATTCATTGGTTGCTGTTTATGTGTCCTGACCGGAGACTGAACTGCAACCTTGGTGTATCTGGACAAAGCTACCCAGCCAGGGCTAAATAAAACACATCTTGATTTTAGTTCTCTATTCAACTCTATTTTGGAAATGTAATGGTAACACAATTTCTTCATTTTATCTGATGTTAGTTCTCTGGTTTAGCTCTAATTTGTTGAGAGTAAACATGTGGCAAAACACTAAGTCACTTATTAAATCTAATGTTTTTTCTTATTATGTAATCATGACCAGGTTACATGTTCTAGGTTCTAAATGGCATTTAACTGGGTTTATCAGTATATAGCTTTAAAACATCCAGATAGAAAAATAAAGGAAGTCAGTCAATTATCCCTATTTTTCATGAAACTTCAAAAAATAAGTAAATATTTAAAAATGTCTATATATTGGCTGAATTTTTTACTTTTATTTAAACATTGATTGTAATTTTAAAGACATACACTAAGTAAAAATACATTAAAGTTAGCTTTGTTCTTTTGAGTCATCCAATGTAAGCTATATTTTATCTTTAATTTCCCTAATTTTCAAGCTAGACATAACATTGAACATTATAGTGGGCAACTGTAGCTTTTTATTGCCAAAGCCACCCTTTATTTGGAGAACTGTCCCTTTGTACTTGACTAGAGCTTGGTGGCTGTCAATCACCTGCTCTCTGCCTATCATGGTGACAAGTCAATAAAGTAGCCTGCTAATCAAAGTAACCCAATTCCCCAGGTAAAGTGGTTGGTCAAAGGTGAACATACAACCCACGATGAACCAATTAAAGTTCTTCCCTGGGACTTTTCAGCCAAACATGGATGGAAACCTGTTCTCATTTCTATCATAGATTATGGGGCTGGAAGGAGGTGCGTATGGACCTCTATCTCCTCAGCTGTAGAAGTAGAACAGGTCTACTTTCCAATAGAATAAAATCTGAGAGATGGAACGGGGGACCTGACTATATTCCTTGGTCCCCTAGATTTAGTTCAGGTACTACATTGTGTCCTTGCACCCTCACACATGTGTGTTGTTGTTTTCTTAAATATGTGTGTGTGTTTTTTTCCCATTGATTTTTAGAGAGCAAGAAGGGAAAGAACTAGAGAAATAGAAACATCAATGAGAGAGTAACATCAATTGGTTGCCTCCTGCTTGCCCCCTATTGGAGATCAAGCCTGCAACCCCAAGCAGGTGCCTAACCTGTTGGTTCCTGGGTCGATGCTCAACCATTGAATCACACTGGTCAGGTGTGAGTGTTTTTAAGATCATTTGAGTTGAAGGAGCCCTGATAAGTATAGACATCTTTCTCATTTATTCATAGATGCAACCATGAAAGTGAATAGATAACAATGGAGTACGTTAAAAAATGTACGCCAGGCCGCAGCTGTCAGGACCGCAGGGGCCGGGTCGGGCTCCCGGTGGGTTCATGCAGAAGCTGGTCTGCAAATCCTGCTGGGAGAGAGTGCACTGCCCACCTGCCTTCCATGCCGCACCCACAGAGGCCCACACTGCTGCTCAGCCTGTGACGTCTGGCCGCCCGCACCGCATCTCTGTGTGGGGACTTGGGCAATGTGACTCAGGCAGAGGGGAGCTGATGGGAGCATGGGGGCCTGGATAGGATGCTACAGCGGGGCCCCTAAAACAAAGGATATTAGAAGATGGAAGGGAGGAAAAGGAAAGGAAGTGAGAAGGTGCCAAAGTAAATAGCACACATTTCAAAGCCTTGTCCAGTGTTGACTTGCATCCAGAAAAGGGAAGAAGTTCTTTTTCTACCTCTTACTCTTGGACTAGTATCATAAGTGAACTTCATTATGAAAATGGAATAGAGTGCTGTGGACAAACTTGAAGTCCCAACCATTTATAATAATAAAAGAATCGTATGCTAATTAGACAGGACAACTGAACAACCTTCTGGATGAAGCTGCAGTAGCGGGGGCCGAGACAGAGTCGGTTAGGGGTGATCAGGTAAGCAGGCAAGTGGTTAGGAGTGATCAGGCTGTCAGGCAGAGTGGTTAGGGGCAATTAGGCAGGCAGGCAGAGTGGTTATGTGCAATCAGGAAAGCAGGCAGGCGAGCAGTTGGGAGCCAGCAGTTCTAGATTCTGAGAGGGATGTCTGACTACTAACTTATCCCGAGGTTTCTGGATTGCGAGAGGGTGCAGGCCGGGCTGAGGGACCCCCCTCCCCCGCCCCCATGCACGAATTTCATACACAGGGCCTCTAGTCATTTATAATATTGTACAGGAAATATTTTCTGACTTCCAAATAAGAGGCTTCAGTGATGTTTTGGAACTAGATCCATTTGTAAGTTGAGGCCTCTCATTTCCTGGGGTGGGTGGCAGAGGGGAGGATGCAGCTGGGTAGGTCAGATAGAATGCCAGTGTTTCAAAACGGAAGCACACACACACACACACACACACACACACACACAAAAAAAAAAAAAAAAAAAAAAAAAAGAACACTGGAGGTTACAGTGGTTGGGTTGTCTGACTAGTAATAGACTTGGCACCAGAGCCCACATCTCCAGGTCTCGTAGATGGTGGATGACCACCTGCCATTTTGTTTGAGGAGGTGGAAGAGGGGTGAAAAATGAGGAGAGCCTCAAGACTACTCCAATTCCAAGATTCAGTTGTCTACACTGCCTACTTTTATGAACCATTGTTTACTAAAAATCATGTCTTTAATAAATATTTTAGATTAAACCAATTGCTCAGAAAGCCACTTAATGTTTTCTGTGTAGAAGGCACTAAGTAGAAGGGTTAAGACCACCATGCTCCTGGAACAAGACTGTCTCGGATCAAGTCCTGATGCTTCCACTTCTTAGTGTGTGACCTTGAACTAGCTGCTTATGTTTAGTACTACCCCATAGGGCTGCATGTGGGTGAAGTAAATTAAGTACATGTGAAGTGCTTAGAAAGCGCCAGATCCATGGGGTCAATACTAGTAAATACTGTATCAGAATACTGTATGAATGGTGTGATGAGGTTAAAGGTGTGGTCCTTGCTTTCCAGGAACTTAGAAAGCATCTGTATATAGTATGTCTTAGAAACAGGTACAACATAATCACATCTCCTTTCATCAAGGTATACGCTGGTGTATCACTATTAAAAATTAAGGAAGTAAGAATTAAGGAAAGAAAAGAGAAAGTGAGCTATGACCTGGATTTTGAAAGACTTGCTGGTTTACCACTACAAACTGTTTCATTCAAGGATTTTGGAGTAGTGACTTATCCATGATCAGTGTTGTTAATCTTTGTTCATTATGTATTTAATGAAAATTTCTTGGTGCAAGAAGCTTAATATTGGTTTTTTTTTGTTTGTTTGTTTGTTTGTTTGTTTTTTTGGTTAGTGGTAACGAAGGACTACAAATTTGAAGGAGCTCTTATCCTCAAGGAGATTAAGATCTGTTATAAGAAGTTATTACTAACAGAACACAAGGTGAAAAGTACCATGGAAAAGACATCACCAGTAGGTAACACAATAATTTCCAGGGAAAAAAAGAAAAAAGGAGACATATGTACTAAATAATTAAACAAAAATGTGGGTTAGACTTTGATGCACAAAAGAGTCCAGATGCCTAACTCACACGAGGGAGATCTTGGTCTTTTTAGAAAGGCCTCTTAAGATAAAATAGGTATTGGGACTGGTCTTCCTTGGGCTTTGTAGGATGAGAAATTTAATCAGGCTATCTAGAAGCTGAGGAGACCCCACCAAATGACAAGAGAGGAATCTGAATGAGGATTTATTAAATAATATAGCCAGACAACAAGACTGATCATTTCTATGTCCTCTGATTCTCCACCCCACCCCTTTTCACCCTCATTACTCATGCTAAATAGAATCATTTTGGGAATAACATAGATCAAGGGAGTGATTGGTATGAGACAGATAGATTGACATTTTTAATTCTGAGAATATTTCCATTTTAATTACACTTTTGCATCAGGACAATTACTTTTCTAGACATTTCTTTTTACATATTTGTTCTATTATTACACACTAGAAGCCCAGTGCATGAAATTCATGCACAGGGTGTGTGTGTCCCTCAGCCCAGCCTGCACCCTTTCCAATCTGGGACCCCTTGAGGGATGTTTGCCCGTTTAGACCAGATCCTCGGAGGATTGGGCCTAAATGGGCAGTCAGACATCCCTTTCACAATCCAGGACTGCTGGCTCCCAACTACTCACCTGCCTGCCTTCCTGATTGCCCCTAACTGCTTCTTTCTGCCAGCCCAATCAATGTGATCAGCATTTCTATCTCTCTCCCCCTCTCTTTCAATATTTAAAAAAATAAAGTGGTTTTAGTTTAATATCAGTATCTAGGCTGGTGATGTTCATAGTTTAGTACATATCAGTAAATTAAAGACAGTCTTTTGAAAAGACTAACATAGGCTGTTTTTATTTTTATTTTTTAATACTCACCCAAGGATATATTTCCATTGATTTTTAGGGAGAGTGGAAGATAGGGAAAAAGAGAAACATCGATATGAGAGAAACACACCCATTGGTTGCCTCTTGCACAAGCCCTGACTGGGGTGTGTATGTGTGGGAGGCGGGGGGAAAGGTGGGAGCCTGCAACCAAGGTACATGCCCTTGATGGGAAAGGAACCTGGGACCCTTTGGTCAGTAAACTAATGCTCTATCCACTGAGCCAAACAAGTGAAGGCTAGGCTGTTTTTATTTTTAAAGTTGTGATTTTAACTGAGGTCACAATTTGTCAATCTATACGTAATCTTGTCATCACTTAAATTTTCTTAGGCCAAATACTCTTAAATAATTAGTATGTTATAGATATCATGGCTTTTTAAAAAAAAAAAAAAAATTTCCAGTATTCAACAATGAGTTTCAAATCTGTATATACAGGATTAAGTCTTAATTAAGAAAGTCTCTCTTGCTAAGTGAAGTCTCAATTAAATATAGTAAAAAATATTACATTAAATGTATTGGTTGATCTAATGGAAGTACTTTAAAATGCTTATGTTACTAATCTTCATAAGGAATAAGAATATTTCTTTCTGGAATGCGAAACCACAGATAGAATTGCATGTCTCCAGGGAAATGGACTCAGTGGTTATGCAGTAAGCTTTTTCCATTTGCAATATGATAACCAACTTTATTACCGCACTACTATGGTAGAAAATTATCTCCTGCAATATATTTTTTAATACACTGGGCAATAGGAGGAATTGGGCCTAATGTCCTCCTGCCCACCCCCATTTACCTTTTTCCATTATTCTAAAAGTATTTAGATATTTGAAAGCACTTTTACTCTGGAACTCTTGAGGAAGCTTTTATAACCAAACTAAATTTAGAAAATAATAATTTTATTTTTAATTATAGCTGACAATACAGTTTTATATTAGTTTCAGGTGTACAATTTAGTAGAAAATACTATTCTTAAGTGAAATATGTATTGGATATCACATGTCAAGTTGTTAATTGTTAGCATAAAGTACATTATATTCAGTATTTTCCAAGTTTTTTTTAATGTACTTGACATTATGTTGTTAACTGACAAGAATATATAAGAAGCACAATTTTATAGGGAGGCCATATAGCATGAAGACTGCAAGTCAGACTGTGGGTCAGACTTTGGGCAAGTCATTGAACTTCTCTAAGCTTCATTTTCAAAATGGGATAACAATATCTATCTTTCAAGGTTGTTGTGAGAAAAAAATTAGGTTACACAGCCTTGGCATTTAATGTGTTATTTGTCTATTGTAAAAGGAATAAGAATATTCCTTGTAAAGGAATTGTAAAAGCTCAATGAAGACGAATTGTAAAAGCTCAATGAAGACGAATTGAGATAGGAGAAAGAGAGGGAGAAGGAGTGGGTGAGGGAAAAGGAGAAAACAGAGAAAGAGAGCTTGATGGATTGTATTTTATTTTCCAGGAGCTTACAATCTATTGGGCAATATAAGAAATACACACATTGGGCAAAACTGTAAGTAATTATATAATACATTTTCAGAGAGAGAAAGAGAGAGTGATACCAGTGGTATCCTCAGCAGGGGCTTGGAGAAGAGAGGTGTTAGTGTGAAACTGATGTAGCAATTGGCATATCCTCATGGAAGGAGCTGAGCAGGTCCTAAGTCAGACTCTAAAGAAAAGATTGGAACAGACAGACAAGAGGTACAGGAAAAGGTGTGCTGAAATGGAGTGATAAGAGAGGCTAGTATGTGGAGTGATGATGAGGTGCATTAGCAGGGTAAACTGAGGTTATGGAGGTTCCTGGTGCCACCTTGGTAAACCACAAGGAACAACTGGGGATTTTTTTTTTTTTTTTTTTTTACTTGGAGATGAGTGGAGGTGGGAAAGAAGTGTGGCACAGTGAAAATAGTGTAGGGAAAGGCGTGTTAAAAAGAAAAAAGTGTGTGGAGAGTAGCTAAATTTAAGAGATCAGTCAGAAGTTCTGCGTACTTAGCTTGGGCTCATAATTATCCTTAAAAACTACAAAAATATAAAGATCAGGACTAAATGGATTAATAATGAAGGCGAGAAAATAAACGTTAGCATTGATTCTAAAGCTTAGGAGAGAGACGATGAAAACAGCAATGTCGGAGGGGATGCCGGTTAAGGAATTAAAAGTTTTCAGTTGAAAAGAAAGCAATACCTTTTATGTTGTTGTCATTGCTTTCATAGGTGATATACATGCATCTAGAAAGGAAAACTATAACAACAGCAACAGCAAATGATGGAAGTATATAAAGTAGAAAAATGAAAGTTCTATTCTTCACCCCCAATTCCTCTCTCTCGAGGTAACCATTTGCACAGCTTTCCAGGCGGGTTCTTATGTGCATCCCAACTTAAAAGGAGAGGAAAGGGAAACTAGTGTACGTGTTTTTCTGCAACTCTTTTTTTTCTATATTGGTTCAGATAGAGCTAGTTTCTTTTTTCTTTTTCTAAGATATTTTTTATTGATTTCAGAGAGGAAGGAAGAGGGAGAGAGAGATAGAAACATCAACGATGAGAGGGAATCATTGGTTGGCTGCCTCCTGCATGCCCCCTATTGGGGATCAAGCACACAACCTTGGGCATGTGCCCTTGACCAAAATCGAACTTTAGTCCATAGGCCAATGCTCTATTCACTGAGCCAAAACAGCTAGGGCAGAGCTATTTTTTTTCATTGTAAGAAAATACTATCATTGCATTTACCCACTCACATATTGATAGATATTAAATATTCCAACTTTTGCTATTACAAGCATTACATAATGAACAGTCTTCTGTAGGGCTTTGAATGTTTTCACAGTGTTTTTGAAGGACAGATTGCGTGTGTGTGTGTGTGTGTGTGTGTGTGTGTGTGTGTGTGGTGTATGTAACTGCTGGTTCAAAGGATGTGTACATTTAAAAATTTCCTTGCTTTTTAGCTATTTGTTGACCAAAGATACATGCTCATGTACACTCCCACCATCAGTGTGTGAGTCTGTTGCCCACATCTTGGCTGAACCTGAATATTATCTTATTAATTGGACGATCTGTTAGGCAAAACATATCTCGTTTTAGTATGTCTTTCTGTGGTGAAAAGTAAGGATGGACATATTTTATTACTTTTTTCCACCCTTTTAATTTTTTTCTCCTGTGGGTTTTTTTTTTTTTTCCATTTTGAACTTATTAAGATTTAACAGATAATGGAGTGTCCACATATAGATGTCACAGAGGCAATAAGACATGTGGTACAGAAATCTAGATGAGAATTACAGTGGAGCAGTGATAGTTGAAAATATAAGGCCATTTAAGTTCCTGTATAAGAAGAGACTAGAAGGCCCTTAGGAAATTCAGAGTTAGGAAGGAGAAAAGGGAAATTGATAGCTGAGCAGTTACAGGGATAGAAGTAGAATCAAGATTGTGCTAACTTGTCAAGGGATTTTTGGGTGAATCTCTGAGCCTCAGTTTCCTCATTCATAAAATGAAAGGTTGGAAATGATGACTCTTAAACTATAAAACTCATTGCATCTCTATTTTTAACCCAAGAGTAGTATACAATTTTAGAAAGTATGTGGAATTTGGCAGTAGGGTGGTCATTAAAAATAATTATGATGCTATAGTCTATGGATCGTTTACTGTTGCTGCTGCTGTTTTGAAATTCTAACATTTTTTTTTAAAAAACTCTTTTGGGGGAATAATTTCAAATGTATAGGAAAATTACCAAATACCTTTTACCCAGAATCCCCTATTGTTGACATTTTACTTACTTGTTTTATTACTTTTGTTTTCTCTCCAGCCCCCCCTCTGTGTACACACACACACACACACACACACACACACACACACACACTTTTTTTCCCTCTCAACCATACATCCATCTTAGACCTTTGCTCCTAAATACTGCAGTATTTGGGGACATAACCACAGTATGGTTACCATCAGTAATTTTAACATTGATACTTTTTAATCAATCTACCATCTGTTTTCCAATTAATGCAATAATGTGTTCCATAGACTTCTTTCCCCTATAGTGAAGGATCCAGTCTAATATCCCATATTTCTGTTAGTTGTCTTGGCTCTTTAACTGGAATATGGAATAATCACAGCCTTTGTCTTTTATGGCACTGATGTTTTTGAAGAATACAGTCCGTCCCCCATTAAAAACAACAGCAAAACATTCCTAATTTGGGATTTATCTGACATTTCATCATTAGACTAGAGGCCTAGTGCACGAAAATCCGTGCACTCAGAGAGTCCCTCAGCCAGGCCTGTGCCCTCTAGCAGTCTGGGAGCCCTTGGGGGGATGTCCAACTGATGGCTTAGGCCCGCTCTCTAAGCCACAGCCTGGCCTCTGCAGGAGGTGACCAGCTGGCCAATCAGGGTGGCACAAGCTGTTGAGGGGCCAATCCCGCCTCTCATTGCCCCATCACTACCACCAATGGCCTTCACTCTGCAGAGGTAACTGGAGGGCTAGTTGCCACCGCTGCTGGTGGCCTTCCTCTGCAGGAGGTGACTGGAGGGCGCAGGCCAGCGAGTGGCCAGTACCCCCCCCCCCCGCCAATTACCCAATCGCCACTAGTCACTGCCGCCCCTTGATCACCATCCACTCCTTCTGCTCACTGGCACCCACCTTTGCTGGCATGGTACTGCCCGCTTGCCAGCCCTGCCCCCTGCCAACTGTTCGTTCTGCCATTCAGCCAATTTGCATATTAGGCTTGTTATATAGGATTCCTTCTTAGGTTTTCTCACTTCCTCATTAGATGTATCCAGTGGGACTCATATCTTGAGGCAAACAGTGTCCATCTATCCCTCCTTCATGATGTTAATTTTGATTGCCTGGTCAAGGTTTTATCCAATTGTTCCAGTTTATAAATACAGTTTTTCCTTTCTTGCAACCATTCAGCAGTCTATGAAAACAAGTTTAAGATGGTGCAAATATCCTGTTCCTCATCAAAAATTCTCCCTACATCGAGCATCCAGTGATGGTTCTTATCCAATTTTTGCTACAATGGTTGTGAAATGATTGTCCAACTCCAGCACAACCTCCATATTTACCTGTTGGCATTCAACATGCTACCATAAGCAAAAGTATTTCCTTATTCTCTATTTTATTTATTACTGGAATGGATTTATAAAGTCTTGTATTTTTATAAATTCTAACCTTATTTTGAATGCAGGCTATATAAGGAAACTGCTTTGATGAACGTTATTGAAAAAGATCCTGACCTTCCATTAAGCCAGAAGAGCAATGCCTAAAATTTTTATAAGGAAAGTAAGATGTAAAAAGAATTCACTTACCTAATAAACTCAATTATCCAAAATATAGAGGAAAATGGCCTTTATACGAAATGCCACCATTATCAGACTTGTTTTAGCATTTTTTTATGAGGTTCTTTACTCTTATTTTATACATATATGCATATATTTAAAAATATTAGTTACTTGGTTTTCCAGGCTAACATGCTAAGGGAGGTGTGTTTGTGCACACACTGGCGGTGCTGTGACAGAGGTGCAATGATGGAAGGGAAGTCCTGAAGGTCAGTGCCGGGTGCCATTCAGATCAATCAGACTCCAAGGAATGCAGAATCATAGTCGGCCACGATTTTCCTATATAATAAAAGTCTAATAAGCAAATTGTCAACTGGGAGTTCAACCACTCACTGACTCTGATGAGAGCAGGAGTGCAGCAAGATGGTGGAGCAGGTGAGCGGGCAGCACCAGGCCAAGGCAAGTGAGAGCAGGTCTGAGGTGGGGGGAACTCCGAAGGGGGGACCGATCACCCTGCCAATGGCCCCGCAGATGGTGACCAGTGGTGATGGTGGGGAGGGCGCAGCAGGGCCACTGCCAGGCTCCCAGGCACTGAGGGAGAAAGGGCAAATAGTAATATTAAAATGTTTCTTCTAATTATTTCCATTTCAATATGCATGAATCCGTGCACCGGGCCACTAGTTTATTATAGGGTGAAGGGTACTGAGTACTTCCAAGCTCCTGGGGACATCTTGGTATTATAGCTTTCATTGTAAAGACATCTCTGAGTCCTTAGGAATGGGTTAAGCTTTACTGTGTTTTGTTAGTCGAAGGCAGAGGAACTGGTGATATTTCAGAAAAAGAAAAAAAGAAAAATACAAGTGATATAAGCTGTGTCTAGTGTTTAAGATGAAAACCTCAGTTATCTAGAATATCTATGTTCAATCCCTCACTGCTTCCTTTCCTTATGAGGCATTATTGAAATTGTCTTGAAAGTTATTAGTTCATGCAAACATTTATTTGTACACTAGCTGGTCTTTCTGAGAGCTATTCTGTCACTAAGTAAATACATCTTTGCTGATCCCTGCTCTATAGAGTCGCCCTTGTGAAATAACTCAGTTGTAAAATAAGGTCTTGTGCTTTCTGAAAGCTCATGCTCATATTTGAACGGACGGGTGATTACCTTTGTTCTCGGTACCTTAACATCTCTGACACGTTTCCCTTGACTGGGAATCATGGCAGGCTCACTTTGTACCTTGGGGGTCACACATTCTCTGTCTCTTCAATGTCCCTGTGCATCCTTCTCCTAAAAGTGGGTTTGAGTTATGCTGCTTTGCCTGTATCTTAAATCAGAATATAACTGAAAAATGTTCTCAAAATGCCTAGATTCAAGGTTAAGAGAAATAATAGAGGTACATGTTATTATTGAAGTTTTGTTGGCTGTAATAGAACTACTAATTAGGTGTTACTGAAATAATGCGCTTTCTTACCATACCAGGTTGATTCTATCTTGGCAGCTATAATGAGATTAGTTGTTCTTTGCAGTGGTGGTCTCTGGATTTTGAAACTGCTTGTTCTCCATCTAAATTAGTTCTTGGCTTACCCCTTGGAAATAGTTTTGATGGATAGTAGTAAAACTGCTACATAATGGTGATTCCTCCGAAGTGATTTTAAGCATATTGAATTCTTATTGATTTTATTTTACATAATGGCATTCCTATTTTATACATTAGTACTTTTTGTTATACTAAGACATTTCATATATTTTGTCTTTTGGCAAAAGCAAATGCAATACAAAAAGCAACTTACAGAATGCACCTGTAATAAAAGATGCCGGGGTAAGGAAAAATTGCTGCTTGTCCTCTTTAATTATAAAAAGCTGTAGTTTTATTTGCATATCAGTGAATGTAAAGGGACATTTACTTTCTCAAATAATTCTCAAACTATGACCAAAAAAGAGAGAATGAGCTTTTTTTCTTGTATTTTTAACATAAACTCTTAATTTTATCAAGTTCAGAAATTTGAATTTAACAGAATACTAAAGGCTAATAAAATTATTTCACAAGTTATCAACACGAGAAACAGATTTTGAGTAAATTATTCCAAACTCAGAAATTCCGTCTGTATAAGAATTTTTATATCCATGGCCTAGCTTCATGAGTCACATGACTCTTTCTCTTCAAAGACCAAATGAAATTTCACTGCTCTTACAGTAAACTGTGAAAATTATTGGCAGATGTAGGAACACAGGTTCATTTACTTTTATGAAACCTCAATTCAAGTTTAAAGTAATTGTTAAGACATTTATACAAAATAGGACACCCTGTTGTTCCTCAGTTTTCCTGTTTTGTAACAATAGCGATAATGGGATATACTCAAGAAATAGCCCATTATAATTATTTATAAATATATATGTATAATTGTTGTATTATTGTTGGCACACAGCCAACTCCCTTTTTCTTAATCTTTTACTAACACTTAAAAAAAAAAAGCCTAAACATTTATCCAATTTGATAACGAGAGGGTTTTTCCTTTTAAGTGCTAATCCTGTTTTCCTGTTGTTTCTTTGGGACTTGAAGCAATTCACATCTATGGGAAAACTTATGTATACATAATACATTTTCACCCACGTTTTATCAATAGTCCGTTTTCCTTGTTTTGTTTTTTCAGTCTATTCTCATTTGAAAGCTGTTTGTTTTTCTTCTTTTGGTTTCTTTACTTCTCCCCGTGATTTCATCATGATTCTTTTAAAGACCTTCTTTAAAAGTAAAATGGAGTAACAATGAAAAGCCAAGAACTTTGCCCATCCTTGTTTTTTTTCCTTTTTGTTTTTTAAACTTGTCTTTGTGTGGGTGAGTCCCTATTTAAGAGAAGAGGGTGGAAAGACTTTCCAGTTTCCCTAACTAGAGTAAAGGGCTATGACACAAGGCTGTCAAAAGAAGAAATAATTAGTGGTCTTCAATATACAGGATTAATCAGTTCTGTTTAGTGGTTACTAAAGAGAGGAAGGAAACCAAGTGGGGACAATTTTGGCCCGTTCACGTTTTCTACCCAGTGCTATTACACAGTATTCCTTCCCCAGGCACGTTGCGTAGAGAATAATCATCCATTTACAAGTGGGCTAATGACTACATATACAAAGGTGGCTCACTTAAAAACCATCCATTTATAGTCACAAGGCATCAAGTGGTGCTAATTTTAAGTAGGCCACCCCATGCACTTACTGCACCCGCCGAAACCACACCTTTCCACCATTTATACCAAAATCCATCCCTTTTTCATTCACGGAAGTATTTACTGTTTCAGAATCTCCGTGCATTGACGTGTGAAAATACCGTTCACCTGCAACTCATCCATCTGAGACCCAGGGGGGGAGGGGGGGGATGCCAAATGTCTGTCATTTGCTCATTAAGCCAAGGGCAGCAGCCTGCACCACACTTACACGAAGACTGCTTCTAACACTTTCCGAATCTCAATGTGAGAGTATCGGCCACCATAACTGAGGACCCTAAGGCCCTGGGGTGGCTCCTCGCTTTCGGAGCCCCCCCCCCCCCCCCCCCGCCCCCCACACACACACACCAGTCTGCAGCGAATTTTAAAAAGCACTGCGGGCGCAGGCAGGATACGTGATCTGGGGGCCCAGGGCTTCCAGACTTTGTTCTCCGGCCTGGAAGGTGAGGTGCCGGCGCTGAACCGGCAGACAGCACCGTGGATGGATTTCTCCGGTGCGGGGAGGGGGGACCCCACCTGCCGGCCTGCCCTCCGCGCCCCCAAGTTTGGCGGGTAGCGGCCCCTCCCTCCCTCCGTCCTTCCCGGGAGCGCGCCGAGGCCCCGGCGGGCGCCGGGCGGCAGTTGGGCTCGGCGGGCGGGGGCGCGCGCGGGGAGACCCTACCGGCCGCGGCGCGCGGGGCCGGCGCGAGCGCGCTCGGTTGGTGCGCGAGCGCGACTCCGCCCCGCCCGCCCGCCCGGCGCGCGTCCCCGCGTCCCCGCCAGGCGGCCCTCCTCCCCCAGCCCCGGCGGACGGGGTGGATCCCGCCCGCTCCCCTCCCCCGAGTGCCGCGGCGGCGGCGGGCGCTCAATGAGAGACGCCGAGTGGTCGGGTCGCCGAGCGCTCGCCTAGGCGGCGGCGGAGCGTGAGGCCAGCGGGTCTCCCCATCCCGCGAGGCGGCGGCCGCGGCTGCACAGGTCGGTGCTCCGGCGGCGGGCGGGCTGCGGAGCCGGGGCGGGCGGTGCGGGGGAGGGAGAGGGAGAGGGGTGCGCGGTGCCCCCCGGGCGGAGCGGAGCCGCGGCGGCGGCGGCGGCGGCGGCGCGGGGAATGGCGGCGGCGGCGTGAGCACCCTCCCGGCCCCCGGCCCGCGCTGCTCGGCCTCGGCGCGGGGAAGGGGCGGCGGAGCCGGGGCGGAGGGAGGAGGGCGCCGGGGCCCGGGGCGCACCTCCCCCGGCGGCTCGGGGTCCCCCCCGTCCGGTCTGTCTGGGAGCCGGGGGCGCGTCGACCCCCCCGAGCTCGTCTCGCGCCGGGTGTCCCTCCGCGGTGGCTGCAGCCCCTGCCTCCGCCCGCGCTGCCCGGCGGCGCCGCAGCCTCCGGCCAGGTGAGCGGCGCGGGGACCGCCGGGCGAGCCACACCCCCTCCCCGGCCGCGGCCGCGGCGCCCCCGGAGCCCGGTCGCCTGCGGAGCGCGCCGCGGCCGCCAGGGTGACCTGTTGCGGAGCGGGCCGCGGCCCCCGTGGCCCGGCAGCCTCGGACCCGGGGCGGCCGGGGCTGCGCTGGCCTCGCTCGGCTCGGCCCGGCGCGGCGCGCGGTGCGGGGCCCGGGGCGCTGCCCGCGGTCGGGCGGCTGCACCGCTCGGAGCGGGCGGGTGGAAAGGAGATTTTCCGGACGGCTCAGATCAAACACTTGCAAAGCCCGGCTATCTGTCTGCAAATATCCGGAATTCCACTGCAGTATCGGATTAGCAGGGCTCGTAAACACCGCGCCGGGGAGGTGACTTGGGAGCAACCGAGCCCCCCCGAGCGAGGAGCTCCTCTCTGGGAAAGAGCCGCAAACCTGTGCGGGGCCGAGCGGTCCCCCCCTGCAGCCCCCCGCCACTCCTTCCCTGTGGCCGGGTGCGCGGTGTAGACGCAGGCGAGTTTCAGGGTACGTGGGCGTGTTTGGGAAGAAGCTGCGAGCCGATAGGAGGCACCTTGTGCAAATGTTAATTTGTTTGAACTGGGAGGGGTGAGGGAGGAGGAAGAGAGGGCACCGATGTTCGCCGTGGAGGAGGGGCAGTGGAAACACTAAGAATTTCTTGTTTAGGAGAGCGCTACAAAGAAATATCTTCATACCCAGTGTTTCAGACCACGAAGTGGTTCATTGAGCTTTATCTCCCATAGGCCCTGGGTTTTTTTTAAGATGCAACGCGGCAGCTGCTGTAGAGAGAGCCCTTGTTTTCGTACCAGCGTTGATGGGTTGACTTTGGTGGTCTTTTGTGTTCACCCTCAGATTGACTCCTGTTTTCAAGTCTTTTTGAGGAGGACCATCAGAATTTGAGAAAACTTTTTTGATCCCGTGCACGCATAGTATTGCAGTCACAGATCCTACCTTGTTGTTCATAAAAGCCTGTTGAACCCAGATGATTATGCTTTATACAAGTGCTGTAGAATCATGCATACAATGTTTATTATAACATTGTTGCTGACTGTATTACTGTAGACTTTAGCGTTATGAAGGAACTTATCCAAAACTATTATTTTAATAAAAATAACCTCTAACTCTTTGTAAGCATAAAGTTTACTAGCTTATAGGTAAACTATAAGGACAGTAAATGGTTTTTTTTAATAAAAAACTTCGTTGTAATTTAAGCAGTTTATTTTCTCTTTTTAAAAATTCAGTATAATAATTTTGAAATGGCAAGATCTTCCTTTTTTCCATTTTATTCCAATTTTCTTTCAATTAGGAATTTGACTTTTAATAAAAATACATTGGTGAGACTCCGGAAATATTGTTCACTTGCCTAAATAATTCAATATCGCAACAGGACTTTAAAGATAGTGCTTGCATTATCAGGATTGCAACATACTTTAATATCAGAAAGAACACCAAAATTTTTTGAGAGAAAATACAACTGAAAAACTGGATTTGTGAATCTTTCATGAACTTCTGTTACACATGTGAGTAGTGTATTTGTGGATGTTTAAATATCTAGTACATGTCGTCTGATACCTGAGAGAGTAGTTGTTTGTGGTGAATGATGGCTATGGAGGTGAAATTGCTCTGTTGCAACTTCAAACATTGAAGCTTTTGTCCAGATCCTTCGTTCCCTCATTCATTCATTCATTCATTCATTCATTGAACACATATTTATTGAGTACTTGCTTGGTACCTAAATGTTGGGGATACAAAGAAAAAGATAGGTCTGTGTCCTGGTAGAGCTTAAAGGGTAAGAGGGCAAATAGTCTACTGCTTCCTTGTCAGAAAACAGTGTTTAATGTTAGTTTAAGTAAGAACTCTGATGAGTTGTGTTTTTTTTAATTAAGGATATTATTTGTGTTTTTTTCCTTCTAAGAATAGTGGGAATAATACTGAGTGAACAAAAGCAGTAAGACAGTTGTTTTAAGGGTGTCTGGTTCCCAGCTATACCAAAAATAAACATCCTACCTGAAATTAGATAACACAGAGTTTACATGTAGCTAAACAGCTTCATTCTTTTGGCTTATTTAAATGAAATGTTTGCTAAAAATATTCCCTCTTGGTGCTTGTTTATAATAGGAGAGTCTAATTCTTTTTCAAGTCTAAATTAAAAAAAAAATAATCATCTGGCTGGCTGGCTGTGTGTGTGTGTGAATGGACCAATGTCCTACTTTTCTTCCATAGAATCTATAACCATTAATAGCTGAAATCAGAAAAGCTTGAAAGTGATTGGTTCCCTTTTTGATTGAAATCTGACAACTATTGGTGTCATTCTTTACAGATTTACAAAGCTTTTCGCTATATTGATACTTTGATACTTCTCATTGACAGGACCCTATGTAGGCATTATCATCTCCATTTTAGATGAGGAAAGGGTTTGGAGATGGTAAGCATACAGGGAAAGCAGAGAATCCCAACCCCCATGGCTATACTGTGTTCCACGCTGGAGAGTAAGAAGCTGTGGAAAGAGCATCCACATCTCTTGCTACTACAGTTCAGCATGGAGTATAGCTCCTGGGCTGCTCGTCCAGAAACCCCTAAACTTTAAACTCAACTAGTTACTGAAATTCAGTTAACCGAATTTTTCCTTTTGTGAGTTCAACTTCCAAACCTATTTATATCTAAAAGTATTGCTTGTTTTGCTATCTAAATGAGATAATTTGGTTTTATATCTCATGATATAAATATTTATAGAATAAGTTGTGTTAAAATCAATTCTGCTTTTTGATTATGTGGTTTTTCTTATGTAATGGAAGAAAATATGGAGTGAAATTGTTGCTTCAATCTGAACATATTTTTTAAGTTACTCAATTTTCAATGAAAAGATAAATTGTTTCTTTAAATGTGTGTTATTCCCATCGGTTTAGTGTTTCTCTTTTGTGAGAGAATGAAGATTATATGTGATAAATTTTGGTAATTTGAAATTAATCTGTAATCTTTCTTGATCAATATCTTCAGCCTTTGATTTAGGAAAAAAAACACTGGAATTTGAAATGGTTGACATCCACCTAATCTATGGGAAGAAACGAGTTTGTGTATACAAATGTACCCCATCACATTAATAAGCAGTGGCTTAGGCACAGGGTGCCTGGTAATCTGTATATTCCACTACAGAGACCCTTCAGTACTGGCTCTTCAGTGAGCCGTTGCTTTGGAATATGAGAAGCTTAAAACGTCTATCCTACCTTGAACTTAATTTCGTACACTTCTTTTATTTTACTTACATGACCTTTTCTCAAAACAGATTCTCCTTTTTAGGTTGATTTTTCCTTTTGGCTGTGTCTTGGAGAGCCCTTTTCTATTTGTTGATTCATTTTATGTATTTTTCCCCCCAAGATTTTTAATTGATTTTTAGAGAAAGGAAGGAGGGGATGGGGAGGGAGAGAAAGAGAGAGAGAGAATGAATCATTGATTGGCTGTCTTCTATATACCCTCCTACCAGGGAGAGCCCGCAATTGGGATGCTCTGACCAGGAATCAAACCCACAACCTTTGCTGCATGGACAACACCCAATCAACTGAGCCACACTGGCCAGGGCCTGAGAGCCCTTTTCTGAAAACTGTACCTACATAACACGCCTATCACACTTTACCCTTACCTTTATTTTTCTTCACAACATTAATTTATTTGGTATTCTAGCATATGTTAATTTCTTTATATTATTATCTGCTTTCCTCTGGATGTAAGCTTCATGAAGGCAAGGGCTTGTGTTGTATTCACTGTTGTATTCCTAGCATCCAGAAAAGTGCCCGGCACCATAGTCAATCCCAGGTATTACGTGTGGAGTGACTGAATTATGTGTGGAGTGACTGAATTAATAGGCATTAAGGGTTACAAAATCCATTAATTTTATTTGTTTTAACTTTTTTTATAAACTGCCTCATTATATTCAAACACATCAAGTAATTGATTGTTAAAAATTTTTTTAAAATATATTTTATTGATTTTTTTACAGAGAGGAAGGGAGAGAGATAGAGAGCTAGAAACATCGATGAGAGAGAAACATCGACCAGCCGCCTCCAGCACACCCCCTACTGGGGATGTGCCCGCAACCAAGGTACATGCCCTTGACGGGAATCAAACCCGGGGATCCTTCAGTCTGCAGACCAACGCTCTACCACTGAGCCAAACCGGTTTCAGCCAAATTTTTTTTTTAATTGGGCAAGTCCAGGGACTCTTACCCTTCTGCTGACATTTGCACTGTGGCTCATTCCTGCAACACATTAGTTTGTGATCGCCCTTCACAGAGATTCTGACCATTCTCCCTGCCTTTTCCCTGTGTTGAGCCTGTGATCTCTGGACTCCTGCTTTCCTCTTTCTCAGTTGACACCTTTGTTTTGGTAAAATGCCTCCCTCGGTAACTTTCAAAAAAGAAAGTATGAGAAGGTAAAACTTTTGAAATGTTTGTATTGCTTAAAATATCTTCTATCATGACACTTGGTTGATTATTTGGCTGGTCTGAGTATGGAATGCCAAGGTGAAATATTTTTCCCTCAAAATCCAAGGGCTCCCATTATAATTATCTAGCTTCAGGTGGTTGTTGAAAAGTCTTATGCCTCCCAATCTTCATAGTGCCCTGTTAAGATCTTTTCTTTGTCTTCAGTATATCTGATATGTCTCTGAAGTTGTACATGTCTTGTGTGGATCGTACTCATTTCTTGTGCATGGCACTTAGTGGGCCCTGTCAATGAGCAGTGCCTGTTATAGATGAGACGAGAGGTGACCTAGCATGGAGGTCAGCATATTTTCTCTTTAAATGGCTAGATAGTAGGATATAGTCTCTATGGGCAATACACTACATACAGTTCAGCTTTGCTTCTGTAGCATGAAAGCAGCCTTCAACAGCGTGGGCTGTGGTTTGCTGAGCCCTGATCTGTGCATAGGTGGAGGATAGAGGTAGGGAGAGAAGACAAAATATGTTGACAGATGATAGTGGTTGGAGGAAGCTCCCATCTGAGGTTTTCAGTTTACCTTAGTGAATGGGAAGCAAGGTCATTGGCCGAGAGTAGGAAATAAAGGGAGTGTGTATTTGAGGTTTGAGAAGAGGGAAAAATATATGACATAGTCACCCATCCAAGAGTGGAAAGGGAATAAAATAGAGAAATACAATGTGATTGCCAGGCAACATTAAGGGCTCACTTGAGATAGATGGTTTAAATTCCATATTTCTTACTTTAATAGGAATACTGCTAAAATCTCATCATTAAGAAGATCTCACCAGCCGAAGCCAGTTTGGCTCAGTGGTAGAGCGTCGGTCTGGGGACTGAAAGGTCCCAGGTTCGATTCTGGTCAAAGGGCATGTACATTGGTTGCGGGCACATGCCCGGTAGGGGGTGTGCAAGAGGCAGCTGGTCGATGTTTCTCTCTCATCGACGTTTCTAGCTCTATCTCTCTCCCTTCCTCTCTGTAAAACATCAATAAAATATATTAAAAAAAAGAAAAAGAAAAAGAATATCTTCACCATATTGTATGCACATAAGCCTAACCAGTGGTCATGGACAACAGGAAAGTGAGGAGGGGTTTGGGATGGGAATGGGGGGATGAGGACAAATATGTGATACCTTAATCAATAAAGAAATTTAAAAAAAATCTCACCATAGGTTATATACTTAAATTAGGTAGGGTTATTTTTTTAATCTTAGAAATATTTTCATAAGTAATATACATAAATGTATGTGTATTTTTTTACAGAGAGGAAGGGAGAGAGATAGAGAGCTAGAAACGTTGATGAGAGAGAAACATCGACATTAAATGTACACATTTAGTCTCTATAACTGCTTATTTATATAGGAATGTCAAAAGAAAGTACTATAATTTTTTCTCAAATGTAAATTTTGATTTGGAAATCATTCATTTATTTATTCATTAAAAAACAAACACACCACATCATATAGCACTTTCTCTGTGCTAGGAATAGTTCTTGGTGCTAAAAGACAAAAATACTTGCCTTTATGTACATTTACATTTTAACATAGTAAATGATATATACATTAGTAAGAAAGTAACATTGCAGAGAAAAGAGGGAACATAATGTTATTATATTTTTCAGCTTTATCTACATTAATTTAAAAAATGTGTAAGATATTTGAAGTGTACAGTGAAGTTGAGCTATGTATACACATATTTACCCTTTGTGTGTGTGAGATAACATTTAAGTTCTTCCTTAGCAAATTTCACATTATATAATAATGTGTTATCCACGGTAATTACCATGTTATAAATGAGATCCTCAGACCTTACTCATCTCATAATTGAAAATTTGTACCTTTTTACAAATCTCTCCCCATTTTCCTCAATTTACTATACATTTTTGATAACTAAAAGATTAAGGAATACTTTCTAGTCTTAGATTTTTTTAAAAATATGTGAATAAGTATTGAATTTTATTAAGTGCTTTTTCTGTATTGGCAGAGTTGATCATAGGTATTTCCTCCATTAATCTGTTAATAAAATGTATTACATTCTTAGAATATCTCCTGTTTGTATTATTGGGTCCTACTTAGCTGTGTTGCATTTGTTTTTCCCCTCTACACTGCTGAACTTATTTACCATTATTTTACAATTTTTTAAAATCCACAATTGCCAGTAAATAAATCTATCAAAGGTTTATATATATATGTATTGTAGCTTCAGAAGCCTGCTGGCTATATAAAATGGGTTGTGAAGCTCCCCAACCCCCCCCCCCCTCTTTTTTCCCCCTGTTTTCTGAAATAGTTAGATAACACAGGAATTATATGCTTCTGCAGGGAAGTATGGATATAACATGGAAGGTGAAAATTAAAGTTTCTAGAAGAAAACAGAAAAATATCCGCATGATCCTATGGTAGGCAAAGGTGTTTGTTTTCAACAGTACCCAAAATTCTTAACCAGAAAAGATTGATAAGTTGTCCTTCATTATGTTCACCATAGGATACTCTTTAAGATAGTGAAAAGGCAGTAACACACTAGAAAAGATGCCTGCAGTATTTAAATCTTACAGAGGACTTGTAAAAATATGTATGTTTCCCTAGCGTGATCGATCAGTTGGTTGGAGCCTCATCCCAAGCACCCAAGAGTTGCGGGTTCTATACTTGGGTTTCAGGCTCCATTCCCCTCAGGGTGTCAGGGTGAGTAAGGGAGGCAACGATCAGTGTTGCTCTCTCACTTCTTGTTCCCCTTTCCTTCCCTCTCTCTCCTCTCTCTAAACATATCCTTGGATAAGGACACACACACACAGACACAAACACACACAGCCCATTTCAAAACAATTGGGCAGAAGACAGGAATAGCCTTTTACCTATATTTATTTACTTCTAGTATTATGGCTTAAAAGTTTTGCATCTTAACTCACCCTATTTTAGTAAGTTCTAACTTTTTATCTTTTTATTCAAATTGTTAGCTAAGTATCAAAGTTAACGGTGTTTTGAACAAGGAGTGGCAGACTCAAATGTGCATGTTTGAGAAACATTAATTTTGGTTTCATCTAGTCTAAAAATTATCAGTTGCATTTTCTATCAAATGTATAAATCCTGTAGTTTAATATATATTGAAAGGAATGTTGCCTTAAGTTTCTAAATACATAAAGTTTCTAGAAGAAAACAGAAAAATATTCACATGACCCTATGGTAGGCAAAGGTGTGTGTGTATTTTCAACAGTACACAAAAAGTTTAAACCAGGAAAGAGAAGACAGTTAACTAACCATTTGAATAAAAAGATGAAAAATTAGAGTGTTTTTGGAATCCATCGAATTGTTTGCTAAGTTAAATTGAAAGTCAGTTTTTGTGTGTGATATAGAGAGTGGTTTCTTTTAAGCCTGTGCTTAAGATTTGAATGAATCTAGGCAAATTACTTTATTTCTTTATTCTTCAGCCTCCCTCGTTTGTAAAGTGGGTGTAAGAGCGTCTTTTCCCAGGATCATTGTAAAGATTAAATGAGAAAGTGTAATAAGCAGAGTGTTCAACTGAACTAGCTCTTCCCTCTCCCTCTCTCAGGACCATGAAGAGCAGGTGTAGTCACAGCCTGGCTTATCTGTGGGATTTCTCCAGATCTCTTGGATTATTGGAGCAATTATTCTTTAGACCACTTCCCATCCTGATTTAAATTCACAGGATTTGACAGAATGTCCCTGGCCTTCTGGCATTAGCTTCTATGACAAATCTGTATGTTTTCTTTTGCTGTTTTTAAGCTGCTCTTCTGAATGTCCTGGAATCTTTCTAGATCTTCATACATTTCAGGGTGTTGTAGGTTGGTGGATTAATAGGTATTTTAAGTTTGATATAGTTTTTTATTCTGTAGGTTGTTGCTAAGAAAACCTCTGTTGCTGTTCTTTTAGTTTTGATTTGCAGATATTCTTTGTATAGGCTTGTGTGGTTTAAATCCTGCCCCTTAAAGCTGGGGGACAGGAGTAAGTCTACTAAAAGAGAAACATTTTGAGGGTATCTTATGGATAAGAAACTTCGCTTTTGACTTGCTTCTTTTTGACAGCAGTATTTTTTAATGTTTTCTGTGAGCATAATACTTGTAAATGTTACCATAGAAGTATGATACTTTACATGCATTTACATCTTGGGGATACACGAAATTTTCTACATAAAATCACAGTAAATAATGTAAGACCATATGTATTGTAGTTACGTGTTATACTGCAGTGCAGTTCACAGGAGAGGCTCAGAGAGCACACTGGTCCTCAGGGGACGTTTCATTCAGGTGGAAAGTACATGTAGCATTGGGGAGGAGCATAACTGGAAATGCAGCCACAAGAATTCTGGTATGCTCTGACTGAAGGGTTTATTTGGGATGGGGTGCAAAATACAGTTACATTTGATAAGGTGGGACCCGATTACTCAGCCCTTAGAAATTAAGCAGGTTAGAATTAAAATGATAGTACTTATTATTACTAACTTTTAGCTTCCTTTCTTTTTAAAATATTTCCTTTCTTTTTAAAATTTGTAAATGAAGATTGGAAGAAAAATCCAGTTTAGAACCTGCCTTTTTCTTTTTTAACTTTTTGTGTATTAAGTAATCTTCCCAATAAAAGGGCTTAAAATAACATTGATAGGGAAGTTTTATTAATAAGTATTATGTTTACTTTATTCTTTCTGCCCTTAGCTAATTATGTAGCAGAAAGTTGTAAATTTAAAGCCTTTCTCTGCCATTAAGGAAACCAAAGGTGTAGGATAGAACCCACCTGCAAAAAGGTTTTTAAAGATCTCACTTGGAGGTTTGAACTTCAGGGAACTAGAGGTACTGTTGAAGCCTGTGTTGCGGTTGTCTATCTAAACAGTGTGGGCAGCTGTGAGTGGGCTGTAGAAACGACAATTGTTAATACATCCAGCTCCCCACCTGCTTCAGGCCAGTGTGGCCCAGCAGATACAGCTGTAGGAGTGGATAGGATCAGTGATGTTTACTACTACTTTCTGAGCAGAATGGAGTGTGATAGGTGACAGTAGGTTTTCCTTCTCTCAGTGGTTATACTGTTGTCATAGTATGGCAGGCAGCCTTTGATTTAACAATAGCTGCACCAATGACTCATGTCATACCTTAGTGACACTGTAAATTTTGTGATCTCCTTAATAACAACCAAAATTCATATTTATAACTGCATAATTATCATAACTAAATAAATGAGTAATACTGACAAGACTTTGAGCCTCAGATGAGAGCTGACTTAGCTGACTCACTGTCCTAGACATATGTTTTATAATTCTGGTCTGCCCACAGTTCTTTGGAGGAAATATACTTTTTTCTATAGCACATTGCAGAGGAACCCTCAATAAATAGCTCTGGGGCTGTTTTGGTTTTGTTTTTACCTTGTAGTACTACAAGTCCTAGTATATTGCAACTGATTGGTCCAGGAGTGGGCATGTAACTTAAGGGCTACTAATTTGTAACCCAGTTAACAATCTAGGCTTGTTCTAGTAGGGAAAATTATAGCCATAATTGGGAGGCATGGAGTTACTTTGCAGTTGAGCCGTGGGAGCTGAAGTTTGAAGAATGCATTAGTGTACAGGCCTGTAAAACCAAAGTTTAAGAGATTGGAAAGGAAGTACAGTATAAGCAGAAGCTGTGAGTTAAAGAAATGACACCGGAGATGAAGAAGCCAATTAGTAACTAGAAAAGAATAGGGCATCTGTGCCAAGAGAAGCACAAACTTCTAAGAGCAAAATCCTGTGGTGAGAGAGAGACAGGCACAGAGTATGTGATGGACGATTTTGGTTTCTGACCTGTAGATACTCTCCTCTTATTACTCTAGTCTTCTGTGGCTCCTGCTCTTCTTGAGCTCATTTCAGTTTTTTCTCAGGAAAGAGTCAGACTTTTGGCAATGGAATTCTGGCTCTATCTTTTACTAGTCATACCTGTGTAACCATGGGCAGGTTGTTTAACTCTCTGTATCCATTCTTATCTGTAAAATGAACATCATAATATTTACCTTCCTCATAGGGTTGACATGAAGATTAAATGAGATGACACATGCAAATCTTTTAGAACAATTCTAAGCACATAATAAATGTTCAGTAAATCATATCATATATAATGCTATTTGGGATCATTTGCATTTCTTGCAATTAAAAGTGAATTTCTTGCAAGCTAAGGAGTTAATTTGCTTGCAGATTTTATGAGAGCAGTGCAAACCAATATGTGGGCTGGGTAAGCAAGATTACTTTAAGTAGTGCATAGGGAATTTATTAAAAATACTGTCTTATTCATTGTGAACAACAGGAGTTGCTATTTATTAATAGCATTTAATAGATGCTTGGTTCTATTCTAATAATTTTACCTGTATTAACTCATTGGATAGTCATGATATCCTGGTGAAATAGGTACTATTGTTATTTTCATCTGAAAGAGGTAAAAACTGAGAAACAGGGAAGCTAATCATCTTGCTTAAGATTAAGCTGAAACCAGTTTGGCTCAGTGGATAAAGCGTCGGCTTGAGGACTGAAAGGTCCCAGGTTCGATTCCAGTCAGGGGCATATACCTTGGTTGCGGGCACATCCCCGGTAGGGGGTGTGCAAGAGGCGGCTGATTGATGATTCTCTCTCATCGATGTTTCTAACTCTCTATTCCTTTCTCTTCCTCTCTGTAAAAAATCAATAAAATATATTTTAAAAAAAAGATTATACAATACATTCATAAAGTGGTATAATGTTATTTGAAGGTAGACCATGGTAAGTTAAAAGGTCTATATAATAAATTCTAAAGCAATTATATTTTTTAAAAGGTTACAAGTAATAAAACAACAAAAGAGATAAAATGGATTATATTTATGTAATTCAAAAGAAAGCATAATAAGAAGGAAACAAATAACAAGATTATAAACTTAAACATAAACAAATCAATAATCATGTCAAATATAAGTGGCCTAAACATACCAGCTAGAAGACAGAGATAGTCAGATTGTATACAAAAGCAAGACCCAACTATATACTTGCCTATAAGAAACATTCTTTAAATATAAAGATACAAATAAGTTAAAAGTAAAGGATGGAAAACACCATACTTATAGTTGTCAGATGACATGGCTATATTAATATCAAAGTGAACTTCATTCATAGCCAAGAATATTTCCAAGGACAAAGGATGTCATAATGATAAAGAGGTTGGTTCATCAAGAGGACAAACAGTTCTAAACATTTGTACTCTCTTAATAACAGAATTTTAAAAATACATGAAATAAAAACTGATGGATTTCCAAGGAGAAACAGTCAAATCCTCAGTTTTTGTTGGAGATTTCAATACTCTTGAGTATTGAAAACTACAGAGGTATAGTGAACTTGAACAATACTGTCAACCAATTTGACCTACCTAATTAATGTTTATAGATTAATCCACTTACCAGCAGAGAATATTCTTTTTAAGTTCATAATTTGGACATAAAACATGTCTCAGTAATTTAAAAGGATTTAGATTTCGTGTTACCTGATCATGATGGAATTAAATGAAGAATTAACAGAAAATTGGAAATTTTTCTAATAATTGGAAAATAAGTAATACAATTCTAAATAATCTATTGATCAAAGAAAAGATCAAAAGGAAATTAGTAAATATACTGTATTGAATAAAAATGAAAACAATATATCAGACTTGTAAGATGCCAGTAAAGCAGTACTTCAGGGTCGGTTTATAGTACCGAATACCTATATTAGAAAAGAAAAAAGATCTCAAATTAATGACCTCTATTCCACCTTGAAAATGAGGGGGGAAAGGTAAAATAATTAGAAGAAGGGAAATGGTAAAGATCAATGTGTAGAAAACAAACACCATAGACAAAATCAAGGAAACCAGAAACTGGTTCTTTGGAAAGATCAGTAAAATTGATAATGCTCTAACCAAACTGGTTAGCATCAGAAATGACAGGTGACATAACTACAGATTCTACAGATAATAAAAAAATAATAATACTATGAACAACTTGATGCCTGTACATTTTCCAACAGAGCTACAATGGACAAAGTCTTTAAAAGGTACACACTTCCAAACTTCACTCAAGAATAGACAACCTGAATAGTTCTGAATCTATTATAATTAAAACAGTTTCACCAAAGAAAAAATTACTCTAGGCCCAGGTGACTTCACAAGTGAATTCTAAATTTTAAAGATGAGTTGTACTGGTTTTACACAAGCACTTTCAGAAAATTGCAGAGGTTGGACTACTTATTAACTTTATGAGGCTGGTAGTACCCTTATGTTCAAACTAGACAAAGGCATTATGAAAAAAGAAGACTATACAGAAATATTCCACGTGAGCATACATACAAAAATTATACACAAAGGTATAGCAAATTGAATGCAGCAATTTATTTTAAATAATAATACATCATGACCAAGTGGGGTTTATTTCAGGAATGCAAGGCTAGTTTAACATGTACATTCCATATAATTCACTCTGCCAGCCAACCACATAATCATCTCAATAAATTCAAAAAGAAAGAAGTATTTTACAATCTTGCCTTCATTTCATATAGTAACTAAGCAAATTAGGATTGTGAAGGAACATCAACCCAATAAAACACAAAAAACGAAAAAAAACTACAGATAATGTAGTTTTGATAAAGCATCAAATACTTTTTCCTAAGATCAGGAATAAGACAAGGTCATCTACTCTCATCACTTCTGTTTCAAAGTTTACTGGAGATTTTAGCCAGTGCAGCCAAGTGAGAAAAAGAAATAAAAGGCATCTAGAATGGAAAGGAAGAAGCAACTTTTAAAGAAAAGTTTTTATTGATTTCAGAGAAAAGAAGCGGAGAGAGAGGTAGAAATATCGATGAGAGAATCACTGATTGGCTGCCTCCTGCACACCCCCTATGGGGATTGAGCCTGCCACTCCGGGCCTGTGCCCTGACTGGGAATTGAACTGTGATCTCCTGGTTCATGGGTCAACATTCAGTTGCTGAGCCACACCAGTTGGGCAAAAGTATCTTTTTCTGAAGATGACATGACTGTATAGAAAATCTGATGGAACCTATGAAACTACTAGAAGTAATAAGTTACGTGATACATGATCAATATATAAATATCAGTGTAAAGCCGAAACCGGTTTGGCTCAGTGGTAGAGCATCGGTCTGCGGACTGAAAGGTCCCAGGTTCGATTCCGGTCAAGGGCATGTACATTGGTTGCGGGCACATCCCTGGTAGGGGGTGTGCAAGAGGCAGCTGGTCGATGTTTCTCTCTCATCGACGTTTCTAGCTCTCTATATCTCTCCCTCTCTGTAAAAAATCAATAAAAAATATATTTTAAAAAAATATCAGTGTATGAACACTCAGAAATTGAAATTTAATAAAACCAGTGCCATTGATAATAGCAACAAGTATGAAATACTAAAAACCACACAACATTGCTGAACGTAATTTAAAGAAGACTTAGATAAATGGAGAGGTGTTCCTTGGTCGTGGGTTGGAAGACTCATTGTTGCTAAGATGACAGTTCTTCCCAGATCTGTTGGTTCATTGCAGTCCTAATAAAAAGTTTGACAGGCTTTTTTGAAGAAATTGACAAGCTGATTCTAAAATTCATGTAGAAATTAAAAGGACCTAGAATGGCAAAAACAACTTTGAAAAAGAACAACAGGCCGAAACCGGTTTGGCTCAGTGGATAGAGCGTCGGCTTGGGGACTGAAGGGTCCCAGGTTCGATTCCGGTCAAGGGCATGTACCTTAGTTGTGGGCATATTCCCAATAGGGGGTGTTCAAGAGGCAGCTGATCAATGACTCTCATCAATGTTTCTAACTATCTCTCTCCCTTCCTATCTGTACAAAATCAATAAAATATATATATATATATAAAAAAAGAACAGAATTAGAGAGCTAATACTACCTGATACTACAGATTATTATAAAACTTCTCAAAGCAGTGACAGAGTCCCCAAAATAAGTCAATACATGCCATGCATGGTCAGTTGAGTTTGCAGAGGCAATTTCAGTGAAGAAAGGTTATTTGTTTAGGATTCTGGCACAGTTGGCTATATGCAAGTGTATGAACTTCAATCTATATCTTGCACTGTATACAAAAATCAAAATGAATCATAGACCTAAATGTAAAACCTAAAATTATCAAACTTATTTAGATAAAAACTAAATTTTTGTGATCTTGAGTTAGGCAGATATTTTTTTAGGAACTAGTTCTAAAAGTATGATCCATAAAATAACATGTTAATAAAATGAACTTCATCAAATTAAAAATGTTTGCTCTTTGAAAGATATTAAGAGAATGAAAAGACAAGCTGAAAAAAATATTTGTCAATCAAATATCTATCTGGTTAAGAATATATATACATACACACACACACATATATACATATATATATACATATATATATATATATATATATATATATATATATATATATATATAAATGGCACTCTCAAAAACTAGACTGTTTATATAATATTGAATGGCTAAAATAAAAAAGATGGCCTTACCAGCTGTTGGCAAGGGTGTGGAAGAACTGGAACTCGACACAGTACTTTGTAGTTAAGACTGTAAAATAGTTCTTAGGAAACAGTTTGGTGTTTCTTAACATGTTAAATATAGACCTACCAGCTATTCTACACCTAGATATTTATTGGAAAGATTTGTATAATAATATTCACAGCAGCTTTATTTGTAATAACCACTAAAACCCGAAGGCCCATCAGTAGATGAATGGATAAACAAATTATGATATATCTATACTACTTGGCAATAAAAAAGGCATGAACTGTTGATACACACAACTCAATGAATCTCAAAATAAATATGCTGATTGAAAGAAGCCAGGCACTTGGTAGTGACAGGATATACTCATTATCTATCTTGATGGTGGAGATTTCTTCACAGATATGTACTATATACTTTGAACCTCTGCAGTCCATTGCATGCCACCTATATGTAAATAAAGCCATTTACAAAAGTGATGTAGTGAAGATCCTAATATAGATAAGATATTGATAAAATATTTATGGAAAACTGTTTATATAACCTGTATTACTGCACCTTTCACATAGTTATTTAAATATACACAAAGCTGCCCTGGCTGGTGTGGTTCAGTTGGTTTGGTGTCATCCCTTGCTCCAAGGAGTTGCTGGTTGGATTCCTGATTGGGGTGCATGCCCTAGTTGTGGCTCTATCCTTGGTGAGGAGTGTGTGGGAGGCAGGCTATTGATGTTTCACTCTCGATGTTTCCCTTTCTCTACTTCTCCCTTCTCTCTCTGAAGATAGATAGAAAAATATACATATACTAGAGGCCCGGTGTATGAAAATCATGCACTGAGAAGGGCGGGGGGAGCTTTCCCTCAGCCCGTCCTACACCCTCTCCAATCTGGGACCCCTTGGGGGATGTCCGACTGTTGGTCATCCCTCTCACAATCCAGGACTGCTGGCTCCTAATGGCTCACCTGCCTGCCTGCCTGATTGTCTTTAACTGCTTTGGTCTACCAGCCTGATAGCCCCAAACTGCCCTCCCCTCTGACCTGATCACTTCCAACTGCACTCCCCTGCTGGCCTGATCTCCTCCAACTGCCTTACCCTGAAGGCCTGATCCCCCCTCCCTGCCCCCCCTGCTGGCCTGGTCACCCCCAACTGCCCTCCTCTGCAGAACTGATCTCACCCCAACTGCCCTCTTCTGCCAGCCTGGTGCCTCCCAACTGCCCTCCCCTGCCAGCCATCTTGTGGTGAACAACTTGTGGCAGCCATCTTGGGACGATGTCGCATGACACCACCTAGGCTTTTATTATGTAGGATGCACAGATAAAAGTCTATTGAAATCTTTTTCTTAGAGATCATTAAGAAATTTAGTTAATTTGAGCAGCAGTTCTCAACTGGGGGGATTTTGCCCTCTGAGGGATATTTGGCAGCATCCAGAGACTTCTGATTGCCAAAACTGTTGATGGCATCTGATGGCTAGAGGCCACAGATACTACCAAACAGCCTGTCATGCACAGCAGTCCCTCTCAACAAAGAATTGTCTGGTCCCAAATAACAATGGTGCCATAGTAGAGAAGCCCTGCTTTCGAGTGTAGAAAGTTGGTTTAGCTCTTAGTATTTGAATCCTGTGTTGAACATATTGACAAAACAAGTAGCTGAACAAAAACCTTTGGAGAAAATTGTCTTGGATTTGGGACTGTCTGGATGACGTGTATATGAGACTTTCACTTTTGAAGTAATTATTTTTGTATAGCCACTTGGAGTTGATCTATTTGCAGTATTTGTTTTCATATCATTTGGGGGGGAAACTTAAAATATCACCACCAGTGGTGCGTAATTGTAATCAATAGATTAAAATTTAGTTTTTATTTGCTTTTGAAATAATTAGTGCTATCTGAAACTGGAAATTCTGGGTTAAGATTCAGTAATTTAAAAGGCCTATTTAGCTGCCTTTTTGCCAGTGTTCCACAAATAGGCCAGGACACTGGTTCTCAGAGCCGATACCTCATTGGTTTTCCATTTAAAAAGTGGAAGAATGAGGAAAAGGACAAGGATTTGAATTGGGTTGAGAACTTTGTCCCTTAGTATGTTGCTTATGAGGAGCTATGTTTTTTTCCAGATAGGATAATACTTTTGTACTATATTCGATTTGATTAGGATTAGTTTGCTGCTCCTTAGGCACTGATGTTCCATGGCGAAATCTGGTCCACATACAGCCTTCCCTGCATATGACTCCCAAATCTTGTCCTTAACACATTAAGCGCCCAGTCAGTCACCGGTGACTGACACTATACTTTCCGTCTGGGAGTATTTTCTGGAATATAACCTGCTCTTGTTTTTGTTCTAGACCAGAGGTTGGCAAATTTTGTGGAAAGGCCCAGATAGTAAATACTTGAGTTGTTTTTATTCCCCCCCCCCCAATCCCTAAAGCCTCTGTGCACCTGTACAGGTCTGCCTCTGTGTTGTGAAGAGAACCATAAACAATGTAAATGCATGAGTGCATGTCAGTTCACAAAAACAGGGCAGGATTCAGCATAGGGGCCATATTTTGCCACCCCTGTTCTAGACCATCAGCATTTACTCTGGGAGGCATTTGGCATTTTCTGGTTAGTTTCCCCCTGGTGGCTGTTTGCACGTGGAAGAAAGGGGTTCTCTTCCACTAGGAGTTGCTCCGCTGTATTAACGGCTTTTGCTGATGATGGTGTGGAATAAGTGTATGGCATGAACTTTAAGTGGGAAGTAGAATGATAAGGCATGCTTAGTTCCTTTCTTGCTCACAACCCACATGCAGATGGCTAGTACTACATTATAGCAAGTTTACCTTTGAAAAGTCTCTGGAATCACGTTTTTAAAAATGCACTTAATAACCCGGAACCAGCAGGGCACATTCCCGTCAGGGCACATGCCTGGGTTGTGGGCTCCATCTTCAGTGGCAGAGGCACATAGAAGGCAGCCAATCAATGATTCTCTTTCTTCATTGATGTTTTTCTCTCTTTTTCTCTCCCCTTCCTTCTCTCCTTCTCTCCTTCCTCCCCTTCCTCCCTCCTTCTCTCTGGAATCAATTAAAGCATATTTTTAAAAATTAAAAGAATGCTTCTTTAAAAAAGTACTTATAATCTTTTGGATAGTATAGGGCAGTGGTCGGCAAACTCATTAGTCAACAGAGTCAAATATCAATGGTACGACGATTGAAATTTCTTTTGAGAGCCAAATTTTTTAAACTTAAACTTCCTCTAACACCACTTCTCCAAAATAGACTCACCCCAGGCTTTGGTATTTTGTGGAAGAGCCACACTCAAGGGGCCAAAGAGCTGCATGTGGCTCACGAGCCACAGTTTGCCAACCACTGGAATAGGGCAATAACCCTTTTATTGCTGTATTTGATTTTAAGTTTCCCTTTCTAACTACCAACTGCCATAGGTGTTGCCAGTGATTTTTCTAAAAAGTATTATGGCACATATCCTTGCCTGTAATTAAACTGTGACTCCTAGTCATTCAGAACAGTGGTCCTTAAACATTTTTATTCCTGAGTCCCTTTGAAAATCACTTGATAGTTGTGAATCTAGAAAATTTACTTTTTAAAGAGTTTGTTTATTGATTTGAGAAAGAGGAAAAAAACATCAACTTGTTGCTTCACTTATTTATGTATTTATTGGTTGATTCCTCTATGTGCCGTGACCAGAGATCAGACTGCAGCCTTGGCATTTTGGGATGATGTGCTAACTGAGCTACCTGGCCAAGACTACAGTCAGTCTTTGTAGTTTATTGTTCATGTTCACACACACACACACACACACACACACTCACTCACTCACTCACTCACTCACACTTGTGCTTTCTCTACAAAGAATTATCTAACATTCTCCTGTCATGACAATCAATTTCTTCTATTCTTATGTCTTTGTAATTACTATTTCTTCTTCTTGCCAGATATGTCCTTACTATTTCCTCTTCATCTGCCCAGTTTCTACTCATTAAGATGCATCTCAATGTGATCTCTGTGAAGATTTTCCCGACATTTCCTCTTTGGCACATAAGTAAATAGGAAGGAATTGTAGCAAATGCAACATGTAGGGAAACCTTCCTTTGGGGGGCTTGGGGGGGGGGGGAAGTAGGATGAAAGGAGAAAACTTCCGGAAAGATTTTTTTGCTCTTAAGAGATATCCCTCTTCTCAACCTCTTTGGGCCTCATTTCTTAAGTCGCATGTAACGACTTTTATCTTAGGGGGCTACTGAAATAATCTCCATAACCCTCCAATATTTATACAGGAAATTCTCTTCATCTGGTCATTGGGTGGTCCCAGGACCTTATGTGGGAGTAAACATCTTCAGACACCCAGTACTCTTGGTTCTTACTAAAATGTTACAATGGAAAATTAGGTTGTGAATTTACTAAAACATATTATCTCCCCCTGTCCCCCAATCTTAACTGAGGACATGCCCATTGACTTGCGGGGCAGGGAAAGGGGGCAGAGAGAGAGATTGAACTAGGGATCAAACCCACAGCTTAGGTATGTGCCCTGAGTGGGAATCGAACCTGAAACCTTTTGTTATACAGAAGGACACTCCAACCAATTGAGCCACACCAGCCAGAGCTAAAACAAGATATCTTGAAATCCTTCTGCCGAAATTTGTAAGCTATAAGCTGCTGTGCAAATATTTTTGTTATAGGCATTGTCGCTTTTAAAAGACTGCTGGACTCTTTATTATCAGAGTACATGATGCTTTTTTGACGAGTCATTTGCTGATAGAACAATCTCTGTGTTTCACAAATTAACGCTGTAGTTTTCACTATTCCATGAGTGATTGGAAGGGTTATGACATGTAATTTGTCAGTTTGCTGAGCACACATAGATTTGATCCTAATTCACTACCCAGTAGGCCTACCTCAGTGCAATTCATTATTCTCTGCTGCTTTTTTCTGTACAGTAATTTTATTTATGCCAGCACTCTATGCTACTGGAGCCAACTCCTAGTGCTGATGACCACTGAATGAGTCTAGGGAAAGGAATTTTGGATAAATTAAGACTCTGTGGTGGCTTAAATTCATTGTGTAAATCAATCTGTTCTGCAATTTTTATGATAATTAAATAGTAAAAATTATTTCAGTATCAGTAGAATCATTAAAAAATCTGTAGGCCGAAACCGGTTTGGCTCAGTGGATAAGCATCAGCCTGTGGACTGAGGGGTCCCGGGTTCGATTCCGGTCAAGGGCATGTACCTTGGTTGTGGGCACATCCCCAGTCGGGGGTGTGCAGGAGGCAGCTGATCATTGTTTCTTTCTCGTTGATGTTGCTGACTCTCTATCCCTCTCTCTTCCTCTCTATCCCTCTCTCTTCCTCTCTGTGAAAAAAATCAATAAAATATATATTTTTAAAAAGTCTGTAGGAGTAAAAAAAATAGTTATGCTTTAATGTGTTATATGCCATAGTAATATTCTTTAATTTGAGGATTTTTCAAAATGTTTTGGGACAAATCAGTAATCAACATTGAAGGTCGTTGTAGTTGAAGTTATCACGTTTCTTGAGACTTGAATTCAGTAAGAATGAATAATACAGTCTCAGTATGTGTGTATCTCCTCCTGAATGAAACTTATAAGATCGTATAATTTACTAGTCCATTTATAAGGGCTCTGCCTTTTCATTGCCACAGGATAAAGTCCAGCCTCTTTTTTACTGGGACAAACATCCGTCCTTTCTTTAAACCTACTTCTCCAGCCGCAGTGCCTGATGCTTCCTGTCTCATTTACATTTTGCCCTCTAATTACACCGTATTTAACTATAGGCGCTTCCCTGAATGCCAGGGACAAAAGATTTTGACTATTCCTAGCCTTTGTACATGTTCTTTCCTTTGTCGTATTGTTCACCTAAGGAATTTTATTAGATGTTAAGAGGGAAACTAGATATGTCATCCCAGCCACCTTCACATTTCCACAGTACTTAAACGTTTAATTAGGGTCGTAGGGAGAGGGTAATTTGGCTTTGTAGAAAGTGCTGAGGTTAGCAAACCAAAGACTGGTTAAAGACCCACCTCTGCCATTAACTGATTATGTGAGCCTGGCCTCCCACTGGAGTGTTGTCTCTGTAAAATCAGGGGATTGGAATAAAGCAGTAGATAAATTTACTCCCCCACCCCTTTTCTTTTTCTTTACTTCCTTTTTTTTCTTCCCTTCTTTCATTCTTGGGCATATATGAAGGATACTTCCCCATCTCTTTATAGTAAACTATTACAACCACAATTCTTTAGGAGTGGGAGTGTAAGGTATGCCCTGGGATATTGGGGGCAAATATTAAAATAAGAGAAGACTTGGTGATTTGAAATGTACCCCAACCTGAGATCTCCAAAGTACCTTCCACCTCTTAAGTACCGTAATGTTCATCTGTATTATTCTTTGTATTAGCTATTAGCGTGAGGCACAGTATTTCTGGATCTCTATAGCTTAGTTCCAAAGGCTGCTCACCAAGCAGGCTCTGAAGGCCAAAGTAACACTAAACCAGTGACCACTGAGGCCATCTGTTGGTGGGAAGAGTTGTCCTCTGGAGTGGATGTAGAGCTTTCTTAGTTCCTGTGAAATTTTGCAAGTTGTGGGTTTTTAAGCTGAGGAGCTACTGTATAATTCAAGGATAATTTATAGAATTCCCCTTCTACTTTTTATTTTGAAATAATTTCAAGCTAACGGAAAAGTTCTAAGAGTAGTAAAGAGAATAAAATAGTTCACCCTTTATACAAATTCACCGATTGTTAATGTTTTATCCCATTTGCTTTCTCATCACTTATTTCTCTCACATACATATACATACTCTTTTCCTGAAGTATTTGAGATTAGTTTGCATACCTCATACTCCTTTAACTTACAGTACTTCATCTATGATTCTTAAGAGCAAAAATTATTCTTTTGTGTAACCACAGTGCAGTTATCAATTCAGGAAACTGATACAGTACTTTTATCTACAGTCTGTAGTCCAGTTGTGTGAGTTGTCCCGATAAGATCTTGTGTAGCATTTACTGCCCTTTAATTTAGGACCTTTAGTTGACAGGTCTCTTTTCCTGTGTAATACCTTTCTTTGTGCTTCATAACATTTAAAAAGAATGCACTTAGGGGAGGTTCCTTGAGGTATGTTTGTTTCTTTCCTCGAAATTAGATAAGGAAGGTTCCTCGGGCTATGTTTGTCCATTTCCTCAGGATTAGATTCGGGGTTGCAGTCCTGCTTGTGGACGTGATCTAAGTGCTGTTTACTTCCCATGTGTCACGTGAGAGGCACGTAGTCCGTGCTCCTCATTGGTGGCGGTAACTTTGATCTACACAGTGTAGTTCCTTATTTTCTATCTTGCAACTAGTAAGCAGTCTGTGTGAAAACACTATTTTTTACTCTTTTCTAATTAAATTAACTTTGTAGAAAATTTAAAAAGTCTGTAGGTAAGCCAAAAGTTAGGGGAAAATTGACTTGTAAACTTGGAGATAGTCACATTTCAGTGTATGCTGGTTATATGCTGTTAGAGGCCTGGTGCATGAAACTCGTGCACTGGGGGCGGGGGTGGGGGGGTGGGGGTCGGTCACTCAGGCTGGCCTGCACCCTCTTGCAGTCCTTGAGCTCTCGAGGGATGTCTGTCTGATGGCTTAGGTCTGCCCCCTGGTGGTGAGTGCACATCATAGTGACCAGTCCTGCCATTCAGTCTATTTGCATATTAGCCTTTAATTATATAGGATAATATGCTGTGCTATAATATATCTATACTAGTGATAATGACAACCAACGAGTATCATACCTTTCATACTGTTTGAAAAATTGCCTTATTCATTTAGTATACATTGTGATTGTTTTCCCTTGCATCACTGAGTTTTCTTCTGTGATCTTCCAATGGTTGCCTAGTGTTCTACTGTGTATAATCCTTTGCCTATGGATTATTCTGTAATGTACCATTTAGATTCACCTCTTAGATGCTGGGCTATTTAATTGCCATTCTCTCTAGGCTCCTTCCTCTTGCAGCTTTAAGGGAGGTACTGCTGTGCTGTTACCTCACCTGAAATGTTGGCTCCAATCTTGAAGTCCTGACATCTGTCTTGCCCCTATTAGCATTGTTTTTCTGTTCCACTGTCCTATACAATAAAAGACTAATGTGCAAATAGACCGGTACTGACCTCCAGGGGAAAGACACTCAACGCAGGAGCTGCCCCCTGGTGGTCAGTGCGCTCCCACAGGGGGAGCGCTGCTCAGCCAGAAGCCGGGCTCAAGGCTGGCGAGCACAGTGGCAGCAGCGCTAAGGAGCAGCAGGCAGGCAGGCGGACATCCCCCGAGGGCTCGGGGCCCCAACCTGCACCAATGTTGTGTGCCAGACCTCTAGTTTGATATTAACAGGCTGAGTTCCTTTCTCTGACCATTCCTGGGCCTTCAGTGGCACACTTTTGCTAAATATATAACTCTCTTTCTGATTCAGTTGGATAGTTTTCATGTTTTAATTGCTACTATCATTCAGTATGTTCAGAATTTTGTTTTTGTTGTTTTATTTAAAATATATAGGATTATAAGTTAAATGAACACCCTTATCGGCTAGTGTTCTGAGTGGAGCACCTGGCCATATGTGCACGCACACGCATGTGTGTGCACACACACAGACAAAATAAACAAATGTTTAGAGCACAGTTTATCTTTTTGCTTGGAACTTCCTGTTATCTGGTTAACCTACATTTCTATTTCGGGCCAGGTCACACAGGAGATCTCGGAGCTCTTGTGTATTAGAACCACCTGTCAAATTATCTTCAGCAAACTTCTGTGCTGGAGATGGCACATAACCTTCAAAGACATCATTTAATAGATTTAGTAATTTGAAAGTCTCTCTTCCACTGTAAGTATTTATGTAGGCCATTAGGAACATGGAAATATAAACATCAATCTGTATAGATGTGAGCCAGTTTATAAATGGATCACCCCATTGCTTCTACAGTTTAATACAAATGCAACAAAACTGTATCTGAAAGACTTGTGTATAGAGTCTCTATTGATTAAGGTAATACAGTTTTAATCCAAGTGAATTTTTTAAAAGTAGCTTCACTATTTTAAAGTTTTTGTCTACTTTCAGAAATAATGTCTGCTATTTTTATAGATGGACAGGTTTTTAAATGGACCAGTTTCTTTTCATTGGCCTTTACTATATGCATTCTACTTCAGGTGGTGTTATTAAGGTGGCATGTGATGTGAAAAATTCCTGCTATTCTTACCTTTTTTCTTCTGATTTAAGGTCTTAGCTTATTTTGTTTTGAAAATCATCTTTCACACACACCTTGAATATGTCACTAAAATATTTAGAAATAAAATATGTCTGAAAACTACATAGTAGATATTAACTTTAAACTACTATTTGTTAAGTGATCTAGTAAGCAGTCTTGCTGGAATATAATTTATTTCGTTCTTTTGACATGAGACTTCTAAATATGTAGATTAACCTAGACATTGTCAATTTTTTTCTTCTTTTGCAACCTGGGTGGTATGTGAAATTGCTAAAACTTGTCATTGTGGTTGGCTTATAGTGTTGAAGTTTCTCAGACCTTGTCTTTTTAGTTTCAGATTGTAAATTGCTGTTGTTTGAAAAATGTTTGCTATCCTTTGGTTAAAAATTACGTGAAGTTTAGAATTTTTTATTCACTTATGTGGAATATTTTCAAGATGTGTACTTTGAATAAATTCATAAAATAATATAACATGTATGTTTAATCTATACTTGGTGTAGGAAGCAGCTATGGAGTCAAGCTTAGTTGTGCTAGGAGGCCTCTGCCCTCCAAGCTGGGACTTGTATGTGGCTCTGCTACAGGTCAGTCCGAGGCTTGACCCTACAGCCGCTCCCTGCGTTTCCCCCGCACTTAGAAAATAGTTAATATGCAAGATGGTGTCTCACCTAAGGGACCTCTCATCATTAAATCCAGTGACTTAGTATTGCAAACTGTTTGTAGATTTATCTCCTTGTCCTGAGAGATACAAGTATTATCAGTTAGCATGTTTGCTTATTTAGGACTTCTTTTTAAAAAATGAATACTTTTTAAACTAAAAACGTTTTTGGATTATTTAGTAAATTTTCAGTATACCTGTATTTTAAAATATGCTTTCAAAATGCTTAATTTAGAGGAATATTCACATGCTTCTGGAATTTAGAAGTAGAAGAGATCTGCCTTCTTTTTTCCATTTGCCTTCTTTTTTCCATTTGCTTTTCTTTTTAAATCACATCGCTGATAGATGGACTTCAATATCAGCAAAGTTCCTTGCCCCAGGCCTTATAGTTAGCTGGTAGTGTTTACGCTAGGATTTGAACCCAGAATTTCTGACTCCAAAATTTGTGTTCTTTCCATTATAGTATATCATTTCTAGAAGCATTAATTTTGTCTTTCTATATGATTTCATTTCTCTGAAACTGTCTCTGAGGTACATTTTATCATCTCTTACCCATAAATGAATAAACCAAAGTCCAGAGATTAAATAATTTACCCAACATAACACACCTGTTTAAAGTCCTAGACGGAGTATTTCCTGTCTCATGCTTTTCCCACTGGATTACTTCCTGTGCCCCTTGGCCGAAGTTTGGATGGTGGAGGGGATGGTGGGATCATGGGGGTGCTATTCATGAATTCTGACTTGTTTTTGTTTTCATTAAAGTATCATGTAGGTGAAATTGCCATTTTTGCAGAATTAGGGAATCTGCATTGGAAACTGGTGGTGGTAACATGATCTGATTGGAGTTAGGAGATAGAATGTGACCATGGGAAGCTTTGTACCACTATAGACTAGAAGAGGGTTCTGGAGAGCAGAGATTGGAGAAGCTTGGGTGGAAAGGGGCCTGCACACCACTTCAGATACTTTGTTGTTTTAAAAGCCCAGGGGCATGCCCCTGGCACATTAAACCTTGAAAAACTTTCATTTCCTAAGGCCATTGCCCTACTCAGGAACCTTTAATGATTCCTAGTGCCAGATCTCTTCAGTCTGTATTCCGCCCAGGGACAGATGAAACCCTTCAGAGTCTGTTACTTCTTTGACCCTCTCAGAAAGGTCCTCCAGAGCTCCATACTGCACCTCCTTGGGACTATCTTTACTTTAAATGTGTGCGCTTGTTTATAGTGTTTTTACTTCTCCTTTCTTCTTGACATTCAGCTTGCCTTTATAAACCTAAACATCATTTCCTCCTGCAGAAATCATGTGACTCTTGAAGCTGAATCACAGTGTAAAGGATTGTGGTATTCTGTGTGTGTTTTTTTTTTTGTTTTTTTTTCTCATTTCCTGCTCTTTCCTCCTCTAGCTATTTACCATGTTTCCCTGAAAATAAGACATCCTCCAAAAATAAGACCTACTTACAGGTTTCCTTCTGAGTGAAATATAAGGCGTCCCCCCGAAAATAAGATCCCCCTAGGCTAAACATGAGAGATTTGGTCCACTGATTCTGAAAGAAATGGAGTCACAAGAAATTCACCAGGAAATTCAGGAATTGGATTGTTATGATGATGTTCCAGAAGATGATGACATGTTTGTCATTGAATAAATGAGTAAATTCTTGATACTGTAGGATTCACAGTTTGTCTGGTTTGTGTTGACAGCTACCGTACTACCGTACCATATACAGGTAATACATTTCCTTTACTTTCATTTAACAATAAATGTGTACCGTATTCTTCTTCATGGAAAAATAAGACATCCCCTGAAAATAAGACATACTGCATCTTTGGGAGCAAAAATTAATATAAGACACTGTCTTATTTTCGGGGAAACAGGGTAATAAACTTGAACTGAGTAGGAACAACCATTTTTGTTTCCCTCCTTTTTTCATTTCCCCCTCCTTCCCTTTCCCCTTTCTCTTTCCTTCTCTTCCCTTCCCCACTCCCCTTTTTGTCCTGTATATATTTTTTTCTTATCTGTTTATTCATCTGTTTTTCTCTTCATCTGTCTTCTTTTATTCTCCCTTCCAGCTGCTTATCACTTTGAACTAATTTTGTGGTAAATTCTTTCTTTGTTTAAAATATCTTTATTTTATTGATACTTTCTCTTGAATGAGAATTTAGCTGGGTATGGAATTCTTGGTTAACAGTTATTTTCTCTTAGCACTTTGAAGATATTTTATTTTCTTCTCTGTCTGCCTTTTGGTACTGTAGAAGCTTTCCATTTAATTTTATTCCTCTGTAAGTAAAGTGACTTATTTTGCTTGCTTTTTAAACAGTTTAAAGTGAGATTTTATATATATATATACACACACACCCATGTTCTATAAAGACTGACTGAAGGCTCAGTTGAACACTGGAAGTTAGTCCTGCAGTCAGTGTTGCTGCGGGCGCGGGCGCGGGCGCAGCGACCCAGCACTGACTGCCGAAGGGGCTGCTGATCAGGCCTGGAGAAAGGCCTGAAGAGAGAGGCAGGGTCTGATCTGCAACCTCCATGGCAGCTGTTGATCAGCTGTTGCATCTCTCTTTCTCTCCGGGCTTCTTCAGCACCTCTGTTTCTCTCTGGGCCTCCACAGGGGCTGCTGATTAGTTCCACCTCTCTGATCATGCCCGGAGATGCTGACTGGCATAGAAACCAACCAATCAGAACCAAATCTGGGAGAACTGTGAGGAGCCAATAGCTGCCCAGGAGATGGAGCATTTGACCCTGACTGGCATATAAACCGACCAATCAGAACCAAGTTGGCCAGCAGTAGAGGGCAATTGGGGGCGAGATCAGGCCTGCAGAGGAAGGCAGTTAGGGCGATCAGGCAGGCAGGTAGGCAGAGAGGTTAGGAGCCAGATTGCGAAAGGGATGTCCCACAAGGATCAGGCCTAAACTGGCAGTTGGGCATCCCCCAAGGGGTCCTGGATTGGAGAGGGTGCAGACTGGGCTGAGGGAACCTCCCCCTCTGTGCACTCATTTCGTGCACCGGGCCCCACTAGTGTGTGTGTGTGTGTGTGTGTGTGTATTATATATATATGACTTTTAAGATTTTATTATCCTGCTCAAGGCTTGTGATTCCTAAATAGGAAGGTATATGTCTTTCTCATGTTCTGTAAACTTCTCAGCCTTTATTTCTTTAAAGAATTTCTTTCAGTATCTCTCTTTCTCTGGAACTGCTCTCTAAGTTACATCTTATTATTTTTATTTGTTTATTTATTTAGTTTCATAGTTTTCCATTTCATTAACTCTTTGTGCAGAATTTTTGCATAATTTTTTATACTAGAGACCTGGTGCACAATATTCATGCACTAGTTGGGGGAGTCCCTCAGCCCCACCTGCACCCTCTTGCAGTCTGGGACCCCTCAGGGGATGTCCGGCTGGGTAGCATTCCCCCTGTGGAAGTGTACTGATCAGCAAGGGGCAGCTCCTGCATTAAGCATCTGCCCTCTGGTGGCCAGTGCTCATCATAGCAATTAGTTATTCCGCTGTTCAGTCAATTTGCATATTAGGGTTTTATTATATAAGATTCTTCTTCACAAATTCTCTTTAATTCTTTAATCTGATAATTCTCCAATGACTTTTTTTTTTCTTTTTAAAAAATACTTGGTTTTCTTACAAATGTTTGTCTTTTTCAGTTTCTCCTTTAAGGCTGCAGGTTTTAATCTTCCTCTTTGATAGCCTTGTATCTAATAATTTCACATCTAAAGCTCTCAAGTGATAACCTAATAATAGTTGTGTTTTCTGCTTTTACTTGTATTGGGGTTGTTTGTTTGTAGATCTGGTAAATTTTTATTCCTACCTCGCCACTGGGGCTTTATCTATGAAAATCCCACATTGCCTGGTTTAAAAGAATGTCCCCCCCTCCTATATTGGTGTACATCAGGACCCCTTTCTTTTCCCTTTGTAATGACTTAAACTTTTTAAGGGGAGGCAAATAAGAAAGATAATCTTGCTTAGTACTAGACCAGAAATGGTTTTAAGAGGCATCCACATTTTTTAATTAAACTTTAGTCAGAATAGCTCAATATCAATTATGTTGAAAACACAAATAAAGTACTAGGAAATTTTGAACTAATCTACCATTTTTGTAAATCAACAGTATTAAGGAGGCCATTCAAGTTTAGCTGTCACATGTGCTGAAGTGAGCGAGTCTTTATGCTCTGATATATATAGACCATTTAAATCTTTGGGCCTTCTATGACTGTCATATAAAATATGTCTTTAATGTTAAATTAATAATAAATTTTAAAGTAAAGCAAGCTTTGAAATAACTTTTATGTAGCTATTGAGTTACAAATACAGTGTTTTAATCTTACCTATGCCATTTTCCCCCCACAAAACTTATAAAAATATAACAAGAAGTTTTAGTTTCTGCTGGACCTGTCACTCCTGTTTTCATGTTTCTTTATAATTGTCCACTTGAATTTTTTTTTTTAATCCTCATCCAGGAAAGTTTTAAAGCATATAATAAAAAAAGTAAACTGTCTTTCAGAAATTACAATGTTTTTATGGTATCATATGAGGCTTTGTTGTCCTTAAACAGTATTAAATATTGTTGGCATGTAGTGCATTTATAAATAGTTATGAATAGGATATTCTTTGAGGTATGCTTTGCTGTATACTATTTTTTTTTTTTACTAAAAGCGTAATTTATTTTAATATGACTTTAATTCTTGAGGAATAATTTGAATGACATTTTATTTAAAAGCAGGTCAAGAAAACTTGAATCTTGATATAGATTATCAATCTCTCTGGCCTTACTGTTATAGTTCACCAATGTATTAATGTTAATTCTTGGTCTGTATTACCTATTTTTCAGTAAATAGTGGCAATAAAATGTATATATTTGATATAAAGTGGGTTAAGAATACATTCCCTAATTAATTAAAATATTTTTCTTAACACTAGGGGGCACTGTTGATATATTAATTCATACCTAAATTAATCTTTATTCATAGAATGTAGAATAAAGTGAAATTATTTGAAAACATTTCATTACAGATTGAGTTTTGCCTTCAGAGAGAATTTGGATTTTTAAGAATAGTGAAGCTTGTAAAATGAAATACTGTGGATTGAAGAAAGTTAAAGTATTTCTGTGAGCTATTCATTTTTACATTGATTTTCTAAATGAATTCTAAATGGTTTTAGACCATTATTTTTTTAAAATATGTATTTTATTGATTTCAGAGAGGGAGATGTAGGTAGAAACATCAATAATAAGAAAGAGTTATTGATCAGCTGCCTTCTGCGTGTCCCATGCTGGAGATCAAGGCTACATACCCAGGCCTGTGCCCTGACCAGGAATCAGACCATGGCCTCCTAGTACATAGGTTGATGCTCTACCACTGAGCTATGCTGGCTGGGCTAAAAGCCATTATTTCTAATACACTTTCATTTAAAAAATTCTAGCACAATGTTTTGCTCTTAGCTGGTTCTGAGACTATATCTAAAGAAATGAAGATAAACTTAAGATGTGACTAAGGGCACTACCATTACTAATAATTTTTAAGCATTCAGGTGTCTGCAGTTAGGATTTTGGTGATGCCCACCAACAGATATTTTGCTGGAGGTATATTTCTAAGGTTTTTGTCTTCTTTAATTAGAAGGCTCCACTAAATGTGAGCATTATGTAGCTTAAGGAGGTAGTAGACAAAATATGCATCAAACTGGCTTTCGTGATTTAACTGAAATAAGAAAGAGTTCGGTAAAGTTGAAAAAATGTGTTTCTTGACATGGTGATACACCTGGATTTGGTTTCTTAAACTTCCAATAATTAAACACACATTTAAAATTGTTTCTTTTTTACAGGAATAATAATGTATTTGTGGCCTTCGACGTGAAGCAGTCAGTCAGTCTTCTGTGCTGTTGACATAGCAGCAGGACTGATGTTGTGGGAAGCATGGACCTACTGAACGGGCAGGCAAGCAGTGTTAATGTTGCTGCTACCGCTTCGGAGGTAAGACATTGAAGAAGGTGCCTTTCAAAGGTTCTTACCGGGCATTCTAACTTTTCAAGCATTATCGTTGCTCACAGATTTAAATCAGAACTTGAAAAAAGGCTAAAATTTTTGTAGTTTAAAAACCAAGCGTTTTAATTGTGCCATGTAGATGATCACTGTGCATCTTAGAAACAGCTAATCCTTATCTACTTAAAATGCTTTACAGATAATGATTACTTAAAATCGTTTCTTGGGTTTAGTTCTAAAGGACACCTAGAATTTCTTTTATGGGTATTTTTCATGATATGAACCTTGAGGGCAATAGTAAAGAGAAACAGAAAGATTCTTTTACTTGGAATTGTATGTATAATTTTGGTCACTGTCTAGAACCCGTGATTCCAAGCCGATTGAAAGAGATTGAAGAGCCACGAGGCTGGATTAGGAAGAGCTACTCTGGTGATGTATTGTAGCTTAGAGTGTTAAGGATGGAGATGAAGGTGGAACTGGTGCTCACCTCTCTAGTTAATATCTCATTAATTTATTTTTGCCTCACCTTTTCTCTCTTTTGTTCTGTCTATAAATCTAGGGTACTTGCCTGCTTTCCTTAATTTAGCATCCAGCTTCTCTGCTCTTCCTTTATTTTACTCTTATTGTATAGCTTGAGAATAATGGCCCTTTAACACCTTGACCTCAAATTTCTTTAATAACTTCAACTTCATTTTGCCCCAAACAATTATTTGGGCCTTGCTATTTTTGAAATTATTCTAAGCCTATAGTTTTTATTATTTGTCTTATAAAAATAATTTCCAGATTTTAATCTCTAGCTCTGGCTTCCCTCATAAATTTTATTAAGCATTTCTGAAGGACCAGACATTTTAATTACAAATGAACAGAATCAAATTACTGCTGTACAACCTGTAAAGAAAATAGTCCATCCCCTCTCTCTGACTTCTGTTAATAGCATTTCCATCTCTTTAGCCATCTAAGTTTAAAATTTAAAAAAAATATATTTTGTTGTGTGTTTTTTTTTTACAGAGAGAAAGGGAGAGGGATAGAAAGTTAGAAACATCAATGAGAGAGAAACATTGATCAGCTGCCTCCTGCATACTCTCCACTAGGTATGTGCCCACAACCAAGGTGCATGCCCTTCACTGGAATTAAACCTGGGACCCTTGAGTCTGCAGGCTGATGATCCATCCACTGAGCCAAACCGGTCAGGGCTTCTAAGTTTAAATTTTTAGATTTCTCATTCAGTTACTTCCCCTTTGCCCATCACAATTAACTGCAAAACTGAAATTAACTGTGTTCTGTAATGTAGTCCTAGAACTGCCATCCTGTCATCTCTGCTTATTCTATTGGTTAGAAACACGTCATAGGTCTTGCTCCCACTCAAGTCGAAAAGATTACACAAGGGTGTGACTACAGAGAGAGAGATCGATCCTTGGAAGCTGCCTTAGATAGAGCCTGTCCCCCACAGTTCATCTCTTGGGTCCTGTGCTTTCCTCCTTATTTCTGCTAGCTCTGTCTTCATTTGATCATTTATTATTTCTTGTCTGAATTATTACAACAGCTTTTTAGTTTGATCTTATACTTCTACTAAGCTGGGTTGGGTCCATTTGACTGCAGTTCAATTTTAGTATTCTTCAAATACAGCTGTTAAAACTTTATTGTACCCCCAAACTATTTGTGGTTCCTCATTGCCTAATTAAATACAAATGACCCTCAACCTTGCATTCAAGACTTTTCTCAAAATGGCCCTAAATTTGTTCTCTAATGGATTTAACTGCTGCTAATCCTCTATAAAATGAAATTTATAGTCTCATGAAAGAATATATATAAACCTTAGCTTTTCCTTCTTCTGTTATACCTGCCTATGTCATTTTTTTACCTGGAATTTCTTTTCTCATTTTGATGTGTCCCTCCTTCTCACTGCACAAAAAATACATGTTGTCTGTCTTTCAAAACCTGTTTCAAATGCTATATTCTTAGGAAAGTCTTTTCCTGATCCCTTGAACATATGGGAGCTTTTCTATTTTTGAAACTATAACTTAATAAAATATACTTTTTAATAATTTTTTCACAAATTTATAGATAGCTTTTCTTCCTCAGGGATTATATTACATGTTTATGTGTGTTTGTATTATATGTATGTTTACTTGATATATTTATAACCATATTACTTTCATATGTTAACTATGTGTGTATGTGGATAGCATATTAATAACTATATGTTCTGAAACATTTGTCTAGTATTACATGAAGCAGTACACAATTATTAGTTAAATAAAATGGATCATTTCACTTCTATACAAAATTTTGTTGACTTTCCTAAAAGTGAATGAATAACATTAGGCTTCAGATATACAAATAGTTTTCATCTTCTCTTAAAGTCTAGATCTATTAATATATTAAAACGAAGATTTCTCATAAATGTGATAAGCTTACAGAATGAACAAGATTCTTTCTCTGGGTGATTGACTTCTTCTTTCTCAGTATCTCTACTCTCTTTTTAAAAATTTATCTTTATTGTTGAAAGTATTACATACCTTTATTCTTAACCTGAGCTCTCAAAGCTTCCAATATCAGTAGAGTTACAGTAAACTTTGCTTCAGACTTTTAGAAATGTGTACTTTGTTTAGCATTGTGTTGAATAGAGAGTTACTAACTGTTCTATTAGGGTACATTATGCTTAAGTACTGCTTAGCTTCTTATCACTGTTGTGTTTACTGGTATTGGGAAAGCAGATAGAAGCACATCCCTTGTAATTGTAAGGACAAAAGGGAAGTGATTACTCATGGAAGACTACCATTGTAATTTGCTGGCTTGTCTTAAAGCGGTTAAAAACTTGGAAAAAATTACAACTATATTTAATTACCAGATTACTACCTGACTGGGCGGTTACTGGATTAGTGGATACTGCTAAATTGAATTCTGTTTGAATACTTAACATTATGAATAAATTTCTATATTAGTCTTAGGACATAAAATAATGTTGTTGACATACTGTAAGCTTGTCATAGTTACAGAGATTATAAACACATCAAATAAAACTATAGGAAAGCCATTTATGGAATGAAAAAGTAGACCTCTATCCAACCACTGTGGTACAGTGACAGAGTTGTAGCATAGCGGGACTGCCAGAGGGGAAAGGGGAGCAGAAGAAATATTTGAAGTAATTATGGTTGAGAGCTTTTCAGAATTAATGATTTTAGTAATTAGCTGCTCCTGAAAGAGAGGGGAAAGGTAAAAATGAGGCATTAAGGACAAGTGCTCAAAATTGGTGTCTATCAGCTGGTAGGCTGACATATTATACCTTGGTAATTGAAACTTTGGTGAAATTTTTTTGCCATGAACTGTGCCTGATTTCTTGCTACCTTTTAGTAGAGCATAATGTAAATATTGTTACAGTGATGAAGCTCTGATTTCAGCCAAAAGATGCAGAGTACATTTTTATCATGTGGTCAAAGGAGATGGAAACTGACCAGAAATAAGATATTCAGAGCCAAAAGCCACCTTTGGTCTAATGTAATAATAGCAAATTCAAACATAAAATATTGTAGTAACCTTACAGTAGAAAATTTGTAATATAATAGGAAGAATAGTATCATTTGCAGTATCACAGACATTCACGTCACAAATAGTACTGGATTATTTAATTAATAGAATTTTGAATATTTTTTTTGTGGTTTATGTTATGAAAATAACCTTTCCTTTTCTTAGTAAAAATTAGTCTAAAAATTAGTAGTATAAATAGGTATATCCTTATCTTTAAACTTCCCTTTTAACCCATTTGAAAATCATTGAACTTATTAAAATATTGTATTTCTATAGAAATAATAGGGTTGTCAGGGCGAGGAAACTGACAGACAACAAAATGTCTTACTCAGGAACCTAAATACCCGAAGTTGAGATTATGCCTCAAGTTGCCTGACCTTTTATCTTGTGCTTTTCCAGATAAGGAACACATTCTGCCCAACTTTCCTGCAGCATCTGTTAACCCACTCTGCTCGGTTTCCTCGGTTTTTAATGCCAATCTCACTTCTGTGACGTTGACTAGGAGATAGTATTAAAATGGCTCATTTTCTTTTACTTTAACAGAAAAGCAGCAGTTCGGAATCATTAAGTGACAAGGGTTCTGAATTGAAGAAAAGCTTTGATGCCGTGGTATTTGATATTCTTAAGGTTACACCAGAAGAATATGCGGTAAGCCTTCCCCCTCCTTTCTCCAGTTTTTGCACATAATTTTAGGATCAGCAGAGGACCTGGTGAAAATAAATAAACAAAGCTGGGGGTGGAAATTAAAAGGGAGAGTAACCCAAGGATGGAGCACGCAGAGGGATGAAATGGGAAAGGGAAGATCTGTAGATATTTTTAGAGCAGCTTTATAAACTTCTATTTCAGCTTGGTAAGTAATAGTAAGTATTTACCTTCATGGTAATTGCTTTCATAGTCCCTGCTTGTACCACCTCCCCAAGCCAACTGGACTTTATTGACATGTTAGGGGTATTTTTACTTTTTGTAAATTAAAAATTGAGAATTGAAAGGTGAAGGCATTATTACAATAACATGAAAGTTACCCAGAAAAACTTTTATTTCTTAAATGACATAAATGTTTATTTATATTCTTTTTCTCCTTTAACTTATTAACAGAATATATTGATTTCCTGATACTGAACACAGCTCCATGAACCAGTAGATCTGATTTTTGGTTTTGATTTCATGTATAACTGTGTTCAAATTTTCAAAATTATTTTTATTTTTTAACTTTACCTCATTTATCTCATAAGAAAATAGGAGTAGGTATAAAATAATGTGAAATACTTATATTTATTTAATGCCACTAGGACTCAATTTTCATTTTTTTTAGTCTTTATAAATTGACATTTTTCTGGTAAAGACTTAGTTATTCAATATATATATTTTAGTACAGAATATCACTTTAATATGTCATTATACAATATATATGTCATTAACATGGAATTCCAAAGAAGAAATTGTCTTTTGTTTTTGTTTTTACTTTTTATTTCAGGGTCAAATAACGTTAATGGATGTCCCAGTATTTAAAGCCATTCAACCAGATGTGAGTACTTCTAAAGAACTTTTCTTTTGAATATACAAAATAGGCAATTATAGTATCCCAAATTAAGAAGTTTTAGAATTGTCAAATTATTCTTCCTAAATTATAAACGTTTAAAGCTCTTGATATAACTTGTCTGTATATTATTTAGGCCTCAGAAACTCAAGTGGTGTTCATAGCTATATATCACTCAGTCATATGTAGGACTATAGGAGTCATTTTTTCAATTTGGCTTCATAACTTTAGTGAAGGGAGAAATAGACTTCAAGAGGTTGAATGATTTACCCAATGCTTTGAAGCTTTTTAATGGGAGAATGAGAATAAGACATTGTTTCACAGCTTACTCCAGTTGTCTTTTCCCTAATACCTTTATTTTATGACTTTATATTATGACATTATGTTGACATTTTGGTGAGAAGAGAGAGAATCAATAAAAGGCATTTTTGTTTTAAAGAGGGAGACTAACATTTATTATGCATCTACCCACTGTAAGCCACTTACGATGCTTATATATGGAAACTATTACTGGAGTGAGTTGTGAAACCCAGGGCAATGGCAGGTGAGCTACAGTGAGTTTATAGTGGACAGATAGCAGAAGGTGAGCAGTCGAGGGAGGGCTAGATGGTATGCCACCTCGAAAACCATTACCCATAATCACCAAGATTACATAGCATCTGGCAGCATAAACTGGACTTGGTCATCGGGCAGAAAAAATGTTTTCTAGTTTATCATGAAATATTTAACATAAGACATAAAGAAGAAGAAGAACTCCTGTGTACCTACCCAACTCGTACTGTTGAAGCTGCTCTGCGTTCTCCTACATTCACCTCCTCTCTTCCCTCCTCCCACCAAGGCTGCCACTCTCCATTGCGGATCTGTGTCATTCCTGTGCACTTAGTATATTTTTTCTGCAAGCACATATGTCCCTTAGCAATATGTGCTATTGCGGTTTTATGTTCTGTATGTAAATGGAATCCTGTTTTTGGTCTTCATTAGCATGCTGCTTATGTTCGGTATTGCGGAGGAGACCCATGTTGATATCTGTACTCCCAGTACATTAGTTACTGAGTTGTAGAGCATAAGCATCTTCAAATTGTTTTCCAAATTGTTTGTCCAGATACTGGTTATTTTATCAAGACTATTGCTATGGAATAATTGGACAAGACATTGTTTAAGCTATGATGTCAGCCAGTCTAATGAGTTCTTCTTACTTTATAGCATGTACTTAGAGTATTAGCTTCATTAAAGTATGAAGGAATTCTTTTAAAAATGAAGGAATTATTTTTGTTAAAATTTAACAAAATACTATGAAAAGATAGTAGTTATCGCTGAATCTAGTAAGTTTATCTTTGTTTTTGTCCAATATACCAATGTTCAAGTTTCGGTACATGCAAAAAACTTTAAAAGCTGTGTTTTTGTGTTTTGTGTGTGTGTGTGTGTGTGTGTACTTTATTAAACTGTAAAATCTTTAGTTACACCAGAACTATTTAAACTAAAGCTCATTATTATGTTTTTATATTCATATGTACCTTTATTGCAGGTGATAATTTATTCACATTTTTCTGAAATTAAGTGTACTAAATTTGAATTTTGAAGATGAGAGTCTGAATCCTGTGTGGCTTAGTAATTTTACTGGCAGGCTGGTGATTGAACCACACAGGTCTCAGTTATCTATACTAGAGACCATTTCTGCTTATTAAAATAGATACCTCCTATTGCTAATTCAGTGCCCTACGTAGGACCCTGTAATTCCCATCAGTTTGTGGAATTCCTGTCTGTATTCCCGAGGCTTTCATGTCAAGCAGGATTTTGCTAAACTTGTTGTTGACCTGTAGGAAGTAAGGAACAACTACAAGAAGTGCAATCGCTTTCTGGTGAAGCTGCTTATTGATCACCTTTGATGGGCCTTAGACTTCAGAATTGCTCTCGGGGGAGAAAAGTTTCAAACCTTTTATTTCACTATAGGAACTAACTGCCTTATCTTCGAAGTGTGAAAAGTAATTTTTTATTACATGGAGTCTGTCTTTACTCATAGAAAATATACAGAATCAAAATCATGTCTTTAAGAGCAGATCTGAATCAAACATAATGTTAATCTGGTTTCTCGCCAGCTCTATCACTCTTGAAATTAACACAGATTGAAAGAAGACAAAAGAACAGATTTTTGTTGTTGTTGATCCTCACCTGAAGATATTTTTTTCCATTGATTTTTTTTTCTTCTTTTTGAGAGAGAGTGGAAGTGAGAGAGACAGAGGGAAAGAAACATCGGATTCGAGAGAGACACATGGATTGGTTGCCTCCCATGTGCGCCTTGCAACTGAAGTACATTCCCTTGACTAGAATCAAATCTATGACCTTTCATTCTGAGGACAGACACTCTTAACTGCTGAAAATGGCTAAGGCAAAGGAACAGATTTTGATACTTGGCTTCTTTTTTTTCTTTTTTTTTAAATATATTTTATTGATTTTTCACAGAGAGGAATTGAGAGGGACAGAGAGTTAGAAACATCGATGAGAGAGAATCATCGACCAGCTGCCTCTTGCACACTCCCTACTGGAGATGTGCCCGCAACCAAGGTACATGCCCTTGACCGGAATCGGACCCGGGACCTTTCAGTCCACAGGCCAATGCTCTATCCACTGAGCCAAACCGGTGCCGGTGATACTTGGCTTCTTGTGTTTTTTTTTGTTTGTTTGTTTCATGGTAGGGAAAAAATATGTTTACCAATAAAAGAATTTAATATTAAAGGAAAGTTCACCGGTAATTTCAAAAATATTATATAAATAGGAATATAATTACAAAGTGTTTGCTTTGGTATTATTTATTAAGGTTCCCTTTCTGAGAGATTTGTACCATCTCTCCATTTTTCATTCCAATCAAAAACCTCCAAGTCATTCTTCCTCCTCCCTTTATCCTCTTTTTCCTGTTCTCTAATACTGCCAATTGATTTTACCTCCTAAATAATTTTCCCCTTCTACTTCCCTATCAAGTCTGAAGGACATTTATTAAGAGTACAATGTTTTTGCAAGGCTGCAACTCAGTGTCTCTAGAAATATGAGCATCCCTCGGTGTCTGCATGCTGTTAGGCCTGGGACAGCTCAGTGGATCCCTCTCCATCTGAACACTTGGCCCTGTTGATCCCATAGCTCATGCTACAGAAATCCTAAGAATCTTCACTCGCCCACTAGCCCCAGCAGCATGGCCAACTTCGGAAGCTTCTACGGATAGTCATCCCCCTTACACAGAACCTTTCCAGTTTCTGTTCTCCTCCCTGTAAGTAGCCATCTCTCAGGGATGGGGAGGACACTCAGTAATATTCTGTGGAAACAGGAGGGGTTTTTCTTCTGCCCACAATTCAGAACATTTCCAGATTCTTCCCTAGTCTAAGGTATTCAAGACTTCGTAAGGCAAAAGTTTAGCTTAATGGTTCTGGACATTGGTTAATTTGTAGTATAAATTCTGGGGTATTTAGTCGAAGCTCGGCTGTTGTTCCACTTTCCCCACATTGCTTATAGGTGTAGATTTTCCCAGAGTGGTTTCTGTTTTGATCCTGCAGGCTTGTTTTCTTGCAGAAAGCTCTTACACCTTTAGAGGGCTTTCCTCCTGAGGAAGCAGTGACTGTATCCTGAAGGTTTTCCCATGTTTATTGCATTCATAGGGTTGTTTTGTTTTTTTTTGTTTTGTTTTGTTTTGTTTGTTTTTTTGTCAGTTATGACCTCTGCTGCTCTATAAAGCTTGTGTTTCTTCCAAAGGCATTGCCATGTGTACTGCGACAGGATGTGCATTATGTCATTCATCACAGGATGAGTGATGACAGGAACCTGCTTGCAGTTAGGTTTCCTCTTCAGGAGCATTTCTGTGGTGCTTTTATAAGTCTTAAGAAAGGAAGGAACAGTGTGTTCGTCATTACATTAGATAATGTCTGCCTCTCTGAGGTTCTCAAGTGTTCCTAAAGTGTCAGGCTCTGGTTGAAAGTCCTCTGACTTATATTCCATTAAAAGGAAAAGCTCACATTTTTTATTTGTTCTGGAGGTCCATAAAATAAGGCATATAGATTCTCAGCAAACAGACATTAAATACAAAGGATTGATAAGCCCCTCCTGTAAAACTGGGGTGCACTAGAGATTGAGGAAGAATGCTGGTTAAAATGAGGGTAAGTACATAATAGGAAATTCTGATTCATTTTTTAAAAACTTTCAATTGGGTTATTCCTGACAGTATGTAGAAAGAGCTTTCCCTCTGCAGAGTTTCTAGTGTATGCAAAGAGACTGTCATCATGGTAACATCCAAGGTTCCGGCATCAGGAATATCTTGTTCAGTGAAGATTATCACTTACATAGAATTAAAATATAAACAGTTCATGAATGCAGTGAGAAATTTGAAGAAAGCAAAAGACATGTTGACTTGAAGGTTTTCCTGTGGACTGGAGTAGACTGATTGTTCTGTCAGAGGCAGGGGCAGTTGTTTTATCTTTTCACACCATTGCTGTTTATCACCATGAACTTCCTTTAACTCTGGATCTCATGATGGAGGCAGCTTTAACCAGTTAACTGCCATGATATATTTAATTAAAAAAGGTCTGCTGCTTGCATCTATAGACACTTATGACATACAAATGGTTAAGATAATGGGAGGAGGGGAAAAGAGAGAATGGGTATATTAGAAAAAGTTATTTTTTTAAATTGATGAGAGAGAGAGAGAGAGAGAGAGAGAGAGAGAGAGAGAGAGAGAGAGAGAAACATTGATGTGAGAGATCAATCATCTGCTTCCCCATATGCATCCCAGCCATGGATCAAACCTGCTACCTGGGTATGTGCCCTGACTGAGAATTGAACCCACCACCTTTTGGTGTATGGGACAACACTCCAACCAAGTCACACTGATTTTAGAGAGGAAGGGAGAAGGAGAGAGATAGAAACATCAGTGATGAGAGAGAATTATTGATTGGCTGATTCCTGCACACCCCACACTGGGGATTGAGCCCGCAACCCAGGCAATGTGCCCTTGACCATAATCGAACCGTGACCTTCTGGTCCGTAGGTCTATGATCAACCACTGGGCAGAAGTGATATTTTTTATTTCACATATTACATTGGAGTTATATAATTTGAGGAAGAATGCCAATTTCAAAGCTTATTCTGTTGAATAAAAACGCAGGAATCATAGTGAGGACTTCATCTGTGGCTGAGACATCTTTCTAAATAGCCATGTTGGCTGAATGCTAATGGATGTACTCTACCCCTTTAAAGCTTCCCACTTTTGAGCCAGTGTACCTCACCTTGTGAGGATTCCCGGGCCCCTGCAGTCTTTACAAATTCCATCACCTTTTCTGTTCTTCCTCAGTCTCTGTCTACATGTTGGTCTATATCGGCCTTTTCTCTTCTTCTATCTTTAGGTATCCCTACAACATCACCCTTAGAGCAGTCCTTTTAAAGAGTGTTGGAACCAACAGGATGAAAGTTAGATCAAGAATTTGACTTTACAGAACAAACCTACAAGACATAAGAGAAGCTATGGCTCCTGTGAAATTCAGTAATTCTTTCACAGGGTAGGTGGTCCTCAGTTGTGTTTGCCTTCCCACATGCTTCCAAAGTATACAGAGTTGGAAATCGGGCTTAACATTTCATGGCTCAAAATGATACTTGAAAGGAACAGATGAGTCCATGAATACTCTTTTAATTACACTTTTAATGACCATTAAGAAATTGCCTTTCTACAATATATGAGAGTTAAGAGGATTTCTCATCACTGCCTGATTTAAAAATTATTAAATTAAATGATATAGTTTCTTGAGCCTTTACATAGTATAGGTGAGTTAAATCAGTTCTATTCTTAAGTCAGAAACATCCTTTGAGTCACTAATTACTTCAACTTTTTTTTTTGGTGTTCATGAGAGATATTTAATATACAATAGCTCGACCAGGATACAAGGTGACGCTGGTAGAATTTATTTCTTAGATTATATTGTCATGTCACTTGAAAGAAGACCCTAGAGTCTGAGACAAAAAGAGGTAAAGACAAAGGAAAAGGCAATTTCTTTTTCTCGCAGAGAAATTCAGTGACTGTTGAGAGCTGTAGGTCGGGCAGGACAAAATACCTTGCAGGCCAGGTGCATGTCGGGGTTTTAGAAGGAAGTAGTGGGGTCCATGCATTTTCAACTTCATAATCCATTACATGGGTCTTTGTTGTTTTTGAACTTCTTATTTTGAGGTAATTATAGATTCATAGGAAGTTGCAAAAAATAGTGCAGAGAAGTCCCATTTACCCTTCACATAGTTTCCCTAGAGTTACATCTTACAGACATAAAGTTCAATGCATATCTGTGACATTTTATAATCCTACCAATAAAGAGGGAATATGCTAATTGACCCTCACACCATCACAAAAATGGCAGCGTCCACATCAATAAGACAGGAATATGCTAATTGCTGCCCCACTCTCAAAGATGGTGGCGCCCACAGTCACAAGATGGTAATGCCAAGTTCCTTCAGCCCAGCCAAGGTGCCTGCCTCCCAAGTCCCCAGTGCCCTCTGACCCCCAGCCACCCAGGGCCAGCCCGAGGCGCAGGCAAGACTCAGATGGCAGCTGCCCAGCCACCCAAGGCTGCCCGACGCTCAGGTAACCAGGGCCAGCCGAGGCTTGTGCTGCCGGCAGTGGCAGCAGCAGAAGTGTGATGGGGCGTTGCCTTCCCTTGATCGCCGGGTCGCCTTTGCCCCTGAGGGCTCCCGGACTGTAACGGGGCAGGCTGAGCTGAGGGATGCCTCCTCCAGTGCATGAATTTTCATGCACCGGGCCTCTAGTATATTTGTCTAACCATCCCCTCAGTAGAGATACGGAACACTTCTATTGAAAAGATCTCTCCCTTGTGCTACTTCCCCCTTTAAGTCATACCTATCTCACTTCTACCCCAACCCCAGCATCCTTAACTCCTGGCAACTGCCAGTCTGGTCTCCATCTCTGGAGTTCTTGTGGTTTATTGTTTTAGATGGACTAGTAATGTGACATTGTCTCAAAGGGAAATATTTTCTGTAGTAGAAAATACCGACTTAAGTAATTTTTTTTAAAACCTTCATATTTTCTAATTATACATTTATTTTTAATGGAGGTCTCCAATTGAATTTTAATCCATTTGCTCCCCAAATAATATGACAACAGATTCATTCATCGCCCTCTACCCATCTTCCAACAAAATCTTCTTAAAGGGGCAACATATTTTTCCATTAAGTTAATGATGTGGAAATGTTCCAAGAATTAAATTTTTTAAAACCTCTCGGCATTTTTCATTTGAGGAAAAATGTAAAACATAAAGCCATAAGTCACCAGTACTTTTGTGTAAGGTCCTTACCTATCTATAATAATAAAAGGGTAATATGCTAATTAGACCAGACCACCTTCCTGATGGAAGCCGGGGCTGCAAGGGAAGCCGGTGCTGGCAGCAGGGGGAAGGAAGGCCTTCTCTGGCATGAATTTCATGCATCGGGCCTCTATTCATAATATAAAGGTGAAGGTAGGATCGCATGAGTTGGTATGTATAGTGGCTCACACATAGTCATCTTTAAATTGGTGTTAACTATTATTTTTATTGCTGCCGTTAAGATATCAGTTCTCAGGATGAGAAGAACTTTTAAAGCAAAAAGTCTCAGATTAAATCACACAGAAAATGTCAGGTGTAATGGCTGTTTTAAAGAAATAAAATTCCAGGTCCCATAAACACATCAAGAAGGTTGGGAAGATGTGTATTATAGAGGTTTTCTTTGGGTGGTGGGTTCATAGGTGATTCACAGAGCCCCACTCCCTATTTTCCCTCTATTTAACAAACATAACTAGTCTTTATTTTATTTTTAGTTCTTTATTATTAAAAGTATTACCTATGTCTTCTTTCCCTCCCTCCCCCCCAATAACCTCTCCCTGCCCACTTATGCCTCCAGCACAGGCCCTCACCCCACTACTGTCTGTTTCAATTAGTTATGCTTATGTGTATGCATACAAATCCTTTGGTTGATCTCTTGCCTCCCCTGCCTTCCCTCTAAGAAAAATTAAGAATTTTTTCTTAATTCATAATTAAATATACCCAGTTTTGGTATGACTGTTGTGTAGTGCTAATATAAATAATTCAGTATTTCAGGGTGGCAATTACATGTCAGAGCCTTGAAAACGTTCATACTCTTTGACCTACTGGTTTTACTCACAGTACTATGTTTTTAGGAGATGATCACAAATGTAGGAAAAGACACAAGGATATTCATTATTTATAGCATAACCTTTTAGCAGGAAAATGAAATTTGCCTTATGTGAAAAGCTCTATAATTTAGTTTGTACTTTTTGTCACATGGCTGCATTGAATGGATTAATAAGTTTAACAGCAATTTGATAGAGATACTTTGATCATAGCATTAGTATAAATTTGGAAATTGTATTAATTGGTTAAAAATTTTGGTATTTATGGATTTAATCCAGGAATTTTGTCTGAAACTATGGCATTTTTATATAGTTGTATAAGACTGGTTTTTAGGAGGAATAAAAATGTTTTCTAGGAGGTGGATGTTTTCTAATACAATTATATAATGTTATTTTTATGTTAATGTATGATCTACCATTGAATATTTTTGGCTGTACTAGAATATAATGTGAAATGAGCATATATATATCTAGGCTAAGTACCAAGCAATTTTTTTATTATAGAGTTGCTTCATTTTATTTTTTCCTTCAGTAATATCAAATTTGATAGTTATATATATAATTTTAGGTTTTAAAAATGTTAATAATTTATATCTTCAGAGTATTTACTGCTTATCAGCAGTGTTGAAGCAATATCATCACACCCGTCTCAGTTGCTCCAGTCGGAAACTTGGAAATCTTAGTACTTCTGGATACCTCATCCTTGGCTTATGAGTCCAAATTTTTACCAAGTCCTATTTGCCTCCACAATAACTTGAATATATCACTTTTTTCAATATCCATTGATCCATCCTAGTCGAGGAAACTACATTTTTCTTGGGAGTATTGTAGTATCATATTTCCTCAAACTTTCCCTGACTCAGTCCATTCCTTTGTGTTAGTTTCTATTTCATTTTAAATTTTATTGAAGACATGTATGCATCATGTTTAAGAATTTAAATATTTCCAGAAGAGAACATAAATAGCAATACCAAGTCCAGTTGCTCCCACCCTTCCAGCCTCCACCCTTGAGCCCCACACCAAAGTCTCTTAGCTCTTCCTCCTTGGAGGAGTTTATGTCCAGTTTTCAAAATCTAAATGCCTGTTATTTGTGATTTTTTAAAATTTTGGATATGATTTATTGACACTCTATTATGGAAGATGATTTCACTCTCGTATAATCTCTTCCCCTCACATTTACACAATTCACTTCCTCTTTTTCCCATATAGTTGTGTCACGTGAATCAGTAAACCATGGCTTAGTTGTAAGGCACAAGTTATTCTTGGCTTAATTATTCTTTACAGTTGAGCCATGATTTCTTAAATTCTGTTTTCCTTAAGCTAATAACTTCTATTAGTTTTTCTGTACTTTCACTAATTTTTCTGCCAGAAGTAAATGTATTGAGTGTGTCCACTCAGTTTGTTTAAACACTTCAGATATCTTTCCTCTCTCAGAGACTCAAGTCTCTTAGGATCGCTGTCCTCTTGGTACTTACTGTCTGGACTGTTGTTCTTTAAGGTCTGTTCAATGCTTTGTTCAGGATTTCCCTTTACTGTTAACCTGGGGATTTCAAATATTTTCTTTCTCTGTTGGCTTCTGGTTTCCTGGATCCCATCTCTTTTCTGTTTAATTTGCTAGTTTGTTTTAATGGAACACATTCTACCAGTTCTCTGAGAATAGGTGCATAGAAGGAAAATTCTGAGACTTGAATGTCTGAGAATGTCTGTAGTATACTTTCATACTTAATGTATATTTTTATGGATTTAGAATTCTAGGAATTTGATAGCATTGTCTCAGTGATCTTTTAGCTTCCAGTGTTGCTATTGAGATATCTGATAACCACCTGATTCCTGTTTTTCTGTATGTGATATATTTTTGTTTAATTTTTAATTTGACAGGTTTTATGATTTTGTGTCTAGTATATTATAATTTTTTTTATCCTAGGCCTCCATTTGAGGCTTTTCCCCCCTCTTAATTCATTGTAATAGGTCCTAGACACATCTTTTCTTGTCCTTCAAGATCTAGAGCATTTTCATGAGTTTTCTTGTATAAGTTTCCATTTTCTCTGTTCTCTCTTAAAATCATTTTTCTTATTCAGATGTTGACTCTTACGGACTCTTTTAATTACATTTTTGTTCCTACTTTTACTGTTTAAAAGATTTTATCACTTTATCACACAATTCTGTGTTTGTGTGTGTGTGTGTGTATGTGTGTGTGTATATATATGTATATATGTATATATATACGTGTGTGTGTGTGCGTGTGTGTTTCAAATTTTATTTTTCATTTCTAAAAGCTCTATTTTTTTTTCCTCTGGTTATTTTTTTTTTTGTAATCCTCCTGGTTTTTCTAATGGGAGCAATGCTTATTCTTATCTATCTGAGAATAATAATTACATAGTTTTGTCTTTTTCTTTTTTCAGTTTTCTTTTGTTCCCTGCCCTAACTCAGTTTCCTGAGTTCTTTTTTTCTTCCTATAGGTTCTGGGTTTCTTTCTGGTGGTCTTGCGTGTTCCAGCAGGGCTCTTATTTTGAATGTTGGACCCCTTCAGACAAGCCTGTGGAACTAAACACTTTTTTATTTTCATTCATTCATTCATTTATTCATTCATTCATTCATTCATGTTTATCCTCACCCAAGGATATGTTTATTGATTTTAGAAAGAGAGGAAGGCAGAGGTAGAGAAACATTGCTTGGTTGCTTCCCCAGTGTGCCCCAACCAGAGACTAAACCCAAAACGTAGGAATGTTCCCAGACCAGGAATCAAACCCGAGACTTTTTGGTGTATGGGACAATGCTCCAACCAACTGAGACACTCAGCCAGGGCTGAACACTTTTTTAAATGAAAGGAAATAAATTCTATCAAAATACACTTATCAAAATATTTTTTAACTGTTATACTTTGGGCTGTGGGATGCTCGGCTTTCACCATCTGTGGATCTTTCCTCTGGAGAATCAAGCCTCTTCAGAGGAGGACCCATCAGCCTACCTATAGAGCAGAACTCAAGTCATCTGTGTTCACCCTTGTCTCGGCTACTAATAGCATTTGCTTTTGTGATTTTACTGAATGGTGGTAATGTTTGTTACATCTATTCTTACTAAATAAGACAGCTCTGGAAAGGGATGCAACTGTCTTTAACGTTTTGAAAGCCTTAATATGACAGGAAAACCTGGCTATTTCTTGAGTTTATGTTTAATTTTCAACTTAATTTTCAGGAGCTTTCAAGTTGTGGATGGAATAAAAAAGAAAAATATAGTTCTGCACCAAATGCAGTTGCCTTCACAAGAAGATTTAATCATGTGAGTTGCTTATAAAGTTTTGATGTTTAGTTCCTAAAATATAATTCCTCAATATGTAATTTTTTATAAAGAAATAGTTTAACTTTACATCTGTTCTGGGACATTTTCAGGCCATATCTCTTCAAATTCCTATTAGAAATTTGTTAGAATTTATCACTTTTTCCTGCTTGTCTTAACCTTCCATATGTTGTTTCCTCTCCCTTGTGCTCATTCTGTGTGATTTTTCTCAGACCTATAATTTAGTTCACTCATTCTCTTCAGAAGTGTCATATCTGTTTTAAACCTGTGGTTTTACCCTCGTGTCATTTTTCCTTATTTTTTAAGTCCTTAAATTATTTTCAACATTTTATTGTATTATTTTTGTTGTTAATCCTCACCCAAGGATATTTTCCTATTGATTTGTAGAGAAAGGGAGAGGGAGAGACAGAGACATCTACGTGAGAGAGATACATTGATTGGTTGCCTTCTGCATGCACCCTGACCAGGGCCTCCTATAACCACAGTTACCGCCCTTGGCTCTATCCACTAAGCCAAACCAGCTAGCGCAATGTTTTATTTTATAATTTCTGTGTTATTATCCAAAGAGGTTACCCGATTCTGCCAAAGTTTTTCAAAATACAGCAAAAAACACTTGTATTTGTTCACGTTGTATTACGCTGGCTTTATTGCACTCTCTCAGCTCTTTTCCTTCAAAACTTATATTAGCTTCTACAAATTAAAAATAGTAGTGGAGTTTTTATGTGTGTGCACACTTATACACATATGTGTATCTATATCTGTCTATATATGTGACGTGTATGCAATATTTGAAGATTAGTTATGTCCTGGTGGTGAGTCAAGGGAAAGAGAAAGCTCTAGCTGGGTCTTCATGTAGCTCTTGTCATTACTGTGATCCTAGTGAGTAAAGAATCTTGCCATTCACCTATTTTTAATTTTTATTTGCAGGTCAGCTTTTGGGTTGTTAGAGAGATTCTTCATGCTCAAACATTAAAAATTAGGGCAGAAGTTTTGAGCCACTATATTAAAACTGCAAAGGTAAGAAAAACTTGTGTTTCTATTTTTTTAGTTCAACCACTCAGCAATGTTTGTGAATATTTGCCTGTGATACTTTATTTACTACTTATTGATCCTGGAAAGTAAGACCTGTTGATTCATACAAGTCATTTTTTTAAACTAGATGTTTGTTTTTTTTCACTTTTTTCTTTATTTCTCTATCTTTTATATCTTTCATACCTTTTTCTCCCTCTATTAAAATAGCTGAATGCCATGATTTATTTGACTGAATAAGTAGACAGGTCAGATGATGGTGAAGTCCTGTATTTACTAGTAAATACTGCAAGTGATTAAGAAAGCCTTGTAGAATTAAATAGGAGAAAGCATAGCAGTTAGTTGTTTTTGAAATAGATCATTCTGCTAAGGATGTGGGGAATAATAGGACTTTATTTTTAAAAGAATAGTATAAATGAGTGTGTTAACCAAATATGTTAGTTGCATAGTTATTGGGAGGCATATGTAATAATTGCAGCAAGAGAAATTAAACGTATATTTAAAGGACAGACAGAATTTAGAGAGGAAGATGGAACAAACATTCCATAAGAAGATCCCAAGATTTTATTAAAACTTGTAACAACTCCATGTCCTGGCAGGTGGCTGTTGGCTGGAGCATCATTCCATACACTAGAATAGGGGTGTCGAACTCAATCAGAGAAGGGGCCAAAATCTAAAATCCAGCCTAAATCGCGGGCCGAATGGTTTACTGAACAGTCATAAACTGTCATTGTGATGGAAACGCAGCAGAGTGCAGTGATGACAGCGCGGTGCGGGCCACATTGCAAGGCCTGGCGGGACGGATTTGGCCCGCGGGCCGTGTGTTTGACACATGTGCACTAGAAGATAGCGGGTTCTATTCCTGGTCAGGGGACTTGCCCAGGTTACAGGTTCAATCCCAAGTCGGTGCATAAACCGGAGGCAACCAATCATTGTTTCTCCCCCACCCCCCACCCCTGCCCTTTCCTCTCTGAAAAAAAAAATCTAAAAACTTGTAACAACTCTAAATTTATGTTAAGTTCACTAAAAAGTGGTGCACTTGTAGCCACATCATTCTTCTTGTAATAATTATATAACTTAGCTCACCTGTTAATGAATGAAGATGTAATTAAATAAGTATACAATTTTCATCGTTTTAAGTTTTGTAATTACTGTAAAATTACAATTATTGTAAGTCATACCTCCTGCTTATTTTCCTTGAGCTCATGGAACAATTGATTCTAACATTTTGTGGCACTAGATGGCAGAACTAGCCTTCTAAACTTCGATATTCTGCGCAAGTGTCATAAAAATTTTTAAAACATTCGTAGTGGTATGTTAGGTAAATATTGGGTTTTAGCTTATAAAAATTCATGACTTTTCTCCATAGATTATGAATTTGCATTATTGTTTTCTCATAATTTTGTTAGTTTTTTAATGTGCTTGTATATTCTACTTAAAATCACCAACTTTTGCCCATTAAACCTGCCATTATCCTGCTCATCAAGTAGGCATTTAGTTCCAGTTTAGACTCTTAGACTTTGAGTTATGTTTGACGGTGCTTGCTTTTATTTATCACAAGCCCTAATTTTATAACTATCTGTCTCATCCGTGTCTTTTAAATCTGTTCTGACTCTCTGCCTTTTACATTAAGTTTGTTACAAAGCTGGCAGGTCTTCTCTTCTTTCTGTAGGTTGTCTCAGTTCGGGTTCTGGGAGGCAGTGAAATATGTATAAATATGTATAAGTACGTAATGTGTAAGTGACTTAAAGAATGACTCCTGGGGTTGGGGTTGGGGCTGGCAGTGTGACAGCTGTAGGGCACGTAGACAGCCCTGAACCTGAGGCAGGAGTTGAGGCTGCAGCTTGGAGGCGGAATTTCTTCTCCAGGAAACCTCAGTTTTCTCTCTTAAGGGGTTTCCATATCTGTAATATGAATGAGTTACATATTCCAGTTGATAATTTTCCATGAATAATAATTCCAGCAGCATTCTTAAAAATCCTTCTTTCTTAAAGCTCTCTTTATTTTTCCTGACAGCACCTTTTTGTCACACTTGTTCTTGAAAAAATGCTATTTCAGACTTACAGGTTATTGTTCTTTTAATGTATTTACTCTGTTTGGGATTCCTTGAGTTCCTGGCCTTAGGAATGACTGTCTTTTAGTAATTTGGGAAAATAATCTGCCATTATCTCACAAATATTGTTTCTATCCCATTATTTTTTACTATCTTTTAACAAATGAGATAAATGTTGGCTTTTTTGCTGTACCTTTCATGTCCCTTAACTTTAAGAATTTTTAAAACTCATTGGCTTTTATGTTGCATTCTGGATAGGGCCTTCACATTTAATCTTATTTTATTTGAAGGCCATACCTGATGTTGTTCTCCATTTGTGAGTTCTTATTTCCTTGTGTGTTTTCCCTTTTTTTTTTTTTTTTTACTTGTGTTTATATTTCTTGAGACTTTATGGGAATTCTTTGGGACCTGAGTTAAGGTGGCATACTGGCTGAATTCTCCAGAGAAACAGGACCCTTCTCTTCTCTTTGTTCTAATGTTCAGAACAGGCTTTTTGTCTTGGAGTCGCTTGATAGGGCTTAGGACCATTTTAAATGACTGATTTTTATATAAGGCTCTTGGGATGTAAACATCTCATAGTATGAAGAAGTCTGGGAATAATCACAGTGTCGAGCAGATGTCTTGGCAAACGGATGGAAGTTATTATTAGGTACAAGTTGTCTGCAAGGAGACTGTAAGGTAAAAAGTAAAAGCAAGTTCTGATCCTGGGAAGCAGGTGGATGTCCAAGCATGAACAAGGAAGCCTGGATCTGGGGATTCGGGCAGGAGGAGGCAGGGGAGTGAGGAGGACTGTCAAAAGCAGGTTTGAGCTTTAACCCTGAATAATGGGGGTATTGAGTAGGAAACCAAATCAGGATCCTTTTCTTGAAACTTAGATCTTAGGACAGAGGCTTAGTAATATTTTAGCGTAAAGAAGGAGACTGCTTGCCGAGAACCAGAGTGCATGATCGATCGTACCAGGTGAAGTTGATATGAGCCATATCTTTGTTTTTGTTATTATATTACCTAAGAAAAAGAAAATTGGTTCCCAGAGCTTGGGGGCAATGCCAGGTTAGAACACAGAATTTCTGTTGAGGGCCAAAGGCAACTTAGGGGTAAAATAGGGGTGTTCTGTAAGACACATCTCAACAGTGAGGGTACAAAGTATTGACACTACCAATTACCTAGATTTTACTTGTTCATCTAAAGATTTTTTTGTATTAATGCTCTTTGTCACCTCTTCCCTTTTTCTTAAATCTTCAGAAACTGTACGAGCTAAACAACCTCCATGCACTAATGGCAGTGGTTTCTGGCTTACAGAGTGCCCCGATTTTTAGGTTGACCAAAACATGGGCGGTGAGTAATCCTCCTCAAGTTAATGAAAGGTTAGATTTCCTATTGGAAGTAACCATGTATTCGTTTCTTTTGTAGTGCTTCGTAAGGTTAATGTTATGATAATAGATAAGGATCTTTAAATCACTTTGTCTTCTGTTCTTTGAAACCTACATTTTTATGTCTCAAGTGTTTCAGGAGGCTTATCTGATAATTTTGGGATAAATTACAACTTGTTGCTTGTCTTTAATAAGCATCTAGACAGTACAGACTTTCATATTTACTGATGGGAAGTGTAAATACATTTAATCATGAAAAAACTATGCTTTTGAAAAGTTTAAGGAAAATCTAAATTATAAGTTTCAAAAAGTATACTTAGTTTCCATTAATTTTTAGTCAACTTTTGGGGGGTTTCATTTAAATAAGTGTGTTCATATTTAATACTGTTCTTCAATGTTAAAGGGATTAGCCTAGTGTCACTTTCACTTTTCATAGTGTCTGCAGACAGATGTTACTCGTGAAATCCGGGGTAGATTTCTATATTGGAAAAACATTAGTGTGGAAGAACTTACACCCCTCTTTATATTTCAGAAACACCTGAGTGAAGGGTTTTCCTCCTTTAAAATTTATTTTTAAATTATGATGTCCTAATTCTCTTTTCTTAATTTGAATTTCATGGAGGAATGGAAATGATTATAAATATACAGTTATGAATTCCATCTTTGAAGTTTTTAGGGAAAAGAATTACACTCTGATTTATATTGTGGTTAAGAAATGAGCTACATTTTCCTCAAGTTAATTTTCATTTTCCTTGAAAATATTTTTATTTTCTCCTTCATGTATTTGCATGGGAAAGATTTTTTAAAATTAAATAACAGCTCCATTATTAATCTAAATAAAATTTTTGGTGTTTATATTAAATTTTAAAATATTCCATACTATACCAGGCACTGTGTAATTTGTTTAACATAAAACAGTAAGTGATATAGACAGCCCCATTCTTACATAACTAATGGTCTACTGGGAAAAGATAAACTGTAAATAAATAAATGATGTTTCATAGTGATGAACGCTCTGAAGAAAAACAAAGTAGAGTAAATGAGACAGAAGGGGAAGCAGGGAAGTATTTCATATAATATGTTGTAAGAGACTCTGATAAGTGAGAGTTGGGGAGAGACCTGGAGGAATTGAGAGAGCCATTCACATGGATATCTGGGAGGAGAGAATTCCAAGCACGGGTGGTAGTCAGTACAAAGGTCCCAATAATGTTCAAAGGATAGCAGGGTGGTCAGTGTTGACAGTGGAGTAAGCTAGGGAGTGGTTGATGGTAGGAGATGAGTCCAGAGAGGTGACATCGACTCAGATATTGGAGAAACTATTTGCTGATATTCAGGGCAGCGTAGATATTATTTGGGTGACTGACATTGCCTTTCTTTTATTCTCCTTGATTATCTTCATGTTTTTCAAAGGGCATGCACAACAAATCTACCCTCAAGCCTCTTAAAACAGTTTCAGTTGATTACTCAACTGTGTGGATAAAAGGGATAAAAAAAAAAAATGTCAAAAATCCAAAAATGTAAACCAGTTTACAAATATTGTGGCCATAGTTAAATTTGTCAAGAAAAACATGTCAACAAAAATTGCTTAACCATTTAAAATAGCAAAGATGAAAATAATGTATTATAATTTACTAACTTAATGATTTTATGTACATGTCTGATTTTATTATTTATGTATTACCAAAATATAATTAAAGAATGTATAACTTTGAAATTAAATTCAAATTTACAGTAAATACAACACAACTTCAAATGGGATTTGGAAATAACGTAGGCTTTTCTGTTTGTTTTTTAGTTACTAAGTCGAAAAGACAAAACTACCTTTGAAAAATTAGAATATGTAATGAGTAAAGAAGATAACTACAAAAGACTCAGAGACTATATAAGTAGCTTAAAGATGACACCCTGCATTCCCTATTTAGGTGAGTTGACATCACCGTGTGTTCATTATGCCTGGTTGTTGCTCTGCCTAATCAGTAATTATATAAAATTCAAGATAGTGTAAAAGTGTTTGTAACCTTTAAAGAAATTTCTGGGATTATTAGACTGAAGAGATTGACTAAAGGAATGTATTTTTATATTAAATTAGCCTTTGCCCTGAAGATTTTTTAATGACTATCATTTTCTCTTTAAAATAGACTATTTGGTAAAACAATACATTTTAGCAATTTTGTAATATTTTTTAAAGAATGAAACAGTAGTTTGCAATGGAACTTTAATGCTGTAACAATATTTAGCATTAACTAAAGAAACTGACCAAGAAATTTATTGAATTTTTTAGTATCATAAGTTCATGTTTTATACAGTTGGCAGACTCTTTAGGGTGTATTTTGAAAAGTAATCTTAATAATGTTGGTGTGTTGCTGAAACAGTGGATAGAACATCGATCTTCGGACTGAAAGGTCTCAGGTTCGATTCCAGTCAAGGGCATGCATGTACATTGGTTGTGGGCACATTCCTGGTGGGAGGTGTGCAGGAGGCAGCTGGTCAATGTTTCTCTCTCATCAATGTTTCTACAATAGCTTTCTGTCCCTCTCTGTCTCTTTGTGAAAAATCAATAAAATATCTTTTTTTTTTTTAAAGAAAAAAAAAATGTTGGTGTTATTGTTTTTCTGGATGAAATGAGCTGTTTGGCTGGGGGAATTGAGTTTTAGTGCTAAGAAAATTAATCTGTATTTGATATATCACCTGACTAAAGATTTACCTCTTTACTATATATTTTATAATGTTTATAAATTCCAAGAATTATTTAAACAATAACATTATAAGATTATTTTCAACAAAATATGAATAATTTTTAGATGTTTAAATAAAAAGTTTCAAACTCTCCTTCAAAAAAAATAAGTTGGTTTGATCCTGTATAAAGAATAATGAAATGATAAACATTTCTTTCTTTCTAATATCCTCCTTTCTCCCATCTCCACTCTGTCTTTTATGTAGCTACTTATACGGATTTTTCTGTATCTATTTTTGAAAGTAAATCGAAAAGCCTGTTAAGTGTTCAGGAGCTGCTGCAGTGCCATCTTTGATGCCTTTACAGAACTGTGACGTGGAAGACAAAACAGAGCCGGGATAGGGCATCAGGCTCAGTTTGTCCCAGAAGAACCTAGGGGCCTCCCAGGATTCCAGTGGAATCGGGAATGTTGTGCACCCGATGTCGAAGGCAGAATACCCCTAAACACAGTGTAGATAATGGCACCACGTACCCGCATGGTGTGTCCTGTTTCTTTGATAAATGACTCAGGGCCATCGTCTAGCATGACTGGACCAGAGAACCTCTAAGCTGGATATTAGGAGAGACATTCTGCACGTGTCTGCTTTTTACTGTAGCCTTGGCTGTGCCAGTCTTGAAAATGTGATTTTGGGGAGAGAAGGAATAGAGCATTTAAAAAATATCATCAGTGTATTCAAACTTTATAAGAACTTAAATTTTTCATAGCATAAAGAACATTTAACTGAAAATCGACAGCCTCTTCACATCATTGAATTGTCTTCTTTGAGCCCTGCTCTCTTTCCCTAGAAATAAACACAGTACCAGAATCACGATCTTTTTAAGACTGGATGGGACCACAGTGATCTCTTTACGTTTTAGAAAACAAAGGTCCAGAAGGTGGCTGACCTGACTCATAGTCCTAAAACCTAGTTACTACAAGCCCTCAGTCTGAAGGTGTGATCTAGCATCTTTTCAATTATACCCGCTAAGCTCTTGTTCTACAGTTTGCTTATTCTGTGATTGTTTTTTTCTCATTGAAATGTTTTTCTCAAATTCCATAATTTGTATCTTTTAAAAACAGAAGTCAGTATTGTTTTCTATTGAAAAGGAGAAAACAGCAAAATAATAATTCTGGTGCTCATATGTCTAGAAGTTGTCTGTGTGTGTGCATGTACGTGTACTCTGATGTGTATACAGAGAAAGAAGCATGGTTGGAGTTTAGTGGAATCTGGAAAGGTTTTCCATTAAAGAATATACCTGCTTTCTCCAAACGCTGGTCCCTGAAACAGACACTGTAATTATTTCTGTGGGTTAAAGCCAAGGAAGAAAATATTGAGATGCACAAGTTAATTTGGATAAAACATTAAAACCACTATCTTTCCTATATCTTCAGTTTGGTGTACATTGACTTCTTCTCTTCAGTCTTCTTTAGTCTTGTATGTTCTCCTGGCTCAGAATCTTTCCTTTCACTATCACCATGTAATTCTCCTTTGCGCCTACGCCAGTAAAAAAGTCACCCTATTCCTCCTTGCTGCTTTCATGTCACCACTGACTTCCAAGTTGAAGTATTTAATAAGGATTTCTCAAGCCTCATCTTAAATTTGTGAGGTTGATACTACTTATTTCTGCTTCTTGAACTTCTCCACTTGTAGCACCTGTCTCTCTTGGTTTACCTTCTGTATTCTGACTTTTGTTTTATTGGCTCCTCTTTCTCTGCCTTTCTCTTAAATCTGTTCTTCTAGAGGTATCTCAGTTTACATTTTCTCTTATTCTTTATATTCGTTTGGAGTGGTCTCATTCAGACTTTTTCCACATATCACCTGATGACTCTCAGATCTAGACTAGACATTTATGTCTCGCTGCCTATGTATAATAATTCCTGAGGCCTGATAGCATCTCAGGTATTCAGATATTGATTGCATGAGATAACTGTAGTAACTCTAAGTCAGCATCTTTCCCCTTCCTCCAAACCAGATCCCCAACTTATCTCCCAGCCTCATGTACCAGTGATCATGGTGTAGTTTATACTACTCCCCCACACTAGAAAGCTGGGGATTTTACCGAATTTCTCCTCCTCATCTACTTCTCATGTTCTCTGTTGGATTGAGATGCATCTTTCTGAGGGCTATCCAAAATTTAAAATCAAAAGGGGGGAAATGGCAAAGAGCTTAGAGAATATACATTTTAATATCTATATAATTGTATGTATTGGAAATCTTCATATATAATTCAACTCTTTACTAGTTTGAGAAGCACCTGAGGCTGTGATGTGATTGTACGACACCTGGCGTAAATATTTGGTAGACTTGCGAAAGGAAAATGAAACATTTCTCAGATAAATCATTGTGACTCAGTTTAGCTTATTTCCAGCATGAAAATATTTTTAATATAGTGATTTTGTTTTATTTTATACCAAATCTTGAAATTAAATGTATTCTATCTATCAAAACACATATGCTTTTCTTAAGGAAATGTGAAGCATTTTCAACTTACACAGCCGTGACTACTTGATTTATTTACATCATAGACAGCTGGTTCTTTTTTTATTCCTGATCTTCAGTACCAAAGTGTTTTTTGAAGAATGAAGATTTAACAATAATTTATATCCTGCCAATATTTACAAAATATTTCTTATTTTGTTCTAATTTAAAATGAATTAGGGTCATGATTTTTTAATTTAACTTGTCTTGTTTACCCCTCATAAGAAACAATTGCCAAAAATGTCAACATTTACAAGATGCTGTATGGCTGATAGGACAGAATTTGCTCTGAAGACATTTGAAAGATAACATTCATTATGGAAATTGGTAGTTTCTGTTTCACTGCCCTCTTCAAACACACTGTATTTGCATAATGCTACCCTTCGTCCCTTATGTCTGTAAAGGTTCATTTGCAAACATGTATCAACCAGAACAATCTGTTGTGCCTAGAGAGAAGGTAAAGACTCATGGCATGTTTCTTCACATGAGAGATGTGATCCAAACTAATGGTGTTTGCCCCTAAAAATTATGATAAAAACTGACCATTCCTTCTGAAACATAAAAAAGGAGGTGGAGTTTTATATGCTGACAAACTCTTTACTTTGATACTGCCAGATTTATCTATAATTCAATGTGGATTCAATTCTACAAAGTAGAAAATGTTTTCCTGGCTTTCAATTCATCATCTCTTGAAAAGTTGTCTCTTCTGTTGGTTCTCATTCAAAGTAAAAATTAGCTTGGACAGATGATCCAGTAAATAATTCTTAGAGCAAGGATACAATTTTTTTGGAGAGGAAAAGTTTGGCAAATCTCAAGGAAAAAATTGTTTTATATGAGAATTATTGCTTACAATCTGAAAATCATTAACAGCACTCATTTGTTCTTGTCATTGAAGAACAATCTTAAGGGGCTTATGGAAGAATTTGGCATAGGAAGTTTTGCTTTGCTGGAGAGGAAGAAAAGCAGAACATTGTGCAAAAATAATTTAGTTGTATGAAACTTGATATTCTTTCATGTGCATTTTCTAGTCTCATTTCTATTTTACGTAATTTTGGGAAGATTCAGGAGCCCAACTGGCTTAATGTTTTCTGGGAAAGAAAGTATACAGGGTGGGTCAAAGTTGGTTTACAGTTGTTCGTATGGAAAATCATACAATCCTATCTAATAAAGAGGGAATATGCTAATTAACCATCACACCCTCATAAGATGGTGGCACCCACAACCAATAAAGAGAGGCTATACTAATTGACTGCAACGCCCTCACAAGATGGCAGTGCCCACAGCCACAAGATGGTAGTGCCCAGTCCCCTCAGCCCTGCCTCATCCAGCCTCAGTCCCCCAGTCCCCTCAGGCCCACCTCATCCAGCCAGAGTTTCCCAGGCCCCTCAGCCCCCCAGGGGAAGGCAGTTGGGGGTGATCAGGCCAGCAGAGGAGGGCAGTTGGAGGCGATTGGGCCAGTAGGGGAGGACAGTGGGGATGATCATGCCAGCAAGGGAGCAGTTTAAGTGTCAATCAGGCCAGCAGGGGAGCAGTTAGGGGATATCAGGCTGGCAGGCAGAGTGGTTAGAGGCAATCAGGCAGGCAGGCAGGCAAGTGGTTAGGAGCCAGCAGTCCTGGATTATGAGAGGGATATCCAAGTGTTCCCCCGAGGGATCCCAGATTGGAGAGGTGCAGGCTTGGCTGAGGGATACCACCCCCCCCAACTTCACCCCCACCTCCAACCCCCTGTGCCTGAATTTCATGCACCAGGCCTCTAGTAACAAGTAATAATACAAGAATAAAAATTGAGTTTCATGTACTCACAACAATAAACCTACTTTTGCCCCACCCTGTATTTCTAAAATTCTGCCAATAAGTAAATTGTTGCAGTTGTATAGCTTCCTATTCAGTAGAAGCCCAGTTTTTGTTAAGCTTCTCCTCTTCTGTGAAACACAAATACCTTGTTTTGGTGTACCTAGGTATGATTCCTTGCTCTTATAGGGAGAACTCCCTCTCCTACATGCACTTAATTTCTTATTTAATATTTTGGGTTTCATAATAGCCCTCCTCTTTATTTTTTGAGAAAAGAAAAGCTGTTTTTAAAATAGCCCTCTGTAATACAGTGCCCTCTCCATCTCCTGTTCTCTGAAAAGCGCAGTTTTATTTTCATTATGATGTTTGCATTCATCTCTATCCCCCTCAGCCGTGTGTAAGCCTTTTTTTTTTAATCCTCACTTGGGGATATTTTTCCACTGATTTTTAGAGAGAAGGAAAGACAGAGAGAAATACAATGAGAAACACATCTATTGGTTTCCTCCTGCACAGGCCTGGGCCAGGGAGGAGCGTGCAACTGAGGTACATACTCTTGGCCTCTTGGCAGGAATCAAACCCAGGACTCTTCAGGCCGAAGGCCAGTGTTCCATCCACTGAGCCAAACCGGTGGGGCTGTAAGCCCTTCTTTGTCTTGGTTCAAGGCTTTGTCCTTGGCATCTAGAACAAAAATAGGCACTTAGTAATATTTGTTGGTTGTATTAACTAATTAAATGATCCTTTTCTGGTTCTTCCCATTGGTCCTATAATTTTATTTGTGTGGCATTTTTGTATACATTAACTCCTACCCACCCCAATTTTGTTTTGGAGCATCAGCTGGCTAATCAGTATTTGCTTAGCAGTAGGCTTGGTGCTACCGTGTTTCCCCGAAAATAAGACCTAGCGCATGGAAAGATAAGACATCCCCTGAAAATAAGACCTAGCGCAACTTTCAGAGAAAAAAATTAATAAAAGACACTGTCTTATTTTCGAGGAAACAGGGTAGATACATAGCATGAATGAAATGGGCTTTATCGCTGCCTTTATGGAACATCACAGCTCTTTAAAGCCATGGCTGAGGTTGCTGTTTTAGCCTTGTGAATCTTCTATCTCCCGTTTTGTGGAAGTGGTACGTGCATGTCATTGCAGGCTTTGTTTGAGGTGTCCTCATCTTAGCCAATGGAATGTTTAAAGCATGCCTAAATTTACAAGGATCTTCAGGCTTTATCGGATCCTTTATTTTTCAGTAGTTTCTTCCTATCTTGATCTCTTAGTAAAATATGGTTCTTTAGTTTTAGAAACTTCTATTAACTGGTGCACAAATATTTTCAAAAATAATAGCTTTGCATTCATATTTTTATTCAGATAATCTCAACGAAGTCCAGAGCGTTTTGTAGCTCCGTGGGTATTGAGGTGTGTGTTTTTTCCTTCCCCAGTGGTAGAATTGTACTTGGTTAAATGTATAAAAGGCTCTGAACTGACCTCAAAAATGCCTAATGGTTAAAAAATGTCACTCGCATTCCGTATTTAAAGAGTGTTATTCCATTTTCCTCTTTGATTTGGTTTGTAGGTAATGTACACCGTGGATTGCTTTACCTTATTCTTCTCAGTAGATTATATATTGTATCCTAGAACATGTTCAGGCATTTTCTTTTGAGCCCTGAGAATGAGCTCTAACCAAATGGCAGCTAGCCTAGCTTTTTCTTTGGCCAGAATTACATCCTCATTTTCCATTACCTCACTTATATCCTTTTTTTATCCTTATTCTTTTTATATATTTAAAATTCCGCTAACATTCTTTAATGGTATACGTAGTTTCTGAAGTTTATTTTAGATCACTCATTAGCTTATGATATAAAAAGGCTGGGGAGGGGTTGCATTAATTTCTTTCCTGTGTTCATCGTTTTTCTTTAAGAGCCTATCTCTTTAAAAAAAAAATAATAATAATGCATAGCAACTATACAGTACTGCATCTCAGTACTTAATGTAATTCCCAAATTCCAGCAGCTTTGCCAGTGGTACTTCTAACTGTTAATGTTTCAATAATTAGTAATTTTTTAAGAAAAAAATTAGCCGAAGCCGGTTTGTCTCAGTGGTAGAGCATCAGTCTGTGGACTGAAAGGTCCCAGGTTCGATTCCGGTCAAGGGCATGTACATTGGTTTCGGGCACATCCCCAATAGGGGGTGTGCAAGAGGCAGCTGGTCGATGTTTCTCTCTCATCGACATTTCTAGCTCTCTATCTCTCTCCCTTCCTCTCTGTGAAAAATCAATAAAATATTTTTTTTAAAAGAAAAAAATTAAAGATTAATAATAAAAATTCTTTTTTTTAAGATACTTTATTGATTTCACAGAGTAAGGGAGAAGGAGAGAGAGAGAGAGTCCTCAATACTGAGAGAGAACCATTGATCGGCTATCTCCTACACACCCCCTTCTGGGAACTGAGCCCACAACCCCAGCATGTGCCTTCCTGGGAATCAAACCGTGACCTCCTGGTTCACAGTTTGATTGCCAACCACTGAGACACATCAACTGGGAAATAGTGAAAATCTTAATAATTAACATTCAGTACTTATACTATATGCCTGATGTGCTGTATACTTCTATAAATTAATTATTAACAATTTATAAGGTAAGTGATATTGTTCATATTTTGTAAGTGGAGAAACTTAGACAAGGGAGGCTATTTGACTTACAAAGTTATGCATTTTAAGTAATTCACTTATAGTTCAAGAAAAACAATATGAAATTGTATCAATATTTTGGGAATTTGTATGTAGATTGAAATTTAGCTCAATCTTTTAATCTTTCTTATAATTATCTATAGATCTACAACATAATAACTGTTAACCCCACTGATAAAAATTGAAAAGTGAGCTTATTTTTAGGTGGCTTTTTTGGAGGTAAGGGGTGGGATTGTGGCATTGTAAGTGGAATCAATCCTTTCTTACTTGGTTATCTTTCATAGACCCTAAAATAAAAAACTAAAAACTTGTTAGTGTGTAATAATCTTTAACTTACTATTAAGTATATAAAAATAGTATTACATTACATTTACAAGTAATTTAAAATATTTTCATGATTGCAGAAGATTTTACAGGCTTTTTATATTATTACCAGGAGGAGACCTAAGAACAATAATGCTAGAAGAATTAGCATTCTCACATGATAACTCTCAAGTGAACATTAGACTGAAAATTTGGCCTTTATACTCCACCAGGCTTGAAGCCTAAGGATATGTTTATTTATAGATATCAACTAAATTTCAAGGTGGTGTCTAATATTGGCATTGTCCAAAATCTCAAGTTTTAAAAGTAGACTGCAGAGACGCCAAGTTTCCTAGGCATTGAATGCCTCCCACTGAGAGCGGCAGAGTCTAAATCTCTTTTAGGATAAGCTCCATTTCATTTATTAAGAATAACTGACATGAATCTTTTGGTAAGCCAGTTCCAAAGTTATACTCAGTCTTATTGAAGCTACGGCAACCACGGTTTTATTCCAGGTAAACGGCACAGTAGCTAGCTACTAGGCCTTTCCTACCACATAGGCAACCTGTCGACTCTCTCATAAGATCCTCATTAAGCCCTCGCTGGTATATCTCAGTGGTTAGAGCATCAACCTTTGGATGGAAGGTTCATGAGTTCGATTCCCCATCAAAGGCATTTCACCTCGGTTGCAGGTTCAATCCCCAAGTCATTGCACTTACAGCAGGCAACCATGATGTTTCTCTCTCTCTATTCCTCTCCCTTCTTCTCTCTCTGTTGAGTCAATGAAAAACATATCCTTGGATGAGAATTTTAAAAAACAATAACAAAAGAGCCCCATTAGGCTGAAATTTCTAATATGGCTATTCTTGCCTTAATTTTTATTTTTTTATGGTCCACTCTCTTTCCTATCTGCCATAATAGCTGGCATAGATCTATTAGGTTATAATGAAGATCATAGGCCAGTGTAATTTTATGCCTGAAAACTTGGATATTATTTCTTTTAACACATTTATTGATCACTTACTCTGTGCAAGGCACTGTAATAAGTATTTCAGAAAGTATGTAGATGAGCTGCACACCCCCAGTGGGGGATGTGCGGGAGGCAGCTGATCGGTGTTTCTTTCTCATCGATGTTTCTAGCTCTCTATCCCTCTCCCTTCCTCTCTGTAAAAAATCAATAAAATATATATATATATATATATATATATACATATATATATTTTTTTTTTTTTAAGAAAGTACGTAGATGAGTGGTAACCTGATAGCTACTGTCCACTGAGTCCATACTGTGTCAGGCATTCTAAATGTTTTGCCACATGTATTACCTAACTTACTTGATTTCACACTAATTATGTGAGCTAGGCAAGGTACTGTTGTTATCCCCATTTTATAGATAAGAAAACTGAGGCAAGATATATAAATTGCCCAGGGTAGCACAGCTGGTAGATGGTAGAGTTGGGCCACAAATGCATGCAGCTTGGGCTTTAGAAACTACCCTCAATCACTACATAATACTGATTCTTATTCCTTCGTCTCAAGGAGTTCACTTGCATAAGTTATCCTTAAGCTCTCCAGACACTCCGGAACAGAGCTGTATCAGCTCCCTGAAGGAGACTAGAAGGCCCAGCAGCCAAGGCAGTTTAACATTCAACCCAGTTTTGTTTGTTGACTTGCACATCATTCTAGTGTTACTAATATTCCTCTCCTGTGAAAATTCTTTAAGACTTGTCTTTGATTGAGTTTGGATGTTCACATGATATGCTACAGTTGTATCAATAAATGAAATGCCCTAGTAAAGTTTTACTTAACTAAGATTTTATATAACAATTAGATATCTAATTCCTCCCAGAAATCTTAGAGCAGATTTTTCAGGGATGGGGGTTGGGTAGTTCTGGGGATGGTGAGGAGGGCCTTGAAAACCATTCTAAGAGGAAGAGGTAAAATAAAGAATAAAACACAATAAGGTTTTAGTGTTCTCTTACCTTCTCTCCAGAAGTTTTATTTTGAGATGTGTCAGAGAAAAAACAGTGGTCAAGTGGACTTGAGTTGTTCAAATAAATGATAGTCTTCAGTTCCGATTGGATTTTCTTTTTGTTTGAGCAGAAGTCTGATGAGATTTCTCTAAAATTTTACTACTAGTTCACAAATGAATTAAGGGAAGGTCAGCTCTAAGCAATGGACATGTTTCTGGAAGGAAGTTGTTTCAGAAGGTTGGTAACAAAGATGAGTTAAAGACATACACGTTATAAAATGGAGTTAACATTTGAACTAGCCAAACCCCTTTGGACGTGGTCGGCAAACCGCAGCTCGCGAGCCGCATGTGGCTTGTGAGCCGCAGTTTGCTGACCGCTGCCCTGTGGATTCTGCTCTGAAGCAGTTGAATCTCAGAATCTCCCTATTGGGGGAATACCTAAAGTTCTTACAGTTGTTTTAGTCTTACCTGTAAGTATGCAGTAATGTTGCAAAGCTGTCCCAAGCTTTCTGAATTGAATAGCACGATATTTCCAAATAGTAAGAATCAGTAAGTTAGAGAGGGAAAGTATCCTCCTATATAACAAAAGCCTAATATGCAAATTGACCCAACAGCTGGTCACTATGACGCCCCCTAGCCACCAGGGGGCAGATGCTCAACACCGACAGCGGCGGCAGTGGGGGGTGGGGTTGGGGTTGGCAAGCAGGCGGTGCTAGACCAGCCAAGGCAGATACCAGTGGGGGCTCCCACATCACCCTGCCAGTGGCCTCATAGATCAGTCCTGATCACCAGCAAAGCCTACAGACCTCCCCATCGAAAAATTTCGTGCACCGGGCCTCTAATTTATAAATAAGCTTAGAGTTATAATTTATATCTCTGTTAGACCATTGGCTTATTAAATAGTCTGCATTTGTATAATATTAAAATCTTACTAATATAACAACATAAAATCTTACTAATATAACAACATAAAGTACACATGCACTTTTGTCCAGCAAATCATATGAAGATTTTACAAAAAAATGTATTTATATATTTCTGTTTTTTGTAAATTGACCATTTAAATATTGTCTACATTTATTGTTTTGTTTGTTTGTTTTAAAAATAACATTTTAATACTGTGGGTCACTTAATTCTTCTGGGAAATTTGCATAAAATAATACTGTTATGAATTTAGATTTAATTATTTCATGTGAAAGGCACAGATTCCATTTGAAATAACTTTTATTTAATGCAAAACATATTTTTATTGGCAAAACTAGAGTTTTCTCTAATTTCCTGTCTTTTTATAAATAAAATGTATGACTTGACTGAAATCTTTAAAAATAATTTTTCATAGGAAGAAAAATCTCAGAGTTTTTAAATAAATTGGTAAAGATGTCGAACATGTATTCAATTTTGATTTAAAGTAAAGCTGATGTTTGTTTTACTTTGTGGCAAATATTTACATTGCAAAAACCAAGGTTTGCCCATATTTAGTCATTGTAATTTTTAAAGTAACTAAGATTATGGCAACTAATAATATTCTGCTGTATATTGAGGGAAAATGAAACCATATTCATAAATTCTCTTTTATAGGTACGGTAAAATTTGTTTAAAAAATTATATCTGTAGAAATGGATTGTGCAAAATCATATACATGTAAAATTTACATTTTCAGGGACTGAAAAATACAGTTCTATTTAAGTTGTAGACGGTCTGGTCTCCCTTTAGTCAATAGGCTTGATCATCATCTGAACTGCTCTCAAGGAGTATGACCCGCCTCGGTATTCGGCCCAAAAGATTCCGTCTTGGTACTTGCTTCTGTAGTGGCCTCCTCGGTACCACACTCCGTTCAGGTTAGAATGCGCACAGGCGTTGTACCACCAGCCTCCTTTATGGAAGTGCGCACAGTTTCCTTTGAGGGAAAAACAGAGTTATCAGAGTAAGTTTCTTCTGAGTGTGGTACTCTGCACACCACCCAAAACCTAACTCTTTCTGAGGAACAGTACGTGTTCCTTACTGATTTCCGTTAGCCTTTATCTTCATAAATTTGTTTCTTCATTTACTCTGTCACTGTTGCTTAAATATTAAGAACATGGAAGATCACTGGAACTTTCTTACCTTGCCCTTTGCTTGCTTAGGATTTGTTTTGTTGATGTTGTTGTTGTTGTTTTTTAAGTGATTTAATTTAATTTTTGCAAGTAGCAGCGTAAATAAAATGCAAGTATTATTTGCATGTGAGAGAGAGATTGGAAGGGAAGATATACCCAAGTGGCTCCTTCCTTCACTCCCTATAGCTCTTTATTCAGAAAATGGCTTCTCACAGAAAAAAGCACCCACCCCAGCCCTGCTGCCCATCCCTCTGTTCACTTCCTGAGCTTCCTTTTTCTTAGAGGCATTTGTCTCCCTCTAGGCTAGAGCAAGCTCCAAAGGGCAGGAACTTCATTCACGCTGTGTCCTCAGCACCAGCTGGCACATGGGAGGTGTCCAGTTAGTGTTTGTTGTGAATTTTAGGCAGTTGACAGTTTTATTTCAAGATGAGTGCCTTTTTGTTTTGTTTTCCATTTCCCCTCCCTCCAACTTAGACCACTAAAACCATCTTCACAGAGGCCATGCATTGAGATTGCCTTACAGCAGCGATTTTCAACTGGTTGTCGCAAGAATTAAAAAAAAAAAAAAAAAAAAAAAAAAAAGCAGTACCTGATTCCTTAGTCAGGCACTGACATCTTTTCCCTTTGATTGTCAAATAACAAAATGACAACAGCCAATACAATAGCTGTCTGGTGTGAATGAATCAAAATCATCCACATTTTTTTGTCTGATCGGCAAAAAATATATATTTTTGGTGTGCCATAGAATTTTAGTAATTCATTTATGTGTGCCATGAGAAGAAAAAGGTTGAAAATCACTGCCTTACAGTTGTAGAAGAGATCCTAAAGCTATTCCTTTCCAGATTATTTTCCTTTTGACTGAGTCCGAAATGATCTTTCTAGAAAGATTTTGAGTGGTATACACTTTAATAACAGGTTCTATTTCAATCACAGAGAGTGGTGATTCTACAAAGAATGCACACCAGCTTTTCTCCTACCCACCTGCATACATATCCTTATCTCTGTCCAGTGTGGTGAATTGTTTGCCATTGTGCCACATCATAGAGTCCCCTGCATTTCCCTGGTAAGTCCCCAGGCGCAGTCTGTAGAATTCACTTTCAGGTTCCAGGCGAAAGCTGCTGTATTCTGCGTAGACTTTTTTATCACTCCAGTCTTCCAATTCAATCAGCAACTTGTAATTATCTTGGTTGCTAAGCATATAAATATTTTCCAATCCAAGCCAGTATTCTCCGTCAATGTTTCCAAACCCTTTCTGTGAATTAAAAAAAAAAAGCATGAGTACATAAATAACTGTAGAGATAGTACATGTTTTAATAGATAGGTTTTAAACGTTTGAGCATAATGACATTGGCCATTTAAGTGGTAATGTGAAATTCCATTTTAGTAGTCACCCCATTTTTATGAGCCCCCTCATAGTCACTTAGTTTTGTTTTGCTTTCTCTTAACTTGTCACCAAGAGTGAATTATCACATGTTATTTCACAGTTTTGACTGAATTATTAACCATAGAAAATATAGTTTCTACCATCTGCCATACTTAAATGGAAAATATATACCACTCATTAAAAACAAAACATTAATATGGTTATCAGAGGTAATTAGTCCTAGAAAGGGGGTAATTTTTTTAAAGTCCTATGTTTTATATTATTGTTTAAATATACTTAAGAAAATAAATAAAATAAATAAAAATAAAAAAATATACTTGATGGGTACAGATGTGGTTGTACACAAGCAGTTATTGCCTTAGAAAATGGAATTAGGAGAAGTCTTTGCAAAAACTACTTACATGTATGAGTCATCCAGATGGAAAGGGGTCATTTTAAAATGCATCTTCGATTTCCTTTTTATATTTTAATTTTTACTTTAAAACTAGAGATGAGAACCGTGTTTTTTTTTGTGTGTGTGTTTTTTTTACAAATGTCAGTAACAAAAAACATGGATAGTTATTTTTTTACCTCTGTGTCTAATATATAGAATGGGTACTGTTCTCTTGTCTGATTCACTAACTTACCTTATAATTGTCCCAGTTTCTGAAGAAGTTGACAGAGCCATCTGTCCTCTTCTGAATAACAGTCCAGCCCCCAGGGTCCAAACTGTTCTCACACCATAACTGCACTGGTCCATTGCTGTTTTCAGGTTTAATCATATAAATTCCACTGACTGAGTAGCCAGCCTCTTTTGCATGCTGGCAATCTTTGAATGGTCCTGTAATTGAAATATTGATTGGCTGGAAACTTAATATGAAAACAGCCATATTAAAATAGTTTTTAATCAGGAGCCTTACCTTTGTATCTTTCTTTACAGAAACCACTTTTTGTCTATTGTGTACACAATGCTATAAAAGTTAAAGGCTCAATAAAAGGATTAGCACAGCCCCACTGTGACTTGTGTCATTTTCCACTGATCTTGCAAGTCTTTGTACACAATCACACGTTTTTATACTGTTATCATCATAACACATAGAAAGTTGGATTCCGTCTTTTTATTTTAACAAACATTTCCATAGTCTGCATTCTAGCATTTACGATGTTGACATATTATTTATTCCGCTGAAATTGGACATTGGACATTGAGGCTTTATCTGATTTTTGCGGATAGAAATGACACTAAGCAAAGTGTCTTCTTATGTTTCATTTTTTTCATATTTTCTTACAAAAATTTTGTGGGATTGATCTGGATCAGGAGAGTGTGAAACTTTTACAGGTCTCCATACTTCCCAATTTACCGTTTTTAAAATTTGATTTCAGTGGAATACACTAGTTCTTTGAAATATTAAAAACATCATGCCATGATGAGTTTTAGGATTGCTGAATGTTCTATTAACATTTTGGAAACTCAGACTGTACATTCACATTTTAAAGACTGAAAAGCCCTGAAATAAACCATGGTTTCCCAAACTTGTAAAATCTTCTAATTTTTCCCCCTGTGCAACAAATAGTCCATGAGAATCCATTTCAGGAATGTTGGCAGTGTGCCTTTCTAAAGACTTGTATCAATTTTATGACTAATAGTAATTTTTAAATTGAATCTACACAATCACCCTGTGATAGTTTGCAGATGTTCTATAGATGAGACAGTTAACTATAGACTGAGGTCCCATACGGAATAAAGTAGTAAACCCTAGACTTAAAACTATTTCTTTCTAATCCCAGAGACCATGCTCTGACCTGCTGTTACATTTTAGAGTTTTATGGAGTCTCTAATTTTTTTAACTCACTAATAATTTCTTCCTGTCTCAGATGACAAAGCATTTTTTAAAATCATTTGTTGAGTGTCTAACTCGTGAACTGGTGATAGCCACATTTTTGGATCTAACCACTGAGAAAAACTGGCCAGGGCTGTTCACAGCCTTTTGATGCAACACTTAAAGTAGTCATTGTCAGTAACTGTTAGTTCTCTCCCTTTTTCCTTTTTAACCTTCACACAGTCATAACTTATTTAATAATCTAAGTATTTAACAATTTAATAAATATATGCTTATTTCGTTTATAGATTTAAGGTGGCTGTTCAAAGATGAACACACGGTCATTTCTACTGTAGCAAAATATTGTATTTCTGAAAAACCCATGTTCTGCAAAATCATGCACTGAACATAACAGCCAGTGTTAGCTGTTAGCATACTTCGTTATCTGTTCAGTTAGCTTGTGGCATAAAACTGATGAAATGCTTGGGAAAATCCCATGTGAACCAAAATGACCCCTTTGTTTTACTGATATTATTCTCCCTCTTTTGCTGGTCACATGTGAGCTCCTTGACATTACAGAAACATGCATTGTAGTCAAATCAGAGAAAGGTAGAGAAGTTGTATTTCAAACAGTATAAACTTTAGAGAATTTAAATTTCATATGTGGGAATGAAATGGAAGGAAAAGTGAAGTATGATTTCCAAGTCCATTCTTAGATTATTCCATGTAATGCATGGCAATATATTCACTTATATATTCATGGAACTTCCCATGGGCAAGAACTGTATCTTTTGGTTGTCTATCAGCAGTTTAAACCCAATTAGGCACTCAAGTATTTGTTGAACTAAATGAAAAAAAGCCACAGTGGTTGCTCAGTTCTGCGTTTTTCCAGAAATGTCTTTGCTGCTTCTGCTATAGGCTAGTAACTGTTTTAGGCTCAAGCGGTAAAGAAACAGCCATAGAGTAAAGTGGGGAAGTGGCAAGAGAGAATTTCGCTATAGCATGGCAGGTGCTTTGATGGAGTTATACATCCAGGTTGTGCACATGGGAACACTGGCTAAGAAATAGCTAACCCAGATTTTTAGGAAAGAGATCAGTCCACCTGTATCAGAGCCGAGTTTCAAAGATAGGTTAGTAGGCTGGCGGAGCTAGCACACCAGTCATGCGCTGAGGTGGAGGCAGAGGAGGGCTCTGTTCCAAAGGAGTTTGAGTTCAGCGGGCCTCAGTGTGAGTGACTGAGGGTGCCACTGAGAGCTCGCAAGGTAGACGCTGGGGCTGAAACTGGTTTCCTCGGTTTAAAAGTAGTCATCAGGGTTATTTCCAAAGTTAGCCAGAGTCTTCTAAGTTGTCACTTTCAGAGTAGTCAGAATATCTTGTTTTAAAACCTATTGGTGCTGTAATTAATGTAAGCATGAAGTGATTTTTGCAATACAGATAACTCATTTCAGAAATTTGCTTAATCTCTGTCATCTCTGTATTGTTTAGTTCATGAATATAATCTTTGTAAATATTTACTCTGCACACATTGGAGTATAGCTTGGACAGTTTATATTTAAGTATATATTCATGAGTTGGACTTTCATGAGGTTATTTAAAATGCTGTAAAATATTTATTTTATTGTTTCTTGTTGTTAATCCTCTCCCAAGGACATTTTTCCATTGATTTTCAGAGAAGTGGAAGGGAGGGGGAGAAATAGAGAGAGAAACATTGATGTGAGAAAGAGACATCGTTTGGTTGCTTCCTGTGGGGGGGGGATCAAACCTGCAACCAAGGTACATACCCTTGACCGGAATGAACCTAAGACCCTTCAGTCCACAGGCCAATGCTCTGTTCACTGAGCCAAAGCAGCTAGGGCAGTGCTATAAAATATTTAGAAACACCAAGGTTTTAAACGTTGACAGAATATTTATAAAATACCTTTTTCTTTCTGCTACTTAATATGCCCTTGGATGTTTAAACACATGAAAGAATTCTGGGTTCAATTTATGCAAATTTAAAATGATCTTCAACTTTAATTTTCAACCCACATTTTTTTAGAGGGCTTCATATTTACAAGGTGGATGCCTGTTAGACTTAGTTGATATAAAGGCTCAGGAAAATTTAGTTGAAATTCTCCTTCAGTACATGTGGATACAATTAATAAAAGTAGTGCTTATTGTTACCTTTTTTCTCATCAGTAAAGATAGTAAATATAAGAATGGCAGAAATATTTTCTCATTACTTACATATCTCATTTACTTTCTGCTCTAGGACAAATCATTCTTATATGTTTTACTACTTTCTCTGTACTGTAAAAAAAAAATTGCTTAGTGGGAATTCTTAAATGACTGGTAGAAAAAAACCAGTTTTCTTTTTGAGAGATCAAATATAACTTGTTCATTTAAATGTTATCAGAAATTAATTGACAAATTATTTAGGAATTTGTTCATAGTGGTTCAATGGATATAGAAGTACCTTTGCTTTAAAATAGGAATTTTATTAACCCATTTCTTACATTGGATAATCTTGTGATATTCTTCGTCTCCTTGACACACACCTTGATTCTTATCTAGGCAAGAAACTAGAATTCTGTACATGGAATTTGAAGGACCAATCTCTTTCTGGCTCAGTTTTTTTGATGATTAAAGTTTGTACAGGGCTAACGAATTCCAGTTAATAGATCTGATTCATAGAAAGAAAAATATTGACCTGTAATTTTCCAGCGGGTATAGAGCATAAAGAACCCACATTTTGAACAAAGCAGTGAATTAAATAAAAGATTTCAGCCCTGGCTGGTGGGTCAGTGGGCTGGTGCATCATCCCGTACACTGAAAGGCCTCGGGTTCCATCTCCGGACGGGGTGTGTACGGGAAGCAGCTGACTGATGTTTCCTCTCCCTTCCTCTCCCTCTAAAATGAGTGGAAACATTCTCAGGTAAAGATTTAAAAAAAAAAAAAAAAAAAAAAGCCATACTTTGAATAACACTTGTGCTAGGAATCATCTTTAACATACCTGCCCTTATTCTACAAACTAATTACCTAAGCAAAAAGGAGAATCCTGCCTTTTTTATTTTTAAATTTCTCATTTTCTTACTTTGTCCAAATACTATTCTCTTTGTGATAGGAGAAGCAGGACATAAAAACCCAAAACCCACCAATTTAGAGCTTTCAGATAATTAGTCAGCAAGTAAAATCTTTTGAAAGGTAAACTCTCAAATTGGGTTTGAGTTAAGTATAAGGTACATGTATTTGACAGTATTTCTGGAATGAGAAGTGTGAGGCAGATACTATTATCTAAAGTGATAATAGATTCTTTCTTGTAATAATATGAATTACTTTATTAATCTTTAAATTCAAAATGCAGTTACCAACCTGAGCTTTTATTTTTGAAATTGTTAAAGAACTTACCTATTGTTTTTCATAATTAGTTAATAGAATTATATTCTAATGGGTCCTTTGCTTATCCACCAGTCTTCTTTATTTTTTGTTTGTTTGTTTTAACTGTTAATATAAGTATTCCACTAAAACCAATTGCATCTTTAAAATTTATAAATAGGAAACGTTTTAAATCATTGAAAATTATCTTATTGTGCACTTAAAAGCATACTTTTGGTTTCTAATGATTTTTTTCAAGTTTAACTTTAAATTCACTTTTATGACCTTTTACATATGAAAGCAAAGCACATTCAGAGAAGTGCACCCACAAAAATTATCATCAGTGATGGTCAGGCCACACACAAATCATTTTTTTCATGATTCACCTCATTTAATCATCACAACAGTATCTTTTACAAAAGAGGCAGCCCGGTCTCAGAAAAGCCTTGCCCGAATCCAAGGCTCCTGGCATTGAGGTCTATGCTCTAACACTCTGCAGGGAAGCTCACAACGCCCTTTATCTGTAAGGGATGAACTTATTTTTTATAGTGGTTCCATTTGTGAAAGAGTGGTGTTTTCTTCTGTAAAAGACTGACCTAAAGTGCAGCCACCAAGTAACATTGACTGCTAAGCATTTTATTGATGGCAGTTTGTCAGAGTGTAGCCGTTCCCAAACATTTTGTTTTTACAGTAGAGGGAAGGTAGTGTGCCTGGAGATAAGTTATGTTGAACTAACAATATTATGCCATTACTTCCTATAAGTTCATAATAAGTTTGTTATTTTTTAAAGACCATTTTAAAAGAAAATATAAAACTGTCATTAAAACACCTTTTAAAAAAATGATGGTAAGATATAGATAACATGACATTTACCAACTTAACCATTTGTAAGTGTGCAGCTCAGTGGCATTAGTACATTCTCATTACTGTGCAACCAGTCTCCAGACTTACTTTAGCTTGCAAAACTGAAAATTCTGTACCTCATTCTACAATTCCCATTCCCTCCCTCACCCCAGCTCCTGGCAACCCCCATTCTTCCTTCTGTCCTTAGGAATTTGACTCTTGTAAGTACCTCAAAAAAATGAAATTGTATGTATTTCACTTTTGTGACTAAGACACATTTTAAAGAATACATAAAATTGTTGTATTTAAAGACTTTAAAATGATAATGTACAGCCTACATGTAGAGACCAGTAATCTGAGCTTCTTGGTGTTCGAAGCATATGTAAGTACAACAATAGCCCCCATCTTCGCAGTCTTTGTGCAAACAGCTTAGACATATGTTCCAGTCCATGGGATATTATGAGAGTTTAGCACATTATTAAGAAAAGAAAATATTGTTTCTTGTAATAAGTTATAGTTGATAAGAATCACAGAATATTAGATCTAAAAAGGGTGTTAGAATCATCCAGTCCAACCAATGCTCATTGTACATGAGCATTGGTTGGACTGGATGAGAACACAGAGGCAGGCAAAGTGACTTACCCAAGGTCAATAACAAAGAAAACACATTTTCTCAATTCTGTGCACTTTCTTATATATTCATTAGTGTACTATTGAACATTCTTATAGTGTAATTAATATATCCTTGGATTTCAGAGACAGACATTTCTAGAATAAAATAACTAAAAACTTAATGTCTGCTTATAACAACAAATAATAACAGAAAAAAGTTATTCCTGTTCTTAACTTTTACATTTTAAATATTGATTTAGTAGGGATATATACCATTGTTTCATTAAAGCAAAAAGTCTTGTTTAATGGGACTTTTGATATGCTGAATCCCTAGCATGGAATGTAATTCCATAATATTAGATTTTTCTTGGACTGTAGCTCAATGTATAATAAAACCTAGAACTGATATCTCATTTCAGATAAGTATTGTTTAGTGTGTCGGCATATGAATATGTAAGTATTTATTTCTTCTAGAATTGGTGATACTATCCACTTAACATTCAGCACCCACAGAAAATACTCCATGACGGTTGTCTCCATGTGTACATAACTGTACACCCATCAGCTTATTAAAATCCACATGCTTCAATTATGTTTATTCATAAAGCATATGTATAAACTACTATACTGATTTTGTGTACATTAAAAGCTTATAAAAATATATACATTTTTAAAAGAATATACAAAATATATTTTTCTTTCTATACCCCGTGGATCATTTTGTACATATCTTTCCTTTGGAAAACAAAGGTGGTGGAGATATTAATAATGATCAGCATTTACACAATTTAATGGTGCTCTAGCCTATTGTTACTGAATGAACCCAGTATATAGAATGCATAAAGTACTTTCTTGAAGGTTTTTGAAATGACACAATTTGAAGAAGCTGTATAAAAATGGAATATTAAGTCAGTCAGCATCTATTTAGCATCTGCAAATGAGACACAATACCCATCTATCAAGAAGGAGCTTATAGTAGGAGGGCATCTTTTTATACGTGTATAGGTCCTGTGTGTATATATAAAGATAACTGATAATTCAAGAGCTAATATGAGAAATGTTTTACAGAGAGAAGAGATGTTCATGGGGGGAGGCAATCACTTCAAGCCTATGGGAGTCATAGGGGCTTCAAGGAGGAGCAGCTACTTTTATTTTATTTTCCTTCTTTTAGTCTGGGCCTTATTATTTGAATCGTTAGAAGACAGTGACTTGATCCATTTTATTGAAGCGGGTAAAGGAAATCAATAGAAGGAAAGCTAAAGAAGTAGGATGGATCTTTTGAGGATATTAGTCTTACCCGGCTAAACAAATTGGACTTTTTCAGTTTGCAGTTGAGGAACATGTAAGCAGAAGTGTGATGTTATCAAAGTGGTGGTTAAAGAAGATGGATTTTTTGGGCATGTAGAATATATTCTCATGGAGAGATAAAATGGAGTTATGGAGGCTAGTTGACAGGCTATTATAACATCTGAGTTCCATTTTATAGATGAAGAAACTGAGGTAGAGAGCAATTCTCCGCCCATGGCCACACTGCCAGTAATTGAGGAAGTTCCTATCCTCTAGACTCACATAAATAGTTTGGATCAAAACTAGAGTTCTGACTCTGAACACAAATGAATTAGCAATGAGCTTACTAAACTGCAACAAAGATGGCTTATTTTTGCACCTGGATCAGTGACTGTTACTGAGTGAAGGAAAGAATGAAATTAAGGACGAGAGGTAGAGATCTTAGGATGAATTCTAGGTTTGGAGTTTAGGGTTTGGGTTTGTTTTTGTGTGTTTTTTTTTGTTTTTGTTTTTTTTTGTGTGTGTGTGTGTGTGTTTTGTTTTGTTTTGTTTTGTTTTGCTAGTGAAAACATTTATACTTATTTATAGACTTAGAGCTGAGAGACCTATTTTTCAATTCTTAGTAGAAAACAAAAATAGAAATTTTAATATTATGTATAGTTACTTCACCAAGATGAGAATTGTTTCCTCAACTATAAAACATATTAACCCCGTACTTCCATTTTTAACAGTAAGTGGTAACTCACCTTCATTGATGAAAGTTACTGGTGGTACCTTGAAAGGGCTTTTGGTGGGAGAAGTCGGCAGATCAGGGGGTGGCATTAGATCTCGGGGATCGCCCGGATCCCTCTGTATCTCGTTACCTGCCAGCAGCCCAGGCGTGTACTGGTGACTGCTGGGAATGTGCCGCGGCACCACCTGGACGAGAGGGGGGGACCCATGGGGCTCTTGTCGGGAAAAGATCCGCAGGCACTGTTCTTCCAACAGAGTGATCATCACAGACTGGTTATTGACAAGATCAGTCAAGGAAGCATATTTCACCTCCAGCTCCCGGTACCTTGTTGCCATCCTCAGCATTTCTGTGGTGATGTTGAGGATTTTGTTTTCCAGCTGGGAAAGTTCGAGTGAGTTGTCCCTCTTCCGGATGATCTCGTGCAGCAGCTGCATGTAGAGCTGGGTAACCCGCGAGTTCATGTTCCGGCTCTCCTTCCTCAGCAGCTTGACCTCGTTCACGATGTTTCCGTCCACGTCCACCACCAGCTGCAGCACGTCTATCTCCCGCTTCTGCTTGGACAGCACGTCCTTCAGGTTCTCCAGGTCCATCCTGGTGATCATGTCTTTAATGGCGCCTGCATCTTGCCCTTTGGTGTTGACACAGATCGGCCCTGTTATTTTCTGTTCGGGGACCAGGAACGTGTACGCACACTTCTTGACCTCCTCTTTACTGTCGGTGGCCCGGGGATACCTCCTCTGGGTTATCTTTTTTATTTTGAATTCTCCTCTGCAGTGTTCGGTGCCCATTAACAGGAAGAGGAGCACACTTAGGGTCCAGATAAAAGCCTTCATTTTGAAATGAGTTTGGGTAACGTCTTCTACAAAACAAACCAGCGAAGGGAAGAAGGAAGAGGAATGAGTAGTAATCTACTTTTAAAGTCAGTGATGTAAAAAAGTACCTAAGGGGAAGACTGAACATCCATTAACAAATTGGACCAGAATCAAAGTTATTAATTTCTCAAGTTCATATCACAGCACCTTCGCATTTGTTTAAAAATTAGGGTTCAGAGGCTACCTTTCCAAGTGCCTCCTTCCTGCTTTCTGTGCCCAGCTCAGTGCGTGCCCACTGTGGGCAGAGGCACCTACGCAGACTTTTCTGGCTTTTAAAAAGCTTACTCACTACCTGGAAACTCTTAAAACGGCACACAGTGTCTGTAAGGCGTTCATTAAAACAGTGTTCCCTAACTAGTTTTACAGTTACTAGGTGACTACTAGTCAGTGTTTTCTATTTATCCTGTGCACTTTCGATCGAATTAGCCCTCTGGATGAATACCTTTATAAACTACCAAATTCAAGAAACATTTTTAGGTAAAGCTAAAATGGAAAAGGTTTAGCATCGGTGTTCCGTCGTTGTTGTTTTATAGCATGTCCTTTTGGGACTGGGGACAAGTTTAAGAATAATAGCATGCGTACAGTCATTATTGTGGGTAATCATGTTTCTCAACCATAATATTATATATGCTCTAAGCTGATACATAATTCAGCAGGTTCATTCTGCCTAACTGTATTTTAGAAAAATGTTACCTTTCTATGACCATTACCAAGGAAAGGAACTACCTGTGATGAGTGTGGTGGTTAAAGTTGGGAAGTGCCTTGGAGACCACCTCAGTCAAGAACCTCTTTGGGCCTGAGTGCCCGGTGAGGGCCCGGGCCACACAAGCAGGTGCTGTTGGAGCCAGGTCAAGAATTCAGGTTCCCTGGCTCTCCAGTGAGCGTTTATGGCAGTGGCATACACACTAGACGTGTGCTGGCTTGGGGTGTGTCGATTTTCCCGTGGCAGATGAGAAATACTTGTCCTCTATGCTGTAGTTTCTGTGAGAACTTACATTAGAACCAGTTTAGTTCCAAGAACCGAAGCCTCTCCCTTTCTCGGTAGCTACCTCCCTAAAGAGGAGCAACAGAGAGGACGTGTCCCTCCATCAGGTTCCTCAGCACCTGCTGTGTGTAACCCACCTTCTCCTGTACACCGCATTCCTGTCTGCTCTTGTGGAAGAATGGCAGTGGAGACACTAAAACAGAGCTTTTCTGCTTGTTTTCCACCAGGCGTCACTTATTGGAGAAGCTAGGGCCCAGGTTGTTTGTGCCCGTTAGTGCTAATTACAGTGCCATCCTACTTACTGCATGCCTGCTAAATGCCAGGCATGGCTTAAAGCCCTTCGCATGGATTAAACCATCTGCTTCTCATTACAGTCCTCGAAGGTAGATTGTCATGATCTTCGTTTTCAGACAAACTGGCAGCCAGAATTACGTGCTTACGCAGCTCCTGAGAGATGGAGCCACCGTTTGAACCCAGGCAGAAACTCCAGGGCCCACGTTTTTCATTAACCACTACATCACATGGCAACACGTTCTCTCCTTTTTCTACCAGCAGCACTACATCAACCCCCTGTGTTTATATTTACTTGGCACATTCCATTTTGCAAAGGAATAAAGTCGTGGAGAAGCTAAAACACTCACGTGGGATTCAGATCTTCTTGTGACTTCTCTAGACCTGTGGTTTTTATCCTGGTCATTCATAACAACAGAGTGTCTCTTTTCTCCAAATAGGGGGAGAAGGGTAATGAAAATATAGAATGGATGGAGTGTGGGGAATTATTGTCCTTTTATAAAATAGTTTAGATAGTAAGGGTGAGCATAATAATATTTCATATGTATATTAAAGGCCTTCTGTTGCTGACTGCTCATCAAACGTATACGTCCATGAATACTTTTAGTTTTTTATTTTTGTACTTCGCCTTCTGACATTTTAGAATTTAAGAGTCTTCTATTTTATTTTTAAAAGGGCTTTACTACATGGAGTTACCCACACAGAAAACCAATACAAGATTTCTCGTTATATTTATGGATTTATGAAATTCAGATGTGGTTTAATTTAAAAACTGAGGGCAAAAATAAATAAAGCACAAAGTAAGGACAGTAAAAGAGAAGCCCTCAGCCTCCTGGGTAGATGCACAGATTTCTCCTGTAGTTACTCACCTCGTGCTCAGGTCCCCTCATTTCTTGGATCATGAAATCATTTTAATAATCTATGAAATAAGCTACCAAAAACAAGGAAACTTTAGAAAGAAGTATGAATCTTCAAAACAAGTAGAATTTATGAACAATATTTCTATTTGAAAAGCTTGAGTTCCTACCAGACACAGATTTTTATAGAACAACTAAGCATATAATCCAAGACTGTTATGACTTTACATCAGTTTTTCACAGAAGAACAAAGATAAATTAAAATAACAATAGCTTCCTTTAAATATATTCTCTCTGCCTTAGCTATGTATTGGCTCCTGTTCATTAAATCATGACCGAAGTCACTGTCTACCGTAAGAGAATCTGACCTAAATTTGTATTTAGAGGAGGCAATTAAAATTTAAAAAAAATAAATACAACTCCCTTATCCTTACAAAAGTGTACTGACTTTGTTGTCATCTAAAACAGAGTAAGGAGCCAAATTTTTAAGTAGCAGACTGAGCTACGTCATGGGTAAAGAACTGGTTTTAAAAATACAGTTACTGTTACATTTTCTGAAACATTCTCTTATTTAATATTTTCCCACATATGTTCAGTTTTAAAAGTGAAAGATCCATAAATCTGTGTTACCTCATAAAACCTTTCTGTGTATGGTAAAAATTTTCCTAGATCCCAAGAGAATGTTATAAATTAGTTACAGTATACTTAGGTTTAAATCTGTCTTTGCTTGGTTGTTTTTTGGGGGGAAAGTCTTCCATGCTTTGTGTTAACTTTATTGGTACTTTTTTCCTCTTCATAGTTGCTACAGTGCCAGCTAGTAGAGAGAAGAAATTGACTTCCTTTCAGCTGGTAAACATATAGAGGCACCTCACTGCCTGTGCCATGCCCTGAAAACAGCATAAGGCAGCGAACTTGAATTTAGGAAGCATTGGAGATAGCTTAGATAAAGAATTTCCATTTGTGTTTTTGTGTTCTAGGAAGAGACTAGCTGTCTGTGTGCTTTGGGTTTTAGATTAAATGCTATCCTCGGGCTTCAGTACGAATTGAGATCTAATGAGATCCTGCACTTTGCATAGCAAACGATGAAAAGATGGCAAGTATTTCACATCCAGTATTGCTTGGAAATTTTATCAGAATCTCTGGTGAAACACATTTCACAGAGATCTTCCCAGTGGTTAGAGTTAAGAATGTGTAAGGAAAGGACCTGAAGTTGGAGAAATCTTAGCTTTATTGTTATTTGTTATTGAAGATACTTAAAATTAGTATCTTAAATATTTAAAAGGACAGAAGATCCCCAAATCATAACAAACAAGTATTTTTCATGTTAAAGCTTACTAATTAGTAACCAGGCATTAATAATTCTCATAATACAATTAAAGCCCCAGTTGAAATATTGAAAGAACACTCTTGCTTTTGGTTACCAAAATTATTTCTGTATAAAGTAAATACGTTTTCTGTCTTTTAATCATATATTTAAGTAACTGTATCTTTGGGGTTTTACTTTCTGTTGTCAGTGCTGACTTACCTAATACTTTTATCACATTTTCCTTTTCTCCCCAGTCCTAATCTGTAAGATTTTAGCGATGTTTACATATCAATAACTTTGCTATTTTAATTTAATTCGATTATAATAGTTTTTATTTCTGTTACCCAAGTTAAATTACTGTTACATGTAAACCTGGGAAGATATTTAAGATTTTGAGTTTTAGCACGAAATATCATTACAAGGATTTTTGCTGACATTTAGTTATACCATAATGAGGTTTGTTGCAAAGCCTTTCAGTTAATTTTATATCTTCTGTATTTTTTAGCTGTAGTTTAAGATATCTAACAGCATATAAATCTTCACACCCTGTATATATGTGAAGACTAATGTTTCTAACTTTTAAGTTTGTATTCCTTTGTTTTTAATCTCTATGCTATAAATATAGACCTTATACATAAATCTTAAACGTTTCTATCTAGTGTCACTATAGCACTTGTTTTCAGAAAGCCAACTTACATGCATTAATCTAAAAGCATGTCACTAAATATCATTAAGTTGAAAAATAGCACATTAATCACCATAAAGTACGTAATGACCAGGTTTTACATAAAGTTGAAAAACAAAACCTTTTCCAGATTAAATAAATGTTAGTGTATTCCAAAATTCTTTGTTTAATAAGAGATTTTGAAATTTCTATGACAGATGTAAAATCATTATGCATTTTGACATACATTAGAATTTTTAAGTAAAAACAAAAGCATTAAAATACCTTTTGCATCTGTTGGTAAAGAAAAGCCAGAAACTTGCCGCTCTTATTCTTGCTTTTAAAAATCAGTGTAGGAGTTTGTTCATCTGTGACTTTAATGGCAACTGCATCTTTGTTTTGGGCCGCTGAGTCCAGGCTGTAATAAGGAGCTTCTTTTTCTTCTTACCACACTAATCAATTGAATTTGACAAGCCACCTATGTCATTTTAAGTAGTGGAGTGGAAGTTCTGGTCTGCGGGCTGTCTTTAATCCAGCAGAGAAAGCGTGTGGCTTTGCTCTGTCTGCCACATGGAGAAACGCTGTAACCAGCTGCAGCTGACCAGACTGCATACACAGTGCCCTCGAATAGTGATTCCCTCTTTCTCAGCAGACTCAAGTTCAGCCCACATCTTACGTCACCAAAAAATTGCTGGAGACTGGGGGCGTGGGGAAGTCTCCTCCCCAGGATTTCCTCTCTGTGGCCTTAAAACAGGGGTGCGGGGAGTGGGACCAGCAGGAGAGGAATAGCTCCGAACAAGGAGAGACTGTGCAGGTTGAAGGAAGGGCACCATCTGGAAACAAACTATCCTCGTTCAGCGGGCAATCATAAAACAAACATTGTAGTCTGCTGGCCAGAGATCTTTTAAGCTAAATACTGAAAAAGCACAGTACTCGACTTCACTTAGAAGTAGCTGCAGGCTGATGAGTTTGTCTTTTGTTACAAAGAACAAGACACACTGGGTCAGGAGGCAGCCACCTAAAGAATGTAATGGTCTTTATAGCCTAGAAGGTTTAAATATTTCACTGAATTGCCATTTTAGAAGATTTTAAACGTTATCGGAAACCTAATGTTGTTGTAATATGTTTATCATTACCAAAAATAAGTGGAAACCTATGTGTAAAATTATTTCAGAAATTTAACATTTTTAAACCTAAACTCTGATGCTACATGTCACTTCCTTCTGTTCTAACAACATAGCAGCTCTTGTCTGAATAAGGTTATTCGTATGGTGGACAGGATATAAATGCAAACATAATTCTGACCTGAGGGGCGGGGGTTCTCCCTCTCTCTCTCTGTCTCTCTCTCTCTCTCTCACACACCATACACACACACACACACACAGGCATGTATACACACACACAGGCATGTATACACACACACCCACACGCATACATATGCACACATACACATATGCACGCACTCACTGTAAACTTGGACAAGTCACTTTTACCAACCTATGGCCCAGTTCTTCTGCTATGAAATTAGGGTGCTGGAGAGAGAAGTTGTTGAGTACTATAACTATGCTAACAAATTTCATTAAATCAGGAAATCCGATTCAGTAGCTCAGTAGCTGGGGATACACAAATTTAGGCATCTTAATTGATTTGGCTTAGTACTTCAACACTAAGTGGTAGACTGGGGGATTAAACCCTAACTCCGAAGCATTATGCCACACTCTCCCTGGAGTATATAGTTGCTGGTTGCTGCTGCAACTTCCTATACATACCTTGTGCTTTCCCCTCCATGTTGATGTACTTTATCTTTCTGATATCTACATTCAACTGTTGATCCATATATACTTATTTAAAATCAGCTAAGTTTCTGCCTCTTTTGCAGAATTGTTTCTTTAAATTCTTGTGACATACATAGATACCAGGGTTGCAAGCTCAAGGGCCTATAAAGACAAATGCTCACCACAAGAATGCAGCAGAGCCCTGGCTGGTTTGCCTTGGTTGGTAGGAGCGTTGTCCTGTACAGGTTCGATCCCCAGGCAGGGCACATACTCAGGTTGCAGGTTCGATCCCTAGTTAAGGCGTGTGTGGGAAGCAACCTACCAATGTGTCTCTCTCCTTCTCCCCCTCTCTTTTTCCCTTCCTCTCTCTACAAATCAATTTTTTAAAAAAAAGCAAGAATGGAGTAGGTGATATAATAAGCAAAGTAAATCAGACCATAACAGGAAAATGAGAGTTATGACAAACTTGTGGAGTATTGCGCCCTTTTCTGCTATACCTCGTTGCAGATCTCCCCATTTTTTAGGAAAAGAAAGTTATTGAGGTATTTCCTGTGATACTTCCTGATTTTACAAACACTGGCACAGATGGACTACCAGCTTCTGGCCTCTGATTTATATTATGTAACATTGCATGAGCATTCAGTGATCATGTTTTATTCACTAGTAGTTTAATCTGGGAAAATATGAGTAGTAAATTCCTCCTGAGTTTTTTCACTAGAGTGAGTTGAGCTTTCAGACTTTAGCAATTAATAATATCACTAAGCAGAGTAAGAAATTGGAATAGCAAGTGTTTCGGAGCAAATAATGGTTAGTTTGGCATGGAAAGTGAGTCAGGAGATCAGGTCAATAGAGAGATTTGGGAAGTCATTGGGAACTAGGTGATAGTTGAAGCTACCGAAGTAAAATAATCCAGAAAAAGTACATGTAAAGTAGGAAGATTAATGAAAGAATCACGAGGAATACCAAGTTCCAGGAATATTGGGGGGGGGGGGGAGGTGAGTAGGAAAGTTCTTGCCAGTCAAGACCAAGGAACACGGAATAGCAAAAAGACTACAGAGAGACAGGAAGAGACCAAGAGAGATGTTTAAAGATCTAATAACGAGGAGGCCATTTATCCCTTTGTCATTATAAGTTCCAGCAGAGAGATATAAATACTGACTTCAGATTAGATAGTAGGTTAAAGAGTAACTGGATAAGATGGCTGCGCCCAGGTGAACACCTAGCCGCAGCCACACACAACAATTTCAATAAAAAACAACTAAAATAGATATATCTTCAGAGGATCCAAGATGGCTGCGCCCAGGTGAACACCTAGCCGCAGCCGCACACAACAATTTCAATAAAATACAACTAAAATATAAAACGGACATTGCCCAGAACTACAGGAAGGTTGACTGACTGGAAATTCTACAGCGAGAAGCAAGGAGAAAACCAGAAGGAGGCGCGGAGGAACTGGAAAAGCCAAGGTACAGAGACGCGGAGAGGACGGAGCCGGAGAGGAGGGAGGCCGAGTGCCTGGCGGGCCTTCCCTAGCGGAAAGGAGATAAAACTCCGACTGTGCTGGGCCCCCGACTGCTCTGAACCCCAGTTCTAGGCCAGACCCCGGGGACTCAGGCTCAGCCATAGGGAGCCGGGCTGTAAGGCGGAACCCCGGGGAAGCGGCGAAAGGAGGTCCCGGAAGCACGCATTCTGGGCGCAGAGAAGGGACGGTCGGCTGTGCCGCAGGATCTCCCTGACGGGAAGGAGACTGGGGCTCCAGACTGCTCTGAAGGCCACCTCCAACTCCACTTCCAACTGAACTGAACCCCAATACCGGCTCATTGGGGGAGAGCATAGACTGTTCGGCAGCAGGCGAAAATCGAGGGCACCTTTCTCTCAGAGGCAACGGCAGCGAGCACTGAAGGACCTGCATAGGGCGGGGCTGACGGAAGCCAAAGCTGCAGGCTCCACCCTGAAACCCCATCCCATCTGTAACTGCGAAATGCGACAACAAAATAGATCACAAACGAAAGAAATGGAGGACAAAAAGCGTCTGGATATAGAGTTCAAATCTACGCTTATAAGGTTTTTCAAGAATGTCCTAGAAAAGATGGATAAGGGCTACGAGGATATGAAAAGAGATCAACTAGAATTAATAAGGAGTCATCAAGAAATGATAAGGGATCAACAAGAAATTAAAAATGCATTCTCTGAAATAAAAAATATTATACAGAGTCCTAAAAACAGAATGGAAGATCGCAAGAATCAAGTCAAAGATTTGGAACATACAGAGCCAGAAGACAGTCCTCCACAGAAGCTAGAAGGCAAGAGAATCCAGAAAATTGAAGATAATGTAAGAAACCTCTGGGACAACTTCAAGCGAACCAACATCAGAATTATGAGGGTCCCAGAAGATGAGAGAGAGCAAGATATGGAAAACATACTGGAAGAAATAGTGACAGAAAACTTCCCCCACCTGGGGAAAAAATTAGGCTTACAAGTCCAGGAAGCGCACAGAACTCCAAACAAAAGAAATCCAAAAAAGACCACACCAAGTCACATCATACTTAAAATTCCAAGAGCAAAAGACAAAGAGAGAATATTAAAAGAAGCAAGAGCAAAGAAGGTAGTTACCTATAAAGGAGCACCTATACAATTATCAGCTGACTTCTCAACAGAAACCATGCAGGCCAGAAGGGAATGGCAAGAAATATTCAAGGTGATGAATAGTAAGAACCTACAGCCAAAGATAATCTATCCAGCAAAGCTATCACTCAGAATCGAAGGTCAGATAAAGAGCTTCACTAATAAAAAAAAGCTAAAGGAGTTCATCAACACCAAACCAGAATTATATGCTGAAGGGGGTTCTTTCAGAAGAGAAAGTAAACAAAGATAAAAATTATGAACAACAAATACGTAACTATTAACAAGTGAATCTAAAAACCAAGGGAATTAAAAAAAAATCTGATGAACAATAGTAACTGTTGAATATAATAGAATCAGAGGTATGGAAGGGGAGTGAACTGACAATTCTTGGGGAAAAGGGGAGAGGGGGGCGTGGGAAGAGACTGAACATAAACTGTGCACCTATGGATGAGGACAATGGGGAGTGGGGAAAGGGCAGAGGGTGGGGTGGGAACCTGGTGGAGGAGAGCAATGGTGGGGGGGAAAAAAAGGAACATTTGTAATAATATGAACAATAAAAACATTTTTAAAAAAATAAAAATAATAATAAAAAAAAGTAACTGGATAAAATTTAACTGTTAAGGGGGTTCATTTCTACAATATATTAAGATCTTAGAAATCAATAAGAAAAAAACAACTCAGGGGGGAAATAGACAAAAGACATGTCAAAGAAATATAAACATTTAACTCATTATTAATCTAGGAAATGAAAATTAAAACAGTGATATTTTACACTCACAAGATTGGCAAAAATTAAGGAGCTGATAATATCAAGTGTAGATCAGTAGGAACTTACATACTGTCATGGAAGTATGAATTTATAAAGCTTTAAAAACCAAACCAGCGAGCCCTGCCCAGGTGGTTCGGTTGGTTGGTTGCAGCATCATTCCATGCACCAAAAGGTTGTCGGTTCTATTCCCAATTAGGGCACATACCTGGGTTTGGTGTTGGATCCCCAGTTGGGGCACATGCAGAAGACCACTGATTGATATTGCTAAAAAGCTTGCTTTCTCTCTCCCTCAGCATGTCCTTGGGTGAGAATTTTTTTAAATCCATACTTTAAGATAGTATCAGAAGACTCTACAAAAAAAAAAAAAAAAAAAAAAAAATTACAGGGTGGAGCAAAAGTAGATTTATAGTTGTGAGTATGTGAAACACAGAGTTTACTCTGTATTATTATTTGTTAATTATTGTATTATTTTCCATATGAACAACTGTAAACCTACTTTTGTCCTACCCTGTATTTCCATGTTTGGCCCCAACACTATGGAAATGTAGGCCTTGGTGGCCATGTTTTTATAAAGCTGCAGTGTATTCATAATGCTACATTCAAAATATGGTATATTAGAGGCCCAGTGCACAAAATTCATGCATGGGTAGGGCCCTTAGGCCTGGCTGGTGATCAGGACTGATTGGGGCCTTCCAACTGCCAGCCAGGGCCTTCCTTCATTCCACATCACCCCCTGGTGGTCAGTGTATGTCATAGCAAACGATGGAACTGGTCTCCCAAGGGGACACTTTGCATATTAGCCATAGATAGATAGATAGATAGATAGATAGATAGATAGATAGATATGGATGATATAGAAATAGATATAAGCTAGCTTTTTTCCCCTTCACTTTGTCATACTCTTCCAAACTATAAGTAGGAAAACTCATTTATCTAATTTCATTTCAGGTATCTATTTGTCAGACTTAACTTACATTGATTCAGCATATCCGTCAACTGGCAGCATTCTAGAAAGTGAGCAGAGATCAAATTTGATGAATAACATTCTTCGAATAATTTCTGATTTACAGCAGTCTTGTGAATATGGTAAGTTTCTGAGGGATGAAACTAAGCCATCATGTTGTGATTCTGCTGAATGATTCATTTACACAAAATGAAGACCACTTTTCACGTAGCAGAAAACATCCTAACATATAAAGGATGACAGTGACTGTTTCATTTCACTGTTTAATATTTAGCATCCAGTTTAATATCTCGCTTTTAAGACATTGAAGTATTTCTAGTTAAAATTTTAAGTTAGTTGAGTCTGATATTGAGTAAATAACCATTTTTTTTCTAAGTTTTACTTTGTGGAAACACATGTATAAAAACAGCTTACGCAAGCCCAGATGATTACAAAAGGTGTGTGTTTTTTAATATTTTTTAAATGTTAGGATTCTTTTAATTTGATAGGGAATTAAATATAGGCTACTGACATAATTTTCATGGTATTATAAAACAGTGAGTTTATACTATCTAATTACTTTAAAATAAATTTGTCTTAAAGCTAACATTACTATGTCTATACTTTTAAGAAAACCTCAAAAACTTCTTAAAAGTTGGAGTGTGGGGGTGAATCTTACTGAAAGTTAAATCAAATAATCTCTTGTCCTTTTCTCATTTTTTTTAAACATCAAATTATAATGTGAAATTAATGTTTGAAATTTTTAACTAGGAGAGGAAAAACTACATTTACAAATGGGAGCCAGGCTTCTGTAAAAGAAAACAAAACTGCCTTACATCTTGCCTTTAGATAAGATTTCAATATAAGTCACAATGAAGTCTGATTTTTTTTTTTCTAAGAAATTTCTCAAATATGATGGACTTTGTAAATGGGGCTGTTTGGGTTTTGTCGTTTTTTGGTTTTTTTTTTAATCTATTCAACTTACATTCTTATTTTAAATAAGATTTTCCTCAATAATGTCCTTCTAGAATTAATTTAAAATTGGGGCCAGGTGGCCTTAATTCACCTTTAAATATCATTTTCTCAGCTTAACTTTTAAAACTGTGCTTGCGATGTACTTTGTCAGATGTTTAATTACTTCCTCATTTTACCTAGATATCCCCATGTTGCCTCACGTCCAAAAATATCTGAACTCTGTTCAGTATATAGAAGAACTACAAAAGTTTGTGGAAGATGATAATTACAAGTAGGTTCGATCTTCAAAAGTGGTTTGTATAACTGTCCTCCTTCCGCTCATCCCAATGTATTTAAACATCTAAGTCTTCCATCATATCACGCAAATGCCTAATCCAGCCATATATTTGCAGTATTTACATGTATCTCTTTTAATCACTTTACATGATTGAGTCAGTGTACAAGTATCTCATCTGTTTTTTTCTTTAAGATTTTTAATTGATTTTTAGAGAGAGAGAAACATCAATGTGAGAATGAAACATCAATCGGCTGCCTCCTGCATACCCCCTACTAGAGATCAAACCTGCAACCTGGGCATGTGCCTTGACCTGGAATTGAACCTGCAACTTTTCAGTGCATGGGATGATGCCCAACCAACTGAACCACACTGGCCAGGGCTCATTTATTCTTTTATTAAAAAGTATTTCATCTTTCTCAGATTGTTAATAGTTATGTTTGATAATCCTAGTTTAAATGCCTTCTTTCTATATTTAAGCATTGAATCTTTATGGAAATTTATCTTTTAATAGACTGAAAAATTAATGAAACCATCTACAAATAGAAAAGTTACTCCTTTTTTAATGGTGATTTTTGACACATCTTTGAACTTATTTGGAATTGTTTTTGTGGTTTGAGCAAACATTGAACAGCTTGCCTTTGGTTTGGATATACAGTTATATATCGCACCATACTTACCCTTTATTTTAGAGCAAGTCCTTTATTAAAGATTTCAAAAGTTCATTTCCTTCTCATTATCATCTATAATACTGACCAAGGTATGAGGGAATTTGGAATTAGCCCTTGGTATTTTTCAGTGGTATGCTATACATCACAGCTGCCATGTTTTTTCTAAATATGAGAGAGTAAAGAACTTATTTCCCTTTAGAATTCTGTGCGGGGTTTTTTGCTTCATTTGTTAATTTTAAAAAATGTTTGTGTTAGCTTTATTATGCCAGTTGTTCCAAATATTTGTGTCTTCCACCAATATTTTTTCCAATCAGAGGTCTTTAAAATTTTATCAAATTGAAGGAATAGGTTACTTTTCAATATTAATGTATTATATAAAAATATTTATATCTCATTTGATAGTAACGATCAACTTCCTTGTTCTATAACTTCAATAATTTTTAAAGAATTTGTGCAGAATACAATTAATACCAGTAAAAGGCTAAAATTTCTGAAAAATGCTTAAGAGGCTCAGTCTAATGCAAAACACATTCACAAAACAGATGGTTACAAAACAGTTCCAACAGTACTGTAATAGAGATATACCCGGCATATTATGGGAGCATACATAAGGGAGGACCTGACTCGGCTTTTTGTGGGACAAGTGAAGAGAACCCTGGACAGCTTTAGGAGACAGTGCCACATGAGGCTGAATTCGAGCAGGAATTAGCTCCGTGTTCAAGGGTAAGGAAAGGTGTTTAGGGAGTGAATGATCAAACATTGAGTTTGCTGCAGGATTCCAAGCCACTTGGTGGTGTTGGGGCATCTGATGGGAAACTAAAGAAGATAGATTGTTTTTCTAAAGCTGCAGTTGTGTTGCATCAGCATACTAATTAAATGTGTTGAAAATCAGAGCATTTTAAGATAGGAGCCATTAAAGTAATTGGGGGGGGGTGGGGAGAGGAAGAAAATGTATCTTTCTGATGAAAGAGATTTAAGTAAAAATGATATTTTACTTATTTAAATGTCTCTGTTTTGGGCAGCTTCATCTATATAGGCAGTCGGTGTGGATATTACAAATTACATGCATAGGATTTAATCAGGATGAAATTCTATAGAAGTTCTTTCATTTTAATACTGAACATACTTTTTTTCATTGACTCAGCATCCCTGTTATCTCACGGTATTTTTTATGATGTTAAAGGCACTGACACTGGCCAGCCTTCACTGCTGCACTTTTCGATGCTCCACCTTCTGTGCTGCTGTCGGTGATGCGCTGCTGCTGCCATAGCCCTGTGACTCACCCATAGCTTCCTTACTGTTTCCTCCGCTTTGCTCTCTGTCAGGAAATGTAGTTACTTTGTTTACTTCTTTGTCTTACACCTACTGGACGATGACCTTCAGGAGGGCAGGGCCATCGTGTGTGCCCTGGCCTCTTACTATACTCCACGAGGCCAAAGTGCCCAACACAAAGCAGGTGCTCGATAACTATTGAATGAATGAGTTCAGCCCAAGTGATTAAACTGCTCTGTTAAAAGAAAAACAGAGAGTTCTGGCTAATCATATTCAACACATGCATTTAATACTGTCCAATAATTGGAATGTAATTGTATGTAATCCCCTCTAAGGTTACCAAAGAAGTGAAGAGTTAAAGACCTATAATAGATTTATCATTATGAATGTCACTTGTATTATGTAATTTCATAAATCCGTTGACAAAATGCTAAAAATAAAATGGCTTCATTAATTTTCAGGCTAATGCTTAATAATAATAGGCTTTGCGGACTACACCAAAGAATTTTCCACAATAGCTTTAGTATACTATTTCATGAAATAGTTTCCATTGATATGAATCATAATCTCTTTTTGCTGTGGAATTCAAAACTATGTCTGTGATCCTAAATGGAAGTTAAGTACGAACTAATAAACTGTGACTTAGGGCAGGGATTTACCAGGAATTTTGCAAGCAACCCTTTTTATTTGTATAGACCTATCTTTTGATAAGTTGAGTTGGTTGGGTTTTTTGAACGGCGAGTTTTAAATAAGGTGTTTTTCAAACGTCCAGTGCTACAGAAGCCATTAGCCCATCTAGTAAAGATTCTAGGATGAATTTACATAATATGTTTAATAATATATGTGAAAGTTCCTGAATTATTAGGTATCAATATAACTTCCTGTTTAAACCCCCTTTTAGTCATTCATCAAATATCTCTAAAAATGATGAATTGCTTGGCAATGTTGGGGTAGTTTGGGGAGATTTTTTTCTGATTTTAAATGTGACTTTTTAATGTTTATCCCCCGTTCTAATATTTCCTAGAATTACCATAAGATGAGCTTAGTGTGGAAGAGATAGGAGACTTAACTATTCAAGTTTTCATTCAAAGAAAGTTATGTAGCTGAGATTGTTTCATTAAAATGTTTTAGTTCACGTGTAGGAAAATACATGATTTTAATATTTTGTCAGATGTTAGTGATTTTATGTGCTCTGTTTCTTTTTGGAATTCAGGCTCTCGTTAAAGATAGAACCGGGGACCAGCACACCACGCTCGGCTGCCTCTAGGGAAGACTTAGTAGGTTAGTGCAGTTTCTTTCTCATTACCGTAATTAACCGGGCAACCTAATGGGAAGGAAAATGCTGCAAAGTAAGTAAATACTTAGCACATTTTATACTGCATGCAACATTTACTTTTAGTATTAAATTATATGTTTTTTTCTGCTTGGGCTTTTTTGGTTTTTAATCAAAAAGTTGTTACTTGTAGTTTGTCAGTAATGTAAAAAAAGATATTCTGTCATATTAACCAATGTTACCCCAATAAATTTAATTTAAAAAAGGGGGAAAAAGATATTGTAATTAAGGAAAATAGATACCACAGACAGAAAATAACAGGTAAATGTTTATAAATATTCTTTTTTTTTTTTTTTTTAAGAATACATTGTGCTAGACTACAAGTATTGATTACATTAGAAATTTCTGTGGTCAACTGGAAAATTCTATTTCAAATAATTAAAGTCAATTTTATTGAGCTAATTTTTTTTAAGTTTTACTTTAATACTGGGTCAAGTAGTATTAAAATATTTTAAAATATAGTTATTAATTTACCTATTGCATTATAATGAAGGTATTACATATATACCACACATATTAAAAAATATATAAAATTGAAGACTACTCATTATTTAACAAATAATTGATAAGTGCCTTTTTAAAATTTTCAAACACAGACCTTGGTAATAACCTTCAGATTACTGTATGTTGTAAAAAACATTTGAAGAGCCATCTAATAATGTATGAAGGAAGCGAGAGAACAAGCCATGGCTGTATTCAGTGGGGAGAGGATTCCTGGCAAAGGAAAACATTTCTGTCTAAATCTCTTAAGTTTGCTTTTCTTACAGTCATTCTTTGCAAATCTGTGTACTTTGGAGTTCGATTTTTTATCTTCCTAAAAGGAAGCTGGGAGTAAGAGAACAGAAGCTGCCTGTAACACTGAACAACAGAGCTGGGAGCTGGGGCTGGGAGACCCGAGTGCTCAGTCCAGGTGTCATCTGTGGTGGGAGACCCTGAGCCCAGCCCTTTCAAGTCTGCTTCTGCCTCTGTAACGAGGGAAATGGTTATACTGCCTACTTCGTGCACATTAGAGAGCTAGAAATCAGTGGGTTTTGTGTTTTAAGACTTAGAAAAGAACTATTTTTCACGTTCAGTTAGTTAAGTGGCATTAACATACCTTAAAAGTTAAACCACATTTTATATTTTTACGTTGACCCCGTAGGTCCTGAAGTGGGATCTCCACAGAGTGGGAGAAGTGTGGCAGCTGAAGGAGCCCTGTTACCACACACACTGCCATCCCCTCGGAACCTGATTCCACACGGACATAGGAAGTGCCATAGCCTGGGTTATAAGTCAGCATTTCTCATTTTCTCTTTTCAATTTTTAAATCACTTTCAGTTGACTTACTTTCTGTTTATTTTGAAAATAGTGTCCTAATAATGTTTTGTATACTTTTGACTAAAAGCATTTTTTCTTCCTTTACCTTAATTTGGAAATGAACTTTTCCCAACGGTGCCTTCACATTGGGGGAGATAAATGAGAATCAGAGAGCACATCATAAATGCAATCAGGAAAGCACTATACTATTTTACTTTTAAATTGTAACCTTTCTCTGTATCGAGACAATTAATGCTTATCACCATAAATTATGATTTATATAAATTGTTCTTTTTATTCCTAAATATAAACAGTGGGAAATGATTTTGTGTTTAATTTCTTGAGCTTTGCAAGATCGTTTTTTTGTTTTTGTTTTTGTTTTGTTTTGTTTTGTTTTGTTTTCAAAACGGGGCCTATGGCTCACCTTTGCCATGATTTTTGTGAAAATATAATAGCTATTTTTCAAAAGTGAGCATGGAAACAATTTTTTAATAGACTGGAGACTTAAAGCATTCTCTATTCCATAAGTAGATATGGCCTTGTTTCCTAAATACTTAACTATACTCCTAGTTTGAGACCTTCAAATAAATACAATCTGTGTGTTCATTAGTTATGAGAGTTCAGAAGTTCAGGATAGTGGGTAAATCTTTTACTAGTATTTCCTAGCTCTCTCTATAGGAGTATCTTCTATATCCTGAATTAGTAATAGTAACGAAATATTTTTCTTTCTTCCCAGTTTCATTCATAAAATGAACACAGCAGAGTTTAAAAGCGCGACATTCCCCAATGCAGGGCCAACGCATCTATTAGACGATAGCGTCATGGAGCCCCACGCACCATCTCGAGGCCAAGCCGAAAGTTCTACTCTGTCTAGTGGAATATCATTAGGTGAGAAATATTTCTCCGGAGGGTTCCAGCTTACTTTTAAAATGTGGTGTTTAACCAAGCTCAGCTGGAAAAATGCCATTATCTCTACTCCAAATACAGAAAATTGGATGAAAGCAAAGTAGTAATTAGGCATAGACTCACCTTACTAGTAGTATTGAAGTTAACAATTCGTGGTGATGCCCTGGCTAGTGGGGCTCAGTTGGTTAAGCAGCGTCCCATGCACCGAGAGGTCATCATAATTATATTGGTCTTAAATTATGGCAGAGCTAGTAAGGAAAAATATACTTATATGCATTTTCTGATCATACAAGAAATTTGTTTACTAACAATGAATTTGAGCAATAAGTAGACATGCAAAAATGTTTTATGTTCATTTATTTTCTTGTCAACTGTATTCCAATATATTGTAAAATAAATTTAGCAGCAATAATATTAGAATGAAGAATGAATATGTGGATGTTTACCCACAAATAACATGATTCTCATTTTATAAGCACAGCTATAGAATGATTTCTAAAATTAAAAAACACAAACTGAAATTCTGATGTTTAAAAAATAGAATAACTTGTAATTTTAGGTAGCAGTGATGGTTCTGAACTAAGTGAAGAGACCTCATGGCCTGCTTTTGAAAGGTAAGAAAATTGTCCATTTGAACTGTTCTGAGGTTTGGTTTTTGGTCTGTCTGAAAGTATATGAATAATATAATTCACCTATGACTGTATGATACTTAAGAGGTAATATTTATTACGTAGCACTAAGGGACTATTTGAACTTCCTGCTGGTGGCAGAAATTAGAAGTTGATATTCAAGTCTGGAATTGAATCTTACCTAGTAAATAATAATACATGTTTGTTTGGTGGCTTAACACATGTATATAAATTTTAGCACATTTAAAAATACAATTTTAAAAAAGTAATCATGGTCAATGTATCTACTTATGTGTTGAAAAGTAAAATTATTCCCTAAAATCCTGATTGATTTAAGTAACTTAAACATTAAGCAGAATGATCAACTTCCTTCTCTGCTGCTTTGTCAAGGGCAAAATGACTTAGTAAATTTTAAATTTTAATAAAGCAGTCTAAAGTTTGAATTTAAATTGTCACTTAGTTTGCACAGAGGACACAGATTTATACTGAAACTAGAAGCCTAGTGCACGGATTCCTGCCCGGGTGGGGTCCCTCAGCTTGGCCTCCACCCTCTTGCAATCCGGAATTCCTCAGGGGATGTCCTACTGCCGGTTTTGGGATTGGGCCGAAACCGACAGTCAAAGGAGATAGCAGTGCCGAAGCGGCAGGCAGCCCCAGAGGCTCCGGCTGCCACAGCCAGCGGCACTCCCACTGTGGAAGCACACTGACCACCAGGGGGCAGCTCCTGCGTTGAGAATGCGCGTCATAGTCATAGCAACTGATCAACCAGTCCTAACAGTCGTAAAGGGCACTTAGGCCTTTATATGTGTAGTAGTAGATACTGTGCATGCATTCTCCTTTCCTTTTGCTTTAAATTATAAAAGCTGTCATTGGCCTGCAGCAAATGTCATGTTACAATATATTGAACTTCCAAATAAGATGGCCTTAAAAATGTAGCCGAACAGTGCAAATACATGTTTATACTAAATGTTCATTAGAGCTTTTATGTTGTCTCTATTTCATTTCTGCCATTTTCATACTTATACGACGCTTGACTCTTGACCAAAGTAGTTGTTCTTTATTGTATATACTAAGCAAGCTATGTTTCTAAGCAAAAGTGTCATTTAAATTGGATTTTGAATGTCATGTTAAAATTGTTGGAATTGAAATATTTAGTTATCTAACTTCATATCAGTGACTTTTAATAGAAAACAATTATACTAAATTCCTCCTTAAAATTAAACTACATTTCAATTTTGTTGTGTTTAATTAGAAAATTATAACCTCATTCTCAATGACACTTTACAAAGAATTCTCACCATTATGTGATTAAAATTTTACTTGGAAACCCAATATTTTAAAGTATTCCTAAGCCTTTCTAAACTATCAGTATTCCCAAGTTTTGTTCTTTTTGTTTTTGGGGATTCTTAGCAAATTTTTTTTGCGTATTATTTTCCCCCCCAACTTTTACTTTCAGTTTCTTTATTTGGGTTTGCCTGAAATGGGAAAAACAAAGAGTTGGCTCCAGCACATGATGTCTGTACAAATTGTCTTAGTTCTTTCCCTCTCGAAAGAGCATAAAACCATCCTATTGGCTATAGAGTGTGTTGTAATCTTTAGATAAAAAACATTGATGAACAAAACTGTTTCTCAGATTGCTTGAGATATTTGTGAATAACCAGAGTGGTGTGGGTAACCTGTTCTCATCCCTGCGGGTTATTTTCAAAGACAGCATTTAATGGTGTTACCTTCACATCTCAGTTCTTTTTTTCTGACAAATGCTTTGCTTTGCAGACATTTGCAGCTTAAAAAAAAAAAATCTATAATAATGCCAAGTTTAAATCAGTGGCTCTTGAAACATTTTGAGAGCAAATTAAAGCTGCCCAGCAAGACTCAGACATGAAATAATAATAAAGAAATAAAGAACTAAGATTTAAAATACTACCTATAGATAATGAACTTAAAAGTGGTACTCTGAATATTAAACATGCCATTTTCTATTCTTACTTCCTAGACAGACATCAAATAGGTTGTTGCTCCAGTTGCTAAAATAATGCTTTTTGTTTTAAATATCATTTATCAACTTTTGGCTTTTCCCAGGCAAAGAAGTGTCAGTGTCTATGTGTGTGTTTATTTTATTTTGTTAAGTATTACACGTCATTTTGGGTAAAATTAATTCATACCATTGTTATCTCTTACTGGCTTTTATCATTTGTTTAAGTTGACATGGAAGGAAAACAATGCCTTTATTTATTACTCAGTGTATGTCTCTTGGATTTTCTTGGATTTAATAAAAAGGGTAGGAAGGAAAATAAGGTGTTTGGGCAGCATTAATTTTTTAAGTTTACTGGCCACATTGCGTTTAGGTGTCTTCATAGGGACATATAATAAAAATGAATTATTTATATGAACCCAGGTGTCATATTTAAACTTGAATCCAAGCACTAAAATAGAAACAAAAGTATTTTTGAAGTATTTTTCAGGTTTTGATAGTACCTGGTTATAAATTGCTCTTTAATTATTTTAGCAGATTTGTGAAAGTGAATGTATATATAAATGTATGATGTTTTCTAAGCAGCTATATTCTAGCATCAATAGTAAAAAAAACAAGTTTTTTAAATCTATGCTGCATGCTTTTAAAAAGGATCAGAAACGATCACAGACTAACCTTTTGTAAGATTTAGAAAGCTTTATTACACAAAAATTATTATGCTGTTCTAGGTACTGATGATGTTTGTGTGAATTAAAGTGTATGTAATATATACAATTTATAATGGAATCCAACAGGAACAGATTGTACCATTCTCTCGGCCCGATGACACGAGTGGCACGAAATGGCTATCGAAGCCACGTGAAGGCCAGCAGGTACAATTCCCCTGCATTCAGGGGCCACAGAACTCCCTCTGGTGTTGGTGATTGGCTTACATGGGCGTGGTCTCACATCATTTCTGTTCTTTCTCAACTAACTGATTCAAAGACTGAAAAAAAAATGCCTAGGAAACTTTCCAAGATTTAATCTAGAGATTAATTTGAATTATTCTTTCTGATCCACAGTTAATTGCTAAAACTTGCATCTCTGTGTCACATTTTAAAAATAATTCCAAGTTGGTAGCTTTTTAAGTGCACAGATCTTTCTAATGCTGTTAAGTTATTGGATGAGCAAAACAAAAATCAACTTGCAGCCTATTCAGCGGCTAAAATCAAAGAATTTACTTTGCTGATCAGATTTGCCTTGTGAAAGAACTTGTTTTTTATAAACTGCAAATCCTGAATTTAGACCAGTCTGTCTCATTAAATAATACTTGTGTATTTAAATGCATGTTCATTCCATTGTTCATCAAATTAAACTGAGTCCTCTTTCTGCCCTGTATTAGCTGCAGAAGAAAGTAAGAGTAATGCACATTGATTCGGGTTTATAGGTTAGTGCTAATCAACAAATTGATAATACAACAAAATAGCCAACTTTAGAAGTGAACCTGTGTCGTTTTGATGGTGTCTAATCTCCTCTTGTATATCTCCCTGAATATAAATAGCTCTAGCCTGAAATTTCTGATGGTTTTAGGGTTTAAGTCACTTTGAAGACACCTAAATAATCATAAAGGGATAAATTGGCAAACTTTAGTTTTCATCACTGTTACAGGAATTCTGCCACTCAAATCAGATCTCCAGGGAATGACAGATTTTTACTATGGAAATTACTCTTGTTTTAAATATAGGAACTTAAGCCAGTTGGGGAGGCATATTTAAATGTGTGGTTATTTTTAATGGTTTTCTTAAGATATATGGAAAGGAAATCTTGGGTTTGGGAGTAGGTTATAATCAAATACTTATGCATTGGAAACATTTAAATGTAATTAAAATTGATAGCAGAAAGCCAATTTAAAAACATGTTCCTGTTGCTTTTTACTACTTTTAACTATTTAGAATTAAATGTGTGTGTGTGTTTTCCTTTTTTTTTTCTTTTTTTTTCTTTTTGAGCTTTTATTATTTTTGAGTTTTATATGCTTAAATACTTTCAGCAAATAGAATCCTCATCTTTCCTACCAGGACTTAAGGTTTCTAATGGGGGAAAGTTTACAGCAGTGATGCAGTGTGGCATGTTAAGAAGAAGCAAAGTCTTAAATGTATTTAATCTTTATTAAATTAAATTACCCTATTTTTTCTAAATTATACTTGTTCAAATATGTAATAAAGTGTGTGTTTTTAACCATCTGCTGACTTGAGTAACTTCCAGATTAACTTATGTAATAGCTTATAAATTTCAGATCAATAAACTTTTATAATTGTCAGTGTCTTCTCATTCTGAATAAAGTAACAACATTTTGAAATAAAGAATAATTACATTTCATTTAAGTACCTATTTGATAATTACCATACATAAAAGCTCTTACCTGTTTTTTCTTTGTTTCATTATTATAGTTCTGCAGAATCAGAAGATTTGGCAGTACATTTATATCCAGGAGCTGTTACTATTCAAGGTGTTCTCAAGAGAAAAACTTTGTTAAAGGAAGGCAAAAAGCCTACAGTAAGACTTTATCCTATTTTAACACTTCTAAAAATATATAAATGTACAGGACCCTAAGAAATATGAAGACAATTGAAATAAAATCACATATATAGTACACTCGAAGTGATATAAGGTACACATTTGCCTCTCCATGTTTTTTTATTTATCTTTATCATTTAAAGTCTTACAGATGTCCCCTGCCTCCCCCCTGACCATTCATCCCGATCTCACCCCACCCCCCATGTTTCTTAATTTAGATTTCAGTTGGATCATACATGTAGGGAGCTTAAAGCATGCCTGTATTTCTCTGCCCTCTAATATAGTTCTTGTTCAAAACTGTTTCTCAGAGAACCTTGAAGTAATACTGTACAGAAGTATTTTAGTAATAAGTTCAGGAAAATAGAAAAAAGAAAGTTAACCCTCAAATAGAATCCAATCATTTTTTTGTTGTTGTTGCTGGTTCTAAGTTGTTGAAATCAATAATGCAGGTTTTTTTCCCACATGAAATAGAGACCAGATATTAAATGTCCTCCAAACCATAATTATGTAAAAAAAAAAAAAAAAAAAAAAAAGTTTGGTGAAACAAAGATTTTCACATGTAACTCAGAAGTAGTTTTCCCCCAACAGCAGCACAGTAGTTTGATGATAAAAGAAAGATTTATTTTCTTTTCTCAAATAATAGTATATCTAGTTTGGAATAAACTTTGATGTGTTTCTGCACTGAAAGTTTTTGAAGATGAAGAGGGAGGGCTTCCTACACCTAAGGGATCTGATTTTTGCTGCTTATATTACAATCCAGAAGCTACACTAGACCAGCTAGCTAGCAAACTAAGAACAGCACAGCAACTGAGGTTGACCACATCTAACGTGTGCCAGATGCCAGGAATAAAGCAATGAACAAGCGCCTGCCTCAGGGAGATGGCGTTCCACTGGGGAGAAATAGCTCTTAAAGTGAGGAGAGGAGACGGACAGTGATGGCGTCAGGAGACTTGTCACTAGAGGAGGCATTTGAACCGAGGCATTTGAAATGAGTTAGCCACGTGAAGACCTCGCATTGAGGAGACAAGGTGGCTTGTGGAGTTGAAGCGATGACTGGGCAGTAGGTGGATGGGATGAAGTCAGAGAGGCTGGGGCTGCAAGTGGGGATGTCACTTTGGCTCTTCAAAAAGTACAATTCAGAAGGGGAGCAGAGGAGGTGATGGCCGGCGATGGAGATTTGGGAGTCTTTAGCATATGCATAGTATTTGAAGTATGGGCCTGGTGAGATGATGATCTATGAAGAAAGTGTTGCTGGAGGAGAAAAGATGGTTAGATTAATCAGGGTTAGGGTTATGTCAGGAGCATGCAGCGAGATGGAAGAATTTGGAAGGGGATGGGTATAGTGCAGAACCGTGTAATACAGACAGAACATGAAGAAAGGAGAAGGGGGACATGAGATGGGGAGGCCGTGAAGATACTAGACAATATGAAAAAGCGATAGGATTCTTGATGAGATGGGTAATTATCTGAATGCAAGTACTTGTGCAGTATAGTAAGTGGAAGTGAGAGGAGTGCTTGAATTAACGATTTTGTGCTCTAAGGTTAGGCTTGAGAGGGCTGAAGTGGCGTCGTGTGTTCAAGTGTTTGTCCTCTCCAGGTAGCATCTTGGACAAAATATTGGGCAGCTTTGTGTGGGACACAACTTTTTTACTACACTGCCAAATCTCTAAAAGCTACAGAAAGAAAACATGTAAGTATTCCTTCTCTACATTGTTAGCATTGTTTCACAGCCTTTTCATGAATGAGATTTATCCAATTTTCTGTCCTTTCATAACAGTTCTTTTTTTTTGTTACTAAAGTGTAACTTTAAAAAAACTAGAACCCAGAAAAGAAAAAAAAAATAGAAAAGTGCCCTAGCCAGTTTGACTCAGCGGATGGAGTATCAGTCTGTGGACTGAAGGGTCCTGGTTCCATTCCAGTCAAAGGCACATGCCTGGGTGGTATCCCCAGCAGGGGGCGTGCAGGAGGCAGCCGATCAATGATTCTCTCTCATCATTGATGTTTCTATCACTCTCTCCCTCTCCTTTCCTCTCTGAAATAAACAAATAAATGAAAACTAGAAAAGTAACAAGCATGCTAAGAATATTTTTTGCATATATACTGTATATAGATGTAGATATAAAGAAGTGTCTGATAACACTTGGTTTAAGAGAATACCCCTATTACATTGTACATCTTTTTTTAAATATATTTTTATTGATGTTAGAGAGGAAGGGAGAAGAAGAGAGAGAGAAAGAAACATCAGTGATGAGAGAGAATCATTGATTTGCTGCTTCCTGCATGCCCCACACTGGGGACTGAGCCCGAAACCTAGGCATGTGCCCTTGACCGGAATCAAATCAGTCTGCGGGACCCTTCAGTCTCCACTGAGCCAAACTGGCCAGGGCTATGTTGTATTGATACATCTTAAACTTACACAATGTTGTAAGTCAAGTATATCTCAAGAAATTGGAGGAAAGATAACATCTGTATTAAAATGCACGTGTGTTTCTATAAGAAAGGGGTGAAGGGGGAGCACAGTAACAGACGAAACAACTTAGATGAACTTACCGTTCCACTAACAGTCCTGCTCTTTGGGATTGGACAGTGGGACAATTAGGTGTTGACAAAGAGGTCACGCTGAGAAAGATCTGGAAGGCAGGAGAGTGTCTCCACAGGGGCCGAATTTAGTCTTAAAAGGCCCTGAGCACACCTGACCAGCACAAAGTCACAGGTCTCATGTCTCACTGGGAGAAACGGAAGACATGCCCCCTGACACTGAGGATGAGCCATCAAGATGACCACTAGTTGTCTTTCTGTCTCTCAGTTCAAATCCACATCAAATAAGAATGTGTCTGTGGTAGGATGGATGGTGATGATGGCTGATGACCCAGAACATCCTGACCTCTTCCTACTGACTGACTCTGAGAAAGGTGAGTCTTTAGAGAAACGAGGGCTTATAGGGAACTTTGTAGTACGCCAAAGCCTAGTTTCACAAGGTTTATACTTGACTGGGGGAAGATTTGTGTAATTTTATTTCTTGAGAAATATTTTTGTCACATAATATATAGTAATAAGATTAATATTTGTAATTATCAGTATTTATTAAATGCTTATTTAATAAGCTTATGGAGGGAGCGAATTTGAGAATCTATGGCTCACTGTTGCTTTAAAATCTCAGTGGTTTGCCATATACGTAATACGCCTTCATTTGTACCCGGAATTAAATTGTTACTCTTAAGTTCTAAATGTGGCAGAGGTTTTCCTTTAAATGATCTTTATTCCATTACTTTTAATCAAATTAATTGCTTATTTGACTCAAAGCACTTTCCAAAGAAGTATAATTTTAATTATAATACTTTGCGCATAAAATATAATAGAGATCTTGGAGGGTGGCTGTAGAATCATATGCCAGCTGGGCCTGCCTCGGGTGGCAGTCAGAACAGTCCCAACATGACTGCGGCTCCTCCTCAGAAGCCTCTGGCTGTGGATAAGCATAGTAAGAAGCCAGCCGGGAAATGCCTTCTCTCTGCCCGTAGCTCACAGCGGACATGCAGCAGTACCTTTATGGGCTGTGCAATTATATTTTGACCTCTGTTTATTCAGAATGTATTTCATATCAACAGATAGTGTGCTTTTAGGGTATTATGAAGTGTTTTAAGTGAAAATGTAAGCAAAATATGTTGGACACAGAAAAAATAATAATTGTGGCAAACTTCATTGTAGAAATGCTTTCTATTTAGATTGATCTGGTGTCTGCATCTCAGTTCAGCCAGCAAAACAGTATTTTAATTTGAATAATTACATATGTGGTGAAGGCAAACAATTGCTTCTGAAAGTGAAAAACTTCTTTGAATGTTAAAATCTCAAAAGAAAAGTTGTATAATGTCTAATTATAGATTAGGCTCCTGGACCATTGACTGTAGTTATAAAGAAAAGTAGAAGCTGGTAAGAATTGGGAAATAAAAAGAACTTAGGTCAATGAATAAAAAGGGAGTAAAGCGCAATTTACGGCAGTCTGTATAATACATGAATTCATTCTTTCCTCAGTTTATTACCGTAATACATAGAACCATATAAAAATCCTTATGTGCCAGTCTTAAAATAAGGTTTACTAAATATAGACAATACAAATGAATTTCTAATTTTCTGAGAGAAAAAGGTGCCTTCTTATATTTTCCCTGAGAGCCCTCAATAGATTGGAAAGCTATAATAATTTTTAACAGATGTAACTAAAAACTAAAAAGGTAGCTGTTATTGATGTTAGCCAATTAATCCTTATTCACATTAAATAGCTAGAGTCTGAGTATTAGACACTAGATGCTGAAGCTGTGACCTGTCAAAACCTCACGTTAACACTGCTAATACATCATCTAAGCAGTATTGAGAACTGGTATTCTGCACTCTCATCCACACGTACAAATCTAAAGAAGCCAAACAAATTTATTTAGGTGTAGTTTACACTAATGAACAGTTAGGGAGATGCATTTACTTCTCTCCCAATTCACAAACAGCAAAACTACGACTTTCTCCGTAAGGGACGTCACATGAATGTAGCAGAGAGAACTGTTTGTGTTGGAAAATCAGGTGTTTGGAGAAATAGACTTCTGAAATGGAGAACTCTAGTCTTATTTTATTTTGCTTTGGTAGCTGGCAGAATTATTATATGTCAGAGTCCTTAAGCTTTTATTATTTCCCTTTGTTTTTTTATGATTTTAGGAAATTCATACAAGTTTCAAGCTGGCAATAGGATGAATGCAATGCTGTGGTTTAAGCATTTGAGTGCTGCCTGCCAAAGTAACAAACAACAGGTGAGCATTTCTCTTAATCCCCAAATAGTCTCTAACGGGCATGTATTTAAGAGTTCCAAAGAGAAGTAGACTAATTTTCTGAATGGAGTGGGGAAATATGTTTTTATTCTTATTCTTTTTCTTGTTGACATCAGTCAACAAGGCATGAAATTCACATTTTAGAGAGATGGGCAATAAACAAATAACAAACTTTCAAATAGTGAAAACTATACAAGCAAACAAAATAGAATTATGTGATGCAGAGTGATGGGAATAGAGACAACATTACATAAATAAGAGAGAGCAGCAAACCTCTCCCTGAGGAGATGACATTGGCATGAATGACAAGAAGGAACCGCCACGTGAAAATTAGGGGGAACAGCGGGTGCAAAGACCTTGAAGCTGCAATGAGCTTCAGTTGTTCAGAATAAGAATATGTAGCCCGGACTAGAAGACTATAGTGAGAAGCAAGGGAATGTAGTTTTAGAGTGGCGAAAAAGGGGGGGCACTTCAAATTAATAAAATTCATTCTTATTCATCTTTATTTGTTCTACTAACAGGCTGATGTGGGTTTCTGTGGTTGCAGTGAAACCCAAAACCATTTGGATATTTTTGTTTTTAATTTACTGAAACAAAGGCTTTCAGCTGCAAAGGCGAATAAATTCACAGTGTTGTTTTCTCCAATCCCTAGTACAGGTTTAAGTTGAGACACAGTCTCGCTGGTTTGATAAAGAGTACATTAGCCTGCGAACTGAAGGGTCCCAGGTTCGATCCCCAGTAGGGGGCATGCGGGAGACAACCAGTCAGTGATTCTCACTCATCACTGATGTTTCTATCTCCCTTTCCCTTCTCTGAAATCAATAATATATACTTTAATAAATAAAGTTGAGCCACAAATTGGTTGAAAAGATATAAACATAATATTGATGTTTCACTCTTACATATAAAGATCAATAAAAAAAAAAAAAAACCTTTAAAAAAAAAAGATACTTTAAGGGCGTCACATATATGTGACAGAATGTAATATACAGATGATGTACACTGAATTGCCAGATTATTATGAACTCTGAATGCATAATCTGGCCACTCAGAGTGTGTGTGTATTAGAGGCATGAATTCGTGCATGGGTGGGGCCTGGCCAGCCTGGCCAGGGGGAGGGGACATGGGCAGTTGGCCAGCCTGCCTGCTGGTCAAACTCCTGGTTGAGGGGTCAGTTTGCATAGTAGCCTTTTATTATGTAGGGTATACACTGAGTGGCCAGATTATTATGCATTCAGATATCATAATAATCTGGCCACTCAGTGTATACAGAATTGTACACTTGAAACCTATATAGGTTTATTAATCACTGTCACCCCAATATATTTAATTTTTTTAAAAAGATACTTTAGGTCAGAAAGATTTTAACATTTGGGCTCACTTAAAAAGAAATAGTACTTTGAAAGACAACTTTTAAATGCTACCACTTTGTGAATGGACCTACAGGGTAAGACAAATACCATAATTTCACTTATATGTGGAATCTAAAAACAAAAGAACAAATAAAACAAATAGACTCATAGATAGGGAGAACAGACTGACATGTGCCAGAGGGAAGCTGGGTGAAAACAGTGAAGAGATTAAGAAGTACAAATTGGTAGTTGCAAAATAGTCATAGGGATGTAAAAATACCTCATAGGGAATATAGCCAGTAATACTCTAGTAAGTATGGACAGTGCCAGGTGAGTACTGGAAATATTGGGGGATCACTTCATAAGTTATACAAATGTCTCATCATAGGGTGTACACCTGACACCAATATAATATTGAACATCAATTGTAATTGAAAAATCTATACTAATAAAAGGCTAATATGTTAGACTGGATAGACCAAACATCCTTCCAAACAAAACCACAGCAGCTGCAAGGGCTGCATAATAATCTGGCCATTCAGTGTATATCGTGCATAATAAAAGGCTACTTTGGGTATCTGCAAGGGCCAGCAGTGGCGGCGGAGGCAGCAGTGGGGTGTTGGAGGTGGCACCTTCCACCGATTGGCTCAGTCACCTCTCTCAGAGGGAGGCCAGATTGTGACTTTTTTTTTTTTATCTCAAGCCGTCAGTAGGACATCCCGAGGGCTCCCAGACTGTGAGAGGGGGCAGGCCGGGCCAGGCTGAGGAACCCCCTCCGATGCACAAATTTTCATGCACCAGGACTCGAGTATTTTAATCAAAATAAATAATGTTGTTTTGTAATGCTCGTATTTTTTAGGTTCCTACAAACTTGATGACTTTTGAGTAAAAGCCTAAGAAAGAAGAGAGGTGAATTGTTGCTCCACAGAGGGAGCGAGGCCCTGGTGGACCAGCGCCAGCAAAAACCAGTCCTGTGCCAGGGGAGCCAAGCTTCCCTTTTGCCTCCGGATTCTGAACCAAAAAAGCACTAGGGAATGAAGTGAGACATTCCCAGAGAACCAATTGCAGTTGCAAAACAAACTGCCATGGACCACGCTTCTTATCTCTGAACTGACCTGTGGAAACCACTGCCTTAAAAGAACGCAAGGAAAACCAACATCAAACACCAAATAGTGTGTGTGATCGATCTCCTGGCGGTGCTGTGCTTGGAATAGATCGTAGCTCATTTGCATTTCTTTTAACTTTGTATTAATTTTGGAGGGGGGAATCGCCTTTTCAGATAGACTTTAAAAAGGAAAAACGTCATTCTCATGGGTTACATGAGGAGCTGGTTTTGGACCGGAGTGTAAAGGTCTGACAAGCAGCATTCGGCCAGCAGCCTCCCCGAGCGTGCGTGCGTTTGTCCTCCGTTCGCCTGCGGCCTCGTGCTCTCACGGCACGAGTGGAGGGCCTAGAAATATTGTAATGTGAGTTGTTGGGACTTTGTTTGGGACTTACGGAGGGATTTTGTTTGGTTTTAGATGAGGAAAGATATTTTTAAACACTAAACTTCAGAGATTTAGTACTGTACGGGGAACACGACTTCCTGCAGGGGTATAAAGGCCGAGTGTTCACCTGCCAGACACGTCTCACAGGGGCTCCAGAAAGCATGGTTGTTTCTAACTGTGTTTAAGGTTAGACTCTATATGAATGCATTGCTGGGCCACAGATCTTCGTATTGGGGATTGCATCCCAACCTAAATTTCCTTGAGATTTTATAGTCATTACTTTTTCACGTTAGTTGATTTCTCTCTTCTACCAGTCACAGGTGGTTTTTATCACCAAGGAGATAAACTGATGTTTTCCTTTACCTTGTTCATTGTGCACAATGCCAGTTGTTGTTTTTTTATTTTTATTATTCATTTTCATTATTTTTGCTCAATATGAGATTCAGGGTCACATTTGTTTAAGAGAGATTCCATATATGTATGTATTCATTTAATTCTAAGGCCTACAAAAGTAATTTTAAAGTATAAAAGGTAAAAAGTTGAGATTCTGAGAATTTAAAGTATCAGAACTCTCCTTATACAACTTTTCTTTATTGCAAAACATTTTCCTGAAAACTTACTATTATGTATAGGTCCCTGCCATGAAATCAGTAGTTGACCAAGTAGTTTTATGAGGGCTCTTCTATGCAGTAATGCATTTAATTCCAAAATAAATGTTGACTCACTAAAAAAAATAAGAAGAAGATTGAAGATAAGATGCCTTAGAGTTTTAACAGATATTGGCGTTTGAACAAAGGCTACGTCGGGTGTTATAAACTCAAGAGGCATCATAGGTTTCAGCACTGGCCCAGAGTAAGAACGCCTCTGTCTGATACCTTCCACCAGGCTTTAGGCCTCACATAAAATCACTTGCATTTGTATTCTTAGAAAACATTGTACTTTTTTTTTTTACCATAAGTATTTCATTCTTGAATCTATGAAACTTCAATAGAAAATATTGTCCACAGACTAATTAGCTAAAAGTCCATTCATAGGGCAGTAGAAGAGCTTTCTCTGAGCACTGAGTTTTTTCCATTTAGGTCTGTTTCCAGAGGACATGCAGAGTGCAGATACTTGTCTCAAACAGCGCAGTTAGAAATGCCTTGGTTTCTGGCTTTGTGGGGAGCGATGACACGGGCTGGAGAGGACAGTGTTGCCTGTGCTGAGTGATGTTTAAATTACCGGCCTCCTGCGCTTGGCCCACGTTGGGTGCACGGAGGGACACCTCCTGCGGAGCCAGCAGTATTACTGTGTAGACCTTGCACATCTCACTTTTGTTTTGCATTTTTTTTTTATTTCTTTGTTTATTTCTCCTCAGAAAGAAATGTTTTTAATAGTGTATGTGCTTTTTAAAAAATACTATGGATGAGAACCCTGTGGATTTTTTTTATTATTATTATTGCTTTGTTTGTTTGTCGTAAATAAGCTACAGTAGATATGTCATAGAGGAACCACGTCTGTGGAGGTGGGCACCTGGAAGTCAGAGCCTGATGTTTTGCCAAAGAGGGAGCTAGACTGGAAGATGTGTTTGATGTTTTCAGCTCTAAACATGAATGGATGCCTGCACAGACGAAGAATAGCTTTCAGTTTGGTAAACAGCCCTTTTGTCTGAAACTCTTAACATAAGTGTGCATAGAAGTTGCCATTGTTTTTTTTGTTTTGTTTTTTTGTTTTTTGTCTTCAAATTTATTCATTCAAAAGATTAGTCATTGCTTTTTGAGATTATTTTAGCATTTGAAGCAAATGGAAACCAGTGAGAAAAGTGGATTAAACTGCTGTTAAGTGAATCTTTTATCTGTTATTCACCAATTGATATCTGATGATAATTTTATGCAAAGAAAGTTTGTCACCAGAATGTTTATTAGTGGGATGATAAATTCATTTCTCTCTGATTAGGCCTGCCCTTTATAAATTAGTAAATTGGTGACTCATAAGCTTGAAATTTCCATCAATATTAAGTTCATCTGATTCTCTCCTAGCCTAAAAGAGCTCATAGAAACAAAAGTTTAAATTTAAGCTGGTTTATGTTAAGATGAATGGTTGGTGTGTTATATGGCCCAGGATAGTAGAATATAATATTGTCCAGAATACAGTTCAGACACAACTCATGTAACAGTTTATTTGAACAGAAGTTTATTTTTCATATGGAAGTAACATACCAGTTTTTAAAATATAACTATAAAAATAACTGCATAATGAGCACTATTTTTGGTTTTATGCCCCCTGTGTGTTTGGGCTCTGCTTATTTTTTCAGAGTTATTTTTTTACTGTAACCTCCAAAATGTAAGAATTGAAAGAGAACTGATCAAAGACACCTTCCTATTTCATTCTCTTTGCTGTGTAAATGTCATTTGTGTAAACATTACCAAAAGGGATGGAAATAGTTTGAGTTTGAATGCTTTTTCTCCCTAGGCCTGTGCTCCGATGACAGATGTCTTTCCTGTGTGGGAAACGCCATAGACCATTGCACTACCTTCTGTGTGGACTGTTCTGGTATTCGGTGTTTCTGTGCATCAAGAGTTACCATGTTTATAGCTGCAAAGTTTTTATAAGTGGCTTTATTCCTCTTCTAGAAGGTTTATAAAAGAGACCAAGGAGCACCATAGTTATGGAAGGAAAAAATGTTTACAGTGTATAGTGTACACACTCTGTAGATTAATTGGAACAGGAGCCCTCTCAGGGCAGGCCAGTCTGTTGATCTGTTGGGATTACTAAAATTTGCCTGGCGAATGACTTGAGCAGAGGTCTTTTTTCCTCCCCACTCCACCCCCCTTTTTTTAGGTTAAATCTGTAAGCTCTATGTCTTTGCTACTGAAAACAAAACTGTAAGGCATCATATTAATTCTGGGAATTAAAACAGATTTAATCCATCCACTTCTGTAAAGATGATATCCACTGTTGACATGCTTCCTGTTTTTTGAGGCACATTCCTTCACAACCAGTGTTCAAACTGCCACATTATCTTCTGCAAACAAGGGGCGCCAGTGTTGCTTAGCAGAAGAGAATCTTTCATAACAGAAATCCTCTGCTTCAAAGGCTTTCAAAATAATTGGATCCCTTTTTGGGAAGGAAGATGCATTCGCCCGTGTCCGGTGGAACAGTATTAGTGCTGCTGATGCATGAACAGACGGTGAGGTTTGCCTGACTTTGTGATCTTTACGGATTTGCTTTTATTTTCTCTGTTTTTGTAGTTTTTTCTTTCAAAGGTTTTACAACCAGAGTGATACTTTGTTTGTTTTTTTCCTAAGCTTTCAGAGACAAACATTGTTATTTAATCACATAGATGATAATTATTTTTCATGTGAAGTCAGCCTTTTCAAAATGATTCAAGTATTTTTTGCCTTTTGCTCCCCAAAAATGGCTTGTGTCTAAGTGACTTTTTTTTCTCTCTTTAGAGAATTCTAATGAAAGAGATCTCTGTGTTTGAACTCTTAAGCTTATTGAAAGCAGTTTCATTTCACAGTATCTCAAGTTGTAGTGTGGGGAAAATTTGGTCAGTGCCTTATCAGTTTGAAGACCAATTATAGGCATTGAGTATGACAGTAATCATTGGCCCTCTTCCTCCTTTGTTTCAGGAGTGTGTGCCCCTCTCTCCACCAGCTCACTCTCACATCCCATCCAAGAAAGTCTGTGTAGATATTCCTAGGTAATTGTTGCAGTCCTTGGTTTTGAGTCTTTTTAGACAAGCTTCCTTCCTGCTCCTTTCCTTCCAGGCAGGAGATTAAAAATAAATCCACCCAAATCGCCCTTTGGACGAGCGCCCGTAAGAACAACTTGGAAGAGCACCTGTCACGGAGTTTGTTTATTTTGTGTTGATGTTTTCAGTGGTGGTGGTGGTGGTTGTTGTCTTGAGCATACACTTAATTATAAGGCCTTTCAGGAAATCTCTAAAAGAATATGAATCAGCCAGGAAGATGTGGGTTTTATGGAAGCTATTGAAGTCTTGTGATAAGAATCCTTTTGGTCAGAAATGAGGTTTCGTTTGGTTCATTCTTATATTTAAATAAGACTCAGAACAAACAAGCAGTCACTTAACCTACTAGTTATTGTTCACCTGAAAACATTATGATGGGAACGTGAAAACAGCTCCAGTATACAAATTAAAGGGAAGTTAAAAGACTAAACGAAATTTCCCAGGGAAAGCGAAGCTTGGAAACACTTTGCTCCTCTATGATTACTACTGTTGTCCAACTGAGTCCGGATGCTGTTTTCACAAATATGAAAGGGTTCGTCTGTTCCAGAGTAGGCAAGTAGACATGGTCTTTAAAGCCACATGAAGGGTCAACTCACTGGTCCTTGAGGGTTAATAATTAGCAGAATTTAAATTTTGATCTGGTCATTTAGACTGCAAAGTAGTGATGAGATTCGAAGAATACATAATTAGAGTGCTTTGAGATTAAAATAGGTTTTTTTTAATAGAAAACTTCATAAATATTAGCCATGCTTTAGATACTAGGTCAGAAATACTACGTTTCCCCTCAAGATACCGCCTATTAGAACTATTCACAAAGATAGTCCGGTAACTATTGACTTAGGTCTGACAGCATAGCTCATAAGAAGTCACCAGGTTCTTAATAGTTTCTCCACTTTTGTTGTTGACAAATTCATTGTTGTACAGGCTACTGAAGTGTGTTTGGGGGGTGAGGGACCATCCACAGTGTAATCTAGAGGAGGTCAACATCTGTGGGGATAAGTGCCCAGTGATGATTATATGCAGGACAACACAAGCCATTTTTACCCTTTACCCCAGTGAGCTTGCGTACTCATGACAAAGCACTTGGCTGCACTAGGACCTCCCTGAGTGACGTGCAGCTCTGTTCCTCTCACTTTTTGTTTCTGTTTAATATGCAAATGTGAGTGTGAGATCTTCAGTGTGTTTGCATACGCTAACTTAAAAACGAATTTACAGTTTTCTGAAATATTTCTATTGAAATAAATTGCTTAAAAATATAGGTTGTGTGGGGATAATTTATTATCATACTTACATTTTTATCCTTCACTTTTTTTTCTTTTTTTTTTTTCTTTTGTTTTTTTTTTATTGATTTCAGAGAGAGGAAGGGGGAGAGAAAAACATCCATGAGAGATCGGCTGCCTCCTGCACACCCCCTACTGGGGATTGAGCCCACAATCCAACATGTTCCCTGTCCGGGAATCAAACCCTGACCTCCTGGTCATAGGTAGATGCTTAACCACTAAGCCATGCTGGCCAGGCCCCCATGGAGCTTTTCATTGGAAGAAGTACAAAAATACCTGTGTTGAGTCTCCTAGAAGTCATCGGCTAGGGTGTCGGTTATGTCCTTGCCTCTAAGAAGCTTGGGAAATCTCCAGACAGGACTAGATTTTCTTAAGTCTCTACTGGCCTCTGAAATTGTCCCCTCCCTATCCTGGAACCAAAAGAGAGTGATAGTTCTCTGATAGGGTTAGCCTGTCTTCCCTCACACAGTGCCACCTGTGCGATGCTTGCTGCTAAGGTTCCCTTTCCTGTCTCAGTAGTAGTTTGTCCTGAGCCAGTACCACGTTCATTACTGTACAGCTGTCTAGGCTTTGCTGTCTGGTGAGCTAATAACATTTTGTCCTTACAATTTGCCTTACCTAGACTTCCTCTGGTCTTCCCTATGATCAGCGTGTCAAGTTCAATGAAAACATTGTTGGTATTTTTATTAGAATTGCTTTGAATATGTGGATTAATTTGAGAAGTTACAGTTTGGGTGAAAAGTTTGTCCCTCTCGTTTATGAACATGAAATATATATATATGTTTAGGGTTGTAATGTTCCTCAGAGCTCTACAGTTTTCTCTCTACTGGTTTCACACAGCTTTTTTTTACTTACTAGAGGCCCAGTGCACAAAAATGTGTGCACTTGGGAGCAGGGGTCCCTTAGCCCGACCTGCACCCTCTCACAGTCTGGGACCCTCGGGTAGGGCCCCTAGGCCTGGCCTGAGATCAGGGCCTATCGGGGCTTTCCTCTCTGCGGCTGCCACCGCTTGCCATCTGTGCGGTGCTGCCCTGCCTCCCCTGCCATTGGTGGCCTACCTCTACAGGTGACAGGCTGGGGTGCAATGGCTTGGCTAGCCTGAGCCTCCCTCTTTTCTTTGCTGTGGGACAGGGCCAGCCCTCTGAGGGACTGTCTGCTTACCTGATCGCCCCTAACCACTGGCCTACCTACCTGATCACCCCTAACCGCTGGTCTGCCTACCTGATCATCCCTAACCACTCTGCCTGCCTGCCTGCCTGCCTGATTGCCCCTAACTGCTTGCTTGGGGTCTGGGCCAGCACTGACTTACGGTGGGTCAGCCTCCGATCGTGACTGGTTGTTATGACCCAGAGTTTTTATATATTAGGATTCCAGGTAAACTAGTTTTTGTTTTTACTATGAATATGACCTTTTTCCCGTTACATTTCCTAGTAATCCTTACATCCAGCAATCATTGAACTTTATCATAAACTTTTTAATCAAATAAGCCAGCTATATATTCATTTTAGACAAACTGGCAAGTTGAGAAAAACATGACGAAAAGCCACCTATAAAAGAACCCCCGTTTATTACTGTTGGTTATTAAGACCAGTATTTCACCGACTGGGAGTGCTTGTTTGAAATGATGACTTCTGAACACCACCCCAGAAGGGCTCGCTCAGAATCTGAGGGCAGTGCCCGGTGCACAATAAAATTGGAATTTGATTTGGGCTGAACTTGTCCACAACCCAAGCTCACCTGGAAGTAACAGTTGATGAAAAGCCAAGTTTTCCCATACAGTTTAGGTTCAAAACTGTTAGCACCCATAGTGTAAGCTATTGTGGCAGAACAATAAGCAAGCTGCTGTTCGTATTGCTGGAGACTTGTGAGATTTTAAGGTAAAGCAGGACCCTTTGTTATTAGGTGTGGAAGAAGGGCCTGGAGCTTCACTGTGAGCTGCTCACATCTTACACAATTAATAGACAACCAGCGAGCCTCTACCAACCACAGGGTTGATGGCCTTATCCGCCCTAAATGACACTTGGCTAGAATTCTACTTTGAGAGAGAGAAGCAATTATACTTTTTAAAATAAATGTTTTATTGATTTTTTTACAGAGAGGAAGGAAGAGGAATAGAGAGTTAGAAACATCAGTCCGATGCCTCCTGCACACCTCCTACTGGGAATGTGCCCGCAACCAAGGCACGTGCCCTTGACCGGAATTAAACCGGGGGTGTTTCAGTCCGTAGGCCGACGCTCTATCCATTGAGCCAAACAGGTTAGGGGTAAACACTTACACTCTTGAGTGTGGTTACGTCTCCCGGATCTTTGGGACAGACAACCTAAGAAAAAGTCCAGAGGATGGCCTGGTGCAATCTGAAGTGAGACCTCTGGTTCCACGATCCATTAAGGAGGTCCTGTACTGCTCTTGGGTAACAAATGCTATGTGAGAGTCCTTCGTTTCCTAAATTAAAATGGATTCCCCTCCTAAAGGAAGACGTATTTCCGGTTTCATGTTTTTCCCTCGTTAAGTGGCTCGTGTTCCATTTTCACATGGGCTGACCCAGTCCAAGACGCCCTTTGTCCTGAGAGCCTGCCGGTGGCGGCCGGGCCTCGTGCATTAAGGGGGCGTTCGTGGGGGCCCTTCTCCTGTGTGAGGGGAGGTGAGGCGCTCTGTTACCATTCGGGCTTGTCTTATCCGCCCTCTCTCTCTGAACTCACAGGGAAGGGAAAAGGGCAGCTAAGGGAACATAGTAAATGCGCCCGTGATTCATAACAGTGAACCCTGTGTTTTGAAGCAGTAAAGAGGACTTATTATTTTTTGTCCGTGTGTGTGTCTCATTTTTTTTTTTCATTTCTGCTTAATCATTTACAGTATAATTGTCTCCATATTTATTTATATCAGTGGTTCTCAGTCTTGGCTGCAATTTAGTGTCGTCCAGAGAACTTTTAAAAATACCACAGTCCAGGCTGCACACCAGACCAGTTGCGTAAGAATTTGATGGGGAGCCGTAGTCAGGTGACTCGGTTGGAGTGTCGTCCCGTAGACCTAAAGGTTGCTGATTCGATTGTCCGTCAGGGCACATACCTAGGTTGTGGGTTGAAGAATGTGGGGGTGGGGGTGGGAGTGGGGATTGGATCCAGGCATTCATGGTTTTTTAAAGCTCCCCTTGACCTCTAAGCATGGCAGGGACTTCAGGACAGTGGTTTTCAGAGCACGTGAGTCCTGTGGAGACCGCAGTGTCCAGGTCCCACCCCCAGAGTTTCTGATCGGCAGGTCTGAGGTGGGGCCTAAACATGTCCATTTCTAAGAAAGCCCAGGTGACGGCACACTTTGCGGGGTTCACTTTGAGAGACACTGGAAACAACAGATTGGATTAGAAGAAAGCATGGGAGGGTCTGTCCTGCATGGTGAGTGCCGCTTCCTCCCTGTGAGTGCGATGGGTGGTGTCAGGAGCATGAGCCCAGGCGCTGGGCGATGGGAGGGCAGGAAAGGAGACAACGCCACCTCAGCTCTTCAGAAGCGGGGGATCTTGAGGAGGTGAAGTTTGGGGCAGAGAAGCCTTCACACTCACTTGTCTGGGGGCAGGTCACCTGTCCTCTGCAGCTCAGTGCAGAGCCACAAGCTTGGAGCAGTGACTTTGAACAGCTTGTAACAGTCTTATTTCTATTTTGAAGCAATGGGGGTGGAGGGGTGGTTTTATATTTGAAGGCCCTAGGCAGCGGCAATCACTGTAACTCATGGTCCCCACCACTCCTTATAGTCTTGGACTGGTTTTTCTCCACTAATTTTCTTTATCAAAATAGGTGTTAAAATGTAATGCCTAGAGAACTGAGGCTCCATTTTATGACCAAGAGGACAACTGGTCTGACAGCAAAGCTGTCTCCCGGAGCAGGAGGGAGAGAGGAAAGAACCTGGATCCTAAGAAGCTGGGTTAGCCCAGCCCCAGAGGAGCTCACTTCCACACTTCTTGTGTATCATCATCATCATCTCTCTTTTTCTTTTTTAAGAGAATTTAAAAAAAAAAAAGAAAAACAAGAGAAGATAAACAAAATAGAGAACAGGGAGAGAAGAGAAGAGGAGGAGTAGAAAGGAGGAGAAACAAGAAGAAAGGGGGGAAGCTGGCCACCTGGGCAGGCGCTGGTAAGGAATGACATAGCGACAAAACATGCTTGATGGAGAAATCTCAAGATTGCTGCTCATGCCCTGGGTATATTAATTTTTGAAAGTACAACCAGGTGGTATTAACAGTCTCAGGAGAAACTCCAATTCCTTGTGTGTGTTTTTTATTAAAGAAGAATTGCAACCTCTGCAAGCCATAAAGATGCCATCTCCCCAAACCAGAGACGGGGGTACACTGGCAAGGCCGTGGCGCCCTGGCCCGGCTCTGCCTGGCCCTGGCCAGAGAGCCCAGGGCTGCCTCCACCCCAGAGCCCCCGTCAACTGCAGTTGTGCTTGAGGAACATTCTGTCCCTTTGTTTAGGTAAACAGAGCAGAACACAGGCCCCTGCTGATTGTTGAGGTAAACAGAACCGGGGAAGCTGCCCAGCTGACGGCCACCCCTCCTCCTGGGGTCAGTTCAGGTCCCACAGCAGGCCCCCTGCCCCCGGGGCCCTGTTCTCCCTGCTAACATCCGCCTTCTTCAGCGATGCTGGGTTCTCATAAACTGCCACAGCCAGATTGATTCCCTCATTGCTTTTGTTTTGGAGTGTCTTAAAATATCTCTGCTTGCATTCTCAAACATTTGCATTCTCCCTGACTGGCGAACAGGCCCCTCTCCACACCACCCTGGGCAAGGCGTGCTACTATGGTATCCGGTAAACAGCTGCCAAACAAAGCCAGAGCCTTGCTCGAGTCAAGCTCTCTCTGTACTTGCCGTTCTTCCGTCCGCCCTGAGCTGCAGAATTGCTGTCAGAAGTGCCCCTGCCCGCTGCAGCGCGTGAGCAAAGTAGCCCCGAGCCCGTGCCACTGGCTTTCTTGCAGCATCCTCATTGTCTGATGGTTGATTAGCGAGTCAGCCCAAGAAGAATCTCACTTTATTCCTGGAAAGCGGGTACTTGGGACTATCCAGTAAAGACCAGTCTGTGCTGAACGTCTGCTCCACGCCAGGTCCTGGGGAAGGACGGGCAGTCCCCGACCCACATGCTCAGTCTCACGGGAGAATGGCAGCAGAGAACAGCGAGGGCCCGGTGAGGGGTCGATCGCCTGCGTGCAGCAGGCAGCAAGTCATCCAGCAATCGAGGTCAGCAAGAGAGGCCGCTGGGAAAAGGGCACATCTTCCTGATTGGGTGCAACGACCTCCCCATCACCCCGTCCCTGCACCCAGGGCCCAAACCCACCCTCAGCGAAGGTGACTCTGCAGCTAGTCCTATCCAGGGTCTCCTCCCTGTGTCCACACAGACACCATTGTAAGTTCCCCATGTACATCTCAAAAACGTAGCAGTCTGATTCATAGAATCGCTGGTGGTTATGGTTACCACCTTACTCATTTTATAGCAAATATCTCATTGATTCCTATATCAACCCTAGAAGGTAGGGACAATTCTTCCCAAATTCCGACGGGAAAAGTCAGAGAGGTTTAGGAATTTGCCTAGTCACTCAGCGAGGGGCGGAGCCAGGATCCAAACACTTCTCCACCCTGGGTGGACCCTGGCTGTCAGATGTAACTTGGAATTTCAGTGCCCAGTGCTAGCAGCACAAACGCTTGGCAGATAATGTTGTGATTTATTATGTGACTCAAAAGAAAGAACAACTCAGCAGCTTCCTGTTTTAATTATTCCTGCTAATGACAGTTTCTAGCTGAAGAAATTTACATGCTGTCAACATACAAATGGAATTTTTCTTTTCCAATGGCCGCGCCAGGCCAGAGCCTCGCTGTGGGCCTTGCCCTGGATCTGGCCCCCGGAGCTTTACAGACTTTCTACAAATACAAAACCCAGAGCAGTTAACACAGTCAGTCCTGATTGTTTAAATGCCACACGGGCCTGCTGGACCAGGAGAGTGTGTGGACAGGATTTGGGACCAGAGGAGAACTGAAAGCCAGAACTAAGGCTGGGAAGAGCTCACGCCGTGAAGTGGCAACATGCAAAACTGGAAACGTAGGTTGGAGCCGAATTGCTCAGGACTCTGATGTTCTCTTTAGAGAAATATCTATTCAGGTCATCTGCCTATTTTTATAAACAGTTTGGGGGTTTTTTGGTGTTAAGTTGTATGAGTTCCTTATATATTTTAGATATTAACCCCTTATCTGTTGTATCATTGACAAATATCTCCCATTCAGTAGGTTGTCTCTTTATTTTGTTGATTGTTTCCTCCTCTGTGCAAAACTTTTTAGTTTGATGTAAATCCCATTTGTTTATTTTTCCATTTGTTTCCCTTGTCTGGGGAGACATATCCAAAAAGATGGTGCTAAGAATCACAGGCAGCTAGCAGTCGTCTTGCTATGAGTTCACGTGGCAGAAAGAGAGAGAAAACTCTGGTCTCTTCCTCTTTTTAAAAGGGCACTAATCCCATTACAGGGGCCCCACCCTTATGACCTCTCCTAAACCTCATCTCCCACAGGCCGGGCTTTCAACTTGCCATCACATTGGGAGTTAGGTTTTTAGAATATGAACTGGGGGAGGACACAAACATTCCATAGCAAATACTAGGTTCTTTTGTATCAGATATTTCCTATTAAATGGGGAATGGTGGGTATGCTTCAGTACACACAAGCTTTTGATATGGAGCTCAAAAGAACAGTGGGCAAAGAGGTTTGTTTTCTAAGCAGCTTATTCAATGAGCTTCAAGTGAAGAGTAAAGGAAATGAATGTACCTAGATATTGGAACATGGTTTTGCTGAGGATCGTCTAGGTCTTTTAAGGCCACAATTAGAGACAAGACCAGAACTTTCCATTCCTCATCTGCTCTTCTGGACTTCAAAGTGCTGCCTTTCTCCAACAAGGAAAAAATTAAAAACACAAATCCTCAAGTGGTTTGATAGTAATTCATCCCAGCAAATTCTACTTTCCATTAAAAGTCACCAGCTGTCATGTGTTTAGCTTTTAATGGAAAGAACTTTCTCTCAAAGACCATTTTTCAGTTGATGCTGCTTATGAGTTTTACTCTCTCCTAATGAAAAATGGGCTGGCACTCGTGTGGCCTTGGTGACAGGAAACCCCTGGACGGAGGCCTTGCTTGGTGATCTGCCCCAGCCACAGGGTCAGCTAATCACTCCACCAGGAGCTCGGGGGATCCGCGCTGAGGTCAGGAGAGGTTCTGCGGGGAGCAGGGGGGAGGGGTGGCGGTAGGGCTGTGTCTATTCGCAGTGAGGGTCTCACTGCTGCTTCCCTTAAAAATAAAAATTTAAAAAATATTATAATTAAAAGGTGCTGAGGAGGTTTTGGAGAGAGGAGGGAATATCTGATGTGATTGATGGTTTGGGGGCAGCCCTTCTGTTCCACGTGTGCTCAGAGCCGAGGCAGCCCTACCTGGGCTCCACCCAGCAGCACCTCCAGGGGGCACCACTGCGTGCAGGTGCGAGGCTCTCCGGTCCGTGACCCTGGAATACCCTCTCCGTGACTCAAGAACGAAACAAAGCAAAGACTCTAGACTGCAGCTTCCTGAGGCCTCATCGGTCATGCCGCCCCCACGGTGGCCCCTGGTGGAAGGGCTTGGACCCTCAGGCACCTCGCCGTGGGTCCTGGGACAGGCCGGCCCGTCAGGTAGGAGGCAGGAAGGTGATGACCGCCCCTGGGACAGTCTGGTGGGGAGGGCAGAGCAGGCATTGCTGGTCCTTCCAACAGGGTCCTGACCTGCTGACAGCAAACAAGGCACCAGAGCCATGGAAACTAGTGAAACTAGGAAACAAGAGAGGGGAGTCCCAGCAGCTCAAACACAGGGCAGGAGGCGCCCTGGGCTAGGTCCTCAGAAGGGGTGGATGGGCCCCCCAACAATGTGCGCACACAGGCGGCACCCACCACCTCTGCGAGGACCACCCCCCCCAATGGAAATAGCATTCAAACCTGTGGCTGGTACATGGGCCCTGCCAGCCGAGCCAGACTTCCCCGAGCCCCTCTCTCCAGGCTCACAGTGCGGGCTCAGATGTGTCCAAGAATTTCTGAATAATGTTCTTGACAGACACGTCCGCCCTCTCCTGTGCAGCGAGCGGCCCGCGCTGCCCCTGGGGAAGACCCCTGGCAGCTCCCTCTGAGCGGCTGGGGCAGCTCCAGGAACGCTCAGTCCGCGCCCCTCCAGCCAAGCCCGGTTACTTTAGATCCCCCTCCTCCACTCCGCCTGGCTCCTCAGGGCCCGGCCTGCCAACGTATTCGTCATGTTTCCGAGCTACCCTGCTGCTTGATTTATGCACAGACAGGGCAGGAGCACAGGTCCTGGAGGGGTGAAGACACCGAGGGGCGGGGAGCGGAGGGTACTGAGGGTGCCTGCACCCTGTGGGTAACAGGAGGGTCCCTCTCTCTCTCCCTCTCTCTCTCTCCCTCTCTCTCTCTCTCTCTCTCTCTCTCTCTCTCTCTCTCTCTCTCTCTCTCTCTCTCCCCCCCCCCCCCCCCCCCCCACCTCCTGATGAGATATGGCCTTAAAAGGAGTGCAGCTTCATTCGCCCTTCCCCAGGCTTCGCCAGAAGGGCTTCCAGAAGAATTCCCAGCCTTCTCCTTCAGGACATGGGATGCGGTCTCCTTGGCCAAAGAGAAAACAAGTAACAGATGAGGCCCCAGCGGATGGCGAGGCCAAAACCCAAATGTTAATCACCTCCGACTCCGGGCTGCTCCCTCCCGGGCCGCTGGCTCCTCGGGTTGGAGATTCCCCTCCCGGAGGAGGGTTTGCTGCTGACGCTCGGGACTGCATCCGAGGGGCCAGCGTGCCAGGAGGCACATGTGGCCGCCCGTGCACTCCGCGTGCCCGTCGTGGGGCTTTGAGCGGGTGAAATGCGGACTCTGCTCTTCGCTGAGCGAATCCTTCGTGAGGCACCCATAAAAGCTCAAGATGCTGTCATCCAAGATGAATAAAAGTGCCTCTCTCTATTCCACTGCATCTGAGAGCATGAGGTCACCGGGATATATTTAGAGTGAGATTTGGCTGCCTGCGCATGTTTATAATTCTTGGGCTCAAAGCTCTGATGTGACTCGGAGGCGCCCTTTCCCCTTCGCCGAGAGCCACGGCTTGTTCCAGGTGGCAGTCCCTTCCCCGGCCTGCGGCCACCGGCGTCCTCAGGCCTAATGGCCTGCCCCGTCCCAGATGCTATTAATGTGAGCGCTGAGGCGGCTCCCTGCCATCCCTCCATCGTCCAGGGCTAGAGCCGAAGTCTGAAGTGCCTTCCGGTCGGATGCGTGTTATTGCACAGATTCGGGGTTCTTTCTGGAGCTTTCGGGGGCAGCGTGGAGTCCAGGGTGTGGTTCTCCACACCAGCTGTGTGGCTGTGCGTTAGGATCAGAGAAGCTTTAAGGAACACAGATCCCTGTCCCCAACCCCCAGCGGTTCTGATGGTATTGATCTGGGGTACAGCTGAGCATCAGAAGTTTTAAAAACAGTACTATCCTCTGTTGTTTTTTTAAAATTATACATCACAGAAAATAGATTTGGAAGTGCATTCACTAATAGGTCCACTGACTATCTCTGGGTAGCAGAGTTAAGAGGAATTTTTATTCACTTACATACTTTTCTATGTCCTGAATTTTTTAAGATATGTTTCTACTCATTTTAGAGGGGGAGAGAGAAACATTGATGAGAGAGAAAAACATTGACCGGCTGCCTCCTGCATGCCTCCTACTGGGGATCCAGCCAAGACCAGGAATTGAACCATCGACCTCTTGGTGCATGGGATGATGCTCAACCAACTGAGCCACACGAGCCAGGGCCTGAATTTTATTTTTTATTTTTTTGGCAACAAAGCAAATTGCAATGAAATAAATTATTGGTGTAAAAAGGGAAAGCTATTTCTCACTTTAAAAAGAAGTGGCTCAGGATACCCGAAATGGAACTCATTTTCTCTACTCCGATTTCCTCCTGTACCAACTCCTCACCAGCTGTCTGTCCTCAGCCAGTGCTCACCCATCCTCCTCCTACCTTCCCTAACTCCATTCCTCCAGTTACTAAGTCTCTGCACCCAGCTTCCTCATACTTATTTAGTTTCTCTACTTTCATCCACACAAGCCCCTCCCTCTGCTACCTGATTTGGACCTCCCATTACCCTCCCTCTCTAAGGATGGAGCTGGGCCCCCAGACACGGGGTCACAGCGCAGCCACGGCATTCTACCCTGCACCCCAAATCTGCTCCCGTCACTCACCTGCTCAGACCTTTCCGTGGCGGCCTCTTACCTCCAGAGCACACTCCCAGATGCTCGCCTGGCTTACGAGGCCCTCCATGGCCTGCCCTGCCCGCCTGCACAGCCCCTCTCCCTGCACCTCCCCACCCACAGGTACAGCAGGCGGAAGCCCCCAAGGTGCATTGTCTCCCCGTCTCGGAGCCTTGGCCTCCCCATCCTCGCCATTTTCCAGTGGGAAATTCCTGCCACTCGGGGTTCTGCTGGGGGCATGGAGGGGGCTCTTCACCAGCTCAGCACCCATGCTCTTTCACGCTCTCCCACGAGCCTGCGTCTCTGTCCAGCGTTGGTTATTCTGCTTGTCTGTCTGTCACTATGGTCAGACCTCCTTGAAGATACGAACTCTTGCCTTTGCACCCATCACGTTGCCTAACGTCCAGGGGGTGAGTTAAGGAGTGAACGGGTGCATCATGCAGCTCTTTGTGATTGTCCCAAGCACCTTTGTATGTGTTTGGGGTTGGAGTTCATGCCCCAGATCAGTGGTCGGCAAAACTCATTAGTCAACAGAGCCAAATATCAACAGTACTACGATTGACATTTCTTTTGAGAGCCAAATGTTTTAAAAACTTCTTCTAACGCCACTTCTTCAAAATAGACTCGCCCAGGGCCGTGGTATTTTGTGAAAGAGCCACACTCAAGGGGCCAAGGAGCCGCATGTGGCTCGAGAGCCGCAGTTTGCCAACCACGGCCCCAGATTGTCTTCAAATGCTCCGGCCAGCCCCATTCTGATTTATCCCCCCGGGCAAAGCTGGGCGAGGGGAGGGGTGCAGCTGGGACAGGGAAGACCCGGGAGCCCAGACTCCCGGCCTGTGTTCTTCCCTGGCGCCTCATTTCACCGGGTGGTTGCCCACAAAGCAGTGGAGATTGTCCGCCCGTTAGTCCTGCCGCCTCCTTTGGTCCCGCATATGGAAAGGGAGGCGGGGGGACCCGGAGGGAGGCAGTGGAGCCGCAGCTCTGCTGAGGCTACATGAGCTCCTCAAGGGTCAACAGTCTGCTGCAACCCACATTTTCCACAGAGGAGATGTGTTCAGTATGTGCGGATGTCACCTCTCTGGAGGACATGCGGCTTCGCTAATCCCTGCATGTGAGCCAGGCCTGGGAGGGACGGGCGGCCAGGGACCCTTTCCAGAGGCAATCAGTCTGGAAACGGCAGAGCCACCTGCCTTCTGACTCACTGGCCAGCTGACCACAACCTGGGCTGTGCACAAAGCAATGACCCGATGGTGCCTCACAGCTCTGCCAATCAAGCCAGACTGGGGAGGCCTTTCTCTGGGGCAGAGTGACATGACGGGAGTCTTGTCTCCAACACATCCCGGGTCGTCCTCGCCTGATCCTTGCACTCAGGGTGACCCAGAGGGTCACTCAAGGCCAGAGGTTCATCTTCGCACCTCGCTCCCCCCCTCGCCAGGAGTGCACGGGTGGGGGTGGGGTCTTGACAGCCAGGAGTCGGAGGGGTGCTGGGAAGAGTACTGCTCCTCCCCACCCCTTGCTCTCTCCTCAGACTCCCCTAAAGCTAGTGTGGAGCCCTCAGACAGACACGTCCCTCCTAGGACATAACTGAGCTCAGCACACACTCTTTGTCAGGCACCTACAGCGTGCCAGAGGCTCTGCTGAGAGCCAGTCAGCCCGGGATGAATTAGGCATGGTTCCCCCACCATGAAGAAAGCATGTGCTCATGCAAACGGATCACCACAATGCCTGACAACAGCAGCACAGCGTGCAAATAGGTTTGGAGGGACAACTTCCAGATGGGAACCAGCAACGACTTCTTGGAGGAGGGAGGGCGGCATTTTTCAAGCTGAACCTTGAAGAGAGGGTAAAGCTGAGTTGGGGGTTGGGGAAGACGGAGCAATGAAGACAGAGAAGGCTTTCCAAGTTGCACTGTCTGTTATTCAGTTAAACAACACGAACTTGCGGCTGTGTTACTGGTTTTGCCTACAACCACATCGATTTCAGAGGATTCAACATAATACTATCCCGGTGAGAGGAGGTGGGGAAAAACAGCGATAGAAAGCAAGGCGGAAGAAACGCAGTAGCTGAAAACCTTTATACTGAGTGCAATTCACGAATTTAACACAGCAGATCCTCTTAAAATCTCTAACCATATTAAATAATGCAAAACATCGTGATCCCAGCGCCGGGTAACGGCTTCGGTGGGTTTCTTATCCGGAACCCCACGCCTTCCAGGGGGTGCCAATTTTGACGCCTTCCTAGGATTTCAGTGAGTTCACCGAAGACTATTTTTACCTTCCGTAGGGATCTTAACAACCTTCCCAGAGCAAGAGGAGGAGGAAAAGAGCCGCCTCAAAGCGCTGGAGTGGCAGAGCCAGGGCGGCGGAGCAGCTGGTTCTGGATCAGGACCCGAGGCCAAGAAAATCACCCCGGGCGACGCTTCCTGGTCACAATTAAACCTTAGCTATCCGTTACTTCAACGGGACTTTTTAAGTCCATGCCGCTGGGTCAGGTCTTGGGGTTTGCAGCATTGAATTCTCCCTGACAGGAGATAAATCCCCATCCTGCTGGCCAGGCCAGCGTGGCGCAGTCTATTGTCCTGTCAGCGTGATGGATTGACCTGATCTGTTAGCGTGATTGAAAACGTGAGGCTCCTGCTGGGGTTGTATTACAACTAACGGGGGCCAATCCCAAGTCCCATCCCTGCTGGGAGGAGACCCCCCCGTGGAGAAATGGGCTGACTCGGAGTTCCCTGCACGTCCTCCTCCCTGCCTTCGCAGACGGAAACCAGCACGTGTCTATCCTTGAAGACCGGAAAGAGAATTAAGAGAAGAAGCAAAGGGCCGGTTTATATGAAACACCTTTTTCACTCAAGCCGATCAGATTAGCATCTCCCATTACATTCACCCTCCTGGCGGCCTACCAGCCACTTCTCGGCACGCTCTAGAATTTTGTCTTGTGTTTTGAGTGTTGTCATGAGCCCACATTCCCTCTCCAGCTCAGCCTGTTCTAATGGATGCCCGAATTGTCAAGGCCGGGCCCGGGAGCCCCGTATTTTGGCCCCTTGTCGTTGCTGCACTGCCCCTGGCATTCTGAAAAGCGTTCCTGCTTTCTGGCAGCAGCAAGATGTTCCAGACCCCTCTGATTTCTTTCCTGCCTCAAGATATGGAATCAGCCGTCCTCCCCGGAGCGCCCAGAATCCTCCCCGGGCCTGTGGGTGGAGAATGCTGTTGGAGACCACAGGCAGGTGGAGCATGGGTGGGGACAGGGGCAGGAGCACGGCCGTGGTGGTCACAGAGAGAGAAAACACTTATTTGTAAGGAAACGTATTCATTCTCCTCTTTCCAGCTTTGCACCATGTGCCCTGTAGCTTCTGTCTACTTCCGTCCTAGAAGCCTTCTGTGCCCCCAACAATGAGTCCTCAATCAGCTCTCACCTACCCCCCCTCTCCCCGCCGAGCCCTTCCTACAAGGGGAAGGGAGCAGACAGATTTATTTCCCCACCGATGGAAACTCGGCCGCCACCTCACCCTGAGGAGGATGCTGCCCCCAACATGGGCCAGGGCCTGTGACCGCCCTGGATGTTGGGTGGACTCCGCTGGTGGCCGAGTCAAGGATGGATTTGAAAACGGGCAGGATCAAGGGAGGAAGATCACTGAGGAGTCTGTTTAGACAGTTCTGAGCAAGAGGCTCGAACCCGGGAAGTGATGGGGAGCGGGATGGCTTGGTGTCTGATGGAAGAGTGCGTCCCACGCTGCAGGGGCCGTGGTACCAGCCACAGAGAGAGAGGACGGAGTGGGAAGCAGGCCTGTGAGGGGCCTGGGAGGTTTGGCTCTGGCCCGCTGAGTCTGAAGTGTTGCCATTCAGATGGAAACGTCCAGCGGCGAGCTGGACGCGGGGCTCGGCTCGCTGACACGAACCACAGGCGGAGGAGCCGCCCGAGCGAAAGGCAGGTGGCTCGGGGCTCCTGCTGCCAAGGCGAGTTCTCCGGGGCCGGGGCGGCCGGGGCTGTTTGCTTACGCTGCTCCGGAGGCTTGGAGACGCTGCTGTTTTCCTGCTTCTCATTCCGTCTGAGTCCGTGCCCGGAATCCCTGATGTTTTTACTTACCGCCAGAGCTCCGACCAGAATGAGCAAATAGCCCAAGAGGTGGGGGCCCCGCGGAGGGCTGGCCCCCGCTGCCCTCGGACAGCCCCAGGAGAGCAGGTGCGGGTGGGGAGACCCCGGACCATGGCAACCGAGGCTTTAGGGGCAAGCCCGGCCGTCCCGGAGGGTGGGTTCTGTCTTCCCATGTTTCCCTGGTAGATTCTGGGGGAACCAGAGAGATGAGACATAGGGATGGAGAGGGGGGAGGGTTTGTTCAGAGAAGGGACCTCCCCCCCCCCTTCCCCAGCAGCCATCTGGCCGTGCTTATTGTGGGGAGCGCTGGCCGCAGCGTCGCCTGCCCCCAGGACCCCGCCTCGGCCAAGGCAGCGGCTGGGCCCGCCCTGAGAAGACCCCGGCCCCTTTCCCGGGCCGTGTGCAGGGCTGTGCTCCTCCGTTCTGTCTGCGTGGAGGCAGCCAGACAGCCTGTGTTCCCTCAGGGCTGGACGCTGATCTCTGTTGTCCATCTAATCTAGTGCTGGGTTATGTTTCCCCCTTTGCTGATTATAAGAAACGGCCAAGTGTAATCAACCCCCTCAGCCCTGTTCTCCTCTCTGAGCCAGAGGAAGGCAGACCTGGGAAAGGAAGTCTCCCCAGGCAGGCGGCTCGCTCAGGGGCCAGCCCTGCTTCCAGCCTTGTCTCTCACCTTTCCCGTCTCCTCGCTGTACTTCCCCCCACCCCTGCCCCACCCTGCCCCCTCCACCTGGAGCTTCTGGAGGAACCAGAGTTTAGAAATGGGGCAGATGCTGTCGGTGGCCTGGGCCGTTTCCATCTTCCAGACTGAGCTCCCACTTCCTGCTGGGGTGCCCTCCTATTTCTTTATACCACCTGGGGTTCCCCCATCTTTTAACAGTGAGCTCGGCCTCCATTGCTTGTAGCCTATCGATTCTCAAGATCAAAATATTATAGAGTGTGGGCTCTGACAGGTGCTCAGTCTTTAGCGAGTTAATCCAGACACAAAGGATCCCAGGTTTGATTCCTGAGGGCACGTACATAGGTTACAGGTTCGATCCTGACCCCCAATTCGGGTACCTGGAGGAGGCAACCAATCAATGTGTGTCACATGGATCTCTCTCTCTCTCCTCCGCTCCCTCCTTTCCACTCTCTCTGAAAATGAATTGAAAGCATGCCCCGGGGTGAGGATTAACAAAAATAGAGTGTGACCCAGGAGCTTTTGCCTCTTTCCTCGTTGTCACCGCACCCCACCCCAGTCCCCCTTCCTCTCTTGGTTGGGGTGTGGGCGAGAGCTAGCCCCAGAGTTCCAGCTGCTTCCTGAGGTTGCTGAGGAATGGCCGTGTTTGCTGTGGTCAGACTTCCTGCTCTCTGGAGTGTGAGTGAGGTGAAGCTGGCATGCATGGTGAGAATCCTGGGATTACCACCTGCTAGCACCTGGAGAGAGTGCGCTCCCTGAGCCTCAGGCCCTCCATCAACACCGACCTCATCGCGTGGGAGGACACACGGCCATCCACACGGAGCATTGAGTACTTAGAATAGATCCAAGCCAGCATCCCGGCCTTGGGTAGTACATCCCATCCTCACACAGATGCACATCCTCAGCTCTAAGGAAGCAGTGTTCCTCTTGGTCACATTTAAAAGGGAGCAGGGAAGAAGGCCGAGGATGGCCTGTAGGAATCGCTGAGGATGCCTTTGACTCAACCGTCTCTACCGTGGCAGCCAGGAAGAGCCTTCGCGAGCTCGGCTGATGCAGACACAGCGGAGGCCAAAGGTGATCTTCCTCCACCCCCACCCCTTCCAGGCCCCTGCCACGCACCACAGCCCTGGCTTCCTGTTCTCCAAAGCAAAGGTGTGGGCGCCTTATCAGGTGACCCCAACCCCCAACTACCTGGGAATAACTTATGGCACAAAATACACGCACTAGCCGGGACCGGTTTGGCTCAGTGGATAGAGCGTCAGCCTGCGGACTGGAAGGTCCCGGGTTCGATTCCGGTCAAGGGCATGTACCTTGGTTGTGGGCACATCCCCCAGTGGGGGGGGTGCAAGAGGCAGCTGGTCGGTGTTTCTCTCTCATCGACATTTCTAACTCTCTGTCCCTCTCAATTCCTCTCTGTGTAAAATCAATATAAAATATATTTTAAATAAATAAATAAATAAAAATGTAAGTTAACCTGCTAGGAAAATTTACACAGATTTTGTCAAGGAAAACCTCCATTTATAAATAAAATAAAATAAAATAAAATACACGCGCCAGACGACTACAGACATCTGAATGCATCCACGTGAAGATGACGGCATGGAAACATGTTGTAAGCTAGTCCCGTGTAAAACACACAGAACACAAACGTGTTTATAAAACACTGATTAGAGCTAAGTAGGAAATTGTATTTCTCTGACTAATGATTGGAAAGAGGCACAAAAACAATTGTGGTGAGAAGAGTAGGGGGGATTGTGTCACCAGAGTGCTTTTCCCTCCAGGTTTCACTGCGTTGTAAAGTGACGTTAGTAATAAAAATGTCACACAGGATTAAAGTGCCAGTCCATTGTCCGTTCCAAGTGAGTTCATGTCAGGCTGATCATAGCAAGTGGTTCCCTTCCCCCCTGGGATTGGAGCTGAGAGAAGTCTCTTGGAGAGGAGCCTCCAGGAGGCGAGGTCTCTGCTGTCCTAACACCTGGTGTGTCTCCTCCCGGGGCTGCAGAATCAGGGCCCTGGTGGCCGCAGAGACCACCACACTTTCCAGGCCCCCCCCACCCAGGGACCCTGCACCCAGGGGTCAGGAGGAAAATGAGAGATGGCCCCATGGAGAGGACCGGCAGGTTAGGGCCGCGTGGTGACAAGGGCAGGAAGCAAATCACTGAGGTCTCAGAAGGCGAGAATTTTGACCCAGGAAGAAGAGCTCAGAGCTAACTGACGTGCACCGGTGAGGCTCATGGTGGAGAGAAAGCACAGACTTCGCAACCTGGGTTTAGATTGCAGCTCCATCGCTCTACTACCCAGGTGACCTGCTGCAGGCTATGACCCTCCCCAGGCCTCAGCTTTCTCATCTGTGAAATGGGCACTTAATGATCCCAACCTGACTGTTAGGCCAAGGGCATGAACGCACAGGGCCTGCCCGGGGCAGGCACTCGGTCAGTTTCCAGCACTCGTTGATGGGAGGGACAGAAAGAGTAATGTGAAATGAAACAGCAAGAGGCATCGAAACCCCAGGCAGTCTGCAGGGTGTGTGCGGCCCAAAAAACCTCTCTGGGTCCGTGGTTCGTTCTAGATTAGGGGTGTCGAACTCAATCAGAGAAGGGGCCAAAATCTAAAATCCAGCCTAAATCGCGGGCCGAATGGTTTACTGAACAGTCATAAACTGTCATTGTGATGGAAACGCAGCGGAGTGCAGTGATGACAGCGCGGTGCGGGCCACATTGCAAGGCCTAGCGGGACGGATTTGGCCCGCGGGCCTTGTGTTTGACACAGGTGTTCTAGATGGTTTCTGTGAGCCAGCCCACGTCTTACCATCGCCATCTGAGTCAGCCTCAGTGTCACAAAACCTCTAATGAAATGGAGTCAGTCTCTCTGATCTTCGCCCTTTGGGTTTGTCAAAGGTCCGGGAAGGAGAATGTGCCCCGTGCAAACTTTCTGGTCAGAGTCAAGATGACCTCGCGACCTCTCTTGGCCAATCTGAGGCCTCCGTTGTGAAATGAATGGCCAGAAGGCGTCTCCTTGGGTGCTGATTACCCTCGGTGACAGGAAGCGCATTGGGTCAGGTCCCAGGCTCCTGGAGCGGGATCCACATCCTGGTCCCACCCGGTGTCACAGGTCCTCAGGCAAGTAACCTCTGACCCCTCTGGGCTTGCAGGTTCCTTAGCAGCAAAGCTAGGGCTTGCGCACAGTAGGACCACCTGGAGAGCTATCAGAAAAGTGGTCGGCAAACTGTGGCTCTTTGGCCCCTTGAGTGTGGCTCTTCCACAAAATACCACGTGTGGGCGCGCACCTACAGTGCGATTGAAGCTTCGCGGCCCAGGCGCAGAAGCTGGTTTTTGGCTTTCAAAAGAAATGTCAATCATTGTACTGTTGATATTTGGCTCTGTTGACGCATGAGTTTGCCGACCACGGTATCAGAAGCAAACCAACCCCGGGTCTGCGTCCCGCTGTCCGGCCTGACGCCGGGGCGTTGATCTCGTTCACGTTCCCTCCATCGCTTCGCTTCAAACTTGGCTGCACCTGGAGCCACCTGGGACGGTACTGACCGCGGCCGCCCGGGCTCTGACGTAGCTGCTGAGCGCTGAGCGGAGGCCTGCGCACTGCGGCTCTCACGGCTCCCAGGTGGCCCTCCCGTCCGCAAACACGGCCCACCTGGGGCGTCTGCTCAAGAGGCTGCTGCGCCCGCCGTGCTCGGCGCTTGGCCGGGCTCATCCTGCTCAGAGGCCGGGGGCCCCGGTGGCTGCGGAGCCAGGTCCCTGCCATGGGAGGCAGCCCCGGCGAGGTGAGTGGCCCGGCTGGACGGGGGCTGTGGGGGCCGTGTGTCTGCGGCCTCACCCCTCTGGGGCAGCCACAGGAGCGCGGGGGGGAGGGGGGCAGGAGAAACGGGGGCAGGAGCTCCGGAAGCTGGAGACTCGGGGTGTGGGCCTTGGTTTGAACACTGGGGGCTCCCGGGTGGGTGCCTCATGCTCTCCACTTATTTTTCATACTTGTCTTCCACCGACATGATTGAAGCACTTTGCTGGGCCCTGAGAAGCAAAGATGAATTGGCGTGGGGCTCGGAGGAAAGGGTGAGGAGGGGGCCGGTCGGCAGGGGAGAGATGGGGCAGAGGCTCAGGGCTGTGAATGGTGGGACCCCATGTTGCATGGGAAAGACAAGGGGGCCGGTTACGCCTCAGGGGCCACGCTAGGGAGCTCGGGCCTATCCTGGTGGCCCTGTGTGCCCTCCCCCACCCACCCACCCACCCACCCACCCACACACACATGAGCCAAAGCAGTGCTGCTCTCTCTGCCTTAGTCTGCTATCAGGCCCTTCTAGGCACCAGAATTGTGGGAGTCCTCGGGGGTGTCTCGGTGGGGGCCACGCTAGCACTGAGCGCCACACCTGTCCTGCGTGCCTGTCTCCCAGCCCCGGGAGGGGGCCTGGGTCACTGGGGGCCATGTCTGCAGGCAGCACCTGATCATGCGTGGCCTGCCCTTCCCGTCGGACCCAGCCCTTCGGGAAATCCCTCATCACCTCGAGTCTGCGGGCCTTCCTGCTAGGAAGCCGCCCCTCTCCCCGCACGGCCACCCAAGCCGCCTTCTCCCCTCCTCCCCGCAGGACGAGCCCTCCCCGAGGCTGCACCCGCCCTCCTGGCGCCCAGAATCCGGGACTCCCAGGTGCTGCTGGCAACGGGGAGCGTCCAGGATGGGAAGGTAGGCCCGAACACGCATCGGCTTTCTTTGTGGGAAAACCCAGGGGAGCCTGAAATGCTCCCTCCGGCTGTGGAGCATCAGGACTTGATTTGAGGTGCCTGCCCGGCCTCGGGCCCCCCCAGCTGGCAGTGCTTTGCAATTGGCGAGTGTGTTCGTGGGCATCTTCTCAGGAGGCTCCCATCTAGTGTGTGAGGCGGGGGTCCATCTTGTCTCCATTTCACAAAGTGGTAAACCGAGGCTCAGAGGCGAGGTGGCTTGCCCGGGGCTGCGCAGCTGGGACAAAGAATCACGCTTCGAGTGTCTTGGCTCCAAGAAAACTGGCTCCATCAAACTGCTGACAGCATTTCTTAAACTATGAAGTGTTACACAATGTCAGGCACTAATAATTATCACTTCCACTTTGGGGAGCTTGGCGCGGGGCCCCAGAGCCGGCTGCATCCAGCCCTGCCACCCGGCACGCTGCCCCTCCTCACCCTGTTCCTCGCCGGCCCGGTGGAACGCCACCACCAGGAGCGGCAGAGCGATCCGGAACGCCTGGCCAGGCTCCATCTGGTTCCCATAAGGCCGTCCTGGCTGGCTGTCTTGTCTCCAGATGCATATCGGGTACCGAGGTCCTGCAAGTGGCCTCCCCCATTCCCAATGGGATGCTCGGGGCTGGGACACCCCGGAGAGCATGCAGCCTGTCTGAGCGGGGAGGCTGGGAGGTGGCAGGCCCTGGGGTGCCCCACAGGCACCTCAGTGGCTCGGAGCCATTCGGGCACCCCCCAAGGTTTGCTCTGGCTGGGATGGAATTGCTGTCTGTAAAGTGTTGGGGGGTGGGGGGGATGGGAAGACCGGGAAAGTGGGGAGCTCTGAGTTTTGGGGAAGCTGGATACTCCCTAGGAAACGTCGATGGATAAAAGCGGAGGGACATATGGATTGAGTTTTTCCAAAGAATACACAGGGATTGAAAAATTAAAGGGCAAGGAGAGGGGCTGGAGTTCATTTATACCATTGGGTGTTTCTCCCCCAAAGCATATGTGGGGAGTTTTCCCGGCAATTAAACCACCTAAAACCTCCTGAGATGGGAACCAGGCACGGAGTCAGCCAGTGACCTCTCACCCAGCGAGGCAGCTGAGCCCCTGCCGGCCCCCCCCCCCCCACCCCCGGTTCCGAGCACAGGCTCCTGCCTCGCTCACCCCGAGACTGATGTGAGGAAGTGATGGCCGGAGTTCCCGGGCCAGCTCCGCGCCGAGTGTGGCCTCCGGGGTGTCGAACTCAATCAGAGAAGGGGCCAAAATCTAAAATCCAGCCTAAATCGCGGGCCGAATGGTTTACTGAACAGTCATAAACTGTCATTGTGATGGAAACGCAGCGGAGTGCAGTGATGACAGTGCGGTGCGGGCCACATTGCAGGGCCTGGCGGGACGGATTTGGCCCGCGGGCCTTGTGTTTGACACATGTGCCTTAAGGGCTGCCTGCCTGGGCTCCTCCTCTGCGAGTTCCAGAAGGTTCTCTACGAGTCACCTGGAGACCAGTGGGTCAGGCCTTAACCTCCCTGGGCCTCAGGTTCCCCGTCTGGTCCATGGGAATCATACGGCTCTGAGCTCAGGAATGAATTCCTAAAAGATTGAGAATTAAGTGGGTAAGCACATGTAAAATGCCCAGATCTCTCCGCCTTGTAAACTTGTGTTTGGCACTCAAAAAAAAAAAAAAAAAAAAAAAAAAAAAAAAAAAAGCTGTAATTCTTATTGCATGTGATGTGTAGATCGATGCCTAGAGTGGAGTTCTCTAACTCGGGACTTGATGAAGGCAACAGAAGGATTCGTTGATGATTCCTTTATTTAGTCAACAAATATCTATTGAGGGCCGAGGTTGGGAGGTGCCATTTGAGCGAAGAGTTGAAGGAGGTAAGGGAGGGAGGGAGCCACACAGACCCCTGGAGGAAGATGATGGAGGTGACGGGACAGTTGGTGCGGGCCTGGCGTGCTTTAGGAGGAGGAGGGGGGCGGAGGAGAGGGGGGGGTGAGGTGCCAGAGGAGGACAGTGGAGTTGTTTCTGGGCAGGGGTGTTTGTCAGACATGCCTGCTGGGCTCCAGCTGGGCTGCTGGAGCCACAGTCTTGGGCACTGGGCTCTGGCTGTGAGTCGGGGTGTCTTTGTGTGACTCACCTCGCAGTACTCAGAGGCTCTGTCGCACACTCCCCCCTGCATCCGGGCTGAGCCTGACCTCTCTTTAACCTCTAGGTTTGGGTGGGCGGTATATAGACTTCTTTTTAATCATAGTAAAATGCACACAACATAAAATGTAGCATCTTAACCCCAAAATGCACAGCTCCGTGGCAGGAAGTACATTCCACATTGTTGTGCTGCCATCACCTCCATCCACAGAACTCTTCATCTTCCCAAACTGAAACTCTGTCCTCGTTAAACAGCTAACTCTCCACCGTTTCCCCAACCCCTCACCCCTCAACCCTATCCCCACCACCCCTGTCCCCAGCCCCTGGCAGCCATCACTCTCCTTTTGAATTGGACTGTCTTACATATCTCACATAAGTAGAATCACACTAGATTTGTCCTTTGGCGACTGGCTTATTCCCTCAGCCCAATGTCTTCCCGGTCCCGCCATGGAGGAGCATATGTCGGAATGTTCTTCCTTTCTAAGGCCAGGTGATATTTTGTTGTCTGTACCTTGTTTTGTTTATCCATCCATCCATCCATCCACTCATGGACCCTCGGGCTGCTCCTGCCTTTTGGATGTTGTGAATAATATTGCTGTGTACGTGGCTATGCAAATGTATCTTCAAGTTTTTGGTTATTTGGGGGTCTAAAACATGAAGTGGGATTGCTGGATGATAGTCATTCTATTTTCAGTCGTTTGAGAAACTCCCACACTGTTGTCCATAGCAGCTGCGCTTCTTTACAGCCCCACCCACAGAAACAAGGGTTCCCGTCTCTCCGCGTCCTTCCCGCGTCCTTCCCGATGCTTCCTAGCTCTGCTCTCTCGCTTTGGGTTCGTTGTTTGCCTTGAGAGGAGACATCTCAGTGGGCGTGAGGTGTTGTCTCCAGTTTGTAAATGGTTCTCGTGGAAGCCACCAGGCTCCGGGGTGGCTGGTTAGGCAGCAATGGCTAACCTAGACTCTGAGGTCCTGGTCCCGGTGCTCCCTGTCTCTCTGGTTGTCACAGTGGCTTATCGTTCTACGATGGCAAGTGTACCTGCTCACTAGCTCTGCCATCTGTACTTCCCAGTTTTGTGTGTGTGCGTTTTTTGTTTTTATTTTATTTATTTATTTATTTATTTATTTATTTTGTGTGTGTGTGTGTGTGTGTGTGTGTGTGCGCGTGCTTGGTCAGAATTAAGTCTAGAGAGGCTGCCCCCCAAAAAGGCCATTGGAAAAGCATGTTGAGAATCTTCCTATTTTCAGAAGGATGGGACACCCCTCCCTCCTCGGCGTAATGTAACCCTGTACACAATAAGCAGTCACTTCCCGCCTGTCCCCCTCCCCCCAGCCCCAGCCCACCATTAATCTGCTTTCTGTTTCTGGGGATTTACCTCATCTCATTTCACATCCATGAGACCATATAACATGGGCACTTTGGTTTCCGGCTTCCTTCACCTCGTATAGGTTCCTCATGGGGCGGCATGTGCCAGAACTCCATTCCTCTGTCGCCGAGTAAGACCCCATTGTGTGGAGAGGTCACTGTCCGTTCATCAGTTGAAGGACATCTGGGTGTTTTTCCACACGTGGGCTGCTGTGAGTCCCGTTGCTATGAACATCCGTGTATACGTTGTGTTTTGTTTGAGTGTCTGGCTTTGACTCTTTGGGGTATACGTATCTAAGGGTGGAATTGCTGGGTCCCGTGTAACTCCATGTTTAACTTTCTGACGAACCGCCAAACTGTTTCCGACAGCAGCTTACATCTTACGTTCCCACCAGGGACGTAGGAGGGCTCCAATTTGTCCACATCCACATCAACACGTGTTGTCTTTCATTTCCCTTACGGCCGTCCTGGTGGGAGTGGAGCGGTATCTCATGGTGGTTTTCGTTTTCATTTTCCCTCATGGCAGATGACACTGGGCTTCCTCCCACGTGCTTGCGGACTCTTTGTATGATTCCTTGGGAGAATCGTCTACTGAAGACCCAGATATCTCATATACCCCCGGCCTCAGAACTTCACTGAAGGGGAGGATCATCCATGTTTTTTGTTTGTTTTTGTTTTTGTTTTTTTGTAGAGGAAGAGACTGAGGCTAAAGAGAGGTTAGGGTGCTCCATATTTATTTGTTTGTTTGTTTGTTATTTACTTTTATTTAAAAGAATTTGTTTCCCTATCGCAAAAATTAGATAACTACACCATCAACAGCAGCAACGTCCACAGAGTTACATTGATGGTGCATAGTTCACTGGGCATTCCCAATGTCCCAAAGAGCATAAAGCAGGGGGGGGGGGGGGGAGTAAAATAAAAAAATACTCAAAACAAATTCAAAACCCATGATGATGTTGGGGGGAGACTTGTGACAGTCTCTATCTTCTTTCACCGTTGGCTGCAGATAGTATATGTCAGCAGGACAAAGTACAATTTCACTTGAGTAAACCTTTCATACCAACTCCAGCACCTTAATTGTACCCTGACTGTTAGCAGCAATCAGCACACTGGACTCCCAGCAGATATTAACAAGTGGCAAAGAGCAGTACCTGGAGTACTTGTATGGAGGGGAACAATCAGACTTAGCTGTGCTAAACCAGAGACCTCCATGTTTATGTAGGATCACTGCTCCATGTTTATTGAATCCGTGATGGAAAGCAAGGTTAACCTGACCCTGATATCCACACCACACACACTTTGCAGATGCTGGTGCCCAATGAGAGCGGCAGTCAGAGGTCTAGGGGTGTGGAGGAGGGGTGAGCACGAAGAACTGGGGCCCCGTGGAGAGCTTCAGGCGGGAGCAAGGAGCAGGTTCCACCTGCGTTGGCAGAGACAGACACACAGACTGGAAGAGTGCACGAATCTACCCTCTGAAGGGACTTGCACAGGCCAGGCCTGTGTCTGCAGCACAGAAAGACGGGGTCGGCGAGTCCGGCTGGGGGACGCTTGTGTTTCATGCTCTGAGCTCCCTTGTCTCCAAACTTGGCCACACGTGGCTCCCGAAGTGAATTCTGGGACGAACTGAGACAGACACAGCCTCACCCGGGGACGCACAAATGGAAGCAGTAAATCAGTGCCCTGCTCAGGCAGCGCCTGCAGCTGCAGGAAACCTGGAGGAGTGAGAGGATACTTCTGTTACACTCCCAGAAACTGGCTTCACAACCTGTGTGTGTGTGTGTGTGTGTGTGTGTGTGTGTGTGTGTGTGTATGTGTATATATGCATGCGCACGCACACACATGTGGGCTCTAACATGGACCCTTTAAGAAGCCTACATCTACCTCTAAGTGAGATTCTGGGCGGGGGGGGGGGGGGGGGGGGGGGGGGGTGATGAGGTGAAAGGGGTTCTGGGGACCCGAGGCTGAAGAGAAATAAGGACCAGAGCTGCAGCCCTCAGGCGTTGGCATGCAGCCTCCACTCTGGAAATGATGCTGAAATATTCAAGCCTCACTCCCCCATGGGCTTCCTGTTTCCTATTTGGCCTCTGGTTTCTAGGCAACCCATGAATACCCCCGGACTCCTGAAATGCACAGGTCTCCAAGTGTCCCTCCGACTCCGAGGCTCACGTCTGTTAACGAGTTTCCCATCTGCGGGGCCTCCCAGGGCCGCCCATCCACTCTGCCCTCCCCAGAGGACAACGGGCACTGGGAAGATGCCTTGTGGTTCGAGGTGTGTGTGTGTGTGTGTGTGTGTGTGTGTGTGTGTGTCCCTTCATGGGTTAGAGTCCTCCCGTTTTAATAAATCCCGCAAAGTCAGTTTGGCTGGATCTGGGGTGGGGGATGGGGCAGGAGATTGAGGGTTTACTGCTTTGATTCAGGAAAGAACCAAGTCTTGGCAGGGGCCCAGCAGCTGGGAGGGAGGGAGGTGGGGGGATTGGCGCAGAGCTCGACCCGCTGGTGTGCTGTCGGCTGGGTTTCTTTCTCCTACAAAGGAGCAGAGGGTGCTTTTGATTGGGGGAACTCTGCTGGGCTTGGGGGGGGCGAGGGGGACGTGAAGCCTGTTCTCAGATTCGTGGCGGCCTGGTTTCTGAGTGCAGAGGGCTTGTGGGGGCAGAGGTTTGGGGAATTGCCATTAATTTTTGCGTTGAGTGTAATGAAAGCAAAAGGGGATTTTCGAAGTTAAATGGTACTTCAAGGCTTTCTAACAAAAACCAAGAGCCATCTGCATCCCCTAGCGCCCTCCCAGCCCCGGCCCCACAGGCAACCACTTGTACGTCCTTTAGCTGGTTTCAAATCTTCACCTCCATATTTAAAGGCTATTTATTCATTTCACTTCTTTTTCATTTCAGACATCCTTTATTAACTGCCACTATGAAAAATAAGGATTTATTTATCTTACCTGCCACACACACACACACAGCACACACTCCACCACCTCACAGTAATGGATGGCACTGTTTAAAAATCAGTATTTGCGTCTTAGCCAGTTTGGCTCAGTAGATAGTGCATTGGCCTGTGGACTGAAGGGTCTCAGGTTTGACTTGGGTCAAGGGACATGCCCAGGTTGTAGGCTTGATCCTCAGTCGGGGGTACGCAGGAGGCAAGCTGATCAATGGTTCTCTCTCAACACTGATGTTTCTATCTCCCTTTCTCCCTTCCTCTCTGAAATCAATACAAATATATTTATTTTTAATCAGTATTAGCATTACTCCTGGGTAAATTCTGCACCCAACTCAGTCTCCTCTTGCTGGGTTGAGTGGCTGCCACCTTCTGCCCTCCCATGTTGAGTACTGCCCTTGTTGTCTGCTTTGTCCTTGAGGTGCATGTCACTAACCTCTCTCCAAAGTCCCCTCTCCCAGGGACCTGACCCTGAGTGATGGACGCTTGTTTTTCTCTGGGCTCCGTGGCCCCGCCCTCAGCTTCTGCTCTGCCTGGGCTTCAAAGAGCCCAGGGCTGTGTTCCCTTCGCCTTCTCCTGGAAATTCCTCCTCCTGAGTTGCTTGTAGACCCTATCTTTCTCCTTCTTGATTTATTCCCTCACTTTAAAAAAAAAATGTTTTTAATGTTTTTATTGATTTCAGAGAAAGAGAGATAAAAACATCCATGATGAGAAAAAGAGAATCATTGACCGGCTGCCTCCTGCCCACCCTCTACTGGAGATGGAGCCCAAAACCTGGCCAAGTGCCCTGCCTGAGAATTGAACCGTGACCTCCTGGTTCATAGTATGTTGATGCTCAACCACTGAGCCACACCCACCGGGCTATCCCTTCATTTTCTGTGGAGCTCCTGCTCCCGTCGCTTCCTGAGAAAGGGGCACGGGAGGCGATTTAACGTTGTGCACAACCAGGTGTCTTTAGCCTGCTCTACCAGGATTACGTGTGACTACAAACAGAATAGGGGACCAGAAGGCATTGCTCCCACTGTTTTGAAGGTGTCATTCCTTGTCTTTTAGCTCCTGGCTGCTGGCAAGCAGCCGCATCCCCTCTCGGTGCTGGTCTTTGCATGCGACTCTTCCTCCGCCTCACAGGCTGATATGATCACCCCTTGGTGCTTGGCGGGCTGACAGGCCGAGATGAAGCACCGCCGTGTGGGTCCCTCGTCATCCTCTCGCTGGCCCTTTGGGTTCTTTCAGCTGGTGATTTATGGCCTTGGGGCTGAAACTGTTTCTTGCATTTGTTTATTGATTGTGCTTTGTTCTCAGTTCCTCTGGTCTCTTCCAGTCTGGTGAAACGTCTTTGGTCTATTTGGCCTTCTTGTTTTCCTTCTCTCTGTCTTTTTGCTCTGTTTGGGGGGAGTTCCATGAGTTCGTATTGCATTGCCCCCTCCCACCCCCACGGAGTTTAGTTTATCGTATGTTACATTTTCAAGGGCTGCTGCTTTTTCTCTGGGTGTTTTCCTTTATATATAGAATCCTCTATTTCTTAATCTTGATCTTTCTGGAGGTTATTATAATGGTTTGTTATCTTCAGCACCTTACACTACTATTTCCTGGGTCCTTTTTTCTGTTTGTTTTTGTAGGCTTATTGTGATGTCTGTCTTTAATGTTGGGGGCTGACTGATATGGATAAAAAAAAAAAAAAAAAAAAAAAAAAACATGAGCCAAAACAAAATCTGAGCAAAGTCTAATCAAAAGGTTACCTTCTAAAGGAAAAAAAATCAGAGTGGGTCGTGTGTGTGTGTGTGTGTGTCCCCAATAAAATGCTTTGGTAGGTAAAATCCCAAATCGGATTGCATATACTATACACTGTTTGTTTTATCTGTTATTAAAAACTATTGACACTCAAGGAATAAAAAGTAAGAAAATTTCATTTGCATTAAACTTGTTTTCAATAAAACAAGTGCATGGTAAACGCCCCTATTCTTGAATTAGTCACCAGATAAGTGAAAACTTATTTGGATCATTACATTCATCATAAATCTACAGCTACGTGAATAGTATTAGTGATTCAAAGTTTCTGTAAGCTTTTTATTTTTTTCATTAAAAAACTTGGTTTTCAAAACTCAGTCCAATCCCTAGCAGATAAGAATAATTCTATTTACTTTGGAGATGTAATAACGTGGTGATTGTTTAAATAGTGTTTTCTGAGCATTTCCCAAAAAAACATGAGCAGAAGACAAAGTGTGTGTGTGCGTGAATGTGTGTGTGTGTGTGTGTGTGTGTGTGAGAGTGTGTGTGTGTGTGTGTGTGTGTGTGTGTGTGTGTGTTTACTAGTCATCGTCCCCCATTCTGGGACCCTGGGCTGCCTGAAAGGAGACAGGGAGGGCTGTGGGCCTGGGCCACGCCAACTGAAGCGTGAAAGGACACTGACCCCATGTGGCCATTTGTGGAGGTGCAGTAGCCGGAGAGGCATGTTGGCACCAATGGGGGTGGGTCCCCTGGCCCTTTGACCTCAGCCACAGTCTTCAGGCTCTTCCTGACCAGCCCAGCTCTGTCCCTACTCACAGCACAGGACCCGTGGGGAGGGACTAGGTCCCCTCAGAATCTGCTGACTTCTCCTCTGGTGACCTGTCCCCATCAGCGTCCTCAACTCCGTGCTGTTATTAGACTGCAGCTTCTGGACCCTCTGAGCTCAGCATGGGCACAAGGGTGCCATGGAGGGGAGATGGGCATGAGCTCAAAGGATAGGAAAGATTTTGAGGGGCAGTGAGTACTGTTTCTCACCCATCCTCAGGCCCCCAGAGCACAGGGCACAGGGTCCAAACATGGTGAATGCTCACGTAGGAGTGCAGAGTGAGCAGACACGTGCACACACCTGCATCCCAGCTGAGGGGAAGGCCTGAGTGAGGCCTGCAGGCCGGTTTGAGAACATACATGGGGCGGCCAGTAGAGCCGCCTCTCAGCGAAGGTTCCAGCTTAGGCAGAGCGCTGAATTCTCCCATCTCTGAGTCACCAGCCCCAGTTCTGTGTTCTTTCTCTGACCACAGAATTTTCTGGAAGGGAAGGGACCTGAATGCTGCAGTCTGGGCTAGAGGACGGAGTGGGTGCACAGCCGGGCAGTGGAAGCCTTTGAGTCATTTAGGCTCTGTCTCTGCATCGCCACGGGGATCAAGGTCCCACGTAAAACAGATGCCGGGCTTGAGCCAGGTGAGGACCGAGAGGCTCGGAAAAGTTAAACAGTTAGGTGCCAAGTCACAGCCACTCCCATCTGTAGGAAGCCAGGCTGGGGTTTGAACGGCAGCAATGAAAATGCCACGCAGGCCAGGCTGTGGAGCTCCAGAGCCCACGCCCAGCCCCCGGCCTCCTGCAGCTTTTTAGGGAACAAAAGCCCCACTGGTCTCCCCCACCTCAGCCCGCTCTCCCGCTCTCCATGCAGCCGGCCTATTGTCCAAAAGGCAAATCCGGTTCCATCACGCCCTGCTCCAAACTGCCACGGCGGGTGTGTGTGTGTGTGTGTGTGTGTTTGAGGGGGTGGGGAGGTGAGGCCAGATCATTAGTCTCGGCGGGCCTGCCTCCCCTTGTCCCTTGCCCTGACCACACCATGCATCCTTCTGTCACTACTCTCCCTGCCCTCCCCCGTTTCTTTTGCCTGCCTGCCAGCCCTGCTCCTCCGGCCTCAGTTCAGGTGCCACTGTCCCCAGGAAGCGTTCCTGCCCCCTTCGAGATTGTCTAGGGCCGTGGTCGGCAAACTCATTAGCCAATAGAGCCAAATATCTACAGTACAACGATTGAAATTTCTTTTGAGAGCCAAATTTTTTAAGCTTAAACTTCTTCTAACGCCACTTCTTCAAAATAGACTTGCCCAGGAAGAGCCACACTCAAGGGGCCAAAGAACCGCAGTTTGCCAACCGCGGGCCTAGTGCTGCACAGAGAAACCCAAAATGGGCGAAATGGTGATGCCTGGGATCGGCTGTGCAGTGCTCCAGAAGAAAACGGGGGCAGGAGACACCCGAAATAAGAATGGCAGAATGGTGTCATCCATGGACGCAGTTGGGTGGTGGATACGGGAGGGTGTGCTGTGGTATCCTCTCAACGTTTGTGTGTGTTTGGAAGTTTCCAGAAGAAGAAATTAGAACATAACAAAGCCTGGCTGAGGAGCCTCAACCCCCGTGCCGCCTTAGTGCCTGTCCCTGTCTGTGTCCACCCCCCATCGCTTACCTCCCTGCGCTGTGAGCTGCCTCCTGTGAGGGCTGAGATGTACTGCGTTTTTGCTCACTTCTGTGTGCTGGCCTCGGGCAGAGTAACTGGCACAGGGTAAATACCGACACATCTTTGTTGCACGGCAGAATGGAAAGCTTTCCAGGTGCATTAGGGAGCTGGAAAGCAAATCACTGAAAATGTGTTGAATCAGAACAATGCCTATTGTCCTGCCTGCCCTCTGGCAGCGCTGAGTCTGTGAATGGCACTTGAGAAAATCCATTTAAATGGTGAAGGAGAAAGCAGGTTTAGACACTGGAGCCTCTGCAGTGTAGGAGGGAGGAAGGGTGAGTGGGTGTGTGATTGAAAGCTGTTGGAAGGTGAATACTGTAGATTCATTCATTCAATCACCAAATATTAGTTCAGTGTGTGAGCTTCTGAAATGTCTGCCACGTCAGAGATGCCATTTCTCCTGTCTTGCATGAGCGCCTTATATGAATGAAAATGTAAAAAAAAAAAAAAAAATTAAACTGAGTAAATTTTAAAGATCTTTTTGGCTTTATTCAAGTATTCATTCTAGCAGATAGGTGCTCTGAGGCTCTGCACAAAACGAAAGACTTTATCTGCAGAAGGGAGCAGGGACAAGGAATTTAGGCCAAAAAGAGTGGAGTGGTTATTGCAAAATTACTTTCCTTCAGGGAACAGGCAGGGGCCTATCGGGCAGATGGCCTAACAGGGGCTTGTCGGGTGATTCATGAATGACTGGTTACAGATTCCACTTCTGGGGAAAATGAATTGTTATTTAAGTCTCAGTTTGGTGACATCAGGCTCAGCATGAGCAACTCCATTTTGGGTCTGCTTGTTTTTAACAGAAGCTTGTGTTTGTTGGCCAAATGAGAGAGGCAGAGTAGCTTTTGTTTTGAAGGGGGAAGGAGTGTTTTGAGGGTGTTGTGTTTTTGTTTGTTTTGTGTGTGTGTGTGTGTGTGTGTGTGTGTGTGTGTGTGTGTGTGTGTATTTTGAGGGTGGGGGACCTAAAAGGAGAGAATGGGGTGGCGGAGGGGACAGTGAGATCTCTGGGCCCCACTCAGATGGACGAAAGGAGTAAGTTGGGGCCAGAGGACAAAGAACTATCTTTGAAGGACCCTGGGCTTCAGCACAGCTATTTCTCCACTTCGTCTTCTACGCCCTCTGCTCAGACCCAATGCTGCTTTTTTAAAAAAATATTTTTTTAAATTGATTTCACAGATGAAGGGAGAGGGAGAGTGAGAGAGAAACATCAGTGATGAGAGAGGATCATTGATTGGCTGCCTTCTGCACGCCCCACACTGGGGGATCAAGCCCACAACCCAGGCATGTGCCCTTGACCGGGAATGGAACCTGGGACCTTTCAGTCCACAGGCCAATGCTCTATCCACTGAGCCAAGCCAGCTAGGGCCCAGGGCAGCTTTAATACTCTGAGGTCTCGTGGTAGCCGTTAGCAGCGGGGACAGGAGAGAAACATCACCTCTGAGGTTGACAAGAAAGGCAACGAAGTTCTTTGTCGGCACATCTTTGACCCAGAACGGCAAGACTTCTGTGCCTGAGATCTCCCGTTCAACGCTGACTGGCTTCCACTGAGCCATACAATTCCTGAGGGTGGGCCCAATGTCTCCTCATCTCTGTATGACAGTCCCCAGCACAGTGTCTAACTCCAAGTAGGTGCTGAATCAGTGTTGGAAAAATCAATGAACTAAATGAGTGTGCTTGGAATGGTGTTGATTTTTCACTCTGCCCCCAACCTAGGATGATTAATCAAGCTCATCCATAGTCCATGTTCCTATAATTACTTGGTTACTGTGTTTATGTAGCGTTTAAGAACTCCCTTGGCCGAACTGGATTGGCTCAGTGGATTGAGAGTCAGCCTGTGGACTAAGAGGTCCCGGGTTCCATTCCGGTCAGGGGCATGTGCATTGGTTGCGGGCACATCCCCAGTGGTGGGTGTGCAGGAGGCAGCTAGTCGATGTTTCTCTCTCATCGATATTTCTAGCTTTCTATCTCTCTCCCTTCCTCTCTGTAAAAAAAAAAAAAAAAAAAAAATATATATATATATATCAATATAATATATTTGAAAAAAGAAAAGAAAAAGAACTCCCTTGTTCTCCCAAGCTTTGGGGAAATGGAAGCTTCAATAACAAGGGAAATATTCACCTGATGGTTTTCTGTCGGGGGGTTAACCTCAGCTCCCACCTTGGTGGCCTCCATGAAATCCTCGTTGCTAATGGGATTTTGCGTTTTTCCTTCTGCCTGCTACATCGAGAGAGACAGGCTCACCCCATCTGTTCATGAAGGGGCAGTGTATTCTCATCCGGACCCTGTCTGGTTAGGGCCTGGTTTTAGGTGGCTTGACCGACTTTGGAAAAGAAGCAGAGCAGAGAGAGGTGCCTGCTGCTGGGGCCAGGCTGTTTGGCAGGGAGGGGAGACCCGGGGCGAGGAGGAGGCGTGGGCATTAGCTGTAAGCTTCCCCTCGGAGACCTCACCGGTCTGGAACCTAAGAGGTGCGGGCATGAGGTTGGCCTCACCAGCTACTCATCTCTCTCCCCAGCTCCGTCAGTAGGCCTCTGGTGCCAGTTTGCTCCCACTCTTGTCTGGGTCCTTTCCCTGATCTTCTTCCCCAGCACGCTCCCTCCGCGCCACATCCCCACCTGGGACTTAAAACACATGAGCAGTGACAGACTGGTGCCCTTTGAACAATGTTCATTCATTCAGCAAACCTTTATCCATCCCCCAACGTGTATCAACCTCTAGGCTCTGGGGATATAGCAGGAGGCCAAATTCCTGACCACATACAGCTTTCAGTCTACTGTGTGTTGGGGGCAGAGGGAGGGGGAAGCGCTGTATTACTGGTAAACTAAGAAACTTTGTCACGCTGATGCATTCAACACCCCTCTCATTAACGGGGAGGCCTGACCAGGCCAGTGTCGGGACACTGGCGCCCTCCTCTGCGTTGTGAGGGGGCTGTAAGCTGGTCCGACGCTTGGAAAATTGTTTGGCACTTTCTGCTAATGCTACACATACCCAGGAATTCTCCTGGGTATATGTCCAACAGAAATGAGTGCTTGTGTCCACCAAAGACATACAGAAAGGCACAGACTAGAGTTTCAGAGCAGCTTTATTCCTCATAGCCAAACACTGGGTCCAACCCAGATGTCCCTCACAGGAGTATGAATCCGTTATTTCGAGGCCTGTTCGCACAAAGCAACATCACTCAGCAACACAAGACTGAGGCCGCAGGTGGTTAGAGAGAGCCTGAGGTTTGGCTTGGTGGGGGTGGGGAGTGGGGGACTTTAGCTGCCTCCTACAACCCCCCCCCCAACACCTCCCACACCTCAACATAACAAGAAAAGAAGAAAAACATCTTTAAGTGTGGTGAAATATTTAATATGGAAAAACTGATATTTTCTCAATCTTACGTACATGAGTAAGAGCACCTTTGGAAATTTTTGCTCTATTCATTAGGGTGCCTTCTACGAAGGAACTGCTCGGTCCATTTCCCTGGCTATCTTCTCCTAATCAAATGGGTCCTCCCTATATGTTTCCCTCCCCCCCTCTCCCCTCCCATTTGAGCTGGCACAAATAGCCGGCGGGTGTGTGTGTGTGTTTATGAGCCGGAAGCAGGAAAAGAGTCTCATGATTCTGGGTGAGCGTGTGTGTCTCATCATGGACCAGTGCCCTGTCCCCGGGCCTGGCACCTGGCAGCATCTCGGGGAAAGGTGGTTGGAAAGCCTAGCAAGAGCCACAGGTGGAAGGACAGAAAGGTTTTCGCCTCAGGGGGCTCCTCCTGGGGAAGGTCCTTCCAAAGCGGACCCACTACTGCCCTCTAGAGGTCAGCCCTGGGGACCTCAGGCAGCGCCCAGAAAGGGTGTGGTCCACCAGCCAGGCAAGTCCTATGAATGAGCCCAGTCTTCCCTCACACCCATGAAAGGGGCACTGTCCTGGGCCGCCTCGGCCCCTGTTGGTTTCAGCTCAGAAGGAGGATGTTGTTGCTTGAGGCTCTTTGGAGTTTCACAAAGGACAAGGAAAGGCACTGTAAGGCGGGCTTTACTTCTGACTTTTTTTTTTTTTTTCCTTCTCATTCCTCAAAACCGTTGGATGTGGAAAACCTTGCATTGACTTGTGAATTGCCAGTCTGTGTGTGTGGATGGAGGCGGGTGAGGACTTGAAGGGTCCAAATTCTTTTCACTCTCCTTGGAAGTTTCTCCAGAACTTGGCTGTCCATGGAGTAGCCTGCTCATTTCTGAGTAGCTAGGTCATTATTGGGGGCATGTTATCACTGGAGATGCTGAGGGCTTCTCTCCCCGACTCGTGTGCTGAGGTCCGATGGGCCAAGATGGTGCAGGGCGCCCCCCGGAAGTGAGGGCCTAATGTATCCTCGGGAGACAGTGCTGGGTGAGCACACTGGCTTGTCCGGGAGAGTGAGCACAGGAACGTTGTGTGCCGTGGCATCAGAGACTAGCTCAGAGGCATAAAGTGACTTACCAGCACGCTATTCAGTTGCACGCAAGTGAAACCAGCAATAGGTTTATTTCGTATATTGAAGGCAAAATTAGGAGTTAAATGCAAAACGGAGAAGGAAGCGGACAAGGAAAAACTGAAGACAAGTTGAAAAATCATGAACTTCATCTTTTCTTGGATGAGCTGCGGCTTAGCAGCTAGCTAAGAAGGCAGGCAGGATGGATGGGGCATCAGAGAAGATAGATCCAGTGGCTTGTGGATTCTCCAGAGCCTCTTGAGTGTGTGGCTGTGCTGTGTACCTGACACGCTGCCTGTTACACGGGTCTGCCCCATGACTCTCATAAACATTTCTCGGTGGCAAACGAATGCAAATAACCTAACTGTCCAACAAATGGAAACCTGCCAAATAAATTACAGTAGGTCCTCAGCATAGAATACCAAAAAGTGTTCATTTTTAAGTGTTAGAGTAGTTGAAGGAAACACTGTATTAAAAGGATAAGTAATAATATGGAGAGTTTGTTATGCTTTTTTTGGTTCCTCCCCAAGCATCACTAAAACAATAAAATAATTTTTTTTCCTAAATAAAATCATTGCTTTATGAGAATCTTAGTAGTGATGTTCATAAATATAGGCTCTCCACAAAGGATAACAAGTTAATTAAAATTTGCTTTAAAGCTAGACTAAAGGAACATAAACTAGGGCCTCAAAGGGTATTTTTTAAAGGCACACACCTGCAAAGACAGGAAGGAAGGAGGAGGAGGAGGCAAAAATGACAAAATTTAGGATCGCTTGGCTGCCGGGATGCACACAGGAGAGTCCCCGGAGATTTCTCACGTGACATGAAAGCAGACCAGGCAGGAAGGGCACAAAAGTCAGGAAGCTCCAAGGAGGAGTTTCTTAGAGAGGGTGACGCTGTGAGAAATAACATTTCCCTTTGTAATGTTAAACGGCCAAAGCTTTTTGTACTGAAATAATAACAATAGGGCAAAATAAACAAAGGAAAAGGAAAACTTTTTTTAAAAGACACCAAAAAGCTCATCAGGGTCTAATCAGGAAATAAAAACTAGAGATTATTTGCACAGAGAAAGCTCGATACAAAAGATTATTAACTGTCACAGTGGCTTGGGGTAAGGAGGGATTCCCTAGTAAAAAGTGAATAGAATTTTCTAGAATACAAGAATATAGCAGCCACCGCCTGCCCCAGCTGAGACTGAGTGCCAAGGAAGACCCTCCCCTCCACTCCCAGAGCTGAGATCCAGAGCGGGCACAGCCTGGCTCAGGAGGATGACGTGGCTGTGCTGGGGAGGGCGCACCCATCCTCCTGAGCCAGGGCTGGGCCCTCTCCAGGTGCCTGGATCTCAGCTCCGGGGCGGGGTGTGGTCTTCCTTGGCACCCTGTCTCAGCTGGGGTGGGTGGCGGCTGCTGCTCTTGTATTCTCGTGTCACCCCATATAGTAAGAGCCAGGCGTTCTGCTGAAAGAGTTCATAACTAACCAGGTCCAGGGAGACGTGGCTCCTTTCCAATAAGGAGGGCTGGGCGAGGTGAGCCCGTCCAGTAGGTGTCAGGAGGCAGGACTAGACTTGGGTCTCAATCTCTAGTTCTGATCCTGCGCTAACCGGTTGCGTTTCTCTGGGCAAGTTAACGTTAACTCCGGCCCAGTTTCTACATCAGCAACTGGAGGCGACTGGACCAAACCCAAGGCCAGTGCATCCTCGCAGGCCACTTCACGGCTGGCAGGTCGTGGGAAGGAGGGCATTGAGCTGCTTTGGTCGGTGTGTTTGAGGTTGGTTGATTTCCTCCTGGAAGCACTTTATAAAAGCAACATTCTGAGAACAACTCTCCATCTCCTGACAACAACCCTTTTCTCCCCCCCTCCCCCACTTCACCCCACCACCTGTTAGACCTAACTGATCCATCCTCCACTATCCCTCCCTCTAACGTGCCACGTGAGTATCAAGTAGGCACTAGGAAGAGCCACCGATGTTTTTATAGAACCAATATTTTCCTCAAACTTGTCAAGAAGTGAGTTGCCTGAGAATAACCTACCTACTGCTGGCTGACGTCACTGAATGGGTACACAGTGAATGACGCTGTGGCTTTAGTTCAGCCACCACTGCATCCTTGCTCAGTGTGCTTAGCAGGTGAGGGACAGTGTGCTCGGTCACCAATGTCTCGTCACCTCCTCCCAGGCTCCTGCACCTTACAACAGCAGAGCTCACCTGTCCTCCTTCCCTGGTGGTACCAGCTCCCTTCAATTTTCTTTTCTTTTTTAAAAATATATTTTATTGATTTTTTACAGAGAGGAAGAGAGAGGGATAGAGAGCTAGAAACATCGATGAGAGAGAAACATTGATCAGCTCCTCCTGCACACCCCCTACTGTGGATGTGCCCGCAACCAAGGTACATGCCCTTGACCGGAAGTGAACATGGGACCTTTCAGTCCGCAGACTGATGCTCTATCCACTGAGCCAAACCGGTTTCGGCCAATTTTCTTGATGCAGAATTCACTTCACTAGTTTCAGTGGGATCCATCATCGTGGGTGTATTTTCTTTAAAGAAGGAGGGTGTGTGTGTGTGTGTGTGTGTGTTCGTTCGGGTGTGCAGGCATCTCGAGACAATATGCCCCATAGGCCTTGCCTACTGCTGGACGGTTATCTGAGTCGTCGTACTTGACAAATTGTCAGAAAACTGGAAATTCTGAAACAGTTTTGGGAAAATGCTTGCAATGATGAAGGGGCCAAGAAGGAAAGGTGCAAAGTTCCCGATGCCCCGTGTTTGCGGGACCTGCTCTCCTAAACCTTCTCTTTTGAGAATTGAGTGTCTACGATGGGCCACGTATAGAGTCAGGGCTACGGAGAAACAGGTGTGAAGAAAACACTGTCCTCGGCCTTGCAGTGCTTACAGTCCAGGGGAGGGGTCAGATACAGCCCCAGAGATGTCAATGCACCACACAGCCTACAAGAGGTCCAAGCAGGGGACTGAGGCACAGAAGCCCAGGAAAGAAACCGCAGTGAGAGAGGACGGTCAGGAAAGGCTCCCTGAGCAAAAGGCCTTAGATACGGAGTGGGAAGTGGGGTGGGGGGGGTTTCCAGAGGAAGACTCTATCACAGCCATGTGGGGCGGCAGGGTGAGGGGGGCCAGGTGGCTTCTGAGAGTAAGTGAGCGCTTAGGGTGGAGGGTAAGGAATTAGCAGAAATCGGGCCCGGGAATGCTGAGCAGAGGAGTGGCCATTGGGTTCGGCAGGCTGTGGACAGGCCCCCGGAGGGTTCTGCACTGTATCCCCCACTGAGGACTTGTGTGCGTCGCCCTTGGCTGAAGGGGGGCAGCCGGATTCCTGCTGTGATTTTGACTGGATGCACTTGGACACCGCAGTGCCGAGAAGGTGCCCTGCGTGAGGCACGCCACAGGCGGAAATCATGCCGAAGTGCGGTCAGACCGGTCTTCCAGAGCCTTGCGGTTTGGGAACGAGGAAGAGAGAGAGGGAAGGTGGGGAGACTGGACACGGATGGCTAGAAGCACAGTGCATCACGTGTGTTGTGAAGGAAGTACCTTGAGAGTCTTGGCAAAGCGCTCGGGCCTTCCTAACGGGGGCTCTGCCTGGCCTTCCGTCTGTCTGTCTACCCTAGACTGTAAGCGTCTCAGGACGAGGGTCAGGCCTTCCTTGTCTTTGCATGGCCTGGGTCTGGCTCAGTGTGTGGCACTTGGTAGGCATTCACTGAATGAAGGATGGAAGGGAGGGAGGAAAGGGAGGAGGGAGTAACAACTCATCCATCATGTATCATCTGCTGAGTGTGCCTGTCTTCAAGTTCACCTAGCACTGTCTACCTGTAGTTCATATCGTCCCTCTCTCTGGCCCACCTTTCCCTCCCCTGCCCTCCCTCCCTGGTGGTAGCAGCCCACACTATCCTCCTAAACCCGGATTCTTTCAGGGATCACAGAGTCTGTTCTGCAGAACTTACATCCCCGTATTCCTTGCAGCTGCTTCCTGTGTGCTACCATGCTAACCCCTTCTCAAGCAATCGCAACCTCCACAGTACCTAGACCACACTGACTGCTGATTGATTGGGAAACAGGCCCATCCCAGGAGGAGAGGGCAGAAGCTGGCGTCCCGGCGTGCCCGGCACCGTGCTGGTGCTGTGTGGACACTCAGAGCCTGGATAAAGTGGCCCAGGGAAGGGACCCTCGGGGACAGGACAGTTCTGCTGTCTGAGAGCCTTTGGCTCAGAGGCCCTGACCCCACGGCTCTCCTCTGAGGACAGATGGGGGGAAGGTGTCTGTCCTGCAGCGTGTGGGGTGGACAGAGGGTTTGATGGATGTGAAATGAAGCCCTGGAGCGGAAACCGTAAACCATCCTCTCGGAATATCCTTAAAAGGGGCGATTGCCAGCAAACAGGCTGCGGGACGCGCTGGCCTCCTCCCTGGCCTCGCTGACTTTGTCAGCTGCAGGTGAGAACGGAGAGACCTCCGGGGGTAAAACGTCTTGGAGGAACTGTGGGTTTGCATGTTTGCTTTCTGATCTGAACATCAAATGAACAAGGTGCAGGGAGATTAGCTGACGACAGCCTATGTTCCTGTGCAGAGAAATAAGGAAGACTCATTACCATCCAGCTCCTTTTGCCAAGAATCGTGTACTCCACGGGCAGAAAAGGACTCCCCAACCTTTCCAGACCTTGCAATAAAAGGCTGATCCAACTTCTCCTGCCTCTGACCTCACAGCTGTGAATGTTTTCGGCAGAAGGGATGCCTCCCTCACTGGATTGCCTGGGGCTGGTGTCAAGGATCTCTAGGATAGTCTGAGAGAAGTGCTCACATTTCTGAAATCAGTCCTTAAACAACCTTGTGAACGGTAGGTACTATGATCAACTCCCATTTTCTGGACGAGGAGACCGATACTCTGAGAGGGTAAGGGCACAGCCTATCAGAAGGACTTACTCTTTCCACGACCCTCTGTGGCTTACGTGAACTATGCAGGCTGAAAGGAGCGTCTGAAGGCTGTCTTTCCCCATCACACCTCTTCTGTGTGGCTAACATGAATTATAATATTTCGGTGGCAGGAACACTAAGCCCAAGCTTGGTGTAGGGTGAATAAATGTGTGGATGCGTTGCACAGTGGTTGCTCTATGTGGAGTCAGTGGACAAGAAACAGCTGAAGGGCAGGGAGCATCTTTCAGGCCATTCCTGGAGAGCCTACAGGGTGTGTCTAGCATTGGAGAGCCAGCACTGCCCAGCCCTCACGGGGCTTACAGTCCATTGCCAGAGACAGACGTTAAACAACTAACACTGCAGTAAAAACTAATCACAATTTCGTTACACGCAACTAAGTGTAAGCTGGGAGCTTTGCTCTGGTCCGAAGGAAGAGCGATTGGAGCTGCCTGGAGGAAGGCTGGCCCCTCTTGGGCAAGGGGATGCATTTAGGTAGGCAGAAGTCCAGGCAAATTAAAAGGGCAAAAGGAGGAGGGGACATTGCTTCCCACCAACAGAACCTGACCTGAGGGCGCCCAACCCTCCAGCCCCATTGCCTGTGGAGGGAAACTAGGAAAGAGGAGGAAGCCAGAGAAGGGAGAGGTCACTTTCTGCAGGCAGGCCATTGACAGAAAGTGAGGAGGAGAGTCGAAACCGGTTTGGCTCAGTGGATAGAGCGCCAGTCTGCGGACTGAAAGGTCCCAGGACTGAAAGGTCCCAGGTTCGATTCTGGTCAAAGGTATGTGCATTGGTTGTGGATACGGAGATGTGCAGGAAGCAGCTGGTCTGTTCCTAGTTCTCTATCCCTCTTCCTTCCTCTCTGTAAAAAATTTAAAAAAGTAAATAATTTTTTTTTTAAAAAAAGTGAGGAGAGCAGGCTTGCAAGCAGCCAGCCCAGGACTGAAAGGGTTAAGGGCTCGGGGAGGGGGCGGTCCAGAGCGGAGACGATAGCCCCGCCCACCAGAGGGCAGGGGCGTGGCCTCGAGGAAGGAGCTCTATGATTGGTCGAGAGGCAGGAGTTACGCTAGGACGGTACCAACGGTCGGGAGCCCGAGAGGCAGGGGGTGGGGGTGGGACCGCAGGCTCCGCACGGGGAGAGGGCCGGGAATGGCCGGGCCCGGGGCGGGCGGGAGCCACAGTGGCGGCATCGGTGCCGGCGGCTGGGACCGGTGAGCGCTGCGTTGGGGGGGTGGGGGGGCGGCCCCTCCCCAGAGGTGGCGGGGCAGCGGGGGCTGCGGTGCCCGGCGGCGGCGTGGGGCGGCCACGGAGCGAGCCTAGGGCCCCGGCAGGTGAGCGGCCGGAGGGGGGCGGAGGGTGTGTGACCCCGGGAGCCCCGGGCTCTGCCCCTGGGCAGCACTGGCGGGAAAGTGCGGGGCGCTCGGGGCGGGGCACGCGGGGCGCCTCCCCCGGGCAGCCCGGCGCCCGGGTCCTCAAGGGTCTCCGGGGGCCGCCGCCGGCCCCCGAGGGAGAGCGGCCGGGCCGCGTCACCCGGTCCCCGCGGGCCGGGGCGGCTGGTGGGACGTGGCCGCGGCTGGCCTGAGGCGCCGGCCTCACCTGGCTATGCCTCGGGCCGCCGGGGGTCCTTCTAGGGACGCGGTCACCTGAGGCGATGGGCACTGGGGCTGCCCTCACGTCCCCTCGGGCGCCAGTTGCGGGGAGGAGGGGCCCCCGGAGAAGATCGTGCACCCCCGGGCCCACCCGCCTCGTGGCCGGGAAACGCGGGTGACCTGCAGGCCCCGGGCGGGCAGAGGGGCAGCTGTGCCCAGGGCCGTGTTCCCCTCGGGGTCCTACACCCCCAAGCTTGTCCTCGGGAGCGATTTAAGGAAATGATAACGCGGGTTGCACTTGAGATTTCACTTCCGGGTGTGATGGCCCCACCCTCAAGAAAGAGCCTAAAATGTTGCTGTTAGTGACTGAGCGGTTGTCTAGCTGCGTCCTCGGTTGGTTGTGGGGTTTGATGTGAGTTTAGTTGTAATCGGGGAGGAAGAGAAGGAAGGGGTAGGAAGAGGTTGGAGGGAAAGGGAAAGAGGACAGGGCATGGTTGGTCATTAGGGAAATCTTAGTCCTTTCGTGGCCATATAGCATCATTTGGATGGCTGAGGAGTTTGTAATAATTGGGGAGATGGGAGATGCTGATTTGAGACTCTGGGCTTGAGTCGAGGGCCAGGTGTCAGGATATCATGTCCACCCTGCCAGTTGATCTCTGGAGGTTGGATTTCTCACCTTGAAAAGAAAGTAGGCATTATGGGATCCATTAGCTGCGAACGTGTAGGACTTTATAAACATGCAACCTAGTCATTAAGATTGCTTGATGACCAGTTATGCCTGTTCTTCTGGAGCTGTAAAGGGAATGCCCGGATTTCATTGGAGTCGGTTGGACACCTCAGCGTGCTTGCGTATGACAAATGTTCCTTGAGTTGATGCAGGACCTTTGAGCTAAGCCTTAGAGCGTGCCACATACAGAATATGGTTATCATCAAGACATGTCTTCCTGAATCCGAGGGGCAGTGTAAAGAAGCTAAATTACTTACCTAGACTCAGAGCCAATCTAAGGTAGATTTAAAATGTTTTGTTTTCAATTAACAACTTCTCTAAAGTTTGCGAAGGTGTTGGACTTTGGCCCCTAGAACCATACAATGCACTCAGTCCACAGGCAGCCTTCTGTATTTGAAAGTGCTTATCAAAGATAAAAAAGCACAAGCAAGTAATTCGGACTCTCAGCTCACAGTAGAGTGCAGTGGTAGGAATGAATGGAGATAAAAGATGATGGGGAAATCTTGGCACTCATAACATTCCTTCAGTGTGTCTGGTGAAAATGTGACATTCATTTGTTCTGTTTGTTTCTCTGGAACCAGTAGGACGATAGCTATGATTTGGTTAAAGAATGAAAACTTGAAAGCACATGTTCTACTCTTCTTTCTAGGTACTTTGAATTAATGAACAAACAAATCATTATTTACTGTTCCTATCTAATCCTCTCTCTCTTTTTTAAATTCTCACCCAAGGACTTTTTCATTGATTTTTTTTTAGAGAGAGGAGAAGGAAGAGGGGGAGAAACATCAATTATTGGCCTCCCAGACATGCCCCAGGGGAACTAAACCTGAAATCTAGGTATGTGCCTTGCCGGGAAATTAAACCTGAGACCTTTTGGTGTGCGGGACAATGCTCCAACCCACTGAGCCACACTGGCCAGGGCCATCAGCTAATCCTTATGTCACAGAGTTATTTCATATTGAATTGCTGATTCCTTGGCTTTTAGTCTGTTCTCTTGATTTCCATTTGTAGACTCCAACTCTTTCACACAGCCTTAAAGCTTCTGCTCTTTATCTTTTCTGAATTTTGAATTCCTAAATGTTTCTTTTCCTTGCTGGCAGTCGTCAGCTTCCCAAACTTTGTATGACCTGCAATTTCAGTGGTGTAAACCCTGAAGCCAGATACTTGAGCTCTTGAATTGATAACTTTTTACAGTAGTAACCACAGTGGTTGTGTCTCGGTGAATGCTGCAATCACAGACAGAATCAGAAGGCTGCTCTTTGTTTTCTGTGGCCATAGTTGCAGACAGTAAAAAGGAGATAATCTTCTGACGCTGGTGTCACGTCACTCCAGGACTACGTGCTGGTGGTTTGTAGATGGGGTGGAAAGCACAGTTGCAATGAGGCACTACAGTTTGTTGTAATAGTGATGGTGATTGGGGAACTCTTCTCTCTGTACCTAACTGTACATAGCATAGAGTAGATGCGCAGGAAATATTTGGTAGGTGAATGAGTGAATGGAAAACAGTATGAAGAAAGGGAAAAATTCTAATACATAGACTAAATCGTTTCATTCCTCTTTAAAAAAAAAATGTTTTGGATTCCTGGTGAAATTATGTGGTGGGTATCTGTAAAGGGTGTTCCTTGCTGGAGCTGCTCTGAGATCAGATTGTGTGATTATGTGATGCTATAGCCACCTGCAGCCTGTGGTGCTCCGGGCAGGTGAAGCTTCACAGACTTTACTTCCGTCTTCTCTGCTTAGGCCCACGGTCGGCAAACTGCGGCTCTTTGGCCCCTTGAGTGTGGCTCTTCCTCAAAATACCACGGCCTGGGCGAGTCTATTTTGAACAAGTGGCGTTAGAAGAAGTTTAAGTTTAAAAAATTTGGCTCTCAAAAGAAATTTCATTCATTGTTGATATTTGGCTCTGTTGACTCATGAGTTTGCCCACCACTGGCCTAGGCTAACTAGGCCAGTGAGAAGTTAGATTGATAGTATTTTTGCAGTAATAGAAGGACTATATCTCTTGGTGATTGCCAGTAACACTGAGACCTAACCCTCGCTGAATGCTTCTCCAGCAGCTCTTCATGCTACGCCTCTCCGTCCTTCCCTGACCCGCCGTGTTACTCCCAAGGACAAGAGACTCATAGCACAGGCCTGGGGTATGGACAGGAGCCCTCATTAGCACAGGCCTGGGGTATGGGACAGGAGACCTTACTTTGCAACTAAATCTAGCTCTGACCCACTGATAATGCCAATATGATTGCTGGAGAGAATGTAATGTAAAGATCTAACAACGGTATTATCTTTCTTACCCAGAAGTAAAAGAGGAAAGGCCTGGCTCTGCACTTGATGTCTTGGGGTGTGTGTGGGGGGCGGGGGGAGGGTGTCAGTTATCCCGGTATAAGATAAAAGGAGGCTGATGTAGAAAAGAGATAGTAAGCTTTGGTGTGTGTGTGTGTGTACTTTGGTGGGGTCTGTACTTTCTGAGACGGTAACAACCATATGGAGGGGAGGGTACGATATGAAAGGAGGTCAAGGAATGTGAAACATGAATGAGTATAGAACCAAGTACAGGTGAGGCAGTGAAGTCCATCATTCCATCTCTCAAATGCTGACTCTCTGCTTTATGTATAGAGCAGTACCTCATTTACTACTGTAAGGGAATAAAGTATTATGTACAAAAAAAAATCTTAATTTACCTATACTTTTTGTGGAAAAAAATTACAGTGTATTATGTGCTTTGTTTGCTTTTTAAACAGTATGGCTTAAACAAGGTCATTCCTGGCATCCATTACGAAGAGTAATGGAGTGGGGCTTTGAGGTGATTGAAATATGCAGGTTGTTTGCCCTGTCTGCTTTTTGAATTCTTAATCTGCTTTTTATAGTCAATCTGTCTCTTCTTCCAAAGGTGGGAAAGCTGTGCTGTTGCTGTAGTTAGTGTCCTTGCTGCCCTCTTTTTAATTTGCAGCTTCTGGTCTGTGGAGTAGCAACCCAGATAACTCTGCCTCCTGCAATTGAATGTAAAGCAGCTAAATAGGCTTCATGAGAGTCTGCAGCCTCTTCTCTGTTAATGGGTGAACTTCGGCTGCCCCCAAACCTTTTACTTATTTCTTGTTTCCTATCCTGGTTTAGATCAGGAGTGGGGAACTGGGGCTGGCCCTGCCAAGGCATTAGGGGTGAGAGTTAATTAAATGTTTGACCAGTTGCAAAGTAGCAGGCTAATTTTTAAATTGATAATTTTAAATGGTCTGTGAATATCATAAACATCCAAATGGCCTTGGCAGAAAAAAGGTTCCCACCCCTGATTTAGGCAGTGAACTTCACTATATATAGGTGCGTTTATGTTCCTGTTGTCCTTTCTGTAGAAAAAGAAAATGATGTGCAAGTACTAGTATTGGTTCTTGTTTCAGAAAGCATTGCCGCTACCACTTGAAACTCTGGGTCCAGCCCTGTCTTGTATCACTCATGGGCAGTTCCTGGAGCATTTCCAGCTCATCTTTACTCCCAGTCCCACCAGTCCCAGGATCCAGGCTGACAGCAGTATTGCCTTAAAGGCTGGAAACAGAGTATGCAGAAGGCAGCGATTTAGAATTGAGTGTATAAAATTGGTATACAAAACTGCTATTTCTGCATTTTTTGGAACTTAGTTTCCCTGTGTCTGTAAAAAGAGGCCACCTATAAACCAAAGAGCTGAAGAAATTGTTCAACAGAGACCATAAAGGTCTCTCCTCCTTGCTTTTCACTCCTTTTATTCAATAACTTTTATTGAGGACCTCTCATGTGCCCTGCACTGGGCTAGCTTACTTGGAAGTACAAAGGGAGTAAAACATATCTCCTGTCCTTAAGGAACTCACAATAGTAGAGATAGGCATTCCAAAAAGGTGTGTGTGTGTGTGTGTGTGTATGTGTGTGTGTGTGTATTCAAGGGATTATGGCTGGAGCCACCAAGCCATAATTCAGCAGAGACCTGCTTGAGGTTCTGCTTCTAAAGTGATTTGTGGCCTGTCAGCTTGACACCCCTCTAGAACTTAAGGTTTAAAAATATGAAGTGTTATTGTTGCATAAAGTTTTATATACCTTTCCAAGAACTGTAGTGAACCTAACAGTTAAGATGGAAAACATGAAAATTTAACGGAAAATGTTCTATTAACTGAAATTTGATATTTCCACACTATATAGAAATTGCATCCCACAGTAAGCCTTCAATAGTTATACACTAATAACAGAGCAGTGAAATACCTGAAACTCAGGAAGGTTCATTATTCTGGGCCCATATGAAACAAAATGCAAATTCTTAGGCATTTCCAGAGTTTTAGATCAGTGAACACTGCCTGTGTTGGCTTTTAAGAACAGACTTCACTAGCAGTCTGAGCTAAAAACATTTTTTCTTTTGCATTTTCAAGGAGGATGGTTAGAGGGCTGCCCTAAATCAAGGTTTAAATGGGACAGATTGCAGGCATTAAGTTTTTTTCAAAGAGGGAACAAGCACTGTTGCCTATTTCATTTTTACTCTCACACCCAGGAGGAAAGAAAGGCTACTTAATGCTTCATGATGCCCACTGAGTATTTCAGGTTGGCTTCTTTCATAGGAACTGTCAGAGGATTACACCTCAGGGATTCTGAGCTTACGGAGAGGAATTCATGTTTAAGAAGTGAAGACAGGGAGGAAAAGCTAGCACTCAGAACAATGTGGCCTCTATGGAAATTAGATTTTCTATGCCTGTAACTTTACTCCTTATTTGTTGTTGTTAGTCTTCACCTGAAGATATTTTTCACTGATTTTTAGAGTGGAAGTGAGCGAGAGAGACAGAAAGAGAAACATCAATGTAAGAGAGAGACATTGATTGGTTGCCTCCTGTGCCCTGACCAGCGCCAGGGATCGAGCCTGCAATCTAAGTATGTGCTTTTGACTGGAATCGAACCCAGGATCTTTCTCCCATCCAAGTACTAACCAGGCCCGACCCTGCTTAGCTTCCGAGATCAGACGAGATCGGGTGCGTTCAGGGTGGTATGGCCATAGACCGAACCCAGGATCTTTCTGTCTGCAGGCTGACGCTCTATCCACTGAGCCTAACTGGCTAGGGCTTAAGTTATTCTTAAGGCTTAAGAGTTTAAGGACATGCAAAGCTGTCATCTTTAAGCTAATTTTCCCAACTGAAGAATATTGTGAAAGGCATTCTTTCAACATTTTTTTGTGATAGAATAAGTTCATGCTTCTTATTTGTTTCACTTAAATTCACAAAAGATTGAATGTGGTGGAATTGAACTTTGTAGAGGAGAGAAACAGGTTCAAATGAGTGACAGAGCCAGTCTTGTGCTTCACATAGTACCCACTCTGAATATGCATGCTTGCTTGCAGTCCTTTTTTTTTTTTTATTAATATATTTTATTGATTTTTCACAGAGATGAAGAGAGAGGGATAGAGAGTCAGAAACATCGATGAGAGAGAATCATCGATCAGTTGCCTCCGGCACACCCCCCACTGGGGATGTGCCTGCAACCAAGGTAGACACCCTTGCCCAGAATCAAACCTGGGACCTTTCAGTCCGCAGGCCGATGCTCTATCCACTGAGCCAAACCGGTCCCGGCTGCTGTCTTTTTTTGTGTGTGTGTGTGCTTATTTTTTTAATTTAATAAATCTTTATTGTTCAGATTACGTATTATAATTGTTTCTCCTTTTTTCCCCCTCATAGCTCCCCTCCACTTGGTCCCCACCCCACCCTCTGCTCTTGCCTCCCCCCCTGCTGTCCTCATCCATAAGTGTATGATTTTTGTCCAGTCTCTTCCCGTATCCCCCACCCAGACACCCCTCTCCCCCTGAGAATTATCAATCCCCTCCCATTTTATGCCCCTGATTCTATTATATTCACCAGTTTATTCTGTTCCTCAGATTTTTAATTCACTTGACTTTTAGATTGACTTGTTGATAGATATATATTTGTTGTTCATAATTTTTATCTTTACTTTTCTGTTCTTTTTCCTCTTTTTAAAGAACATCTTTTAGCATTTCATATAATACTGGTTTGGTGGTGATTTACTCCTTTAGCTTTTTCTGATCTATGAAGCTCTTTATCTGCCCTTCAATTCTGAATGATAACTTTGCTAGGTAGAATAATCTTGGTTGTAGGTTCTTGCTATTCATCGCTTTGAATATTCTTGCCACTCCCGTCTGGCCTGCATAGTTTCTGTTGAGAAATCAGCTGATAATTGTATGGGTGCTCCCTTGTAGGTAACTGTTTTTCTCTTGCTGCTTGTAAGATTTTCTCTTTGTCTTTTGCTCTTGGCATTTTAATTATGATGTGTCTTGGTGTGGTCCTCTTTGGATTCCTTTTGTTTGGGGTTCTGTGCGCTTCCTGGACTTGTAAGTCTATTACTTTCACCAGGTGGGGGAAGTTTTCGGTCATTATTTTTTCAAATAGGTTTTCATTGTCTCTCTCTCTTCTGGCATCCTCACAATTCTGAGGTTGGTATGCTTGAAGTTGTCCCAGAGGCTTCTTATACTATCTTCAACTTTCTGGATGCTCTTCTTTTCTTCTCCAGAGGAGTGTCCTTTGCCTCTTTGTATTCCAAATTTTTGACTTGATTCTTGCATTCTTCTAGTCTGCTGTTGGGTCTCTGTATAATATTTTTTATTTCAGTCAGTGTATGTTTAATTTCTAGTTGGTCCTTTTCCATATCCTCAAGGTTCTCTTTCATATCCTTGAGGATCTCTGGAATTATTTATTGGCTAAATTTATTGGCCTTTTCTAGGAAATTCTTGAAAAAACTTATAACTATGGTTTTGAACTCTGTGTCCAGTCATTTGTTCTCAGTTTCTTTCGTTTGTGATGTTTCCTTGTCTCCTTATTTTCTCTGCTTCCCTGAGTTGGTAGGGTATCTTTGTGTGCTGGGTGTCCTATATGGTTCAATGGGTCAGCCTCCCAGTTACCTGATCTGGACACTCTTGGTGCACCCCTTTGTAGATTGTGTGTATAGCTTTGTTATAGTTAAGTCTTGATTGTTGTTGGTGTCACTAGGAGGAATTGACCTCCAGGCCAATTGGCTTTGGGGACCTACTGTGTCTTTAATGGAAGAATTGCTGTGCTGGAGACACGTTTATGGGGCAGGACTTGTTCCAGTAGGGATTTGGTGTTCACTGTGTCTGCCTCTTGAATGTGTCCCTTATGAGAGTAGTTGAAATCTGGTGTCGACTCACACTGACCACTAGATACACTAGTTTCTGGATCTCCAATGAGGTGCAGGTCAGCTACAGTCTGAGGCCACCCAGCAGGAGCTACAGCAAGAACTATAATTTTTCTCCTCTTTGCTTGGGACTTGGACGTTTTGTAGCAGTCTGACTGGGGCTGCAGTTTATCTCATTAAGCTGCCACATTGCAGGCCATTTAATATGCAAAAGCCACTGTGTAGAACCAGGGTGGGTTTGTGAAATGAGCGGGGCCTCAGGGCATCACTAAGCTGGGGTGTGGCAAACAGCAATGGCTGCCATCAGCCTTCTCTGCCTTTCCGTGTTTATAAGTTCCCACCTGCACTCCAGCGCAGTAAACAATGATTGCTGTGTGCACCTCTGCAAAAAAGTCACCCTCACTTTGGGACCCAATGCCCGACAGACCAGCTTCTCCCCGTAGGTGTCTGTATACCCCGAGTGTCCCCAGAAACTGGATTTCAAAGTGATCGGGAGCTTGTTTCCCTTTGGGTTGAAAAAGAACCCCGCGCCCAGTTGTCTGTCACCAGCCCGATTTGCGTGCCTCTGTACCTCAGCTTTTCAGCGCCTGTGCTCCTTTCTCTTTCCTTCTGGTTGTAAGACTTCCGTTCAACCAGCTTTCCCGTGGTTCTGGGAGACAGACATTTTGTCTTTTAGTTGTAGTTTTGAAATTGTTGTGCACAGCGGCAGATTAGTTGTTTCCTTTGCCGCCATCTTGGTTTTCCTTGCTTACAGTCTTAGCTGCTCCTCAAATTGGGAAAGGATTTGGTTCAGGGATATAAAACTACTTGAACCCAGTAATGCAACAAGTTTAGAGAGTGACTAACTCAGAAGACTATAACCAGTGAGAGTTATTTTCTTTGTAATTCTTTCTCCTTTCAGGAAGTCATCTTTCAGTTGTTGATAACAGTAATAATGACTAACAAGCAATTGCTATGGGTTGTCCAGGCACTAATTTTAGCAAAGTGCACATGGTAATGTCATTCATTTTTAACAACTCTGTTGAGCTAAGTAACAGTGTTCTTATTTTATTTTTCATTATGAGGAGACAGGTCCAGAATGGTTATACATTAAAGCACTTTCACAAGTCCCGCAGTAGGGGGTACAGCAGGCATTCAGGCCAGGCATTCACCATCAGAGCACATACCCTTAATCCCTCGGCTACAGCAGAGTTTATAGTTAGAATAAGAAGGTGAATTTAGAAACCATTTCTTAAGTGGCGAATTAGCTGAGAAAGGAAAACTATATGCAGATACTGATTAATGTTATTATTTGGTATACGTTGTTGTTTTAAGTGAAGACTGCCATTTGAAGCTGAAAAAGAGGTGTAGCCCTAGCTGGTTTGGCTCAGTGGATAGTTTGGCCTGCGGACTGAAGGGTCCCAGGTTCGATTCCAGTCAAGGGCACATGCTGGGTTGCAGCTGGATTCCCCCTAGTAGGGGGTATGTGGGAGGCAGCCAGTTGATGATTCTCTCTCATTGATGTTTCTATCTCTCTATCCCTCTCCCTTCCTCTCTGGGAGGAGGGGGGGGTGAAGAGAGAGAGATGTAATATGCTATGATGGTGGGCAGCTGGTGGCAGTGCAGGGTGGGTGGGCTGGCTTCCTGAAGCTACTTGGGGTTTGTTCAGGTCGTAAACAATGCCATTTAGTACTGGAGGCTTTGACTTCCTGGTTAGAAGCACACAGTGCTAAGTGGAAAGGTTTCTGAATGCTCTTGCTTTTACTTATAATAATTGCTACTAACCATCAAGAGAGACTGCTTTATTTCTAGGAGACTATTGATGATAATATAGCACAATGCTCTACTGTCACTACCAACTACAAAACAAAAGGGCAATATATCAGACTTAGCCCAGGTGAAAGTGTGTGTTTCTAATTTTTTTTCATTAAAGGGTTGTGATTTTTGCTTTTATTTATGGTTTGGCTGAAGTATAAAGGTTAGGCTTTATAAATGGGGCATGTGTAATAGTGTGAGTTTATGTATAAGGGTAGCCTTAATTGCTCTAATGTATGTAAATGGATTTAGTGATCCAGTTGAGATTCTTTTTTTTTCTTGTTACCTTTAAGAGTCCTTAATTATGTATCTTCCTAAATATCTACAATGACAAAGAAAGCAAAATGGCATATTACTTTCATAATGAGTTTATTCTATAAGGCATTGATAATAATTTACAAATACGGCCTAACAATTAATTTAGTCTTTATTTAATAGTGAATTTAATGTTTCCCCTTTCCCTGAGCAAATTGTTGTTGTTGTTTTTGTCCCATAACCTTTGGAGCACCCCCCCCCCCCATATTTTTAAGGTCCCCCAAATGGTTGATATGTATAGAATAGATGTGAGAATGTGGATTTTACAAACTACCCTAAAATTTAGTGGCTTAAGATCATGATTAATTCTTATAATTATGTAGGACAGCTGGATTCAGCTGTTTGGTTTTTCTGCCCACATGGTATAGGCTGGGGCCACATGTGTGGCTGTATTCAATTAGCATTTTAACTGGAACTATAATGCCCTTGATCGTTTCACTTCTGTGTCTGGCACCTCAGCTGGGGTGCCAGAAGAGCTAGGGGCTGGCCAGGCATCCTTCTCCCTACGGGTCTCTTATCATTCAAGAATCTGCCCTAAGTGCTTGGTTCAGTCCCAAGTGGAAACTGTTAGGTCTCTTAAGCCCTAAGCCCAGAACCAACACAGCTACTTCCACAGTATTCAAATGACGAAATTTGTGCAAGGGGCTTGGCCCTCGCAGCCTCAGCTTCGTCCGGAAGATCATCTGGAAGGTCATTTAGCTGTCTGTCTAACTAGCATATTACACTTTTATTATTATAGATATATGACTTGGAGACCTCTGCGCCAATGTTTTTCTCTATCTATATTTCTCCAGACATCAGCCAGATTCTGGAACAGAGAACTTTATAGTGGGTCCTCACTTCTGTGTTATCTATCACTCTTCTCTCAAACAACTTAAAAGTCCTAAGTTTATCATCCATGTAGGATGATGTATGTGTGTGTAGAATGAAAGTAAATAGAGCCTCCATAGCAAGCCTCATTTAGGTGATGGAGCTGAGAGTGAAGCCAGAGTTCAGTAAGAAAATTCCTTATAAAGGTCTACCTTCCAGAACTCGAATCTGGGAGTTTATGCCAACTTTTAGTGTGAGGACTACTATTTGCACTGCCTCTTTTCTATTTAACATTTTTGAGTTATGTTATTACCTTGAGTTTATTTGTTCTCTGAGGTGGGCTCTGCTCCACATAACAGAAACATGAAGATAAATGACCATACTCTAACTGGGCAGTGTTACACTGTTAGAGGCTTTTACAAGAGGAGGTGAGGGCATGAAATAGTGCTGGAATGCAGGTGAAGTTTTCATGAATAATTTGGAAATACCTGGTGATATTGCTTTAATTTCCTTAATATTTGTAATGGGCATCTTAGAAACCCAGTTTGTAGATGATATAGTGTGCTGCTATCTCAAAGAAGATAATATACCATGGAAAGCCTGTCTTGGGCACCCTTTTAAGAATACAGGAGTAAAGTATCGTTAAAAGATGGAATTAATCCATGTCATACATTTTTTTCTGGAAGAGGAGTCTTGCAAACTCAATTAAAAAAAAAATTTTTTAATCCTCACCTGAGGATATTTTTCCATTGACTTTTAGGGAGAGTAGAAGAGAGAGGGAAAGACGAGAGAAACCGATGTGAGAGAAATACATCCATTGGTTGCCTTCTGCACATTCCCCAACCAGGGCTCAGGCTACAGGGGGGGCTTGGGGTAAGGGGTGGGGGGTGGGAGAGGAGCCTGCAACCAAGGTACATGCCCTTGCCAGAACTGAACCTGGGACCCTTTGGTCCGCAGGCTGACGCTCTATCCACTGAGCCAAACTGACTAGGGCAAACTCCAACTTTTGTAGAAATTCCACTATAATCTCTGCTAGTAGATTGTCGATTTCTTAAATATCTTTGTGTTTTCTGAAATGTCAGTAGCAATAGTATAGGTAGAGAAGTAGATTGCCAAAAAAGGAAGGACAGTAGATTATGGATAGCCAACGCCAGTTGATACATACTCATTTAGGTTGAAGCTGAGAAGAGAGTGATGCCTGCCCACGAGATTGGCTGAAGCCATGTAGGGGAGGGCTTTAATGCCTTGCTAAGGAATTTGTGGAAATCAAACGTGGTATGTGATTAGAAAACGTGTTGCTGCATTTTCTAGTCTGGATTGGAGAACCTGGTGGCCGAGAAGGCCGTTCTTTCAGTAGAAGGTGATAAGCACTAAGTTAAATTGGCGCTGTGGGGATGGACAGTTGGAGAGAACAGTGCCAAATTGTGTGATATTATTCTGCCCCGGGCTGATGACATCTCAGCATGAAAACTTGCTTAGTCTCTTTTTTAAACCTGCTCTGCCTGTTAATCTGCAGTGGTAAATAGTGAAATAATCTGACAGTTGAACTCTTCAGTTCACTTGATAGAAACTTCCAGTTGAATGGATGAATTGTTTTCAGCCCTGAATTGATAAACGTGTTCTTCTGAAGCCTTTTCCAAAGGTTAATAAGGTTGCAGAACTTAAAAGCACACACTCAGACTGCAGAATTGGACAGTTGGTTTTGTATGAGTTTTGAAGCTGCTAGAACTTTCTGTATTGGTAATTTGAAAAAATAGCTCAGTATTCCTAACCATTATTCTAAATGTTTACATATGATATATTTATATAGCATGATGTAATTCCTGTTATTATAAATGAAATGAGCAGCATCATTAGAAGTTTATAGGTTAATCAGACTTTAGTTCTGAAGAATGTTTTATGGCAAATGAAACGCTGTTGAACCGATGCCTTTTCTAAAACTACCAGGGCTGTACGGAGCTGTAACTGGAGGTGCTGAGGAAGCGATTGGTGACACAGCGAGAGTTCCGTGTTCCCTTTCATCACTGCAGTGAGAAGTGTGTACTGTTGAACAAATAACTGAAGAAATCGTGTGGTTCAGGTCGTGTTGAGACTAGCAAAAGCCTGCAACCTGTTCTCCTAGCATTGCTGTTATCATTAATCACAGGGAACTGTTTTACTGAATGCCACACCAAATTTGGTAACTGTCACAATTACATTTTGTATGCACTGGGATTGCCTTTGTTTCAGCTAACAGTGTTACATACTCCCTGAGAAATGATGATGATGAAACAGAACAGGTGGCTGGAGAACATTAGAACTTGAATTTGACTCTGATTTTTCTACTTCTTGAAAACGAACATGAAAAGAATAGTTGGTCACTTACTAAGAAGACACTGCATATCAGCAGGCTCACCTCAAAGTGCTCCTTAGAACACATTTATTTGCTGAGTAGACTGTTGGGGATGTGCTTCAGCTGCTGTTAGGGGAACAGTCAGTCTCCAGTTGGGGTGGATGTGCTTCAGGCGGAATCATTTACCCAACCTTTTGAATCGGTTTTATTTCTTCGATTAATGGTTTATGTTGTTAAATGAATTGGAGAGTGAGGCGACACCCTGTTATCTTCTTGTCATCTTTGTTTTAGCCCAATATTGGGCTGTCTGTAAGCACACGGAGAGCAAGCTTGTGCAGGATTTCAAATGACCCTGTGGGCTAGAAAGCAACCTGTCAGCATGCAAATGAGGCTGGATTGTATGCTCTTGACACCCTTACACAGATCATGTATCTGGAATATTTTAGCTTGAGAATTGACTGAATGTGATTGGCCCCAACTGCAAGTAGCACTTCTTTATGTCTGTGGCGTCAGTGTTTTTGTTATGTGCTTGATCAGTCCAGACTTAATTGTGTTGCTATAGTACCAGGTTTCATTAGTGTTCCTGTCATGTTTCACTTATAGCCAGATGGTATAGGGATATGTTTTTCCTTTACTTAGTTTATCCAGATTTGGTTATCCATATTTTACAGAGATTTTAATTTTGAAAAATAATTAGTGGGAGGCTGAATAAGTAGAGATGTGTTTGGATGTTCTATGTAAATACATGGTCAGCAGATATGACATGTATCATATGAAAGATATTACTGCTGGGAACTTGGATTCGGAGGAGTTATTTGTCTCTTCTGTACTCTCATTGGCATTTTTAGGAGTTCCTGTCTTACAGTGTGTCATAAAACTTACCTTCAGAGAAGAGAAGAACTGGAAAGCTACCAGATATTGGTGGTTTGGATGTTCAAAACTCCTTTATGGATTTTGAAAGGTAAAAATGAAAGTTATGTTATACAATCCTTTTTTCTTTTTAATCCTCACCTGGGGATATTCTTTCCATTGATTCCTAAAGGGAGTGGGAGGGAGGAAGGGATAGAGGAAGAGAGAAACATCTATGTGAGAATTGTCTGCCTACCTCTCATGCCCCAGCTGGGGTGGGAAGTGAACCTGCAGTCCAGCCCTTGACAGGAATCAAACCCCAAGACCCTTTGGTTTGAGGGCCAGTACTCTCCCATGAGCCACACTGGCCAGGGCAGATTTACTCAATTCTTAATATTTTACTTTCATTGTGTTTTTCCTCGTTGTTTTGGTTTTGGGGAATTCGTAGCTGTCCAAATGGCGACTAGATGGCTCTGCATCTTTTAAAGCAGTATTGTTCTTACCTATTAAGTTTTTCCCCCAGACTAGTTAATGTTAAGTTATTAGGTCTTCTCAAGCATAGGATTAGCAAGGCGCAATGTATTTGAGGCTTGCAAAAGTTTCAAAGGGAAGGACAGGATTTCTGATTGAATTTTGCTTTATACTTGGGCTTGCAGGAATTGTGGGAGGTGCTTCAGTGAAGAAATGGACCAGTGTGTATAATCATGGAGTCTCCTTGCTAACCATCACCACCTGCTCTCCCTGATACGTGTGAGAGAGAGAGTGGGTCTGGGGAGAAGGAAAGAGGTCATCATGAAGCTGAAGCAGCGAGTCGTGTTGTTAGCAATTCTCCTTGTCATCTTTATCTTCACCAAAGTTTTCCTGATTGACAACTTAGATTCATCGGCTGCCAACCGAGAGGACCAGAGGGCTTTTCACCGAATGATAGCTGGCTTGCGGGTAGAGCTGGCATCCAAGCTGGACCACACCTTGCAGTCTCCCTGGGAGATTGCAGCCCAGTGGGTGGTGCCCCGGGAAGTGTATCCTGATGAGACACCAGAGCTGGGGGCAATCATGCATGCCATGGCCACCAAAAAAATCATTAAAGCTGATGTGGGTTACAAAGGGACACAACTGAAAGCCTTACTGATACTTGAAGGAGGACAGAAAGTTGTCTTCAAACCTAAGCGGTAAGTCGTTATCTTAGAAGTTACACGTGCTAGTTGGTTGATGTGTGTGATTTGGGATTGTGTAAGAGGGGTCATCTCCTTCTCTTGGTTTTCTCTTCAGTAAAATGAGAGGGGTAGACTGGAAGATCTCTGAGGTCTTTTCTAGGCCTTAATGCTTTGTGAGTCTTTGAGTAGGGGAAATTTTAGGAACATGATTTGGTTCCATTTAAGACAATTTTTTTTTTTTTACAGTTACAGCTGTCCTTCTAAATTTATCAAATATCTACTATGTTCCAGATGTTAGAGATACAAAATGAGTTGGTTAGGAAAGAAGCCAGTTGTCACCAAAACTGTGCAGTTAGAGACTAGATAACTCATGTTTTAGAGAAGGAATTTGCCCAGAACTGGAGTGGGTTTTGGGTCAATGACTTAAGTTCCTCTTAGCACTGAAGCTATAATTCTTTCAGCTGTGTTTTGTTCTTTAATTTTAATGAATAGACTTTTTTCCAATCCTCATTCAAGGATATTTTTCCCATTGATTTTTAGAGAGAAAGAAAGGGAGGGAAAGAGACAGAGAGAAACATTGATAAGAGAGAGACCCATTGACCTTTCAGTCCAAGGGTCAATACTCTCCAAGCATGTCAAACTCACGGCCAGTAGACTGCATGCCCATTTATAAATGTGTCCCACTGGCTGCAAGTTTGACATGCTTGCAATCACTGCGCCAAGCCAGCTGAGGCTAGACTTTTTTTTTTTTTTTTAAGCAGTTTTATGTTTACAGAAAAATCGAGGGTGAAGTACAGAGAGCTCCTATGTATTCCCTCTCCCCAGTTTCTCATATTGTTATCTTGCATTTGTGTAGTACATTTGTTATAATTGATAAGCCAATATTTATTAACTATTGTCCATACTTTACATTAAAGTTCACTTTGTTTTATATTGTGGGTTTTGATAAGCATATAATGACCATTACAGTATCATACAGAATAGCTCCCCTGCCCTAAACATTCCCTGTGTGCTACCTATTCATTCCTCCCTCTTCTTCTCCCTCCCCTCATTCCCTCTCCCTAACCACTGATGACCACTGATCTTTTTACTGTCTTCATAGGTTTGCCTTTCCCAGAACCCCATAGAGTTGGAATCAGACCTTTTATAGCCTTTTCAGATCGGTTTCTCTCACTTAGCAGTATGCATTTAAGGTTTCTTCTTTTTAAAAAATATATTTTTTATTGATTTCAGAGAGGGAGAGAGAGCCAGAAACATCAATGATGAGACAGAATCACCGCTTGGTTGCTCCTTCTTTCCCCCCCCCCCCCCCCCCCCCCCCACCCGCCACAAGCCCCCACCAGAGATCCAGCCCCAAAACCCCAGGCACATGCCCCAACCAGGAATCTAACCATGATAACCTGGTTCATAGGTGGATGCTTAACCACTGAGCGACACTAGCTGGGGTCTCTGTGTCTTTCTGTGGCTTGACAGCTCATTTCTTTTTAGTGCTGAATGATATTCCATTGTCTGTATGTATCACAGTTTGTTTATTCATTTCACCTACTGAAGGACATTGTTGTGCTTCCAAGTTTTGGCAGTTATGAATAAAGCTGCTATAAACATTTATGTGTAGGTTTTTGTGTAGTTGTAAGTTTTTAGCTCATTTGGGTAAATACCAAGGAGCACAATTGCTGAATCATATGTTAAGAATATATTTTTGTAAAAAACTGTCTTTCAAAGTGTCTGTACCATTTTACATGCCCACCAGCAATGAATGAGATTTCCTATTGCCCCACATCATCCTCACCAGCATTTGGTATCTGTGTTTTGGATATTGGCTATTCTCTTAGGCCAGTGGTCGGCAAACTTATTATTCAACAGAGCCAAATATCAACAGTACAATGATTGAAATTTCTCAATATATTTTTATTGAGATCTGTAAAACGACTTCTGCGCATGGGCCACGAAGTTTCAATCACATTGTACGTGCGCGCCCACACATAGTATTTCGTGGAAGAGCCACACTCAAGGGGCCAAAGAGCCGCATGTGGCTCGTGAGCCACAGTTTACCGACCACGGTCTAGGTGTATAGTGATATCTCATTGTTCCTTTTACCTGCATTAAGCAGAAAACGGGGCCATTTTTAAAAAAATATATTTTATTGATTTTTTACAGAGAGGAAGGGGGAGAGGTAGAGAGCTAGAAACGTGGATGAGAGAGAAACATCGACCAGCTGCCTCTTGCACACCCCTGACCCTGGATGTGCACGCAACCAATGTACATGCCCTTGACCGGAATTGAACCTGGGACCTTTCAGTCTGCAGACCGACGCTCTACCACTGAGCCAAACCAGTTTTGGCAACAGGGCCATTTTAATTACCTTGGTCTAAACTTAAACTGGAGAGTAGACTGTATGTTTTAAACAGTTACCCCTTGGGACTTCTGTAAGGATCTATGGAGATAATTTGTGTTCAGTTCTGTAGTATAATTACTTTTTTGAAAAATTTTCTGCAAACATACTAGTATGAATTTGAAATAGTTTAACATGGTAATTAATACTCCTTTGCCAGGAATTAGTAAGGGGTGAATTTTCTCAAAGTTTGTAATATCTAAAATTTTTTGTGTACTAACTTTCCCCCCCACTTCTCACAGGAGCTTTTGAAAGAATTAAAACACATACTTTGGGTCTCTTGCTGGAGTAGGAGAAGGAATACGGGGTAAAGATATACATAACTCAACTGTGAGCAGAGTAGTTGGCCTTGTGCCTTCATTATCCAACTCTCAATAGATAATAGGCAGCCAGAGAACTAATATATTGGATCCCAGAAACTGAAGAGAATCTGCATTTACCTGGAACTGGGAAGCATGATATATGGAAGGTGTAGAAAGTAGGGAAGTTTAAAAATGCAGTAGACTTTTGGCAAACATTAAGTCTGATTGGCAGGTAATAAGGAAAGAGTGTAGTTATATGGGCTTTGGGGCCTAATTTCCAATGAATGCACACTGTTTGCCAGGCATTGTACCAACCTTGTTTGTATCTGTTAATGTCTCTAACCTTCTTCACAATTGTGGGCAGTCATAGTACTTGTTTCCAGAATAAGAAACTGAGGCTTAGGGGCAGTAACTAACCTGACAAGGTCACCCTGCAGCAATGAATGGAGTTGGCGTTAGGCTCTGTTGGAGTGTGAGCAGCCGGTGGTGTGCTGCACACGTAATTCTCTTGTTTGCCTTCCTGAAAGTGTGATGACGTGGCACACCCAGCATCAAAAATAGCTTGCTTAGTTTTGAAATGTGGTCTTTGACCTCTTGGTTTTGTAGTCTGAGAGATAAGCAAATAGATGAGTCGTGGGCATTTTGTGTTTAAATAAGAGGATATCCTCTCCACACCCACTGTTTGCATACCAGAGAATTGAGAGTGAGATGGGACAGCAGGAAATGTAGAAGTCAGGTGGTCTGGGAAGTGTGCAGTATTAGTACCCGTCCAGGTGCTTCGCAAGTACGCCTGGGTGTTCAGACAAAGTGCTAATGTAAGTGGAGGGAGAGGAGCCTGACTGGTGATTAGGGGAGGCGGTTTCAGATAAATGCAAATATTAACCTTAGTCACTATTGCTTCATCTCATATCTCATACAATCTTCTCATTACCTTCCTCTTCCAGAACATGCTGAACACTTTTATTCTTCCCCCAAACCCATATTATCCCTGTGCTGCCCAGCTTCCAAACATTCAGGGACTTTTCAATGCTCACTAGACCAAACCAGTGACCACAGCCTAATAGACCCCCCTCCTCTCTGCACCCAACTTTTTGTTTCTGTTGGACTGGTCCCCTTCTCCTTACCACTTCCTGAAGAGCCTGTGTCCACCCCTAGCTCCAGGGGACTGTCCTCCCCCACCCAGCAAGCTGCAGGGGCCCCTGCAGTGGTGATAGTGCTGAGTCCCTGGACACACTGACCTGTGCTGACTCCACCTGGCACTGTCACAGACTCGGGAAGGTGGCTGTGTGGTTAAGTGCTCATAGAAATTGATTCCAGTCCTGAAGGACCCAGCACTTGATACTGTGACCCCGGGGACTTCAGAGACTATTTAGTCCTCGTGTAAGTGCAAATTAATGTCCTTGGTCAGACTAATGCCCTTCGCCAGAGGGTAGGAGTGATTTATTGGCCGTTACTGTATGAATTTTGCTGCTCTGTCAAGGACTTAAGATGGATCACTGTGCTGAGAGGAGGAGCTGGGTCCTCACTGCTAATGGAGACTTGCCCCTTTCTGTACAGCCGTTGTGGTTCTGGCTGTGCTGGAGCCTGTTGTCCATGGCCTGCTCTCTGAGGTGGGGATGGAAGATAGATGATGTGTGGGACCACAGCGACACTTTTATTTACACATTTTGCCTCACATTATAAAAGTGATTTTTTTTTCAATGTAGCTGTCTCCATTCTGGAAGTACACTGTCACAGGCACATACTGTAGTTATGATGATAAGATGGCAGGGGCCAGAGAGTGGGTAGAAGTGAGGGAGTGATCTTAGGGAGTGCTGAAGAGGGCGCTGGAGCTTATCCAGCTTCTCATTTCATGGGGGCCAAAAATGAGACCCAGAGTTCTGATGCCACATTTCACACACCTGAAACATGAGCTAAGGGTTCGGACTTTCTGACTCCTGTAAAGCTCTTTCCTTCTGATTCTTAGTCCTTTCTCTCCCCTTCCCTCCCCTCCTTCTCCAGCCCATCTGCAGAGTCCCGGGTTCCTCTGGTCTTACCTTTCCCTTGGAACAGCCTCTGCCTCACTAAGAGGACTAGATGCTCATCCCCACATGTTCCTGTGGCTCCACTGGAGTCAGAAATGCAGTGTCCAAGCACTGCCCTCAGCTTTACTACCGCCGACAGCTGTAGCGGGGAGAGAGGTGCTGGAAGTGACAGCTTTGGCTTCAGTTCTATTTCAAAACGGAGACTTTTAATTTGGAGGGGGCCAGTATAATCCTAGGTAGCCTAAACAATGCTTTGACACTAGAAGCAAAAAGATCCATTTGAGTATATTGACACTGCTAAGGAGAAGCTGGTGTCCAGCCTGGTGCTGATGCATGGCTGTCTTCTAGCATTAGTGTTTCATCGCTTTGCCTTGATAAATGTGTTTCGTGGACATGCTTTCACTTTATATTCCAGTCATTTAGGTTGAAGGTCATGCCTTTTCTAGTACCATTTCCCGCTTCCCCACATTCTTGTCAGCTTTGGAGATCCATGTATCCTCAGCAGAGCACCTCTACTTCAGTCTCAGTTTATTTCTAGTTGACAGTTCCCTGTATAGCTAATAGGCCTCCTTTTGAAACAGGAAATGTAGGTGAACATAGAGGTCAAAGGTGAGTTAGGTGTCTTTTTTCTTCTAAATTAACAGGTTTAAACTGTATCTATTTTTATGATTAGTGGAGAGAAATATGCCAGTTTTCATTATCCTGTGTTTGTCATGCATATGATGTAGAATGGTGTTTGAGGTGACACATCTTAGAAATTGCCTCCTAATCAGCCCCCTAGTGCTGTAGGTAAGGAATTTAAGGCCCAGAGAAAGGGTTTTGCTCATTGACTCGGGCAGCTAGCTCTTACTCCAGTCCAGTGTTTCTTCTGCTGTATCATCATAAACAGAGAAAAACAGACCAGCTCTTTTCGAATGTACCTTTGCCTACTTATTAACAGAAAAAGGTGTATTGGGACCATTTCCCAAGAAATTGAAACTTCTTTTACAAGCCTTTTGCGGTAGCCAAACAGTTAATAGACCTTACCACTATTGTGGAGATACAAAGATGGTCCTTGCCCTTCAGAAAATTACCATGTCGTTTGGAAGTCTTTTCGATGGGGTAAAAAAATGACATCTTCTGAGTTTTATTAATAGAATGATTGCTGCGGTAGAGAGAGAACACTGGTTTCTCCTCCACTTCATCCTCACCCTGTCTACCAGTGACTCGTGTCTTCCACGATTTCTCAGGGTTGACAGGGAAGATGTTGGGAGCAGAGCCAGGCTTGCGGAAGTATCTGTGCACAGCCGCTGGTGCTGGCACTGTGGTACTGATGTGTTCATGTCTCCGCCTGTGCTTCCCCTTCTCTCTGCAGGTATAACCGAGACTACGTGGTAGAAGGCGAACCCTACGCTGGTTATGACAGACACAATGCAGAGGTGGCAGCCTTTCACTTGGACAGGTACGTGTGTAATCACAGTGGTTTACTGGCATTGTTTCCTTTCAAAAATATCCTGGAAGAGAGGGCTAGTAGACTCACCCTCTTTCCCCTATAAAGGCTGTGACACTAATAACTTTGACTTGTTACCTACTTTGGAGAGCTGATTGACTGATTCCCTAAAATTTGTATGAGTCCCTCATAATTCAGATGGTACTAAGAATACCAAAATACATTTCTTTCCCCCCACCCATATATTTTTATTGATTTCAGAGAGGAAGGAGAGGGAGGGAGAGATAGAAACATCAATGATGACAGAGAATCATTGATTGGCTGCCTCCTGCAGGCCCCCTACTAGGGATCAAGCCTGCAATGCAGGCATGTGCCCTCACCAGGAATTGAACCGTGAATTCATTGAGATTCAGATGCTGCCTCTGGCAGTAGTTGGTTCAATCAAGAATTCTGGCCTTATGTGTCAAAAAACTTATTTGCATCGAAGGGTATGAATATTATTTGGGTATTTCTAGGAAGGACCATGGAGAAATAATTAGAAATTCAAAGATACAAATACCACAATCTTAGCTGTAGCTGGTAGAAATCAAAGAAACATCTAATGTCATGGGAAGGTTAAAATGTTTTGTTTACAATTCCATAAATTTTCACTGCTTCTTTTAAGAACTAATGGGAAAGAGTTGGGTAAATCCTACCCATCACGTGATGGTACACTAGAATTAGTCTTTCCAACACCTCATTTGTTTCCCAGTTTTCTTCATCCCCAAACCCCTCCCCGTTTCCCTATTGATGGATACCAGCAGTGCGTGAATGTCGTTTTCTCACACCCATACCAATACTTTATATTATCCAACATATCAGTTTTTGTTCATCTAATATATGTAAGGTGGTATTTTGTAACTCCCCAATTATTGGCAAAATTTAGTATTTCCTTCTTTTCATAGCATATCAGCCACTTAATTTAGATTGGAGTAGTCTTTGTACAGAAAGACTACTCCAATCTAAATTAAGTGGGTGTTAATTAAATATGATAATGTTTCCTTTTATGACTTGTGCTTTGGGAGGTCCTTCCCTACCTCAAAATCTGAAAAAAATATTCTCTAGCCAGTCACCCGACCCCTTCTGTTAACTGCCACCTCTGTAACTTTGCTCATTGGCACTAAGCTGGCCAATGGCACTAAGATAAACCCCAGGACAAATTAAATACAGATTTTTTTTTCTAACCGTCTAAAAGTAGAATTTGCTCATTGGCACTAAGCACCGTAGAGCAGGAACGTGTCAGGAGCCACGGATTGGAGAAAAAGTGGGAAATATGTTTACTCTGAATGGCCATTATCAGGCCAAAGAACCTGATAATGGCCATTCAGAGTAAACATATTTCCCACTTTTTCTCCAATCTGTGGCTCCTGACACGTTCCTGCTCTACGGTGCTGTTCCTTTGTTTCATTAGGATTTGACCACTATCTCTGGCCTCGGGAGGTTCTCTCTTTTTTATAATCTCTGCTTTTGTGGCTTTTCTAAGATTCAGTTTAGGACAAAGTCAGTCAGAAGCCCTGAACAATGACTCTTATTGCATAGCCATTTAAAAAATTTGGGGGTGATAATTTAAGATATTTGTCAAGTGTGTAGTTCTGTAATACATCATCTGTATATTGCTTTGTGTGCTCACCCTCTGAAGTCAGGCCTCTGTTCATCACCATACAGTTGACCCCTTTGACACATTTCTTCCTCCCCTCACCCCCTTTCTGTCTGGTAACCGCTGTACTACACAGCCGTTTCTAAAGGGTTTGTAATGACATGGGGAAAGGCTCCTACCATAATGATCAGTGAAAAACAGGACACACACAACTGCATATTGTGTGTATATATACACAGAGTGAATATGTGTTTATATATACTTGTAAAGGAAAATGCTCATATGCCAAAATGTCAGTTATTTCTGGATTTTGGAATTATGGGTGATCTTTATTTTCGTCATTATAAATTGTCTTTGTGTTCCAGGTCCTGTCCCTCCAACATTTCTTCAGCGAGTGTGTGTGTTTTTTTAGACAGGAAATTTCATTTAAAGAAAGAATTATTGTGCTCAACCATAAAATTCTACTTTTAGACGGTTAGAAAAAAAAAATCTGTATTTAATTTGTCCTGTGGGTTTATCTTTTTAGATTAAACCATATTATTTTCTGTCAGTGTGCTGTTTTATCCAAAGCTTGGAACCCAAGTATGGATTTAGACCCAGGTTGTTTTTTGTTTTTGTTTTTATCTTTGTTAAAATTTGTTTAAATTTTTTTATTATGAAAATTTTCTAACAAAAGTAAAATAGTATAATGAACTCATATACCCACTCCTTGGAATAAACAATAGTTTACATTTTTCCAGATTTGCCTTATCATTTTTGCTGAAGTGTATATTAAAATAAGTTACATATATCTTAATATTAAACTGATAAACATATGCACCTCTAAAAAATATTTATACCTGTCAACAATTCCTGTATATACCTAACATAAATAACCATAATTTTTTTAAGACTGCTGTTTAAATTGTATCCCCAAAGATTTTTCTCTTCTGTTCTTCATCCCTCCAAACCAGGATTCTGGGTTTTCGCCGAGCCCCGTTGGTGGTCGGCAGATTTGTTAATCTTCGGACAGAGATCAAGCCTGTGGCCACAGAGCAGCTCTTGAGCACCTTCCTAACTGTAGGTAAGAAGATAAAAAGAACTTTGAGATGGTAAAACAGTTATTAAGTTAATTGGGGGTCATTGAGCAAGCTGGTTGGTGACTTTCAGGAATGGAAGAACTGAAGGGAATACAGAAGCAAGCCAGGCAACTTGCTCTTGAATTACTGGGGGAAATGGATCTAAAGGTAGATGGCAGGAAACAAGGTTTTTTCTAACGTGTACTTTGTTGTGTCTGTGAAGTAGGAAGTGAGATCATTTACTGATAATGTAAGTAGCTGGTAACAATTTCCTTCTGCTTGCTCTTAGCTAGACCACATACTCAATTTTTGGCCTAAATGTCTTATTGTCTGTGTAATGTTGGCTGGGTAGTTTTTTTCATATACATGTACTTTCTTGGGATCTGTCTCCTTAGAATTGAGGAATCCTTAAGGCAACTTTGTGAGAAGGTCCTATGTAGGATTCCCTTATAGGATTTCATTTGGCTGGAAGAGCACCACTGCCTTCTCCTCTGCAAGGGGTAACCTGTGACTCACATGCATGGGACTGGCTACAGTCCCTCTGGGCCCTGCTCCCTGGTGGTACCTCACTCTGAGCTAAAATTCTCACTCCTGTTCTTGTGGGCACAGTGAGAATTGGGGCAGTTCAGAGGTGCTGTGGTCTCTTGCCCAGCGGCTTCATGGTGACATTTTCAATGACACAGTGCTTCACATTATGACTTGAAACAGTCATTGCAAGATGAACTTAACCTTGCTTTGCTAGAATGAGTGGGTTTGCATTTAAAATGAGGTGAAACTGAATATTTAAAAGACTTGTGAGCCGAAACCGGTTTGGCTCAGCGGTAGAGCGTCGGTCTGCGGACTGAAAGGTCCCGGGTTCGACTCCGGTCTAGGGCATGTATTATACATTGGTTGTGGGCACATCCCCGGTAAGGGGTGTGCAAGAGGCAGCTGGTCGATGTTTCTCTCTCATTGACGTTTCTAGCTCTCTATCTCTCTTCCTTCCTCTCTGTAAAATATCAATAAAATATATATATTTTTAAAAAAATAAATAAATAAAAGACTTGTGATTCATCATGCAGAGTTTAAATTTACAAGGCTAGAGCTATGCTGTTCTTACAAATAACCAAAAACACACAGTGTCACTGATTTGTTTCTTATATTTTCTAAGCACTTGTGCTCGTTCAATTTTAAGCACTTTTACGCAGTTACTGTATTTGATTCTCAACAAAAAAAAACACAACGCGGTAAGTTGGGGAGGTGTAGCCGCCTGTCGTAGTTGAGAAAGAGACTGAAAAGTTAAATGTTTCCCCAAAGTCACAAAGCTACTCATTGTTATCCAGGATTCAGGCTTAGATTTTAAAACCCTAAAATATTTCATTTGCTTATGTTCTTTAATATTCATTCATTCATTAACATTTTGTTTAACTTCTGTGTGGCTAACTCTGGGCTAGATGCTGAATGTAAAAAAATGAGGGATACCTTCCTGCTTCAAGGAGCTTTGTCCAATGGGGAAGCCGGACATGTGCAGAGGGCCTTGCAGGGGAGGGCCTGAAAGTCAGGGCCAGGGCGGTGTTACTCAGTAGAAGTGCTATTGCAACCAAGTCTCAAAGGGAGAGTGGCAATCCCACAGGAGGGTTCAGTGGGAAGGAACATCCTAGGTTTGGATTCCTAACCTTTTTTGTGCTAACGACTCCTTGGGAAGTCTAGAGAAGCTTATGAATCCTTTCCTACAATAATGTTTTTTAAAATAAATAAATAGAAGCACAGACTTGCAAATGAAACCAATAATGTTAAGGTGAAACTGAATATTTAAAAGACTGTAAAAAAAATTACAAATAGCAAATTTGTGACAGTCACCTGTGCCTTGTTATTTAACATATTAAATAACAAGAGCTAACAGATCTAGTAACTACTGTAATTTGAGACTACAAATGATACCTTGTAGTATTTGCAACAACAATGCTGCTACGTTATGAAAACTGATTTCTTCTAGTGAAAAAGTCACAGATAATGGCAATACTTTTATAGTTTGCTTCCTACCATAATAATTTAAGGAAATGCTAAGTTTCAAATAGAAAATTAATGAAAATAAAACTGTGATTTTGTTCCCATCCAGTTCCTGGGTGGAAGACAGAGCACACAGGGTGTTGAGAAAAGCATGGCAGCTCAGGAGACTGTGATTTAGCTAAGTTAAGGTTCTGTGTGGGGTTAGAGACTGAGCAAGGCAGGTGGTCAGGACAGTGTCACCAGAGGGCCCTGTGCACCAACCTACAATTCGAGACTTTCTTCTTAAGCACTGGGGGCTCTTGGAGTGAATTCATATGCAGTAAGTCAGAAGTAACTCATATGCAGTAATTCAGAGTATTTGATACTCTAGAATGGGAAGAATTGGTGGACATATTAAAATAAACAGTTCATAAGTTTTAAACTGTGCACCATTCTGAATAGTGTCATGAAATCTTACCTTTCTGCTCGGCATCCTGGGACGTGCGAATCCTCCCCTGGTCCAGGGTATCCACCCTGTATACGCTTCCCACCCACCTGTGCATGTCATCTCCCTCCTCTGAGTGCTCTGGCAAAACAGAAGAGGACAATCCTTCCCTTTCCTTCCCTTTCCTTAAAGTGAGTTCAGAAAGACACTGTGGCGGTTGTGGGTTCCTGGAGAGTGATTGGGTAGGAGGGACATGGAGAAAGGGAGACTTACTTTTCCCTATATATCCTTTAGTACCTTTTGATTTTTTTTTTATACCTTGTGTTTTGATTACCTATACTGTTTAAATGTAAGTTCAGGATCTTGGTTTTCACAGTATCTGCTTACCTACCTGCTCTCTTCATTGTTTAGGGAGAATTTGGAATCTTCCTTTTTCCCCCCTTAAGTATGTTTGGTTCCTTTCTCTCCTTTAGGAAATAATACTTGTTTCTATGGGAAGTGTTATTACTGCCGAGAAACAGAGCCAGCTTGTGCCGACGGAGACACGATGGAGGGATCTGTCACCCTCTGGCTTCCAGATGTGTGGCCTCTGCAGAAACACCGACATCCCTGGGGCAGGACTTATCGAGAAGGCAAACTGGCCAGGTAAATGCTCCTGTGAGTCTACTGTTCCTCTCCTGTGCCTGGCCCAGGGCCGCCCAAATGCAACCAGGGGTTCTGTCCAAGACTAAAGAGAATGGTGGAGGGTCCGGGGCAAACCTGCTAGGCAGAGACTTCACCTTCTCGGTGTTGAGACAATGCAGGCACAATGTCGGCTCTCGGTAAATAACCCTGGTGCTGCTGCTTGCCTCCAGGTGGGAGTACGATGAGAGCTACTGTGACGCAGTGAAGAAGACATCCCCTTATGACTCCGGCCCTCGTCTCTTGGATATCATTGACACGGCTGTCTTTGATTATCTGATCGGCAATGCTGACCGCCATCACTATGAGAGTTTTCAAGATGATGAGGGGGCCAGTATGCTCATCCTTCTTGATAATGCCAAAAGGTAGGACCACAGGACTGCCTTGTCAGGGGGCGGTTCTAAAACTCCAGAGCACACCTGACGGAAGGCATCTTTCCTGTTTCCGCTTGGGGTCTTCTCTGTTGGTGATCCCATTCTTCTGTCTTGTTCAGGCTTGCACTCCTTCCACCCGCAGGGATCTGAGAACGTTAAAAATGGAAGAGGGGTTTTTTCCCAGGAGTCAAAGATTGATTTGTTCACAGACAGCTGGAAACCAAGGCCTTTGATTTGCCACCACTCACATTTCTTTCTTAACGATGATATTTAGAATCTTGAGAAATACATAATAGAACATGAAATCTGATTACTGTTCAACTTATTTTACCCAAAGGTTCATGCCGTTTAAAAGATTTTTTTTTGGCCGAAACCGGTTTGGCTCAATGGATAGAGCATCGGTCTGCGGGCTGAAGGATCCCAGGTTCGATTCCGGTCAAGGGCATGTACATTGGTTGCGGGCACATCCCCAGTAGGGGGTGTGCAAGAGGCAGCTGGTCGATGTTTCTCTCTCATCGACGTTTCTAGCTCTCTATCTCTCTCCCTTCCTCTCTGTAAAAAATCAATAAAATGTATTTAAAAAAAAAAAAAAAAGATTTTTTTTTTTGGCCGAAACCGGTTTGGCTCAATGGATAGAGCATCGGTCTGCGGGCTGAAGGATCCCAGGTTCGATTCCGGTCAAGGGCATGTACATTGGTTGCGGGTATATCCCCGGTAGGGGGTGTGCAGGAGGCAGCTGGTCATTGTGTCTCTTTCATCGATGTTTCTAGCTCTCTATCCCTCTCCCTTCCTCTCTGTAAAAAATTAATAAAATATATTTTTAAAAAATAAATAAAAGATTAATTTTTTTGATAGGCTGCTTTGCTATTTTTGTAGAAGTGTTTGCCCAAACTTTTCACTATCATGAGAGGAAGAGGAATTGCTTAGTGATTATATATAAAGACAACTTACTTTTATTTTCAATAAGATTATTTTACTATTTTTGAATCAATGTCCTTATTTTTTGAAGTCTGGGCTCTTTGAAGAACACATTGTATTTTCAGTTTACACTCTACATTCTCCATGATGCCCAGTTCAGTACCTCACTTTTGTTACACTTAATAGAATACTTTTGTTTTGGAGCCCAGAGTTGTCCAGGTCACTACTGTTAACATTGGTTGCTGAGAGTAAGCTGAGACATGGATCCTCAGCAAACAATACTTGGGCAGCATTTGCTAATGATGCCAGCATCTGACACCGAGCACAGGCACCTCGTGCTCTGTGAAAGGTGATGACAGTAGAAAGTGAGAGGCCAGCAAACACCGCCCTCTTCCCCACCCTCCCACCCCACCCCTTGCCAGCAGAGCAGGCAGTAGTCAGTACTACATACATTCTGGAAAATTTTTTATCCTTGTAAAAATAATCCTTTTTTAAAGATCACATGAACTATGAAATATACATTGAAATAGTTGCCTTTGCCATTTATTATTTGAGGGCCTGCATCGTGCTTTGGGTTACCAGACCCTTTGGTTATTGCGAGGAGCTTTCAGGAAGAGTAGGAGGTTAATAGTTTTTCTAGAATCGGTTCTCTCCTCCCTCTCTCTCTCTCTCTCTTCCTCTCTCTCTCTCTCTCTCTCTTCCTCTCTCTCACCCCTAATCTAGCAATCTGTGTACTTGAGTTCTGGCGAGAAAAGAATTCAGAGCAAGACCCAAATTGCAAGAGGACATTTACTGGATAAAATACAGAGGTAGGAAAAGTAATTCCTAGAAGGAATGGGCTTAGGAAACAAGTGATGGCGATAAGGGAAAGGCGCAGGAGGGTGTGCTCCTGGGAAAGAGAGCACCAGTCCTCCTTATCTTACTCTGAATTCCTGCACAGATCGTTTTACATCTGCTTTGAACTGACTTTTCTCAGCCTCTGCGAGTAGTTTTTGCATTCTGAATCTGTTCATATACTTGCAGGAAATAGGATAATTCAAGCTTTTTCTGGTTGGTAATTTTGGAGGAGAACAGCATAACTTGTTTCTACAAGTAATGACCATCTGCTTGTTGGCGGGATACCTGGTATGAATAGCCTGTATTATCCACCCACACTTAAAACTTGTTCAGGCTTAGAGATCCTCAGCTTCCTGCTCTGGTCTATGGTGCCATGGTGGTGCCTCCGCACCTGCTGTATGTTGTCAGGAGAGAGGGTTCTCGTAAATGCGTATGTTTGTTGTTCGATGCTGCAGCACACGCTGTTAGGATCTGTGTCTAATTGGTTATGCCCTGTTTGTTTTTAAGTGACTGGAGCTGTGGGAGAGCATGACGTTGTTTAGGATCACACTTGGGTTTCTTTCAGAATTTGCTCTTGCTTTGATGCTAAGAAGGGAACTGGTGCTTCTACCTAATTAACCGAATTTCATTTCATTTTCAGCTTCGGGAACCCCTCGCTGGATGAGAGAAGCATTCTTGCCCCTCTCTATCAGTGTTGCATGTAAGTAAGTGATGCACATCGAATGCCAGGTTCAGATAACAGTACAGTGTTCTTGGCCTTAAAACGTTCTAATACCTGAGCAGTGCTTTTCATGCTTTTCTAACCTAGAACCCCTTAAGGGCCTGACATGAAGGATAAAGGAAAAGTGGAGACTGGTGACCCAAAACTTAGAATTCATTTTGAGTTTTGAATGAATAAAAGTCTTCATTCTATTTAATAATATACATCCATGTTTGTTTTAATATCAGAATATAGTTCCACCCCCCAAAAAAATTTTTAGTATAATCTGTGTTCCTGGTTGCTGAATTGTGTTTATCTTATGGTTTCAAGTCCTCTCACTCACCACCACAAACATCCTGTGGGTTGCATATCTCAATTCGAAATTGCATAAACCAAAAGTAACATTTCCCAAACGTATTTAGTAACTGATGTTATTTTTGTAAAAGTCTATGCTATAGAACAAAGAAAAGGTAAATCAAGAAAATAAATTAAAAACTGGCTCTAAGAAGCTCCTGATTGCGGTACAGTTTTAAAGTGAGCACTGAGAACCAGCTGGAATCCCCACAGAGATGCAATTTCAGCAGCACCACTTCCCCCTGGTCAACTCCCGGGTCCCTGGGACCATGTGAGACTGCTCCTCCTGGCAGCTCACCTTCTCTTTTCTTTCTTTTTCTTTTTCTTTCTTTCTTTTTTTTAATATACTTTATTGATTTTTTACAGAGAGGAAGGGAGAGAGATAGTCAGAAACGTTGATGAGAGAGAATCATCGACCAGCTGCCTCTTGCACACCTCCTACCGGGGATGTGCCCACAACCAACGTACATGCCCTTGACCGGAATCGAACCTGGGACCCTTCAGTCCGCAGACCAACGCTCTACCGCTGAGCCAAACCGGTTTCGGCTCTTTCTTAAATGTACTTTTACTTATCTATTTTTTTTCCTTTTATTTTTTTAAATATATATTTTTATTGATGTCAGAAAGGAAGGAGAGGGAGAGAGAGATAGAAACATCAATGATGAAAGAGAATCATTGACCAGCTGCCTCCTGCATTCCCCACACTAAGGATGGAGCCCACAACCTGGCATGTGCCCTGACCAGGAATCAAACCATGACTTTCTGGTTCATAGGTTGATGCTCAACTACTGAGCCACCAAGTCTGGGCTTGCCTTTTTTTTAATCACAAAAATATTCTGCAGAAAGATTATCCAGGCAACCCTTTAATTATCTTAATTAATATTGGGAAGTAATGATATGGCCAAGCAAAAACTGTATCTTTCAAGGAATATGTTTTTATATTAATACTTAGTGTTAGCAGTCTGGTCCCGTCAGGAGATGGAAAAAACATAGTGGGTTAAATGGGAAAGTTTAGGGTAAAGGATTATTAACTCTGTTGCAGGAGTGACTATAAAAGAAAACAAGGGCTGAGGGAGAGCACCCAAAACAAGACAAGCTTTGAAGGGGACCCCCTTTGTCGTTCAGTTCACTGGATAGCAGAGAAGTCCGTGAGTTTGCAGGCGCTGGTGAGCAAGAAGCAGCTCTAGAGTGCAGGCAAGGTACAGGCAGTCCACAACCAGCACCATGAAGTACAGAGGGACCGATGACTGGGTAGAAGCCCTCTAGGCTGTGAGCAAGGCATGTTTTTGAGTCTGCAGGGTGCCAGAATGGGCAGGTGGCCTTTGGCACAATGGTTTCCATATCAGCCGGGCCTCAGGATATTTTTCACCAGGCCAGGCTGAAGATGCAAGATCACCAAGGGCCTGCCCGTTCTGGGAATGTGACTGGGGCAGATCTCCATATGATGACCTTGCCCACACATGACTGACCCACTGTGCAACAGCCAGTAGCAGCTGGAGAACTTTCTTCTGCATTGTTCCTCGAGCGCCCTCTGCTGAGAAAGCTTAGGAGAGAGAGAGATGCTTCAAGGAAATCTGTCCATTACAGCAGGGTGTATCAAGTGATACCTTATTCACACACAGGAAGCTCAGATGCTCAGGGCATTAGCAGTGTATTTAAAAATACAAAATCATACTGTTTCTTTGCTTGTTCATCCCTTCCATGCTTTAGCTAAAGTTTGATATCCTTTGCTTTTTAAATAGTTACCGAACAGGCTGCCTCTTGCAGAGTCCAATTTTTCTGCATACATAGAAATTCTCACAGTACCTACAGGCAGAGCAGTACTTTTCTTCTGAGATTAACAAAAGATCCTCTTAGTGAAATAAGGAAAACTGGTATCCTTATAGTAAACTTTTAATTTATAATATTAATGATAGAAATTTTTTAAAATTGAAAAATGTAAAAAGAAGGAAATAAAATTACCCATTAAGATGTAAGGATAATTTCTGTTCACACTATAGTGACTTCTAATCACGTGTCTGTTTTTGTTTGTGTGTCTGTGTATACAAATACACATTTTCTTTCCCCATAGATTTGGAGTAAAACAGCTTCTTTACTCCCATATACCCAATATCATGGACATTTTCTTTATTCCTGTTAACAGCTGCATAGTATTTAACTTGAATGGATGAACTATAACGTAATTATTTTCCAATTGTTGGACATTCAGTTTGGTTCACATTTTTCTTTTTATAAATAGCACTGCAGTGAAGATGTATAAATCTTTATATTATCCCTCAATTACCTAGAAAAAATATCAAAATGTGATAGTGACTTACTCATACTGATATTTTTAGTTGAGGTATTTTACATAATAATTTCTTTACTTTTGTTTGCCAAGCAGGCTTTAAATTCCATTTAATAGTGAGAGGTTTTATGTAACCCATCCGAAATCTTTTTCTTCCAGCATTCGGGTTTCTACCTGGAACAGACTGAATTACCTAAAGAATGGTGTGCTGAAGTCTGCCTTAAAATCTGCCATGGCCCATGACCCCATCTCCCCAGTGCTGTCCGACCCGCACCTGGACGCTGTGGACCAGCGGCTGCTGAGTGTCCTGGCCACTGTGAAGCAGTGCACGGACCAGTTCGGGATGGACACTGTGCTGGTGGAAGACAGGATGCCTCTCTCCCACTTGTAATTCGCAGCACAGAATAACTGAAACTTCTTTTTACAAAGATAGAGAAACAGCACAATCAATTCCAAATGGTATGAGATGGATTGGAAACGGCCAGCAGTAAGTTCTGGTGACAGGACAGAGTGGCCTTGGATTTACTGGTGTTTCCCGTCGTAGAAACTGAAGTGAGGACTGTCAGTTCAGAACACGGATGTTCTGCTGAGTTACCTGACGTCCTTGGCCCTTGCCCATTCTAGTGAGCGTTGCAGTTGGTCAGTCTTAATTCTCATGCCAAAGGACAACAGGTGTGACGCTTGGATATGTTCATGCTGGGATCGGTTCTGGAGTGGGTATTTGGAGTTCATTCTTACAGTCCTTTCACCATACCTGTGGATTTTCTGAGAAAACTTTGCCATCTCTTGAGTCCTTTTTTACCAGGACTAGTCAAATTGAGAATTTTACTGCCTTCTGAGGAGTGGCAGCAAGTAAAACCTGACATTTTGTGGAGTCAAAGGAACAGGCTCTGTTGGAGTGGGGTATGTTCTGGAGGGAGATCAAAAGCAGGAAAGGTGTTTGGGCTTTTCAGCGATGAGGCAGTAGCACTTTTGATGATTCTTAAAGGAGGGAAGAAGGGAGAGAGAAGGTGACCAGAATCGGGGAGATGACTGGATTAGCAAAAGCAGGTTCCCCTGGGTTTTATTTAAGTTTTTAAAGTGTGTAAAAGCTAATGTGACTTGTACCTGAGTAAAGTTTGCGTTCTCACAGTTGTGTTTTAATTAACCAAAAAATTATCTCTGGAAGATTTATTGTTACAACCCAAGCATGAATCTCTTATGAGACTTTTATTTCTTTATTTTGCCCAAAGGAGACAAATCTTTTCCAGATTAACAAGGCAAACAAAAAATACCTTGAATAACAGTTATAGGTTACTTGTGACCTCTGCCATCCTGGTTTCTCTTCTAAAATGAATTTCCATCTCGGCCTTTTAGGCCTTGGAAGCTGCTATTCCCAGAGATGGGCAACCCTGATTGTGCCTTTCTTGTGAGAAGAGCCGGCTCACTCTGGCAGATGAACGTGTACATCCCGCTGCTGGCTGGGCTGACTTACGATTTGAGCCATGTGGGTGACTGGAAACAAAGATTTAAGCCTCTGAGCCTTAAAACTAAGGAGGGTGTACCAGGAAGAGCCTTAAGATTTTGAGTTACGTCCAAACCTAATTTCGTCATTTAATCTTGTTTGGAGTTCCTAACCCGTGTTCTGTCTCTTGTTAGATTCTCAGATTTCAGGTTGCTAACACACAGGCTGAGTTCTGGGTTCTGGCAGAGAGGTTGTGCCATGGAAGCAGCTGCAGTAAAATGTGGGGCCAGAGGCGGCAGGCCTGCTGTGCCCGCTCAGTGTGTCCTCCGCGCTGTGTGCTGTCCCACGTGCTGTCTGGGTGTTGTGCCAGTTCTGTGCTTCTGTCATGCAGAGACTAATAGTTAACAGTGAGGTTGAACACCTTTAATGCCAGCCATTGGAGACCAGTTGTAAGCAACCACTCTTTCAAAAGCAGTTTTGAATTTATGCCCCAATGTCCTCGCAATGAAAGATAATCAAGTATCCTGTGACTACTTTCAAAGAGCATGAAATTAGGATACTTTTGTACTTTGTATGTACATTTTGAGATGTACACAAAAACGGGCTGAGTTATTTAAAAAGGTTTTGAATTTTAGAAGACAGTATTAGCACAAAACACTAAAATATTGTTGACAAAAGGCAGTATTGATTCCAGTTGTAAGGCCATTGACTGTGTACATGCCCAGAAACCCACAGTTGAGCGGGAGGATACCTTGGAGAGTGTGTACCTGCAGGATCAGCAAGCCCTCGGGAGGGAGATAGGGAAGGACGTCAGCCCCACTCTCCTTGGTAAATGTCTGCTGAACTGAATTGATTAGTGTCTTTTAGACATGGCCCCGTCACTGTGGCACACTGGAGTGCATAAGAGCTGTTTGCGGACTGCAAACTTGATTCATAATGTCAAAGCAGAAGACTCTGCTGAGAGAAAGAGTAGGAGAGAAAGCTGCTTTGAAACTCTCATCCCTTTTTATAACATTGCCGGAAATGAATAATGTTCTTCTCTTTCCCTGCTGTTTAAAAATTTGTGCTCTTAAAAGATGTTCAGATCTGTAGTGGTTAAAGTTAGCATTGTGCTAACTATTGATATATGACACTGAGAATATAAATGTATAGTCGAAGTCAGGATTGGATTAAGCAAGAAAAGTATGTTTGGGTGAACCTTAGAGAAAATCAACCATAAACATAGCCCTGAAATTCACAAACACTAACTTTTATTTCAAAAACAAAACAAAACAGATATCTTTTCAAAAGTTTTCTAACAGTGTTCCCTTGATGGTTTAGTTATTAGAATCTGGCACTATTAAACAAGTCATTGACAGGGTTTTTGGTCAGCTCAAAGTAGAGTGTGTCTAGCTGACATCTAAAGATAGAGTGGATACATTTTAATATTATACAGCTAGGAAAATCAGAAGTGACTGCTATTTCTTATCTCCTTCTGCTTCTTAAATATGTTTATTCCAGAGTCTGAGTAGGGAAATATGAGGAGAGAGGTTTCATTCTAAAACTGTTCTTTAATGTGAGTCTATATTGTGGGTTTGGCCATAAGTAATTTTCTGTACAAAACAAATTATAGACAGGATCTGATTTGCTCAGCATGTTTGTTCAATAGTATATTAGTAAGGCATTTGCATTCAGAATTAATGTGTCAAATGAAACTTAAGAATGAAATGGGAGAATTTGGGTACATCCAATTCATATTATTTTGGGAAAGACTAATCCTACGTGGCAGTTTTTTTCAGTGTTCTTCCAAAGAAATCCGTCTTTTCTCAAAGACACAACAAAAGGCTTTTGGCTTCCCCTTCCCATCCACCATATTCCTTCACCCTCCCCTCTCAGTGGTCCCTGTATTGTATTCTTGTTTGACCAGCAAGTGACCACACCTCAGTAATGGTAATACGGCATCTGTCAGTGAGCTAGCTGACTTATATCCTGGGAGCTTGAGCTTCAGGAAACGTGAGTAAAGATATATGTATGTATATAGTCATATATGTATTCTAGCAAGAAAAAAAATGTATTTATTTTGACACAGGGAAACACTGATTTATGTTGCTGAAGAACTTGAAGCTAGTAAAAGGTTCTCTTCTCAGTCTCTGAGCGTGGAGCCTACGTGCATAGAGATCATTCATTCAGAAAACGCCCACTGAGCATCTCTGGTGAGCCAGCCCCTCTAGGCACATGTATGAGCCAGACAGACCTGACTTCACGAAACCTCTTGTACAGGGAAAGCCAGTTTTTCTTTGAAAGGTAGGGGCTGCCATAGGTTTTTAAGGAACTAAGGGATAACAAATACAGAATGGGGGGAACTGGGAATAACTTAATGGGAAGCTAATTTATTTGCTTAAAAGAGAAGTGTAAGAACACCACTCTCTGTTTTGATCTACCAAGGATTTCCTCCCAAATAGAGGTTGTGCTGGGTGAGTCACCAAACGAGACAGATGTATACCTAAATTTCTAATATGTTCTATGGGTTTTGATTCTGAAAAAAGAAAATAAAGATTTTAATAAGTATTGATGTATCATGTTTTCCTCTTATTCTTTCTCCCCCATTTTAGGATACTTCCAGTGTTTTCTATTTCATTTTCCTACCTATTTTAGTAGGGGACAGAAGATTACATCTTATACTTTGACAGGATCTGATGGATAAGACCTTTAGCTTCCTTAGGAATCTTCAAAAGGCCCAGACCAGGTTGTGACTGGATCAAAATTTTCCAAAGGATATTTCTTGGATGCTTTTAACTCAATTCGTGCAGCTTCTTTAGAGATAAAAAATTATGAATCCTAAAGAACTTGTCAGGGCAGTTCCACAGAGGCACGGAAAAGAGGACCAGGTGCCCTGATTATAATTGCTAGGACACTCCGATTTTTAACTTTTTTTATAATTAAAATTTTTTTGGTTAAACCTCACTTGAGGATATTTTCCCATTGATTTTCAGAGAGAGTGGAAAGGAAAGAGGGAGGGAGGGAGTGAGGGAGGGAAAGGGGGAGAGAGAGAGAAACCATTGTGAGAGAGAGACATCAATTCATTGCCTCCTGCATGTACCCCAGCAGGGGTTGGGGTTCAAACCTGCAACAGAGGCACATGCCCTTGAACTGGAATTGAACCTGAGACCCTTTTGGTGCTCAGGCTGGAGCTCTAACCACTACATACCAGCAAAGGCCCAGATTTTTAACTTTTGAAATGGAAATCGAGTATCGTAAGTCTCAACCAGACAACTGGGCAGAGTTCTTAAGACTTTTTTTTTTTTTTTTTTTTTACTTGATTTGCAGCATTTTGTTTGTGCCAGTTTTTGTCATTTGTGCTTGAATACCAATGGGAGTCTAAAGCCTAGGACATGTTCTCCCAGGCTCACCACATCAATCCTTTTCCAGAAGATTTCAGGCTTCGTCCGCTTCTCAGGCATATCAGAAAGACTGGGAGGATGGCTTGAAAAGGCAGCTGGGTGTAGGGAGGGCATAATTCTGTTATGGGCTAATTTTACCCAGTGTGTTTGCCTATAAACTTTTTAGCAGCCCTCATTTTATAAGAGACAAGAATGGTCATAATTACTGGTATAACAAGGATGGTTTTTAAAAAAGTATTTTTATTGATTTCAGAGAGGAAGGGAGAGGGAAAGAAAGAAACATTGCTCTAACTGGTTTGGCTCAGTGGATAGAGCGTCAGCTTGTGGACTGAAGGGTCCCGATTCCGGTCAAGGCTATGCACCTTGGTTGCAGACACACCCCCACTGGGAGGTGTGCAGGAGGCAGCTGATCGATGTTTCTTTCTCATCGATGTTTCTAACTCTATCCCTCTCCCTTCCTCTCTGTAAAAAAAATAAAAATCAATAATACATTTTTTTTTAAAAAAAAAGAAGGAAAGAAACATCAATGACCCCGAGAGGCAATCATTGATTGGCTGCCTGCATGGGTGGGTTTTGTAAGGTCGGGCGCTGTATAAATCCCAGGGAGTAACAGTAGTAAGTCATGATTTGTAAAGTATTTGATCTTTCTTTAGTAGACATTTGGGCATTGTGCTCTGAGCCATGGATGCCATCAAGATGGTAATGACTCCCTTTCTTCAAAGAGCCTGTAATCCTAGCAGAAGAAAGCTGCTTGTGAAGTACCGAATGCCTCAGGAATGACGTAAGTTCACTACAATGAAAGTCAGACTCAAGAAAGAACCGTGGGTGTTTGGAGCGGAGAGGTAGACAGGACCCTCATGAAGAAGCAGTTGACACAGGCCTGGCAGGGTGTGTGCAGAACTCCTGGCTCCAGAAATGTGGGCCTCCTGGGCCTGTGCTCTGTTGGTGGTTCCTGGGTCACCAGAAATGTCCCTTCAAGGGTGTCCTGTGGTTCTTCCAGTTGTGTCTTTGGGGAGGAACAGTCCACTGTGATGTCTCTGAGGGTAAACAAAGGAGCCGTTGGCACAGACAAGCTGTGAAAACATTCATTTTATGTTTTCAGGGTTGGCGTTCTGCATGCCAAGCTTATTTGGAGATAGATTTGATTTTTACCCAGAGATTGTTTTCAGGACCAGCGGTGTTGTCTGACTGACTGCAGGGGGTGGGGTGGGGGATTGTCCCACTCAGGTGATAGTGAAGTTGCTGGGGGCCCATTTTCTCTGTTAAAATGCAGAATTTGAGAGGATTTGTGGTCCTTGGACCGCAATTGAATATCACTGATAGGATTTGCTGCCTGTAGTGTTCACATGTGCCTTTAGATGTCCCCATCCTCCATGAGGTTTGCTCCTAGAGTTCAACTCATAGGCAATGTTAGCAGTTTATTGAAACTAGAGGCTGTCTAAAAACTGGATTCATTGTTTCTTTTTAATTTTTTAATGTTTTTATTGATTACAGAGAGGGAGAGAGAGAAAAAACATCAGTGATGAGAGAGAATCAGTGATTGGCTGCCTCCTGCACGCCCCACACTAGGGATGGAGCCCGCAACTCCGGTACGTGTCCTGATCTGGAATCAAACTGTGACCTCCTGGTTCATAGATCGATGCTCAACCACTGAGCAATACTAGCCCGACTCTTTTTCATTCTGATTCATTATTTCTATGTGTTACTGATTTTGGTGAAAGAAATATTTAGCTCTATTTCTTTTAGAAAAAGAAATGTCTTCTTGAAATCAAGTTGCTTGTCCAAGAATTTTCCAGTTACCTACTTTATTTACCATGAAATGCAAAATTTAAATCAGAATATCTCAGAAATTAGCAGTTAGTATTACATGAAAGTTACAGTAAAGAGATTATTATTTCTACAGTCTTAAAATTTGGATTTTTTTAAATAGGTTAATTCTAATAATTTTATCACCATACATTCACCTGTAAACTTCACTAGTATAAAGAAAGCCATTCAGACTTTTTTTTTAAATATATATTTTATTGATTTTACACAGAGAGGAAGTGAGAGGGATAGAGAGTTAGAAATGTCGATGAGAGAGATACATCGACCAGCTGCCTCTTGCACATCCCCCATTGGGGATGTGCCTGCAACCAAGATACATGCCCTTTGACTGGAATCGAACCCGGATTCCCTCAGTCCACAGGCCGACGTTCTATTCACTGAGCCAAACCGGTTTCGGCCATTCAGACTTGCTGTGTACCCATCCAGGGCCTCGTCCAGGGTGAGGCAAATGTGATAATGAAAGATAACATATAATTGAATTAGCCCATTGATCTTCATAGCATCTCTATAAACTGACTATATTATATTATCCCCATTTTATAGGTGAGAAAACTGAGGCACAGGTCAGTTAAGTAGCACCCAGGTCACATACAGAAAATGGTAGGGGCAGTTAACCAGCATATTAGATTGCCATTCACACTCAAATGACATATACTGAATGAGTTAATGTTTTCAATTTCTGACTAAGGTTAGCATGTTCCTTGTTAAGTGTCCCCTGAAGGATTCCATGTGCTGGACTGGACATAATGAGGACTTGTGGACTGGGCACTGTTCTCTGGAAGGTTTGGGTTCAATTTTGACATCACTCTGAGTGGCTAAGATGTACAATATACTTAGATAACAGTACTCTGCAATCTGGCTCTCGTATCCTAACCAAGGTATTTGCCTGATTTCTGAAAGGAATGAATGAATGAATTCAAAGAAAGAAACAATGAATCTGGTGAGCTGCTGAGGAAGGAGCAGAGACTGGGAGGAACAGGTGAATCAATTTGCTTGTGACATTAATGAGACATGGCGCTAAGACTCACTGTACTGGCGGGAGAGTCCAACCTCAGAGCCATTGAGCCTATGACAGTAGCCAAGTCCCATGGACCCTATTAAGCAGTTTCTTAAGACAAGGTGGCTGTAGGCCAGGTACACAGTAAGTCAGGTGACAGAAAACTGCTTTAAGCTCTTCTGAGAGCTGACAACCTGGCAGGATGCCCGTGTTATGGGAAAGGAAGGCCCTCAGGTCTTTGGCCAGTGGTGTCAGAAGCCGCTTATGGTCACAAGCGCTTAAAAATTGCCAACATAGCCATGGAAGTCTCACAGTGTTTTTTAATGAGATCTGATTACATTGACATGAGACCTTATGATTTCCCCATGACTCTGGGAGTTTCCAAAACCCACATCTCCAGATGGGAGCCCACAGCTTCCCTTTGCTTGTGCTGATGCCCAGCTGAGGAAACCTGCTGGTGACGAGCTGCCAGGTTCCTTTCCCTTCCTTCTCCCTCTCAGGGCCTCCTCTCCAGGCAGCTGACCGTTCCCGCCAAACCAGCCTCTGCCTCTGGGTGAGGGGGTGCTCCGGTTTCCTCTAACATAGGGGTGTCGAACTCAATCAGAGAAGGGGCCAAAATCTAAAATCCAGCCTAAATCGCGGGCCAAATGGTTTACTGAACAGTCATAAACTGTCATTGTGATGGAAACGCAGCGGAGTGCAGTGATGACAGCGCGGTGCGGGCCACATTGCAAGGCCTGGCGGGACGGATTTGGCCCGCGGGCCTTGTGTTTGACACATGTGGTCTAACAGATTGGCAGAAAGCTGATCTGACACCGGCAGGGCACAGAGGGTGCCCGGACGCGGTAGGCCTCATGGGCCCTGGAGCTGCCTGAAAGTAATAGCAGGTGATGACGGGGCCTTCCCACTTCACCCTTGTAGCCACAACCAGCTCAGAACACACCGCGGCCGATGCCCGCCCCTGCGGTGGGCGGTGCTCGCTCTCAGCCTCGCCATGCCCTCTGGGCCCAGCTTAGGTTTCGGTTTGGGGCCCCGCCTCGCCCGGGTCACGTGGGGCTGCAGTTCCTGTGGCAACTCCAATCTCCAGCCGCGACCTGGATTCAGCCCTGGACAGGAAGCTCGGGGCTTGAGAGGCCGGGCGAGGCCGGGCGGGAGCGGCGGGAGCTCGGCCGGACATGCCGCGCGGCCTGCGGAGCCAGCTCCTGCTCAGGGTCCTCCTCCTGCTGCTGCTGCTGCTGCCCCTGGCGGGCGCCCTGGAGCTCCACGACCCCGCTGGGCCCGCAGAGGCGGCCGAAGAGCCCGGCTCAGGACCAGCCTGGCCGTCCTTCCCCTTCCGGGACCTGCGCAAGTGGGCGAGGGCGGCCGGCGCCCTCTCCAGACGGTACTGGGCGCTCTTCTGCTGCCGCGTGTGGCCCGAGACCTGCTCGCTGGACAAGGAGGCCCCCGCGGGGGCGCAGGGTAAGACCCGGGGGTGAGACGTGCCCAACCTCAGGACCACCCTGCTGGCGCCTTAGCTGTGCTGCCCAGTCCCGGGAGGACCAGGAGGCCTCACCCCTGCCACCCTCGTCCCAGGTACAGCCCTCTTAGAGGATGGGCCTGGCTGTGCTCTGTGGCTCCTGACTCCTCCAGAAGGCTCACGCCTTGATGGACACACCCGAAGTCCCCTTTCCTCCTCTGTTGCTTAAGGAGGTGGAGCCTGGGCTAGGAGTCCCAACCTGAGTTCTAGTTCCCGTTCTGTCACTGTCATGGACCGGATGATCTCAGGCTTTTTTCGGTCTCTGTTAATAACTCTGCATCTGGTAATAGTACGGTAATGGTGCTCTACACATCTTTTGTTAGGTCTAAGATTTCTAATTTCCAGCGTATGGTTTTTAGTTTTGCCAATGCTGGCTATATTCAAATTGACATTTGGCAAAAGAATTTAGAGGCCTTTGGGTTTGGCTATGATCAGATTTGGAACCCAGAGCAAGTAGGAAGAATGATCACCACCAGCTTACTGTCCCCAACTAGATGGCTACTCCTTGCAGGCAGGGTCTGGGCTCCAGGCCACCCTGGCACAGTGCCTAGGGCATGTTTGTTGAGTCAACCGAGACTTTCCTGGAGCTACATTAATAGCAAAGATAGGTGTCCACTCGTGCCCAGGCACAAGGGAGGCCCAGGGAAAAGTGTACCGAGAGTGGCTCTGGAGGGTGGGCCAGGGACTGGAAGAACTGGGCAGGGAGGGTAGCTCCCTCTGGGCCCCCTGCTGTGTGTGTTTCTCACAGCCCCTCCTTTTCCAGGCTGGAGCCTTCCACTATTGGGCCAGCAGTACCTGGATATCCTGACCACGTGGTACTGCAGCTTCCGGGATTGCTGTGACCATGGGGACTGCAGGGTCTCCAACAACTTCACAGGTTGGACCTTGCATGCCTCCAAGGGGATAGAGATCTGTGGGAAGGGGAGGCGGTTCGGGGAAATGGCTAAGGTATAGGGAACCTTTCCTCATCCTTCCACAGCCGGCAGCACTCATGGCCGTGCGGAGGGAAAGCCTACCAGGAGACTTTGCGCACACTGTCCACAGGCGTTTGCTGAATTGTTAAAATGAATATAGAGTGAGGATGTCCCATGAAGTGTGTAGGGAGTTCTGAAACTCCCAGGGGGAGCAATTGCGAGCATGGGGTGTGCGGCGGCTCCTCCAGACAGGGCTCTCCCACCCATTCTGAGGGTCTTCAGAGCGATGGGTCACTCTCTCCGAGTTCAATGGTGACTTCTCCACTCTTCAGAAAAGAGCCCTAGGGTCCCTGGTGCTGCCAGGTGTGCCCAGGGCTTGTTCTGAGGCCAAAGTGCTCCCACCTCAGCGATGTTCACTCTCGGCTGCTGCCCGCCTGGTGGGGACTGCACTTTGTGCACCTCTCATTGTGGCCTCTTTCCTACCCCCAGGCCTGCAGTCGGACCTGAGTGTGCGGCTGCACGGCCAGCACCTGGCCCGGGAGCTGGTCCTGACCACAGTGAGGAGCTACTTGGAGCTGCCCCGGCCGGACAAGGCCCTGGCTCTGTCGTTCCACGGCTGGTCTGGCACAGGCAAGAACTTCGTGGCTCGGCTGCTGGCGGAGAACCTGTACCGGGATGGGCTGAGGAGTGACTGTGTCAAGGTGTTCATCACTATGATGCACTTCCCTCACCCCAAGTACGTGGACCTGTACAAGGTGAGGCTGGCAGTGCAGTGCTGGGGCTGGAGAGAGGCTTGGACGGCCCGAGGCGCAGCCCTCTGTGCTGGGGGATGGGCTCTCGAGAAGCCTAGGTATGCGGCTTGGGGGACAGGGTCCATTTCAGCAGAACCTGTAGCCCGCAGAAACATCCACTCCACACAGAGGAGGACCCGAGCATGTGGAGGACTGACAGGCTCCACACCACTTGTCCCGAGCTGTCTCCTTACCTGCCAGACACTGAGCTTAAAGAGTCCATGTGTTAATTTTCTGTGATAGTAGTGGAAGTTACAGGAAATGTGGTACAGAGGAAGGCAAAAGCTTTATCATGACCTCCCCACACGGACACAAATAGTTAGCATTTGGTGTGCTTCCTGCAAGCCTTTCCTTATGCTGCTTGATGTCACCGTCATTAGAGTGGACAGAAAGTTGCATACTATCATATCGTAAGTGATTTCCCCCAAATGGAGAGAGAAAAAACGTCTGCTGCTCTGTTAGTTTGGTTTTCTTCCATTAGATGTAGTATTTAAAGTAAGCTGGACAATGTCTGTCTCTGGCTTTCCAGGCCAATACCTGGAATGCGATAACCTGGGAAGATGAGGTAAGCATTTGAGGAGCGATTGCCTGAGTCACTTGGCAGTTTCAGTGTGGCCTCAGAGGGCAGGGTAGGGTGAACTGTCCTAAAGGCAGGCAACTGGTCAACCAGGCCTTCCCAGAACAGCTTTGACTGTGGCTTCCTCACCATGAAAAATGACATGTACACACTCACACCTTGCACATATTACACACTCGGGTCACAGGGCACTGACGTCAGGATCCAGGAAGGCTACAGGCAACAGTGAGTATGGGCTCTGCTAAAACACCCCACCCTGGGGCAGAGCTGGCCCTGATCTGGTGAACCCCACAAAGCGGCATCTTTTCAAAAGAGATTCTTGCCTGAATGGGAAGCCCCAGTTCCAAGTAGGCCAAGTAGACTCAGATAGGTCCTTCGCAGTGGGAGCTCTGCTCCTGGAAGTTCAAGTGGGACTGTGGCTGCCTCTGGCACTTGAGCTTGTCTCTACCTTTGACCCCTGTATTAGAGCCTGATTCCTATCCGTTGGGGAGGGCGAGTTGGCTCTTAGTTCTGAGACCTCTTCCTGGAGGGGAGGGAGTAGGGCCTGCTGTTAACCAAGAGCAGGCAAGGCCGTCTCTTTCTCCCTCTCCCAGGATAGCCCCACCTCCACCAGTAGAACCCAGCCCTAGGCAATCACTGCAGATGCTTCACCAGGGTAAAAGGGCGCCTCACCAGGGCCCTGTGCCGCTAGGGGTCCCCAACTGCTCCGTTTTCTGTGCAGGAGCAGCTGACGGAACAGGTGAGGAAGACGCAGGAGCATTGCCACCAGACCCTGTTCATTTTTGATGAGGCTGAGAAGCTGCACCCAGGGCTGCTGGAGGCCCTTGGGCCACATCTGGAACGCCAGGTCCTGGAGAACCACAAGGCTGAGTCCCCTAGAACCATCTTCCTTTTTCTCAGGTAAGGTCTGAGGGAAAACGGGAGGATGGCGAGGGAGGAAGAACCTTTGTCCAGGTGCTGTGTGTGCTTCTGTGCTCTCCTAAGCTACAGACCCTTGTCACAGGGAAACCTGTGACTGTAGTCAAGAACATAGAAACCTAGCTGCTTAGAGTGTCAGCATAGCCTTTTCCAGAGCTGGGTCACACAGCACAAAACAGGAAAGGTCCTATGCTACCAGGTGGGGAGCCTTAAGTCTCAGGCTCCTGCCCTGATTGTATCCTAGGACACTTCTGAAAGCCTGTGGTCCCCACTTCCCCCCAATGGCCAGCTAAGTACAAACTCACTCTGGGGACTTGTGTGGGGAAGAGCAGCTGCCTCTCATCTAGCCTCCCCCATTGTTCTCAGGATGGTGGGGTCCCTCATACCCCCGTCTGCACAATCCCACCAAGTACACAAGGGCTCGCTCTGCTCTACACCCTCACCAGCATTCACCTCCTCCTTTTGATACCAGGCATTTTAACAGGCATGAGGTGATGTCTTCTCTGTGCACTTCTGTGATTAGTGATGCTGAACATCTTTTTGTGTACTCATTGGCCACTGGTATATCCTCTTTGGAAAAATATCTTTTCAGATCCTTTGCCCATTTTTTAATCTGCTTGTTTGGGATGTGTATTTTTTTGCTATTGAGTTATAAGTTCTCTATATATTTTGGGTATTAATCCATCAAGTATATGGCTTACCAAGTATTTTCTCCAATTCAGTAGGTTGCCTCTTCCTTTTGTTCATTTCCTTTGTTGTAGTCCCACTAGTCCCACTTACTTTTGTTTTTGGTGTAAAATCTAAAAACATCATTGCCAAGACATAAGGATCTTACCACCTGTTTTCTGCTAGGAGTTTTAGAGCTTCACATCTTACATACAAGCACTTAATCCATTTTGAGGCCATTTTTGTGTGCGGTATAAGATGGTGGTTTAGTTTCATCTTTTTGCATGTGACTATCAGTTTCTCCAGCACTATTTATTGAATAGATTGTCTCCCACATTATTTATTCTTGGTTCCTTTGTCATATTATGACCATATACACGTGGGATTGAATTTTGTGTTCAACTTTGTAATATAGTTTGAAATGTAGCTCATACACTGGGAATTCCCCTCTTAGTAGGGCATTAGTTTTCAAGTCAGCAAATGAGTTCAAAATCAAGTACAAACTACCTTGGAAAATTCTTAATGTAGACCCAAAGGGTAGTTTTTACTAACTCCAACATGGTGTGTTCTCTCCCCATCCTTGGAAAGTCTTTTTCTTCTCTGATCATGAGAAGTTGTTACTGGCTTGAAATTCAGGGATAATGTGTTAAATGAGGAAGTGCTCTTTGTCTCCCTATTTGCAAGCCCACCACACAGGACCTTTGCTGTTTTGTGCTACGTGACTCAGGCTCTGGAAAAGGCTATGCTGAAAACAGGCTTAGAAATCAACTTGTCCAACCTTATTTTATGGAGGCTCCAACTGGGAATGGGCTGCCCAAGGTCTGTTAAGTCTGGGTCCCTGTTGGCCCAACTTGAATGCCTCAGCCGCTTCTTGCACTCTGTGGAAGACAAACCAGTTGTTCCCTCCCCAGGCTAGTACATGCTTGCTAGGGAATTCTCCCCAGCTTTAAGGTGCATAAGGTTTGGAGAGAGTGAGGATGAGCTGTGGAGGGCAGATCCTTTTTGACTGTGGACCTACAACATGAGACCAGTTTAAACTGTTGTGATTTCGATGCATTGATGGCAAGTCCTTCCTGGCCTATAAGAAAGGCTTATGTGATACTAACTGTAGTGCATTGTGGAGAGCAGGAGGCCGACCAAGGTGGTTTTAAGAGAAAAGCAGAAAGATCTGATATGATTGGCTCTGTGTTATTGACTACCTGAGGCAGCCTCACAGCTTTTCCACCTAAACCCTGTCAGGTGGGGGGAGTCCAGGGGACCCCCTCAACTGCTGCAGACACCAGTCCTTCCCCCATGGAAGGATGCTGGTGACCAGCCCATGATTCTCTCTCTCTTTTGTAGAAATCCTTTGACTTTGTGCACAGCTTCTCCTTCCTCTCACTTCACCTGAGCCACTTCTGCCTTGTGGCTGCAGCTGACTGTTCCTCCGCATGGGCTCGGCCCAGTTCTTGGCACCTGTGCCAGGCTTCCTACGGTGACCCTGCTGTATCTCTAACATGTTTGCCATGGTAGTATTTTGGTCTCTGTACCCCCTCACTAGCAACCCAGACGGGCCATGAATGGTGGAGGCAGGGTAGGGGAAAGGCGCCACCACCCAAGGGCCAGCAAGGTCACCACCCTTTAAACCTTGAAGGTTTTCAGTTACTTAGAGATGGGTAGGAAAAGACATGGATTTGAAAGACATGGATTTGAATGTTAAAGAACAAAACTTCAATTGAATAAATTTGAAGAGCTAATAGGCTTTATTAAGTGGTTCCTGAATCAGGCAGCAGCCCATCTAGTAAATAGAGTTGCTCTGAGAAGCCGGACAACGGAAAGCTTTTTATAGGCAAAACTGGACAGGACGTGAAAGCTGCTGGCAAAAGGTCCGTTTCTGACAAGGCCAGCTTCCGTGGCGATAGAAGAGGGCTGTGTGACAGATCAGCTCAGTGGGCTGACCGGGGAAGTCTAGGCTTGGTGCCATGAGGCTTTCAGCACAGTGCCTCTGGTTTTTCTCGTTAACGAGTTTCTGGGCTTGATTTCTAGAATCTGTGGTAAGGACTCCTCTAACTGAAAGAAAAGCACAGCTGATTCAAACTTCTAGTGTGAACAACTCTAGAAATTTTTCCTGAAGCTGCTGTTGGAGTTGAGGTGGTGGTTGAAAAGGACATGTGGGTATGGAGGCTTAGACGGGGCCCGAACACTCACTGCCGCTGCCTCTGCTGCCGGCAGGGAAGGCTCCAGCTGGCCACAGGCAGGGCCTCGGAACTCCCAGGCCAGAGGGCCTGTCCACTTCTCACTGCTGGGAAGTAAAGAGGGACATTAATGGCTGTTTTCTTTTCCTGATAACAGTGCAGAGAGGAGAAAGAAAGGAATTGTACCCCAGGGAAGAAGCCAATGCACGTATGTTGACTGTGGAGCCTAAGGAGGGTATCTTTAGTCTCTCTCTTTACAAATGTGGAAACTAAGATTCAGAGAGTAGCGTGCCGAAAAGGCCTTTGGGCTCGTGAGATTACATGTCCTACCCAGAGCCAGGGCTAGTCTCTAGAGGTGCCCTGGGAGGATGAGGAAGGCAACCTCTGTCTAGAGGTTGGTGCCGATGCAGCAGCTCCTAAGGATTAGGAGTGAACAGAAAAGGCGCCAGGTTATGTTGTGAGTGAGATGGTGGCTGCAGGACAAAACAGAAATTCAGAAGGGAAGTGGAGACAACGGTGCAGACAGAAATACCCACTGAGCAGGTGCTCGGTGCTGTACACGGTGGTCACATAAATAGGCTAAGCTTCTGCTCTCCATAAACTTAGTGTCGGGCAGATGGTTCTGGGGGAAAGGGGGAAGCCACTGGAATCTGTGCTGCTGAGTGAGCGAGCCCCACACATGCCCCGTCTTGCCCTCGATGGGGCAATCTGCGGGCAGGTCTTACCTCAGCTGATGCAAGTGCGGCCGCTTGCGTGCAGAGATGACCTCCCGGGCAGGCCTTGGAGCAGAAGCTTCCCTACGTGCAGCTGAACTTGTGCAATTGGACAGAGACTCCCCTTGCTGCTGCCAGGTTCCAGCTGGGCACTGGGTCACTTGGCTAGATGGTCAGCTTACCTGCTAGGCAGGGAGAGAACCAGTCAGCTGCTTCTGTGCCCCGGAGCCTGGCACACGGGCCGCACTCAGACAGACACTTGAGCTGATGTACCTGGGGAAAGGGAGACTGGTTTAGGAGCTGCAGAAGTCCGAGGAGAGGGGAGAGAAGGAAGCAGCACTGCCAACTCCAGGTGTCCCTCCCCATTCCCAGTATCCCAGTGGTGGCACTAAGATTCCTTCTCACCCTTTTTCTCCTTCATATCTCCAACCCAGTCCTCTTTCCTGTGCTTCAGACCTGAAATTCTAGTTGCCTAATATCATAGGCACATGTCTCCACCTTCTACAGTCCATTTCTGTTAGGATGAGGCAGCTCAAGGCAAACAGGCCTATTCTTTAATGACCTTTCTCTCTCAGCCTTCAGTCACGGGCCCCTCTGAACTGTGCCTCCTTAACTTGCCCTCCCCCTGGAGTTGTCTCCTACATTAGCCTTTGCCACTGTCCTGGAATCACATACACATGGAAGTCAGCGGAGAGAACCACAGCACCCACCTCTGGGCTCCCGGCACCCCCTGCCTCAGTGTTTGTCAAAAGGGAGCAAGGCAGGACCATGTCTCTCTGTAGTGACCTCTGCGTTGTGACAACATCTCCTGGCGGAGCCCCGACCTCAGCTCCCATTCTTCGCGTGCAGTGGCCTCAGGGGCAAGTCCTTCACTTAAAACCTTAAACATAAAGATGAAATCTGTTAACAAGCTTCTGTCTCTTTCAGTAACCTTGGAGGCAATGTCATCAATGAGGTGGTCCTGAGTCTGCTGAAGGCTGGATGGTCCCGGGAAGATATCACGATGGAACACTTGGAGTCCGGCCTCCAGGCTGAGATTGTGGCGTCCACAGGTAACTGACTCACAGGTTCGAATGTGTGCTTTTGAGACCCCACAGGGCACACCCTGTGATCATCTCCTCAGCTTCAGGGAGGCACGAGAAAGCTGAACTCCTTTTCTGAAAATGCTTTGAGAGCCGTTTGCCCTGGAGATACCTGCAGTGGCCTGTGGACCCTGGGGCTAGGCCTCCAATCAGAGGGAAGGGTCACTCTTTCTAGAGCAGATAGGGCCTGATACTCAGCCCTCCTGGAGTGGCCCTGAGAGCAAACCTTGCCCAGGCCTGTCAGGACACCTCTCACTCCAGTTGGGTCCAGATTGCCATGTTTAAGGTGACCAGACGTCCTGATTTTTAACAAAACAGTCTGCCAAAACCGGTTTGGCTCAGTGGATAGAGCATCGGTCTGCAGACTGAAAGGTCCCAGGTTCGATTCCGGTCAAGGGCATGTACATTGGTTGTGGGCACATCTCCGGTAGGGGGTATGCAGGAGGCAGCTGGTCGATGATTCTCATCGATGTTTCTAGCTATCTATCCCTCTCCCTTCCTCTGTGTGAAAAATCAATAAAATATATATTTTTTTAAAACAGTCCGATAAGGGGACTGTTTTAAAATGTTGCCGGACTTGGGACAAATTGTTAAAAATCGGGGCTTTCCCGCCAAAAGCGGGACGTCTGGTCACCTTAATGTCACTGTGGTCTTAATTTCAGACAGTGGCTTTGGCCACAGCCGCCTGGTGAAGGAAAACTTGATTGACTTCTTTGTCCCCTTCCTGCCGCTGGAGTACCGCCACGTGAGGCTGTGTGCACGGGATGCTTTCCTGAGCCAGGAGCTCCCGTTTACAGAGGCGGCTCTGGACGAAATTGCCAAGATGATGGTGTATGTCCCCAAAGAGGAACAACTCTTTTCTTCTCAGGGATGCAAATCTGTTTCCCAGAGAATTAACTATTTTCTGCCTTGAGAGCAAGATGAAAACCTGAAGCTGCCTAACAGGATCCTGGGGTCAGCAGACGCCCAGCACTCACTGACACAAGTGGTGTGTGAAAGGAAGGCCTTCAATCAGAAGCCAGAGCCACATTCCAAAACGTGGGCCAGTGGCTGGAGAACAGGTGGGAGAGCAACACATCCCAGTGGCTTCTTAGCACCTCTGCTCTTGCCTGCAGCTGCTTGGACTTGGGTGTGGGACCGGAGGCTGCAGGATTCTCCGTGACACGAAGGGAAAAAAGTTCTTACCGTGGCAGGTGGGGCCGGCTTTCACACTGTTGCTCTCAGAGGGAAGCTGAGCAGCTTGTACCTGTGACCACCGCAGGGAAGAACCTCGGGCTGGAAAATAAAGGTACATAGAATAATGTTTTAAAAATACATTGGTATAGGATGAAATTTGTTCTGCAGGTTAAAAAAAATTTTATTTAAAGTTAAGGGCCTTGACATTACTGTGCCATATGTAAAAATTAAAATGTTCTATTTTTCTAAATCCTTCAGCCTAATTTCTTAATGGGACCTAGTAAGCCTGTTCACTCAGCCTGATGCCGGGGGTATGGGGTGGGGACTCGCCAAGCTGACACCAGGTGTCTGTTCTGCCGGTTTCCTTCAACTTCGTACTGAAAAGGCTTCCTTCATATGCTTTTACATAAGAAAAGGAAGTCACTCCCATGCTCCCAGCTTTGAAAAGTCGTTTTTGAGGACTGAAAGGCCACGTGTACACTGTGCCCTAGACACTGACGAGTGCTCACATTCCTCCCATACCCACTTCTGAATTACACACGGGTCACTGTCACCACCTCACCTGTCGCCTCTGAGTTAGAGCCCTCACCGAGCAGGGTGAAGTGGCCGACTTCTGTCTCCCCCCACGGGACACTTCTTAGTCCTGCCTCATGCCTCCTGGTTAGGGAGCACCTAGCCCAAGCCCCCGCAGGTCCCCAGAAAACACTCATGGGCCAAAAGTAAACGGCCTAGCAGCACCGGTTCGATGGGGGCCAGTGTTGTCCCTGTCTCGGGCCAGAGCATCTGGGGAGGGAGGAGCAGGCCACCCGATCCTCTCATACCCAGCTCTAAACTGCAACACACATTGTAAGAGGTGCATTCTATAGCTTCAGGTTTGAGTCACAGCGGGCACCCGTCAGCACTGGCCAGCCATGTCTGATGTTGTGACTATAGGTCTAAACCTCTTCCAGCCCGGGAACAAGTCAAACAGTGAAGTCAGTGGTTCGAACACTTGCCTTGCGCCACCTTCCACTGGGCGATGACAGGAAAGCGGTTAACCCCGGTATGATCTGGTTTCCACTTCTGTGAAAGTGAGCACAACTGTACTTACCTCCCAGGGATGCTGTGAGGATTAAACTGGTTAATACTGATCAAGTGCTCGGGTAACAGAACAATAAAAACGTGGTCAAACTGCTGTCAGTTTTGACACTGCTCCAAGCCATGGCTGCCCTTGTCCATTCTAGTTCTTGGAACTTGGCTAGGTAACCAACGTCTGAGAACTTACCATGTGCTGGGCCCTGTGCTAAGCGCTGGACAACCATCATCTTGACCATGATGACTGGGACCAATTCCCTTGCTGTTGAATAAAAGACACCTGGACTCCAAGGGGTGAGATTTCTTTGGAAAGTCAGAGCTCGAGCCAGGAGGGGGGGTTCGAGCCAGGCAATCCGACTTCAGCTCCTGTGCTTTAAGGACTTGTTTCTAAAACAATTTCCATATTTCCTCAGCAAATGCCACAGCCTCAGTTGTGGAAATGAAGGTTCTCCTAACCAAAGCAGATGGGAGAAAAGGACAGCAGGTGGGAGTGAGGGTTACAAGCTAATGTTTAACAGCCACTAATGACCTCACAGGGCACCACCTGAGTACTTCCTACTCGTAGGTAATGAAAACATGACGTCTAAAAGCAATGGCTCATTTTTAAGCACTTAAAGATCAAGTCAAACAAGAATAGAACGTTCCCTGTGAGGTTCTACACTTCCTCTCTTCATGCTGCTTGGGCTCAAAACACTTTTAGAACTTATTTGTAGTTGTCCTCAAAATGGACTTGGAAAGAACTACATCTCATTATTACAGTCACCTCACATGGGACGGACTGACGGACAGAAAGACACACATACACACCCACCTGATGTACCAGCTGGACTCCAGACGTTGCCTTTGGCCGTTTTCAAAAACAGAATCATCAAAGGAGAAGTGTTCACCCCTACAGAGGACATTCTACAGAATGCACCAGAGGGATGATTGCCAAACCCAGCTTCTTGACCTTACAGACATTACCCACAAATTCTGCTCAGATTCCCTGCCAGTTAAAATGATGGGAGAAACACTCCAATCAAAAGCCTTCTTTGCCAATAAAATATTGCAACCTTTATTTAAAATAAAACACAAGTTGGCAAGCCTTGTGAGACAACAGGCAGACAGCATTCCCCTTTGCAGGGCCTCCTTTATTTACATCAAGTTTAACACTGTTAGCAGTTCACAGTCAGACAACAGGGTGAGAGAATTAAATTAGAAAACAAAACACCTGAAAATATATTACAATAACAAGAGCAAACACCTGACAACACCGGCAGTGTGACCCATGACTGATGTGTTTTCAGTTAAGTCCCGTGTTGTCTCACTGTGTCCCCTTAGCAACGCGCACAGTGCCAGGCCCTCCAGACCTCACCCTCTGTGCACCCACCACATGCACCTGCAGAGCGTGACCTTTGGTATAAACGTTGAACAAGTTTTGAAGAATCTGAAGCCTATGTTTTAGGACAAAATTCTCTAATTGGTTTTTGCCAAGTGAACATAAAACTGGGTTCCTCCACTGACAGTCATAGAATCAAACTGCAGAGAAGGAAGAGGATGGGGTACACCCAGGAGACCGGCTCTGAGCACAGACAACAGCTCAGGCAGCCTGTTCTCCGCAGACACACCATCAGGGCACAGCCTCTGCTCACACTGAGCGATCCCATTTCCTCCCTCTCTTACCCCCCCTTCATAGTGAGCACGGCAACAGTGTATGCACGAAGTGTGGGCATGGCATGTTCTCTATACAGACCCGAGAGAGGAGGGTTTTCAAACATACGTCCTAAATAGCTATGAGTACCTCAGTGTCCTTTCCAGCTTCTGAATACTGCTTTCTCTGACGGGCAATTAGCCTAATCAAGCTGACTTCTCCAGATCTCTGAAAATTTCTCTCCTAAAGGAGTTCCAAAAACAGGGGCCATCGTGTGAAATAGCTTTTCAAAATGAAGGAAATCCAGGCCTCATCTACCAGAAGCTTCTCTGCCTCTGCACACAGGCTGAAGGTATCTGAATCACACAGATACCTTAGGGCTGACCGCCTAAAGCAACGCCGCTCCTGCAGGATCTCCCGAATCCAGAACACGCTGATTTGGCATACCTGTGTTATTGTGGGAACTGCTGAAATTAACTATCCTCACATATGATTATTTTATTAACCAGAAGTCCCATTCTCCAACTAACGTTTATGGTGCTTAAACACATGATTTAATACCATCTTAAGATTCAGAAGCAAATCTATACAAGAAGCTCCAACCATACGTACTATATTTCCTTTAAGTCTGCCAGCACCTGACAGTTCATTTCCACTGTATCCGAAAAATTAACTGGAATGCTCCAAGCCCTCAAGCCCTGTGTGTACAGCTCAGAAGTATGAGTGACATGTAGGACCCAGAAACTGGCTTTCAGTACAACGATGAACAAAGAAAGGACACAAGAGGGCGGTACAAGGTGTGGTCTGAGGACAGTATCGGTCTAGCCCAGTGGTCGGCAAATTGTGGCTCTAGAGCCGCAGTTTGCCGCTCTGTTGACTAATGAGTTTGCCGACCACTGGGATAGGGGCTTAATCACAAAAAAACAACAGCCTGAAATTATTGGAACCGAGAGTCTAGGTCAGTGGTTAGCAAACTCAGTCAACAGAGCGGCAAACCGAACTCGCGAGCACATGTGGCTCTTGAGCCCCGGTTTGCTGACCACTGGTCTAGCCTTTCAACTTACAGGAGCCGTCCTTTCCGCACAGCCGGCTCTGCCAGGCGTGACTGCAGGAGGGACTAGAAATTCAATATACTTTTTAAATTGATAGTTTTATATGGCCCTCGAATGATGTTACAAATACCCAAATAGCCCTTGGCAGGAAAAAGGTTCCCCACCCCTGATTTAGCGGGTCTGCAGGTTTGAAGATCTGCTCACACACCACCTGTGACTACGGGTTGAGTTAACAAGGCCTTGCTACTGTGTCAGCAATGCGGAGGTTAAAGGATATTCTTTTCTAGGAGAGGTAAACAATTTCAAATGTGTAATTGTATATAGGAGCAAAGCAGCGAGTGCACCTGGAGGGAGGGCAGGGTGCAGTTGGAGCACCTTCCCCCATTCCCCAGCAGGACGGAGAGAAGAGCAGTGGTCTGCCAACATCAACGGCCTGTGCGAGGAGAACTTCCAAATAGGGACGCTCCCTGACCAGGGCTGGAGCCACTGCACCCATCATGTTCATGTCTACCAGCTCAATAACGTTACAACCTCAACCGGGATGGCACGTCTTTTCCTCTGCGAAACTCACAAGCCCATCCTTGATCTCCACCGCTCCCAGCTGCCCAGGCCTCCTCCCCAGGGGAGAAGCACGGGGTGTTCTACCCTGCCTGACCATCACAGGGCGGAGCCTCCCCCAGTGTCCTGTTCTTGGGAAAGAGGACACGTTATCTCAAGGCATAACGTGCGCCTCGGGGGGGGGGGGGGGGATGGGAGGCAGCAGGACGGAGCGGAAGCCCACCGTTTTGGACATTGCCGTAAACTCCACAGAAGACAGTCACTGAGCAGCCCTGCAATCACCGTGCTTCCCCGGTAACAGGAGACCGGGCGGGCAGTGGAAGCCCACGGTGACAGAGCAGGGAACGGTAGCTGTTATGCCAGGCATATTCACCTGCCCGAAAAAGCAAGCCTTACATTAGATTTTTTTTTTACAGTCTGGGAGTTGGAAAACTGAAACTCTACCCCAAAGATATAGATAGATATCCGTTAACAGTAGGACACATTTTAGAACCAGCCCTAGGCCTTCCTCTGTGACCAGGCTGTGGCTAACAGCAACCCTTAGGGCTGGCCTTTCTCTTTCTCTCTCGCTCCCACAGATCTCAAACTGAATCAGGGATTTACAAAAGAACCGAGCTACTGGCTTGACAGAAGCTAAGACAGAGATCTAGACAGCTGGGGTCTATTAAATACATTAGAAGAAACTTATGTCTAGAGCAGTGTTTCCCAACCTTCTCTCATGATGAGAATCACCTGGTGGAGTTGTTAAACCACAGATTCCCGAATCCCAACTAAGAAGTGCTAAACTAGAATTTTTGGGAACATATAGGTAAAATTGCATACCTAACTTAGTGCTCTGTATATAAAATCTGTCTTAGAGCACTAGTTAAGTATACAATTTTACCTATATGTTCCCAAAAATTCTAGTTTAGCACTTCTTAGTTGGGATCCGGGAATCGGTGTTTTAACAACTCCACCAGGTGATTCTCATCATGAGAGAAGGTTGGGAAACACTGGAGACCCACCTAACTAGAACGTAAAGAGGACTGGTCATACAGGCTAAGGGTAGAGAGATGGATCCCAAATTAATGCAAGCAAGATGCTGAAACCCCAAAGTCATCAAGAACAAACCTGCAGACAACGCTGTCAGCCCAACGTGAGTCCCTGTGGAAGCAGAGCCTGAGAGGAGTGATGCCATCAGGAGCAAACAAGGAAGGGAATATAGGAGACAGTGCAGCTGTCACTCAAAGTGGCCACCAATGCAATTTCCTCTTTTACAGGTATTTTATAATCTAACAGGTGAGTTACGTTCAGCTACTCTTCTTAGAAAAAAAATAAACATGGATTATGCATGTCACGCTCATTTATAACTGACAGGAAATCCTAAAACGCTCTGGTTCTACAGCCATCCAATCTCCTCTCCCACCCTTTGCCCCGCAGAAAACAACAAACAACAACCGCACACAGGACACAGGTTAAAAAAGACACTGTCAACATCAACTGGCAATGTGCCTGCTGCCGCCACGTTTGGGATGCCAGAGGAGTGCCCACGTAGTGACAAATGTTCACAACAGCAGGGCCCCATATTCAGTCAGGGAGCCTGGAAGAGCGTCTCTGTTGTGAGTGAGTGCCCGGAGTTACTTTCTAATGATTTTCATTAGACCAGAAAGTTGGTCCCCAGTTTTCTGAAGTTATTCAATATTGAGCTACAATTTCAGTAAAAGACTTACTCTGCCTGCACATAGTCTTTTAGCAGTTCCGTATTTATAAATGTCGTAAGTTACAGAGGACCTGCGTTTTCAGGTCCCACAAGGTAGAAAGCCTGTAAGTTGATCAGCATGTAACCAAATGCTTTAACTTTTAAATAGACCTTAAAATATGACCTTATAGTTATATTACATTTGATACTTTTTCCTCAAAGTGCTTTCATATACATTATTTCAGTCATCAAAACGGCACAGAATAATAAACTTTTATGTTGTTATTTTCTTAAGAAAGAGGAATGTAGGACTAGTTTTTTTTTAAACTTAAGTTGGTATTTCTTTATTACAAAGTGCAGATTGCTGTGCTGCTGAGGTCTGTCCCAAAGAATGACTCCATACCGATTTTAAATTCCTGACTTCTGAAGATTGCCTGCTTTGCTAGTATTGCCATTACTCAACATTCAAGCCCCCGAAGGTCAGAGGGTGCCAGGAGCATGTGCTTTAGAGTGTGCAGCGCTGTGCAGGCTGATTGTCTATCTGAGCCACTTTCTCTGCAGTGTCTCACAAGGCAGCAGGAATGGCGGGGGACCCCACAACCAGAAAGTCGAGAGAGTGAGCTCTGCCACTAATTAACTACCTTCTCTTCCAACCTTAAGCTCTAAAGAAAAAGGTGGGATGCTGGTAAGTGTTCAGACAGCTTGGGTGTCGGAAACAACTGGCAGGGTTCTTATAAAACACTCTGGCTGAGACCTCACCCCATTGGAAATTCTCATCAATCATCAGATTTTATTTTGTTTTTAAACACAGAAGGTTTTGTTGCACATTCCTGGCTAAGATTCGTTGGACCAAGTTTATCAATCATAATAGTGGTCATTAACATTTATAGAGTGCTCATTATATGCCAGGCAGGGAAGCTAGTTTCTTACATATATTATCATTTAATCCTTATGACAACCTGAGGTAGTTACTATTATTATTCCGGTTTTCCAATGAGGAAGGATTAAATGACTAAGGCTCAGCGAGATTAAATGACTTGCCTTCTGGACTGGCTTTAGAGTCTGAGCTCTTAATCACTGTCTATACTGTATCCTCAACTCAAAAGCTCCATTACGTTACTTAAATAAATATGGGCTATGACTTAGCAGAGCATATTTCATTAACCGGGCACTATTTTATTAGCCAACTTTCAATTGAATTGTAAGAAAATTCTAATTTAAACCCCAAAATGCAGCTGAGCAAGTGGCTCCACGTATAGACCTCAATGTGCAGAGGTCATCTGGAAAAACACTGAAAGAACTTCTTAGGGCCATTTTTTTAAGGCTATATCTCTGAAAATTACAATGGCAGTCAACAGAAAATACACACATTTTAATTTTACACAAAGCCTTTTAAGAAAATACTTAATGTAAAGCACAATAAAGATGTATTCTACACAAAATATTGTATTTTAAGGTAGGAAATCTAAACTGAAATTGTATTATATGTATATGAAGGTATTCAAATTGTCATAGCCCAAAGGAGTGTGTGTATGTGTGTGTGTGTGGTTATATATACACACACACACACACACACTCTCTCTCTCACACACACACACACACACACACACACATATATAACCATTTTATAAAGTTTTCAACATTGTCTTTTTGCTCCTGCTCTCTGCTTTGCTTTTTCACCAATTAGAATTAAACTACATTTTTTAATTTCTAAAAAGCAGTTTTCTCTGCTTTGAATTCAAACTTTTAAATTTACTTAAGGTTATTTTTTAATTCTTTTCAAGTAGAAAAAGGAAAGACCTCTATTACTTTTATAAGTTGACAGTGCCTCTTTAACCTTAACCCTGAGCTCTCAATCCTGAAGTTCCACAGTTCAAGCATCATGTGGATGGGAGTGCTGCAAAAGTCAATGCTACTACTGACAGTGTTGAGAAAACGCAGTTCATTAACTTACTGAGCACCTACTGTAGGCAAGACAGAGCCAGGTGCCACCCCTGAGTAACACACAGCCCCCACCCTCAAGACTATTTCGGTGAGAAATCTGGAGCTTAAATACACTCAGTAGTGTTCTTCCAAGGCCTATTCTCAGAGCTCTCGATGAAAGATCCCTTGCTTAGAAAAAAAAAAAAAAAAGAAAAAAAAATTCCCCTGAAAAACAATTATAATCCCTCAACTTGCATCCCATAATGACAGGGATAAACTTAAAAAGCAGCATTAAATATTCTAAAGTTTTAGCTTTCCCTGCCCCACCCTTAAAAGGCTACTTGCTAAAACAATTTCAAGTTTATGGAAGTGTGTAATGAAGGGAAGTGGCTAGGAAGGAGATAGGAGCTGGACTGCTGGTTTTTAAACCCACATTGAAAGGAACGCTAGGTTCTCTTCCAGCCGCTGCAAGGAGACGGAGCACACCGCTAGCTGCCTATGCTGCCTCCTCAGGAACCAGACCGAGACCACCCCCAGCGAGGAATGCCCAGGCTGTCCCCTGCCTTCCAGTCCTTCCTTGGCCGGGGCCTCCTTTCGGCAGCCATGATAAGAACCAAGGTTTCCCTTCTTTCTGATGAAAACTAAATGTAGTCCTTGGTCAAAGATATCAAATTCTGTCCAAAACATAGTTTTTCCCTATTAGTATTCTAGCGCTATTAATGTAATCTCAACAGCTCTAAATTTCATGATTGGCTACTGAGCATAGGAGAGACTGAAAACCACTCAACATACCACCACTGCACTAAATAGCATGGCAGGGAGGCTCTGAGAGGGAGAACTACACCCTTATTTGTGAAACACCCATGAGAACATGTATCATTACCTTCATTTAACAGACTTAGAGATGGGGCTGTGGCTTGACAGTGGATCGATGACAGAAGCAGGAAGAAAATTCACTGCTCACCGATGCTGAATTCCTATCTTCCTAAGTTAATATTCCTTTGGAAGGAAAAAAATAATTTATTTTTTTTTGTATTGGGTTCTCCTTGGGGGAGGGAGTTACAAAGCTTTAAAAACAGAATGAAGTGGTAACTGGGGTTAGACCTGATATTGGGAATATTTATAATATCTACTGTTCAGCTCCCTGCAATCCTAATTAGCTTCCATAGTTATGAATGAGTAGGGAAGGAAAAGGCCTGTTTTTTCAAAGGCAAAATATATTTGAGGGTTAAGTCATTAGATTTCCAGGATCTAATTGGTTTTTCCTAGAAATGATGTGCTTCTTCAATTATACTCTCTTAAAATGTTATTGAAATAAATATCAAAGAATATTCCCAATGTGATCTTTACAAACAAGCACAACAATGGGGGGGGGGGGGAGAGTGGGCATGTGAGAATAATTTAGGGTGATTCATCTGAAATCCAGAGGGGGTGTGTGCTTCTCTCTACTTTCTACCCAGACCGGGTCTAAGGTGAAGGAGGGAAAGGTACAGAGAAACAGCCACTAGGACCAAACCAGCTTCTCCTCAGTCATAGGCCTCTGGGCCTGGCTGCTGGGTTCCAAGGAGAGCCCCTTTCTTGGATATTTTAGTTGGTAACTAAATACACAGCTTCCCAAGTCTTTGACTAGTATGTCAGTATGCAGGGCACTGTATCGGAAAAGGATTCCCTGTGAGAACCTGTCCATGACCACTAATTTCAAAATCAGTGTTGGCTAATGCCTGAATGTTGCAGGAATAAAGGAAGACGGCCTGCCCAGCAGGAGGCAGAGAGGAACCAGTAGAGACCCCTATAATCCTGGTCCATTAGGATACAACATACTAGCCTGGGACAAGTGACTTGTGCTGATCAACGTGAGATTTTAGGAGCTTTCAAGCTCCCTGACTGTACTTCCTAGATTTCTTTACTTCTGGCTCCAATTAACACATCAATGGGAAACTGGAGAGGAGCAACAGATAGGGCCACCTTTCTGGTTTTGTAATTCCAGCAATTTCATTTGCAGTTCTTACTGCAGCAATGACCTTGGGGAAGCAAGGCTAATAGCTGCTTCCAGCAGCCTTGGATGAAACTTCACTTAGCACCTTCCCAGCTCTCTTTTCTTCGGTTCCATTGACTTCCCTAGTGAGGCGGGACATCATCATCAGTACCTACTGGAGCCCTCAGCCAGTCTCCTCTGCGCGGGACAGTGAGTGCTGCAGCCAGGCCCGTCTGGGTGGTCTCACGGCACTGCCACGGGCAGCCCTGTCTAACCACCTCGCAACACTCCAGATCAGAATGGCTGGATCTGGTTCTTCACAGCCACGTACACACATTCCCTGATATTCCAGTGCAGCTTCCAATCCTGTCCACCACTGCCCGGTCCCTCCAATTTCCCTCTCCTATGAGTTTTGCGTTTTGTTATTTTTGAGATGAACCTGTAAACGTGAGATCTCAGAGAGCTGAGGTACTTCACATAAACACACTCAAGTATCAGTCTTTCATTTTTTGAAAACAAGAACACAGGAAAACAAGTCCCTTCCCCTGTCCCCTCAGAAACATGTGCCTCTTCCAGTAGTCTACCAGTGGCTACCTCTGCACCACATCGCTGATTTCCTGTACACACGACAGCAAGTTATTAAGGACAGGATTTGCCCCGGGCACGCCCGCAGTGGCTGAAGACACCTGCAGCTCCTGCAGGCTGAGTTCCAGTTTGCTCACGGCCTCTCGGAAGGCAAACTTGTTGCGAGTCTGAGGGATGCAGTCCACGTAGCCTGAGCAGTAGTCAAGCAGCTGGTGCCCCGTGTCCACCAGCTGGCTGTTGGGCACCGGTTCCGAGATTGCACTGGACAGCAGGTCAGCACATTCCAGCAGGGCCTCCTTGCTGATCTTGTCTGCGGAGATTTTCTCAGCTGCCTGTTTGGTTTTTCTCAGAGCCACTTTAGTACCTGCTGTGCCGTTGGCCATTTTGGCCGGCGAGACGGAAGATGTGGGCAGAGGCACTTGAGGTGGAGGCACCACAGGCCTCCCAGCTTTCCCACTGACGGGCACTGGCCCCGGAGCTGCCTTCTTCCCTCCTTCCTGTGTCTCTGATGCGGGCTGTCCGGCCGCCGGGGCCACCGGCTCTTCCGTGGGGTCTGAGCACACAGCCGGATGCTGCAGAAGCCTCATCACTGGCGGTGGGGGTGGGGCACACTTTGGTTTTACCCGTCGGGGCCGGTCTTTGTCTCCAGAGGACGTGACCTGATGCTCAGATAGGAGCTTGAATTTGTTCCCCTGAGAGTCCGTGCCGATGAGCTGCACGTCGGCTGGAGTGTGCTTCAGAGTGGGGGAGATGAGGACGGGCACTTTGTGGTTGTGAGTGGTGGGGAGGATGGCCGCAACCTTGGCTGGAGAAGCCCAGCCTGTCTGCTCGCCATCCTCCGGGACTCCGGCCATGCCAAGGCGCGCCCCACCATTCCTCTCCTTGCTCTTTGGGGCAGCTGCTCCTCCAGCTGCCCCCGCCCCTGGACAGTCCTTCTCTGTAAGGGCTGGGTCCCCAGAAGGGGTTCTTAGGGGAAGAGCTGTGGTTCCTCTGGGCAAAAGTTTGGCTTTTGGTCTCTCTTTAGTTGGAGCAGCACCTTCCTCTGACTTTTTGGGAAGCGTGTCACTGGCAATGTCCACAGTCTCTTCTGGCTGAGAAGAGGTGGACACTGTCCTTTCCAGCTGGATTTTGGACCTCTGGCAGTTCCTGGGAAGGGTCATTGCCATCCTATCCTGCTCTGGAAGCCCTGAGGACATGGAAGATGTAGAGTTTGACCTTGGAAAAGGCTTGGAAGTGTCATCATTGGCTGTGGGCTTACCTGCTCGTAAGCCCAGTGTCTTTTTGATTAAGCGTGGTGTAAAGAAGCCTGTGATGCCAGACCACCCTCCCCCGCCACCGTCGTCATTACAGAGGTTCCTCTGTGCAAAGCTCCCCCCATAGCACTTGGGGGGCACGAGATTCGCCTCTTGCTGGGCGGGAGTGAAAGAGAACCCATCAGCATGCTGTAGAGAAGCAACAGATGAGAAGTTACCCGTGAGTTCATATTTCTTGTGGGGCTGGTTCTCCATTTCTCGGAAGGAGCTGCTGCGTTTGGGGGGTGTGGGAGCGTTTCTCTTTTTCATGAAGGAGCTGAAGAAGCCTCCCTTCCTGTCCCTGGTGAAGCACGTCTCCTTAGCATCTTCCAAAAGGCTGCTGGGTGACTTGTCTCTTTGTTTTCGAGGCAGTGCTGGGGACCCACTGGGGACCTGTGCACTTCTAATGAACCCTGATGAGAAACGGCCAGTCAGTAACGTGAAGGACAAGGAGGCACCCTGCTACACTGAGTAACTAAGGCTGAACTGTAAGAGTTTGTCAGCATCTATTAAATGCCAGGCGATAGTGGACTCAGAGGAAACTAATACGAACATTATCCCTTCACATTAATCAGTATTCCACATGTGTCATGGGATGTAATGGAAAGAAAAACCCTGCTGGTGTTTACCAAAAGCTACCATACAAACTGCCCTCACTAAGGTTCACTGAAGAATGTTTGCCAGAACTGCAAAGAAGCTAAGCATCTGGGAATCTGGAGCTCAGGGGATGGATAGATGAGGACTCCATACACTGTGGTGCAGAGCTGAGGACTAGAGTGGCAGGTAAAATGGGTGCCAGCCATGCTTTCCTCAGGGAAGACGGGCAAGGAAGTGCGAATAGAAGCACCGTAACCTATGGTTCTTTAAACAAGGCAGCCTGACTCTGCCTGCCCTGGGACCCATACCTGGTGCTGAACTGGAAGCAGAATTGTCGGTGGCTTCTAAGGACCCTTCGATATTCTCCTTGTTCTCCACCTGCTTCTTCAGCGTCCGCGTCTTGGAGGGAAGTATAGGTAATCGGGGCAGGTAGGGGACAACAGATGAGGCGGCGGCGGCCCTCCCAAGCTCCTCAGCTACCTCTGTGAGGAAGAAAAGGGGACTGATAAAAAAAACTTCATGGCAGAGCACAGTTCTTTTCAGAAAAGGCGTACAACTGCAAAGAACTGGAGAGTACTAAGATCTAAATGGACCCCCGAGATGCACTCTATTTTTGGCTTCTTTTGCTCAACATTACATCTGTGGCTTCATCCATATTGCTGCATGTGGCCGGTTTTTCCTCATTCCTGTGTATCGTTCAAATATGAGAATGAATATACCAAAATTCACCTATTTGTTTCCAGTGTTTGGCTATTATGAATATATTGCTAGGAACCATTCTGATACATCTTTTGCTTCACAATTGCATAAGAATGATGCGTGATCATGAGGTGCATATAAATTCAGCTTTTTCCTGCCAAACTATCTCTCCAAATGCCTGTACCAATCAATCTACACTCAGACTAACAACGTATAAAATTCTAATTACTCCGAATAGCCGTCCATTTGATGTTATGAGGTTTCTTGTTTGGTTTTACTTTTAGCCATTCTGGGGTAGGTATGTGGAGGGATTTCATTGTTTTCTTTTCTACTTCTCTGATGAGGAATGATATTGAGCATGGCTTCATATGCTTACTGGTCATTTAGCTTTCCTTGCTTTCTATGTCCCTATTCAGAAATTGAACAAAGCAGACAAATGTCTACAGATATCTTTACTTTTCAGTTGCACCTTGTACTAAAAAGGAGGGAAGGTACAGTCCCTTTCATGCAAATGAGGCTCTTGCAAAAAGGTTGAGCCATTAGTAAATAAGCTTTGCTGACTAAATCTGGCCATGGCTTCTGTGGCTTTTGCTGAAGCAAACACATAATTTGCTATTCATTTCTAAACAAAAATGAAGCCCATAGGATCAATTAAATTATGAAATTTTGTAATTATTTTACATCTTTTGATAATTATTTTTAAATGTTTTTATTGAGTTTTATTTTATTTTCCTAATATATTTTTATTGATTTCAGAGAGGTAAAGGAAGAGAGAGAGAAAGAAACATTAATGATGCCTTCTGTATGTCCCCTGTTGGGAATCGAGCCTGCAATCTAGGCACGTGCCCTTGACCAGAATTGAAACTGGGACCCTTTAGTCTGCAGGCTGACACTCTATCCACTGAGCCAAACCAGCTAGGGCTGTTTTTATTGAGTTTTAGAGAGAGAGGACGAGGAGGGATAGAGAGAGAGAAACATCAATGAGAGAGAAATATCACACTAATCAGCTGCCTCCTATTGGGCACTGAACCCACGTGCTCTGACCAGAAATCAAACCAGTGACTTCTAGTTTCCTGGGTCAATGCTCAGCTGCTGAACCACACTGGCCGGGCTGATAATTATCTTTAAAAATTATTCACAAGAGTGAATAAGTGGCACATAACACAAGGCAATATAATGAGATTTCGTTCTTACTGCTATAAAAATAGCTAGGAGACAGACATTACCTCAAGGATGCTGACAACTGTGTCCAAAGCCAATTGGAGGATTTTGAGGAAGAGATCAACATAGAAGCAAAAGCTAAGAGATGTTGCCAAAACCGGTTTGGCTCAGTGGATTGAGTGTTGGTCTGTGGACTGAAAAGTCCCAGGTTCCATTCCGGTCAAGGGCATGTATATTGGTTGTGAGCACATCCCCAGTAGGGGGTGTGCAGGAGGCAGCTGGTTGATGATTCTATCTCATCGACGTTTCTAACTCTCTATCCCTCTCCCTTCCTCTCTGTAAATAATCAATAAAATAAAAAATAAAATAAAGAGATGTTGGGTGGGAGCGGCTTTGGGAAAGAGGAAGGGTAAGGAGGAAGACCTGAAGCTACTTGAGTCCATGGCTTCAAATGACTCTGAGATGAGCACCATCCCCGTTTCCCCATGGTCTGGTTATAAGCCAATAAATCCTTCTCTTATTAAAGTTTGAGTTAGGGTTCCTTTACTTACAACTAATAAGTACATCCTTTAAAGGTAGGAGCTGTGTCTTATCTCTGTGTCCTCAGATCTAGTATAGTCCTTGCCACAGATTAAATGCTTAACAAATTATGGGTTGAATAATGTTAAGTTTCTTATTTAGCAGTAGTGAATTGAAATTAGCCTTAAAAATTGGTAAGGGCCAATTTTTTAAAAGGATATAACATTTTCAAGAGAAGCAGAAATATTTAACTCAGGATTCAACAGAGGTTAAAAGTTGACACGAAAGTACCAAAGAGCCCTGTCTGGTTTGGCTCAGTGGATAGAGTGTTGGACCTGTGGACTCAGGGGTCCTGAGTTCGACTCTGGTCGGGGGCATGTACCTTGGTTGCAGGTGCATCCCCAGTGGGAGGTGTGCTGGAAGCGGCTGATTGATGCTTCTCTCTCATCAATGTTTCTGACTCTCTCTCCCTCTCCCTTCCTCTTTTGTGAAAAGTCAATAAAATATATTTTTAAAGTACCAAAGAAATGGACCCTACTCTTTGGCCGATATTCATGGCTTTTATCACTGTGACAACAAGGAGAAGAGTTCGTGATAGGCAGCTGCCCACAGGCCAGCTGTGGCCCCGAACCTGTAGACATTCCATACATCAAAGAACTAGAATGTAAACACTACTGCATTTGATGTTATACTTTTCTCTTTCTTCTCACCTAGATATAATAAACCACTGAGGAAAGTAGACAAAAATCAACTTGCCTGATTTCTTCTAATTTTTTAAAACTTGAACTTAAGCAGTAAGTCCTATGTTCAATTATGAAGGAAATAAAAAATTTGAGAAATAAGTATAATATTCTGGAACTATATCAAAGTGTCTAATAGGGAAATCTAACTAAGAATGTTGTGGTTTTAGCTCTTTAGGAAAAGTTTCTCTTTATAACAAGTTTACTGTTTGACTTTTGCTGACAATTTTAGAAGCATTATATACAAAAGTAGAAAACTGTCTATATATGTGTCCAGACTGTTGTTTTTAGATAAGGGTTCTCACTGTTCACAGCATAACTTAGTATATGCTCATTCTAAACTCCCCTCCATGTCAATTCAAAAATATCATTTTAAATATTTAATTATATGATATGATACTTAACAGCCCACTAGATATTTAAATTGTTCTTAATTTTTCAGTATTATAAACTATATTCTTTTATTTATTTATTTAAAATATATTTTATTGATTTTTACAGAGAGGGAGAGAGCTAGAGAGCTAGAAACGTCGATGAGAGAGAAACATCGACCAGCTGCCTTTTGCACACCCCCCACCGGGGATGTGCCCGCAACCAATGTACCTGCCCTTGACCGGAACCGAACCCAGGACCCTTCAGTCCGCAGACCGACGCTCTACCGCTGAGCCAAACCGGTTTCGGCTATGAACTATATTCTGATGGAATATTCTTGTAGCTAAATCTGTGTTCACACCCATAATTATTTCCTTGGGATCTAGTTTTAGAAATAAAATTTCTGGATATTGCTCTTATGACTTGGTTCTGCTTTTGCTGGTATGATTCAAGGAGTTGCAATATTTTTCAGACTCATTTTTTCCCCTTTCTCTTCCCTACATAAGTGTTAATGCTTAAAAAACTACTGACTTTACTTTCTTTATGAAGAAACTGTATTAATTTGCAATTAAAGTATATTTTCAATATTAAAAATGATAGAAACACAAGAAACTAAAAAAGGCAAAAAATAAAAAAGCAAAACGAGAAGAATGAAGCCAAGAATTAATTCAATATCCTGAAATGGAGTCCCAAGCTACAAACGGCCATCATTTTTGAAATATTATCACTATCCAGAACTAGCCACCAATAAACTACCAGATTCTTACCTTCGGAAATGCTGGAGTCATGGAACATGGTTTCAAAAGCTTGATGTGTTTCAGCAAAAGAGGGCCTGTCAGCAGGGCTCCACTTCCAGCCTACGTAACAAGAGGAGGAAAAGCTGAAGCCCCTGCAGGAACAGACACCCAGTGGCGCCTGAGTGAGTCCCGTGCATCAGGCCGTGTGCCCCTCAGAGCAGAGCTGCAGCAGGTGCACAATGACAGTGAGGCCGCTCAGAGGGTAATGAACCCACTTCCTAGAGCAAGTCCCTTCATGGCTATTACCACTGTGACATCCAGGACAAAAGCGCACGGAGAAGAGAATCCTATCCCTCTACATGGGGTGAGGAGGGATGGCAAGTTTTCTTTCACTGGAAAAATAAAAGTTAAGCCTGTCTTCAACTTCCCTCTAACCTTAGAAATCATGAGTTGTACATATTCAGAAATATTTTGGACTATCAAAAAGGAGCTTGCAGTTCATATTTGACAAAGACAGGGCAGCAAGCAATGCCAATGTTCAATGAGAAAATAAGATTTATGCTCACACACAACTGTACTTTACTACCGCCTTCCCATCTTCAAGGAGTCAGATGCTTTGTTTATTCATCACTGAGGTTACGTGCATATATTCTCCCAGTTTTTAGCAATCATTTTCATCTAGTAATTTTCAATCATTTTTCCTACCTAAACTTCAAACCCAATTTATTATTATTCTATTTTTTAAAATATCTTGACTTTTAGAGATAGGAAGAGAGAAGTGTGTGTGTGTGTGTGTGTGTGTGTGTGTGTGTGTGTGTGTGCAGGGGGGGGTGTGGGAGGGGTGGAGAGAAACATCAACTGGCTGGCTCCCACATGAATGGGAATCGAACCCACAACCTGGGTATGTGCTGACTGGGAATCGAACCTGCCACCTCTGGTGTACAGGACAATGATCTAACCAACTGACTATACAGGCCAGGGCTCTTAGTATCCCACTAGAGGCCCAGAGCACAATTAAAATCATGTGTGTGTAGGGTCCCCTAGGCCTAGCCTGCCATCAGGGCCATGTCTGCTGCCCTGCGAAGCCTCGCACGCTCCGCGGACGCTCCGCTGATGCTGCCACCACTCTGGGGGTGAGGGTAGGGGGAGCATCTGAGAGGTTACCCATGCACCTCCTGGTCATCAGTCATTTGGTTGTTATGGCATTGTAGCCACTGGCCTTTCATAATATAGATTAAATGTGCAAGTGTTTCTGGGAAACTGACTCAACATTTCAGCCATGGACAATGACTCTTAGGATTCAGTAAGACTCAATGGTATAGCATATGACATGCCAACTGGCTAATCAATGACCAACTCTTTATATGCCATGTGGTTAGATTCAATCTAACAACATTAAGAGGAAAAATGTTCCTAATTTTGCTAATCATCCCAAATTGCTGACTCAGACCTCAAAATTAATATATGCAAAAATACTCACATGCTCTCATAAGTTCATAAACCTTAGGGGGGCATCCTTCAGGCTGTTCCATTCGATATCCCTTTTCTAGTAGATCATAGACCTGAGACAGGTCAATACCAGGATATGGTGACATTCCATAGGTAGCAATTTCCCACAACAGTACCCCAAAAGCTGCATAAGGGACAAAAAAAAGGGAGCTTAATGTTTCTTCTCTGATTATTTTATACCACAAGATTATCTTTCAAATTCTGGATAATATTCAATTACCAAAAGTATTCCTCCTAAGATAACTATCATGGGAACATTTGAGCTATAACCTGAAATATAAAGATGGCTTCCTCTATATTTCCCACCTTTAATTTAGACATCCTTTACTATAATAAAGGGAAATTAAACTATGACCATATAAGTAGTCTGGAGCATAATCAAACTATTTTTAGAATAATCTATTATATGATCTAATTAATGAGTTTACAGTTTTTATGTTAGCTAATATTAGAGGAGTAAATATAAAAATGAACTCATTTGAAATCATATAAAATTCACAGTGGAAAAAAGAATTTGCTTGATTTTGTCACAGGTTATTTCTGAGTTTGAGATTTCTGGTAAAGAGTGACTTAGAATCCTGCAATTATTTCTATTTGCCCACAATCCAAATTTCCAGACAGGTTCAGTCCACTGGGCTTGTACTAATTCATGGCAGTAGTTACCAGTTACCAGGATAAACCTAGCTAAAACTTCAGCATGTATTTCTTGAAGAGGGTGCCATTCTATGTCCCCCAGCGCCCTGGAAACGAGCACTAAAACCTAATGTGGAAAACAGGGAGCTTTAAAGGATCCTCAGAACTCCAGGGCAAGGAGAGATTCTAGACTGTGAGCTCTTTGAAGCAGGACTTATTTTCTTCTTTACACTTCTTTCTATGCTAAGACCTAGCACAATGCCTGATAACAGGTATTTGATAAAAGCTTGCTGAATGACTGAAGAGGTGGGGGTAAAGGTAGAGGATAGTGATCATGTGAAAGATAAGCTCTATAGAATTAAGAGCATTTATACACAAAATAACATCCAGAAAAAGCCCCTTCCAACCTTACCCCAGACATCAGATTTAATTGAGAAGGTATTGTAGGCAAGACTCTCTGGTGCTGTCCATTTAATAGGAAACTTGGCTCCAGCATGAGCAGTGTAGGTATCTCCAGTCATCAATCTACTTAAGCCGAAGTCAGCCACTTTTACCACATGGTTTTCTCCCACTAGGCAGTTCCGGGCTGCAAGATCTCTGCAGGAAAGAGAACCAACCCTAATGTGATTCTATTCAGACGAGGTGGAAAGTGACCGTGAATGCTCTATTCTCAGTTCTTTGTGCCTCAAGCAGAGTAGACAAGTGCTTAACCGATATGGCAGGTTTTTATGGTATAACTAACATGGTAGAAAATCACTAATTATGTATCACTTGTAGAGTACTTATCAAGAGGCAGTTACATGATGCTGGAATAAAGCAGGCTTCAGAAAATGGGTTCCTATTCATAAGTACAGTTGACACTTAATGCAGGGATGAGAGGTAACCACCTTAGCCCCCCTCCTACCTTCCCCCCCACACACACATCATAGCCAAAAATCTATGTATACTTTTGACTCACCAAAAACTTAGCTACTAAAGCAGCTAATTACTGTTAGCTATATATGTATTATAAACTGTATTCTTACAATAAAGTAAGCTAAAAAAAAAAAGAAAATCAAAAGGAAAAAAACACATTTACAGTACTATATGTAGTTATTGAAAAACATCAGTATATAAATGGACTCTCACAGTTCAAACTCATGTGGTTCCAGAGTCAACTGCATATTGGCATAGGTTTTAGAGGTGAGCAACAGATACTTTCCTACAAGTGTTGAAGTTCTTTACTAAGACAGAAAGCTATTTTTTAAATAAGCTACTAGATGGAGCAAAAGGCTATTGAATATAGTCCTGGGCAAAATAAAGACTCGTTTTGAGAAAAGCAAAGGTCCCTCATTAACATTATCAGAGCACACAGGTTTATAAGTTGGGAATGACATCATAATAGGCCCTTGAATGGGAAAATCCCTTTCCTCAGTCATTTGGAAATTTCTAGAGAGGTTCTTGCCTTCTTCCCTTTATTTACAGGACAAGCAAGGTAGCTTCTTGGTTATCACAGACAACAGTCAGGATATACACACCTATGGATGAAATTCTTCTTCTCCAAATACTCCATTGCAGAAGAGATCTGCGTGGCCATGTAAAGCAGTACAACTGCAGTCACCTCTTCTCGGTTACATTCTCGGAGGTAATCAAGGAGGTTCCCATACGGCATGTATTCCGTCACAATGTAAAATGGTGGCTCCAAAGTACACACACCTGAGAATTCAAGAATACAGCTTGTTTTGTTAGTATATACTCAAACATTCCCAACAACTTTGACAAAATTCATCAATAATTTTTAAAAATCTTGTTTGGCAGTAATCTTTTTTCTTCTTGCTATCACATTCTCTGATAATAATATAGCCAAGTTAAGAGGATGCTTGATAAGGATCTACTTCCATTACAACTTAATAATTCTGGAAATTCATATGCACTTGAGTATTTGCTGAGGGCAAAAGCAGAGTTACTTGTATTAATTCCATAAGGGGTCACAAGACCAAAATTTCTAGAGTTCTATATAGGCCCATGATTCCCATTCTCCACTGGGTGCTAATGAAGCTTATCTAAAATAACCACAACTGTGCATATGTTGAAGACTGTATTAGCCCAGCCTGTAATAATGCTTTGTAAAAAAAAATAATAATAATTGTTTCCATAGTCAAATACATGGCAGATTCTGTATAAAGAACCAACAAGAAACTATTTCCTCTGGGATAGTTGGGCTCAATTTGAACACCCAAAGAACATGGTCCTGTTTTGAAAAGAAAAGGGGTTCAGACACAGACTTCTTTGTGACCTGAACAGATGAGAAATAAATCTACCAGAGCATAGCATTTTCAGATCATCAAGGTAAACTGATGAGTGTGACCACAATTTTTAATCTGTTTCTTTTCAATAGTACTTTGTTTAGTGTCCATTTTGTAAAATTATTTTATGATTATTTTTATTTTTGTTAATCTTCACCCAAGGGTATTTTTTTTCCATTGATTTTTAAAGAGAGTGGAATGGAGGGGGAGAAACAGAGAGAGAAAAACAATGAAGTGAGAGAAACACATCAATTGGTTGCCTCCCACACATGTCCAAAATTGGGGCGGGAATCGAGCCTATAAACCAAGTACATGCTCTTGATTGGAATCAAACCCTCAACCCTTCAGTCCAAGGGCCAATGCTCTAACCCAGTAGTTTCCTTTTTAACGCCGTGTCCCTTTAATACAGTTTCTCATGTTGTGGTGACCCCTAACCATAAAATTATTTTCATTGCTATATTTTATGAAATAAAAATTCATAACTGTAATTTTGCTACTGTTATGAATCGTAATGTAAATATGTGTTTTCTGATGCTCTTAGGCAATCTTGCTAGTGGTTCTCAACCCACAGGTGGGGGGTCACCACAGCATGAGGAACTGTATTAATGGGTTGCAGCATTAGAAAGGTTGAGAACCACTGCTCTAACCATTGAGAAAAAAATGGCCAGAGCTTAAGGTAGTTTTTTATTTAGAACAATTTTAAATGATTCTAGAACTTTGAATCTGGGGCAATCACCACAAACTGGGTAGTTTTACACATTGCAATCAATCCAGGCCACTGTTTCTTAGGCAACTTTTAAACACAGAGCCTGCTGATTAAAATAACAACCATTTATTGGCCGAAACCGGTTTGGCTCAGTGGATAGAGCATCAGCCTTTGGACTGAAAGGTCCCAGGTTCTATTCCGGTCAAGGGCATGTACCTTGGTTGAGGGCACATCCCCAGTGGGGGGTGTGCAAGAGGCAGCTGATCGAGGATTCTCTCTCATCGATGTTTCTAACTCTCTATCCCTCTCCCTTCCTCTCTGTAAAAAATCAATAAAATATATTTTAAAAATAAATAAATAACAACCATTTATTGAAGTAGATTCACACTTGGAGCTTCCACCATGATGATTTAGGGAGGATTTGGAGATAATGCGATGTTGGGGGAGAAGCAGCTTTGAGGAAACCTTTGGTGTAGGCAAGCTTCCTCACCTAATAGCTGTACCAGATTAGGATGCTTGATTTCCTTCATCACTGCAGCTTCTTTCAGGAACTCCTCCACCTCCATGGTATCTTCCTGGAAAAGGGGGAACAATAAAAAGAAAGATGAATGAACCCCTATCTTTTTATAAAAAAATGTGTTTGTGGTTTTTTTTCATTTCAGAGTGAACTCCCATCTTAACTATTTGAGTCGACACACAATCCTAAAACTTCAGCTTTTATTTGGGTGATTTGTTGTTAATCTTTACTGAGGATATTTTTTCAATTGACTTTTAGAGGGTGGAAGGGAGGGAAAAGGAGGGAGGAGTGGGAGAGAGAAACACTGATGTGAGAGAAACACATAAATTAGTTGCCTCCTACATGCACACAACCGGGGCCTCGGATCAAACCCTCAACCCAAGTACATGCCCTTGACTGGGAATCAAACCCATGAGCCTTCATGCGCATACTGATACTCTAACCTAGGGGTGTCGAACTCAATCAGAGAAGGGGCCAAAATCTAAAATCCAGCCTAAATCGCAGGCCGAATGGTTTACTGAACAGTCATAAACTGTCATTGTGATGGAAACGCAGCGGAGTGAAGTGATGACAGCGCGGTGCGGGCCACATTGCAAGGCCTGGTAGGACGGATTTGGCCCGCGGGCCTTGTGTTTGACACATGTGCTCTAACCGCTAAGAACTGGCCAAGGTGAAAAACTTCAGCTTTAAAAAATGGCATCTTTTCCCAAAAACCGGTTTGGCTCAGTAGATAGAGTGTCAGCCTGCGGACTGAAAAGTCTATTCCAGTCAAGGGTATGTACCTTGGTTGCGGGCACGTCCCCTGTGTGGGGTGTGAAGGAGGCAGCTGATTGATGATTCTCTCTCATCGATGTTTCTAACTCTCTATCCCCTCTCTCTTCCTCTCTATAAAAAAAAATATCAATAAAATATATTTTAAAAAATGGCATCTTTTGAATATTTTAACATATACATGGAGAATCTTATCATAATCTAATATGCTCTACAGCGCCCAGTCACCAGTGACTGATACTGTACTTTCCATCCGGAAGACAAAACAGTCTGGGCATTTAAGGTGTTAAGAAATAAATTAAATCTATCCAATATCTGAAATGAGTAAAAATTAGCAGGATGAGCAAAATTCAGCAATCACATCCTATCACAGCTGAAACACACATGGGAAGCCTGGATAACTCAGTTCTCTGACAGTTTATGTCCCAAGACATCTCAGCTTTGAAAGAGGAGACAGAACAGTTAGCTGTTTACATGTTTGTTTTCCTGACAAATTCTTTAAGGAGCAATGCATGCTTGCAAGGCCTTAAATATTCATACTAAAAAAATATGCCTAATAAATGCTTGCTGAAAAGAACTGACTACAACTCATAGCTGAAGAGCAGCCCTTATGAGTAATGTGGCAGAGTCACTGAGGCATACAGGAGAATCTTCAGAGAATGGGAGGAGTGAAAACCCTGAAATCTGATAGGATGCTTAAAAAGGAGAGATGGTGGCAGGGAAAAAGAATTCTATGAATATTAAGAACAAGAAGTAGGAGTCTATTCTCTTGGGAGAGAGGTGGAGAGAGATAGAGAGGGGGGGAGGGTAAGGGGGCAGTAAGAGCAAGCCAGAAAGAGTACCCATGATCCTCAAACAATGCATGAAGAATTCTGTCCAGCAGGGGTCGTGCTGAGGAAGCAAAACAAGCTCTTTTGCTTTATAACTAGTAATTTGCTTCTAACCGCCCACTAAGATCTCCATCAATAGCCTCCAAAGATAAACATTCCCCACATGTGGGTTTCACTGCACTGCAATGAATAATCTTCCTCTGTACTGTCAGCAAGGCACTAGGGTTGATCATTACCATTTGCTGATCCGTGTGACACCAGTGGGTGGAAAGCATTCCAAAGTTAAAGATGGGCATGCTGGTATTTCCAAGTAAGTGAGCACAAAAGAAAAAGATGCCTGAGCACTGTCATTCTCAGCAACCCACCTTCAATGTTTTCACAGCAACCGTCAGGCTGTATTTCTTCCAGACGCCAACGTAAACCTCTCCATACTGACCACCCCCAAGCTTGTGCTTCATGGTAATATCTGTCCGTTCCATTTCCCATTTGTCATGGATGGGGGACACACCGTAAACTGTAGGCTTGTTACACTTGGGTGCGGGGTAGTGCAATGTGGTCACCAGCCCATCAGCCACTGTGGAGTGATGGTGGACAAGCTCTGCCAAGGTGCTGAAGCGGCTCTCGGCGGTCACGTATACCTGGTGAGAAAGGCAGGAGAAAAGCTAAGCCAACTTGAAGAGAGATCAGAAAAAAAAAAAGTTTTAATCCTCACCCAAGGAAATGTTTATTCACTTTTTTTTTTTTTAGAGGTGAAGGGAGAGGGGGAGAGAAACATCAATTAGTTGCCTCCTGCATGCACCCAACCAGGGACCGAAACTGCAACCTAGGTATGTGCCCTGACCAGGAATTGGACCCACAGCCTTTGGTGTACAGGACAATGCTCCAACTAACTAAGCCACGCAGCCAGGGCCAGAAGATTTTTTTAAAAGCCCATTTTTTTCACTGATCTGAAGGTATAGAGCTAGGAGGTTATCTTATTGAGGTAAATCAAAGAATTAAATGATGATGGTAAGGGGTAACACAGAATTTCAATTTCATCTTACTTTTAACCCACTCTTCCTATGCTTACTAAATTAGCTCTAGTCTTGGGGAAAAAACTTCAAAGATATCTTTCTACATCATCAAGATCATTGGATCTCAAATACTTTTTAAGCATGAAATTCAACCACAGTATACAAATATAAAGGAAGAGATTCTCTGATTAAAGTAAGCAAGAGGGGACTCGACCTCCTGTGAGTTTATCAAATACTCCCTCAGAATCTTTCACAGAACATAACTTGAAAACCACTGTTTCGATTTTTCTGGTAGAGCAAGGATATTAAATATGTTATAATTTTAATTTAACTAAGATATGCTTTTGAGTGTCTAAACCATTTACTAAAAAAGAGTCACAATTTAATTTTAGATGGTCTATTAACAAAACAGTAGTTAATCTGTGATAGGCAGTAAGTGTAAAGTAAAATAGCAGTCTTTGGGCCTTATTGTAAACAGAAAAATGTACAATAAATGGAGAATTACTGATTTTTATAAAATGAACTCACATTTGCCACACCAAGCATTATAGCATCACCAGCACCCCAGCACCTTCTCCTGTGCCCTCCCATCTATATACCTCTGTAAAGGTGACCACTTTGCTGACTTCTAGCACCTTAGATTACCTGTTTTCTTTCACTCAATTTTTTTTCAAGTTTAATTTTTAATTTATTAGAACCCACTAAGTGATGATTTTAAAAGAACTTTTCATCAAATTAATACTTAATTCAGGCAAAATACATTTAAGAAACTTAAATCTTAAGGCAGAAATAAAACATTATAAGACTAGGATGTCTAATACTGACTATGGAATGTCAGAATTTTAAGAGATTTACATAGTATTTTATGGCATTAAAATGTTAATATAGTAAAAAAAAAAAAATTTTTGTCTATTTATCCAAGATTCTGTTTATAAAATGTCTAGATTGCTTTTTTATTGTGATGTAATTCACATACCATAAAATTCACCATTTTCAAGTGTACAATTCAGTGGTTTTAGTATATTCAACAAGGCTGACAACCATCACCACTATTTAATTCTAGAATGTTTTCATCACCCCACACAAAGAAACCCACACCCTCTGCAGTCATTCCCACTGCCCCATCCCTTCCCCAGGCAACCACTGATCGCTTTCGCTCCATTTTATATGTGTGAGGTCCCTCTGTGCAGGGATCAGCAAACTTTCCTGTGAAGGGCCAGACAAAAAATATTTTATGCTTGTGGCCATAGCACCTCTGTTGAAACTACTCAAATTTGCTGTAATAATGAAAAAGCAGCCATGGACAATACATAAACAAATGGGTGTGGCTATATTCCAATAAAATTTTATTTACAAAAGCAGGCAGCTGGCAGGCCATAGTTTTCCTGAAGTGTGTATATCAGAACTGTGTTCATTTTTGTTGTTATATGAGACTGCAATTTACAATTTATTAGTTTATTCTACTATTGTTAGGAGAGCCTAGTTTAGAGTTATTACAACTGACACTACTATGAACATTCTTGTGCATACCTTCTGTACACATATGCACTCACTTCTGTTGAGCTGTCTCTTGTATATTATTACTTATCTGATTCTATTTGGTTTCATCAAGAGACAATATGAGATAGTGTGCAAGAGAAAGAGAATTCATAATTTTCTTATTTCCTCCTTTATGCTTTATGAAAATTATTTCATTTAATCCTCACAAGAATGCAATAAAGTGAAATGGGAAACTGAGGCTTATGTCAGATCACAAAGTTATAAACAAACGGTGGAATTATACAACAAACCAGGTTCTTCTTGCTCTTAAAGCCTGTGCTTTTCCCCTGTATGCATATCTCCGAGAAGAAAAGAATGGAAGAAATGATTCAATTTACATTTACTATTCAATAGAGGAACTAACATAAGCCTATGCTTTACAATTTATAAAGTGAGAAATTGATCCAATCTAACACAACCATTCTAAATTGGTTGGTCTTTCCAACATGTAAACTGCTAAGTGATTATCACTAGTAGCCCGGTGCAGATACGTGCACATTGAAAGGAAATTAATTAGAAGAAGGATTCATGCAGTAATTACGTTACTGCAAAAATTATAGGTCAAAATAGTATATATAACATAGTATTATAAAATTAAAACACGCATGCAATTAGCACCAGCGAGAGCTTTATATGCACCGCACATGTGCGAGTCAACATTTATTTTTAAATTGCCAATGCACGACATATGTACCAGCCGTCAGTCAGTCAGTCAGTCAGTCAGTCAGGTGGAAAGATATATATATATGATCAACACCAGTCTTAGAAGCCTAAATTCTTCCTCTGTTAACTTCCTTGTAGAGTTTATTATAATTTTCAGATATAAGATTTAACTTATACAATACTATACAGCCCTCGCCCGCTTGGATCAGTGGATAGAGCTTCGGCCTGCAGACCGAAGGTTCCCAGGTTCGAATCCAGTCAAGGGCACATGCCTGGGTTGCAGGCTCCATCCAGCATGCAGGATGCAGCCAATCAATGATTCCCTCTCATCACTAATGTTTCTATCTCTCCCTTCCTCTCTGAAATCAACAAAAATGTATTTAAAAAGTAAATCAATTCTATACAATGCATTAGGTGTACTAGGTGTACCAGTTACTAATAGCGGATTTTGTAATCAAAGAAAACACAATAATATCAAGAGAAACATCACAAGTGCTTTATTCAAAGTAATGTCCATCACTAGCCACACATTTCCCCATCTTTCAGGTAATTTGTGGATACCTTCCCAATAGAACTTTTCTTGTTTTGAAGCAAACCATTCAGAGACCAAATTTTCCACTTCTTTGTACATTTTTGAAGTGCTGCTCAGAAAGTGCGTGTGCCATTGATTGGAACAAGTGGTAATCTGAAGGAGCAAGGTCTGGTGAAAATGGTGGGTGGGTTACTACTTCCCCAGGCAAGGTCTTTTAACGTGTCTTTAACTGGTTTTGAAGTGTGTGATAGTGCATCATCATGAAGCAAAATTACTTTGCCGTGACTTCTTGAACATTCTGGTTGTTTCATGATCAAAGCATGGTTTAAAGTGATTATTTGTTGTCTGTAGCAGATCAGTATGAACGGTTTTACCTGGTTTTAAAAGCTCATAATACACCACACCTTCCTGATCCCACCAAACACAGAGCTTGTCTTCTTTCTGAAGCGATTTGGCCTTGCAGTTGATGTTGATGGTTGACCTGGATCAACCCATGATTATGTGCATTTGGAGTCTCAAAATAAATCCACTTTTCATTGCCAGTCACAATTCCATGCAAAAAAGACTTTCTTTTGTGCTGCTGAAGCAACATTTTACTGATAACTTTTCAGTTTTCCATTTCATTCAGTTGATATGGCACCCATTTTCCTTCCTTTAAAATATTTCCCGTTGCTTGTAAACAATTAGAAATTGTTTGCTGAGCAACGTTTAATTTTTCTGCAAGTTGTTTTTAAGTTTGACATGCATCTTCATCCAATAATGCTTGTTAATTGTTGGTCTTCAAACTTTTTTGGTTGACCTGGACGTTGTCTTTCACATCAAAATCATCACCTTTAAAGCGTTTAAATCAGCGTTCTCAAGTATCCTGAGATGGAGCATGTTCCCCATAAGCTTCCCGAAGTATTCAGCAGCACTTTTCTTCAAAATAATGTAATGAATTATAACTTTCCACAATGCTCTTTTTTTGGCCCCGAAATTTGACATTTTTAAGTGTAAAAATATGATGTTAACACTTTCAGTAAATTTGACATATGAAGTTTTGAAGCTTTTTGTCAATACAACAAAATAGCATACATATCAAATCACATATATATCAACATATGTGTAACTTCATCTATTGAAAAAAATCCACATTATTAACCGGTACACTTAGTATGTCTATTTACATATTAACAATGTTTAGAACAGCTAATTTATCCAGCAATTTCCTTCATTCTTCTTCGCTTTTAGTTCATTAAACTTCTATTATAATACTGTTTTCAATTTCCATTACCATATTCTTTTGAAAGAAGTAAGCCCTCTTTAACATGCCAGACTAACATCAGTGACTATTTTCTTTCATCAGACATAAAAACTATATTCTTCAGTCGTTCTGAATATAATTTCTAAGGAGCAGACCATCCACACCTAAAGGTGGTGGCCAGTCTTACCTTGCCATCCGTGGTGGTATTGATCCTGTAGTGATACACACGCCCCTCGTACCTGAGCGAAATGGACAGCTGCCCGGGGCTGCTCTCACTTTCTCGCACCAGGAAACTGCCATTGATTAAACTGCTGAGCAGATACTCAGCTGCACTGCGTGACACAGGTCCATGGTACCAGGAATGTTTTTCCAGACTGTTTACTGGGGTGATGTAGTTGCTTGGCACCCAACCTTGGCCATTCTTAGAGCGAACTTCACTCCACTCACCATTCTGATTGTAACCAAGGACTCGTAGCTTTTCACCTAGTCATAAGATTACACAGAATGAAAGAGATGTTAACACTTTGTCTCAAAAGCAATCTATTATCCAACTTTAAATTCATATATAGAAACTTTTATGCAACAAATGCTTTTTTTAATGGAAACAGCCCTAGCTAGTTTGGCTCCGTGGATAGAGCGCCAGCCTGCAGACTTCAAGGTCCCAGGTTCGAGTCCAGTAAAAAAAAGGGCACATGCCCGGGAGATAGCCAATCAGTGATTCTGTCTCATCACTGATGTTTCTATCTCTCTCTTCCTTCCTCTCTCTGAAATCAATAAAAATATTTTAAAAATAATAAAAACAAACTTGGCTGTTCATCATATCCTCCACTGATCTCTTTAGCTTGTAGCTTCAACAAAAGAAGCATAGTTAAAAGTGGCATTTTGGCATTTACTATAGGTTTTCAAAGGTTTTTATACCAACTAAAAATGTCTTTAGAAAACTCCATGTATACATGTATACAAAGATAAAAAGATTACTCAAATAGCTGGAAAATGACATAGTCTCACCCTTCAAAAACATTTCTTTGTTCATTTTTTTCTCCCTGAAACAGTTAGTCAAGGAATGTATCTTATATATGGTTCAATGTTAACAAGCACTCCAGGATTAAGGATAAGCTACGGGAAACACAACATCACTTCTAAATTTCACATGGCACCAAGGCAACAAAACCATCAATGTAAAAGCAAAAGCATTGACCACAGAGCTTTCAGCAATGTTTTCAGAAAGAAAATTGTTTGGGGAAAGGGAGGTGAGTAGTGAGGACTCTCAAAGCACAATCTTTTCCAGGACTCAAGTTTTAAATAGATACAGTTTCCCAGTTTCCCCACGAAAAATGAGTCACTCCTATCCATTCCTCTAAATTTAGTGTGTGGGAAAGGAAGCTGAGTCTGATTCGGGAACCCAAAACTCAAGTTACTCAAAGAATCTTTGCTAACGACTTCCGTGTACTTGATTGCTCCATTAAAGTTGTAAACATCAACTTCAGACTCCAGCAACATATACCTTGCCCCTACACTTGCAGCATGGACAAGATGGGGAAAGCAAAAGATATAGCATTAATAATATAATAACTGACCACCTAAATAATTCTTCCAATTGAGGCCCCTACCTCTGAGAGATGCAAGCCTTTCTATAGAGTTCACACCCACTCTCACTATCAGAAAGCAGGAAAAAGCCCAATCAATCAAGAGCATATGATCCAGTTATCGGCAAAGGCTATTAGAGGAAAAACTCAGAATCAGTATTATGATAGTTATCTAACTTTTTCAGAGATTTATAGAAATGTCTACCACAGGATAACTTTCTATTGACTCTTACTATCTCACCCAACATACCTGGATATGAAACATTCAGTGAGAAAAAATACAGGACTATGGACTCTTTTGCATTTTATACATATAAAATATACAAATGTATGCATAGGAGTGTGGTGGTGGAAATGCACAGGGAAAAAAAATCTTAGTACTGCTAGAAAAAACAAAATAAAACTTGCTTGGGTAGCTTTTCTCTTTTACTCCATGAGAACTGGAAAAAGTAAAACACTAAGTATTTTACTAAGCATATTATTATTGCTTCCTTATAAAGAACTGGTAATGACAGGTAATCAAATTGAGATACAGTGAAACACCCTAGGCTTTTGTCTGATTTCCCCTCTTTTTGGCAGTTGGGAGAAGAACTTTCTATTCTGGAAGGAAACTGAAAGGGGTATGAGCTATGGGAAAAGCATTACTCTACTGACAGAGGAATCCTGGTAGAACTTTGTTTCTTACTTCAAGCAAATTATCATCTTAAAAAAAAAAAAAAGTAAAATAATTATTTTATTTTTTTAAATATATTTTCTTATATTTAAAATAATTAAAAAGATGTAGCATAACATTATTTTATAAGGACCTGATATAAAAATCTGGCATTTCATAGGTTTTATGAAAAATCCCTGCTGGCCATAAGGTAAAGGGAATCCTATTCCTTGAGCTGTACACTAGTGGTTGCCACAACTGGTAATTGAAGACTCAATAAACTTTATCAATGTTTCCTCAGTGACTGAGCTATCTTGGAAAATAACTGACATGCAAATTATATCTAGGAAAGAATGTTCTGAGTCACAGCTTCACAAACTTCTCCACTGAAGTATCAGTAAAGGTATAAGGGTTTATTGTAGCTCTAAAAGACAACCACAAGAATAAAATTTATATGAAGTCCTTTGTTTTATCCTAAAACTTTCTTCCCAATGCATAAACTCCCATCTCTCATACATCCATCCCCGAAACTACCCAAAATCTCTAAGTAAATTGACACGAGGAGATAATGCACTTTACTTTTCCTGTGCCGTTAGAACCTCCTGGCTCATGTACACATGCCATCACATTCACATTGGGACATATTTATATCCCAGTTGAGAAACTCAGTTGTTTTTTGTGTGTGTTTTTTAAAAATATTTTTATTTATTTCAGAGAAGAAGGGAGAAGGGGGAAAGAGATACTAACACCAATGATGAGAGAGAATCATTGATCGGCTGCCTTGTACATGCACCCTATTGGGGATTGAGCCCCAAATCGGGCATGTGCCCTTGGCCCAAATCAAACCTGGGCCCTTCAGTCTGTAGACTAATGCTCTATCCACTGACCCAAACCAGCTAGGGTGAGAAACTCAGTTTTTAGCATTTCTGCATTTGATGAATCTGGTCAAATTTCAAAAACTGATGTAAAAATTTTATTTAAAGGTAACATTCCTTGAATGGAGGCTTATGTTCTTAATTTGGTATGTCCACTCCTAATTAATACCTACCCCATTCTGAAGCTTACAAATAAAAAGAATATGTTTGGCCCAGATGGCATGTTCAGTGGTTGAGAGTCAACCTATGAACCAGGAGGTCCTGGTTCAATTCCTGGTCAGGGCACACACCTGGGTTGCAGGCTCGACCCCCATTAGGATACCCAAGAGTCAGCCAATCAATGATTCTGTCTCATCATTGATGTTTCTACTCTCTCTCCCTCTCCTTTCCTCTCTAAAATCAACAAATACATATATATTTTAAAAGGCAAGTTTGACAAATAATTACTTAATGTGACAGTTTTGTGGAGTGAAAAATTATCCTGAAATGTATTTTCTCCCAGTAGGTTCAAAAGATAAGAACAAATTTATGCAAATTAGCAATCCAATTCATATACACAATGACAATCTCCCATACTTATATTTCTTTCTCATAAAAGTTTCATATTTCCTATCCTGTTCAAAAAAACCAATAATGGATGATTTTTATTTGGTCATGTTCTTAGTATTCCCTTTTATAAGCATTTACTACTGAAATAAACTAATCTGAGAATATTACTACAATAGAAACCCTTGGTACTGTTCTTTTCACTGATCCATATAAACAAAAATGAGAGATAAAATGCCTAGGCCAGTGCTGCTCAGAGCAAGTCCACAATAATTTAAGAGGCTTATGCCAGACTGTGAATCACTAGACTACTTTCTTCATGCCCAAACTCTTGCTCAAAAAAAAAGAAAGAAAGAAAGAAATGTCAGTTGAACTAAATAATAGTGTACTTGGTAATGTAGTTGGTTTGCACTTTGGGTACAAGTTTTTAATCTCATTGCTAACTGATAACAAACAGTTCTCAGACAGGCAGCCAGTCATGGACAACATGATTCAATCAATGAGAAGAGATATACAGTGAACCCTCTGAGACAGACAAATGCTGCCATATTACATATAATACAAATTCTGAGAATGAGGAAAGTTTATGTGTATACTGTGTGGTGTTTTCTCTAAAAGACGATCTCATTTTATCCTTAATAAGCCTATAAAGTAGACAACGTGGCATTTCTTCATATACAGGTTAAAAAAAACAATTACACTCCAGCCGGTGTCTAAGCGGTTAGAGCTACACCCTATGCACTGAAGAATCTGGGGTTCAATTCCCAGTCAGGTTACATACCCAGGTTTCAGGTTCAATCCCCGGTCAGGGCACATGCATAAGGCAACTGACTGATGTTTCTTTCTCTCTCTTTTTTTTCCTCTCTCTCTCTCCCTCTACTTCTCCCTCTACCTCTCCCTCTTCCTCTCTCCTCTCTAAAATCAATGAAAAACATATTCTCACTTTTAAAAAACAGACAATTATGAACCAAAAGTATCTGGGCCCAGATCACCTAGCTAATTTTAAAGGCAGACTCTAGAACAGACCCTTTTATTTCCTATCCACTAACGAAAACTGAAGAGTAAGGGGTATTACTCAGAAGCTTACCTTTAGTGATGCTCAGTGTGTTATCACCACTTGCTACAAAATCATAAAGTGCAACGAAGAGATTAGGATCACTCTCAGTGGCTCCCAGCAAGTTCTCCTTGGAGCTCCACCTGATGGCCTCATTCAGTGCTTGGGGTTCAACATCACAGCCATAGGGGCGGTGCAAGGCTTCTGAAAGACATAAGAAGAAAAAGAGATTCACAGTAAGTTCACTTGAATTTCACAGCTGGAAATCCATTTGAATTCAGTAAGTAGGCAGTATTTTAGCTGCTGGCACAGATGGACGGCTCCAGGGAGGGACATAACGATATAATTTTAGAATAATGAAGAATGAACAAATGTCTCCTAAACACAAGAGAAGTCTACTTGTTGAAGATGTAACAAGGTAGAAAAAACACAAAATGAAAAGAACACAGTTAACTGTGCTTTATATGCAGTCACCAATATTAGAAATTAACAGGAAAAGCACTTTTCTCAAAATGGAAAGAAGAAATCTCAAAAAGAACTGGCAATTTGTTTTATAAAAATACAGGATATTTTGTTATGGTGAAGTGGTAGTTTTAAGAAAAAATAGTTATGTTTTGTAAGTGCTCCCAAACTCCCCTCCTTCCCTTACTCTGTCCATATAAAACAAATTGTGGGGAAAAAAACAGATTTTTAAAAATATGTACATATTGTATAAATCCAGACCCTCCATTTATGTCTAAAAATAGTGCTTCTAGAAAAAAAAATATCCTAAAATTACCTGTTAAACAATAGAAAAATGTTTTGGTTTCATACAATATTCTCGCCACTCTAAAATAACTTTGTGTTACCATGCAACACTGTCCATAATAGTTTACAATTGTTTTAATGAAAAAATTATATCCTATTTTCTATTCCTTGGTGATATATTTTTGTAAAATAGGCACTTAAATGAATGCTCTAGAAAATATCACCAACAATGTACATTTATTGAGTTTCTGTCATGTGTAATGGTGTCATGTGTAATGGTGTTGGCCTTGTAAGACCTGGTTTCTTCCTCAAAGCTTTATGGTTCCTAAGTTTAGTCATACTACACAAACCATGTTTTTACAATCCAGGTCAATTATACAAAAAAACACTCTTTTCTTCCAATAGCAATTTTCTTAATAACTAAAATTATTTTTAGCAGCTATATGCCACTAACTTTTCTCCAATCATTTTAAATTTAAAATTGGTTTTATCAGCCAAGACCGGTTTGGCTCAATGGATAGAGCGTCGGCTTGGGGACTGAAGGGTCCCGGGTTCGATTCCGGTCAAGGGCATATACCTTGGTTGCGGGCATATCCCCGGTGGGAGGTGTGCAGGAGGCAGCTGATCGATGATTCTCTCTCTCATCGATGTTTCTAACTCTCTATCTCCCTTCCTCTCTGTACAAAATCAATAAAATATATTTTTTAAAAATTGGTTTTATCATATTTACAGGAGAATAAGCCTTTAATCAGTGGTTTTATTTCTTTTCAAATCCATTTCCTCCTCTCATCTCTACAGCCAATGCCTTAGTTCAAATCCCCATCGTCTCTCACCTGGACTACTGCCTCCAGTCTTGTCTCCCTCAAATCCATCCTCCACACAGCTGGCAAAGTGATCTATTCAAAACAAAAATTTGACCATGTCACTCTTTTAAGATTAGCCCTCAATAGTTTACCATCAAGCTAAAATCTCTTTACTATCGCCTTCAACGGCTTTAAGATCAGGTCTCCTATTTCTCTAGCTTTACCTCCACCCACTCTATATCTCAAATTTTAAATCTTAACATACACTGTGATGCCCTTGCTCACACTGTCCTGTCTATCTGGAATGTGGTTTCATTCTACCCTTTTCTTGACTGGCTGACTCAGACTCATTTCATAACACTCAGCTCCAATACCTCCCCTAGGAAGCCTCATAGATTCCTCCTCCTGGTGCTCTCAAAAAAAGCATGCATTTGCTGCATCAATACCCTCTATCTTTATCTTTATTATATCCTCAATTCATGTTTGTCTCCAAAACTTCACAATGTGCTCTTTGGCTAAGAATCTTCTTTTTCTAGCAAGGAGTTATATAATACTAGAGGCCTGGTGCACGAAATTCGTGCACAGGGGTGTTTGTCCCTCAGCCCAGCCTGCACCCTCTCCAATCTGGGACCCCTTGAGGGATGTCTGCCTGCCCATTTAGGCCCAATCCTACCAGACATCTCTCTCACAATTCAGGACCGCTGGCTCCCAACTGCTTGCTTGCCTGCCTGCCTTCCTGATTGCCCCTAACCATTTATGTCGGCAGCCATTTTTGTTGGGATTTATTTATCTTCTATGATTGAAACTTTGTAGCCTTGAGTGGAGGCCTGGGCCCACCAGGATGTGTGGAAAGCTTGGCTTCCTCCGTTGCCGGGAAACCCAAGCCTCTTGCTCTCTCTCTGGCCACAGCCATCTTGGTTGAGTTAATTTGCATACTTGCTCCTGATTGTTGATAGGCATGGCTTGTGGGTATAGTGGAGGTATGGTCAATTTGCATATTACTCTTTTATTAGATAGTATGTATTCAGTAACTGTTGAATGAATGATCAAGTTACACAAAAACGTAAGCGACAGAAAACAACGGCATGTATTTTAATATTAAAAAGCATTAATCAGGGTTTTAAAAATGGTTTCACCACCGTCTATACATAAAATAGACAAATTCCTGTTGTAGGTTTATCTGTAATTCTAACAGTTTTAGAGTTTATTTCACTTCATTACATTCCTTCTCCTCTTAAAAGGAATGTATATTTAAAATTCCACAACTAATTAAATTCTGTTTTACCTTTAGAATAACTATGACAAAGGTAAAGATATGTCCAGATGTCCTGACAGTTAATTTGAAGCAAATGTGTAGCTCTTTGTTTAAAGGCAGAGTTACAGTGAATTAGAATTAAAAAACAAATGAAACACTATGTTATATGAAACATCCTTTAAACTGGCTACATGTTCTATGTTATTATTTATTCTAATGAAAAATTAACTACTTTAGCAGAATTTCCATTGGGTTATGAAATGCCAACCAAAACCTTGAAAGCTTGAGTACAAGCTTCTAGCTATGAGTAAGTTCTGGGGGTCTAATGTACAGCAAGCACAGTGATTATAGTTAATAATACTGTACTATATACTTGAAAGTTACTAAGAGAATAGACCTTAAATGTTTTCACCACAAAAAAAGAAATGGTAATGATGTGATTTAAAGTGTGTATTACCTAAGGCTATGGTGGTAATCATTTTGCAATACACAAGTCTATCAAATCAACACATCATAAACCTTAAACTTACATATTCTTGTATGTCAATATATCAATAAAGCTGGGTGATGGGAGGGGAATGACAAAAAAAACCTTGGAATCATTCATGATTCCTTTTTTGTTCTCATATATCACAACTAAACCATCAGGAAATTCTACTGGCACTAATTTCAATATTGAGAATCTATTCATTTCTCACCCCCTCCACTACTATACTGTGTCACAACCATTATCCCTTACCTAGATTATTTCACTATCCTAACTAATCTCCACGCTTCTATCCTTGTTCTCTATTAGTTCTCTATTATCTAGTCTCAACACACCAGCCAGATTTTTTTGGTTGTTAGAATATTTTTCCCACTGAGAGTGGAAAGGAGAAAAAGAGACACTGAAAGAAAAACATCAACATGAGATACATCAGTTGGTTGCCTCCTGTTTGCGCCCCAACCAGGGCCAGGAATCAAGCCTGCAACCAAGGTACATGCCCTTGACTTAATCAAATCCAGGGCTGTTCAGTCCTGTGAGGTGGGTGGGTGGGGGTGGGGGGGCGCAAAACACTCAATCCCCTGAGCTAAACCAGCTAGGACACATCAGCCAGTTTTTAAAGCGTAAATCAGATTATATTACTCCTCCGCTCAAAATCTTAGATGGCTCCCTGTATCTTACAGTAAAAACCAAAGTCCTAACAAGGGTCTACAAGGCCCTTTACAACTTATCTTACCCAATTCATCTTCCTACTCCTACTCCCCTAATATGCCCCATTTTGACCACTGGCCTTCCTTGGACTTCCCAGCATTTCCCTGCCTTGGGACCCCTGTACTGGCTTTACCTTCTACCTAAACCATTCTTCCCCAAGATATCTACCACATGACACTTCACTCAAATATTACTCCCCCAGTGCTCTATTTTTTGACTGTCTTATTTTAAAATACATCTATTCCTGACAACACTCACGCATTCTCCATATCTCCCTTCCCAATGTATTTCTCTTCAAAGTTCTTAATACCACAAAACATATAATTTACTTTTTATTATATTCATGTGTATTAAGCTAACTCCCTCAACCAGAATACCACTTTTATGAGGACAGATTTCTGTCTGCTTTGGTCACTGGTAAATTATAAGCACCCGGACTAGTGCATGTATATAAGGGGCTCTAAAAAAAAATGTTGTATAAATGAATCATGTACTCAGAGGATGCTCTGAGAGAACGAAATAGAACACCAAGCTCTGAAGTCGGTAAAGGTTTCAGAGAAAAGAAAGCATTAAAATTGGATGAGCATGAAATCTGCACGGAAGACAGTAGAATGACAGGCTGTCAATGGGCAAGACATGTTTTTGACATGTAGTCACATGTACTGAAGAGGAACTCCCAACAAGCTCAAAAGAGGATTGTTAAAGGCAAGTCAGCTTCTTAAAAGCCATGTTATTTGACAAAAGGAGAAAAGAGAATGAGACCTACGGCACAATCTTATATAAACTTAAAAGATATGCAGGGTTAGGCAAAAGTAAGTACTACAGTTATGAGTATGTAAAACAGTTTATTCTTGTATTAATTATTAGTTATTACACTATTTTCCATATGAACAACTATAAACCTACTTTTGCTCATCCTATATTCAGACCAAAGAGTAATGTACATTTCTCAAGTATACAAAATAATAAAAACAGGATAAAAGTAATTTTTGAAGCCAAAGTACTAAAGAACCATAATGGAAAACAATCCTTTTTATTCCCCACTCTCCTTCTCCCCATCTCTGGCTTTATAACCTTTATGATCAAGTCAAAAGATCTTATTTCCTTCCTTCTTCTTCCAACCTCGCCGCCCTCCACACACACACACACACACACACACACACACACACACACACACCCCGCCCTGCTCAATCTTTTGTTCTCAGAAAACTAAGGGTCAACTTTCCGTACAATCCGTCTGCACAGGATATCCACAGAAACGCCATCCTACCACTAGCACTAAACAAAGGGAAATTTTTTCAAAGACAAAACAACATCCTGACATTTTCTCAAGGCCAAAGATGAACATTTATTAAATCATAAAAACTTACAGAACTAAACGAGAAAAAGGTAAAAAAGACAAAGAAAAAAACCCACAGGAAAAGCAAGTAGTAAATGTTACAGTGCTATCTAGTGCATCTAGTCTACACCACTTTCCTCAACAGTTTAAAACAGAAAAACATGATTCAAATGTCCTGCACCCTCCCAAATTCCAGTGTGTAGTCTGGAAATGTCTTACTTTTAAACAATGTGAAGTGACTACTACACATTAGGTACCTTAGAAAGGAAGACAGATCTTTTATTAATCATTGTTATAGGGTAGATCACACTTATATGAGACAAAAGACTAATTTTCATATATAAAATATAAAACACAGGTAGCAGGAATACATTATGAGTATTAAGAAAATGTAGTTTTATTACCTTTTCTACTGATACACTTGCAGGATACAATAAAAATAAGGCTAAACATAAAAAATAGCTTATACAAAGTAAATTATCAGGATTAAGTAAGTTAAAATCCAGATTAAGACTCAAACTCAAATTCAGAGATAATTTTAACGTTTAACTGTATTTAAAAACACTTTTCACCAATTAGTCATTCAATAGCTTTTAACAATTTAATTAGAAGTCTGTCAGGTACAAATTAGAAAAATTAATCTACAAATTTTCAGCTTAGGCATTTCCAAGTATTTTACAAACACTTATATTGCCAGAATTCTACTTTACCAAACTGCATATTCTCCTATAAGCTAATACTTTATAATACTTCTTCAAAATTATTTAAGGTGGTTAGATAAATCATTTAACAATTCTCAAAAAATAGTTTAAGTGCTTCATATAAAGCCACATGTATCTTAAGACCACAAAATATTGTACTACATATTACTCATTTATTCTTCTTTTCAGTAAGTACTTATTAAGGTCCTACTGTAAAATACCAGAACACACACACACACACACACACACACACACACAAAAGAACTTTGAAAATGAATTCCAAAACTATTATCTTACACATTATGTAGTTCTAGCCAAAAGAGCTGGCTAAGAAAAAAAGACAATAATAGATACGATTCATTTTTTTTTTTGAGATCTCCATTCACACTTTATTACTGTGCTTATCTACCCTCTGCAAACTATCATCTCCGAATCATACCTGTTAAGGTGGGTAGAGCAGTTTCTGAGGCCTCACTGCACAGGCAGCAAAGCAACGTGTCCTGATCTCTGCCATAACTATCAGGTGGAAGGAGAACTGTTCCCAGGACCATTTCTCTGCCCAGAAAGCATGAAAGTTAAACTGTTCAATGTCATGAGGAAGTCTTAGAATTCCACTCTGACAAGTAATACCACATGCATGTGACACTGAGTCATACACCCAGTGGCCAGAGTGAACCAATAGAAACGTAAGAATTTACAAATGCCCAAGTAAGTTGGTGATAACCTAAAGGAAAATATTTAGCAATTAGCAAAATATTGAGTCAGAATAGTTACTTCAAAACCACAGGACCTCTTTTGGAAAAAAACAAACACAAAAACAAATAAGTAAAAGCCCACACATATGGGTAGCAAGTAATAAAATATATAGATGGTATTTCATTCATAATGGATGATGAAGAAAAGTTTTCCTTGGAGAAAATCTGTTTATAATAAAACACCAATTACACTTTTTAAAAACAGGAAACGCCTAAGGAGACATCTTTTGCATCACTTAAATTAGTTCAAGAAACCACAAATCCAAAGCCAAAGGAATAGTTACAATCTGATTCATAAACACAGAATCCCGGAAATTACTCCTTTCACTAACATTGTGACTCTATCCTATATAACATCCAAAATAATAAAACCATAATATGCAAATCAACCAAAAGGCAGAACGACCAGTCTATGAAACACACTGACCACGAGGGGGCAGATGCTCAATGCAGGAGCTGCCCCCTGGTGGTCAGTGTGCTCCCTCAGGGGGAGCTCTGCTCAGCCAGAAGCCAGGCTCACAGCTAGCGAGCTCAGCAGTGATGGTGGGAGCCTCTCCACCTCTGCTGCAGGCAGGCAGGCAGTAAGGAGTGAGGGGTCCCAGACTACAAGAGCCCTGGACTGGGAGAGGGATGTCTGACTGCTGGCTTAGGCCCATCCCTGGGGCCTAAGTAGCTTAAAGGTTTAAAAACATGGCATAACAGTGTTGAAAACTTTTCAGTGCTAAATCTTTTAAATGCCAAAGCCTAATCTTCTTTGATATATAGGAACAAAGTTAAATAAAATTTAAGAATATGAAAATAAGACTATCTTATGAGAATTAAACTAGTAACACCAACAAATAACAAATGAATTTGCAGGTATAATCTACAAAAATAATACTAGAATGTTTGTAACTATACAGCTGAAAACACTCAATGATTTGATATTTTATTAAGCACCTAGTATGTACCACTGAGCCAGGTTCCAGATCAATAAAGGTAACAAGGTAAAATGATAGGATAGCAGGATTGAAATAACCTTCAATAAAGCTGAAACAAATTATAATGTAACCTTAGAGGAAGAATGACTTTGATGGCAGTAATTATTCGTTTAAACAAAGCTTATACTTTTAATAAAATTAACCTTTATAAAACCAGTTCTGTTAACATAAATGACTAATGGTTATCTCAGTTAATGACTCAGAATTTCAAATACTAGGTTGAATTTTTCCTTCCTTAGAATATATATATATGGAAAAGGGACTCCGTAATCTATGCTCTATACATATCTACATAGATTGTATGGATTCTAGAGCATATGATGTATTATTTAATTAGTAAATCTATTTAAATTACCAATAACTAATAGTTAAATTTTCAAACACTTTATTGCCCAGCTGGAGTAAAGAGGTGGTTAGATAAACAAAATGTGGTATATAGATACAATGGAATGTTACTAAACCATAAAAAGAAATTATTTTGTTATAGAAGCTGCAACATAGAGGGGCCTTGAAAACATTATGCTGGGAGAACCAAGATGGTGGTGTAGGTAACAGCCAGTAATTGCCCCCTCTTACAACCACACCAAAATTACAACTAAAATAGCCCTAGCCAGTTTGGCTCAGTGGATAGAGCATTGGCCTGTGGACTGAAAGGTCCCGGGTTCAATTCCAGTCAAGGGCACATGCCTAACTTGCAGGCTTGATCCCAACAGTGGGGCGTGCAGGAGGCAGCCAATCAATGATTCTCTCTTATCATTGATGTTTCTCTCTCTCTCCCTCTTCCTTCCTCTCTGAAATCAATTTAAAAAAAAAAAGATAAATTACAATTAAAATACAGAACCATCATCATTCAGAGTGGCCTGAAAAGCTGGCTGAATGGAAGTCCTACAACTAGAGAAGTAAAGAAGAAAGCACACTGAGACTGGTAGAAGAGGCACAAAACAGGCTGGTCTGACATCCATGTGAGGCGTGTTTTTAATCCGAAGGGATACCTCCGCTGCAGAGGCCTCCCGTGAGAAAGAAGCAAGGGGTCCCAACCCCACACCAGACCCCTGCACTGGGGAGAGAAGTGCCTGTAATTTCAGGCTGTAAAAACCAGTGGGGATTATGGCTGAGTGAAACAGAGGCTGGAGACTCAAGCAGTCCCTCTTAAAGGGCCAGCACACAGACTTATACAGTCCCCTTCCCTCTGAGCTCCAGCATTGGGGAGTATCACTGGGGAAACCGGACACATACAGGGAAGAACTGGATTGTCTGGCACCAGGGCAGGAACTCAAGGTGGCTTTCTCCCAAATGGATGTGCTCAGAAGGGTCATTGTTTCTGTATTGGAACCTCACCCCCTTGCAGAGCTGACTGGCAGGCATTTCTGAGTTTCCATCAGCATGGCTCACACTTTTCGCTCCACCCTGGTGATTCTTCAAAACCCCGCCCCACCCAACTTGCAACCTCACCCAAGCTTTTGCAATGGCTTTTCCATATAGATAGCCTATTGTGGCTCAGGCTTCAGACTTTCCTAAAATCTCTTAAACAAGCAGCAGCTAGCATCAGTATATCCGATACCTATCAATATGAGGCCAAAGATCCAGCACGAGCACCAGTCTGCCTTACTTCACAACTTGGCCTGTCCTGGGCATTGCCAAGCCCAATACAAATAACAGCCTTCTGCAGATCGCTGGGTAACTCCTGCCAGGTGGTCCCAGGCAGAGGCTGACTTTGCATCTCCCCGGAGGCCCCAGAGCCAGTGCATCCCGTGGACAGCTTCAGACCATACCAGATTATAACTCTACATGTCCACAAGCGACACACTCAAGAGGCAGGATCTAGGATAAGCCTTGAAGTACTCCCACATTTAGAGATCCAACAGAAAGAAGAAACCCCAAATTTTTTCCTCTATTTAGCATTACCTCATTAGGGCAAAATTTCAAATCAAAGACTCATGATATATATTTCCAAACCACTTTCCAAAAAAATTTTATCTTTTTTATATATATATATATATTTTTTTATTGATTTTTTTACAGAGAGGAGGGAGGGATAGAGAGCTAGAAACGTCGATGAGAGAGAAACATCGACCAGCTGCCTCTTGCACACCCCCTACTGGGGATGTGCCCGCAACCAATGTACATGCCCTTGACCGGAATCGAACCTGGGACCTTTCGGTCTGCAGACCGATGCTCTACCACTGAGCCAAACCGGTTTCGGCAAATTTTATCTCTTTATACTCATCAACTATGCAAGAATGCTCACTCCAGAATGGTGCTTATCTTTTTAATTTTAAAGACAAACAGCAGTTACTTGTTTAAATTTGTAACTCACTGCTAGTAAGGTAGAACACTTCCCATTTATTTTGTTAACTATATTTCAATTTACTTCTAGTAAGAACACTTCCCATTTATTTTGCTAACTATATTACAATTTATTTCTAGTAAGGTGGAACACTTCCCATTTATTGTGTTGTTTATATTTCCTATTTTGCAAGTTGTCAGAAGTATGGGCAATAAATAAAAATCAACAAATAGGAAATTATAAAATATAACTTCTTGTTTCTCCTATCTCTGGATATAAGAAAAAATTTTGATTCTTCCTATTGTAGGCCCTAAATTTCAAATACCTCACAAATGGAGCTTTTATAACAGGTAAACTAACCCACAACAGATCACCTATCCCTTTTTCATATCAGCACTAAAGAGAGCACTGCAGAGAGGTGGGCACAAAGCACTTCAAGATCTAATGATAGATCTTAAAATACATTCAGCTCCATTGTTACTGAGATGAAGAAACAAAGCTGGCGTCAGAACCAGATGATCTCTGAGGTGGCAGCTGCCATGTCCCTGCCTGTTAGAACCCTTGCTGCTCACCCTCCAAACACAGCAGCTGGCTAGAATTCTAAGAAGGGAGAGCATCATTATGATACTTTACTCTCAGCATTCACCGCTTTACCTTTCCTTTTGTGAGTTCAAAGCTTTAGGAACAAATACTGGTCCCTAAAGTTAGAAACACTGTTGTAGAGAAATAGAAGAGATGCCATGATAGCCTTTTATTTTTTAAGTGTGTGTATGTGTGTGTGCATGTGTGTGTGTGTGTGTGTGTGTGTGTGTGTGTGTGTGTGTGTGTGTATATATATATATTATTTTTTTTTTTTTAAATTTAAGAAAAGGAGGGAAGGAGGGAGGGAGGAGTGAAGGAGGGAGGGAGGGAGGGAGGGAGGGAGGGAGGGAGAGAGAGAGAAACATCAATGATGAGAATCATTTATCGGCTGCTTTCCTTCACGCCCCCTACAGGGGATCGAGCTTGCAACCTGGGCATGTGCCCTGACGGGGAATTGAATGGTGACCTCCTGGTTCCTAGATTGACGCTCAACCACCGAACTATGCCAGCTGGACCAGTTTTATTTTGTGACAGGAATCTCAAGAGTTATTAAATTAGCAATCCTTTTTACTAATCGTTATTGATTAGCAAAGCATTTTGCTGGGTTTTATTGGAGAGGCATAATGATTCTGTACTTGTAGAAACTTCATCTTATTAGAGGAAAAAAGACAAAACAGGAAGTAATAATTATAATAAATACCTATTAAGTGTCTTAGTTTAGTACAACAGTTACTGTTTTAGGCAAAGGAAAAGATTAATTAGAAATGGTGAGAGGTCAGATCCAAGGAGAATCTAAGAACTTGGACTCCCATTTGAAAGATAATACAGGAATTAAATAGACAAAGGGAGATACCAAGCATAATAGTGATTAAAATGCCATTTTGATTGTTGGGTGATACACTCAAATTGAGAGTGCATCCAAGCTAAGAAGAAAGGCATTAACTACAATTACTAACTGACCTAAAGAGAATTAATCTTGCAATATTTTAGAGCCTCTTCAGTTGTTTTTTTTTTTAGTGGTCAAAATGGTTTACTCATATTGATAAATCAGAACCGAAATGATGACACGTAAAAAGACAGAAAAGTGGTTCTTTCACTACAGTCCATTGTTTCCTTAATGCGTCATCCCCTGCTGCCCAGGATCAGGACATGTGGACTCAACAGAGAACCGTCTCACTGCAGCACTCTCCACTTCAGTCCACATGACTGGCCCACCTCATTCAAAACCCCCACAACTAGTCTGAGACTTCATGGCCAGCTTTCTTCCTTTTCCTCTGTTCTCTCTTCCCAGATTGGCTCCTTGATGTGTTCTGGTAACGGTTCTAATTTTGTCTTTGTAATTTCCATGACAACTCCTTCAGGTAAGTTTCACTGAATGTATTCCAAGTAGACATTTGCTGTACTTCCAGTTAGATGGTTTAGCTCTAAGATCTGTAAAGTGTTCTCAGTTTATACTGAACTCTGTGCTTCCTGAAAATATGCAGTGATTTGAGAAGAGTAAATCGCTCTATTTACCTTGTAGGTTCATGTACTTCAATAGAGATACCAAATTCTTTAGCAGCAAGTACTACACATTATTCATAACTGTCCAACACAGCCTTATCATGGCCTTTTACTAAAACTGACAGGTACTTATACAATGTGTCTGGTTCATCAGAAAGTTATCGCAGGCTTGGTCAAATTCTTGGGAACATCAACATGTAGGTTTGAAAACTGTACCCACTTCATACTGGAACTGAGAAGAAAGCCACCATTTTAGGGTGTATTGCTCTTAGAACAGTTTACAGAAAAGTCCCTCAAACCATCCATTTTACATCATTTCTGTGCCTCATAACTCAATAATCCAGCTTTTCCAAATCCTTTATTGTCAGCTCCCCCTAGTGGATCAATACTTGTAGTTGTAGGAAACATGGTACTATGGTGCTATATGTATTTAATTTGCCATCTGTTTTTCCTTTAAGCTTTCCTGCCAGAAACACAGACACAAGGTCCCGAGCGCACTTCACGCTACCACGTTGCCATGTCCCAGGATCCTTCAGTGGCTTATTTTTAACTAGAGGCCCAGTGCATGAAATTCGGGCACAGGTAGGGTCCCTTGGCCTGGCCAACAATTATAGCCAATTAAAGGCTTTCTGACTGCCAACTGGGGCCTCCCCTCCCTGGCTGCTGGCTGACGCCTGCTGACCTGGGCCTCTCTTTCCCAGCTGTGGGCTGCCGACCAGGGCCTCCCTTCCCCGGCAGCCAGCAGGGTCTTCTTTTGTTCCACGCCACCCTCTGGTGGTCAGTACATGTCATAGCAAGTGAACTGTCTCCTGGTCAAACTCCCATGGGGATAATTTGCATATTAGACTTTTAGTAGTATTTATATAGATTCTACACCTCTGACTTATTTTAGCCATACAAATCTTCGACTTGAGCCCAATAAATTTATCCTTACCTTTTAATGGATTTAGCACCCCTTTTAGATTATACAGAAAGAACTAAAGTTTTCAGTTATAATGTTAAGGTCTACACTAAGCATTTTGCATGCATATAATCTCATTTAAGGACTCGACTCCATAATGCACTTAACCATTTTTTCCCCTGTTTTACAAATGAAAACTGTCCACTTAGATATTTAAATAATTTAACCAATGATACCACACTTTTTGAATGGCAGAGTTTAAAGCTGCTTAATAAAGATTTATTGGATTTAAGAAAAGTGTGTACTAACTTTAGAAATCATACTACTACTCTGAGAATTAAATTTAACTTAAACTAATCTAAATAAATTTAATTTACTGATTTTAATTCAAATTTTCTCTAACAAAAGAAATTAAATCCAAAAGGATGAGATTTTGTAGAGTAGTACTGAGCTTTGGAGGGTCACGAACCCTCCAAATAAGTTGTCACTCTGGCTGAGACTGTGTACTCCATACCCATCCAAAACCTCCAACACTTACAGGGCTCATTTGCTCCTGTTAGAGTGGGGGCTTTTTCTAATTACAAAACCACAGATATCAACATATTTAGGACTCAAAGTCTTCCTACTGCTATGTTATCATTTATAATATCATTATCTACAGCCTGGAGAACTAATATACAAATGCTCAGAAATATTAAGTAACTTAATGAGTTGGTAAAGCCAGGATTTAAAACCCTAGGTCTTATCTCACACCAAAGCCTATGCTCCTTTCACTAGTTCAGGCTGCCTCCCTTACTCAAGAGAGTAGTACAAAAACACTGAGGAAAGTCTCTTCATCCTTCTGCAAAAGAATCTGAAGAGAGCCAGATTCCCCAAGTGGAATGACCTTGATCCATCTGTTCATACATAGGATAATTGAAGATCAAACTAAGAAACTAATCAGAATGTTAAATATGTGCTTACCAACCAGTCCATTCATCATAGGACTGAAAATTTAATCATTTACTCCCTGCAGCTGAGTAATCACACATTTTTCCAGAGTTAATGCACAATGACTCAGAGTTTTAAAAATTTGTATAGGTCATGCCAGAACTTAGAATGCATCTTAATAAATAACCTTTTCTCTAATTAACTGTACAACTTTCATCTCTTCTTTGAGCAATCTTATTTAGATCTAAACAAAATAGACTGTCTTTCCTTTTGATTTCTCCTCCAAGGATGAGCAGACAAGTCTTTCCTTAGTATATGACTCACCTCACGAACATCTCACACACAAAAAATAATGTATATGTGGGTATGCAGTAGGAGATATTTCTTACAGTTCTAAAGGTTCTCTAACCTTACCCTTCAGGATGCATGTCACTGTCCTGCAAATAACTTAGCAACATAACAATCCTTTCATGTGATGCTAAAATCAAAAGGCTGGTTTTTCCTGTTTCAGACCCATGGAGTTAGTATTATAGTATCTATGAAGTGACATGTCCATGTGTATATATACTACACTTTCTATACTTGAGTCCTGGCTATAAGCTATTTCCTGCTGGCTCAACTCACATATTTCCAATTGACTTAACTAAGGGAAACAAAGACCTTATTCATTACCCTTATTTCAGAGACTGCTGGCTATCCAAAGCAACAGAATTCTCCCTACAGCGAAGTGTTAGAGGTAATAAGAAAAAAACCACACTTCAAATTACAAAATTCTTTTGGTTAAAGTTCATATTAATACACATTTTTGTTCAAATAATCTATTAAAAAAAAACCTCAGCATTCAATCCGTTACTTCATTACTGAATCCTCTATTTCTCTCCAGCTTAAAACTATCACTGAAATTGCAAAATTACTGAAAATTTTAATGATATATCTTAGTTAATAAAACTCTATATTAAAGTTATTTTTACTATACCTGTCAGTATCAAACTGAATACATAGAACTATAAGTACTATGTGAATACTATATATTCACATGACTATGTGTACTATGTCTCATAGTAAAGTTCGCCATTAGCACTGGCCTAATTTATGATGTGGGGTAAAAATCACGGGACAGAAAAAAAATTAGATGGAGACTAGAAGAATAGTTTAAAGGGTGTACAGCAACCCCATGTAGTTAATTAGCTCCATTTTGGATATATTAAGCTTAAGAAACCTATCCAAAAAGATGTGGCATTAGCAGCTGAATTTAAGAGTCTAAATTCAGAGAAGTTTTGACCAGAGACATAAATTTGGAAATCATCAACAACAAATATTTAAGGCCCTAAGACTGGATGAGCTTGTCCTCTGTCTATGTAGATAAATAAAAGTTTAAAAGAAAGACAGGAAAGAGAATGTACTGATAGATTATTTCACAAATTTGAATTCCAATTAAAAGTCCTGGGTAGCTACATTTTTTTTATACTTGGCTAACACAGACTAACAGAATGATATTAATCTCTCAAATAATCTGAACTAAATTAATGTATTTAGATACAGGCTTCTCTGAAGCTGCTTGTATTGATGCAAGTCATTTCTTATACAAATACTCTTATGCACCATTCCTATATATATCAAAACACTACTTAAATTGAATACGAGGCTTTTAGAACAAGTATCAGTATATACCTAATTAACATATTAGATGTATATAATTAGTACATATCTAATTATTTCTCATAAAAACCTGTCAGGTAAATAACTTAATCTAAGATCATACAGATTTGCTCCAATTTCCTTCATCTGTCCTATATACTATATCTACACTAATAAAAGAGTAACATGCTAATTGACCGTACCTTTGCAATGCCCACCAGCCAATTAGGAGTGAGTATGCAAATTATCCCAACAAAGATGTTGGGTTAATTTGCATACACAGACGCCAAGTGGCTGAGGGCTAGGCAAGCAATGACACATGTGTTCTACACCACCCCTACCGCTCCAGGCCTCTGGGCAGAGTGGGAAGGCACAAAGGTGGCTCCAGGCCAGAGGGAAAAGGTGGCTCGGACCAGAGCAAAGGCAGTGCTGGCAGCCAGGGGAAGGAAGGTGCATTCTTGCACAAATCTTTCTGCATCAAGTCTCTAGTTTTATGATAAAAATTCATCTTTGAAAGATAATACTGAGATGCAAGTCTTAAAATATTTAAATTATATTAATAATAAGACAAATATATACCTTATATGACAACTTTTCAAGCTTAATCATTTAAATCCAGGTTCCCTCAACTGTGACACTACTGACATTTGACTTAAGTAATTCTTTGTTCTGGGGAGTTGCTCTGTGCACTGTAGTATGGTGTCCAACTATTGTATTAGTGTTCTAATATGTTTTATAAAGTTTTCAGCATCAACAGATAGTACAGAAAAATGTTCTGATTAATCTAGTCAGACCTAGATGGCCCAAACCTTTTCAGATTTTGGTGCTCTGCTAAAAACCCCCAAACTGAATGATTCCCTAAAGTGGGTTCTCCAACACCAGTATACACACGAATCACCGGAAGCACCTGTTAAACACAGTACAGGGCCTCACTCCATGTTTTTTATTCCGTTGACCTAGAGTGGTAACCAAGAATTTGTATTTCTCATCTCACTCAGAGGTGATACTGATGCTACTGGTCTAGTAATCAAACTTTCAAACCATTGCCTAGATTAGAATGTCCTTAGAAATGGGGAAAATGAATTACAAAAAGAGAACACTTTTTAAAGAGAAGAATATGATCGGCTATATAACCCAAATCAAGACAAGAGTTAATATATTTTTAAATGCTTATAAAGATTTATCATGTGCCATACTATTTGGGGTAACAAGTTAAGCCAGTATTTCCCAAAGTGTATTCCATAAAATAGGTTAGTACATGTCACAGGCCAAGTATTCCATAGTTAAATAAAATGGGAAAATGCTGAATAAAACTCTACAACAAAGAATATAACATCTAACTTATTAGAATCATTGATATAGTCATGTTCAGAGTAGCCCTCCAAAAGGTAGGTACAGCATGAACATACCTTAGATTTCTTTTCTCAAGAGTCTCTTTCCCCTGAGCATAGTTAGACTAGTATTTCAGGGAATGCCCCTGGAATTAACCTACTTGATTGTGATGGATTTAAAAAAAACACTTTTTTTTTTTTTTTACATATTGTTATATTCTATTTGCTAATATGAAACACATAGACACAGACAACAATATGGTGGTTACCAGAGGGAAGGTAGGTGGAAGTTTAAGGGGACTAAATATATGGTGACAGAAGATGACTTGACTTTGGGTGGCAGGCACACAAAGCGGTATACAGATGATGTATCATAGAAATGTACACTTGAAATCTCTATAATATTATTAACCAATGTCATCCCAATAAATTTAATTTTAAAAAGTCATGCCATAAGTATATCATCACAGAACACTAAATTTTAGCAATACCTACAAATGAGAATTTGCAGCTTCACTTCAGAACCTGAAATTTCTACGTTTAATTTATAAACACTGCTCTGTTCAGAACTGTGACACAAGTTTAGAGGAAACTAAAATCCTTCCTAAACAGATACAATTTGTGGAATTCAGCATTCCAAGATCTTTCATCTTAGCAGGATACATCAGTGGCTATGCTGTTCTGGCAAAAGACAATAAAACATCTAAGGGTTGACAGGAATGTGCCCGTCCTCTTTTCCTCAGGGGATTCCCAGTCAATGAGACCAGCACCTGGCACAACGACTTCAATACACGTTCAGAACTGACATTCCTACAGAGGGACTCACAAAAAAACCTCGATCATTCCTAAAGACCTATAATGCAATCCTCTGTAATCCAAGCAGTCAGCTGTTTCACTGACTCCATGGAAGCATGCAACAACTGCACACACACACACACATGTTTCTGGGCATGGAATGTATGTGAATGTGTGTGCACATAAACAAAATACCCCAATCTACAGGAAATTCTAAAATGCCTAACTCTCAATAATTCATCATGTATTAACTATTCAAATATTTATTGAACACCCACCTTGTGCCAAGCACTATGTAACAAGCACCAGGAATATATCAATAAACTGAAAAAAATGAAATCTGGCCCTTGTGTATTACCTCCAGTGTAGACACGCAAGTCATTTTTATTATATGAACCATCTGAAATAGGTAAAAGTGAAAGGCGATTAATATTAGACAGCAAACTACATAGTATATTCTAAAAATTGAAAAAAAGAATTAGTATGGCACCAGGGTTTCTGTTTGTTTTTTGTGTGGAGGGTGTGTGTGCATGAAATGAAGTGCTAAGGAAGTTAAAGTAGAAGACATAGCAAGGACCAGATCTTGGGAGAAATTCAGATTTATCTTGTTGGCAATCAGAAGGCATTAAAGAGCAGTAACAACTTCAAGAGAAGTTTGTTTTTTCCCCCCAGACAAATATGTACGTATTTTGAATTTTCCAATTATAGGGAAGGGAACAGGTAAATGGAAAATATGTACAATACACACTAAGTCACGGAGATAATAGTTAAATAGAGCTTCTCTAGTTGCAATAAAACAACATATTCATTTATCAATTCTTTTCCGAAGGAATTCAGTGAGCTTCCTGCATAATATTAATAATTGGCATTTGTATTAAACTTTACTATTTACAAATCATTTTAACATACACTGCTAACATTCACACTGTTCTATAAAATTAAAGATTGAGAACATAAATTAATTTTTTAAAATGCCCCTTTTCTAATATTCAAATTATATATAATTGAGAGAATGTGACCAATATACTCAATGGCTGAAAATAGTTCAACCTAGTTCTCTGTGGCTCGACAATATCTCTTTTCCGCCCTAAGTCCACTACCAGAGTTTAGGCCATTTTTATTCTTCACCTAGGCTTGTGCAATGGTCACCTCATTGGTCTCTTATCTGTACAATACACACTAGGTCACGGAGATAATCATTAAATAAAGCTTCTCTAGTTGCAACATATTCTCTTATATTCAACATATTCACTTATCAACTCATCATCAATCTAATATTAAATAAAAATGATGTTTTTTCTAGAACACAAGAAAACCTGACTACATCCCTACTTTGATTAAAATGTTCCAATAATTTTCCCAGAGCACTGAAATTAAAATCTCATATTCCTCACATGGTATGAAACACCTGACCTCTCACCCTAAACTTTGGGCATACTCAACTCTATAGTTCCCCAAACCCTTTTATTTTCCCAAATGTTGTTCTTCCAGCCCCAAGTATTTTCTGCCCATTGTCTCCATACTTTGCCTGGCTAACTCCTCTACCTCAGATCTCTATTTTGCTGTCTTATTCTATTACATATCATCCACATTATATATCATTAAATGTCTCATTAAAAATGCACAGGATAGGGTGAATTATTGTTCCCAATTTTTTAGTTTCTCCATATTATAGCTTACAGATCCACATGCTTGACCAAAATAATCTGGAGTTACCCACCCCTAAGAATGGGCAAGTACATTTCCCTGCCCCATGGATGCTGGTCGTGGCCATGTGACTTTCTCTACCAGTGTGGGCAATATGGCAATTTTGAATTGGAGATTTAACAGGCTTTGTGTGGTGGTTTCTCCTCCTTCTTATGGTATTTGAGTAATCAATAAAATACAATATTAGGATAAATTCTATGAGGGAAGTGAAAAAGAAATATAAATCCAAAGAAAAATAGGAATAATTTACAACTTCTAGCTGTTAACAAAGAGCCTGTTCATGTAATTTTAAAATAGATAATGGGATGATAAATCACTGTGGTATTTAAATTCCTGGACATATTTTGTTAAATGATATGATACTTTAACTTAAAAATATCACTAAACACACTGAAAATATATAACTTACAATGATTTGAACTTGTGTTGAAAAAGTTTTCATATATCACCCAAAAAATATGCAAGAGAATAGACAGCCATTTTATTTTAGTGTATAAATTCTATGAATTTTAATACATGTATAGATACATATAGTCACCACCTGTTTGTAAAAGAAACAAAAACGATAAATCTCTCTCATACTATCCTCCTTATAGTAACATCCTGCATTCTTGTCTCACCTAGGTCTTTTAGAAGTTCTTTTAAAAAAAAAATATGAACAAAAAAGTTGAAAAATCATTGTTATATTACACTAACTAGCATGACTTACTAGTTCAGTTGAGGCTTCAAATTTTCAACCACATTTTAGTTTATATAATATGAATAGTGCCAAAAATGTCTCATAAGCAATGGCAAAATCTACTCTGTGTACCAAGTAATATATTCAAGTCAATAAACACTGAATTGATTAATGTATTTATTGACTCAGTCCTTTGCAGCCAATACTTTGTTTCTCCACAATATTCATAGAAAATCATATAGGCTAATTTCATCTGAAAACTATCTTTAAATAGATTTGCTTGGTTAAACATTAAAAAATCTCCAAGTTAAAATTTCTCCCATTTTTTGCTTGCCTTAATTATTGAGAAAGTTGACTTAATATCACTTCTAAAGACCAATTCCAAATGAAAATTATCCAAGTATACCAGACAATTTTACTAACCTTTTAAAACAAAGAGCATAAACTCCTTTGCACACAAAGATTTTAGCCAGTCTTTCTCAAAACACCAAGCTTACCACCACTAGGAGAGGCATCAAAAGTCAAAAACAAGGGATTTAAATAAACAGTTATGGAAAAGGGAAGGAAAGTCAAATATAGAAAATAACCTAAAGTGGTTCTCATTGAATTATTTAAGAACATAGTTTTAATCCTATCCAACTCTATAGAAAACCCTGGTAACAAAAGTGGATGACTTTAGTGATAAAGACTAATGGAACTTTAAGATAACATTGCTATAGGAGGAGCCAGGGCTTAATTGGTAAGAACCCTAAACCCAAGAACCCTACAGGAAGAACTCTGTTTATCATAAAGCTCTACGGTTCCAGCTTCTCCTTCCCTGAACCTCCTTTTCCCATCCATTAATACCCCTCAACTTGGCATGCAGGCCAGAGTGTGGATGTGGCTTGCCAAATTTGCATGCACTAAGTTGCAACCCTTTCTTTTTCCCAAATCCTTTCAGGTCAACACCAAATCAATATTATTCTTTTCTTTATATTAGTCATGAAGACCAAACATTAAATAATGCCTTTCTCTCTAAAAAACATCAAAACAACAAAAATAACAACAACAAAAAACACAATACAAAATTTTAACATAATTGTAATTGAGATCAAAGAAATAGAAAAGTGGGAACTTAAATCATCTATATTAGATGATTTAACAGCAAAACCATCCTGTTAGTACAGTCCAAAATGGGGTGTGGTATTAAAAGAACAAGATTTATCATCCAAGAAAATTTGAAGCCTCAAATATATACTGTTATATTAGTATGAATTAATAAAAACAGAAACCCTCGCCGAGACCGGTTTGGCTCAATGGATAGAGCATCGGCTTGGGAACTGAAGGGACCCGGGTTCAATTCCGGTCAAGGGCATGTACCTTGGTTGGGGGCATATCCCCAGTAGGGGGTGTGCAAGAGGCAGCTGATTGATGACTCTCTCGTCGATGTTTCTAACTCTCTATCTCTCTCCCTTCCTCTCTGTATAAAATCAATAATATATATATATATATATATATATATATATATATATATATATATATATATAAAATAAAACTATTAAATAAAAAATAAAAAAAACAGAAACCCTCAATCATTCAAAAATTTTGAACTATTCTGTTTAAGGGACTATAGATCTATTTAAAAAAATTATTGAATTGGAGAGACATTGGTTAATAAAAGTATATAGACTTCAAGTATACGATTCTATAATATAACATCAGTATATTGTATTGTGTGATCACCATCCAAAGTCAAGTATCTTTCGTCACCATTTACGCCCCAGTTACCTTCTTCTACCTTCTCCCCATCTGTAACCAATGTTAGTTAAATTTGATGATTTTATTTTTGTTTATTTATTTATTTTAATATATTTTATTGATTTTTTACAGAGAGGAAGGGAGAGAGATAGAGAGTTAGAAACATTGATGAGAGAGAATCATCAACTAGCTGCCTCCTGCACACCCTCTACCGGGGATGTGCCCGCAACCAATGTACATGCCCTTGACCGGAATCAAACCTGGGACCTTTCAGTCCGAAGACCGACTCTCTATCCACTGAGCCAAACCGGTTTTGGCAAATTTGATGATTTTATTGTTCCCTCCTGTAATCTTTATACTGTTGTCTGTGTCCATAATGTTTCTTCTCTTAATCCCTTCACCTTTCACTCAGCCCCCGATTCCCCTCTCCCTCTGACAGTTGTATGTTCTCTGTACCTATGAATCTAAGGAATTATAGTTTTGATATAATATGATTAGTGATTGGCTCTAAATCTAATGGCCATTTGTGCAGAATCACAGACAATTTTTCTAACCTTTTAATACCACACCCCATTTTGGACTGTACTAACAGGATGGTTTTACTGTTTGCTAGATACAATGGGGACAAAAAAAAAAAAAGATAAAAGATACAGAGACCGCTCAAGGAGCTTAATATCTAAACTACAGATTTGGTTAGAATAAGTTCATTTTACACTATCATAAAGTACAACAATTATTTAATTATGCTACATCTAAATACAAATAAGTAGAAATAAAATTCTGTAAGGAACTCCATGCAACTTGAAAGAATTAAATTTTCATGTTCATGTTTCATGTACCCAGAAAAGTCTTGTAAAATTTATTTTCTCTTTTCTGAACAAGAACAATAAAATCATCAAATTTAACTACCATTGGTTACAGATGTTCTTTACTTGTTGTTATATTTCCAAGGAAAAGAAAAGAATCCCAATAGAGACCGCAAATAAATACCTTTCTCCTCACTAAAACTATTCATAGAGCTGGAGCGCAAAATAATTCACAGCAAAGTAAAAAAGCAAATTCATATTTATTAGAAATAATAAACAGGTTATCAGCATTGCTAAAAAAAAAAAAAAAAAAAAAAAAAAGACAAAGAGAATTGAAAGTTGGTACATGCTACCCTTCAAGGAAAGGTACCTCCTTAATTAGTCTGGTCCTAGGGAAGTGGGCCTTGAGGAACTGGCACACCCTCCTTCCTGCCTCTCCTGTGAATCTGTCCTCTTCTATCCCAAGGACTATAACCCCTCATGATACTCCCATGATTCTCTGTATGCACATATACCTGCACATGCAGATTGTCCCAAGTCGGTATTTTCTTATCTGAAGGGCTAAAGTAATTTTATATTTGATTAGAGGATAGTAATAGGGGGAAGAGAACAGACTCCGTTTATTTTAACTACACAGGACCTAACGGTGTTTACTTCTCCAGGTAAGGTCTACAGCACAGTTGTGATCTAGAGCATTAGAATTTAAAGATAACAGTTTCATAATAGTAAAAGCTTAGTAAATATCTGGTGGCCTCTTCAGAATATTAGAATAAACAAGTTTGAAGCTACCTAAAGAAAATAAATTAGCTATTTGAGGAGTGGGATGGGAGAGGGGAACTATTCTCCTTAAATGGAAGTACTTAAGGAATAAACATCTAGCTCTTAATTTTAGTCTCCTAGCAGACAGATATCCTAGGAAGTTTTACTACTGTCTGGCATGCCACCATCTAATAAATGGGAATGTGAGCTCATGCTCTAGGCAGTAAGACATAAAGGCTGATGAAAGGGAATGATGAAGCAAATTAATAAAGGACAAAGCTAGACAAATTCCTACCACAGTCTCTACAATCAAAAAAGGTTATAAAATTGACTCAAATAAATTATCACTCCTTTTTAACTATGCATAAAAGAGTTATTAACGTTCTAAGACTATGTAACATTGGGAGATATAGGCAAATACCTGGATTCAACAAGGCTAGTTAAGAAAACAAAATAAGGTTGTTGTTATTAACAGCAGTCAGTTTTAGTTTTTAGTGTTGCTATAATTTCCTATCCTATGAAAAATATAAGCAGTTGAGTATTTTTTAGAAGTATACTCTAACTTTAATGATCAAACTTAGTAGTAAATATATCAACAGAAAACAACAACAACAACAACAACAAAAACTAACGCCCAAGCTAGAGGAAGAGGTGGACTAATGAAGAGTAGGTTTCTGTTACTAACAAGAAAAATAAGATTAAAAATGCTGTAAGAGATTAAAAAGCAAAGCCTGTGAGAGGAATGAGCCCTAGCTGCAAGCTGGGCTGATATACTAAGCATCTTGATTATTCCAAAGATGCCCTCAGATCCAACCCAACCCTTCTGGCTCTTGCCAAAGCAGCACAGAAACAGCCAAGTCAAGTTCCAAGAATAGTCATGACATACCATCCCCTTCCAACTACAGTCATCCTCAAGGAGACTGTCGGTCTTTGGGAGTATCTTGCCCTGAGACTAAAGACATAATTCAGAAGGGCAATCAGTTATTACTACTGTACTTCTTTATCCACTGAAACCCAATAAACAGAATAAGAAACCCTAAATTTAATAGTAATTAATTCACTTAATTTTTGCATCATGTAAATACATTGAGGGTGGTACCTTGGTTGCAGGCACATCCCCAGTAGGGGGCGTGCAAGAGGAAGCTGACGATTACTCTCATTGATGTTTCCAACTCTCTACTCTGTATCTCTCTCCCTTCCTCTCTGTAAAAAATCAATAAAATATATACTTTTAAAAAAAGAACCAATGAAAGCTGTTACAGAAGTAACAGGATCAGAGATGAATGCGCTCAGACTCTGGCTTTCCTACATATTTCCCGAGGAGTTGGCATGAAGGCTCCAGAGGAAAAGAAAGGAAAGAGCCGACGTGACCCAGGTTTCACAGATATTGTACAAGGGATGAGGGAACAGCAGGTCTACCACTTCTCTATTTTCCTATTCTGTCGCTGGATGCATTCTAAATGAGGTTAAAAGCTTCAGTAGCAGGTAAGAGATGGAAGAGTGGTAACATAGAGAAAAGAAGAGTTCCTTTGGACAAAGTCCCTAATGGTCATCACAAGGAACTACTCATTTTTTAAATAGACTATACGAGCAAAATAAACAAGTATATTAAAACATCTGATAGTATCGCCGAGACCGGTTTGGCTCAGTGGATAAGAGCGTTGGCCTGCGGTCCCAGGTTCGATTCCGGTCAAGGGCATGTACCTTGGTTGTGGACACATCCCCAGTAGGGGGTGTGCAAGAGGCAGCTAATCGATGATTCTCTCTCATCGATGTTTCTAACTCTCTAAGTCTCTCTCTTCTCTCTGTAAAAAAATAAATAAATAAAATAAAAAAATAAATCTGATAGTATGTTAAATTTTAAGTATGTGTATTTTACCACAAAAACAATTAAAAAAAATATAAAAATCTAACCATACTATTTTTCTACCCTGGCAAACATTTAAAATGATAAATATCTTATATAATAAAAGGGTAATATGCAAATTAACCCTAATGGTGGAATGACCGGTTGGTTGCTATGATGTGCATTGACCACCAGGGGCAAACGCTCAACACAGGAGCTGTCCCCTGGTGGTCAGTGCACTCCCACAGGGGGAGCTCTGTTCAGCCACAAGCTGGGTTGATAGCTGAGAGCACAGTGGTGATAGGGGGAGCCTCTCCCACAGCAGTTAAAGATGTCTGCCGCTTCGGGGAGCAGGCCCAAGCTATCTGTTGGACATCCCCCGAGGGCTCCCGGGCTGCCAGAGGGATGTCTGTCAGCTTAGGCCAATCCGCCGGGAGCAGGCCTAAGCCAGCAGATGGACATTCCTTGAGGGATCCCAGTCTGCGAGAGGGTGCAGGACATGCTGAGGGAACCCCCCCCCCAGTGCATGAATTTTCGTACCGGGCCTCTAGTTACTTCATATTATATTTAATTATAATTCTCTCATTCTTCCTTCACATTTAAAGAACTCTTCAAAGTCTATCCCCAACCACAAACTAAATGAATAAGACCACACACACCAAAAAACCATGATAATTACTATCTTATTGGGGGAGAGAGGAGAATCATATCCCAATTGGGTATCATCCAATAGCCAAACTATCCTTTCTTGGAGATTTGACATGATGCAAACTGCCACCATAAAGAATGCGTACACAGATTTGGACAGACACATTCTAACAGCTGTCTGTCCAGGCATGCTGCTGAAAGAATAGTACATCCCTACTTGTCCTGTCCCCCAGACACTTTAAGCCCCCTTACAAATGGGAATTTAAACAAAACTGTCAAATTTAAGCCTCTAACGTATATATGTAAGTATGGTGTGTGTGTGTGTGTGTGTCTGTGTTTTGAATATGATCAGTTAGGTAATAATAGTAGCAATGAACCCTTCTAATACCACATTTACCCCAAAGAGGTCTCTGAGGATTCCTGAAGAGGAAAATAATTTTATTCGAGAAATATGTATTTCTCAAAAGTCTTGACTTGGGCCATTTAGAATCAAAGAGAGGACAGTTAGTCACTAACTTACAAAAAAATTAATATAGGATGGTAGAGGAGTAAGTACTGACAGTAACGGAGTCTGAATCCCAGGTAATCACCTTGCTAGCTTTGTAATCTTAAACTGTCCAATCTCTCTCAGCTTCAATTTTTCATTTATAAAACATAAAAAATGAAACAGAAGCTTAGCTAGATTGTGACTTAAAACATATCTACAAAAAATGTATTTTTAAAACATCTATACTATATTCACAATTGAAGAGATAAAGTTTACACACCAAAAATAAACAGTATATTACATTTAACAATAATTTCATTAAGTATGCTATTTCAAAAAAATTACTGCAACAAAAATTTTAAGTAACAAGAAGATGTCTCAAAAATAAGAAAATAGTAGAATGTCTAGATTCTTAAATCATTAATACTGGCTTGAGTCTAATAATGGGTATGTTCTGATGCTAAAAATGATCACCCTTGCATTAAATTTATTTACTATTACAACTAACAATCCTTTCTCTGTTCCAGGAATTTTTAAAATATATTTTATTGATTTTTTACAGAGAGGAAGGGAGACAGTTAGAAACATGGATGAGAGAAAGTCATCGATCAGCTGCCTCTTGCATGCCCCCTACTGGGGATGTGCCCACAACCAAGGTACATGCCCTTGACCGGAATCAAACCCGGGACCCTTCAGTCCGCAGGCTGATGCTCTATCGACTGAGCCAAACCGGTTTTGGCGGAATCTTTTTTTTTTTTATTGCTTATTTTTATATGTTATGTTTACTGGAAACTATTCAGTTTTACTAGAAACTGCTTTCCAGTTAAAATCTCCCAAGGAGTTAGGTGTTTCTCCTACAATAAGTTTTCAAAACTCAAATTGGATATGACTAACCAAGAAACAATTTGTATTACATGAAATGCTATTGGTTAAAATTCATGAGGCACACTATGTGTGTATCACATTAAAGACACAGATGTTTGTTATTTAAGGAAAGAGCTGTTATTTCCTCTGCCATTGATAGTTGTGACTTTCCTGCCAATTATTTAATAGAGGCCTGGTGCACAAAATTCATACATGGAGGGTGGTTCCTTCAGCCCAGCCTGCACCCTCTCCAATCTGGGACATGCCTCTAGCAATCCAGGACCACTAGCTCCTAACTAATGACCTGCCTGCTGGCCTGATCCCCCTAACTGCTCTCCCCTGCCAGCCTGATCCCCCTAACTGCTCTCCCCTGCTGGCCTAATCACCCCTAACCACCTCTGCCTCAGCCCAGCCACCATGGCTTTGTCCAGAAATTGCCTGGTCTAATTAACATATTACTCTTTTATTAGTATAGATAACTAACTCTCAGTATAGCTGGCTATGTTTGCCTGTGATTAGTATCAAACACTGCTCAATAATTATAGAACTAGTTATGAAAAGTGGTCCACAGAAATACTCTACCGGAGATACAGACAGCTAATCTTGGTCATGCCAGTCAACCTATCCAGATGCACAACTAATAAGGCCTAATTATCCCAATACTCTCTAGCACTTTCCCCATTTTACTAGGGAGAGGGAGATAAAAAAAATTTTTTTATTTACAATATCAGATGTCAAATGCAATCATCCTACCAAGATAAAGATGCTACCTCTGTAATATCCTACAAAATGATCACCCAAACTCTACTTAAACTCAGTAATTCCTTACCACCTTTATTTTCAGTGGACAAATATTCTTATCCCAGACTACCTGATTTCCCATGAAAATCATGTCATCATGTAGCATGTGATTTCATCAGCTGTATTTATAAACAACAGAAATCAAGTGAATTGAGTTAAATATGACAAGACACTTAATATTTACCTATGTGCCAGGCACAGAAGAATGAAATACCCAGAAAATTCATTATCATAACTGTGGGCCTTTAGTCCCTGTGCCCACTGCGGACTCATGGCCCACAGTTCCTTTCAAGGTGCACAAATTCGTGCACTGGGCCCCTAGTCGTCAATAATGTATTGTATACTTGATATTTGCTAAGAATGTAGATCATTTAAGTAAAACAGAAAATAGGTTGGAAAAAAATGTTTTGTTAAACGAAGTATTTTCTAAAACATTAATAAGTCTGATCTTTTCTTTCTTTTTTTTAAATTAATTTATTTTTATTGTCTAAAGTTTTACATATGTCTCCTTTTCCCCCAATTGACCTCCTTCACCCTAAGTCATTCCCACCCGGGCAAGCCCCCACAGCCTCAGTGTCTGTGTCAACTGGTTATCCTAATATGCATGCATACAAGTCCTTTGGTTGATCTCTAACCACTACCCTTGCCATTTGTCTCTAGACCTGTTTTTGTTCATCAAATTATGTTGATCACTATATACCACATGGGTGATATCATGTGATATTTATCTTTCTCTGACTGGCTTACTTCACTTAGCATATGCTCCCCAGTTCCATCCCTGTTGTTGCAAATGGTCTAAGTTCCTTCTTTTTTATAGCAGCATAGGATTCCATTGTGTAGATGTACCAGTTTTTTAACCTACTCATCTGATGGGCACTTAGGCTGCCTCCAAATCTTAGCTATTGTAAATTGAGCTGCTATGAACATAGAGGTGCATATATCCTTTCTGACTGGTGATTCTGGTTTCTTGGGATATAGTCATAGAAGTGGGATTACTGGGTCAAATGGGAGTTCCATTTTTAACTTTTTGAGAAAATTCCATACTGTCTTCCAGTAGCTGCACCAGTCTGCATTCCCACCAACAGTGCAGAAGGGAGGGTTCCTTTTTCTCCACATCCTCACCAACACTTGTTTATAGATCTGTTGATGACAGCCATTCTGACAGGTAGCGAGATGGTATCTCACTGTTTTGATTTGCATCTCTCAGATGATTATTGAGTCTGAGCATGTTTTCAAATGTCTCTGGGCCTTCTGTATGTCCTCTTTCAAAAAGTGTCTATTTAGATCCTTAGCCCATTTTTTTTACTGGATCATTTATCTTCCTTTTGTTAATTTGTATGAGTTTCTGTAAAATTTGGAGATTAAATTGAAATATCATTGGCAAATATGTTCTCCCATACAGTGGGCTTTCTTGTTGTTTTGTTGGTTTCTTTTGCTGTGCAGAAGCTCTTACACCTGCTGCAGGTGCCAGTCCCGAATGCTCTGTGTTCTTAGCAGGTGCAAGTGGCAGCCACCAGCCCCAATCTCCCCTGAGGGCTTCTCCACCTCCCCCTGCTCCTGAGTGACCCCACTCACACCCATTGCTGGCACTGGCCCCAATTGCTCTGTGCTGTCTGTAGGTGTGAGTGGGGCTGGAGCTATCAATGCATGGGAGCAGGGGGGGTGGGGAGCTGCCAGCAGAGAGGAGACCAGGGCCTGCAGTGGGAGGGGCCTGGCAGGGACACAGAGAATGGGCCAAGACTCACCCCTGTGCCCACTGCAGACTCATGGCCCACAGTTCCTTTCAAGGTGCACAAATTCATGCACTGGGTTCCTTGTCATTAATAATGTATTGTATACTTGAATTTGCTAAGAGTGTAGATTTTAAGTGTTCTCACCATAAGAAAAAAAAGAAAAGAAAATGGTAACTGTGAGTTGATGAATGTTAATTATATAGCTTGAGTGTGGCATGCATTTCATAATGTATGCATATATCAACAACATCAAGTATATTGTATCAACATACATCAAAATACATCAAACATACCACTTGATGTTTTAATACAGACAATTCTTATCTGTTAATTAAACCTTAATAAAACCGAAAAAGGCTGCAAATTCTTCCATAAGTGAATATTGTCAAATTTATAGCCCAAAGTAGATCTAAAACTTACTTTTTTTTTCATTAAGCAAACAGGAAAGCAGTAACTTTATTAAATGGGATATAATTTTTAAACTATAGTAGTAACTGGATTTTCTTCCTAAGTGCTGGAGTATCCCCTAGTGGACTGGTGAGGAATAGTTCTTTTGCTTATTAAATTGAACCTTCTAAGTCTTTGATCATAACAAATTCAGTAACAATACTACCCAAAGAGTGTCTTTTTTTCCTTGGTCAAAGCATTAACACTGTAAAATTTCATAATTTTGAATTCTATGGGGGCCCTGCAAGAAACAAACCCATTTCTTTATAAAATATTTTTGTTGTTTCTTAATATAATCTCTTCCAAAAATTTTGTTATATAGGGTACTCAATTTAAAATCAATCTTATTTAAGAGTTTCCTAATAATATAACTTAAAGCAAAGGAAGTTACTATAAAAATTACTCAAAGAAGCTCACTGCTCTACCGGCAAATGTCAATCAATATTCAAATTATGATTAAGCAGAGTGCTTTCTAAAGAGCCTGTGGCTACCAAAAAGGAATAAACTGAAAGATGCTTAGAAATGCTTTGTTTAGGCACTTGCCAGTGTGTTCAGTGGTTACAGTGTTGACCCACATACCAAAGGGTTGAGGGTTCAATTCCAGGTCAAGGGCATGTACCTAGGGTTTTGGGTTCCCCTCCCCTCCCCCCAATCAGGGCACATGCGGGAGGCAACCAGTTGATGAGGTGATGTGTCTCTCTCACATTGATGTTTCTCTTCCCGCACTCTGAAAAACATCTTCAGATGAGGCATAACAAAAACAACAACAAAAGAAATGATTTGTTCATATTACCACATATAATTTCTGGTTTTGTGGAATAAGAATGACTGGGAACCAGTTTTTAAGGCATCAACACCCTACACAAAATAAAAACTAAACAATGACTATTTCATATTTTTCCAAGTAATCAAGCAAAATCTACTGAAGAATACAAAGAGTACAAAGCCTTTGTAAGAAACGCTCTGAGGCTTCCTCCATCTAGTCTGTACATTTTCTGACCCCTCTTTTTGAAACACTCTTCCCTACTCCTAGCCACTGAACTATTTGATTCCTACCCATCCTTCAATTCTCAACTAAATCAACACAAACTTCCTGGCTTGGTAAAATTCCATTAAAATAAACTATGAAAAAATCCACTGGGTGATTTTAAAGATAAATTTAAAATTCCATTTTCTTGTCTCCTCACTAACCTTCCTATGCAACTTCACGTCAGATTAAGAAAAATACAACCTTCACTTTTTTCACCTTTAAATTTCTCCAATCTCTCATCTTCAAGGGCAAAAAAAAAAGTATACTAACAATTTCTGAGTCGTTATGTGTAAGACATAGTGGTAGAAGCTTCATATATATATCACTGTACCTTATTTAATTCTTTTATAAATCACCACCTAAAAAACTAAGACAGTAAATCCACGTTTCCTTCTTCTTGAAGGAAATTAAACAACTCATGACATTTTAAAAGGAATAGAATATAACCTTGCTGTCCTCCTCCACATTTTTATTTTCAGGAGTTAACGCTTCTGAGTATGTTTTATGCAAAAAAGGTCACTAAAAAAAGTAACATCCTAGGAATATTTTAGTTTAGCTTTTTAAAAAGATGGCTTTAAATAAATGTATAAAAATATGTACTTTCTTAGTTTTGTTATATCAGCAAATTAAGCAATGCTGGACTATAAGTGAATTAGTGATTGATCTAAAACCCTAAAATAATTGCTGAAATGTCTTCTTTTTCCCTACAATTACTTGCATTACTGTATGCCCTGCCCTTAAATAAATTTAATATGAGTTCAACAAAATGAAGAATACAGAAGTCTCCAAGAAACTTAAACAGGAATAACAAAAATTGTAAGACCAAAGTATAGATATTAAGTAGTGTGAGGAGAAGTAAATGCAAAAGAAGTTCTAAAAAGAGGGTTCAAGAAAATCCTTTCTCCTTTAAGATTACCAAGATTCAAAATACATAAAGTAATATATATATTATGTTACATAATATATAAAGTAACAAAAAATTGTATGTTTGCTTTGTTTATATTTTGGCTAACAATACAAATCATATGCATAAAAGAGGATTTAAAAGAATATACACCAGGTCTAATACATCTTTATTGCTTTTTAGAGAGAAGGGAGAGGGTAAGAGACAGAAACATCAATGAGAGAAAGACACTGATCATCTGCCTTCTGCACACTCCCTACCAGGGACAGAACCAGGAACCCAGACATGTGCTCTGAATAGGGATAATCTGGAGACTTCTTGGTTCATGACTCAACACTCAACCACTGAGCCAACAGGCTGGATTACCCACCAGATCTTTAATGATTGTTGTCTCCAAACAGGAGGGTACATTTTGGGGTTTGTTTTATTTTTTGCTATGTTCTTTCTCTACTGTAATAAAATATACTGTTTTCATAATAAATTAAATGAAGAAAATTAGTTTAAAGAAATAAAGGAAATTAGTAAATAAATGGCTTTTCCCTTTTTTTCTAGTTTAAAAATGGAGAAAGAGTTTTGTATTTAATAAACATTTCACATTAGACAAACTAATATAAACTATAAACACTTTACACTTGGCCATTCTTCTGTTGGCTTTGTTTGTAAGCTGTAACTTAAAACTCAGTGATCAAAAAAGATAAATACTAAATACTTCAATTAGAAACCAGTTAATATGCACCCTCCCTATTAGGACAGACTGTCCCCTCATGAGATCCTTTCTTTAATCATTCTTCACTTCTGTTATTTTCCCAGAGATCATCCTCCTCAAAGAACCTTTTTTTTCCCCTATGTTCAATACAAATAACAAAAAAATGCGTTTATATTATTGTTAATAAGCTATACTCAGAAGCTGTTACATCATGGTACACTGGAAAGCACAGTGGGTTAACGTAAGTCTTACCTTACATTCAGCTCTAGCTGTGCAACATAGTATACATTTTCTAATTTAGTATGCATAGGAGATGAGGATTTATTTTTTTAAATCCTCACCAGAGGATATTTTTATTGATTTTAGAGAGAGAAAAAACGATCAGTTGCCTCCCATAAGCACCCTGACCAGGAATCAAACCCACAACCTTTTGGTGTATGGGTCGACATTCTAACTGATCCACCCAGCCAGGACAAGATGATTATTTTGTGGTAGGCTGTCTTAAGGTATTTCTCTTTACACAATACCCGCTCACTGTAAAATGAATGAATGAATGAATGAATGAATGCAATATGTAATTAAGAGTGAAATTTTCCTTTACATCTCCACTCCCACCACCCACCAAGGAGCTTAAGAAAATACTGATAGGATGGTATAACTGTTTCATTCATAGCTGTCTGGCCCAAGAGGATCTCCTCCGAATCTAACAGACTTTAACCAAGATTCTAGAGTTGGAGCTCTATGTGATCACCAGGTAGAAATTTGGGTTCTCTCTCTAAGGAAGGGGGCTAATGTGCTGCGTATAACACAAAAAGTGACCCAATATTTAGCAACCAGCAGTGCAAACTATGGTAGTCATTACTGCTCTCCATCAAATACTTCTAGCTGCCCTCCCAGGCAAATAGCAAAATGCACTTTGCCCATCCCTTTGACATGAGGTGAACCCACACTATTTTCTTTGGCTAATGAAATATAAAAGGAGCCCTAGCCGGTTTGGCTCAGTAGGATAGAGCGCTGACCTGTGGACTGAAGGGTCCCGGGTTCGATTACAGTCAAGAGCACATGCCTGGGTTGCATGCTTGATCCCAGTAGGGGGCGTGCAGGAGGCAGCCAATCAATGATTCTCATCACTGATGTTTCCCCCCCTCTCCTCCCCCATTTTCTCCGAAATCAATAAAAAGACATTTTTTAAAAAACATATTTTACTGAATTTTTACAGAGAGAAAGAGAGAGGGATAGAGAGTTAGAAATATCGATGAGAGAGAATCATCGATCAACTGCCCCTTGCACACCCCCTACTGGGGATGTGCCTGCAACCAAGGTACATGCCCTTGACCAGAATCGAACCTGGGACCTTTCAGTCTGCAGCTCGATGCTCTATCCACTGAGCCAAGTCGGTTTCGGCTAAAAAGACATTTAAAAAAAATAAATCACTGCACAAAAGCCATCCTTTATTTTTTAAAAAATATCTATACTAATAAAAAGGTAATATGCAAATTGGTTGGGACATTGTCACAGTAACAACTGATCAGCAGAGTGGGCAAGGTTGCAGGGCTGCAGGGCGGGACCCCAGGTCTTGCGTGATTTCGTCCCCCCAGCCAGACTCCCCCGCAGCCCCGCGGCCAATTCCTGATGCTGATCCTGTGGTTTACTAAACTTTACTGTAGCTGCTCCCACACCCCCACCCCCTACCCCAGGACCACGCTGCCGGCAGCAGGGTGCCCCGGCAGCCTCCTGACTGGTGGGCAGCCAGGAAGAGCTGAGTGGGGCAGGGGTGGCAGGGAGCCACGGAAGGAGGGGGGGGGGGGGCAGAGCCAAGTTCCCGGGGGTCTGATGAGAGTGCCTGACAGAAGCCCAGGCTGCAAAGAAGGAAGAGGAAGCAGCCACCGGGAGCTCTTCAAATCTTCCTACACAGACATCCTACCCCAGACCTTACACCCCCGGGGAACAGGGAAGCTGACCGAATGGGGAGACCACTGCTGGGCCCTCTCCACTGGGGCCAGGCACACCTCCTCCCTACAACTCCAGACCCGGGTGGAAGCAGGCCCGAGCAGCCCCCCAGGGTCACACCCATATTCCCCCACCCCCGAAGCAGCAGCAGCGCCGTCTCCACAGCCAAATATTAGAAGTGAATTCAAGCTGCACTTTACCTTTAGTTCTGCACAGTCCGCAGCCCAAGCGCACTGAACCTCACCGGGGGTCACAGTTAAACTGGCCCCGCTCACTCCTCCACCTCCCTGGCCCCGCCCCGTCCCGCTCCGCTCCAGGAGACTGAAACCCTGCCCTGAGCACATACAGCTGCGAAACAGCCACATACAACTTAAAGAATTGCACCAAGCGGGAGATTTGACAGTTACTCCCCCTTCAGCCTCACTGCCCCCCTAACACCCTCCGGGCAGCTCCTTCAGGGTCGACCACCGCTACAGGGCTGCTGTGCAGAGCCCGCCCCTCCAAGGCCTGCAGAACCCTTAGCTACAGTCCCAGGAAACAATCATGCCCTCCTCCCCTAATCAGCACCTGCTACCTGTGAGGATAACATCTTCCCATTTAGACATCACTTACTATGTGGCATATACTGTGTGTGAAGGACACCAGGTAAAGAAATCAATTCTCACAACCTAGTATCTTAGAATCCAAGAGTCATTTACACCAATATTTGTGCAACTGGTACACAATATTATCAGTTGGTAGTTTTCTAAAGATTCTAAAGACTCTCTACCAGTATGGTCTAATAAATCAACTACAAACATTAGAGGATATATATAGACTAGAGGCCCGGTGCACGAAAATTTGTGCATGGGGCTTGGGGGAGGGGGGGGAATGTCCCTCAGACCAGCCTGCACCCTCTCCAATCTGGGACCCCTCGAGGGATGTCCAACAGCCAGTTAATCAGTTACTAAACTGGCAGTTGGACATCCCTCTCACAATCCAGGACTGCTAGCTCACAACTGCTTGCTTGCCTGCCTGCCTGCCTGCCTTCCTGATTTCCCCTAACAGCTTCGGCCTGACAGCCTGATAACCCCCAAACCACTCCCATGCCAGCCTGACTGATGTCTAACTGCTCCTCTGCCAGCCTGTTTGCCCCCAACTTCCCTCCTCTGCCGGCCTGGTTACTCCTAACTGCCCTCCCCTGCAGGGTTGATCACCCCCAACTGCTCTTCCTTGCATACCTGGTCCCTCCTAACTGCCCTCTCCTGCTGGCCATCTTGTGGTATATAGCCATCTTGTGTCCACATGGGGGCAGGATCTTTTACCACACAGGGGCAGCTATTGTATGTTGGAATGATGGTCAATCTGCATATTACTCTTTTATTAGATAGGATAATATTTAATATTTTCTTCCACATTCATAGAGAAACATGGCTTTAGTATATTCATTTTCTTATAGAAGCACAATATACTATCACTGATATCTGTTAAATCTTAATAATTTCTAAAAAAGCAAAGAGAGTAAAAGTTGTAATCTACAACAAGGGGGAGGGGGAGGATATAAAGGTTTTCAAATAAGAAATATTAGTGATAATAAACCTAGATTAAGGTAGTAGTTGAGTGTTACCATGAGATTATAAATAGCATTGTTAGTGCCTACTGCTCCCTTCGTTAGACCATATCTAAGTCTGAATTTGTAGCCCCAGAGTACACACACCTAACCCTGGCCTACCATTCTGTAAACTTCAATACTGGTCTCAAGAGAGATGGGCAAGCCGAAACGAGTTTGGCTCAGTGGACAGAGCATGAGCCTGTGGACTGAAAGGTTCCAGGTTCGATTACGGTCAAGGGCATGTACCTTGGTTGCGGGCACATCCCCAGTCGGGGGTGTGCAGGAGGCAGCTGATACACGTTTCTCTCTCATCGATGTTTCTATTTCTCTCCCTTCCTCTCTGTACAAAATCAATAATATATATATATATATATATATATATATATATATATATATATATATATATTTTTTTTTTTTATTTATTTTTTTTTTAAAGAGATGGGCAGAAAGCCTTACACACACCTCAAAAGCTGAGGCACCATAATACACCAAAACTACAGAATCACAAATAGGTATCCAAATTCTTTTGATCTCTAATCTTTATCAATTTGGACAAGTAGGGTTTTATCTGATTTAAAAAACAAGAACAAAGCAGGTATTAGGTACTTAGAACATGCCTGGCACAGTACCCAATAGGGGCATTTTTTTCTTTACCACTTCTCCCAAGAACTGAGGCCCACCCTATGTGCCCTATCTCACTTTTCCCTGATTTCAAGATTCTTTCAAAAGTGCCATCTCTCAAGAGTGTTACCATGGTTATTAAACTTCCAACATAAGAATCTTTAGAGATAAAAAGAAATGTTGAGGCCAAAGCAAAGACACATACATCATCTCTTCCCACCACCAAAAGATGAGGTAAAGCCTGTGTGTGTACACCAGACATGGGACACATGGGCTTGAACCATTTTTAGGTAGAAGAGAGTTAATACATATTGTTTTCAGACAATAGAATCTTTGAATCACCTTTGTTCTATTACTTATCTTAATCTCATATCACCAATGGTATTCAAAGAATGACTCCCCCTAACCAGCTGAATCAGCAATTTTGGAAATTTGGCAGAAATGCAAATTTTTAAAAATATATATTTTATTGATTTTATACAGATAGGAAGGGAGAGAGATAGAGAGAAACATCGATGAGAGAGAGTCATCGATCAGCTGCTTCTTACACCCCCCCCACTGGGGATATGCCCGCAACCAAGGTATTATACATGCCCTTGACCGGAATCGAACCCGGGACCCTTCAGTCCCCAAGCCGAAGCTCTATCCATTGAGCCAAACCAGTTTCGGCAGAAATGCAAATTTTTGAGTCCCCTGAAATCCGAATCAAACTCTGGGAGAGAGACCCAGCAATCCATCTTAACAAGCTCTCTACGCTAAAGTTTTAGAGCAGTCCTACATGATTTGGTGAAGTATCTACAGTGAAAACTCCAAATTTACCTATTCCAGAAATCTGTTAAAATTGATGAGTCAACATTCTTAACTATTTTGAAATCTCATTTCCCCAGTATGAGAAAAAGTTCATTTGACTTACAAAATCAAGACCATAAAAAGTCCTACTAAAACATGCTTTTAACAAAAACTATAATCAGAGTTAAAATAATACAGGGAGGAACAAAAATGTCCAAAGGATGTCAGATGACAAAGGTTACAATACACAAAGTCATTAAATATTACCAACCAAACAAATGTGCCAGATTAGAATGAAATTTCTAAACTTTCAGTCGCCAACCCGGTGGTCCATGAGGTCCAAAAGGAAGGAGACTGCTGCTCTAATCAACACCTAAACCCGTAAGACAAGTCATCATGAGAGGATAGTATTTACCTTCAGAGGAATGAATGGAGGCCTAATGTAATCAGATTCTCCCATGATTCAAGATTCCCAGACTTTCCCTACCTTTTTGCTTCTGGAAGTCCTTTAATAACCAAGAGTCACTTGAGAGGAAAATAAAGATTTAGAGACAAAAAACATACTTTGAAAGTAAATGCTAAGACAATTCTACACTTTAGCATGCCTTCGTGTTGACAATAGCAGTATCTTAGATAGTCTACAAAACATTTTCACATATGACTCAATCTTCACAATCATCTTGAGGAAAGTAATGACGACAACAAAGCTCTTTATTGAGTACTTTGTGCCTGGCACTTCCGTTAAGAGCCTTACATAATATTATTATTTAATTCAACAATCTGCTGAGGTTGGAGTTGTAAACCATTTATTAATGTCAAATACAAGGCAGGATTTGAATCTATGTTCTCTAAATATTGATACTATGGCAAGATTTGGAGAAAAGGGCTTGAGTGTCAGTCCAATAACTTAACATCTAGGTGACCTTGAAAAGTCAATTCTCTTAACTTGTCTTAATTTATTAAATGACAAGATTAATACCTGCCCCCACCTATTTCAGAGTAACAGTAAAGATCAAATTAAGTAAAAACCATAAAAGGTCTTCATAAACACTAAAAAAATTACACACAAAAAATTATCATCATCATTCCCAATTTTGTTAAAGAGAATGAATAGGAAGAACAACACAGAATGGGGAATGGAATGAAAAAGATGCTGGTTTTTCTTTTGTTTTCTTTTTAAAGCATACTTCAGACTTCATAATTTACCTGGAACTTACTGGCAATTGGTCTAATAAGTCTGTACCACAATATATATTGCCATTTTGCTAAAAAAGACACAGCTATCTATTTATCTGTAACTTATACAGATTTAGAGATTAATAAAAATCTAACAGCTGATTTCATTTTTAAAAATAAAGTCACTTTCATAAGAATAAGTGGCCACAATATAAGGTCGCCATAATTAAAATTCCCGTGCAATAGCCTTCCTGTTCTTTTCTACAGTAACATGTTCAACATCGGATGCCCATATCTTTCATTCTGCAAAGATTAAGACATGAACTATAGGTCCAAAATAAACAAACCAGACCACTCAAAATGAGTTGATTTAAAGGAAAATTTCTATCATTCAAAACTTCATAACTTAAGGTTAACTTTTAATAGTATTTTCAGTAAATGAGTGAGAGAAGGAAGTTGAAATGAGACCATTCAACTGTTGCGAGGTATGTCAGATATTAAAAAGTATTGAACCTTAGATTACTTACTAGTCACAAAACTTCAGCTTACCAAAAAGGTTTAATAACAGAGTTCAGAAAAGCCACAGAGTACTCATCTCTTTCATTCCAAAAACAGCCCTATTATTTTTATTCCTTCTAAATTGTATTCACAAAATTCACAAAAATTGCAAGGCAAATTATTGTAACAATTTATATATATTAACAATAAAAAATACCATTCTCATTTTCAATAAGAAAATACCCTTTCTATAGAAGAAAAACCATGGACTCTGATAACCCATTTCTATAAAATGTACATGTTTACTGATTAACTACATATGGTATTTGATCTACTTTAAACCTACATGTAAACTCAATAGCATGTCAAACTTAACTTTCATATATAAAATTATGTGCAAATACCTCAATACTGAAACTCAAGATAGTAATTTGTATACTAATTCTAGGATCCAGATTTTTGTAAGTAAATATCAAATGATATGTCCACTGAGGAATTTTTTAACCTAACTTATATTCATTCATTCAATTCCAAATCTACTACATATTTCTAAGCAGTAATTCTCAACTGGGGGCCACTGTGCCCCCCAGGGGACATTTACCAATTGGTTGTCGCAACTGGAGAGGAGAGAAAGCTGTTTCCAGAAAGGTACGTTACAGACATCTAGTAAGTAGAGGCCAGGAATGTGGCTAAACATCTTATAAACAGCACAGGACAGCACCCCACAGCAAAGATTATCCACCCCAAAATGTCAATACTGCCAAGGTTGAGAAACTGATCTATGGAAAAGTTTGTAAACACCATCTGTCTAAGAACAGTACTCACTTCACCTTTGTTTTCTATATTATTTGCTAATTCCTTTGTTTTCATACTAGTCTTTGGCAATAAGCTTACCCTATTCCCATCCTTTCAATCAGTGTCTAACTTCCAAACCTGTCAACAAAAAATCACCATCTCAGCCAATTTCAAAACCTTATAATCTTTGACTCAGAATGGTAGAAATGGTAGCAACTAACACATATTGAGCTCTTCACTATGTACTAGGCACTCTTCTAAGTGCCTCTATTAACTCATTAAATCTAGGTTTAAGTACTAAGTACTCTGATTAGGCCCATTTTACAAATGGAGAATCCAAGGCACAAAAGGTTAAATACTTTGCCCAAGGTCACACAGATAATAAGCAGCTGAGCCAAGTTTCAGACCCAGGCAGAATGGCTCCAGAATTCAGGCCTTTAATCAATATTCCAAAGTGATCTCTCCTATTTCACCCTCTCTGTCAAATCATTAAGTTCTTGAAGTTCCACAAAGACTTATATTCACAGCAACATCCCCAGAGCCCAGTACATAACAGATGCTCAAAAAAATTTTGTTTGTTAAATGAATGAAATATCCCTTGAACTTACCCCTCCTATTTCCTCTGCCTCCACTCAACGACAGCTTTTGAGCATTTCAGACTTGGGTTTGTTGCGGTATCCTATAAACCAGCCCGTCAGGTAAATTGATATAAACTCCTCTCCCACATTTTCCAAAACCGGAGCCCATCCAGCGTATTCCAAGCTTTCTTCCCATTGCTTCTCAATTAAAATAATAAAATCTTAAGAATCAGAAGGTACCGTAGCAATCATCCAGTCCAACATTTTAAAGATTAAAAAAAACACACCAAAGACGGTAAGTGACTAAATAACCTAGCCAGGTGTAGCGAGGACCAAGACTTGATTCTTGCAATTTCTGCTCTACTATTCACTCCTGGAGTATCTAACTCCTGACAGATGTATCCTCACAAACTTGTTTCCTTTGTCCATGCTTAATTTGTTTCTCCTGACCAGCCTGCTCTAATTTTCTTGCTCCATAAATCCAACTCCCATCCATCCCTCAAAATCTCTTCCTATTCCAGTCTTCATGACTTCCTCATTCTCTGAGAATCTTATGTCCCTGAATAAGATGGAAGAGGAAGAGGATCACCATTGCTTACTGGGCCAAGTTTAACGTGCTTTAACACTTTACACAAAGCAAAGCTACATGGATTTCTTCCCTGAAGACTATTCACCCACTCTTGCCTCCTGTGTTTTATTTTACGTGTGTGTGTGTGTGTGTGTGTGTATGATTTCAGAGAGGAAAGAATAGGGAGAGGGAGATAGAAACAACAATGATGAGAATCACTGATCAGCTGCCTCCTGTATGCCCCCAACCGGACATGTGACCTTGACCGAAATCGAACCCGGGACCCTTCAGTTTGCAGGCCGACACTCTATCCACTGAGCCAAACTAGCCAGGGCTGCCTCCTGTGTTTTAGAAAGTAATTTCAATCAAGAATAAGTCATATTGCAACTTTATAACATATTCACTCAGGTCTTTAATAGTAGACATGTAATTCTTGAATGGCCCCAAACCACTTATATCTCCTCCACTAAGGAACAACACAGCTTATTCACAATTCCAAACCCAGAAATCTCTGAATACAACTCACCTAGCAGCCATAGCTCCCTGGGTTTATCATTTTCTTTCCTTTGCTTCCTCCAAAACTCCCCTTTCTAAGAAACAGTTCACACTTCCGTTTCTCCCACCCACCCCAACCCCCATTCCCTATATTGTGCAGTAGAGAATATCTTTTATCCTTTATTATTTAATATAGACCTCTTCAGTGAGATTCCAGTTTGCTACCTCTCATCCAACCTCAACTATCCCCTCCTTTACAGAGAGGTCATATCTATGTGTTCAGCTTCTCTCAGATCTTAGGATATCTAAACCTCATGAAGGTCAATTTTGTGGGGTTTTTTCTCCCTTCTCCTCTCTTCCTTCCTCTAAAAAATCAAGTCTCAAAAGTGGTGTGGGTGGGAGCAGCTCAGAGGAAGTGCAAAGGAATCCACTGGGCTGCAGGAAAAGATATCTATTAGAGCTTAATTTATTATACTTATTGTTCATGTCATGCTTTCTGAAATTCTACCTCTGTACATTATACAGTTGTATACATACTAACACAGTTAAGACAAACACAAAACTTAAAAGACACATTAAATATTCCTGAGGTTTAATGCTCTTTTACTGATTCAAGGATATGATCAGAAGAGTATGAAGACAACTATTCTAAAAAATACCTTGATAACCAAACAAAGTAACAGGCTCCAGACTCCAGAGAGGAAGTACGTATGAATTACATGCACACACACAGTAGGAAAATGTGTGCGTAATCCAAAATCCTAGCTATGCCCACCAACCTCTAACCCCTATCAGCCATCTCAGAATTCTATCCTCCTTAAAAGAGCAGAACAGAGAGAGGTATGGTTTGGCCAAGCCCTTCATTTCCAGTATTGGGGGGGAGGGGGGGAGGGTTTGGGGGGGGTGGTAATCAAAAAAGTGCTAAGGTACAACCCTTCTCTCTCCCACAGGCAGGCACTGCTCCCTGTCCTGGCACTGCACATGGCCCGACTCACAGATATACTTTACAGGCCGCCGTCTCCTGAGATTCCGTTGCTATTTCCCAATCCCTTTGAGACACAACTCCCCGTTCTCTCCGCTGACGATCGATTAGTACCAACACCTCCAGGATGGAGCCCACGCCTCCTCTCCCCTCCCGTCCCCTCCCGTCCCCGGGCGGCGCTACCCACCGCGCCCTCCTCCCCGATCGAGCCGCGCAGCCCGGGCCCGGGACAGAGAGAGGACGGTCCCCCCGCGGCCCCGGAGCCCACTTCCCCGGCCTCCGCCCCCGGAGCTGCCAGCCAGGCTGGAGGCGGGAGGGGGAGGGGTGTGACTCGCCTCCCGTGACTGGCCCAGATGGCAGCGGATTCCGCCCCCACTCCTCCCGGGCACCCTTCCACCGCCCGACCCCCCTCAGGCTGCCGCTCCGCCGCCCGCTCCGCCCCGGCCCCGGCCCCGGCCGCGGCCTCCCGGCCCCTGGCGCCGGCGCCCTCCGGGACGCACTCACCATGCTGGGTGAAGATATTGAAGCCGGCCTCCGCGGCGGTGCGCCCCGCCGGGTCCCGCCTGCGGCCGGACGGCCTGGCGGCGCTGCTGCCCCGGCTCCCGCGGGGCTGCGTCTGCTGGAGCCCCGGAGCCTCCCCGACGCGGCCCACCTGCTGCCCCATCCCTGCGCTCGCCAACTCCCGCGCCCCCGCCGACCCCCGGTCACATTCCTCCCCGGCTCCGGCCTCGGGCTCCTGGGGCTGCTTCGGCCTCCGTGCCAGTCCTGGCCCCGGCCCTGGGGAGCCGGGTGGCCGGCGGCTCCGCACCCGCACTCCTCACGCTGCCTCTCGGCGACTCACAGACCCTCCTCTCCTCCCCTCCTGCTCCCGCGGCTCCGCGTCCCCAGCGCCGCCGCCGCCGCCGCCATCTTTAAACCACCGAGCTCTGGGAAAGCGTGGAGCAGAGCGTCCCCTGCTCCCCCCGCCCAGCCAGTCATCTCCGCTACTCCGAGGGCGGACTTTCCCGCAGGCCCCGCCCCCTGCTCAGCCCCCGCCCCTGCTCAGGCCCCGCCCCCTGCGGGAGCCCCAGTGCCCACCTCTGTAGCACATCCGCTGCCCCGTCGGGTCTTTCGGCCCCTCTGTCCCTTCCCCGCATCTCGGACTCCCGCGTCGCGCCCCACACGCGACCCCCTTTGGTGGTGGGTGGGTGTCAAGTCCTCCCTGTCCCACCTCCACCTGCCAAATGAATCAGCCGGGCGCCCCACGTGCACTCGCCAAGCATTAGCAGGCACAGCTGGGAGAGAGGAGCATAGGGCACAGAGGTGCTTGCCTTCCAGGTGAGGGTCCCTAAAATGCTCTGGGGAGAATCTCTTTAAACACCCTCGTCAGCACCAGGCCTAAGATCAAAATTACCCAAAATGTACACGAAGATAGCAAAGAGGTACATGATTGTCTCATTTTGAAATTATTGCATGATGGTAAAGTGCAGTCGGCTCGGTTGTCTGCATTCTACAGGCTCACGGGAGGAAGCAGATGTGGCCCCAGTCCTCATATTATATTACCATGAAGCCTTTTTACCACCTAACCACATGTGTGTCTCTGTTACCCTCACAGTGCTTGACAGTAAAGCTAATAATCTTCCCACTGGCGTGCTTTATAAACCTGGCACGTGGTCAGGTCTTCCTTTGATGACAAAGGAGGGCAAAATCTATCTTTAACTCTGTTTCTGAGTCAGAACTTACTTATTCACCCTTAACATATTATCTAAAGAGAGTGACTCAAGCAGAAAAGTGTTTTTATACACACACACAATACATATTTATGTGTCTAAATATTCATTTATCCTCCCACTACACATTCTTGCATCTTAATATTGATCTAGTTTTTTAAATTTTAAAAGAACTAGATAATTATTTTCCTTTGGCTTTTCTATTTCTTTTACAAAATTATCAGTTATTGAAGGTATCCCACTGAAAATTTGCTTAAAATTAAAGCAGAGAGGATGGGTACCATGGCAAAGAAGCACAAAACAATCACTGGGGAGATAGGTTTAGGGGGAAGAGGTAAATGCTGGTCTTCTTTACATGTCTTACCAGCCTGACTTTAGATGAACCATCCCTGACATTGACACTATTATAAGAGCAGTATGAAATTATTCCATTGCTATCCAGGCTGTGGCCAGAAATAACAGAGGCTGCCCCCACACACACACCAAAACAAGAACTATGCTTTAGCACTGAATAGAATATGAATTTTATAGTTGAATCAAAGTTTCCCTGTGTTTAAAATGCCACACACACATCCCTTTTTAATTATCAAAGTGTTTGCAACTGCTGAAAAAAAACCATTCACAAGGGATAAAGGTGGTCACATAGCAAAAATTTGTGGTTTTTGTTTCATTTGTATTATCTTAGAGAATTTCAATTTGGGGGTAACAGTTTTGCTTCTCTGGTAGTCTGTCTATAAGTGACCGTTAGGACTGGTCAACAGAATGACCAGTTGACCTAACGACTGGTTGACCGTTCACTATGATGCACACTGTCCACCAGGGGGCAGACACTCAATGCAGGAGCTGTCCACTGCGCTCCCACAGCCAACCTTCTGTGGCCTAGGCTGGCCAACCTCCCACAGTCCCTCCCGCAGGCCAGCTAGCCAGTCCCCATCAGGACTGAGCAAGATGGCCCCAATGGGCCAGATCACTAGCCAGGCCAAGGGACCCCACCTGTGCATGAATTTGTGAACTGGCCCTCTAGTGTTATATAATGTAATAGATGCATATAGTATAGCACAGTGGTTAGGTGTAGGAATGCTGACTCTTGACTGCTGGAGTTCAAAAGTGTGTTTATAGCCCTAACTGGTCTGGCACAGTGGATAGAGCGTCAGCTTACGGACTGAAGGGTCTCAGGTTTGATTCTGGTCAAGGGCATGTACCTTGGTTGTGGGCACACCCAGTAGGGGATGTGTAGGAGACAGCTGATTGATGTTTCTAACTCTCTATCCCTCTTCCTTCCTCTCTGTAAAAAATCAATAAAATATATATATTTTTAAAGGTGAGTTTATACTTATTAGCTATTTGGTCTTGGGCAAATAACCTTTTTATGCATCAGTTCCTCATCTGTGAGGTCATGATAATAACAATAGTACCTACCTTATAGTGCTCTTATGAGAATTAAATTAGTTAATATGTATAAAGCTTTTAAAACAATTTTGGGCATGTAAGTGTCATACAAGCACTTACTATTCATACCAAAATAAAATGTAACAGGGGGTAGGGGAGGCTGGGGGAAAGTCTATTGGGGGAAAAAAGAGATATATGTACTACTGTATATAATACTTTAAACAATAAAATAAAAATTTTTAAAAGAAGATATAAACTTAAAAGAAATAAAATAAAATGTAATGTTTTCAGAAGTCCATCAACTTTTCAAAGTCTAATTTCTTCAAGTGGTATAAACTTAGGTCATAGAACAAATTCTACAGTATTTATTCAGATGAGCCACCACCACCACCTGCCACTTCGCATTTAACTAAAAACAAAACACCAGTCAACCAATAAAAACATGTAGAGTCATATGTCACTTTATTAGTCATTCCTACCTGGTTATCGCCAGCTACCTGCACATGTGAACAATTACATAAGATCTTTGTTTTTCATATGAAAATTCCTCTGTCACTGATTCTTAAGATCCTATCTAGGCCAAAGCAAATATCTTGTAAGCGGAGACTTAGGATACATGCACTGTCTTGTAGATATTTTTCCATTCTTTCATTTTCAAAGTGAGATGGGAACTTTCAGAAAGGGAGGTAGGGAGAAACAAAGTTAGGGAAACTATTTCCTCTCAACATAACCAAGCCAACATGAATTGCCGGAGAATTACATTTTAACATTCAAAATAATCACAAAACATTATCTTAATGGAGGGCAGGTGTGAGCTTCCATCAGGGGCAGAAAGAAGCCTGGTGGGAGGAGGAGGGGATTTTGAGAGGGGAGTAACAGGGATGGTGCACAGTAGTGCAGGCACAGCCTCACCTGTATGAGGGCCAGGGAACTGGCATGAAAGATCAGATGCAGCACCAACACCAGCAGGCACACCGAAGACACAGATGCTCATCATCTTGATCTTCTCCAGACGGAATGCCACTGTTTCCAGAAGCAAGAAGAGTGTGAGCCGTGCCTCACTGATCCTTGTCTTCACCAGCCTGCGTTTCCAGGCTTTTGCTACAACGGTCTTACATTATCTCCCATATCTACTTCTTTCCCTACATCTGTATGGACACAGTGTTCATTTGGACTCATGTCATCTCTCTGCTGGACTCGCCTGCTACTAGCCTTTTCCTCCCAGGTTCCAAACCTTTAGCACCCAGCAATCTACTAAAGAAAAATTATTCCTTTCTCTCGTTGCTTTGACCATACTCCCCTCCCCTCCATTATGTACAATGTCTAGGTTTGTCATCTAATGTTTCAAAATTATTTTCCAGGACACCCTGGATTATAATTGCCTAGTGTTCACAATCTCCTGTTCCTCAAATCCGAACCCTGTCTGTGACAGGTATAGGTACATCCAATTAGCCTCTTTCTGGGGTGTCTTCTTTTTTTAGCTATGACTTTTGCAATAATCGTATTCTCCCCAATATGGCTCCTGAGTGATTCTCCTTATGGTACTTAGGATTCTACTCAGATCCTACCTCCTTCATAAGAAAGTCTCAGATTCATACATAGAGATAGAACAATTTCCCTGGTCTCTATGCTGTTCCTACCTACAAGCATGACTGATAACAATTCTTTGCCTATAAAATTCAGTTACTTTCCTCTACATCCCCTAAATGAGTTTAATTTTGACAGGTGGCTCAGAGTCATAGGGTTGGAAAGAATTTTAGAGGTCACCTAGGCAAATCTCTTGGAATTCCCTCTATAATAACTCCAGGGAGGGAGCCCATTTGTTTTAAAACGTTCTAATTGTTAAAAAGATAAACTGACACATGCCTCCCTGAAATTTCCACCTGCTTCACTCCTGGTCCTAGTTGTCCCCAGTAGCTACACAGAGCAAATCTAACTTTTCTTCTACACAACAGCCCTTCAAATATCTGAGAGTTGTCATATTTCCCTAAACCTTTTCTTTCACTTGCGTACATGAATGTTTTTGTATGATTATGTTTATGTCTGTCTGTATTATCTACATGGGCTAAAATGTTTATGTCGATAATTTGGAACCAAAAAAAAAGTCATTTTATATCATATGTATTGTAGTTTTCTTTCTCTTTTTTTCCAGCTTTATTGAGCTATAATTGAAATCTAGCATTGTTTAAGATATTGATTTGATACACTTACATATTACACAGTGATTATCACTATATCCTTAGCTAATATCTACATTACCTCACATAATTGCTATTTTTTAACAGTAAACAATACTCACATTTTTTATTCCAAAGTAGGGTTGTTGTTTTTTGTTTTGTTTTTTACAGGACCATGGTTCTTCTGCCCCTACAAAAACATTTTATTTATTTATCTTTATTGTTGAAAGTATTACAGATATCCCCTTGGTTTGTTTGTTTGTTTTTCCCATTGACCGCTGTCCCCACCCCCTATTTCTTTTTTGTGGTGAAAGCATTTAAGATCTACTCTTTAGCAAATTTCAGGTATATAAAATAGTATTATTAGCTATATCATCATGCTCTACAACAGATTCCCCAGAACTTAATTCAGCTTATAACTGGGAGTTTGTATCCTTGAACAAAATCTCCCCATTTCCTTCACCCCCAACCCCTGCTAACCATCATTTTGTCACAAATGGCCGAATTGCCTCCTTTCTCGTGGCTGAATAATAGTCCATGGTATATATGTACCACATCTTCTTTATTCATTCTGTTAAGCCTTTTGTGCATGCAGTACTTTGAATTTTGTTTGTGGTTCGTCTCTCCATTGTTGTTGTACTAAATCTTTAAAGGCCTACAGAGCGCTAAATACAGTTCCATTTACAGAAACACACTTTAAAAGTTTTTTTGGATGACAATCAGGAGGAGGAAAATGACTCTCATCTGGCTGGGAGAGAATAAGTCATTCTCTTTTAAGATAAGGAGATGGATTAAATGACCTCTTATTGTTCCACTTAACTCCCATGGGTCTATGATTCAATATTTCTTCGATTGAAAACTTTATGAATTATTAAGAGACTCTTTCAAATGGGCAAAGTGCTATATAAATGTCAACTAGTAGCGATAATACCATCTATTCGTTTTAAGTTAATAAATTAGTACTCATTCCTTTTCTTCGGTAATAATGAAACAGCCGATTAAACAATCCATTTAACATGTAGCCCATCACTGTAGTGTAATGGAAAGGGGCCTGGTTTAGAATTTATGCGAAACGGAGTTGTTTCTGTTATCTATTGCTGCCAATAACAAACTACCCCAAAACATAGTGGCTTAAAACAACAGTGATTTATTATTACTCCTTGCAATTCTAAGGGTTGGCCAGCCAATTCTGCAGATCTCACCTACACTCCCTCATGTTAACAGCGTTCAACTGGAGGGTCAGCTGAGCTGGGTGGAAGGCTCACAATGGCCTCATATCAGGCAGTTGGTGCTGCTGTAAGTTAGCATCTTGGCTCTCCTCCATATGGCCTCTCGTTATGGGCTGGGTTGTGTGCACCCCATCTCTGCCAATTCATATGCCAAAGCTCTAGCCCCTACTATCTCACAACACGACTGTTTTTGAAGACGTGATTAAATTACAATTAGGGCGAATCCTAAACCAATGTGACCAGTGTCCTTATACGAAGAGGAAGTTTGGACACAAACACACACAGAAGGAAGACCATGTGAAGACACAGAAGAAAAACCATCTCCAAACCAAAGAGAGGTCTCAGGAGAAACTAACCCGGCCGACACCTTGATCTCAGAGTTCAACCACAAGAACTTTGAGAAAGTAAATTTCTGTTGTCCAACTTACCCAATCTGTGGTATTTTGTTACGGCAGCACCAGCAAACCAATATAAACAATATAATCTACTTGCAGAATGAGCAGGTATAATAGTTTATTAGTATGTTAGGGTGGCTTAAAACAATAGAAACATATTTACTCCCAGTTCTGGAGGCTAGAACTCCAAGATCATGGTGTCAGAAGGACTGATTCCTTCTGAGGGCTGTGAGGAAGAATCTGACCTTTGCCTCTCTTCTAGCTTCTGGTACTGATTGATAATGTTTGGTGTTCTTTGATGCGTAGGTGCATCACTCTTATCTCTGCCTTCATCTTTACATGGTGTCCTTCCAGTGTGTGTGTGACTCTGTCTAAATTTCCTCTTTTTTTGTCCTAGCTGGTTTGGCTCAGTGGATAGAGCCTCCGCCTGCGGACTGAAGAGTCCTGGGTTTGATTCTGGTCACGGGCACATGCCTGGATTGCATACAGGCTCAATCCCCAGTAGGGGGCGTGCAAGAGGCAGCCAATCAATGATTCTCTCTCATCATTGATGTTTCGTATGTGCTCTCTCTCTCCCTGCCTTCCTTTCTGAAATGGATAAAAATATATTTTTTAAAATTTCCTCTTTCTATAAGGATATAAGTCAAATTAGATTAGGGTCTGCCTGATGACCTGACTTTAACCTAATTACCCTGTGAAGGCCATGTTGCCAAGTAAGGTCAAATTATGAAGTACTAGGAGTTAAGACTTCAACATACGAATTTGGGGAAACAAATTCAGCCCATAAAACTGAGCTTTCTTATAGCATGGTGATCTCAGGATTCTTTTTTAAACAATAAAATTTTATTGATTTCAGAGAGGAAGGGGGAGAGAGAGAGAGAGAGAGATAGAGAGAGAGAGAGAGAGAGAGAGAGAGAAACATCAATGATGAGAAAGAATCATGGACCAGCTGCCTCCTGTGCGCTGGACGATAGAGCCTGCAACCCAGGCATGTGGCCTGTCCAGGAATCAAACTGTGACAGGTCTCAGTGTTCTAAGAGAGCAAGAGCAGAAGCTGCATGATCCCTTGAGGCTTAAGATCCAAGACTCTCACAACATCATTTCTACTACATACTATTAATCAAAGCAAGTCACAGGCCAGCCCAGGTTTAAAGGATGGGGAAATAGCCCTACCTGTTTTGGCTCAGTGGCTAGAGCCTCAGCCTGTGGACTGCGAGGTCCCGGGTTAGATTCCTGTAAAGGGCACATGCCTGGGTTGCAGGCTTGACCCCCTTAGGGGGTGTATAAGAGGCAGCTGATCAATGATTTTCTCTCATCATAGATGTTTCGATCTCTCTCTCCCTTCCTCTCTGAAATCAATAAAAATATCTATTTAAAAAAATAAAAATTAAAAATAAAGAGTGGGGAAATAGACTCCACCTCTTAATAGTAGGCCCAGGAAAACATTATGATCATATGTTTTTGTTTTGTTTTTTAATGTGTTTTTTTATGATTATGTTTTCAATCTTCCACAGAATCTGATCCTTTATTATAAGAATTAACTAGTTTACGGCCTTTGGCTAATCATGAAGGCATAGATTCTTGGAAGAAGAAGAAGGGATGTGTGCAGAAGGCAACCAACGGATGTCTCTCTCACATTGATGTTTCTCTCCCTCTCTGTCTTTCCTTCTCCCTTCCACTCTGTGAAAATCAATGGAAAAATATACTTGGATGAGGATTATAAAACAACAACACTATAATAAATAAATAAATATGAGAAAAGCAAATAGAAGTAGGTTTACAGTTGTGAGTATATGAAGCAGCTTATTTTTATGTTATTATTTATTAATTATTGTATTATTTTCCATACAAATAACTGTAAACTTACTTTTACTCACCCCTGTATATTCAAGATGATCCAGGTTTCTGTTACATATACAGAAAGGGAGAAGATTATCAAATAAAATAGGAAACCGTGAGTCCATACTGATATAAATTAATATGTAAATAATCTGAATGTTTGTTAAGTCAAGAGTTGTATATATATTACAATGTATCCTCCCAAAATATTATACTTATTAATAAGTACTATACAATGGAGAAGACTGACATATACCATTTTAATCAAGTGATCAAAATCACCATGGGACTAATCAAAATTGAGCTCTAGCTGATTGGTTGCAATGAAAAAACATGGATTTCTTACCAAAAGTGAGAACTATTTCAGAGTGAAAGGGATTAAACAGTTATGACAACCTAAAGACAACATAGAGTCCTGGATAGATCTGTTTAATCAGATCCTGGACATTTTGTACAACTTGAGCAGAGTCTGAAGTAGAAGGTACCAATGTACGAGTGTTGATTCTTATTTTAATGACTGTATTGTGATTATACAGGAGCATATTTATAGAAACACACATTAACTTGCTAAGGAATAATGGCACATCATATTGGCAATTTATTCTCAAATAGTTCAAATACCTTACAAAAAAAATCAAGTATATAGGTCTATGATATTACCCTCATTGACAAATCTTACAACCCCATCACTTTAGAATCAGTTGTTTTTACTTTATTTTATTTTTTTAAATATGGTTTTATTGATATTTAGAGAGAGGGAGGAAAGGAGAGGAAGAGATAGAAACATTGATTGGTTGCCTCCCACACACCCCCTACTAAGGATCAAGCTGTAACCCAGGAATCAAACCAGGACCTCTGGGGTACATGGGATGATGCTCACCAACTGAGCCACACTGTCCAGGTTAGAATTATTTGTTTTTAAATTAACACTGGTAATTTGTCTTGAGTGGTGACTGCTTTTTTGGATATATTGTGCTGACAAACAATCTATTATACTAATTAGCTTTAGGTTAGAGATTGATATTGCAGTCTCAAAGGGACATATTTCTTTTTTTTTTAAATAACATGTCAAAATTAATATTTTCAAATAAGTTTTTTTAAATTTAATAAGTCTTTATTGTTCAGATTATTACAATTGTTTCTCCTCCCCAAGGGACATATTTCTAAAAATAAATCATTTCTAGTCTCTTTGCTCATAGGTCTCTGTTATTTTAGGGGTTGCCACCAGTGCTGGAGTAACCAACTTTCCTAGTTTGCCAGAGACGGTTCCTGTTTTGGCACTGGGAGACTCCTCACCTGAACGTGAAAGGTCCCGGTTGCTGCACTGTGCCATAGGTTGGGGGAAAGGTGCAAAAGCCTTGTGGCAGCCCTCAAAAATAGAGGCTGAAAGTGACACAAATTATCTGCCTTTTGGTTACCGTGTCTCCCCCGAGGCCGAAGTTGACAACCTTGATTATTGGTTCACAGAAAGAAATCATCTATTGCTGCCTTCTTCCAAGGGACACAAGTTAAGCGGGCAATTTAGGTGCCTTGTAACAACCAGTTTTTTGGTTTTGCCTGTGGATTAACTATTGTGCTTTGTATCAAGATAGTGCTAGTTTAATTGTTAGCATTGTGACCATATTTTCTAAGGATGCAGATAATGAAAGAGAACAATTACAATACCTACACCAGCATGACCTACATATCATTGAAAAAGAAAGCTAAACAACTTTTTTTTTTGTTATTTTCATGAGAGAGAGATAGAGGGATCCATTTAACAAGATTAAATAGGTAAATAACCAAAGCAAACCATACTGCACAATTTGTAAAAGGGAATTGGGGCCCTAACTTGTTTGGCTCAGTGGATAGAGCGTTGGCCTGCGGACTCAAGGGTCCCAGGTTCAATTCTGGTCAGGGGCATGCACCTTGGTTGTGGGCACAACCCCAGTAGGGGGTGTGCAAGAGGCAGCTGATCCATGTCTCTCTCTCTCATTAATATTTCTAACTCTCTATCCCTCTCCCTCTCTGTAAAAAAAAAAAAAAAAAAAAAATCAATAAGAAATATATTTTAAAAAAAGAATTGGGGATTGAACATGGCAAAGGGGAAGTGAAAGCACTGACATTGAGAATCTCACAAATCCAGTATGAGAAAAGCAAGCACTTCTAAATCAATCAGCTAATATTTGTGTTTGCTGTGTTCCCCATGAAAGACATAAAAAGCAGCAGATTACTGTGTGTGATCACAAGAGCTGTCACAACTATTGACACCCAAATTCAGTTAACATTTTAAGTGGCAGCTCAAAACTTTTGCATTCTAATTTGTTATTTTGAAAAGAATTTGAATGTGCAGAAAAGTTAAAAGAACAGTGTAATGAATGTATTCTTTCCACCTAGATTCCCCAATTGTCAACATCTTGCTACACCACTCTCTATATATAAACACACTCTTCCCTTTTGCCAAAACATCTGAAAGTAGGTTTCAGACATCTCCCAACTTTACTCTTAAATGTCAGCCCGAAGCTCCAAAGGAAGGAAAACATGCTCCCACACAAGCATAATGCTCTAACTAGACTTAAGAAAATCAACATTAACTCAATTACATCAACCAGCAGTCAGTCCCCATTCAAATTTCCCCAATTGTCCAGCTATCACATTCACAAGTTCTCTACCTTGTAATGTACTTCTACTGGGCCTGGGAAATAAATGCAACCTCGTTAGGTCTGTTTCCTCCTCTTAAAGATTAACTGTACATCAATATTTATTTTACTTGGATTTATTGGACCTGTGATTTATGAATGCTAATTGGGTCCGTGAAGAAAACAATCTGGAAAATGTTTCACAATAGGCTACCACATCACAAGTAGCCTCTAGGTGTCCTCCTTGGATAGTGGAAATCTGTGGTTGCTACCCAGGACTTGTCCAGAACAGTCATTCTTTGAAGAGACTCTTTTTTTTTTTTCTCTAGTCAACACAGAACAACAACAAAAAAAATCTAATGTTTCAAAATTCTAAACAGAACACAAATAAGCTCAATGTATATGATTCTTCAAACACTTGGTACACATGAACAAGGTTGGGAGCTAGAGAGTTGGAAGACAATAAGCAAAGTGTCAGGGCAAAAATAGACCAGTGGAAGCATTCACACACTTGTTTCCCCTATTCTGTCCCTCTTTAAAAGGACGTTTTTATTGCTCGATATTTCGTGCCTTTGTTATAGTCCTCAGTGAAATGGGTAGAGAAACAGAATGGAATGAACCTAAAAAAAGAAACTGTATGAGAGATGTCTGACAGGAGTGATTCAGGAAGGCTAAGCTTCTGCCTGATCAACTTTAGGGGCTGCCCACTTGATGTTTTATTAGTTAACATGAGCAGGTTTCAGGAGTAGTTTACACTAGCTCAGTGGTCGGCAAACTCATTAGTCATCAGAGCCAAGTATCAACAGTACAACGATTGAAATTTCTTTTGAGAGCCAAATTTTTTAAACTTAAACTTTTTCCAAAGCCACTTCTTCAAAATAGACTCACCCATGCCATGATATTTTGTGGAAGAGCCACACTCAAGGGGCCAAAGAGCCGCATGTGGCTCGCTAGCCGCAGTTTGCCGGCCACGGCACTAGCTGTTATATTAATGGTTCTCAAACTTCAGTGTGCATCAGGATCACCTGGTGGGCTTGCCTGGCCCCCATCCCCAGAGTTCCTGATTTAACAGCTCTGGGATGGAGACTGTAAATTTAAATTTCTAACAAGTTGCCAGATGACTGATGCTGCTGGTTTGGGGCCACACTGTCTTAGATGAATTTTCAACATCTCAGTGGTTTAACATAACCTTCATTTACCCAACAGTCCAAAGTGTGCATCTGTGTTTAGGTGGTTTTCTAAGGCAGCTTTCTTCTGAGTGGTGATTCAAGTACCCAAGTTCCATCATTGGTTCTGCCATCTTCAGTATGTAGTTCCCATGTTTGTCTTGGGATCATCACCTTCCAGTCAACCAACAGGGGGAACAAGTATGAAGGTACACTCCTTGGAGGTTTTTATGGATCAGGCATAATAGTTACTAAATAACTCAGACACATAGCCACACTACATTTCCCAGTCTAACTGCAAAGGGAGGCTGGGAAATGTAGTCTAGTTATGTGCCCAGGAAGAGGAGAACACGGGTTTGGTCTCTGTGGTAGTGCACTCTTCTGGTCATCAAATACCCACTTCATGTTTCACCACACATAGAAAACAAGCCTTTCTCCAAAACAACCCAAAGTCTCTAATAGTCACTGAACCAAGCTCAAAATCCAGTATCTGTGGGAGACACATTCTTCTCCATTAGGTCTGGATATGGCTCCCCATGGTCTAATGACTTTTGAATTGGAAAAACAAGTTTTCTGTAAAGTATTCTTTCCCCCTCCTCTGCATACAATAGTGGAGCTAGGGCAAACTATCCACAATATAACAAACAAACACAGACACACCCATTCAGGGGGTACACATAGTTACTAGCCCTTAGCAGCTGTTGAAAAAGAGCTGGGTGGGCGTCGTGAAGACCTCTATCTTGGGGTGGGAGAAGTTCCTTGATTAGACTATGGTCCTACCTTTTGGGGAGATTTTTGTTAGCATTTTTCTCTGTATTCCCTGAGAGGCTGTCCTTTTTACATTACACTTCCTAGCCACATCTGAAGTAGGCATCGGAGAACATGACATCTTTGGGGCTTACATCATGTGCTTCCTGCTCATGCAAATTAGGAGACCTTAGGGTTGTTTTTAAGTACTCTTGATAGGCTACAGTTTTTGTTTTGTTTTTTTTGTAGACCAGGCTTATCATTTCTTTATCAATACAGTACTCTCTATGACTTAGGTATTTCTGATCTATTTGCTTTCGGAAAGACTCAGGTGTCTGTAACTACTACTAAAGTTATTTTCTAGACCTAGGGTTGCCAGAAGAAAAAAAAATTGGATGTCCTTTATTTTTAATTGCTAAATTTGTCAGCCATATCTAGATCCAGTTCTCAAGACTGTCTGACTTCTTTGTTCCTTTCCTCCATGATTTGCTCTTTCACCTAAAAGGTAAGTTACCTTTGGGCTCAGCAGATAAGAGAATATCTTAATCCAATTGCCACACACAGGTGTCATTTTGTTTACTTAGAAATCTTACTAAGCCTTTGTCACTCAAGGTTTTTTCTATCTTATCCCTTAATATTTGGAGCCTGGAAGTGGAGGTAGTTTCTATAAATTCCATGATCTCTAGGTTTTCTTCACTAGCTTTGATCTCTGCTTGATTTTACTCCAGCTCTGGTCTAGTCTAGGTTCACCTGCCTCTTAATAACAATAACTTGCTGAGAGCAGCAAGTTCAACCTGAAATACAATTGTATTCAAACTCGTTCCACCACTTCCCCTAGAGCAGGGATCTGTGACCTAGGGGTTCTATAAATTGGATGGTGAGTGTATTAAATCAAGTTATCTGGAAGCAGACCTTGAAATGAGGATTCATTTCACTGGTTACCAAGTGATATATTAAAGAGTAACTGGAACTGAGGGAAAAGCAGAATAATAAAATGATGAATTTTTTTTAGGATATAGAGAATCATCAGACCTCTCTGGTAAAAAAAAAAAAAAAATGTTAAGACTAAACTCCAGAGAAATGAGAATCTTCAAATAAAAAAAAAATATTAAGACATCATACACATTTAGAGATTTTGCTCTAAAAACGTATCCTATGGATGCCATAGAAAACCCAAGTCATCGAAGACCTTCTCTTAATGAGGGGCAGAGATTTAGGCGAAAGCTTGAAAACTGCCTTAAGATTTCTAGATTTAAGGAGACTAATTCTAAAAGAGGAAAGGAAAATCTAATCCTTTTGAAAGAGCCATCAAGACCCACCATGAGTCTTCGCAGCCAATTGGACAGGTTAGCTACAGCTCAGAACTCTGGGAGTAATCATCAAAGACTCTTACGGCCAGAAGGAACTATCCAGCTATGGTCTTTGCTCTGAAGAAGACAGATATTCACAAAGGAGAACCATGGACACTAAGGCACATTTTGGAATTTTCAGAAAACAAGGGTGATCCCAGAGAAAGGAGGATCCCAAGGCTGCTACCAGCTCTCCCTTCATAGGTAGCAAAGGATTAAAGACGGAGCAAAATAACAGAAAACAGACAGGACTGGCCCCCTTCAAGCTAGATCCTCTCCTACTTGGTTTCCTAAAAGGTAGTTCTTTGAATCCCATGGCAAGAACCAAGGAAAGTATGGCAATGATGGCCCATAAATACAAACAAGGAGCTGTTTCTTCCCTCTGTGGGGCCCGGAGACTTAGGGGATGGTCATAAGTCTGAGGAGAAAGAAGGTTTAGCTGGATTTTCAGAAAATCCATGTATCCTTCTGTTTGGAGAAACTAGAGTAACCGGTCAGGATCCCAAAGAGGAAAAGGAAAAAATTAGCCAGAGCTTTGGATCTATGAGGTGGCACATACCTGAGCACATTCTGATTCTGAGACCGAGGCCAAAGCATATGGTCCACAAGCCCGCGGTGCACGCGATTGGAGGAGATGGTATGATAGAGCATCCTGACGGTGCCCTGGCAGAAGCTGGGACAGAGCCAGCCCAGCTCTCTGTGCAGGCAAGCTGCCATTTTGCTGTCAGCATTCCATCTCACGATAGCAGCAAGAAATTCTATGCACTGGTTACCCTGGATACTGCAAGAATCTTCGATGACAGGGATCCAGTATCCACATTCAGGAAAACTAGGGCATGAGTAAACCCCAAGCTTGGGGTCCCGGGAAGGAAGGGTCTGATTATACTTTCATAAAACATGTCATTTATAGCTCTGCACCCCTCACAATGCTTTCTTTAATTTCTCATTCAATTGAGTTTTTATTGAGTGCCTATGATGTACCAAGCACTGTTACAAAGGTCAAGCTAATATGTTAATCCCATTTGCCCTAGTAACTCAAAACACCAATACTTTCAGTAGATACAGGTATGAAGTACTAATCACAATGATGTGTCCTACAAACAATTCCGTGATTTCTTCAAGAATTACAAAATAATTTAACCGCGAATCTATTTACTAAGGCAGAAGTCGGCAAACTGCTGATGGCAAGCCACGTGTGGCTCTTTGGCCCCTTGAGTGTGGCTCTTCCACAAAATATCATGGCCTGGGTGAGTCTATTTTAAAGAAGTGGTGTTAGAAGAAGTTTAAGTTTAAAAATTTGGCTCTCAAAAGAAATTTCAATCGTCATACTGTTGATATTTGGCTCTGTTGACTAATGAGTTTGCCAACCACTGTACTAAAGCACTGGACAAGGCTCAGAGACTCAGAGGATAGAAAAGTAAATGGGTAGTCTTTCACCTCAAGGAATGTCTACTGGATATTTATCGTACATCCATTATATTCATTCATATCTATGTGAAATGTAGAGGTTTGATTGTAAACACTAAACACTGAACTGACTTTATAAAAGGGAGGAGGATTTGGTATAGTAAGAATAATAAAGTATGCTCATACACATCTGAAGCCACACAACACAGTATCTGACACCTAGTAAGTGCTCAGTAAATATTCATTCATCTATCTAATTATTATATTTGAAGATATTCTGGCCCAAAATGTATTATAGGGATATTTTCTGGTTATTTTAAAAAAGTAAAGCATAAAAAAATAAAGCATCAATTTCAACACACTATTGTCTGGCTCTCACATTAAAGGCATTTATTTGATACTATTTCATCCTCGATCAGCTTAACGGTTTCACATATGCTATTAGAAGGAGGAAGTCTCATTTGCCTCGATAATTTTGGGGAGAATTTTTATAGGGACAAGTCTAGTTATGCTTGTGTTGGAGACTGAGCTGCCAATTCAGTGTCTATGTGGTAAGATTTCTTTAGAAACTGCTCCAAAATATTCTGATCACAGAGCTACCAATGTCCTTGGAATCACTCCCAGTTGAATGCTGCCTTTGGATAAGATGCTATTTCAAAAAGTTTCCAGAGTGTAATTCTCCGAGGGAACTCATTGATAAGTTCATACCTGTTACAGCATTAGCAGGGGTTATAAGACAATTTAATATCTCTAAAAGACAGGGCAGGAAAAGGAAGGGCTCTTGGGGAAGGTTTTTTTTGTTTTTGTTTGTTTGTTTGTTTGTTTTTTAGGGGGAAGGCACCGAAACATGAAGGGAGCAATAGTAAAGATAAATTATATCTACTTCACAGTTTGGTTTTGTGCTGCTTTATTACTGAAGGAAGTACAAGGGCTCTATATAAAGTGTATTAAGAATTATCATGATTAGCCCTAACCAGTTTGGCACAATGGATAGAGCGCTGGCCTGTGGACTGAAGGATTCTAGGTTCGATTCTGGTCAAGGACATGTACCTTGGTTGCTGGCACTTCCCCAGTAGGGTGTGTGCAGGTGGCAGCTAGGGATGTGCAGGAGGCAGCTAATCGATGTTTCTAACTCTCTACCCCTCTCCCCTCCTCTCTGTAAAAAATCAACCATATATATATATATATATATATATATATATATATATATATATTATATATATATATTATATATATATATTATATATATATATATATTTTTTAAAGAATTACTATGATTAATACTCTTTCTAGGAATGAGCAGCATTTTAAACATGGGCTGATTTTTTTCTTTCCTGATCTGTAAGGAATTTGAGTGAATGAGAAATATATCTTTCTCTCTTAATTTTTTTTTTTATCAAATAACCATTGCCAAAAAGATACTTTAGAATCTGAATATTGTTTTCTTAAAAATCTTTCCCCCCATAACCTTAGGGGATAATTACTATCACTGGCCTGCGCTTTCAGGTGAAGAACTTAGGCATGAAGAAGAATTTGCCCAAGATCCAAATCTAGTACAGTAGTAGCTGAGGCTGGATTTGCACCCAGACACTGAAGCTATAGAGATCATCCTCTTTTTTTTTTTTTTTAAATATATTTTATTGATTTTTTACAGAGAGGGAGAGAGATAGAGAGTCAGAAACATCGATGAGAGAGAATCATTGACCAGCTGCCTCTTGCAAGCACAAAACCAAACTGTGAAGTAGATATAAGGCCCATCCAGATTCTAGGGAGTAGAATAACAGACCCCACCTTTTAAGAAGAGACAACAGACATCTCACACAGAACCATAAAACCAAGGTACTCATGATATGTTGGCAGCTATTAAAATAATCGACTGCAGTTGGGGAGTGCATATTAGTTTGCTACATTTGGATTTGATCAACTAAAGAGAAAATAAACTCTAGAGATTAGCATCTTTTTTCTCATAAATTATTCCAGAAAAGCTTTATTATACATAACTCTAACTTCTTTAATCCTCATAAGTCCATGGTCGGCAAACCACGGCTCCTTGGCCCCTTGAGTGTGGCTCTTCCACAAAATACCACTACCTGGGCGAGTCTATTTTGAAGAAGTGGCTTTAGAAGAAGTTTAAGTTTAAAAAAGTTGGTTCTCAAAAGAAATTTCAATCATTGTACTGTTGATATCTGGCTCTGTTGACTAATGAGTTTGCCGATCACTGGCATAAACTATACCCCTAAGCAATGTACAGTACCCGGAAAGCAAAACTGAAAGTTTACCTAGAAACTGGCAAGAACACTGCATTTTTATTTTTCACTTGAGTTCTGTGTCTGAAGCGTGGGATTCCTGGGGATTGCACTCTCAGAACTATAAGCTCGCTCCAAAAGCTAATTAAAGGGAGGAAGCTAATCAGAGAGAAGTGATGAATCTTTGAAAGAGACATGAAGTGACAAATCTTCCATGAAGTGACAAGTCTTTTTAAGATTTCTATGACACTATAATGGTAATGGCAGAATAATCTGTTCTCTACCCAGTGTGATCTCAGGAGTTCTACAAAGCTTGTCTTCTAAGACAATGCTCTCTTGCTCTCTCCCATCGCCAGCAATGGGGAAGACTAAAGACTTGACCTTTTGGCACTCCTACTTAGTGTTGAGCATTGAGGGAGGCATAAAATCCAAACTGTTTTAGAAAATGCAATGAGTTGAGTGAAAATTTGCCTTGGAGTCTGTTATCATAATGCTTTTAAAAGTATATATACATTTTTATTGATTTTTTACAGAGAGGAAGGGATGGGATAGAGAGTTAGAAACATCGATGAGAGAGAAACATCAATCAGCTGCCTCCTGCACACTCCATACCGGGTATGTGCCCACAACCAAGGTACGTGCCCTTGACTGGGATTGAACCACACCACTTGAGCCCGCAGACTGACACTCTATCCACTGAGCCAAACCAGTTAGGGATAGGAGAGTAAGTTGTATTGTTTATTCAAAAGGAGGGCTCTTGGTGATACCTGGAATATGTTCAGAAAAGAAATGGATTTATATCAGATTGGGCCTTATAGATAATAAATTGTGTGGGTCTCCTTGAAGTGAAAATGGACCTGATTATAAAAATATATATATGGAGCCCTTGACACAAGGATTTGTAAACAAGAAATAAAGGAATAAAAGAAGGGAGAGAAGGAAGAAGTGAGGGAGGAAGAAAGAAAGAAAATAAAGGACAAATAAAAAGTAAAAAACAAACACGCGGAAATTAGCCAAAATTAGTTGATCACTTAAGTACAAGATTATTAAGCACAAAAATGTTTTTTAAATTTTTTTAAATTAAATTATTATGTGTACATATTTTAACATTGCTCCCCCTCCCATACATACTCTCCCTCCCCAGAGTTTTGTGTCCATTGGTTGTACTTATATGCATGTATACAAGTCCTTTGGTTGATCTATTATCTTCCCCAGATCTCCCTCCCCTCCCCGCTGTAATTTGACAGTCTGCTTGTTGCTTTACTGTCTCTATATCTATCTTTTGGTTCATCAGTTTATAATGTTCTTTATTATCCATAAATGAGTGAGGTCATGTGGTGTTTCTCTTTCATTGACTGGCTTATTTCATTTAGCATGATGTTCTCCAATTCCATCCAGGTTGCTGCAAATGATGAGAATTCCTTCTTTTTTATGGCAGCATAGTATTCCATTGTGTAGATGTACCATCATTTTTTGATCCAATCATCTGCACAAAAATGCTTTTAAAAAAGAACTTAAAATTAAAACCTGAAGCCTTTCAGAACCTTTTTATTATTATTATTATTTTATTGATTTATTGATCACACAATTGTCCTCATCCCCCCATTCCCATACCAAACCCTCGCCATGTATACCCCCACCCCCGTTGTCCATGACTCTCAGAACCTTTTAACCTGGGTTTTTCAAACTAGAATATCTTATTATAGAAAGCACTTGATTAAGAGTCAAAAGTTTTGGTATTCAAGTCCAGGCTATTATTTCATTGATTACCCAGATGAACTTGAGCAATCCAGTTGAACCTATTTGTTTTTAATTTCTTCATCCACAGAATAAAAAGGTTAGGTGATCTCTGACTCATTTAAGTGCTAATCATTCTGTGCTGTCAGTCACCTGTCATACCCTTAGCTCTAAATCCTATCTTGGAGCTTTTAATATTTATTAAAAGTGCTCTCCTACAGCTTCAACTATCATGTGTATTTAGCAGACCGATATCTTGAATTTCACCATGGCATACGCAAATAAAGAAAACACGGTAATCTTTATTGACCTGTACAGGACAGGTACCATCTTATCTTTCTGTAAGAAGTAAGGAATAGACATGGATTTTATGAGGATCAGGTTTCCTCAGACTGGCCCAAGGCAAGGCTTTTAAAGGATGAGGTTTGTGATAGGATCCTCCGACTTCTCTTTCTTCATCTCCTCCTACTTCCCAATATTGCCTTTGGCTGACCCCAGGTGCCCTGCTTTCCTAATTCTGTGCACCTGCACAACGCCCACTTCTCTTCCTAACCTCCTCATGCTCCACCTTTATGCTCACCCTTTAATCCAGTGTCCCACTGTGTTTAAAAAAATAAATAAATAGCTGAAACCAGTTTGGCTCAATGGATAGAGCGTCGGCTTGGGGACTGAAAGGACCCGGGTTCGATTCCAGTCAAGGGCATGTACCTTGGTTGCAGGCATATCTCCAATAGGGGGTGTGCAAGAGGCAGCTGGTCGATGACAATATCTTTTATGACCTAACAAATGACATGTAATAACTTCTGCCATGTTCTATTGATTACATAGATCATCTCTGGTATAATGTGGGAGGAACTATATGAGGGTCGTTTGGGGCCATCTGGGATGCTAGGTATCATGTAACACTTACCATATAATTACCTAGATATACAGAAAGTAATATGCTCTCAGTGATTTAGTAATGCAAGAGGACTTCTAAATTTGATAAAGACTAATTTCAAAATATTTACTCTAAACATTGTGTTTAGTGGTGAAACATTTAAAGTATTTCCTTTAAAACCAGATACAAGCCCTGGCCAGTATTGATAAGTGGTTAGAGAGTTGGCCCAAGCACTGAAGGTTCGAGGTTCATTCCTGGTCAAAGGCATCTTACCTGGGTTGCTGGTTCGATCCCCGATGGCACGGGTCAGGGAACAAGCAGGAGGCAACCAGTCAATGTCTCTCTCACATGTATGTTTTTTTCTCTCCCTCCCCCTCTCCTTCACCCTTCCACTCTCTAAAAAAAAGGGGGGGGGGGAAATATCCTTGGGTGAGGATTAACAACACACACACACACACACACACACACACACACACACACACAAATGATACAAGACAGAAATGCCCACTTTCCCCAGTTTACTTACCATTGTGTTAAAGACTTCAGCCAGAGTAGTAAGGCAAGACAAGGAATAAAATCTATAAGAATTTGAAAGAAAAATAAGACTGTAACTCTTTGAAGATAATATGATTTTCTACATTAAAAGTGAAAAGAATCTTTGAATTATTTAATTAGAGGAATTAGTAAGATTTCTGGATATAAGAGTATACCAGCAACACATAAGAAAATTTTATTTTAAAATAATAGCCTTACCCAGCAGGTATGGCTCAGTGGCTGAGCATCAACCCATGAACAAGGAGATCATGATTCCATTCCCAGTAGGGCACATGCCAGGTTGTGGGATTGATCCCCAGTATGGGGTATGCAGGAGGCAGCCGATTGATATTTTTCTCTCATCGATGTTTCTATCTATCTCCTTTTTACTCTCTAAAATAATAAAAACATTTTTTAAATAATAATGATAGCCTTATTGTATCAACAAAAAGTATAAGTTATTTGGGATAAATCAAGCAAAAATGTGCAAGATCTTGGTGGAGAAATTTATAAAACTTTATTGAAGATATTAAAGAAAATGAAATAATAAATAATATATATATAAATACTAAATAAATTGTGAATAAGAAAAACCAGGCAAGAAAGTCATGCCCTACTAGATAAAAAATCTTATTTAATTGTAATAATTGAATCAATGTGGTATTGACAGAAAGATTGGTGAGCAAACCAATGCAACTGATAATAAAGCATAGAAACAGACACTGCTGTTGATACTCAATATGTAACAGAGTTTTCAGTTAAGAAAAGATGCTCAGTTGGACTTGGTAAAAACATTTTTTTATTACTAAGTAAATTCCAAATGGATGATTAAAGATTTAAATGTGGAAAAACAAAGTTTGTAGAAATTCTCAAATAAATTATAAGAGACCTTTTCTTCTATAACCTCATGGTGTAAGAATTTAAGACAGAAAAGCTCAAACCATAAAGGAAAATATGACTAAGTTCTATGCATCAAAATATAGAATAAAATAATGAAAAGGGCAGCAAAATATCAGACATACTTATGTTGTAGCAATATCTTTACTGATATAGCTCCTAGGGCAAAGGAGACTAAGGAGAAAATAAACAAATGGGACTACATCAAAATAAAAAGCTTTTATACAGGAGAATATAAAACGGGGACAACAAAGAGGGTGGCACAGATAAACACCTGAACTTGCTCCCGAGCAAAACCATATCAAAACTACAACTAAAGCCGAAACCGGTTTGGCTCAGTGATAGAGCGTCGGTCTGCGGACTGAGGGGTCCCAGGTTTGATTCAGGTCAAGGGCATGTACATTGGTTGCGGGCACATCCCCAGTAGGGGGTGTGCAAGAGGCAACTGGTCGATGTTTCTCTCTCATCGATGTTTCAGCTCTCTATCTCTCTCCTTCCTCTCTGTAAAAAAATCAATAAAATATATTAAAAAAACAAAAACAAAAACTACAACTAAAAGTCAAAACAAATATCCAGAACCACGGGAAGGCTGGCTCAGTGGAAATTCTACAACTAGAAGAAAAGAGAAAAGTGCACTGAGCTAGTAGGAGGTGTGGAGGTGTGGAAGTGTGGAGGTACAGAGACACTCGCAAAAGGGGCTGGCAACTGGGTACACTGTTGTCTTTTTAAATAGGGAGGGAGATACAAGCTCTCAACTGCTCTGAACTCCAGTTCTTAGCAAGACTCTGGGGACCCAGATTCATAAGGAGAGAAACTGGACTGTCTGGCATAGGGCCGGAATGCGAGGGTAGCTTTCTCTCAGAAGTGCTTGCAGTAATCCTTGTTCCTGAAAAGTGCTGCGGGACACAGAGACCTGGGGGTCTCTTCAGGGCAGGGCTGAAGATCATTGCTGTTTGCTCCACTGTGGTGATTCCTAGAGACCCTGCCCCACCCAATTTACAACACCACCCAAGTTGTGCACAAAGGCTTTTGCATATGAATGGTCTAGCCTTTTGCAATCTAACAAACTGCAGCTGGGTCAGAGAGCCCCAGAGCTTCCAAAAGAAGAAGCAAGGCTCTACAGCAGATTGCATTGCTTCACAGCTGGGACTCATCTGGGCACCTCCAAACCCCAAACAAAGAGGAGGAATCTGCAGATGTCGCTGTAGCTCCTGCTGGGTGGCCTTAGGCAGTGGGTGACTTTGCACCTCCTTGGAGATCCAAGAGCTAGTGTACCCAGTGATCAGAGTGAGACCATCCACATTACAACTCTTCACATCTATAAGAGACACACTAAAGGGAGCAGACTCAGTGATGCCAAAGCCCCACTGAAGCAAGACCTGTCCCCTAAGGGTGTCTCCAGCACAGAAGTTCTCCCATTGTAGACACAACTGGTTTTCATAGCCAATTGGCCTAGATGTCAATTCCTCCCAATGATACAAATAGCAATCAAGGCTTAACTACAAAACTGTGCACACAGCCCACAAATGGGTGCACCAAAAGTGTCCACCTCAGGTAACTGGGAAGGCTGAGCCACTGGGCCCTAAAGGACAGCTAGCACACAAAGCCACTCTATCAACACAGGGAAACAGCCAAAATGTGGAGACAAAGAAATAGTTCACAAATGAAAGAAATGAAGGAAAGCAAACTACTGGATATAGAGTTCAAAACACGGTTATAAGGTTACTCAAGAATCTTCTAGAAACCTCTGAGTGAGACCCTCAAGGATATAAAAAAGAACCAATTAGAAATTAAGCATACACTGATTGAAATAAAGAGATCCGACAGCAGACTAGAGGATCCCAAGAATCAAGTCAAAGATTTAGAATACAAAAAAGCCAAAAACACCCTGAGGAGTGGAAAATTACTGACCTTGCCTGGAGGGTAGAAAGTTACTGCTCCCTCCCCCTCCTGGACCTGAAGGCCAAATCAACAGTCTGGGTTAGTCAAGGCTGAAGGCCAAATCAACAGTCTGGATTACCAAGAGATTAGGCCATCTGGCCGATGCATGCAACCACAAGGTTAATCAGCTTCAGCCCCGTGGACCTCCACCCCCTTGTTTGAAATGTGCATAAAAAGCTGGATTTGTAACTGCTTGCTGCTGTTGTTACCTGCTCCTTCCTGGCGGCAGCAGCCCAGATTCGAATCTGAAATAAAATTCTTTTGCTTCCTCAAATTGGACCGCTGAGGAGTTTGTTCCGGAATTACTCGAGTTGGGTGGGCGTCTGCGTGCGGGTGGTCTCCACTTCACAACACACCCAACTGGAAAAGCAAAAATAATCCAAAAATATGAAGATAGTGCAAGAAGCCTCTGGAAAAACTTCAAGTGTACCAACATCCAAATTATAGGGGTGCCAGAAGAAAGAGAACAAGATTTTGAAAACCTATTTGAAGAAATAATGAAAGAAAACTTCCCCTACCTGATGAAAGAAACATACAAGTCCAAGAAGCGCACAGAATCCCAAACAAAAAGTATCCAAAGAGGACCACACCAAGACACATAATAATTAAAATGCCAAGGGCAAAAGACAAAGAGAGAATCTTACAAGCAGCAAGAGAAAAAACAGTTAGTTACCTATAAGAGAGTATCCATATGGCTGTCAGCTGATTTCTCAAAAAAACCCCACAAACAACTCTTCATGCCAGAAGGGAGTGGCAAGAAATATTCAAAGTAATGAATAGCAATGACCTACAACCAAGATTACTCTACCCAGCAAAGCTATCATTTAGAATTGAAGGTCAGATAAAGAGCTTCACAGATAAGAAAAAGCTAAAGGAGTTCCTTAAGGCCAAACCAGGATTATATGAAATGCTGAAGGGCATTCCTTAAGAAAAGGAAGAAGCTGAAACCAGTTTGGCTCGGTGGATAGAGCGTCAGTCTGTGGACTGAAAGGTCCCTGATTCGATTCAGGTCAAGGGCATGTACCTTGGTTGCAGACGCATCCCCAGTAGAGGGTATGCAAGGGGCAGCTGATCGATGTTTCTCTCTCTATCTCTCTCCCTTCCTCTCTGTAAAAAATCAATAAAATACATTTAAAAAAATAAATAAAATGCAGATCTGACCATTTCATATTAACATTTAAAAAAAAGAAGAGGAAGAAAAAGGTAAAGATAAAAATTATGAACAACAAAGTGACAACAAATGCATATCTATCAACAAGTGAATCAAAGTCAAGTGAATAAAAAATCTAACACAGAATTAACTGGAGAATATAATAGAATCAGGGGCATAGAAAGGGAATGGACTGACAATTCTCGAGAGTGGGAGGGAGAAGAGGGTGTGGGGTTATGGGAAGAGACTGGACAAAAATGGCACATGTATGGATTAGGACAGTGGGAGGGGGTAAGAGTAGAGGGTGGGTTGGAAACCGGGTGGAGAGGAGCTATGTGGGAGGGGAGGGGGAGAAGAAGAGGAACAACTGTAATAATCTGAACAATAAAGATTTACTAAAAAAGCCAAAACCTGTTTGGCTCAGTGGTAGAGCGTCGGTGTGCGGACTGAAAGGTCCCAGGTTCGATTCCGGTCAGGGGCATGTACGTTGGTTGAGGGCACATCCCCGGTAGGGGGTGTGCAAGAGGCAGCTTGTCGGTGTTTCTCTCTCATTGACATTTCTAGCTCTCTATCTCTTTCCCTTCTTCTCTGTAAAAAAAATCAATAAAAATATATTAAAAAAAAAGATTTACTAAAAAAAAAAGCTTATACACAGCAAAAGAAATCATCAACAAAACAAGAAAGCCCACTGCATGGGAGAACATATCTGCCAATGCTATTTCAAATAAGGGTTTAATCTCCAAAATTTACAGAGAACTCATACAACTTAATAAAAGGAAGATAAACAATCAAAAAATGGGCAAAGGACCTAAATAGACGCTTTTCAAAAGAGGACATACAGATGGCCTAGAGACATATGAAAATATGCTCAAAGTTACTAATCATCTGAGAGATGCAAATTAAAACGAGATACCATCTCACACCTGTCAGAATGGCTATCATTAATAAATCAACAAACAACAAGCGCTGGCGAGGATGTGGAGAAAAAGGAACCCTCCTGCACTGTTGGAGGGAATGCAGACTGGTACAGCCACTGTGAAAGACAGTATGAAGTTTCCTTAAAAATTAAAAATAGAACTTCCATTAGACTCAGTAATCCCACTTATAGGACTATTTCCCAAGAAACCAGAAACACCAATCAGAAAGGATATATACAGCCCTATGTTCATAGTAGCACAATTTACAACAGCTAAGATTTGGAAACAGCCCAAGCGCCCATCAGCAGATGAGTGGATTAAAAAACTGTGGTACATCTACACAATGGAATACTACGCTGCTAAAAAGAACTTTTAACATTTGATGGAATTGGACAGCATTATGATAAGTGAAATAAGCCAGTTGGAGAAAGATAAAGGTCACATGATCTCATCCATAATGTGGGATATAATGATCAATATAAACTAATGAACAAAAATAGATCCAGAGACAAATGGCAGGGGTGGGGGGTGGGAGTGGGTGTTAGAGATCAACCAAAGGACTTGTATGCATATATATTAGGATAACCAAAGGACACAGACACTGGGACACTGGGAGCTTGCCCTCAGGGGTGGAAATAAGTGGGGCTGGGGATGGGGGTGAGTGGAGGGGGTCAATAAGGGAAAAAAGGGACATATGTAAAACTTTAAACAATAAATAATAATGATAATGATGATGATGATAATGATGAAAAGGGCAAGAATAAACCTAGGAGAGATATTTGTAATGTATATAAGTGACAAAGTATTATAATTTTTTCTTTTGTTAATCCTTACGTGATTGTATTTTTCCATTGATTTTTAGAGAGAGTGGAAGGGAAGGGGAGAGAAAAAGAGAGAGAAACATCCATATAAGAGAGACAAATAGATTGGTTGCCTCCTGCATGAGCCTCAACCAGGCCGGGGGATCAAACCTGCAACCAAGACACGTGCCCTTGACCAGAATCGAACGAGGGACCCTTCAATCTCCAGGCTGACCTGTCCATTGAGCCAAACTGGCTGGGGCTATCTGTAACATTTTTAAATCGTACAAAGAAAGTCTCCTGGAAATACAAGCAAAAATCTTGATGTAATGAAACAAACCAACAAACACGAATGGCCTCTCAATATATGAAAAAGCCCCAATGTCACTGGTAATCAGAGAAATTCAAACGAAAACCATAATCACATGTACCAGACAGGCACAGACTAAAGACTGGAGAACAATGGGCACTCCCATTCACTATTATAGTAGAGTTGATAATAACCACTTTTGAAGGTAATTTAGTATGTTTCTGGTGTTCCATTGTTGTGTGCAAACCACCCTAAACTTGGTGACTTGATGACCCAGTTTCTATGGGTCAGCAAAGTGGAAAGGGCTTGGCTGGCAGCTCTACAATCATTTCTTCAGACACAAGGGAACATCTGGGGGTTGGGACCAGAGAACTGGCTGGGATCTCTCTTCATATTGCCTCAGGGCCCCTCCATGTCATCTCTCCACATAGGTGATTAGATTGAGCTCACAGCAAGGTAGACTCAGGCGAGGGGGTAGTCAGAGTACTTATATGGAAGCTTAAAACATTTTAAGAGCAAGAATTTGAGTTAACAACAGAGTAGATGCATGGCTCTTTATGAGTTAGCTTTGAAACTCACATACTTCTTGCCGAAAACGGTTTGGCTCAGTGGATAGAGCTTCGGCCTATAGACAGAAAGGTCCCAGTTTCAATTCCGGTCAAGGGCATGTACCATGGTTGCAGGCACATCCCCAGTAGGGGGTGTGCAAGAGGCAGCTGATGGATGATTCTCTTTCATCGATGTTTCTAACTCTCTATTCCTCTCTCTTCCTCTCTGTAAAAAATCAATAAAGCCGAAACCAGTTTGGCTCAGTGGATAGAGCTTCAGCCTGCGGACTGAAAGGTCCCAGTTTCGATTCCGGACAAGGGCATATCCCCAGTAGGGGCTGTGCAGGAGGCAGCTGATTGGTGTTTCTCTCTCATCGATGCTTCTAACTCTCTCTCCCTTCCTCACTGTAAAAAATCAATAAAAAAATATATAAAAAATATTGTAAACATTAAAAAATTATTTTAAAAAATCAATAAAATATATATTTAAAAAAAAGAAACTCACATACTTCTTTATTGGTTAAAAGTTACAAAAAGCCCACCTGCTAACCAAGGATGCGGACACAGAACCCCCTTCAAAGGGAGGTGTGTCAAAGCCACATTATAAAAAAAAAAAAAAAGCATGTGGATGGAAGATAATTTTGTCGTCATCCTTAGAAAACTTACTAAAATTAAAGATATATATATACCCATGACATGCAATTTCACTCCCTGATATCCACCCTAGAGAAATTCTTTCCCGTGTGCATCTGGAGATGCAACACTTTGTAATTAAAAAAACTGAAAACCATCAAAATGTCCAGCAACATGGGTGTGAATATAAAAAGACATGCCACGTAGGCAAAAATGAATGACCTTTAGTCACACACACATGGACACAGATGAATCACAAAAACAATGTGGAACTAAAACAGCACTATTCATATACCAAGGTCACAAATAAACAAAGTTATCTATGCTACTGTCTGTTATAGTGTTTAGAAAAGTCTACATTTGTGGTAAATTAGTAAATTATAGAGAAAAACAAAAGAATAATTAACCTAAAGGGCAAGATAGTGGTTTCAGGAAGGGAGAAGAGCAGGAGAAACATCTGGGAGGGGCACACTGGGAGCTTTAAGGTTCTGGGATGTTCTGTTTCTTACGTTGAGTGGTAGTTGCTTACCGTTCAGTTTATAGTTAATCTTTAAAACATGTGCATATTTTGAAAATACATATATTTATGATAATTCTCACAAAATTTGAAAAATGTACGTTTATTTAAAATGTTTTGTCAAATGTTGATAGAGTAAAACCAGTAGGAACCTATTTTTCTAAGAAAGTCTATTAGCTAACAATAGTATAGCAAACTTGTTTTCTTCTTTGACAATAGTTCTTTAAAACATTATTTTTTTTTTAAGATTTACTTTAGTGATTCTCAACCTTTCTAATGCCACAACCTTTTAATACAGTTCCTCATGTTGTAGTGACCCCCAACCATAAAATTATTTTCATTGCTACTTCATAACTGTAATTTTGCTACTGTGATGAATCCTAATGTTAAATATATGTGTTTTTCGATAGTCTTAGGCCAGCGGTCAGCAAACTCATTAGTCAACAGAGCCAAATATCAACAGTACAACGATTGAAATTTCTTTGGAGAGCCACATTTTTTAAACTCAAACTTCTCCTAATGCCACGTCTTCAAAATAGACTCGCCCAGGCCATGGTATTCTGTGGAAGAGCCACACTCAAGGGGCCAAAGTGCCGCATGTGGTTTGCGAGTCACAGTTTGCGGACCATGGGTTTTAGGCGACCCTGCTAGTGGTTCTTAACCTGTGGTTTGCGACCCACAGGTTGAGAACAGCTGCTGTAGAGCCTAAGACCATCGGAAAATGCAGATATTTACATTATGATTCATAACAGTAGCAAAATTACAGTTATGAAGTAGCAACAAAAATAATTTTATGGTTGGGGGCCACCACAACATGAAAAACTGTATTAAAGGGTGGAGGCATTAGAAAGGTTGAGAATCACTGCTTTAGAGAGAAGAAGGAAAAGAGAGAGAGAGAGAGAGAGAGAGAGAGAGAGAGAGAGAGAGAGAGAGAGAGAGAGAGAAATATCAATGTGAGAGAGAAACATTGATGGGATGCCTCCCATACAGGTCCCAACAGGAAATCGAACCTGCCACCTTTAGGAGTAAAGGATGACACTCCAACCAACTGAGCCACACTGGCCAGGAATAAAACATTATTTTTACATGATACCCTTCATATGATAGACTGATATGCAACATGTGCATTCATTTTGAAGATAAAACAAGAGGCTTCAAAGACATTGGGAGTGGATACGGGACAAATGCCTAAATTTCTTGGCAAGTGGGGCATTCAAGTTTATTCTTTATCTGCGAGGAGATACCTTGGCAGAAAAGTTTGAAAAGCATTAGGTCTCCTGGCCAATTTGATTACTCATTGTTTCCTAAATACAACCTGTATCTTCTGACTTCTATGTTTTTGCTCCTGCCATTATCTCCAATACTAACTTTTCAAGTCACACAATTCAGTCTGAATATGTAGGAGGTGACAGACTAACTTGTTCTTGCCCAGAGCCACTGTGACAACACAACTTGTTCTTGTCCAGAAGCAGTACATTTTGACCTACATTCTGTGTTCCCACAGATGGGAGACAATCCTCTAACCTTTGCGCAAGTCTGCCTTCTGACCTAAAATTTGAAGTCCTGGGTCCATTGTTTCATACTGACTCTGCAACAGTATGGACTTAGCCAGAGAGGGGGATTGCTTCTAGATGATAGCTGTTTGGTAAAATTAGTTGTTGCTTTATATTATTTTTGTTACTTAAAATTTATTCAGCGCCAACAACCTATTAGGGAATCTTAGTCAAATTCCTAATGAATGGCTATTTATTATATTGCTAAAACTGCCAAATTTTTACTTGACGTTTTACTGTTAATTTCTAGAAAGTTAGAGTCCAGTTGAAAAAAAAAATTTTTTTAAAGTGGACTGTTAGCCCTGATTGGTTTGGCTTAGTGGATAGAGAATCAGCCTGTGAACTGAAGGGTCCCAGGTTTGATTCCGGTCAAGAGCATGTACCTTGGTTGCAGGCACATCCCCAGTAGGAGGTGTGCAGGAGGCAGCTGAATGGATGTTTCTCTCTCATCAATGTTTCTAAGTCTCTATCTCTCTCCCTTCCTCTCTGTAAAAAATCAGACAGACATAATACACACACACACACACACACACACACACACTCATAAATGCATATATACACATGAAATTACCACAGGATAACTATATATATATAAAATTGGACTGTTAGAATATTGGGTAGAGGATTTTATATAGTTCTAGAGAGTGGCTTTTTATCCCTAAGTATGAACTACAATGTCTTTCTTCTTCTTCTAAAACAATATATCAAGAAGAGATGTTTCATGACCATGCGTTGGCCAGCCCAACTCTGAGTCAGTGAACCTCTCACCTACCTAGGTGAATTGTTCATTTTGCCAAAGGATGCACATTAGTGAAGCAAATTGCGTAAGCTTGTTCCCTATTGCTTGTGCTTTATATGGCCGCAGGGCAAATGACTTGACTTTTCATACCTATCATTCCTGCCTGTTTTTGGATTTCTTTAATCTACCATATCCAAGAAAAATCTCTTCAAGTATACCTCCAACTTTCTATATATGTAAGTCAGTTAAAGTCAAAACCTATTTATAGGTGCCTACACTCACTGTGATAGGAACTACAGGGGAATCAAGAGTGGGTAAAACTATCTCTTTTCTACTGAAGCAATTAAAAAAAAAAGTTTTGTGTGTTTTTTGTGTGTGTTTGTGTATGTGTGTGTGTGTGTGTAGGAGGTTGAAATACATAGTTAAGAAGTATATAGATAACTGCAAACAACACAGCACACACATGCTGTATGTAGGCCCACCAATAATATTTATGTGACTGAGGACAAAAAACAAATTGAGGTCCACATGCCTTATCTTTAAGTCTTTAAAAGTTATAAATCAAGTTAACAGACTATCAAATATGTTATACCTTCCTAACTCCACAAATAGAGTATAAATAAACATTTATAACAACCAAGTGAGAAAATGTGAAAGCTGTAGTTTTTATATGACTTAAAGAAAAGTGAAATATCTTTTTTAAAAATCATATTTTATGGATTTTTTTACAGAGAGGAAGGGAGAGTGATAGTTAGAAGCATCCATGAGAGAGAAATATCAATCAGCTGCCTCCTGCACACCCCCTACTGGGGATGTGCCCGCAACCAAGGTACATACCCTTGATGGGAATCGAACCTGGGACCTTTCAGTCTGCAGGCTGATGCTCTAGCCTAGGGGTGTCGAACTCAATCAGAGAAGGGGCCAAAATCTAAAATCCAGCCTAAATCGCGGGCCGAATGGTTTACTGAACAGTCATAAACTGTCATTGTGATGGAAACGCAGCGGAGTGCAGTGATGACAGCGCGGTGTGGGCCACATTGCAAGGCCTGGCGGGACGGATTTGGCCCGCGGGCCTTGTGTTTGACACATGTGCCTAGCCTCTGATCCAAACCAGTTTTGGCAATCAGAATCTTCTTTAGATTTACAACAACTTAATTTCAGTGAGATTAAAAATAAATTGTGGTGATTCAGGAACTCTTGAAGATATTTCCTCATGTGTGTATATATATCTGGACTTATTACATCTACTGCAGTGCCTAAAAGATATTTTGCTTTAGAACTAGAATCTATGAAGTCAAGTGGGCAGCCTTCTTACCTGGGAGAGATGGCTCTCTGCCTTGTTTGTAAGGAATTCTATTTTTAGAAAAACAAGCGATGACAGAGCATGTGCGATAACTGAATCATTAAGAGAAGGAATGATGCCTGATTTCTATTTTGTTTGGGATCTACCCATGATCTAGGTTGCCCTGATTAACACTCTTGCTTCATTGTCCTTGTCTTATTCTCCAAAATGAGTCTATGTTTTCACTAAGCTTGAGTGCCAATGGGGAAATCACCCACACTTGGGATGAATACTTATTGCTTGTTTGGTATCATTAATGGAGATGTGGCCCTTTGAAGAATGGAAATGTTTGTATTTTAAAACATGGTTTGGTTCCTGTTCTGTTTCTCTTCTTAGCTCCCTGCACCTTTCTGCAAAAAAGCTGTCCCCATGCTCAGGCCATTTTCCTTTTCCTTCCCCATGTCAACATTTAGCTGCATCTCTGGATCGTAAGACATTAGATAGCGTTTACCTTTGTACTTTTCTGTATTTGATTTTACTTTCTGCGAGAGATATGCATTATTGACATAATCAGGAAAAAAAAAGTGCAAGTTTTTTCATTGTAAACCAAAACAAAACTTGATTGCTTCTTCTTCAATTCCTTTATATCTCAGTAGGAAGTGGACCAGTTCAACTTAAATGGTAACCCAAGTAAAGCTTATTCATACCCCTTACCTCCTTTTCTTACTTCAAATGCATTCTCTTACCTCAGTTAACGTTAATTCCACCCATCCCGACTGGTAAGCCAGAAATCCAGGGTACATCCTTAACCTCCACATCCAACAGTGTCAAATTCTATCAATTGTCTCCAAATCTCTCCCAAATATGCCCTGTTCTTTCCGTATCACTTGCTACTGCTCTACGTTAGGCCTTTATCCTTTCTCACCTCTATTCCTGCAATGGCCTTCTTGATCTCTCCACCTCCAGTCACATCTCCCTCCAGCCTAGTTGCCTAAATCATGACTCTTCCCCAGCTTAACAACCTTCACTGGCTCCCCACTGACTATGGAAATCTGAGTTAGGTTATCTGAGCATTGCCAACAAAATTCTTAAGCTTCCACACCAACTTCTTGTATTTCCACTTCTCAGCAAGTATCTTACAACAATGGTCTGGCTCCCTCTCTCTAGTCTTGTTGGCTTTTGACCTTGTTCTTCCTCTGCTTAGATTCTCTCTCCTTCCTTGCCTGCCCACTAAAGTCCTTCCACCTACTGGTTCAAAAAGCCTTCCTCCATTTCAACATTTCTTCTCATAGAGTGATAGTCATTCCTTCTGCTTCCATTGTATCCAGAAAATAATAGCGTCAACGATAATGATGAACTTCAATGTATTTGTGCAGCACTTTTATATGCCAGTGCCTGCACTTGGAGCTTTGTAGTCATTAACTCATTTAATCCTTACCATGACCCTGTTAGGCAATTTTATCCCCCCTCCCTTCCCCCCACCTCCCCCTCCCCTCCCTTCCCTTCCCTTTCTAATAATTGATTTTAGAGATGGAGAGGGAGAGAGACAAAGAACATTGATCAGCTGCCTCCAGCACATCCCCTACTGAGGACCAAGCTGCAATCTGGGTATGTGCCCTTACCAGGAATCAAACCAGGGATCCTTTGATGCACAAGCTTCCTCTTTTTTTATTATAACACATCTTACTGTCTTGAAATGGTTTAGTTATTACCTATCTCCCCAATAGACAGTTGTTCTTATTCATGTTTTTATCCCTAGCAACTATTACACGTGTCTTCAGTTTTTTTAAATATATTTTTTATTGATTTCAGAGAGGAAGGGAGAGGGAGAAATAGAAACACCAATAATGGGAGAGAATCAGCTGCCTCCTGCCCACCCCCTACTGGGGATCAAGCCTGAAGCCTAGGCATATGCCCTCAACCAGAATCGAACCCGGGATCCTTCAGTCCGCAGGCCCATCTATTCACTGGGCCAAACTGGCTAGGGCTACATGTGATTTTTTTTTTTTTTAATATGATGAAGCAACATTCAAATTTAACCAAGCCTTTATCCCAAGGATTTTCAGACAGTGGCAGGAAGAGGCTTAGTAAGGGCAGAGGCTTTCAAGGTCCCTCCAATCATTAAGTGGTCTTCCTCCTTGAAGTAAATGGCATCGCCATTCTCCCATTCACTTAATACCCTGGGAGTTACCTTGTTTACTACCTTTCTTCACACTTGCACCTCAAGAAATGCCTTGAAATTCTTCTACTTCTATTTCCATAGCAACGACACTAATCCAGGTCACCATCATCTATCTCACAACTTGTCCAATAATTTCCTATCATTCTCTTGCTTCTCCCTGTTCCATTTCTGTTCTCCTCCAAGTCATTCTCTACAAAATAAGTTGATTAAAAAAATAAAACAAGACAAAACCTAACTAAAATTAAAAAAATCCAATACAATTAAGCTCTTGCTTAACTGTCCAACTTAAAACTCCTACCCTCTGCATGGTGCTTCAAGCCTCTTGGCCTTCTGTTCCTCAAGCAAGCCAAACTTGCTTAGCATCAGAACCTTAAATTCACATTCACTGTCCTCTGTCCTGAATGTTCGTCTTCCCATAGTTGGCATTGTTGGCAACTTTCTCCTCATTCAAGTCTTAGCTCAGATCACCTCCTCAAAAAGTCCTTCCGTGACCATACTGTTTTGCTTTCTTCCCAACACGTATTACCACCTGCAATAATCTCATTTACTTGTTCCATTATTTGTTTTCTGCTCTAGAAACCTAAGCTTTTAAGTGCAGGAGCTTCTGTTTTGTTCACTGCTGTACCAATAACAAAACTATTTTTTTGAATGAATAAATGAGAGAAACGCACAATCTTCTTGGTGTTTACAGTGGCCAGCATAGTCTCAACGCAAATGAGCTCCTGTGTTCCTACTGCTCCTTAGTCAATGGGAGGGGAGAGGTCAAGTACAAAAGCCACTGGGATCTACCAGACTCTATTGTCATCTAGTTGGCAGAAGCAGCAATCACAGTTGTACGAGATGCAAACTGATGCCCTAACCGGTTTGCGCAGTGGATAGAGCGTTGGCCTTCGGACTGAAGGATCCCAGATTCCGGTGGTCAAGGACAAGTACCTTGGTTGCGGGCACATCCCCAGTGGGGTGTGTGTGTGTGTGCAGGAGGCAGCTGATTGATGTTTCTCTCTATCGCTTTTCCTTCCTCTGTAAAAAAAAAAAAAAAAAAAAATCAATCAATAAAAATAAATCAATAAAATATATTTTTTTAAAAAGAGGCAAACTGGGTAGGCAGTACTGAATTGGACTGGATGCTGATGCAACTTCTGTGTTGGCGTGAAGTGCTGCCTGCTCTGGGTGGACAGGTAGTTGTCCATCCTCTCTGTTATAAAAGGGACACAGAGGGTAGTCAGTTCAGATAAACCTGATCCATCTGCTCAGGGCAGCCTGACCCTATCTGTTTGGAAAAGGGTCGGAGTGACTTAGGCAGGCGAGGCTAGCTTGTGCTGGTTTGCAGGCTGTGACTGTGACCCTTCAGTCCCGGCTGCTCTCATTCCCTTTTCACCTCCTTTACTTTAAATTCACCTAACACCTTCACCTTCATAAGCCCTAAGCAATTAACTTTCCTAGCGAATCTACATCCTAAACCTCTCTCTGCATCACTTCTTTCCTGTGGTTATGAAGCCCCCTTTTGATGACATAATTGCCCATCATTTCACTGTCTCTTCACCTAGTTCGCACGGTGCTGAGGGTCACCTAGAGTCCCGTGTGGTTGACCAAGAAGCATCCCACCACAAACGCCTCTGACTAGCGCTTCCATTTGGTTCCTGGAGAGTCAGCGCGAACTGCAACCATCCTCAGTTTTTAGAAGCGGCTTCCGCGAGTCCCCAGAAGAGGCACGGGTCGCGCGGGGGGGTGCCTCTTCGGACTCGCAGGAAGTTGTGTCGGTGTCCCATACCTGCCGCACATCGGGTCGCTAGGGCAGAAACGAAAAGCAAGCTGCCGCCCCGCCGCCGCCGCCGCCGCGACCTGCCGGAGCCCAGCTCCCCGCGCACCCCGACGGGGCCAGCGGGGGGCTCTCGCGCGGCAGACACGCGCGGAAGGGGGCGGGGCCGCCGCGGGCGGTGGGCGGGGCCTTCTGGCCGCCGGGCCACCAATGAAATCCGGAGCCGGCGCGGGCCGTGCGCGTGACGCTGCGTAGCGGGCCCCGAGGCTGGGGGCGGAGGGGCCGGCGGTCGGGGCGCTTTTTCTCCGTCTGCGGCTGGGCTGGCGGCGTCTCCGGCCTCGGACACCCTGAGCCGACCTTCCTGCCAACCTTCCTGTCGGCCGCGCTCCGACGACCTCCCGGGACTGCCTTCCGTGCCGAGGTCCCCCGTTGCCGGGCTCCGGCCCCAGGTAATGAACGCCTTTGCGCCCGATCCTCACTTCCCGCCCGGGTCCACCCACCCCGGCCGGCCGAGGGGCAGGGGTTTGGAGGCGGCGGCTGCAGCCCCGGCCCCGCGGGTCTGGCCCGGCCCCGGGGTGGGGGGCGGAGGAGGAGGAGGCGGCGGCTCCTCGAGTCCCGGGGAGTTGGGGTGATGGAGAGGGCGGGAAAGTTACCCTCGGGCCCCCAGCTTTGGAGATGGCTTTGGGGTCCCACCCTTGCTGGGGCATCTCTCAAGTCAGCAGTCAAGAAAGTTATCACGTAGAAGACATTTTATTCCTTAAACCAGAAATGCACTCAAGAAGTCAGCTTCTAGTTGATTGAGGGGGAGGGGAGAACCCCAAAACAAAAAACATGTGCGAAGGGATGGATGACATTTCAATACATCTAAATTTGCCTGCCTCGACGCCAAAGCCTTCAATTAAGCTCATAATGTAGTCTTAAACATTATAATGTAAATAAGTTTCTGTGGCTCTTACTACTAACAGCCACGCGACGTAAGTGACATGTCTATTTAGAACTTATTTGTAAGGAAAAAAAACAACTAGAAACTCTATAGTCTGTATGTTTATGTCGAGTACATTTATTGGCCACTTCTTAATAATGAAGTGGCTGCCATCTGTTTAAAACTACTTATTTTATTTTATTTTATTTTATTTTTCAGAGTACTTGACTTTCTCTTGACATAGAATTAAACTTGAAACCTTTTTCTCCCTCCCCCTTGCTATAATTTAGACGGTTTGGAGGAGTGACTTGTTAGGGAAATGATGTGTTGTTGTCTAGACATGAGAATGGACTTTGGAAGGAGCTTGGAGACATTCAAGAGTAATCACCTAATAAAAAAAAGTAATCATTTAAAAATACATGTGTCTCAATGCATCACACTCATAGAACTCTCAAAGATTTCCCATGTGTCACTAGCATCAAGACCAAATTACTGCCGCCACTCTCCCTATCTCCGGGTGATTTGGGGCCACTTTTCTTTTGGCTCTCTGAGCTCAAGCCCCAGGGGTTTCATTTTTGTGGTTAAGAAAGCCTCTTTCTCTTTAAGATCTCCACCTCTTAGGCACTCTTCTCTCCCATCCTCCCAACTGCTCCTATGTATCCTTCATTATCAGCCCAGATGATCACTCAGAGAATGGGACCTGTCCTGGTGATGTTCTCCCAGCACTCCGTTTTCCTCCGCTGCAGTCAGTGACCATGGTAGTAAGCTGCATTATTATTAATTAGATGCTTTGTTTCCTCTACTGGCATGTACATTTCATGAACGCTAACTAGTCCATCTTATTTATGTCTTCATTTTCTAGAGTCTGGCCCAGCACCTGGCACAGAGAATGAATGAATGAGTTGGAGGACAGAGGAAGGAACTTTTTTTTTTTTAAATTAAATTATTATCTGTGTACATATAGAGGAAGGAACTTTTAAATAGGAAATAATTAAGTAGGGTAGAGTGCCAGTTCCCTTTGGAAAGGAAGTGGAAAATGCTTTTAATAAACTTACTTTTGGAATTTATCCCATAAGATTAGTAAATATGGTCACCATTCAGATGTTCTTTAGATTTGCTAATTGACTTAGTGACCTAATTCTTTGATATGTAAATATTATGGAATTGCATTGAGCAAATCTATGTTTTGGATTGTAAATTTATCCCACAATTGTTTCTCCCCTCTGTCCCACACTCCTTCCCCCACTGAAGCCGGGTGTGACATAGCAAAGTTCTACGCTGAGAGTAGGTGCTCAATATTTATTTGTTTTATTGATTTATATAGGTTCTTTTGCAAGCTTTATTTATAGGAACACTATAGGCAGGCTAAAGTTGGCACTTAACTTTTAACTTGGTTCATTTGTTTCTCAAATCAATTCTTTTTGTTTTGGCTTTTGTTAAACAGAAAACCACCAGTCCGATATGGCAACATTTTTGCTGAAAGCCCCTGATCCCAAATCTAGATTTAATACCTGATCTGACTGCAGTTTTGATCTCTCCCAGAGATATCATCTTATTCTACCTGATAAGACCCCTTCCTTCCCCTACAGGAAGGTATCCTTGCCTGAAATAATCCACTCTTAACTTCTTAGTACAACTTATCAGAGTACCCTTCTAGTTGCTAATGAGATGCTGCCCGATTGAATCGCTCAATAAAAACAATTAGATCTTCAGATTTACTCAGCTGAATTTTAATACTTTTTTTAATTTTTTAAAAAAGACGATCAGAAATGAATACAATAACTGAAATGAAAACTACATTAAGTGGAATCAACAGCAGATTGTTAACACTTTATTAAGCCAAATTAGATGCTATTAAACTGAATATTACAAAACCAATGCATAGATTAGATTCTTAAGAGATAATTGTTTAATCAGTGTGCTGTATTTTAAAATAGTTATCTGATCAGCTTTATGTCATCTTGGATATAAATGTTTCCACTGCTACTTACTGGCTTTGTGACTTTGAACAAGTTTCATGGCATTTCTAAATCTTTTGTGTCTTTTAAAATGGAAATGTTAAATGAGATATGTGTTGTATTGGACCTGGTGTCAAGCTCAGTGAGTGTTATTATCTTAGTGAAAATTGTTGCCTGGTGTCTTCATTGCTGGATCTCTTGCAAGAGTAGTCTTATGATCAGTGTTTTCACTTCCTCAGCTCATTTTGCAACCCAGTCCAATACATTTCTTTGTCCTTCCTGAAACTAGCTGTAGAAGTAAATCACAGCTATTATTGTCCCTAAATTGTGAAATATTACCATCTCTTTTTTTCTCCATTTAAAATATTTATTGATTTTGCTTTTTAATACATTTATTGAGAGGAAGAAGGATAGAGAGTGAGAAACATCAATCAGCTTTCTCCTGTACACTCCCCACATGTACATGCCCATGACGGGAATCGAACCTGGGACCCTTCAGTTCGCAGGCCAACCCTCTATCCACTGAGCCAAACTGGTTAGGGCTAAAATATTTATTGATTTTAGAGAGAGGATAGAAGGGAAGGAGAAAGGGAGAAAGGGAGAAAGGGAGAAAGGGAGAAAGGGAAAGAGAGAGAGAGAGAGAGAGAGAGAGAGAGAGAGAGAGAGAGAGAGAGAGAGGAAGAGAAGAGAAGAGAAAAAACTTGGATTTGTTGTTCCATTTATTCATGCATTTATTAGATGCTTCTTGTATGTGCTCTGACCAGAGATTGAACCTGCAACCTTAAGAGTATCGGGACAATGCTATAACCAACTGAGTTACCTGGTTGGGGCCTCCATTTTTTGGTCCTTCTTAAATTTTCCTTGATAGTGGCCATAGATTACATCTTGAATTGTTATTGGGGGAATTACTTAACCACCTATAAAATGGGGTATTTATTAGTACCTGCCTACCTGCATAGGTGGCTGTGAGAACTAAATGAACCATAGTGTAAAGTTAATATTAGCTTTATTATTTCCTAAGTAACATTTTTGACTTATGGTCTCCCTGGGGGATCTCCCGTCTGTGCCTTGGCCTCAGCTGCTGCCTGTATATACTGATGAGTCCCAGATTTCCATCTTCATTCTCAACTTGTGTTTTCATCTGCCTGTTGGTCATCATCACTTGGCTGACCCACACCCACATCATATTAAACTTGTCTATTCCTTTCTCTTCCAAAGTTGCTGAGTTAGAAAACGCACTTGGGATCTGTATTTACAACTGCCTTCTGGATATAGCCATCTGACTATCTCATAGATCTTCAGATTAATGTTTGTAAATTTACCTCCCTTATCTCTTCATTTGTTCACTTAGTAAACTCATGTCATTTGATCCTTACATCATTTTTTGTGTGAGCTCTGTTCTCCCTGTCCATATCTCCTTTCATAGCACAGCTGTCATATTGTCACCTGAGTTATCTTACTAAACGACAAATGATCAGCTTCTTGTTTGTGTGCTAAGTTCCAGACTGCTTGGAATGGCCTCTTACAGCCCTGTGACTTTTATTGTTGCCCTTCTGCTTTCTCTGTGCTCAGCTTTATTCCTTCTCTTCCTTTAAGATTTAAACTAAATTGCACTTTCTTCAGAAAACCTTTTCTAATCGCCCTAAGATCAATTGGCCACCAGGCTGAACTGCCTTCATACTATATGATATCTCAACTACTGTTCTGTAACGCCATGAGGTGTTATAATTACATTTTAATGACTTTTGCCCGCTGGATTTTCACTTCTGGAGGGTAACAGACTATTGTGGTAATCTGTGTATCCTAGGGCTTGGCACATACCTCAATAAAATGTTTGAAATAATGTTTTTAGGCAAATTGCCTTGCCTTCTGTACTTAAACTGTCACAGCCTTTTAAAGATTGTCTAGGTCATTAAAAACATGAACACAGTCTGTACTTGTTCATGTTTTTCATAGTGTGCTCTCTTTCCATCCTATTTGATGCCTGGCAAACTTCTATTTTCTTCTTTTGAACTCTGGCTCTAATGCTATTGATACTTCCTCCAGACTTCCTAAGTAGTTATCCCTTCTCTTGACACATTGTGTGTGTGTGTGTGTGTGTGTGTGTGTGTGTGTGTGTGTACACAATGTAATGGGGTAGACCTCTGTTATTACATGTTCATCTAACATCATTGTAGAAAGAGGTGCTTAATATACATGAATTTTATTTTCAGATAATTGATTGGCACATACCTTTTAAATGTCAGAACTTAAGAAAGATTTTTAGTCTAAATTGCCTTGCCTTCTATTTTTAAACTACCATAGCCTTTTAAAGATGTGCCAAGGTCACTAAAGCATGAGCTTCAGCGAAGGTCTGCTTTGATACAATGACGTATGAGGGAATGCTTAGGAAACATAACTCCTTTGATCACACAAAAAACAAAACATAAAACTTCTACTTGTTCTCTCTCTCTTTTTTTTTTAATGTTGAGTCATACTTTTAAAGTTTTCTTTCTTTACTGTCATTTATAATTTTGCTTCTTGGCAGTCACTACTTTTTTGGTTTTTTTTTGTTTGAAAATGGGGACAGGATTTTGTTACAAAATGTATGGTTATTGTTAGCAGTAAAGAAGATAATGTACACAAAGTTCTTATCAGAGAGAGAAGAAAATAGTAAGTACCCATTAAGAGAACTTACTAACAATTCTGATCATGTTTATTCTAATTATTTGAATTGTTTCAGGCGAACAGGTGCTCAAGTTTGAGAGATTTCCAATGGAGTAAGGGTATGGCATTTGCCAGCAAATTGTTTTTCAGAGTCTCTTAGTAACCTAAGGTTAGAATTGGGTCCTGCATGGCAAATGTTGATGAATAGCCTTAAGTTCTAGAACAGATCATTTTTATATATATCCTTACAACTTAAATCCCAAACTAGGTAAATATCCTCATTGACCTACTTATATAACATCCTTATATTTATCATTTAATATTAATGGGTAAAGTTAGAAAGAAAAGGGAACATCAATTCCAGCTGTTATACTATCCTATTAATGATTGTATCATGAACATGTGAAGCACAATTGTTTTATTTTCTTAATGTATGTGGAAATGCTAGGCACCCATTTATTCATTCAACAAATGAGTAGATGTATTCCAGGTGTAGTTCTAGATACTTAGGTAAAATGGTGAACTAGACAAAATTCTACTTTTCATGGGGATGATAGTCTTGTGGGGTAGATGGATAATAAGTGCTATAATGTATTGGGTAATAAGTGCTTTGAAGAAAAAGCAAGGTAACGAATAAGAGTAACAGAGTGTAAGAGTGTTTATTTTAGTTGATGGGGCATTGGAGCAGAGAACTTGAATGAAGTGAAGGAGAAAGCCTCGAGGATTAGCTGTGGGAATGAGCTTGGCTTGCTCAAGAAATAGCGAAAGGCCAAAGTAACTAGAGTAGAGCAAGTGAAAGAATTATAGTAGCAGGTTGAGCGTGCTGGAGGGAGAGGGTAAGAGGTAAGTGGCAGATCACGGAGGAGTTACTAGACAATGATGAGGACTTACAACAACATCCAATGTTTGAAGGATTTGGAGCAGGGAGTGACTTGCTCTGACATCTTTAAAAAGGATTTCCTTGGGTGTTAACGTTAAAAAATAGTACAGAAGGGAGAAATTGGTGAGAGGTTACTATAGTGAGAGATGACAGTGGCTTAGACTGTAGTGAAGGTGGTAGACATGGCGAGTTAGATTAGAATTGGGTTTATATTTTGAAGGCAGAGTAAATTGGACTTGCTGTTGGATTGGATAAGGGAGATGAAAGAATCAAGGATCACTTCCTACCATAGTTTGTTTGTTTTTGATCCAGGCAATGATTAACTGTTAGTCCCATTAACTGAGATGGGGAAGGCAGTAAGAAGAATGGAATTGGAGAGAACATTAGTAATTCAGTTTTGATCATGTTGTGCAATGCCTATGAGACATCTACTTAAAGTAGGCCTTTGGTTATGAGCCTAGAGCTCAGAGAAATGTGGGCTGGTTTGAAAAGGGAATTAAAGAATTTGTGTGATGGTATCAGAGTAAGTGAACTGGTAGTGTTCAGAGGGTTAGATGCTGGAAATCCAAATAGTTATTGATGACAGCAAGTTCTAGGAGAAGGTGTAACAGACAAAGGAACAGCTTGTTGGAGACAAAAAGAGGTCGATATTGAAAGACAGGGTATTGGATGACTCTGTGTACATGGTGATGAAGTGTGGAAGAATTAGTGAGGAGATGGGGAGTGAGTGAGGTGTTCACTTCCTCAGTGAATGAGAGGACTGATCAGGAAGACAGGGCAGATATCAGTTGTGATAATCCGGCTGACCTGGGGAGGAGAGAGGTGACCTGGAGATAATAGGACACCAGGAGGAGAACTCCCCTCCCAGGTGTTGTGTTAAGGTGTTGCGTTAATGGGAGGGCAAGAAAACACTATGGAACACCCCACATAGGATCAGTGTTCCATGTTAGCACTTAGAAACCATGTAGCATTTATTACAGTTTGAATTATGGACTTTGCAACAGCTCAAGTTGTTTGCCTAGCTACTGTCCAGATTGGTTTGCTCTGTGTGTTACGTTAAAAAATAGTACAGAAGGAAGAAATCACCATTTCATTCCGCTCTATTTTAGATGAGGGGTCAAAAGGTCTCTTTCTCCCCCTCACCTGGATGAATGCAGTGTCTGCTCACTGGCCCTTTGCTTGCACTCTTGACCTCATTGTGGTCTGCTCTCCATACAGAGGTCAAAATGATCCATCTTTCTAGAGAAGGAACAATTGAGCTGAGCATTACTATAATTTGCATCTATTTTTATTTTATTTATTTATTTATTTATTTTTGCTGTAACAGCTATACACTGTTAGCTGACACGCATGGCAGGAGGAACTCAGTTTAGACATCATCTTATAATTTTACCATCTACGTGATGTAAGGATTTGGTCAGAATTGAGGCGAGGCGAGCCATTTTAAGTAATAGTTATCCTTCCTAAATCTGTATGTATAACAATAATAAAATGTTAATATTACCTTGAAAACCACATGATGTTTGAGCTGCACTTGAGGAATTAGGTAATTCTAGCACTTTATTTGCCCTCATTTAGTACGTCATAAAGCAAACAAGTAGAATTTGAGGAATAACATGGCTTAATGTTTGTGTCATTTAGCAGACAGGAGGTACGTGTGTAAATATCAGATCACCTAATTCTTTACACTTGGTTGTTAATAAAATGTTGGCACTTTAGTGCATATTATCATACTTTTTTATGATGATACACTGCAGCAGCATTTATATTAATTTTCTAGATGAAGAAACAGATTGAGAGAGTTTGGAAGGTTTACCCAAGAACATAATGAGAAGATGGAGCAAAGACATAAACTACTGTATTCTGTTACCAAATCCTGTGCTTTTCCACTTACAGATCTCACTTCCTGCTAATAGAGGAATTTGAGGCCTGCGGCATTGGTTTAGGCTCTGATAAAAAGGTTTTGTTATGAAGTTAGGATTTTCTTCCTTTGCTCACTTCTAAAATAAGTAGGTGGAATTATGGCATTGTGATGGTGCAAACTTAGGACTGCTGTTTTAGCTTTAGGTGAGGCTGATGGTTCCTAATTTCATGACAAAGGTCTTTTTCTACAGGGTATCCAAGCTTAACTTTTTTTTGGTCTATCAGACATCATTTATTTGTCAAACTTGGTTTTGTGTTTTTTTCACCTCTTAATCGGTGCTTTTAATCAGCATGAGAACTGATTTCTCACTGAATTGATAGACTCAGCCAAAAGCAAAGTGACATTATTTTTTTTAGCCTGTATTGTTTGTTTTATGTGACAGATTATAATTTTTTTCATTACTGAAATAGTTAGTTTTTGCATACCTTTAAGAGTCCCAGGGACCCCCTCTCCCCCAATTAAGAGCAGTTGATGTGTAAAGGTGTTAACAGTAAAGATGATGCTTACTGGCTTCCTCCTAGCATATATTTTTCTCTTGATTCTCTCAGAGCATTGTATCCTTTTACTTAGGATAACCCATTTACAGGATAATGGGTTGTGGTATTAACTGATATATCCACTTTCTGTATAATGCATGCCTGCCATGCTGCAGGGACTCCCCACTAGATTTTGGGGATTCAACGTGTAAATACCACGTAATCCCTGTCTTTGAAGAGCTTATGCTAGTGTAAGAGGGAGACAGCATTGCTCTCTGAGTGTAGTAAGTATTATAGTAAGATGTTAGTCACAGTGGGAGCGCCGAGGAATGTGAGATGACTGGTGGTGGTCAGAGGATCCTTAGCAGAGGACCCGGGGTCTGGTGATTACAGGATAGGCTGTGGAATCCGGTAGTTCTGGTTTTGAATCCCAGTTGTGCTATTAGAGAATCATATGATTTAGGGCAAGTTAAATCACTTCCTTAACAATATTTTTCTCATCTGTAAAATGAGGATAATACCTACTTTCTAACTTTGTAAAGACCTGATAAGAAAATGGAGAGGACTCAGCAGTACATGGTAGCTGCTCACTAAGTCAAAGCTGCAGTGGTTACCATTGCTGTTCCTGCTGCTGTGGTTGTGACTCTTACTTTGAAGGGTGAGTAGGGTTAGCTAGATAAAGAAAGGCAGAGGAGAATGGGCTTTCTAGAGACAGGAAAGAGGGTAATAGAAGACATGGTGCCCAAAGACATTTGAGGAATAAGGTAATAATAGTAACTACTTTTAAGATTATATTGAAACTAAAATACGTCATACATGTATAATAAAGCATATAAGCACTCAAAAGTAGAGTCAGTTTTTAATCCACTTTTCTCCCTGTGTAGTTCCTTTTTTAAATATCTGGGTTCTTTTTGCATTTCTCAATCTCTATTGTTTCCTTCCCTGGTTTATTTTCTACTTCTTGATGTGTTACCTCAAGATGTGTAGGACATCTTTCAAAGTTTAATTGTCTGCTCTCACTTCTCTGATCTTTTCTGTTGGAGAGCTAGAAGCTCTCCTGGCTTCCTCTGTCACTGTCACACAAATGCCTTTCAGCTGAGTCAGTTGCGCTTACCTCTTTCTTAGATTCCTCTCAATTAGATCTAATTGGTCTCCTAAAATTTCTACTTGACACATTCATCTACCCTTCCAAAATTGTTTCATTTGTTCAATTTCAGAAAATATTGGAAGGGAACTGATCTACATTTGTCAGATTTTTACTTTGTCAAGCAGTGATATTTAAGAAAAAATTCAAACTCCCATGTACTACATTTCATACAGAAAAGAACAATTTAACCTAAAAGTTTAGAAAGATGTTAATCTTAGAATTAAAAAATATGTAGCTGTAAATCTAATGTGGTGAGTACTTCATTGTTTTTTTCTTTTTGCTTCAGATGAATGAAAATGTAATATATAATAAACACTGCTTTGGAGTAAGCCTTATTCTGTCTTGACATCGATCTGTCCAAAATTTGACTTTGATCGTATTTTTTTCAGTGCTTAAAATGGCTCACCACTGCCTAACAGAAAAGGAAAAAAAATTCCTCATTTCTTTACACTTTGATTCCAGCTCTCTTTTCTAGTCTTTCCTCTTGTCATATTTCTCTTTTGTCAACTTAAAATTGAAATAGTGTTGTTTGAATTGGACTTGGATTCAAATATGACCCTGTCATTATCTGTGTGGTCTCCACAGGTTACTGTAATGAGAAGGAGGAAAGCAGCCCTTGGCACTTGGGAGCTGCACGGGGGCTGCCAGCTAGGCCTCGGTGATGCTGCAAGATAGCCCGGTGCTTAAAGCTAGTTCTGGGTACTCCGTTGAAAACAGTTTCACTGACCGTCAGCATCAGAAAAGGCATTCTGTGCCACGATGGGTCAAGACAAAAACAAGTCCATGCCATCATCATGTCTGAACACAAACAAAACTTGATCATTGTCCAAGTCACAACATTTCCAGCATCCCTCCCTAGAGTAACATTAGGGTTTCTGCTTTATCAAGTCCAGCTTTTTATCTTCCTTCTAGGGAGCCTTCCCATGGAGATTTCTTGGGAAACCCAGTCATAGCATTGTCTTGGCTTTCATCCAAGCAACAGTGAACCTCTGCTTATTTATATTCTCACCCAAAATCACCTAGCCAAGTTCCAAATCCTAAGTAAGTCAGTTCTAATGCTCCCGTACTGAGTCACCCCACTGTTTCCCTTGGTGTGTGTTCCCAATAAACCCATGTTGTGCAACTGGTGTGGGGGTGGAAGGTATTGACAATAACTACTTTGAGCCTTACTTTTAAAAAATTATTTGAAGTAGCATTTTAAAAAATATATTTTATTGGTTTTTTTAAGAGAGAGAAAGGGAGAGAGATAGAGAGTTAGAAACATTGATGAGAGAGAAACATCCATCAGCTGCCTCCTGCACACTCCCTACTGGGTATGTGCCCACAACCAAGGTACATGCCCTTGACCGGAATCGAACCTGGGACCCTTGAGTCCGCAGGCCCGATGCTCTATCCACTGAGCTAAACCAGTTAGGGTGAGTCTTATTTTTTTTCTCACATGGAAACTAGGAGTAACACCATCCGTTTTGCAGAGTTGTTATGAAGATTAGATGGGAAAACAGAAAGCACATAGCAGAGTCCTTGCGCTTTGTAGATACTCCACAAAAACTTGTTTCTTGTCCTCTTGTAATGTGGACTGTTGGGATCTCTTGAACAGGGCTCCTTTCTTACCCCTGAGAGCCCTGTTCTCCTTCAAGATACCTTCTATTCCATGAAACCTTTACATGATTTTTTACACACTTATGCCTTGTCCAATTAAAATGTTCTTTAAGAATGAGGGCTATGTTTAAATAAGAGCCATTGAAACTAGTCAGTTACTTTAACGGGGCTAATTTCTTCACACTTGTTATAGTATCTTATACTCAGAAAATGCTTAAAAATGATCAAAGTAAAACGGAAGGGAGAGAATATATCATTCTTTTACCGCTATATATCGTGATATTGTGAAATTTGCCTAAACCAGATACTTGGTTCAAAACTGTTTGCATCTTCTTTCCTAGATAACACCATGGTGGGCGAGGAGATGTCTCTAAGAAAACGGCTGTCAAAGTCCAGTGACGGTCCTGAAGAAAAGGAAGACCAGGGAAACCCTGCAAAGCAGGCCCCAGAAACACCTAGTAATGGTGAGGCTTTTCATTTGTTTTTGAGGTGAATTAATGAAAGAGAGCAGATTTGTGTTCTAGAGCACTGAGCCATCTCTTTAGCTCTCTTTATTATACATGGATTTGCTGGCAGGCACTGCAAAGATGTAGAAGGGAAAACTCTACTGAGAATGTAAAGAAACACCAATTTAATTGTTGGTCACAGTCACCTTAGATACTACCGGTGACATGGCACATCTCATAGAGGTGAGCTTTACTGATATAAATGGAGTTTGCAATGTATACTCTAATGTAGGATTTATATTACATAGTGTTTTATGTAATGAATACATTAGAAAACAAGCTCTTAATTTCCAGTGACTATTTTTTGGGTATCTACCGTGTTTTAGACACCATTCATCCATTTATTCATTTCTTCAACCACCTAACCTACCAATAATGATTGGTGCCCTGCTAGGTGCTTGAGGCTTACAGTAGTGATCAGTCCTCATGGAGCTCTGAGTTAAATGAATAAGTAACCCTCCATCTGCAATGAACATAATTGGATTATTATGAATAAGTACTAGTGATTACTCTCTGAACAGATGTAATGAGTCTGAAAGTAATAACCAGGATAACTAACCTAGTTCACTACCGGGCTATACATCTTAGGAGAGGTAGAGAGATTAGGAAGTTTTATTCTTATATTCAAGTCTGTTTAGCACATGAATACAAAGATAAGTATGACATAATACTTATTAAGGTCAAGGTTTATACTTAAGATGGATAGCTCCAACTGATGTCATTTATTGCATCAGGGTATTTGTTTTTGCAATGACATTTGTATAGGTTTCATTTCAACAAGGATTTGAAAGTCTGAGGCTTGTTTGGTTAACAAATAGAAGTGAAACTTTGAGACAAGTTCTCTGGCATCATGAACTTCTTAAATAAAGAAACATTCATTTGCTTTTCCCAGTTAAATTTAATTGTAAGTATGAGCAGCTGGATCCCCAAAATGTTTCAGCTTACATTTGCATAATGAACTTTATTGATTGCTGTATTTTTAATTAGCTACTTATGAAATATTTGTATTGCATATGGGCTAGCTTTAGTGTGATAGAAAATTGAGCCATTCCACTTTCATAATTTAGGGACTGGGTGATCATCCATTAGGGACTGGGTGATCATCCATTTTATTTGTCTTAGATACAGAAAAATTACTTTTTATTGAAACTTTATGTCCCAATATAAAAATGTGTTTAAATTACTCTAATTTTTACATATTTCAGTACTCTCAATTGTTAGTTAATATTTTCAGTACTCTCCATTGTTTACTTAATATTAAGTTTTAATTATTCCAGGTTTTAGTATATTAAAAATTAAATTTTTAGCTTACTAGTAAATTAAGTATGACCTCCTTCTTGGTTTAATGTTAAGTAATGCTTATCTGAAATTAAGATTGTGTTTCTCTAGTTATTTAAATATTTGGTCACTTTGGGGAATAAGCAGGTAGGTAAAAATGTGGTCTTTGAGTTTTAAGGACTTAAAAGACACCATGCTATGCCACTCCATGGGGCCTACCAACCAATACCCAGAACATCTGCACTATCCAGTAGCTTATTAGAAACATCCCAGCTCACATTTACTGAATAAAATTTCATTTTAATAACATTTCCAGACAATTCATATGCATAAAGTTAGAGACATGCATCTTACTGGCAGTTTTCAATTGGGGTATTTATTAAAGTCTGGGCCTTTCAGAGAAACAAAACCGATCGGATATATGTAGATACATAGACAGATTTATTGTGAGAGATTGCCTCAGATGGAAGCTGAGCAGTCCCACAATCTTCTGTCTACATCAGGGGATCCAGTGCTGTAGGTCTAGTCTAAACGTTAAGTTCGAAAAGTTCTGAGAATCAAAGAAACAGGAGCAGCATTGTCCCAGGGCAAGTCAAGCAAGAAGAGCCTACGTGTCCTTCCTTTGCCTTTTATTCTGTTCAAGCTCTCCAGCATTGGAGAGGGTATTCTTCATTAAGTCCACTGATTCAACTGCTTCTCTCTTCTGGAAACACCCAGACATAATGTTTTACCAGCTCTCTGGGCTTCCCTTAGCCCAGTCAAATTGACATACAAAGTTAACCATCCACTTGCTTCTCCACAGCTTTGCTCCCTTCTGCAGCATTTGGCTTCTTTCTATGCTGTTTTCAGTCTTTGCTCTGGCCTGGATATGCAAATTAAACACTATCTTGGTTGGGTTAATTTGCATACTTGCCCTGATTGGCTGGTGGGCATAGCAAAGTTGTGGTCAATTTGCATGTTTCTCTTTTATTAGGTAGGATAACAACCATTAACAGGTATATTGTATGCCAGGTACCATTTTAAGTGTTTTACAAGCGTTAACTCAGTTAATATACTATAATTCTATTCAAGTTCAGTGTTTTTTTTGTGTGTGTGTATATTTGAACATAAAGGACATATTTTATAACATACTAGAGGCCTGGTGCATGAAATTTATGCATGGGGGTGGGAGTATGTGTCCCTCAGCCCAGCCTGCACCCTCTCCAATCTGGGATCCTTCTCAAAATCCAGGACTGCTGGCTTCCAACCGTTCACCTGACTGCCTGTCTGATTGCCACTAAACACTTCTGCCTGCTAGTCTGATTACCCCTAACCACTCCCCTGCCAACCTGATTGACACCTAACTGTTCCCCTGCTGGCCCGATTGCCCCTAACTGCCCTCCCCTGCCAGCCTGGTCACCTCTAACTGCTCTTCCCTGCTGGCCTGGGCGCCCTCCCCCCCCCAACTGTCCTCCCCTACAGGTCTAGTCCCCTTCAACTGCCCTCCCCTGCTGGCCTGATCACCCACAACTGCCCTTTCCTGCCGGCCATCTTGTGGTGGCCATCTTGTGTCCATATGGGGCAGCCATCTTTAGGGGTGGCTATCTTATGTGTTGAAGTGATGGTCAATTTGCATATTATTCTTTTATTAGATAGGATTTTTTATGTCTATCAGCATTTTGTAATATATTTTGAAAATCCATTGGCACAAAAATGAAAAAAAAAATCAGTTATTTTGTAATCTTGCCCCTTTATCCATTATATGCATCTAATCATAAAACTGACCAGTCAACATTGAGCCTTTATCTACTGAATAGGTTGAGGGTACATTCCCTCCCACCCCCTTAGGATAAAGGCAAAAGCATGTTTGTTTTAGCAAAAGTAGGTATGCTAAAGTCCAATTGACTGTGATTTTTTCCTTGGATACATTCCAAGAAAATTGTTTTTAGGTCAAAGGGAATGTATATTATATGATTATTTTGGTAGAGATTGCCAAATATGTCCTCTGGAAATATTGCACTCACAGTGGCAATATGGGAGTACCTGTTACTTCAAACTTTTTTCAGTCAGGGATGATGTAATCTTTTGAGTAAATTATGTGGTATTCTGAGAGATGAAAAATTTTACTAACTGGAAAAATGCTACTGCCTACATAGTGGATGACTTATAGCCTGTCAGTGCTTAGATTTCCTCTTGCAGAACAAAGCAGGGCAAATGTGAAGGCACCGTTTACAATATATAACACTTGATTCACTCAGGTGTTATTTTATCTCCTCATTGATGGTGCTGCAGCTCTCTGTCCCAGATCCTTAGGTAGCTTTACAGTTCTCTGCTATATACTACATAATAAATCAACTAAGAATTAAAGTCTACATGAGATAAATTTTTTTACATGAAATCTCTTAATATTTCTACCAGACATTCTCTCTTTGAATTTAAAAATGGGATCATATGATGTTATAAAAGTTTAATGATAATAAGGCTAATTCTCTTATTGCATATACAGGGTTGGCAAAAGTAGATGTACAGTTATTTGTATGGAAAGAGACACACAGGTTATGATTATTGCAGTAGTTTTATTAACTCTATTTTGCATATTCATAACTGTAAACCTAGTTTTGTTCAGCTATGTGTGGGTAACGCACACAGTTGATACAGGTGTGTGATAAAAGAAAAATAAACCAAAGTTAACTTTGATTGAGTAATATAGTTTCTGGATTTATTTTGATTACAGTGTAGAAATCTGTTTTTAGTTTTGAAAAAGTTATAAACCAATTGTGATTGGTATTTCCATTTATTGCTTTTGTAGATTATTCATATTACCCATTTAAAATCTCATTCTATTGTCCTCATGCTAAATACTGGGGCTATTTTCTCTTCATAATCCTAATTCAAAAAATGCAAGATATTTTGGTTTCCTTAAAAATTTGCTGAAATATGCTAATACATTTTTAAGTTTTAAAGTAATATATACTATTTTAAAAAATGCAAGCATCATAGAAAGTCATTAAGTAATAATTCTCCTTAATTAGTCATCTTTTGTTTCTTTTCCTATATGTGGCATTGTGTTTGGAATATTTTCTGCAATTTGCTTATTCTAAACTTAGTAATTCTTAGACATCTTTTTATTCAGGATGTGATATAAGTGTAATTCTTTTAAAAGTATCTGTGTAGTATTTCTGTTGCACAAATGCTTGGTAATTTATTTAACTTATTTCTATGGATGGGCATTTAAATTATTTCCAAGGTTTCAGTATTATAATAGTGCTGTATAGAAGATCTTTGAAACAGTATTATTGCTTACTTGTGCTAGTGTACTAGTACTTGTAGGATACATTCTTAAAAGTGAAATTGCTGAGTCAAAGAGTGTTTGCATTTAAAATTAAGATGTTTCTTAATTTACTTTTTAAAATGTTATACCAGTTTATATTCTCATCTATATTGTTGCCCCATATTCTATATCTTGTTTCCAGTCACAATCCTGATATGCCAAGGTTTGGTCTTTTTTAAAACTTGCAATTTGATGGGAACAAAACACATAGCATAAGTTTGTTCTCATAAAAATAAGTGAGGTAGAGAACTTTTAAAATATACTTATTGACTATGTATTTCTTTCTTTAAAAGCTCTGATCATGTCCTTTGCCCATTTTTGTACCCTATCTGGTGACTATTATTTTTTCTTTCTTTTTTTTAAGAGCTCTTTCTTTATTAAGGAAATTAATCCTCTGATTATTATATATTTTGAATATTTTTTAACTTGCTCTATGATTTTTTTACTTTTCTTATGGTGTGCCTTGCCACATTTAGTTTTTATGTAATCATGTATTTTATTGCTTTTAGATTTCTTGTCATGTAAGAAAGACAAATTTTTTACTTAGTGCTTTTCGGATTCAAATATTTGGTCCATTTGAAATTTATTTTTAATAATAAGTGTTAGAGATCTCTAATATAGTTTTTCAAAATGACTAGCTAAATTGTTTCAATGTTATCTATTAACTCTTCTTTTCTGTATGAATATTTGTATACTGACTCTTGTTTCTAGTTCCGAATCCATTTATTTATGGTCATGCAGACATGTGATTAGTTGAGATTTTGAGATCAGTGGAGCAATAAAAGGTGATAGACTATAATTATTTTTTCTCCCTTTTTTTTTTTTTTTTTTAAAGATAATATCTTTCAAGGAATAGTTCTAAATCCAATAGTTCTTTATCTGGACATAAAAGTACTTTCCACATGACTCTTGGATTACTCATATTTTTGGAAGGCTAGGCAAGGCCGGGATGACCTTCTTCTAAGGAAGCAATTTTCAACATTTTTCATAGCACAGCACAAATTAAGTAATTACTATTACTTAATTAGATAAGATTCTGCAGCACACTAAAAATATATTTTTTGCTAATCTGACAAAAAAAATGGATGTAATTTTTATTCATTCATACTAGATGATTACTGTTGTGCTGGCTGTTGTCATTTTTTTTTTTTTTAATTTAAAAATTTAAGGGAAAAGAGGTCAGTACCTCTGATTAAATAGACAGGAATTGAATGTTTTAAAAATTCAATACCTGCAGCACACTTTAAAAATCGCTGTTCTAAAGTATACTTATTGAGAGTTTTTAAGAAAATGATTAGGATTTTAAAATGAGTTTGAACTTCTAGCCAGTAAAAATCTGTTAGTGCCTATGCACTAGCTAATTCTGTACTTGTACAAGGAGAAAAAAAAGAATATATTTGCTAAAATAACTGAGACAAAGAAGTGGATATTAGTCACTGCTTAGTACTCTTGAGTCATCTTTCGGAATTTAGTCACTATAGGCCTTGATTGTTTTTATTTTTAACTTTTTTATGATGCACAATGCATGACTAGGGCACAGAAGACCCCTAGTTTTACTTCTTTGTTCAGTTATTTACTGGCCATGTGACTTGTGGTCAAGTTGTTTAATTTTTTTGATTCTTAGTTTCTTCATATTTAAAAATAGATATGAAACCAATTTTTCTTGCTTATCTACTGGGTTGTTACAAAGAATAAATGAGATGGTGCATGATAAATAGTTCATAAATATTGGCATTTGTAACAGGTTTAATGAGGATGAAGATTTAGAAATTTGGGCTCCATAGTAACCCCTGAAAGAGAAGAGTTGCAGAAATAGGTTGGGAATGAATAGCTAGTGAGAAAGTGAAGATGGGAAGTGTAAACCACTTTGCTAGTGTTATCAGAGAATTGCAGGGTTGGAATTTCTTTGTTGCTAGTGAGAGTAGGGTTCTTGGGATGCTGCTGGAATAAGAATTTCCAGAGGTCCCCTCGGAAGGATGAGATGTGGTAGAAAGCTTTATTTGTATGGATTTATATTCCTCGGTTTCTAAAGTCCCAGTTTCTTTGAACCAGTCCTGGAAAAAATGCGGGGCAGCTGGGGATCCAGCAGAGCTGAAAGCAAAGCCATTCTATTATTTCTTCAAGAATTATTAAAAAATGTTTAACGAGAGCTTATTTAATATATGCATATGTACATTATTAATTTCAGAGAGGAAGGGAGAGGGAGAGAGAGAGAAGCATCAATATTGAGATAGAGAATCATTGATCAGCTGCCTTCGTGCCCTGACTGGAAATCAATCTGTGACGTACTGGTTCATAGGTTGATGCTCAATCACTGAGCCATGCTAACTGGGTAATACTTGTGTGTTTTTTATTATGGCCATCCTAGTGCATAGGAAATGAAATTTCATTGTGGTTTTGATTTGCATTTCCCTGATGACCAGTGATGTTGAACATTTTTTCAAGTGGTATTGGCCGTTTCTATATCTTTCTTGGAAAAATGTCTGATCAGATACATTGCCTATGTTTAAATTGGATTATTTGTCTTTATATTTGACTTGTAAGTATTCTTTAATATTGTGGCTGCAAGATCCTGATTATATTTGCAACCCCTTCCCCCACCCACCCATTCTGCAGCTTGTCTTTTTATTTTCTTCATAGTGCCCTGAATTTTGCAGGAAAAAAAAAAAAATTTTGCTTTTTTAAATATTAAAGTCCAATTTATCTATTATTTTAAATGTTGTTTGGGTATTTTATTAGTCACAGTTGCAGAATCCACTCAGAGAATCTAATTTCCCATGCAGTCAGAATTGTATATTATTGCATTATATGAATAATATATAGTTGTAATTACTGTGTATACATATAGTTTTGTTTTTTCTACTTAGTATTTTTATGTAGAAAATTTTTATGTATAGATTTCCTTCTGTTTTTATTGCTCGTGCTTCATTTTCAAGAGCTGTCATGTTTTGTGGCAGTACTGTAGTTTACATAGTCATCCTTTCTGTTTGTTTGTTTTTCAACCTAATGATTTAAATAGTGCTGGTGGGGGAAAAAATTGTGCTGGTATTCATCAATTTAAAAGTTACTTTTTTTTTTTTCTTTAGGCCAGGTTGATGTAAAAGAGATAATTGCAAAGAAGAAACAGTTGACAGCAGAGGCAGAGGTAAGTAACTTCCTCTTCCAGAAACAAAAATGTAGAGTGTGCTCTGGCTGCTTTTGCTCAGTGGATAGAGCATCAGCCTGTGGGCTGAAGGGTCCTAGGTTCAATTCGCATCAAGGGCATTTGCCCAGGTTACGGGCTTGATCCCCAGTAGAGGACCTGTAGGAGCAGCCAATCAATGATTCTCTCTCATCATTGATGTTTCTATCTCACTTTCACTCTTCCTTCCTCTCTGAAAAAAAAAAAATATGGAGTGTCATTTTTATTTGGTTTTGTTTTGTTTTTTTTACAATAAGTAACATAAAAGGCTGTTCTGTGGAGTGTCATTTTTAATGATAAAGTCTTTAAAGAATTATTAACCTTCTCATCAGTTGATATTGTCCTTCTGTGGACAACCAGGAGGTCTGCTGCCTTGTCATCCTACGCAAGAACCAGTTTGCTCTTTTCCCTTCTGTCCCATCCGTCACTGTCATTTTTCGGACTTTGACCTGCAAAACTTAGTTTTAGTGAAGCATATTACAGTTGAATTTCTATATGAATGTCTGTGTAGGTACTTTGTGAAAGTAGCAAGGTTCATAGAAATCATAGGCTTCCAGTAAATGATCAATCTGAATCCAGAAGCAGATTCCCTGATAGTGATTAGGGAAAAGATCAACTAAAAAGCAACAACATGGAGCCATTTCACGCTGGGCAATCAGAATTGAGCAGTGCCCTCAGGGAATTCTGGAGAACAAAGAACAATTTTAAAAAATACTGTGTGTGCCTAAATGTAATTTGACTTCAAGGCAGCCTCTCTTTTTTCTGAGATTACTTTAAGAATTTACTGGGAGAGAAACCAAGATGGCGGCATAGGGCAGACACCTGAATGCAGCCTACCACAACAAATTTGAATTTAGAACTGAAAAACAGGGGAGGCGTTGCCCTGAAGCGCCAGACGGCTGGCTGAGAGGAGGCTCTGCCATCTGGGAAGGAGAGAGAAGGCACGCTGAACTTAAGGAATTGTGAAGGTACAGAGAACTGTGTGTGCGAAAAGGCGCTGGCTTAATCCCAGTGCGGAGAGGAAGGGCCGGACCAAGATTGCTGCTGGCTTACTCCCTGCATGCAGAGAGGGCAGGCCGGGCTGAGCTCGCTACTGGCTTACTCCTGGCGCGGAGAGGGCGAACAGCTAACGCGGCTGGCTTTCTTGTCCGAGAGGAAAACAGAATCAGCCTATTGCTCTGATAAACGGCCCCAGACAGGGAGAGGCCAGACTGTCAGGCAGTGGGCAGAGATCTCTTGGAGGTGTGTGAAGCCAGAGGCCATTACTGCGGGACTTGGGGAGGAGCCGAAGGGAAAACAAAGTTTGTCTGCACCAACCCGAGACTGCCCTACCTGTGGCTGAGCACAGAAGCTCTCCCAGAGGCTGGCTTTCTCTAAGGAGGGACTTGCAGGAATCCAAAGCTTGTCTGCGCCTTTACCAAAGAGGTGCGTGCGCGCCTGCAACCAATCTTCCAAAACTCTCCACGAACAGGACTTTTCTAAGGCGAGACTGACAGGGAACCAAAGATTGTCTGCGCCACCCCGAGACCCCGCCCTATTCAAGCAGAGTACGGAAATCCTCCTAGCTGAGACACTGCGGATCCTCACAGCCAATTGGCTTGGAGATCAACGTTTCCCAGTGATACCAACAATAAGCAAGGCTTAACAACAAGACTGCACACACAGCCCACAAAGGGCTACACCAAGACTGTCCACCACAGGTAACTGGGAAGGCTGTGCTACTGGGCTCTACCAGAACACCTAGCACACAAAGCTATTCCATCAAATCAGGGAAACAACTAAAATGCAGACAAGAAGAAGGACACAAAGGAAGGAGATGGAGGAAAAGAAAAGATTGGACATTGAGTTCAAAACTACAGTTATAAGGTTATTCAACAATATCCTAAAAAAGGCCGATAAAATAAATGAGACCTATGAGGATATGAAAAGGGAGCAACTAGAAATAATAAGGGATCAACAAGAAATGAAGAAAACATTGTCTGAAATAAAAAATATTATACAAAGTCCTAAAAACAGACTGGAAGATCGCAAGAATCAAGACAAAGATTTAGAACACAAAGAGCCAGAGGACACTCCTCTGCAGAAGGGAGAAGATAAGAGAATCCAGAAAGTTGAAGATAGTGTAAGAAACCTCTGGGACAATTTCAAGCGAACCAACATCAGAATTATGGGGATTCCAGAAGAGAGAGAGCAAGATACCGAAAGAGTACTAGAAGAAATAGTGACAGAAAACTTCCCCCACCTGGGGAAAGAAATAGACTTACAAGTCCAGGAAGCCCGCAGAACCCCAAACAAAAGGAATCCAAGGAGGACCACACCAAGACATAATTAAAATTCCAAGAGCAAAAGACAAAGAGAATATTAAAAGCAGCAAGAGAAAAGCAGGTAGTGACCTATAAAGGAGCACCCATAAGATTGTCAGCTGATTTCTCAACAGAAACCATGCAGGCCAGTCGGGAATGGCAAGAAATATTCAAGGTGATGAATAACAAGAACCTACAGCCAAAAATAATCTACCCAGCAAAGCTATCACTCAGAATCAAAGGACAGATAAAGAGCTTCACAAATAAAAAAAAGCTAAAAGAGTTCATCACCACCAAACCAGAATTATATGAATTGCTGAAGGAGGTTATTTAGGAAGAGGAAGAAGATAAAGATAAAAATTATGATCAACAAATACGTAGCTATCAACAAGTGAATCTAAAAACCAAGGGAATTTAAAAATCTGATGAACAATATTAACGGGTGAATATAATAGAATCAGAGGTATGGAAGGGGAGTGGACTGATGATTCTCAGGGAAAAGGGGAGTAGGGGTGCGGGAAGAGACTGAACAAAAACTGTGCACCTATGGATGAGGACAATGGGGGATGGGGAAAGGACAGAGGGTGGGGTGGGAACCTGGTGAAGGGGAGCAATTGAGTGGGGGAAGAGGATCACATTTGTAATAATCTGAACAATAAAGATTTATTAAAAAAAAAAAAAAGAATTTACTGGCCAACATGAATATCTAAATATCCAATGCTATAGATGAAATAGCCCTGTTCTTATTTATTAATTTAGTTACATGTGCATGCATGTACATATGCACTGATTTAGAATAACAAATTTAGAAATTTTTATTTTTTAGCATCATGTTTATATGGGGTTCTTGGACCCAGTTCTAACATAGGGGCGTAGGTTCCCTCCATACTAACAAGCACTTCTTGAATGCCAGCAAGGGTGTCTCAAGAATTCAACTAAATTCTGATACTGTCTTCCTGGAAATATATATCAAATTCTGCAGTCAAAGGACTCAGGCCCACCAGACTGCCCTCCCTTTCAGGTGCTGGAAGCTTGAGCTCAGGTTACTTGTGCTTCTGACATCTGGCTGTGGATTGGAAGTTCCAAACCTCTCCTGCAACTCAGAATGCCAGTTGCAAGTCCAGGTTGTCCCCTGTACTTCAGAGGCTATGAATCAGAGGTTCCCTGGGATGATAAATTTGCTAGAATGACATTACGGAGGGAACTCAGGAAAACCAGTTTAATACTAAATTACCAATTCATTACAAAAGATAAGGATCAACAGCCAGATGAAGAGATAAGGGGCGAGGTCCTGAACAAAGGATTATCTGTCCTTAGGGTGCTCGGGGCCTGGCCTGTGGAAGCATCCTGGTTCTGTAGCACGTAGGGCTCACAAGCTGGCTTCCTGAGTTTTTATGGAGGTAGTGATGGGACTGAAAGTTCCTAACCTCTCATCACAGGGCTGGTTCTCCTGGTAACCCAGTTGTCACTCATCTTTATTGGACAATTTCCCCCTAATCTCTAAAGTGAGAATATTGGACTAGCTGTCTCTAAGGTCCCCTTTAGCAATAACATTCTGTGTCATAATTGTGTAGCTAACTTAAATTTCAGCTCCTACTTCACTATTTCCTATTTACAACAGGAAAATAGTGAAGGGAAAGGGTAGTCTGTAGATCTTGTTGGGCAGCTCTTTCAACTCCACAGAACTAGACTTGTTAGATAAAATACGGTCTGCCTAATTAAATTTGAATTTCAGATAGACAACAAATAGTTTTCTAGTCATCATGCAATGTTCGAGACAGTCTGGAAAGGTTACTTGCTGTTTATCAAATTGAACTGGGTGTTCCTATATTTGTAGTTGCTAAAACTCACAACCTACAAAGAATCCTAAAAGTTTATATATGGACATAGAGGAGCTCATAGTAAGGAAAGCAGTGAAGAAGGTTGTCAAGTACTGAGCTTTTTAGTCTGAAGCGAAGAGGAATGAAAGAGGTTATGACATTAATGGGTTGAAACTAGTGGGTTCAACTGATTGAATCTCTGAAGACCACTTCTAGGTCTAAATACTGGTATAAAAAAGTTTTAAGTACTTATTAAAAAAAAAATATGGTGCTATTGAGGTTATGCAACATTGTGTAACCCTGAGCCATGACCTCGTGAAATCCTTAGAATTGTGTTGTAACAAAACTTGAAAGACCTTGGAACAGTTCAAGGAAGTTTAAATGATTAAGTCCCAACCAACTTATGTTAATAGATGAATTAGCTCTGTTTTAACATTGTGTTATTTCAGTTTTTCCTTTTGGTTGCAAAGAACAGTATATTACTTTGGCTTCAATTTAAGCATATTTGATATTAATGTATCTTGTAGAATCCTGGAAGAAGTTGGACATCCAGGCTTTGGAAAGGGAAATAATTTTAAGGCTATTAATTGAGGTATTCCTGAATTTCTCAGTTAGTGAGATTTCCAGTCACTCTCTCCAAGCTCAGAGTTTCAGATTTATGAGAGAGAGAATTGGATTTTGGCGAGAAGGGCAGGACCCATATAATATAGTAAGCCCTGGCCTGGATCCTGGGTGACTGTTCTCACCTTGAGCACAGGTTCCAGAGAAAAGCGAATATGTTGAGGAGGGTAAAGGAAGTGTCTTTACTCTCAGTATTTGTAGAACTTGTATTAACGTACACAATTTTATAGAGGAAATGTTAGTATAATATGAAAATTGAACAGATGAAAAATTACTTCCTCTTCCTACTTAAAAATACATATTTGTTGTAACATATTTCATTTGCTTCTTAAATAGCATTTCAAGTACTGTTGTTTTTCACATTGTTACCTCATGCTAGTGCCCAAACACTAAAAGAGCAAACTGTAATGAGTAAGACGCAGATGCCACGTCTGCAGATGAGGACTTCTCTTCATGGTTTGTCACTTGTTGAGGAACCTCTTCTAAAAATGTTTTGGATAGTGCCAGTCTATTTCTTTTATGAAATAATTGATTTTAGAGAGAGTGGGGAGGGGGGGGGGGGGAACATCAATGGGACCGAGAAATATCAATTGGTTGCCTCCTGTACATACCCCAACCAAGGATCAAACCCACAATCTAAGTATGTGCCCTGACCAGGAATTGAACCCACAACCTTTTTGGTGTACAGGATAATGCTCAAACGAACTGAGCCACCCACCCAGGGCCAGAGTATACATTTTTACTGTGTTTTTTTTTTTTTTTTTTCTCAACTTACTTAAAAAAATTTTTTTTCTTAAGCTTCTGTGTCTTTGAAAGGGTTATTTTTATTCATAAATGCCCCTGCTTTTTTCTCTTTTAAAGATCATTTCAAAATAACCTCTGTTTGGAACAACCCTTTTAGGAGAATTGTTTTTCTAAAATGCAAGTCTGAACATGTACATAACCATATGTTTAAAACATCGGTTTCCAGTTGCTCTTAGGATACATTGAAAATTTTTAAATGGCTTATGTGATGTAGTCTTTAGACCCTGTTTGTCTTTCATCTCTGGTCACTCGTGCGTGTGTGCCTTCACTGTGTGTTCCAACCAGAAGGCCTTTGCCTCAAAGTGGTGGTTCCCCCCATTCTGAGAATCCTAAGTTGTGCACTTCAGCTGCTTATTTTTAAAAAATGAGGTTTCTTTGAGCTCTAAAATACAGTGATTCTATTTAATAGATTACCTATGCACCTGCTTTTCTAGTTTCTAGTTAACTGCCTGTCTTTCATTGTCCTTTTGTCCATTTGTTGTGATGATGAGACAGTCCATGGGTTGGGTGGTATTAATATTAATAGAAGTGAGATTGGGGAGATAAAGTAGAAGCCTATTACTTCAGCCTCCTTTCCAAGTTACTGATATTGGACATTACTTAGATTTATTGTGATCACATTCTGAAGTTCTCATCGAAGCCAGTTCTATGCTACTGGAAGGCTCAGAAAAAGGCAGATGGGAGGGTTTCTTGTGCTGTGTTTTTCTGTGTTTCCTCTTTATTTTCACCAGTGCTATATTTGATAGATGAAAGGAGGAGGCTAAAGAAATTTAATGGTGTCACGGAAGCGTTCTTCCTTGTCTCCCTCTAGCAGCAGCTTCTGTCAACTGTAGTTCCTCAAAGAAGAAAGTCATTAAAATATGGTGGATTTAAATAGCTACCTTTTAATTGTAATAGCACGAAATGGCAGAATTGGCTTAACTGCAGTTTTTATTGTGCATTGTTTTGCTTCTGTCACCAGAGACTAGCTCTGACAAAGTGGGAAGGGGTTGGAGCTACACGTACATATAGAGTGATAACTATGTCAAGTACTGCTCTGTGCGCTTCTTCATGTTTGCATCTTGCTCACCACCATAGTTACTAAATAATAGAAGTAGTCTTTGTTATCCAGATCTGTTTGTCCTTGAGTTCAGATAGTGAGTTGGGATAACCAGGGAAACCCTTATTTATGGGATGACTGTAGAAGAAGAGAAGGGGAAAGTTCTAGAGTACGAGGGGAAAGGAGGGGAATAGGAAGAAAGAGGAAAGAAAAGTATACAATTGACAAGAAGGATGAGGATGAGGTTTTCTTACTATATGACTTGAAGTTTCACGTAGTTTGGAATGTATGCTAAAGGCTCATTTGTGGGCAACTAGTAAATAAGGCACAAGACCTTATGCCATAGGAGTTGACTACTCTATCCAACTTGAGTTGGATGGAATAGGACCTGATTTTAGCAGTTTGTACTGACACTTATAGAACATTCATTATGGTGTTTTTTTCATGCTGTGGTCTACTTAACCCAATACTTAAGCTGGGGAAAGACACTAGTTCCAAAGTATGAGGAAGCCTGCTGAAAGAAATAGCTTGCCTTTCTCAAGATTCCAGGCTTCTTTTTTACTGTTGAATAAACTATCAGTGGGCTGATGGCTATGAATAAAGAATAAAGTTGAGTAAAATATCAATAGACAGATTGATGTGAGTCAGGGGTTAAGTGTTAAGACTTTACACAGTTTAGACCCTCCTTCTACCATCCCCCCCAATCTTTCCTAATCTCACTTCTTATCATTTCTTTGCTTTAACTATGGAGTCCTGCTTCTTGCTATTTATGGAACATACCAAGGGTGTTCCTGCTTCAGGGCTTTTTACATTAAAAAATAAAATAGCCCTAGCAGGTTTGGCTCAGTGGATAGAGCGTCGGCCTTCTGACTGAAGAGACCCAGGTTTGATTCCAGTCAAGGGCATGTGTGGGGAGGTAGATGGGCAATGGGGGGATAAGGACACATATGTAATACCTTAATCAGTAAAGAAAAAAAAATAGACTATCATTTTTATAATTTCTGTTATTTTGTTTTTATTATTTATAGTTCATTTAGTAGATTACTTTGATATCTTGATTTAAGCTTAAAATAGTCTAAGTTTTTTTAAAGGCATAAATTATGTTTTTTTAGTAGCCATTTCTGAAACTATAGGTCAGCTATAGAAATCATTTTCCTGCTTTTATTCCTGTGAAGCCACTTAAAATGGATTTCTTTGATCCAGCTCTGTTTAAGAGAACACTTTAGAAAAATGTTCGTAACCCATAATCATGTATTCTAATGTTTTCCTTTATTTGTTTTAAAATTCTAGGAATTGAAGCCATATTTTATGAAGGAAGTTGGCACTCACTTTGATGATTTTGTGACCAATCTCATTGAAAAATCAGTATCATTAGACAGTGGCGGGAGTACTCTCACATCCTTTTCTGTTCTCGGAGGAGTGAACAACCATAGAGCTAAGTAAGTATGAGTATTGGATTATTCTGATGCAGACATCTGCTCTAGTGTAGCTCAGCGGTAAAAATGCCTGGATGCACAACCTGGCACCACTTTTCCTTAGCTGTGTGCTGCTCTAGACATATTGTTTAACCACTGGAAGGATGGGTTCTTTCATCTTAATAAGTGGCTTATAACGAATGTGCATACTTCATTTAAGACTATACTGACACCAACCTTGAGGGCTTTTCATTATATCAAACAATGACCCTATGGGTAGGTAGTATAATTATCTGCCTAATATAGATTAGGAAATGGAAGCACAGAGCCAGCAGTTAATTGTTGTCCAGGATTCTGCAGCGGGGATTTGAACCCAGAGTCCATGCTCTTCGCCACATCATTATTCTGCCTCTGCGATACTTGTTTTAAAGTACGGTGCATTAGTATTTATTTTTTTAATCGGTCGGTCATCCAGAGCCATGGTCTGTAAACTGCAGCTCGCGAGCCACATGCGGCTCTTTGGCCCCTTGAGTGTGGCTCTTCCACAAAATACCACGGCCTGGGCAAGTCTATTTTGAAGGAATGGTGTTGAAAGTTTAAGTTTTAAAAATTTGACTCTCAAAAGAAATTTCAGTCGTTTTACTGTTGATATTTGGCTCTGTTGACTAATGAGTTTGCCGACCACTGATCCAGAGCATGGAGGGAAGGCTCTCACAGACCAGTGTGCACTAATTAGCCATTCTGTGCTTTCCTTGGTTTTGTGCCTCTGTGGTCTCTGGCAGTCCCTCCTTCTCTGAAGACAGGTTGAACCAGGAATAGTCAACGGAAGTGCTGACAGTATTGCAGAAAGCCCTAAAGAAGATGATCATGCTACATGTTAACGGTTTAATAACTGGAGGCAGCCTCTAACATCGGGAGGCTGTTAGGGATTGTCGGAAGTCCTTTGACGTTATAGAGGACATCACAGATATCAGTGCATCTTGCAGAACAGACCAGTGACAATAGTGGACTGGAGTAAGGATGGCTGGGGCCTGAATGTGACTTACGGATGTTTAGGAGAAGAAAGATGGTGGTCTGTGTGGCGTCAGGAACTAGAGCTGCCTTAGTGATGTGCGCCTAACCCCTCTTACTCCCTGCCCAGATAGGCCTGTATCTGCCTCATAGCAGGGCTCAGGAGTAACTGAGACAGCACGCATAAAATCCTACTCACTGGACCTGCGTCCTACTGAGAGGCCGTTAATTAATTATACTTGCCGCAGTTGGTAATATTCTTCCTCTTATTCTTAGGCTTACATTTCTTATAATACTTGAAGTACTAGTACTTACATTTTGTTTTACTTTTTGCTCTTCCCAGAGATCTGAGAGCACCTCCAGAACACGGAAAGATTTTTGTTGTAAGGCGATCTCTCTTAGAGTAAGTATTTTAAATGCTTTTGTTAACTATAAATTTAAATTAAAAAAAAATACACACAACTATTCTGATTGTTGGAATCACTGCTTAATCTATGAATGTTTAAAGAGTTTGTTCTATAGTCATATACATCATTTGTTTTGATAATGCTCTTTGTACATTTGCTGTGCCCTGGCTCTGCATCTATTTTCAAAGGAGGAGTTAGAAATCAGAATGGTTATCTGTCTTTGATAAATTCCTTCCATTTGTGCTGCAGATAACTGGTTACTCAAAGAGCTAAGATAGGGTTTTCTATTTAGGTAAACCACTTCAAGAGAGTTTTAGTGTTGCTGCCTTTTTTATGTATAATTTTTAATCTCTTCTTTGGCTAGCCAGAGTAAACACATGATAGTTTTCTCAGATTTACTTATTTTAAAACCCTGATTGTGTGGACCTTATGAAAAAGACATCAGGCAAGGTAAATTAATTGTGGTGACATCATTTGTGAACTGAAAAGTAAAGGTGCACTTTGAGTATGTAATTAATATTTCTTTTGTAATGTTCTCTGAGATCATTCATTCATTCATTAGAATATTCCTGTAATTTAATATGCATTAGTGTAGGTCACCTGAAATAGTTGGGCTGGTGGATCTTAGTTATGGATGTGCTTTTCTTTTAAAAATGCATCATATTCTTATCAAAATTTATTTTCTATGGGCCAAATTGGTCTGTATTACTTAGTTTTGATTAGAAGGCCGACATTTTCTAAATATCTAATGTAGACTATCACTTCAGTATTATGTTGAAGAGATTTAGCTTTTTTTTTTTTAATATATTTTATTGATTTTGTACAGGGAGGAAGGGAGAGAGATAGAGAGTTAGAAACATCGATGCGAGTCATCGATCAGCTGCCTCTTGCACACCCCCTACTGGGGATATGCCCGCAACCAAGGCACATGCCCTTGACCGGAATCGAACTCGGGACCCTTCAGTCCCCAAGCCTACGCTCTATCCATTGAGCCAAACCGGTCTCGGCAAGAGATTTAGCTTTTAACATCTATATCTGGGGGAAATGCCGGCTTTCCATGTAAAAGAAATTAAAGCAAATATTTTCAACATTATAATTAAGATTTAAGTGATAGTATTCTATATATGAAAAATAAACAAAATTAAAATATATATTTTTAAATCAAGGAAACAAAACATGTATTTTATGGCTTAGGTGGGTTTTTATTAGAATTGAAGGTCCTTAACCCAGACATTTAATAGTATTTTAGATGTCTCAAAAAGTTAGGAGATTAGCTTACATCTTGCCACAAATAAAGCTAAAACACTTGTTTTAATCAAATATAAAAAGTCCTTATTTAGAAAAAGTCATCTAGAAAGTAATTGGTGTCTTTTAAAAGTAACCCAGTCTTAGTAAAATAAAAAGATAAAAAAAGCTAGAAAATAAAAGCATTTGTAAATGGTTAAGTTTATAGACTTATAGGGTAGATCAATATTATAGAAATGCTATCTTAATTTGTGTGTGTGTGTGTGTGTGTGTGTGTGTGTGTGTGAGAGAGAGAGAGAGAGAGAGAGAGAGAGAGAGAGAGAGAGAGAGAGAGAGAAATAGAGAAATAGAGAGAGAGAGAGGGAGGGAGGGAGGGAGGGAGAGGGAGGTGGGGGGAGGAATGTAAGACTTAAAAAAAAGTTTTTAGCCTTTGAGATAGCTCCTGTGTCCCCTGTGTTCAGTGAATGGCCTTTTGCCTACATTAGAAGACAGTCACCTCTGGCAGGTTTTTCAGGAATGCACACCATTTTTTTTTTTTTTTAACATGTTTGATATCCATGCTGTTTTCTAGGAAGCACTATTTATCTTATCAGAAAGAGCCTTGCCTTAAACTCTTCCAATAAGTTTTACTTTGGTCACGTCAATTCAGGCTTAATATTCTGTGATTACTGTTAAACTCATCACACCCATGTGTGCTTACTACTATTTGAGTTGTTGCTTAAAACTCTACTTCAGGCTTAATATTCTGTGATTACTGTTTGAGATATTTTGAAGGGTAGATTAAATATTTCTGGACTGCTTTAAAATCTTTAATATATGACATTTAAAAATCAAATATAAGTTATTCATTTTATTTGTTTAAACTACATTTACAGTGAGCTGTTTGAGGTGGACCACATCAGAACAATATATCACATGTTTATTGCCCTCCTCATTCTCTTTATCCTCAGCACACTTGTGGTAGATTACATTGACGAAGGAAGGTAAGACAAGAAAAAGGATGGTTGGCTAGTTGGCTCATAGGATGTTGGGAGTTTTCATTTTATGTAAAATTTGGTAGGGGGTGATTTGGTTAAATTTGCTTCAGAAAATTCCAAAATAGCTGATTTGAGGTTCAGATTTCTGTCTCTCAAAAAAGTAAATACAACTAAAAAGAAGATTAGAAATTTCATTACTTTTATTTTTCTAAATGGTCTATTTGAATAGACCATAATTGTTAGTTTCTATGTAATTTTCTTAAATGGGAGAATTTTGTATATATGATTTATCAAATTTTTTTTTATTATGGTATACATTTTAGCTAGGTACTAAAAATAAGTAGCTTATTGGAATTTCACATTTGAAAAATGTATTTTTAATATAAATATCAAATTGTAACTTTAAAAATGACAGTGTAGTAATCATACATTGAATTATATGCTTTATTAGAAAATTAAATTTTGAGATGATTTAATATATTAATAGATTTTTTATTTTATTTTTTTAATTCTTTGTTGTTTAAAGTATTAAATATAGTATTACATATATCTCTTTTTTCCCCCATTGACTTCTTCCCTGGCCACTCCCACCCCCCATAGATTGTTTTACTTATACCTATTTCCTTCTGAAAAATCATCTTTTGTACATAACAGTGATTGCTATTTGTATACTTTAAGTATGGACTTTGCCATAGAATATTTTAGAGTTTAAAATGTATTAATGTAAGAATCTAACTTTTGAGAAGTTTAGAGACTTACTATTTTAAGTTATATTAGGCATTTTATGTGCAAAGACTGTATTATCTTAGGACTTTTAGAAACTTTGTTATTGAAATACGTTGTGAATCAATTCAGTAGCACAACTTCAATGACTTCAGTGTGTTAACATTGCTGTGTTTCCTAAAGCTGAGAGTTTTAAAATCTGTGAATCAATGCATATTTTTAAAAACGTGCTTTTGTGTCTTTGCTCTGTGCTTTTTCTCCCCAGGCTGGTGCTTGAGTTCAATCTCATATATTATGCCTTTGGCCAGTTTCCTGTTGTTATATGCACATGGTGCGCCATGTTCTTGAGTACACTTTCAGTTCCCTATTTCCTCTTTCAACATTGGGCCAGAGGCTACAGCAAGAGTTCTCATCCAGTGATCCATTCTCTCTTCCATGGCTTTTTTCTCATGGTCTTCCAGATTGGAATTCTAGGTTTTGGACCAACGTATATTGTATTAGCATATACACTGCCACCAGCTTCCCGTTGCATTGTTATCTTTGAACAGGTAAGGTTTTGAGCGTTTCTCAAATGCTGTGCTTAGTTAAAATAATGATGGAATAATAGTAATCATCATCATCATCATCATAATATTATCATTATAACAATATAATACTGATATTCTGTTATTTTGGACAAATTTTTATAACTGACTCTTTATGCTATTGTCTAAAATTAAAGTATTAAACTAGATCATCTCATCTCATAAAATTTGTTCTAACTTCAGTGTTCTCTGATGCTTAATAATTGAAATAAATCATATTGAACTGTTCTGGATGAATTCAGATTTTGTTCTTGAATTCTGTATAGTAGTCATTTATACCATAAAATGTTTTTGTAATCAAAACCCCCCACTTTTGAAATGTCAGATTCATTATTTTGTCATATAACTGTTTCCATCTAAAAAACAGATTTATTTTGTCCATACACCCTTCCGATTTTCTTACATTGGGTGTCCATAATGCTCTGTTTGAGTAATGGAAAGGACCATGTCAGGAGCCTTTCTTTGATAGAGTTTTATAATATGGTACTTTAAGGCACAAAATAATATGTCCTTCTTTAGAGGTTGTTTTTAATTTGCTTTATTCCATAGAAGTGAATTTGAGTTGGTATATGCAAAATTAAAACATTCTTCATGTGACTATAATGTAGTGTTGTTCTGGGGTTGCTTATATGAGGCAAGACAGTGATAGAAAATACATCTTTTTTCCCCCTCTCCTTCTTTAGATTCGTATGGCAATGAAGGTCCATTCGTTTGTCAGAGAGAATGTGCCTCGGGTACTAACTTCAGCTAAGGAGAAATCAAGTATGTAATTTTATTGCATCAAAGTACTATTCATAGGGTATTTATAGGGTTTAGGGGGATGGCACATTACATTCTACAGACATTATGTTTGATTTTAATTATGTAGCCTCCACATTGATTTGGAAGACTATCTCACTATTTTCTGATAGTTTCTGTTTTGTCTTGGTACCCGCCATTTAAAACGGTTGATCATTAGATTCTTGTAACTTTATGTAATTTTTATAGAATGTTAAACTCATCACACCCATGTGTGCTTACTACTATTTGAGTTGTTGCTTCAGTCACAGGAATAACTCAGTCTAGAGGGATTGGTCTATTAATATTAGAATAAGAAGTCATCATTTTGGGAGATCAGGAAGAAACAACATAAGCTAAGGGGAAGTCATTTTATTCTTCCCTATCCTATGCTTCCTTACTTTCCCTTTGTAGTTTTGCTAGCCAAGTTTTCCTTTTCCAGAAACTGTTCCAGTACCCACAGTCAACCAGTACTTGTATTTCTTGTTTGCTCCAACCCTCATCTACCGGGACAACTACCCCAGGTAACGGCTCTGTGAAGTACCAATGTGCTAAGCACCTGAAGCGACAGGAGTGAGGTGCAGCAGATGGGAAGGGCCAGTTCACATAGGGCTACAGAGAATGCAGAATGAGTTTTCATTTTGTTCACTAGCCTGGAGAGCCCCAAATGGTGATTCCAGCAGTCTTATTTGATCACAGTAATTCTTGACAGAATGTACTTTATTTAGAAAATTTATTTTGTTGCTTCTTTTTTAGGACTCCCACTATAAGATGGAGTTATGTGGTTATGCAGTTTGCACAGGTAAGTTTTTTTTTCACTGCCTAAGGTTTGGTGATTGGTGGGAGATTGGGGATTTGAATTGATTGATTATAACAACTTAATCTATTTAAAGTGTTAGTAAATTTATGTTTATTGGGAGCTGTAGAACTCTTTCTGAAGTTTTGAAATTATTCTCAATACAGTGAATGGTGTTTGTTTTGCCAATATCAAAATTAATTTTCTTCAATAAAATAATTTGTTTTAATTAAAGTAATTCCATTTGGTTACTTCAGTCAGCACCTACACTAATTTCCCCCTCCCCTCCTGTTTTTATATTTTTGGATATATATGTGGGCCTGACACTTCTCATTACCTCTTCCTCCTAAACCCCTTATCAGAATCAAATCCCAGAAAATCCCATTTTATTTATTTATTTATTTTAATTAATTAATTTATTTATTTTACATATTTTAATGATTTTTTTTTTGCCCCCCTCCCTCCCTCCCCCCCCCATATCCCCTCCCTCCCCATAGTTTTATGTCCATTGGTTGTACTTATATGCATGTATACAAGTCCTTCGGTTGATCTATTATCTCCCCCAGATCCTCCTCCCCTCCCCGCTGTAATTTGACAATCTGCTTGTTGCTTTACTGTCTCTATATCTATCTTTTGGTTCATCAGTTTATAATGCTCTTTATTATCCACAAATGAGTGAGGTCATGTGGTGTTTCTCAGAAAATCCCATTTTAAATTCTTATTTCAATCAAATACCCATTTAAGAAACAAATTATTGTTTTTAGGACAAATTATTTTGGTATAGGTTCAAGTAGCAGGAAAATCAGGTCCCAAGAGTCTGATCTTTTACAAACGCCCTTTGGTAAAGGGTTGGGAAAAGATACGGAAGAAACTAGGCCTGAGTAATATCTGGAGGGTACAATTTGCAATCTTGCATATAAGTGTTAAGTGGAATATATATGTAAACATTAGAGGTCACATATGTATCTTCTTTTGGAGGAGAATCACCGTCTTTCCTTACCGAGCCATCATTCTTATGACTATCTTTGTTGTGTTCCAGGTGTTTGGCTGCTTGTTTTATATGTACTACGTCTTTGAAAGGCTCTGTGCCCCCCTGTTTCGCAATATCAAGCAGGAGCCCTTCAGTGCTCGTGTTCTGATCCTGTGTGTATTTAACTCCATCTTGCCAGGTAACATGGGTATTGGTTAATTTGGCCACTTATGAAGTTGCAAGGAAAATAGAAAGCTAATGCACCTTTGATTTACCTGCTTTTCACTTATAAATTCATCTACATATCTATTCCTATCTTGGCTTCTTTCCATCTGTCTCATTAATGAAGTATATTTCAGTCTCAGACCAATTTTTCCATTGGCCTTCTGGCTTTTACTCAAGTTTTGCTTTTTCTGACTAGATAATGCATATTTATGCTTTGTTTCCCTATAGTCTTGCTCCTAATCCAAGCAGAGCCTGAAATAGACTTTATTTTTAAAATCATTTGTTATTTCCTGATTCTAAATCCAGTGGATGCTTTAGCCCTTACTCTGATCTTTGTGAAGCACTGGCTGTTGTTGACCACATTTTGAAATCTCCCTACCACTCTTTCATTTTGTCCTGTCTTTCCACCCATACTTCAGACTTCTAACTTGCTCATATTTTTTTTTCCTGGAAATATATGAGTACCTACTATATTTCAGATGCTGACCGTATAGCAGTGAACAGACATACTCTTCACTCTCTGGAAGCTTGCAGTCTAATTAAATATACAGTTTCTTTGCTTCTTTTTTTTCCTCTACCCATTAAATGTTGGTAACATTTTCCATGATCACCTTGTCTCTTTCTTCTCTCTCTCCCAGACTTCTAATAACCCTCCCTGATTGCTTTTCACGGGTTACTCCAGTAAACTCTCATCTGTTCCTGCAGGATATGTGTACTGCGTGTCTTCCTCACTAGGCTACAAATTCCTTGAGATCAAGGATTGTGTCTTATAGCCACTCAGCTAGTCACAGTCTCTCCCATATTGTCTATTCCATAGCAGATGCTCTATAAATACTTTTGAATAAATGAGTGAAGGGGGTGAGCATGTATTTTACATTAAAGTAATAATATATAAGGAGAATAAACAAAGTGCTGATGAACTTTGTATCATGCTGGAGATGACATTTAACGTTGGGCATTGGAAATAGATGGGCATTTGCTTGGCAGAGAAGTGGTGGATAGGCGCTTTCAGGTAGTGGGATGGGTGCAAAGGCATAGACTTACTTTAGAATGGCCGAAGTCCAGGTAGGGATGATGTGTGCGACACTGGGAGTGGAATCGGAGATTAGTTAACCTTATCACTATTGACATTCAGGGCTAGATAATTATTTGATTTGGGGGGCTGTCTTATGTATTATAGGATATTTTTTTTACCATTCTGGTCTCTAACAAATAGATGCCAATAGCACATTCCCAATCCTTGAGTTGTGACAACCAAAAATGTCTTCAGAATTGTCAAATGTTCCTGGTGTGTGGTGGTGGTAGGGGACTTGTCCCCCAGTTTCAAACAACTGGTTTATGGGAATGCACGAGGGCCGGATTTTAAAGGGCCTTGGGTGTTGAGGAATTTCTATTAAAAACAGGCTCATTTGTCATCTGTAAAACCCATTTGGAAGAAAGTGACTGCTTTATAAAATGGAAATAATTAACTTTAAGAAGAGCACTATCACCTCTGGAATGAGTAAGCTGGAATAATCATTTTTATTTTGCAAAATAATTCTAGCTAAGCAGGTGATGACAAAAATAACTGCTTGGTATATGAGCTATTTGGAATTACTCAACATTATTAATTTTATTTTCAGGTGTCCTGGGGCTGTTACTTACTTTTTTTGCCTTTTTGCACTGTTGGCTCAATGCCTTTGCCGAGATGTTACGCTTTGGTGACAGAATGTTTTATAAGGTAATGTATACTGGGACTCATTTTTCTTTTCACAATTTATTATGTCCTCATTGCGAGGTATTTGAGCATTGTAGGTATGAAGTCTGAAATTCTGATATCAATGTAATTAGTAAAGCCTTATCTTCTACCTCTGATATCCTCCCCTTCTCATGACATATGGTTTCTGCTGGATCCCGTGTTGGTGATTACAGAAGGAGAGCATGTGTCTAGAGGGTGGTATGATACTTTGCTGACTGGTCATTCATGTGAAATTGGCTGTCTGGTGCTGTAGGAGTAATTTCAGTAAATTATTCCATTTAAAGTTGCTGAAGGGAGGAAATAAGTTTTTCCTTTTTTATTTATGAAAAGCATTAATTCTGCTTAAAATAGCATTCTATACTTGCAAAGTTAGAATTAAGTTCTAAACTCAGGATCTGAAGTTTAGTTTGTGGTTTTGGTAACACTCCAAGCCTACCACTTCTTTCTCAAATAAATAGTGAATGTAGGCTGTGAATTTTAGGTGTCTGATTTCCTTAGTCTGAATTTTTTAAAAAATATATATTTTATTGATTTTTTTACAGAGAGGAAGGGAGAGAGATAAAGAGCTAGAAACATCGATGAGAGAGAAACATCGAAACGTCGATGAGAGAGAAACATCAACCAGCTGCCTCTTGCACACCCCCTACCGGGGATGTGCCCGCAACCAATGTACATGCCTTTGACCGGAATTGAACCTGGGACCCTTCAGTCCGCAGACCGACGCTCTACCACTGAGCCAAACCGGTTTTGGCATTCCTTAGTCTGAATTAAAGTAGGAAGCAAGATATATGGAAAGGAGCACCAGGTTTTGGAGGTAGCCACGATCTCGCTCCTTATACTCTTCAGCTTTAGCATGCTATGTAACCCTGTGTGACCTTAGAATTCTCTGGTGTTTTAAGCAAGGCAATGGGGATTAACTGATTGCTATTTAGAGGTATAATAGAGTGAATGATCATTTATGTTCTGTGTCTTCCACCATAACTTGTTTTCTAATGAGACAAAATGAACCTAGGGAATGAATCATATAGAACTGGAATTAATGTCTTACTAAACATCAGTCACCAAAATGCCTTTTAAGATTTTTCTGACATCTGTGTATGGACTGACAGTTTATCATAACACACTGGGTATCATGTGTGTATGTTCTTTGGGATTATTCAGGGGTTTTTGCTTTGGCTCTGTGTGTATATACAGGTATATGTGTGTGGCATGTGTGTAGTTTTATAGCTTTGGTTTTTTTCCTCAGGATTGGTGGAATTCCACATCCTACTCCAACTATTACAGGACCTGGAATGTGGTGGTCCATGACTGGCTGTATTACTATGCTTACAGGGACTTTCTCTGGGTAAGCAGCAGCATTTAGTTGATGTTGTTCAAGAAATGGAGATCCTTTTCCAGACAGTACAGGTATTAATATTGTACAGCTGGAGGAAGTTATACTTAGTAGTCTTTAATTCTCTTAGGAGCCATTTATGTCTAAGAAATCTTCTGCCTTGAATAATACTGCGGACAGACCAGTATGGACAGTTACTGGGTGTAATACCATGTTTTCATTCTGGATTTTATTTTAAACAATTACAAAGTAAGAATGCAGGCAAACATTCAGATAACTTAAAATGATCCATCATTTATGGGTCATTTCTTATGAATCTCACTGATAACAGATAATCTCCCTCTAATTTTTTCTTCATTTACTTTTTTTTTTTTTTTTAATCTGTTCAAAGTGGAGAACCACTCTATGTTTGGACTTAACATTTCTCCAATTGATCCTATACTAGGTCTTTGAGATATTCTTCAAAGCAGAATGTATCTAGACTGATGAAATGAAATTTTGAATATCAGGGTTGATTAATGCTGGTACCTCCTCCAGATTATTGGCTCAGATAGCATTGTATTCGAGTGTTCTTTCCTTTATGTATGTAGTTTCACTTATGGACAAGGGAAGTCTCTTCTTTCTAAATCTTAGTTTTGTTACCTGTACAAATGGAGAGGATGCCTGCCCTGTCTACCATACTGTGCTACTCTAAAGGTTGAGACCTGTGATGTCTTCACTGATGTATAAAAACTATGTTTTGTCCTTCAGAGTGACTTACCACTATAAGTTATTAATGTTTTTAAAAATATGCCTCGATCTTTCTTTCAACATTATTGGTTTTGAAAATGCCTTATTTGAAAATAAGGATTTTTAAAGCATAGGTGTTTTCTCTAATTATAATATATTTGGGTTAATCCAAGGAGTAGATTGGAAAGTCCAATCTGTACTAATAAAAGGGTAATATACTAATCGGACTGGGTCGACTGGATATCTTCCAGTCGTCCTGCTTCCTTCCGGACAAAGCCACAGTGGCGGGGACAGAGGCAGAGGTGGCTAGGGGCTATCATGCCGCAGGTAAGGGTGGTTAGGGGGTGATCAGGTCAGCAGGGGAGGGCAGTTAGGGTCGATCAGGCTGGCAGGCAGAGGGGTTAGGGGCAAGCAGATAGAGTGGTTAGGGGCAATCAGGCAGGCAGGCAGATGAGGAATTAGGAACCAGCAGTCCTGGATTGCAATAGGGATGTCCTGGATTGGAGAGGGTGCAGGCCAGGCTGAGGGACCCTCCACACCCTCCTGCCCACATGCACGAATTTCGTGCACCAGGCCTCCAGTATAAATATAACTAAATTTATGCCTTTAACATGTGATAATTATAAGTCTTACGTAGTTTGTGCTTAGTTACCCTTTTAAAAACTGTTTTCTAATATTTTCCTTTTACCCTAGTTTTTCACTAAGAGATTCAAGTCTGCTGCCATGTTAGCCGTCTTTGCTGTGTCTGCTGTCGTCCACGAATATGCCATCGCTGTTTGCTTGAGCTTTTTCTACCCAGTGCTCTTTGTGCTCTTCATGTTCTTTGGAAGTAAGTATCCTGGCATGCCATGAGGACTGAGGGAGATGCCAAAAGAGAAATTTAGAAAATAAAGTATAAAATCAATGTAGAAAGCTAGATAATAAGCTGTAATACTATCTCAAGGCAGTGTTTGCTTATCAGAGGGTAAAGAACATTGTTTTGAGTAATTATACACACTCTGTTTCAAAATGTTTATACTTTGAAGTAGAGAAATGAGCCACGTAACAGTGATTTGGTAGGTCACAAAAACAACTTCCCCATTCTTCAACTCTGTCATTGTTCCCGGCTGAAAAAAAACTGACCCTTTTTTGGGTGGGGAGGAAAGGATAAGTTAGAATATGAATGAGTCAATGAAATACATGTTCACCTGTTCTGAATACTATCTGATTTCCAATTCATCACTATTAATAAACCTCAACACTGAAGCTTCATTTTTATTTGTAGGAGCAGCAGCCAGAATAAACCATGTATGCACAGTTGATGCTCATTGTGATACTTAGATGACTATAGTAGCTATATGAGGCTGCTTATAGATTGTCTGGATATATATCTTTTGTTCTCTTCCTAACTTTAGTGGCTTTCAACTTCATTGTCAATGATAGCCGGAAAAGGCCAATCTGGAACGTCATGATGTGGACTTCCCTTTTTGCGGGCCAGGGAGTCCTCCTGTGCTTTTATTCTCAAGAGTGGTATGCACGTCAGCACTGTCCTCTGAAAAATGTGAGTCCGCAGTCAGGCTGCAGTGGAAAAGTGACATGTTTGTCCCCGATTGTGAGGATTGGAGAGCAATTTTAAGGGGAAGGAGAGTAGTGGGAGATTATGATGAAGTAATGTTAAGCAGAGAGAAACATTATCTGATCTTCCTGCTACTGTTCTTAAAATTTTTCTTTTGCTTTTCTTCACTTTGAACTCTCCTACTTGGTGCTCCACCCCACCCTAATCCCCTCCCCCCTTTTTTTTAATTTCCTACTCTTTCACTGCTTTTTCTTTAGCTCCTAATTTTCTTCCTGTGTCCTAAAAATGTAGGACATGTGTATCCTATCCTCCACACACACCTAAATATATATGTATATTTTACCTCTTCCCTTCCAAAGTATCACGTCTTTGTAAAAATATTCAGGTACGCTCATATGCCTACGATCCCATTTCCCTTGATTTTCTTTTGTTGCTATTGTTGTTTGGTCTTTCGTGATCATGTAAGGGTCTCATCCTTAGAGCTTTAGCTTTCAGCTGCATGTGGATAACTCCCAAATAATTAGGGGGTGGGGGGCCTTCTTTATATATCCGGGTATTTCTCACAGGCACCCATAACTGAAGATGCCCACAATCAAATTAGTTCCTCTGCCAAAGCTTCTCCTGTCTACACTGTTTTTGTTATGCTGCCCAATGCTCCCTCCTTATTTCCTACTAACCCTCTGGGCACATTTGAACTAACTGTTCTGGACTACTAAAAGCAGGGGTGTGCTAAAATAAAATGCAAGACACATAAAGAAGTAGTACCTATTTGACATTTGGTCAGAAGTGCAATTGTGTAGACTTTAAAAGCTTTGTGGAAAGCCTCTAAACCAAGTAAATCTCTGCTATAGATAAAAATAATGAACATCTTTTGAATTATTGAACTCTTCATAGCTTAAAGGTCACTGAAATGCCGAGAGGCATTTTAGAGGTTTTCAGATATGACACTAACATCCCTATCTCTCCCCACACCTCATGCACGTAGTGCACACAAATAAGTTACATTTGTTTTCCTTTTTTTTTTTCCCCTCAAAGCCCACATTTCTGGATTATATCCGGCCACGTTCCTGGACTTGCCGTTATGTGTTTTAGAAGATTGGACTAGTTTCCTTCCTTGACACTGAAGATTGGGTACTCTACCTGACTTGGGGCCAGCATCTATTACCAGCTATTACTGATGAAGTTATTTGTGTTATTTGGACCACTCCATGCTTGACAGATGACTCACTCCATCCCTAGGTCATCTGGAGCTGAGCTATTGGAAGTTTACTGGAATTAATGTACACTTAAGCAGTGCTTTTTTTGTTTTATTTTGTTGAGAAGGAAGACTTCCAGCTAACATAATGACAGATGTTTGCTGGGTCATATTGGCTTAAGCCTCAGAAATTACATCTTTTGTTTCTTGACTATCTAGAGACTAAACATCATGTTTTCTTGGCCATTGAATTAGCCAAAACACTTATGAAGAAATCATTTAAATACCTCTGGCTTAGAAATTGTTTTCATGCACACCGATGGGATGTATGCTAATTAACCATGCAATTGGGATAGAAAAGAATATGGAACGTTTTGCTATTTCTATTAGAGAGAAAATATCTACTTTCCAAAGATAATCTTATTATAAATCCTAATTTGTGGGTTAGTTATTGTTCTTCTCAGCCTATATTTTCTTGAAAAAAGTTTGGTTCTACCCAAGTTTTACCTTGCTTTTACTATACAATGTAAGTCATGGTTTCTATGAAGCAAAATTACATCTCTCACCTTGAATTCTTGAATTTTCATTCATAATATCTATTGAGAAGAACAGAAATAGGATGGGAAAGAGAAAGAAGGCACAGGACAAAGAAAAATACTTCCTCTTGTAACTTTTAAAATAATTTTTTAAAAAACTTGCGTAGTCAATCATGTATTTAAATTATTTTATCATGGAACTTGTATGGAAAATAATTTTTAAAAACTTTAAGGTCATAACTTCTTTTAAGTTATTTAGAAAGTATCCTTTAGTACAGTTATTTTGTTGTCTAATAACTACTGACTAATAACTAGTAAGTCTGTAACTGAAGTATTAATCGCCTCCAATAATATTAAAGTGATTTTTAAAGATCCAGAAGCTGGCTTCTGTATGTTCTCAATTATACATTTAGTGGTATTATACTTTAGGTGAAACAAATTATTATGTGCTCATTTTCAGGAAAATGTACTCTATTGTGTGATGTTCCCATGTTATAAGGTGCCCATTGCTCATATAGTGTGGTGTGAGGACTTATTTTGTTTGTATGTATGAGGTGTGACTATGTAAAGATTGAGCATTTGGAGGGAGTATCTGAGACCCTGCATGTAGTTCAACTTTCCACCCAAAGAAGTAAGACTTACGAATTATTAAAAAATTACTGTTATTTAGGGCAGACAACTTGACAGGCCCTCTTGGAATTCTAACAGTCTTACTGTTATCCAAAAGGTTTGGGGAAATCTTTTCCAAAATATTTTAAAGACAGTTTGAGTCTATTATAATAAGAAGTAGAGAGAGTTTCTTAATAGTCACAACTTAATCTGTAGCACATATACTCAGTTTAATCACCTATTTCATTCCCCATATCTTTGATTCAGGTGAATTTAGGCAGTTTTTAAACACCACATGCAATTTCAACAGACAGAAGTGCACCTCAAAGTTATCTTCCACATGTTCTTACACGGTAATGGAACCATAACCTCCAAACAGGACTGCTTTAATATACCTTCTAATTACTGGTGTTTTTATTAAAAATTAAAATTAGTCAACCACTTACATTTACAACTGCAGTTTAAATATGAGGGAGCTGATAAAAATGAGCTTGATGTAAAATTTGGTTATGAATAAGCCAACCTATTAAAGTGAGAGAATGAAATTCTTAGTTCTGTATTTCTGTTAAGTAATGTAAACATATACTCTCATAGAGAGGACTTTGTTGTTCTGTACTGATTCTAAATACTGTATTTGTTGGACTGATTAAGGCTATTTAAAACACACACACACACACACAGCCCTAGCTGGTTTGCCCCAGTGGATAGAAAGAGCGTTGGCCTGTGATTGAAGGGTCCCAGGTTTGATTCTGGTCAAGAGCACTGCTTGGGTTGTGGGCTTGATCCCCAGTAGGGGGCATGCAGGAGGCAGCTGATCAATGATTCTCATCATTGATGTTTCTATCTTTCCCTTCCTCTCTGAAAACAATAAAAATATATTTTAAAGTTGACTCTATAAGTTAAAAATACAAAAAAAACTATCTTCCCTTTGTTTATTAGTGATTTTTTTTCTGCCCTAGATTTTTATGTGACAACAAATAATTCGTGTTTAATTAGAGACACTTTAGAATGATAAGACTTTCCTGAGAAATTTTCAGAAACACTCAAAGGAATAGCAACTTTCTGTGTAAGGAACTATAATAGTTTGGTAGTCATGGTCTTCTCACTAGTTGCTTTTAGCAAAAGTCTTTAAACAAGTGAAACAAAAACGTCTTAGTAATATGTTTCAGGCAGATTGATTGATTCTTTTTCCCCTCTTGCTAAAATTATTTTCAGATACTGGATACTTTTTTCCTTTGAAAGTAATGAATTTAAAATTTCTTTCCTGCAAGAGATATTGATAGTAACTATTATTTTGAGTGTGTTATCCAAGAGAACAACTAAGAGCTCTAACTTTGTCATAAATTTGTTAGGTGCTTTTATATTCTCAATCCTGGGTAAGGAAGGGAAATGGAGTTACTTTGCTGGGTTAATGTGCTACAGGTGCCTTGCCTTAGAATTTAGTTAGAAAATTGAGACTACAACATTTGGAAGCAAGAGGAGTGGGGAAAATGTTTATTTCCCCTTTTTAATCATTGCAAGGTAAAACTGAATGACATTGACAGGTTAAAGTACAGAGTGTAAGTGTTCTATATTTACAAACAGATTATGCTGTAGAAGAAATTCATTTAGTATGGGCAAATTTCATCTATCAGAATTACACTTGCCTAGAAAATTGAATCCTGAAGTCTTAGAGAAAACATGTCAGAACATTGTATGCTTAAAAGCTGGTCATGTGGGTTGTGTAGCCTGAAAAGATAAAATTTATGAATTGTTGAAGTCTTTTATGCAAAAAAAGATAATCTTTGTTTTGTGGGATCATAAGTAATTTTTTTGTACAGCTCATTGTTTTGTATGGGGAAAAATAATGAAGGTAAACTCATATAACTATAGGAAATAGGTAGCTTAGACCAGTAAAAAAAATAAACTATTACGCTTTAGCCCAGCATGTAAAACAGATAAAATATCACTGCTTCTGGTTGAGACAGAGATGGGGGTGCTGGAGCCCTTCGTGTTTGAACCCCCCAAGTTTGAAAACCAGCAGGGAGAAAGCATTCTGCGGACATCCAAGTCTGAGGATGCTTAGGTACCTTATGTGAAATGGCCTATTTACATATAACCTACATATCCTCCTGTACAATTTAATCTCTAAATTATCTGTGATCCATCGTGTAATATAAGTGGGTTATGAATGGTTACACTTTATTGTTTAGAATGACAAGGAAGGAAGCCTATACATGTTAAGGAGATGCAAGCATCACAGGCTTAATTAACTACATGGTACACATCAGCAACCGTCTAAATTTTTTTCAAGTATTTCCCACCCAGGGTTGATTCTGCAGATGCAGGATGTGTGGATATGAAGGGCCCATTGTATGGTAGTTACAGTTAGAAAAATATTCTCTAGTTACCTTCCACGGTGTGGCTTCACTCACCTGTCTCTGTAGACGAGTAGGAAGGGGAAATCTCTTCAGAAATTAGACATGCCCCCTCTTTGATGAGTTTATTAAAGTTTCGTGTCCTGTCCTTCTAGGCTCAGCTTGCATTTGGACCCAAAGTAGCTAGGTTCATGTATCTGACTAATAAAGAATACCAATTTGTAAATATACCATGAGAAATCGCACATGGAGTGATATATTTAGGTTGTTATTGCCACTGAATCTGTTCTCTGTAGAAATGCAATTTACTGTATGATGAGAAAGATGAATGTATTTTAGGCTGAATCGCCACCATGTGCCAGGTACTGTGCTATGCACTGAAGATACACTTATGAATAAGATAGAAAGCATATTACTTCCCTGGCTGGGTAGCATTGTCCGATAAGCCAAGGTTTTGGGTTTGATTCCTGATCAGGGCACATAAAAGAATTGACCCATTAGTGCATTAATAAGTGGAACAACAAAATGTCTATGTCTCTCCCCCTTTCTCTAAGGTCAGTAAATTTTAAAAAGCATTTCACATCATGTAGGCACAATCCTGTGGAATCAGAAGGATGGTACTTAAGTGAATTCTGACTTGAAACTAAGACAATTGGTGACATCAGTTCCATTTTAGTGGTGTCCTTGTGTGGAAACAATACTAGAAGCTCTTCTGCCCCAGAGAAGAGTTTGGCTGAGCAGTGCCTAGATTTTTCAGTGTCCCTTCTTTACCATTTCTGGTTAATGCCTTGATTTTTTTTAGTTACATTAAACAATTCTGGCCTATTTCACATTCAGACTCCTTGCATGCTGTGTGCTCACAGATGTGTGTGTAAACCCTGCCCACACACTGGGGAAATTAGTTGGTAAAAAGGACATCATTGCAAAAGCACACCTACTATTCCTGGTGCTTTTCCCAGTTCAGGGCATGTTTGATGATCACACTGACGGGCTCTCTGAGGAAACGGTTGGTTCACCTGAGGCCCCAGATGACTCTGCTGCTGAGTTGATGTTGACTGCCAACAGAAGTCAGCCAACAAGCAATATTGGCCCCATTTACAACTATGACTGTCACTTCTATGTCTTGATGTTTCAATTTAGGAAAATTATCATCTGCTCATTCTGCATTTTTATCTCCATTTTAGGGTTCTTGGTATAGTTCAAAATTATGAGAGGATCTTTCACAAAAGTAGCAGTTGTATTCTGAATGGTCTTAGTGTAATGCTCTTATCTTCTCATCTACTGTACTTATTACTTTACATATTTCTGCGACTTTAACCCAGACCTTTGCTCAGGAAACAGCATGTATAATCACATCATTGGCACAGGATAGAAAATGAGAAGTAACCTTTTTTTTTTTTAACATTTAAAAAACTATTCCTTTTTAATATATTTTTTTCATTGATTTCAGAGAGGAAGGCAGAGGGAGAGAAACATCAATGATGAAAATCATTGATTGACTGCCTCCTGCATGCCCCCTACTGGGGCTGGGCAATCAAACCCACAACCTGGCTGGAATCAAACCTGGGACCTTCTAGTCCACAGGCCAATGCTCTATCCACTGAGCCAAACAGGTTAAGGCGAGAAGTAAACTCTTATGTCTCCACCACAGTTTCAATCACTTCCCAAATCCTATAGACTATTCTGTGTATCTCTTGAATCTGTTCACTTATCTCTATCTCATCTATCAATGTACTACTTAGATTTAAAAACAAACAAACAAACAAACAAAAAACTAGGTTAAGTTTATGCAAGGTGATACTTTGTTTTTCCAATACCTATAAGACGACTTTTGAAACGAAAAAAAGTCAACTGAAAATCGGGGGCAAAAGGCCAAAATTGCACAAAAATTACCTGCAGCTCTTGACGGCAAAGTAAGTATTTTCTTTGAAGTGGGGGGTAGTCTTATACAGCGAATATAGGCCTAAACCTGTTTTAACTGTAAAATTAGGGGGTCGTCTTATATGCTGGAAAATACGGTAAATGCTTGAAACCATGTATAAGCTGATTTGGAGTTTTGGGACCTTTGTATGGTTCCTAATTATAATGCAGAGTCACAACAGCAGTGAGGGGCGAGGAAAGCAAATACGGTACACTATGGGAGAAAATTACCTTCCACCTGCTTGTGCATTGATTGCATCACCGGTTTTGAAGGTTGCCACTCCTTAATGGTGAACTGTGCGTGCTATGTGAATGCTATATGTGTGTTTTAATTCTTGGAAAATCTACAGAAAAATTAGAATGATGGAAGACAGGGCTAAATACTGTAAAGGCTAAACGTGTTTGATGAGGAGTAGAGGCTAAACGTGTTTGATTAGGAGAATGAAAAGAGGTCTTTGAGATTGATTTTATTTTCAACATTTTGCTTATATTTCTCATTACTCTTACCCTGGAAACCAGAAACTTGTCTATCCAGACAAAAGCAATAGAACTGTCTAGTTGATTTCCAAGTGTCACGTATTGAAGGGTGCTTGTGCCAGGCGCTGTGCTTAGCACACTAAGGAATATGACAATTGAACAAGGTAAGTTTTCTTTCCTTCTGAAAGTTATTTTCTAGACTAGAGGCATCCAGACGCTGGGATTTCAGCACTGTTTGGCATTACAGGCTCCATCGTGTACAAAGCGGTCTCTGGTGGCTGCAAGGGGCAAAGGTGTTTATCACACTCTTTCCTAAGAACAGGTTTTCGAGCAAAACCCGATTTTGCCTGGGTTGGCTCAGGCTTAAGGGCGATTTCTTTTTGTTCCGTTCCCCTCCCTCTTCCCCTACAAACGTTCCAAGGAATGCCTTCCGCGTGCTCGGGAGAGCGTTGCTTAAGTGTCCTAGGAAGACTTGATCCAGATTGCAAGGATCTGGCTATCCCAAAGGCAACTCAGTTTAAACTATCCATTCCCACCCACCCCCCCCCCCCCCCCCCGAAAGTGGCTTTTAGAAAAATATGCAAAACAGCGAAAAACTGTGCGGAGGGGGAGTAAAATGAGAAGGGAACAACGAGAACAACAAGCATAAGGGACTGAAGCTCAAATCCTGGGGCGCCTGCAGCGGTCCGCCTGGGGGGGGGGGGATGGCGCATGCGCACTATCGCCATGCACGTGTGTGGGAGCCCTCCAGACACTCTCGGGCTCTGGGAGAATGGCCCGATTAAACATTTTTATTTCGTTGCTACTGAATTTGTGCTGCGATTTAAAACACAACGGAGTCCCCGAGAGACTGTTGGGGTTCTTAGCTGCCTCCCTCCTTCTCAGGCACCGCCGAAGGCAGCCCTCATTAAGAGCTGCTAAGAGCCGGGGTCCTAGGTTGCTATGACGACACGTAGGCGTTCCAAGAAAAGGCGGGGTGCAAGATGTCTGGCGGGAAATGTGATTACGAATACGGGTCGGTCGCCCGTGTCCGTTTCCCTTCAGGTCCAAGACAGAAACGGTGCGAACGGTGCCCGACCCGAGCCTGTGGAGCTGGCGTGCGAGGCGCTGCCGGTGGGGTAGCCGGACACCGGGCCGGCCGGGGCGCCCTTCCCCTCGGACGCTGACCTTGATCCTGATTCTGACCCACTCGTAGGCTTCTTAGTCGCGTTGGGTGGGGAACGCAGAAGTCTCCTCCAGGAAGACTAGCCATGATAGACGAATTGTTAATTCCTATATTTAACATAAGCTCCTAACGGGTCTTCCCTCTTTTTTTTTTGCCTGCAGGTCACTGTGACAGTCCTGCGTAACATGCTGCTGATTTGTCTCTAGGTTAGCTTTCTGGAAGGATATTTCAAATTACTAAGGAGAGTGATTTGAGCATTGTTTATTATGGCTCACTCGAAAACGTCTTTCGAGGGCAAAAAAGTAAAAGTCTTTGTATCCAAGGAAGAGACAGGTAAAGTTCTTCAAGGGTCCTACAGATGTAAATAATCATGGGCATAGACAGAGATCATGATCCGTCCACCGTTTTCTCTGATCTGAGATTTCAGGATACCTTAAGTAGCTTCGTGGTTTTGTTTTGTTTTGTTTTGTTTTGTTTTTTTTTTGTGTGTGTGTGTGTGTGTTTTCTTCAGTACACTTGTTGCAATAAAAGCCATTCATTTTATAGTATTTTCGAGTCAGGCTGCTGTTTGACTACTCCATCTGTGTAATTTATTTTCAAAGGCTGATGATTTTATATTGTTTTAAACTCACCCTATTCTAAATACCAATAATGATATGAAAAAGTACTTTTTTTTGGATATTTTAGTAAGGAACCAGTTTGTATCAGGTTTTTGTAATTATTCTAAATGAAAATACCTTATTTAAGACATTCGTTCCTATACAGATAAATGCAGGTCTATATTAGAATAAGAATCAGCTGGACTCATTCTTTGTTTGTAGGAGAAACTGTGCTAAAAAGCCACATCTGAACTTTGTTTCATGTTTCCTCTGATAACTCTGGTTACCACCCCAAACTTTCAAGAAACAGATTTGATAATGTGAACTTTAGAGGTTTTGGTGGTGATCAAAGCATGATACCTCTTATAGAAATCAACACAAGCCATACTACGGGAGGGGCAGAGACTAGTGGAGAGTTCTTTAAGAGTGACAGCCTAGTTTTCCTTGACTGACTTTATAGGAGACCTTTTCCTGCATTAGCCCTACCTTTATAATTCCTCTACCCTAGTCAGGCTGAGTAGGACACTCTGTACTGTTCTTCCTCTAACAATTTGCTCAGATTATTTCATTCTCTTCATTTCCAACAAGCCCAATTCTACTTTTACTTTTAAACCTAATCCAGATCCCATCCACTCTATAAATGCCCAACTTATTTATTTATTTATTTATTTATTTATTTATTTTTAGAGGCGTATAAATTTTTTCATCAATCATTTTCTCATATAAATTAAAAATACAAAAATTTGCTCTTCTCTCATGTTTATTCAGATCTGGCCATGCACCCTTCAACATCTCCATAAAATTACACCTCTTTTAGAGAAAAGATCCAGTATTTTCTGCTCAAAGAATCTGATTCAAGTATCTTACCCTGTTTTCCTGAAAATAAGACAGTGTCTTATATTAATTTTTGCTTCCAAAGATGCACTAGGTCTTATTTTCAGGGGATGTCTTGTTTTTCCATGAAGAAGAATACGGTACACATTTATTGTTAAATGAAAATAAAGGAAATTTATTACCTGTATATGGTACGGTAGTACGGTAGTTATCAACACAAACCAGACAAACTGAATCCTTCAGTATCAAGAATTTACTCATTTATTGAATGACAATCATGTCATCATCTTCTGGAACATCATCATAACAATCCAATTCCTGAATTTCCTGGTGAATTTCTTGTGACTCCATTTCTTTCAGAATCAGTGGACCAAATCTCTCATGTTTAGCAATAGCACTGTCTTTAAATGAGTACTTCTTGTCAAGATAGACTGCTCGCAGTGCATTTGCAATGCAACTGTCAGTGATTTTCTCCCATGAATTCTTCACCCAAGTCACAACTTCTTGCAGTTTAGTTTCATAAAGTTTCTGAGACAAAGCCTTATTTTCGGAGGGATGCCTTATATTTCACTCAGAAGGAAACATGTAAGTAGGTCTTATTTTCGGAGGATGTCTTATTTTTGGGGAAACACGGTAGCTATGCGACCTTCATCGGACAGCTTCCTTTCAAAAATTAAACCCACGGATTAACACGTTTTGATTACTTAAAAGTTACATACTTTGAAGGTACCTTTCTTTCTACTAATCATCTGGTTACAATGAAAGAAATATTTCCTAGTGAAAGGCTGGTATGTTGCTTGTCAGACTTGAGAACTGAAGCCCAAGCAGCAGGTCTGAGAAGATACGCAAGACATCTTTTTCTGGAAAAATCTATACTTGTTTCTTGAGGAAAAATACTGCCAATTTCAGGGTATTTCCTACAGTTTCATTAACAAGAGCTCTACACAGAAATAGCTGTTTGCCTAATATGTTTATTGTCTCTGAAAAATCATAGGAAATTGTGATTTGGTTTATTAGCTCTCAGCAGCCTCTTCCTGAGCTCTGAGGAAGCTTACTTTCTTCTGAGCTACCTGATCTTTCTTCTGGGCAAGAGACATTTTGGGACGGTTGCACCTCTTCTTTTTAACTTCTTTCTTAGGCTTCTTTTCATAGGCTGGATTCTCTCGTATAGCAGTATGAGCTTTCTTATACATCTCCATCATGCCTGGAGTTACATTGTTCTTTATATATTGAGAGAACTGTTTCTTGTAAGCATCTTCATCTTCTTCCATTAGATAAGGCATATAATCTGCAACGTGCTGACCCATGATGTGCTTCCGATGTACTTCTGCATTGAATTCCTTGCTTTCTGAATCGTAACCAGGGAATCGTTTGGTACTGTGAGGGATAGATAGGCCTCCATCCACAGCTCCCTTCAGGGCCCCAAAAACTTTATTTCCAGTAGTAGTTCTGGCAAGCCCTGCATCCAAATAGCAGGTGAAGGCACCAGGTTGACCATCAATGCTTTCCACGTTGTATTCATCTCCTGGCACCTCCACCTGGCCTTCATCGATCTTGTCCATGCCAAACCTATTGAGAAGCCTGCCGGCCAGCAGCAGGCCAGTACAATATGCTGCAGCATAATTTGTCAGGCCAACCTTCACACCATACTTTGGGAGTTCATGAGCATCAGCTGCACAAACTATCATATCTCCTTCTATACGGCTATAAGCAATCTGACAGATAATATCTCTGTTTGTTACCCGAACTATCATCCTGTATTTAGGTGTGTTGTACTTATTTTTATCCTGGATTACCAAGTGTTTCCGGGCATAGTAATCAGCTGTACCCTCTTGCCGTCTTTTGAATTTCACTTGGTATCGCTTTGAGTAGGCCTTGTTCTTGACAACTTCCACAAACCCCATCCTGTGGAAGAGAGACCCACCGCCGCAGCTTGCCACAGACCTGCAGGCCGAGCCTAACTCGGGTTGAGAAAAAGTAAATGCCCAATTTAATGTCATTTCCACCTTTGAACTTACATAGACAAAATAATTTGACAGTTTTGAGAAAAGGAGGCTTCTTTTGTCATTTTCACATCAACGGGAAAATAGACATTCCCATCATTTTAGGGCAGCCCAAGGTAACTGAGTAAGTGTAGTGAACTTATTTTTCAACTTTGAATTTGCAGTAATGGGATAATGAGCTTTTGAACCTGTGTCTGATAGAAGTATAAGTAGGGCAGGCAATATGAGGTTTTTTTTCTTGATCAGATGCTGCCAAATATTTTAAATATTCTTGGCAACCAAATGCAGAGTTTCTTCTGTTAGAAACATATCAATGGGTATGATGAGACAGCCTGGGAATCTCCAACTAACTCAAAAAACCAAAACACTTTTTCCCCCCATTACTTTCTTAGGACTTCCTGAACTAACAGAGAAAAAAACCATGATGGACAGTTCAAATGGCTCAAAACCTTGTCCTACTCCCCTTCAGAATGAGTTCATCCCTCAGGAAGTTCTTCTTTCTCTGACCTCTGTAGCCAATGCTGGTTCTTGTCCTGAAAACTTACTGCCTCCTAAGAAAATCAAAGCCCCAAAGGTGTGTATATACAGGTATAAAGTACTTTGGAACACTGAGCTTTTTGGTATCCATTACTTATTTGAGCATATGTTATATATTCCAAGGTGTCTTAAAAAGTATGTTTACATTAATTTCCTATATTGAAAACTAAAATCCTTTGCATGGATGTTCTAAGGAAATACTTGAAGTATTTCCATTACCTTGCTTTTGTGTGATTTACCTAAATGACCACTACTACTCTTAGTCCTGATATTTTTCTTTCATATTGAATTGTTCTAGTTTTAGTCTTTCTCCATAATATTGAATAAAAATTTTGCTCTCTCTTTTTTTTTTATGTAGAATAAACAAATGCCCTAATGTAAATAATCAAAAATGATTAATGTTTTATTTGACTAGTGCGCCCTCTGCTGTATATTCATGTTTTTGTTCTTTACCAGGGTACCCTTCCGCGTGCTGCTGATCCCGTCTGGCATCACCCTCTCCGAAGGAATAAGTTCAAATATCTGATTGACCATCCTGTTTCTCTAACGGGAGCTGGAAGGTAACAAAGGAAGATAGTAGGGGTAGATGCAGATGAATATATATATTTTTTAATTTTGTATAATTTCCTTGGGAGGGGCAGCATTGGAAAAGCCATAATCAAACATTTTGAAGCTTTCAGTATCTTTGATGAATCACAGTACAATCTGAAGAGGGACCACCTTATCAATAGGATGGCAATAGGTGATAACTGTAATTTTAGTTTGTTTAAAAATTTTTTTGTATATATTTCTTTTTTAAAAAAAATCTTTGTTGTTGAAAGTATTACCGTGGTCCTCCTTTTTCAACCTCTTCTAGTTTGCAGCTGCCCCTCTTCTCAGGCCCTCACCATTCCATTGTCCATGCCCACGGGTTATGCATTTATGCATAAAGTTCATTGCTTGATCTCTTCCCACCCATCCTCCCCTGCCTTCCCTCTGAGGTTCACAGTCTGTAAATTTTCTTTTTTGCATGCCTTTCTTTATTTGTCCCCTTATTTGTCTTTTCCTTGTGCCCTAGTAAAAGGGACAAGATCATGCAAGCAGAATGCCTCTAGTGCCTCTTATATTTGTATATCTGAGGAATGCTGGGTAACATAGCCTCAAGATGTGGAAAACCTGGACAAATAAGTGCTTAAACCCTGGTTTTCCTCAAAGTGAATGCTTAACCTACACTGTATCAGATCAAATCTATAAATACTCTGTTGTTTTCATATCATTCCTAAAAATATTCTAAATGTCAACATTTTTCTGTGTAAGATTGTGACATGCTCATTTTCTGTGCATGGCCCATTTGTCTACTTAATTCTGTTTGCTTCTTACTGAAATATCACTTCATCTAAAAAAAAAAGTGTTTACTGGTACTTGGGTATGTTATTCAGTCTTTCTGAGTTCTGTTTTCTCATTTATGAAAAGACAATAATAGACATGCTCCATTTGTGCACTTCCCAGGGATACAGAACAAATGAAATGAATGGAAGAGCACTTGTAAAAATACACAGTGCTATTTAACTATAAGGTGTTACAATGGACGCAAGACACTGAGGGGTGGTGAGGGCATGTGCGGGGGGAAGGGGGAGTCTCGGGGGAGGGGAGGCTGGGAGAAGGTCAATGGGGGGAAAAAGGAGACATATGTACTACTATTTATAATACTTTAAACAAAAAAAATAAATATAAGGTGTTAGCTATATCAGTACTAGAAAAGGTGGTAGAAACTTGGGCCATTGCCTTTTGTGTCCTGGGGTCTAAGTGTCATAAAGTATATTTTATGCCATCAGATCATGGCTATAATTATTAATAGTAATAAGCAGTATTTAGGAGATGTTTGAAGTACTTTGAAAAAATAGCTATATCTGAATATGGCAATTAACTGACATTAAAGCTTCAATGTCAAATGACACCTGACTATAATTTTTTTAATGTGAAGATCTGTTTTGTGGTAGGCAGGATAATGGCTTCCCCCAAAATGTTCTCACTGTAACCCTTGGAAGCTTACATAGCAAAAGGGGCTTGTCAGATGTGATTAAGGTTAGGGACCTTGAGCTGGAGAGATTACCCTGGATTGTCAGGACGGGCCCAATTTAATTGCCCAAGTCTTTAAAAGTGGAAAAGGAAGGCAGTTGAATGGGTTGAAGAGATGTGACAGAAGGATAACATTTAAATCTAAGAGGGACTCAACCTGCCATTGCTGGCTTCAGAGATGGAGGAAGCGAGAAAACAAGCTGAGAATTGTCTCTAGACAGTTCTTAACCTACACTGTATCAGATCAAATCTATAAAAGCTGGGAATGGCCTTCAGCTGACAACCATTCAGGGGAACCAATAGACTGTATTCTATAATGGTTATTGGGGGAGGGAACAGAGACTTATGAAAATTATGTGCAGTGTAAGTGACATGATTATAACCTCTGTAGGGAGATAAATCTAGTAGAAGCATGTAGAATATACCAGAGAAACTTGAGAGTGCACATAAATAATAACAACTTGGAGGAGTAATTTTGGCATTGGCAAAAGACAAGAGGACCAACTAAATGAATGACACAAGGTTGGCTGTAAAATTAATGTGTTAGTGAAAGGTAGACATTGTGGGCTGAGGATGGGAAGCAATCAATTATGGGTGCCAAAATTTTGATGAGTAGAGTGGTGGTGCTGACTGAATTAGTGAATATTGGAGGATGAAAGTTAGAATGGAGGACGATATCAGCTGTGCCTGGAGGTAACAAATGTGATAAGGTAATATTTGATGACATTGACCCCGGAGAACATGTAGGTAAAGAACAGAGGGATGAAGGACAGAGCGTTGTGGAGCATTTCCATTTAGTAGCCAGGAGGTCACAGAAATCCAAGGAGAAGTAGTTAGAGAGGAAAAACCAGGGGATTCCAGCAACACAAGATAGAGGAGAATGTTTTAAAAAGAGAGGTGACCAACCCTGGAGGAAATCCAGGGAAGTAGTGGAAGATAAGAACTGATAACTTAGCAGTGGAAAGCCATTGTCTTTCTGGAGAATAGTTTCGGAACCGAGATGAAGATGAAAATCAGATTTTTGGGAAATTTCAAGAAGTTTGGTGTTTAACTGAAAATGAGAGCTAGATAATAGATCCATTGATTGATAAACCAGTTATCGTGGTAAAAATGACAGTACATGGTCAAGGAAGATTTTTAGAAGGGGGAAAGAATTCAGGTATAAGCCAAGCAGAATGTTCCAATAGTGGTGAGATACAAAGAGGTTATGACTGGTGAAATGAGATCTCCAAGTAAGTGGAGGAAATAATCCCAAGAAAGGGAATGTATCTTAAACTCTGATTGAAGGAAAGGAATTTGTGATGCGAGTGAGAAATTTGAGGTGGAGGAGAGCAGAATATTGGGAGAACTCGGGTCTAATGCCTCAGCCCTAGTCAGTATGAGGTACAGAGACCAGTCTTGTGCCCCTTTCTACCTATGAGAAGGCTATGTGTGGACCTTACCAACGCTCGTCCAGTTGCCAGACTGAAAATCGATTCTATAAAAATTTTTTTCTTGCTTTTAGGGATATTTCTTTTCTGTACGATGTTAAATATGTTAAAGGAGAACCTCGGGAGAGTGCACTTTGTCCTCCACGTTCCCAACATTCATTACAGTTACGTGATGGTACCATTGTGCCTCATAAGGTAAAGGAAGTATTGGAGCCTTTTGGGACTAGATTTGGCTCTTAATTCTTTGCTAGGCTCTTCTGGGTTAGGCTTCACCCTTTGGGACTGGCTTCACCTATTGGGGGCCAGGCTCTGCCTTTTGGGACTGGCTTTGGAAAAAAAGAAATTTGATCATTTCATCTTCCTCTCTTTACTTAAAAAAATTGTTTTCCCAAAATATAAAGTAATACAATCTGCATTGCTTATCAGTTTTCATAGTGCTTTTAATTATTTTTAGAAAATGTTATTTAGGAGATTAAAAAAATTTTTTTTTTTTTAGAATCCACAGTTTAAAGTAGAATTCTTATTTGGGGATGTTGCTAAGATGAATTTTAAATTTCTATTTAATTTTAAAGTCAATGGATTTCTGAATAGTATATGGGACACCTGTAGCTAAAAGACCAAAGTTATTATGTAATTCAAGTTAAAAAAAAAACACATTTATTGATTTTTTTACAGAGAGAAAGAAAGAGGGAGAGAGAATTAGAAACTTCGATGAGAGAGAAATATCAATCAGCTGCCTCCTGCACACCCCCTACTGGGGATGTGCCTGCAACCAAGGTACATGCCCTTGACTGGAATTGAACCTGGGACCCTTGAGTCTGCAGGCCAACACTCTATCCATGGAACCAAACTGGCTAGGGCTAATTCAAGTTTTTTTTTTTAAAGACATGCTCTGCTAATTTTTTTTTTTACTACTTGCCATGTCCCGTATTACTAATAATATTATTTTTCTAATCAAAATCTCTTAATAAATAGCATCCTCTTGGGACTGGAATTAGGATTTGGGTGATTCATTTAAAAAAAAAATCTAATGTTTTAATTCTTGTCCTTCTTAAGCCAAAGAAACTAACAGATACTTTGATTCCTGAAGAATTTCACATTGTGTCAAATACAGGAGTTTCAGGTTTAGAGTGCTTCGATGAGTGAGTACTATGTTATATACTGATTACCTTCCTTTCCCTCTCCCTCTCCCACCCTCCCTTTCACTCTCCCTAAAAAATTTTAAATCAATGGAAAACATATCCTTGGGTGAGTATTAACTACAACAAACTAATTAGCATATTACACTTTTATTATTATAGATACCTAGAATGTCTCACTCTTTTTACCTTATCCAATACATATGTTATATGGCATTTCCTTGTGATGATGGATTTCAAGTAACTAAATAGAACTGTTTTTGGGGGTAACCATTAATTTTTATATAATTGAAATTATTAAAAAGTTACAAAAATAGAAGAAGGAATTCCCTATACCTTCTATCCTGACTCACCTAGTTCTTCATTTGCTTTACACACACACACACACACACACACACACACACACACCATTCAAGAGTAAGTTGGAGACATCATAACACTTTCCCAAAAATACTTATTTTATATTTCCTAGCAACCCACTAGTTATACATCTTTTGATGACTTCTATATTTATTAGTTCACATTTTATCCTGTAGACTCATGAATTTCTTTTTGTTTTCAATGAGTTATAATTCCTCACTGGGATATTTATTTCAATGTTCAAAACTTTTCAGATATGAAATAATATTTAGAAAGCAAGATCCGGGTGCTAGGTGTGCTCATTACCCCTGGGATATTTCCTCACACAATCATTTTTTTAACCTGAGTCTTTATATTTCCTGGAGATTTTTCACTGATCTAAATTCTAAAAATGGACCTTATTAACCAAATGTGCTCCAGTAGGGGTAAGAACCAAAGGAAATGCTTATTAACTAGGAGGAGGAAAAAAGATGTATAAATAATAATGAATTTAAAGGATTACCAGATCATCCTTCTCACGATACTCATTTAGCTCTAAACAAGCACTTCCAGAGGAAAGAGGGCTGGGAGTCAGGAAAACTGGGTTTTGTTTAGACACTTAACTTTGCTTACTTCAGTGTTCTTAGAAAATTCTTTCACCTTTGAAGAGGCTGTCTTTTATGTGTAACTCCAGTTTGTTCCTGGGAGCATGTCTGTGCAGCATCCACTTACTCTGACGCCATTTTTTTCCTTCCCTGATTCTTCAAAAAGGCTGTTTTTTAAATGAATATAGGAAAATTTCATAATGTGATATATTAAGGAATATGAATAAAGTCCTTTATTTAAAAAAGCTTCAAATATGATAAATATAAATGTCATTGCACCTGTATCTGTAGATGTCTGAAACTACTTAGGCTTGATGTTGTGTGCAAAATGGTGGACCTCTCTGATTACCGTCAGCTTCTCAGTTCCATGAGGTCTTAAGTTGATCATGTTGTGATATGTGATAAACAGGCCAGCTAATTTTCTTAGAGTAACATTTACCTGTCTTATTTATTGCAGCAAATATACGACTCTCCTCAAAGATAGTGAAAACAGGCTATTGCTCTTCCCATCTATGTAAGTACAATTTATTTAAAGTGTTTCTTAGAAAGAGTAACTGTGTATGTTATGTATAAAATATACAATTTTCTTGGTACTTTTAAAAAATATATATTTCATTGATTTTTTTAAAGAGAGGAAGAGAGAGGGATAGAGAGCTAGAAACATCAATGAGAGAGAATCATCGATCAGCTGCCTCTTGCACACACCCCCAACTGGGGATGTGCCTACAACCAAGGTACATGCCCTTGACCAGAATCGAACCTGGGACCCCTCAGTTCGCAGGCCGACACTCTATCCACTAAGCCAAACCGGTTTCAGCTCTTGGTACTTTATTACATAAAAATATTAAGATGACAGCAGAAACCCAAAATAATAATTGCCCACAATTCTGTTATCTAATCAGTGTTTTCATTTGTCCAATTGCATATTCAATTTTTGCATATTTATTATATTTAAGTACTATAAAATGCTTTTTAGCAGTTTTAAAATTGTTTTGATTTTAAATTTTATCTTATTGTGGTAAGAGCATAACGTGAGATCTACTCTCTTAACAAATGTTTGTGCAATACAGTGTTAACTCTATAAGTATAGTGTTATATAGAAAATCTGCAGAACTTATCTTTCATAACAGAAACTTCATGCCTAACAATTAGCAATTTTCTGTTTCCCTCTCCTACTTGCCCTTGGAAACCACAATTCCAGTCTATAGTTCTATGAGTTTGACTATTCTTTTTTATTTTATTTTATTTTATTTTAAATATATTTTATTGATTTTTTACAGAGAGGAAGAGAGTGGGATAGAGAGTTAGAAACATCGATGAGAAAGAATCATTGATCAGCTGCCTCTTGCACACCCCCTACTGGGGATGTGCCCGCAACCAATGTACATGCCCTTGATCAGAATTGAACTCGGGACCTTTCAGTCCGCAGGCTGACGCTCTATCCACTGACCTAAACTGGTTTCGGCGAGTTTGACTATTTTAGATGCTTCATGTGAGTGGAATCATGCAGTATTATCTTTCTGTAACTGGCTTATTTCACTTTGTGTCATATCCTCCAGAATGTCCTTCTTTTTAAAGGCTGAATCATATTTCACTGTCTGTATATACCACATTTTCTCATCCATTCATTCATTCATGGACATCTACGTTGCTTCTACATGTTGTGACTAGTGTTGCAGTGAATATGGAGGTGCTATTAATCTCTTTGAGATTCTGATTTCAATTCTTTTGGATGAATACTCAGAAATGGGATTGTAGGATCATATATAATAAAGTATATAAAATAACAGAATACTTTTGTGTGCTACATTTAACCATTAGTATTTCTTCATTTTACTAGTCTTTTTAAAAAATATATATTTTAGTATTTCTTCATTTTACTAGTCTTTTAAAAAAAAATATATATATATATTGATTTTAGAGAGGAAAGGAGAGGGAGAGATGGAAATATCAATGATGACAGAGAATCATTGATCAGCTACCTCCTATATGCTCCCTACTGGGGATTGAATCCACAACCCAGGCATGTGCCCCGATCCAGAATCATACTGTGACCTCTTGGTTTGTGGGTTGATGATTAATCACTGAGCCATGCTGGCTGGCCTAATACAGTCTGTTTCCCCCCCCGCCCCCCCTGCCTTCTTCTTCTTTGTCCTTTTCTTGTCGTTACTGATAGGCCCATTAGATCAGTACCTACAGGTCTAATGCTTTAAGATACCATTAATATTCCATAGTATATACATATTATATATTTTTTGTGATTTGAGGGTAACACTAATTATTGTAATACTAATTACTAAGTCTGCCACCTTAATCTTTTAGGAAACCCAATAAAAGAGTAGAAGTGGTCCAGCTGAATGATGTGATGGATACTATGCTAGAGAGAGCTGGTGTGGAGAGTAAGGAGCATACCGGTCCAACCCAGGTAATTGTAAAGGTCTATGTGACCTAGTTAGTGGTTACAAGCATACACTCCCAGATGGTAGAATGCCAGTATTGGATCTCGACTCTGCCATTTATTAGCTGGTGACTCTGGGCAAGTCATTTAATGTATTTGTGCCTTATTTTCCTCACCTGTAAATTAGAAATGATAATACTATTTATCTCATAAAGTTGTTGTGGAGATCAATGACATAATGAATGTAAAGGACTGAGAACAGTGCTTGGTATGTGGTAAACCTTGTATAATTAATTGTTAGTACAGTTGACCTTTAAGCAACAGGTGTTTGAACTATGCTGTCCATTTATATGTACATTTTTTCAGTAAATAAGGTAAACATATTTTATCTTCCTTATGATTTTCTTTCTTTTCTTTTTAAAAAAATATATTTTATTGATTTTTTACAGAGAGGAAGAGAGAGGGACAGAGAGTTAGAAACATCGATGAGAGAGAATCATCGATCAGCTGCCTCCTGCACACTCCCTACTGGGGATGTGCCCACAACCAAGGCACATGCCCCCGACCAGAATCGAACCTGGGACCTTTCAGTCCGCAGGCCTATGCTCTATCCACTGGGCCAAACTGGCCTCGGCTATGATTTTCTTAATAGCATTTTCTTTAGATTCATTTATTGTAAGAATATAGTATATAATACATATAACATACAAAATATGTGTTAATTGACTATTTATGTTATTGGCAAAGCTTCCGGTCAACAGTAGACTTGTAGTTATATTTTGGGGAGTTAAAAGTTGTGCATGGACTTTTCACTGCATGGAGGTTGATGCTCCTAACCCCTGCATTGTTCCAAGGTCAACTGTATTATTGTTACTGCATTTCATTGGATATTAAGCACTAACTATCCTAATAAAAGAGAAATATGCAAATTGAACATAACTCTGCTATGCAGATCAACCAATCAGGGGCAAGTATGCAAATTAACCCAACGAAGATGGTGGCTTAATTTGCATACATAGGCGTGGAGCGGCCAGGCAGGGCGTGACACCTATTGGGGAGGGTGGGGGAGGGGAGAGAGCTATAGGAGTGGAGCTCTAGCCCAGAGCAGAGACTTACAGGCTCTCGAGGAGGCTGCTGGGAGCCCTGCCTGGCCGCTGCTGGGAGCAAAGATTTGCAAAGGCTTCTGGACGGCCTGAAGCGAAGCCATGGGAAGGAAGGCCTATTCTTGCATGAATCTTCGAGCAACAGGCCTCTAGTAGATTATAAGACCTTTATTATTTTGCATACCAATAAAAAGCACTGCCAATTAAGTTGTGCTTTCTTACCATTTGTAATTTTTATTTTGTGCTTAATGGAAGGGCTCTTTCAATCTTACATAGATATAGAGATTTTATGAAGGCTATTTTTTGTTTTATAAATCTTTATTTTTATAGAATTGGAAACATAGTTCAAAATAAGACACTAACCTTTACCCAGATTCACCAATTGTTTACATTGTGCCTTATACACTTTATCATTATCTATCCTTCTCTGCGTATCTCTGTAATTATAGTTTTTCTGAACCATTTTAGAGTAAGCTGAAAACATGCCTTTTTATCACCTAACACATTTCAGGATATATTTCTTATGGATGAGGACATTATCTTACATATTCATAGTATTTTCAAAATCAGGGAATTTAACATTGATGTGATAATCCAAATTCAGATTTATCTATTGTCCCTCTAATGGCTTTCATCACTATTTTTCCTGCTCTTTCAGTGCTTTTTCTTGCCACTTTTCTTTAAAAAAGAAATTTTTTTTATTGTTTGCTGAGAGGAAGGAAGAGGGAGAGATAGAAAGAAACATCAGTGATGATAGAGAATCATTGATTGGCTGCCTCCTGCACCTTACCTACTGGGGATCAAGCCCACAACGTGGAAATGTGCCCTGACCAGGTATCTAATAGTGACTTCCTGGTTCATAGGTCAACACTCAACCACTGAACCACACCGGCCAGGCTGTCATTTTCCTTTAGATAACTGTAATCCAAAAGAGTTCTTTGTGTGTCTTGATCTTGATATTTAGGAGAGCACAGACCAGCTATTCTGTAGAATGTCCCTCAATTTTGGCTTGTCTAGTGTGTAGTCATAATTAGATTCAGGTTTTTGTATTTTGGCAGAAATAATATAAAAGTGATATTGTGACCTCAGTGCATCATATAAAGAGGTTCAATGATTAGACACAGATTTTAAAAAATAAGTTATAATTTCGTATATAAATATAACAGAAAATGTAAGTGAAATAAATTAATCAAGATGTTTCTAAAACTTAGTTCATATTCAGGGTGATTAAATCCTAAAACGTTTTTACTGGCAAGACCATAATAAATGCTAATTAACTTATCTTCTGCCAGATGCACAAACTGCTACATATATTGAAGAAGGAGCAGACCATTTACAATACAGTGTTTCATGAACTTATTCGACAAGTCACTGTGGACTGTGCAGATAGAGGAGAACTACTGTCCAAAATCAGGTGAGAGCTGTTATTGGAGGATTCCAGTTTCTATTCCAGAATGTAACAGAATTCTGTTTTTATCTCTGCATCTGAGAAAATCACAAAAGTACACTTCTCTGTCCTATTGGTAAGAAGGAGCCTAATTACATTTTTATTGTATTTTCTATAATAAAAATATAATAGTTGAGAACTTCCTTAAGATGATTGCTGTTGAGATGTGTGACATCATGTTCTTCTGTGATTAGGAGTGAAATACTATGAATATGTAAGATAATGTCCTCATCCATAAGAAATATATCCTGAAATGTGTTAGGTGATAAAAAGGCATGATGTTTTCAGCTTACTCTAAAATGGTTCAGAGTTTGTTTTTTTCCCCAGCTTTTGGAAAGTATCTGATACTTTCCAAAAGCTGGAAAAAAACAAACAAACTAAAAATCAGTAAAATTAAAACAATGGGTTCTGTAGTTTACTTGCTATAGAGTAGGGGTGTCGAACTCAATCAGAGAAGGGGCCAAAATCTAAAATCCAGCCTAAATCGCGGGCCGAATGGTTTACTGAACAGTCATAAACTGTCATTGTGATGGAAATGCAGCAGAGTGCAGTGATGACAGCGCGGTGCGGGCCACATTGCAAGGCCTGGCTGGACGGATTTGGCCCGCGGGCCTTGTGTTTGACACATGTGCTATAGAGTCATATCTGTTTCTCCTGAATGGGCATTAATAATATAAAATTGCCCTTTTTGTCCACTGTGATTTATGGAAGCTGACCTCCCCTGTCTGACAGTGCTGAGACACTAGGAGCAAGGCCATTAATAAGAGACGGTCAAGATTAGATACGAAGGGGCAAGTTGTTGGAACATCATCAAGAGCTGGAGGATGGCAAATTAGAATGAGGATAGGAACAACTGAAGTCTGAGGTGTCAGCCTAAGAACAAAGCCAGGAAGGATAGGTGAGGAATCCTGGCAAAGGAACTTCATGACCAACAGTGTATCCAAACCTTCCCCTTCTGATGAGTTGGAGTAAGCAGGAATCTTCTAGCTGACTTTAGGCATTAGCTTCCAGAGGCCAAAATAGGGTGGGGTTCTATCCCAGAAGTCTAAACAGAAAGAGACAGGCAGGCAAGCCAAAGCCCTTTAAAAAAAGTTGAGTCAGACACTGGGGAGGCAAAAATACTAACTCTAAAGTTCCAGAGATGGGATCAGAATAGGTCTTCAAAGCCAAGGATTTAGAATGGGGTAAAGTTGGAGTTAAGAATACAAAGTAGGTGAGAATAGGCAGTGAGGTCTCGGGGTGATTGCTGCAAACATTCATGATGTGTGGTGGAATGGTGAAACGTTCTGTAGGTCCAGAATAATCTAGTGGCCAGCATTTCGTTTTGGTAGGAGCTCTTTTGAAGGTCTAGGGGCAACCTTCAATTAGACAGTCTTTTGTTGTCCTGAGCCCAGTATTTTAGAGCAGCGGTCACCAACCTTTCGGACCTCATGGACTGCCGGTTGGCACCCACTGTCTTAGAGAGTTTTCCCTGCTTCACAAGTTTGTTGTAAGGATCCATTAGAAGTCCGCAGGAAATGGTAACACCATGCATGCCCTGGAAATCATGCTTGGCATCAGCCTCGAACCTCCTCTCTCTGTATGTTACTGTAGCTTTGTGTTCTGTCTCATTGAGCGCTATCTAGTCAGCTAGAGTGTGTGTCTGCTTTTCAGGAACCTGCCTCTGAGGCCTGTTGCTGCAGAAGGAGATTTCATATGAAATAGCATTTTATAATAACTGTTTTTCTTAATAATTTACATTTCTTTTTATAAGAAATTGTCCTATCTTTTCCCAAAGTGGTTGTACCATTGTATACTTCCACTGATAATGTAGGAGTGTTCTGGTTACTCCATATTTTTGCTCACATTTGGTTTTGCAAGTCTTTCTATTTTTAACAATTCTGGTGGGTGTCTATGTTATTATGGTTTTAGTTTGCATTTCCCTGCCAACTGATTATGTTGAGCACTTATTCATGAGCTTATTGAGGATGTGTTCTTTTTGTGAAATGTTTAAAATTTTGGGATCTCAGGGTTAGGATAAATACTTCAGTCACTTTTAATATAAACAAAGACTGCTCAGTTAATGGTATTTGTAATTTATTATCTGTAATCATTTTCAAATATTTTGTTTAGTTTTATTCAGAAACAAAAGAAACAACTTTGTATTTAAGGTTTTTGGTGTTTGTTTGTTTGTTTTCATCTTTACACGAGGATATTTTTTTCATTGATTCTTAAAAATATATATTTTATTGATTTTTTACAGAGAGGAAGGGAGAGGGATAGATAGCTAGAAATATCGATGAGAGAGAATCATCGACCAGCTGCCTCCTGCACACCCCCTACCAGGGATGTGCCCACAACCAATGTACATGCCCTTGACCAGAATCGAACCCGGGACCTTCCAGCCCACAGGCCGATGCTCTATCCATTGAGCCAAACCGGTTTCGGCTCCATTGATTTTTTTTTTAGAGAGAGTGAGAGGGAGGAAGTGGGGGGAAGAGAGAGAAAGAGAAAAATCAAGGTGAGAAAAACACTTTGGTTGTCTCCCACATGTGTCCCAATCAGGGGCTGGGATTTGAACCTATTAACAAGGTTACCTGCCGTTGGTACATGCCCTTGACCAGGAATCAAACCAGAGACCCTTCCGTCTATGGGTTGACACTCTAACCACTGAGCAAACTGGCAAGGGCAGGTCTTTTTTTTTTTCTTTTTAAATAGTGGTTTTTAATTTTGGTCAGTTTGAGGAAAGTGGTTTTATTCACGAATTTCCTACTTATTAAAATCACACTATATTCAAGGCACTCTGTTAGATGTTATAAATATGTAGGACATGGTTCTCATTCTGATAGAGTTTATACTTTAAAACAAGGGAAAGAAAGATGTTCCATTTTGTTTGCATTTCTGATGTTTCAATTATGACTGGTTAAAATTATTCAAAGTTCATTCATGTGTATGAGTATAGTAGGAATACACAGCCTAAATCTCTTTCTTTTTCTGTATTTGTGTCTGTTCAGTGTTTCTCTAACACTATTTTCTCATTCTGAGTCTCATTCATAATGGTTTATTTATATAAGTATTTTCTCTCCTTTTTCCTTTTCTGCATGATGTCTTGGTTTCCTTCTTTATCATGCAGAGAACGGTATGTACAAATGCTTGACCAAATTGCCCGGCAGATGATTGACTTCTATAAGGACTTGGTAACTCAGCGACTGATGGATCAGCGCATTTTGCAAGAATTGTACAATTTTAAGAATGTTATTGAGGAACTGACCAGGTAAAAACTGATTATCTTAAACACAAAAGTCAAAGCCATGTCTCTATAGTGAGTCAAGAATACTCAGGGAAAGTAGAATGGTTAAAGGTGAGGACTCTTGTTTTCTTTTCATGTTTAGCAAGAGAACAGAAAGGACTGGATATAGATGTAGATTTAGATATAGATATATAGGCATGGGTTACACAGGTTAACACAAAACTAGGGCTCTGTGTATATTCAGTAGGGAAAAGATCTGGTTCTTCCATCTAAGATAGAGATTTTTTTAAATCAGGTTTACAGAGCAGTGCCTTGATTATGGATGTTAAGGTTCAAATGCCAAAGAGAATAAGCATTATATAGCAATCAAGGTCAGTGATCACCTAAACTCATAGCAAGGTAATTAGTGGCAAGAATGAAGAGGGTAGGATAGGCAGGTCAGAGGGTAGGATAGAGCAGCCTGGAGGCCTTGCCTGTCAGCACCTACCTTCACTCCATTCTAGAGGATACCCCCACATTTTATTTCGGCCTTTTCTAACCAGCCTGAGTCCACTGACAAATCTGGCAAGATTCCATCCAGATGTACACTAGGTTTATTGATTTGGTTTGTAAAGTAAAAAAAGCTAGGAAGAGATGTACAGTGATAACTGCGAAGATTCTTGAGTATAAACCTGATTTTCCTGGGTAGAAAGTTTTGGAAATCTTTAACTATGATTGTAAAAGTTCTTTGCTTTATTTTAAGGGAGCTGTGTTTGGTTCGGGCACATGATATGAAGTTAACAAAGGATGCAGAGAAGACCCACCAGGATTTGGCACAAGCTCTATTAGATGCTGAAAAGAATGCCAAGTGAGTTACCAAATGTTTGTCATTATGTCATACTTGTTTCACAATTTATTTCAAAATTTTATAGAAACATTTGAAAGTTTTTTAAAATTACAACAGTGTAAAGTTCATTGCATATACTAACTCCTCCGGGCACCGTTGCAATGCACATCTTGTAGATGTCTAATGTCTTCTTGAGTGATAGTCTAGGGATGTATACCTAGAAGTGGAGTTACTACATCACATAATATGCATAGCCTTCCTTCTCTTGCTAGATGTTGCCAAATATTCCACAAAGTAGTTGCACCCGTATATATCCACTCATCAGTACAGGAGAGTTACCTTTTGCCCATATCTTATTACTAATTGGATAGGTATGAAAAGATACTTGGTTTTTGTTTGCATTTTTGTAATGAATAGTGAGTCTAGTTTTTGGGGGGAGGATTTTAGTGATTCTACTATAGTCTTTTAAAAAAATTATTATTAATATATTTTTATTTTTATTTTTATTTTTTATGGAGAGGAAGGGAGAGAGTTAGAGAGTTAGAAACATCGATGAGAGAGAAACATTGATCAGCTGCCTCCTGCACACCTCCCACTGGGAATGTGCCCACAATCAAGGTACATGCTATTGACCGAAATCGAACCTGAGACCTTTCAGACCACAGACTTTCTCTCCACTGAGCCAAACTGGTTAGGGCTCTACTATGGTCTTAATGTTTTATTCTCTATTTGTGGTGAGCATTTTTTTTTTTTTTTCTGTAAAGGGTCAAATGGTGAGATATGGTTTCTGATGCAATTAATCAATTTTGAAAGCAGCCAGGGTTCAAAGCTTTGCTGGCTTTTAACTCATGTAGCAAAGTTGATATTTCTTAGAAGGATGTGTTTTAAAAGGTTTATCAAATGCTTCTATTCATTTTACTACTTCTGTGTTTGTATTTAATCTCAGAAGGGCTTTTAATTCTAAGAGAAGTCCAGTGTAGGTTAGAAGGAAAAGGTATGTTCTGGTAAACATGAAGGAAACATATTTAAGAAAAGGGTACTTAATTATACTTAGCTTGTGGTTGGTTGGTGGAGAATTTCTTTTCATGGCAAGTGAATTTGTTTAACTCTTATACTAATTACATGTAATTTTAAAATGTAATGTCTCACAACGGTTGGGCTTAATGCGTTTAGTAAAGAATCCTAAGTCTGTGAGAAATACAAACTTAACAGTAAAATTACTGTATTATTGCTACTTGTTTTCTAAAATTTTTATTAGATATAGTGTTACGTTCTTGGAATACCGTGTTGTGAAAATTCTACTGGAAGAATATATTGAAAAATATTTAGAGCAGATAACAGTATATTGAACTTTTTACTTTAACTTTCTTTTTCTTTTTAAAAAAAAATATATTTTATTGACTTTTTACATAGACGAAGGGTATGATAGCTGATGGATGTTTCTCTCATTGAAGTTTCTAACTCTCTAATAGAGAAACATCCATCAGCTGCCACTTGCACTATCACTACTGGGGATGTGCCCACAACCAAGGTACATGCCTTTGACCGAAATTGAATCTGGGACCCTTCAGTCTGCAGGCCAATGCTCTGTCCACTGAGACAAACCAGATAGAGCTTTACTTTAACTTTTGTGAGATTTTTAAACAAACTATGAATATTTTTCTTATATTTCTATTATCAAAATATCCAGCAATTATACTATAATTACCTTATGATCAGTTTTAAAGGGACAACTTGCTTTAAAAAAAAAAAGTTCTTCTTTTTAAAAATGTCCTTTATAGCTGTTTCTTAATTTTTCTTTTAGAATTGTGGAAGATTACCATGACTTATATATGTTACAAAGAGGAAGGATGGAGAATGATATTAAACAATTAATGACAGAAAGAGATATCTGGAGCACAGCCACATATAAATTGGCCCTAAAGGTTGGTTCATCAGGAATCATAACTTGAACTTCTTTTTTTGTTTGAATAAAATTTCATTTTACAAATTTTAATTGTACCAAAAATTAAAAAATGATGGGGTGGGAGACAAGAGGAGCAGGGCAAAGGGATAAAAATGGGGAACATTTATAATACTCTCAACAATAAAAATACTTTAAAAAAAAGTAGAGTCAAATGAAAACATGAAGATGCATATTTAATTGATGAGTATGGTAGATATAATGAATCTTGGAAAGGGTAAGTTATATTTTTTTGTTTGTTTCCTTACTATTAGGTGTGTGGTTATTGCTCACTTAAAGGGTTCTTTTTTTCTTTTTTCTTTTTTCTTACCAGAATCTTTGAAGTATGAGCAAGAATCTTCTATTTTTCTAAAGTGTTAAGTGTGTGCTGTGATGTTGCTTATTATCACATATGGGACTTAGAAAATTAATAGCAAATTATGACCTGGAACAGTTTCAGATTTTTGTCCCATGAGTCAGAACTCATCCAGGACACAATGTTCTATCCTGATACAGAATTTAAAAGGGACATTGTCATGCCCAGAGGAAATAGTCATGACAGTAAATATATAAGAAACAAATCCGGGAGCTAGACATATTCATTAGGAAAAATAAAGAAGACAAGTGAGTTCCCTCACTCTAGGAGTATTTAATCAGTTGAGAATTGACTGCTGGCAGAGGGTTCTCTAAAAGAATGCCTCGAATTGATGAGGCTTTGTGTTAGATCACCCCTAAAGTTCCAACAGGACATGACAGCTAGCATGTCAACTCCCTGAAAATAAGGACTTTATTTCTTTTGTTTACAGCTATATGCACAGTGTCTAGAACAGTCATTCATTGAATGACTATATACTGGTAATTGATTCAGTATATCAGTGGTTCTCAAAGTATGACCCCTTGGGGGTCTGTGAGATCTTTTCATGAAGTCAAATTATTTTCTTTTCATCTTTTTTTCTTTCTTTTTTTTTCTTTCTTTCTTTATTTTAAAACTACTTTCATCTTAATGCTAGAATGTTATTTACCTCACTGTCATTCTCACATGAGTATAGTGGATTTTTTTGAAGTTACACGATATGAAATATTGCAACAGATTGAATGCAGAAGCAAATTATGAAATTCAGCTCTATTTTATTAAAGAGATTTTTTTAAATGTGAAAGTGGTGATCTTTTCTTTATTTTTTTTTTTTGTTTTGGAAAATAAAAATTTTTTCATAAAAATGTTATTTTTGTTAATGTATGTTAATTTATTAATGTTATATTTAAGTAAATTAACAAGTGGATTTTAAATATTTTCAGTTTTAACTAACAATATAATAAATATCAATAGATAAAATCACATATAGAAAAGCTCTTTGAAGATCTCAATAATTATTAAGAGTATGACTTTGTGTGTGTGTGTGTTTTAATATGTTTTTTATTGATTTCAAAGAGGAAGAGAGAGGGAGAAATAGAAACATGATGATAAGAGAAAAATCACTGATTGGCTGCCTCCTACACACCCCATACTGGGGATGGAGCCCACAACCTGGGCATGTGCCCTTGACCGGAATCAAATCCAGTACCCTGCACTCTGCAGGCCAACACTCTATCCACTGGGCCAAACCAGCTAGGGCTGTAACAGGTATTTGGTATCAAATTGTGTGAGAACTTCTGCTACATACCATATTCCAATTTGGCTCTAGTTTAGTAGTTTTAGAAAATATAAATTTGTGATTCAAACTAGTTCATGATTTATATAAGTCATAGTGATTGAGTTCATAGTTCAGTGTAAAATTGGTTTGAGTTTAATAAATTAAAGTGATTTGTTAATGATTTGGGATCTTAATTTCAGTTCTTTTTTAATATAGGTAATTCAAAGAAATAGAGTCATATCAGCTAAAAACCTTTACCTCAATGAAAAAGCCTGGAATAAATATGCTAAGCATTTCATTATCATGATGTCAACGAAGGTAAACTTCAGTTCATGTAACTTATGGAAAAAGAGACTCCAACTATTGAGAGTTGAGACTATAAGCGGCTTTTGCTAAATTTATAGGTTAAATTTTAAATATAGTTTTACATTTGTGCTTTATTGTGGCAAGATGAAAAACAAAAGGAAAGGTGAATAAAGGTCTTCTAATCAAAGCAAGTTAAGCAGTTTATCTAAGTTAATAACACTGTAAATGTTACTTATAGTTACTCTATTTATTAGTTAAACTAAAAAAGTTGTAATGAGCTGTGTTTATTAAAATAGTTGTATTATCGATGCATTCTTTGCAATTTAATGGGGAAATTCAGTGAGCACACTAGGTTACAAAGGAGGAAAGTTGTTTCTAGAGTCAAACTATTTACCCTAGTCATTTCATTTAATTCTTTTGACAATCTATACTAATAAAAGGGTAATATACTGATTAGACTGGATAGACTGGATGTCTTCCAGATGTCCTTCTGGACAAAGCTGCAACAGCTGTGAGGGCTGAGGAGGGCCAGTAATGGTAGCAGCAGCAGAGTGATGGGGTGGCGCCTTCCCCTACTTGACCGGGTCACCTCCTGCCGAGGGAGGCCAGACTGTGGTTTAGGCACGGGGAGCCGGCCTAAGCCATCAGTAGGACATCCTCTGAGAGGGGGCAGGCTGGGCTGAGGGATGTCCCCCCCCCACCCCCTGCAGCAGTGCACGAAGTTTCGCCATCTGTGCTCCCCTGCCAGCTAAGGGTCAACATCTTTATTTAGGCCGATTATAATGGATAAGAAAATTAATCTCAGATACATTAAATAACAATCCCCCAGGTTCCACAGCCAGTTAAATGTCTCAGATTCACATTTCGTTCTGTTTGGCTTTGAATTTCTGTTCTTTCCAGTGCACTACTACACTACCTTCCATGAAAGTTTCATGGGAAAATTGGGCTCTTGTTGCAAAGGAAAAAACATTTGCCTCTAATACTTGTTCCACATAAAATCTACCACTGAAGGGACTGTATAGTAGTGTCACTGATGATATTTTGAAGGAGGAATACCTTTTTAATTTTGAAATCCATTTTCTATGGATGTCTCTGGTATTATAATATTGATAATGGCTTGGTGTATGCTAATAACTTTGTTATATTAATAAATGAAAAAGTGGTTTGATTCCATGCATTTTATCTAGGACACTTCGGATCTTGCATTGTTGCAGAAGTTGACACAGAAATGGAAAAACGCAGTGAATAAATTTAAACAGGAAGTGGAAGAAAACGAAGAATCTACAAGGCAGGAATTTCTCGTGATTAACAAAGGCCTTATCAAATGGCAAAAGTTCTTCAAAACTAATAAGTGAGTCTCCAAGAATCTTGTGTTTCTGATTATACTGTGTCATGTCTGATAACTCAGTTCAATTCTTCCTCTCACTCTTTTCTCTCTTTTACCTTGTAATTACTCTACCATTGATTTTGGTAATGTACCAGCAATCCTTATGAAGACACAGTTCTGGAAGTTTGAATGGTCTAATGCAGTGGTCGGCAAACTGCGGCTCGCGAGCCACATGCGGCTCTTTGGCCTCTTGAGTGTGGCTCTTCCACAAATACCACATGCAGGCACATATGTACAGTGCAATTGAAACTTTGTGGCCCATGCGCAGAAGTCGGTTTTCGGCTCTCAAAAAAAATTTCAATCATTGTATTGTTGATATTTGGCTCTGTTAACTAATGAGTTTGCCTACTACTTGTCTAATGGTTTCAAGTGCTAATCATCTTGGTAGTCCATCCTGATCCCTCTGTCCATCTGCTGCTACTTCTGTTTCAAGTCCAACTCTTTCTTTTCTCTCCTCTTTACTATTGGCAAACTTGGATACTATCTAGATTAGGGGTGTCGAACTCAATCAGAGAAGGGGCCAAAATCTAAAATCCAGCCTAAATCGCGGGCCGAATGGTTTACTGAACAGTCATAAACTGTCATTGTGATGGAAACGCAGCGGAGTGCAGTGATGACAGCAGCGGTGCGGGCCACATTGCAAGGCCTGGCGGGACGGATTTGGCCAGCGGGCCTTGTGTTTGACACATGTGATCTAGATCTATTTGCAAATTCTTTAGCATAGCACAAAGCAGGTGCAGAGAAATGGAATCCATGGGTGGCAGTTCTAAGGAAATTGATTTTGATTGGCTCTTATCTATACTAATAAACATGCAAATTAACCATCACTCCACTATGCCAAGCCACACCCACCAGCCAATCAGGAGCAAGTATGCAAATTAACCCAACCAAGATGGCAGCCGGCCACAGAGCTGGAGCAAGGAGGAGGCTTGGGTTGCCTCAGCAATGGAGGAAGCCAAGCTTTTTCCCTGCCTTGGCCAGCCCTAGCCTCCACTCAAGGTTACAAAGTTTCAATTATAGAAGATAAATAAATTCTAGATACTTGCTTCTAGCGGGTCCTGGCCTCCGCTCAAGGAGGTGTTAAAAAAAGAAAAAAAAGGATGGGCTGGTACCTTGTGTCGCCAGGAGGTGATCAGGCCAGGATGGGATAGCAGGGGCCATTGATAGTAAGCAGACCAGCAGGGGGACCAGTTAGGGTGAGCAGGTCGTCAGTGGGGGTCAGTTATAGATGATCAGGACAGCAGGGGAGGGGGGTAGTTTGGAGAGAGCAGGCCAGCAGGGGGACAGTTGGGGATGAGAGGCCAGTAGGGGGGGCAGTTGGGGGTGATCAGGCTAGCGGGGGGCATTTGGGAGTGAGCAGGCCAGCAGAGAGAGTGGTTAGTGACAATCAGGCAGGTAGGCAGGCAGGTGAGCAGCTGAAGCCAGCAGTCCCCGATTGTGAAAGGGATGTCTGACTGCCCGTTTAGGTCCAATCCCTGTAAACCAACAGTAGGACATCCTTTGACAGGTCCCAGATTGGAGAGGGTGCAGGCTGGGCTAAGGAACACCCCCCCCCCCTGCACAAAATTTGTGCACCAGGCCTCTAGTATTATATAACAATTAGAAAAATCTGATAGTGGAAGAGGCTGTCTATCAAGTAGTTAAGTCTAGGCTGGAATCTATACTTTGAATGTAGGTTAGAGTCCACACCTTTAAGTATCATTTGCATTTCAAATTGAGAATGGTGGTTTCAGTTTTTTCATATCCTCTGTTAGTAGATTTGGAAGTTCTGGAAGTTGAAGCTGGTATATATCCAGGCTAAGGCAAGTTGCTGCTGCCATTCCCATTTGTTGACTCTTAGCTGGGAGGAGAACACAGATGGCAGTGGTTCTCTTCTCCCTTTCTCTCATTTAACTTCTTTATTGACAGCTTTCTTCCCTTGAGACTTTAGGCAGGGGTCCTCAAACTTTTTAAAGTGGGGGCCAGATCACAGTCCCTCAGAGAGCTGGAGGGCCGGACTATATGAATTACTAATTCCTACTGTAATACCTCGGCTGTGCTCAATGCCCAAAAAACCTGGCGGGCCGGATCAGACTCCTCTGCGGGCCGCATGTGGCCCGCGGGCCGTAGTTTGAAGATGCCTGCATATGACAGGAAACTTTCCTACCAGAAGTTGGGGCACCTAACCTTAATTATTCATTAGGCTTCCTTTCTAATTACATGTTGTTTTGACAGCTGTGTCCAACAGGAATTATTCTTATGGTGATCTAATTTTGAATACAGAAGGGAGGGGGAGAGACAGAAACATCAATATAAGAGAGACACATCGATTGGTTGCCTCCTGCATGCCCCCCAACCAGGGCCAGGAATTGAGATGCAATCTAGGTATGTGTCCTTGATCAGAATCAAACCTGAGACCCTTCAATCCACAGGAAGCTCTATCCATTGAGCCAAATCAGCTAGGGCAAAATGATTTATTTATTTATTTATTTATTTATTTTATTTTATTTATTTATTTTTTTAAATACTACTAGTATTTTTTTAATACTACTATGGCCTCTGACCCTGTTACTTGGTTATTCAGGCCTGAGTAGAATCTGAATTTATGTACTTATTTGAAAATTTAAAGATGAATGCCTATGGAAGGGAGGCTGAACATGGAAGGCATGCTTGAAAATCATTAAGGAGAAGCCATAATATTGTCATATGGTGTATGGATTCATGATTTTCTTTCTTTATACCATGTTCTGAGACCTGCTCTTTTTCTTTTTCCTTCTTTCAGACCACAAGACAGTTTATTCCTTGGTAAAGAAAATGTATTTGTATCAATTCTTGCAGACGTAAAAAACTGGCTAAAGGTAAGACTTGCCACTCCTCACCTCCAACTGAGTCATATCTCAATCTTTAAAATGCCATACTAGAGACACTTCTAATCCTCATAGCCAATTGGCTTGGAGATCAACTCTTCCCAGTGATACCAACAACAAGCAAGGCTTAACAAGTAGACTGCACACACAGCCCACAAAGAGCTACACCAAGACTGTCCACCTCAGGTAACTGTGAGGCTGACCCACTGAACCATATAGGACACCTTAGCACACAAAGCCATCCTACCAACTCAGGGAAGCTGTGAAAATGCCGAGACAAGGAAACAGATCACAAACAAAAGAAATGGAGGACAAGAAGCAATTGGATATAGAGTTCAAAACCATGCTTATAAGGTTTTTCAAGAATCTCCTAGAAAAGGCAGATAAAATAAATAAGACCTATAAAAATATGAAAAGGGATCAACTAGAAATAATAAAGGATCAATTAGAAATGAATACATTCTCTGAAATAAAAAATATTATACAGAGTCCTAAAAACAGAATGGAAGATTGCAAGAATCAAGTCAGAGATTTGGAACAAAAGAGCCAGAGGACACTCCTCCACAGAAGCAAGAAGACAAGAGAATCCAGAAAGTTGAAGATAGTGTAAGAAACCTCTGGGACAACTTCAAAAGAACCAACATCAGAATTATGGGTGTCCCAGAAGAAGAGAGAGAGCAAAATACCGAAAGAATACTGGAAGAAATAGTGACAGAAAACTTCCCCCACCTGGGGAAAGAAATAGATTTACAAGTCCAGGAAGTGCACAGAACCCCAAACAAAAGGAATCCAAAGAGGACCACACCAAGACACATCATAATTAAAATTCCAAGAGCAAAAGACAAAGAGAGACTATTAAAAGCAGCAAGAGCAAAGCAGGTAGTTACCTATAAAGGAGCACCCATACGATTGTCAGCTGATTTCTCAACAGAAACCATGCAGGCCAGACGGGAATGGCAAGAAATATTCAAGGTGATGAATATCAAGAACCTACAGCCAAAAATACTCTACCCAGCAAAGCTATCACTCAGAATGGAAGGCCAGATAAAGACCTTCACAAATAAAAAAAACAGCTAAAGGAGTTTGTCATCACCAAACCAGAATTATATGAATTGCTGAAAGGGGTTCTTTAGGAAGAGGAAGAATATATAGATAAAAATTATGATCAACAAATATATAACTATCAACAAGTGAAACTAAAAGCCAAGGAAATTTAAAAAAAAAAACGATGAACAATATTAACTGGTAAATATAATAGAATCAGAGGTATGGAAGGGGAGTGGACTGACGATTCTCGGGGAAAAGGGGAGTGGGGGGTGTGGGAAGAGCCTGAACAAAAACTGTGCACCTATGGATAAGGACAATGTGGGGTGGGGAAAGGGCAGAGGGTGGGGTGGGAACCTGGTGGAGGGGAGCAATGGAGGGGGGGGGGAAATGAGGAACATTTGTAATAATATGAACAATATTTATTAAAAAATAAAATAAAATAAAATGCCATACTAAGTTTTGGGTAAGTCAAGGAAAACAGCAAGACTACCAGGGCTTTTAAAAATATGTTTAACTATTTTATTTTCAGTTATATTTTAGATTTTTGGGTCAAATAAGTTAAGCTTCCAGAAAAAAAGGCAGGGAGGAGATATCTGATTCTCCTATAGGTTTTTTTCTTTTTTTAAATTACAGTTCTGTAACTGTAAGATGTAACATTTGTGTCTCTCCTATACCTGGCTTTTGTCTTAAGGACAAATTGGACTTTTAAAATTAATAACACTATTTTAAAAATGTGGTAAAATATACATAAACATAAAATTTACCAATTTAAGTGTACAGTTCAATGACATTAAGTACATTTACATTGTTGTGCAAACATCACCACCATCCATCTCTAAAACTTTTTTCATCTTCCCAAATTGAAACTTTACCTACCCATTAAACATTAACTGCCCATTTCTTCCTGCCCTAGTCCCTGGTAACCACCATTCTACTTTCTGTCTCTCTAAATTTGAGTACTCTGGGCGCCTCATATAAGTGGAATTATTTAGATTTGGACTTTGTGACTTTCATCCTTCCTTCAGCATAATGTTCTTAATTTTATGCATGTCGTAGCATGTGTCAAATTTCCTTTCTATCCATGCTTAGCTCTTTGGTACTTAATTGCCTATCACCAAATTTTTACCCATATAGATTTAATATAATTATTTTCATCCTGGTAAACGATGGATAATCTTATAAGATAGTAAATAAATTTAAATTTACTTTAATTTTGAAAATAAAATGTATGTCAGATGAAGAAATGGTATGAACAAACAATAATAGGATATTTAACTCCAAAATAATTGGAATAAAGATCTGATTTGACTTTGGTGAAATCATTAGTGGGTAATGTGCTAATTTTATTACCTCCCTTTCACTCCCTAGACACTGAATGACAATAAAGAGAAGTTTACTGGGAGTTCTCTAGTGTCAAAACTTGATTCTCTCAAGATTATCAAATATTTACAGGGAAACTGGACAGATATTGGATTTGGGATGTTTCATCGCCATAGAAGTATGGAGGGGGCAATGCCACCAGAGTTCCAATTTATGGAGGAAATTATAAAAAACACAGACAAACTCTACAAAGAATTTAAATTAAGAATAACTGGGGATAATGGTAAGAAAAAAAACAATGATAATTAGATAATTAACATAAAAGGAGTTTAATAACGATTATTTTCAATAAAATTAATAGTTAAAATAAAGATAGTACTTGAATAGTTTTAGAAATAAAGCAAAATAAACCCTTGAGCATCACTTTGTTGAGATGTCATTCTTATACAATACAGTTTACCTGTTTAAAGTGTGCAGTTAGATTATTTTTAGTGTATTCACAGACGTGTGCAACCATCACTATAGTCAGTTTTAGATAATTGGATGATATATAATTCTCCTGTAGGTCTTTTTTTTTTCTTCATTTTTTAAATTAAAGTTGACATGATATTATTTTAGTTTCAGGTATACTAAGTATGTTTTTAATTTTAAATTTTATTTTTCCCCATCACCATTTATTAATATCCCCCCTATACCCTCTTCCATCTATACCTCCCCCCACCCCACCCCACAGTCACACACTGTTTTCTGTGCCCATGGTGTTCCCTTTCTCTCTCTCTCTCTCTCTCTCTCTTTCTCTCTCTCTCTCTCTCTCTTTCCTTTTTTGCTTAGGTCTTTTTTATTGTTTGCAATATGTCTTGGTTTTGAGTCTATTCTTTTCATATTCCTGGTTATTTCTGATTGATGTTAGACGTCATGTATGATAAATTCTAGAAATAATTAAGATGGGATGATGCTATATTTCAAAAGAATGGTTTTAGTTTTTATTCTGGCAGGTTATTTAGGATAGGAGTAGGTCATTTTAATCCAAAAAGGGACTGAACTGAGATGAAGTGTTGCTCCAGGCTTTGCAAGAACCGGTCTATTCTATTCCACCCTTCCTTCTAAGATGTAGCCGTTCAGGGATGCAGGGGTCCCAAGTGAAAGCCTGGTGCATTTACCAGGGCCTCTACTCCTTAGCAGATTTTGAACTTCAATTTTATTTCCCCAGTGGGATGACCTAATATCCCAGTTTTCCTTCAGACATATTGAAAATTCGCCCTCCAAAACCCATGAGAGACATTAAAAATCCATCAAAACACTTTTAATCCCTATGTTATCATATGTTACCTAAGAATCAATCCTTCTCTGGAAAGTGTTCCAGGCAATTCTGATGCATTAACTACCACTGTTGTTCAATATCAAACTACTCTAGGTAGGGAGACACAATCTTTATGATCTGTTACAGCAGTAATATACCCTGTTTCCCCGAAAATAAGACAGTGTCTTATATTAATTTTTGCTCCCAAAGATGCGCTAGGTCTTATTTTCAGGGGATGTCTTATTTTTCCATGAAGAAGAATACAGTACACATTTATTGTTAAATGAAAATAAAGGAAATTTATTACCTGTATACGGTACGGTAGTACGGTAGTTGTCAACACAAACCAGACAAACTGTGAATCCTACAGTATCAAGAATTTACTCATTTATTGAATGATAATCATGTCATCATCTTCTGGAACATCATCATAACAATCCAATTCCTGAATTTCCTGGTGAATTTTTTGTGACTCCATTTCTTTCAGAATCAGTGGACCAAATCTCTCATGTTTAGCAATAATATTCTGAGACAGAGCCTGGGGGGGGGGGGGCTTATTTTTGTGGGGGGAATGCCTTATATTTCACTCAGAAGGAAACCTGTAAGTAGGTCTTATTTTCGGAGGATGTCTTATTTTCGGGGAAACACAGTAAATGGTTTACGATAATGAAAGTCAAAATGAAGAGTGATAATGAAATTAACAGATCTCTTTGAATACTCCTAAGCGGTCAAAGTTTACTGATGGAGGCATTGAAAATACTTTATAAGTTGCCATCAAATAGTCTATCAGTCAGAAAAGCACTAATTATCCAATATTTATTTACTAAAGATTTATCTAAGAACTGCTCTTAATAAGATTTTTTCTAAGCAAGCTATAGGATAATAAAAAGGTGAAAAAAGATATGCCTCTGCCCATTAGTATTTTATAATTTACTAAGGGCCCAGTGCACGAATTCATGCACATAGAAAGGAACTGTGGGCCGTGAGGCTGCAGTGGGCACAGAATGGATCTTGGTTCATCCTCCGTGCCCCTGCCCAGCCCCTCCTGCTGCAGCCCCCGATCCCATGCCAGCAGCCCCACTCCTGCTGCTCTCACATGCTGATGGTGCTGGACACACTAATACTCTCTGACAGCACCAGCAGTGGGTGCGATCAGCAGCTGCTGCCCCAATTGCCCCTCAGGAGCAGGGGGAGGTGGAGAAGCCCTCAGGGGCAATTGGGCTGGCAGCCGCTGCTCATACCTGCTATTGGTGCTAGGCACTGACAGAGGGTATGAGCAGCGGCTCTTGTACTGACTGTGGGTGCAAGTGAGGTTGGTGCTGGCAGCAGGTGTGAGTGCCCGGCAGGACCACGGCACAAGGGAGCAAAGAATTTTCAGTAACCACCAGAGGCTTGTTTGGTGCTTCTGCTCACCTGCTCCACTATCCTGCCTCAGCCAGTGCCCACCATATTCTGTACACGCCCCCGGGTGGTCAGTGCACTTCATATCAAACAATTGTTCAGTTGTTTCGCTTGTTCTGCCATTCAGTCTATTTGCACACTCGCCTTTTGTTATATAAGGCTATTGAAATAGTAAACTTAGCCCTAGATGGTTTGGCTCAGTAGCTAGAGAAGGGGTGTCGAACTCAATCAGAGAAGGGGCCAAAATCTAAAATCCAGCCTAAATCGCGGGCCGAATGGTTTACTGAACAGTCATAAACTGTCATTGTGATGGAAACGCAGCGGAGTGCAGTGATGACAGCGGCGGTGCGGGCCACATTGCAAGGCCTGGCGGGACGGATTTGGCCCTCGGGCCTTGTGTTTGACACATGTGAGCTAGAGCATCAGCCTGCGGACTGAAGGGTCCCAGGTTCAATTCCAGTCAAGGGCACATGCCTGGATTTCGAACTCGATCCCCAGCAGGGGGCATGCAGAAGGCAGCCGATCAGTGATTCTCTCTTATCATTGATGTTTCTCTCTCTCCTTCCCCCTCCTTCCTTCCTCCTTCCCTCTCTAAACTCTCTCCCTCCCCCTTCTCTCTGAAATAATATATATATATATATTTTTTTTTAAAGAAATAATAAACTTACAAATATTTCTAACAATTCATGCTTTTCTCACTTTTCTAGGTCTCTCTAAAATTCTTTTAAATTTGATTAGTAATCTTGAGTACTATTCTTACAAGATCGAAGACCATCTGGAGATTCCTGAAATTCTTCTTGAAGAATGGGACACACTTACAGAAAAAACTAATGAAATGGTATCTCAAATGGATGCATTATTACACGTTGTTGGTACTGTTCCACAGGACTTTGAGGGAGATTCTGGCTCGTAAGTTCCCATAGCTCTCTGCTTCTCAATTGCATTTCCTCAATACCTAACTTCAGCCACAGGTAGCTGGGGTCAGATGACAAGCATTAAAATCCTGTTCCTGCCGGGACCAGTTTGGCTCAATGGATAGAGCGTCGGCTTGGGGACTGAAGGGTCCCGTGTTCGATTCCGATCAAGGGCATGTACCTTGGTTGCGGGCATATCCCCAGTAGGGGGTGTGCAAGAGGCAGCTGATCGATGACTCTCTCTCATCGATGTTTCTAACTATCTCTCTCCCTTCCTCTCTGTATAAAATATATTTTAAAATCCTGTTCCTCCCAGGAAGAAAGCCCATCTCACAGAGCAGGAGCGTGAGGGGGTCCTGTGCTCAAGACTGCAGTAGTCCACAGTGGGGTTTCTGCCTCATTGAGCTGGGAAGGGGAAGAGTGGGGGCAATCATGGTTCAGTTACCATAGATTCTTGTCTTTCTTACTGAACCATCATAGACTGTCTTGAAGAGATGTCTCTTCAGTTGTTATTTGTTCTTGGGACCATTTTAGAGGCTTTCATTTTTTTTTTTTTTTTTTTATTCTCACCCAAGGATATTGTACAATTGATTTTTATGAAGAGAGATTATAAGAGAGAGGGAAAGACAGACAGAAACATCTATGTGAGAGAAACACATCAATTGGTTGCCTCTTGCATGTGCCCTGACCTGGGCCCAGGCCAGGGAGGTGCCTGCAACCATGGCATGTGCCCTTGACCAGAATCCAACCTGGGACCCTTCTGTCCACAGGCCGACACTCTATCCACTGAGCCAAATGAGCGAGGGCTCGTTTTTTTTTTTTTTTTTGTTTTTAATCTCACTAATTTCACTGGGAAATGGGTCAGCTTTGCTCCTCACGCTGTCGTGCTGGAAGCTGATTTCTTGAGAGAATTTAAAAATTCATTCTCACTTTATGGTCTCATTGGCCTAAGAGTGAATATAAAGGATGTGAGGGTGAGTTTTTACAGTAGAGAGCTAGCACTGAAGGTAAGATCTACATTATCCAAAGCTGATTGCTATGGATGTTAGGAAGCCGTGTCCATGGGTTAGCCAATATACCAGATAATTCAGGGTTTTCATTCACCTTTCCTTGAATTTGCAAACATTTGTCAACACTAAGTATACTAGGCCCACCGAAATAAAACCCTTTCCTTTAACTGATAGTTACTTTTGTATTCTAAGTTAGTCACTTATCTTTATTTTGCTTAATTTTTCCTTCAGGGCAACTACAGCACATATATATAACATGGTTAAAGAATGGCATTTGAAGATAGGCAATGAGGTTTCTAATGATAACATTGAACTTCAGCGCCACGTATGTACTTAAGGGATTTGGGAGGTTAATTTTGCCTTGGCTAAGAGTTTTCTTTAAGGAAAAATCAGGTCATGACTATGCAATGAAAGCAGAAGATTGGGAGGGTGAAAAGGGAACTTACATAATTACTCAAATGGTTTTCAGTGGATTTTTAAATACCCCTGCTGGGTATGTTTCTGCCACCGAAATTAAGTTTCAGAGATGTCAAAAAATGTTTGGCTTCTAATTATTATATTTACTCTTTACTCAGTATTCTGAATATTTTCCCTTGGTAGGGATGTGGCCATGTTAAGGATTTATGTTGGTGCCCCTGACTGGTTGAAGAGATGACAGAAACATGTTGCTAGGAGTAAAGACAAGATGCCACAATACTATTAGTCTATAATTATTAGAACAAATAGAATTGTTCTTCAATTCCGAAGAACTTAACCCATTGACTTCAGCGCCAAATAAGTACTTATTTGTGAGGCTAATTTTGCCTTGGCTGAGAGTTTTCTTTAAGAAAAAAACCAGGTCATGCCTATGCAATTAAAGCAGGAGATTGGGAGGGCAAAATGGGAACTTACATTGACTTCTTAGCCAGCATAACATGAAATAATTTCTAGAGGATGTCTTAGTTTATTACATTTATTCTCACCTCATAATTATAATCTAAATTTTTTAAAAATATATATTTTATTGATTTTTTACAGAGAGGAAGAGAGAGGGATAGAGAGATAGAAACATCGACGAGAGAGAATCATCAATCAGCTGCCTCTTGCACACCCCCCACTGGGGATGTGCCCGCAACCCAGGTATATGCCCTTGACCGGAACTGAACCTGGGACCTTTCAGTCTGCAGACCAACACTCTATCCACTGAGCCAAATCAGTTTCGGCTATAATCTAAATTTACATTGGAAAAATTATTATAAGTAAACTTAATATGATAAAATGAACTTAATTCATTTTAATATTGTCTTAATTGGGAATTTGAAAAGCAGAGCTCATCAGTTATATGGGAATACTACTTATGAAGCATTATATTACAGTATATCACAACACATTATAAATATATAGAACCAAGAGTTGACAAGCAAATATATTAAGACTGGAAGTATGCATCCAGGGTTGGGGGAAATTTCTGTGATTTGGAAGAACAATTATCATTAACAGCCAAATAACTAAAATTTCCCCAATAAGGCAAACATGTAAATAATTACAGACAATTATAAACATCTCTGCCCTACCCCCTGCCCACAGAGCACCCCTAACAATTTTCTAGGTTTGGCATTGCCGAACTGAAATTGTTCTTTTGCTGAAATAAACTTTGTAAAATTTAATGTCTCAGTTTACCTTTTTACATATATAAACATTGGTAAAAAACTTATTCTCAATCAAAATTATTAAGAGATGTATATACCAGGGCACTGTACAACTTTTCTAACCTTGGAATCAGATTTCATGTTGCCACCTTCATTTTCTGTTTCACTTAGATTTTCACACAGTACTCGGTTTTTTGGTTTTTTTTGTTTTTTTTTAATTTTTCAATCTTCACCAGAGAATATTTTTTTCAATGATTTTTGGAGTGGGGGGAGAGAGAAACATCAATGTGAAAAAGATACATCGATTGGTTGCCTCCTAAGTGCATCCTGCCTCCCACTGGGGCAGGGGATGGAACCTACAACCAAGGGACATGCCCTTGACCAGGAATCAAGCCCTCCACCCTCCGTGTGCAGCCCGATGCTCTAACCACCAAGACACACTGGCCAGGGCTCACACAGAGCTTGTTTTTACCGTATCACCACCAATAAAATCAGCTTTGCAAAAGTGATATAGTGCATCTGATGTTGAGAGTGTGAACTAAATCAGGTTCATGCTATGTCTGACAGATGTCAAATATCACTGTTATTGCCCTCAAAAATTTAAAATCCCATGGCATCCTTGAGAGTTCACAGTGAAGCCCTAAGATACCTTGGTGAACAATTTGGTAACTGCAGTTTTAATACCCTTGACCGAGCTAAAGAAGAGTTTAATGTAGTATAGTGAGCAAGAAAAAAAAATTTGGTTATATCAGCTGCATAGTGATGATAGCATTGCTGAAAACTGGATGCAGGTATTTTTTTTTAAATTAAATTATTATCTGTGTACATATTTTAACATTGCCCCCTCCCCTCCCATACATACCCTCCCTCCCCAGAGTTTTGTGTCCATTGGTTGTACTTATATGTGGATGCAGGTATTTTTAAGTTTGGCATGGTTTTTACTGTTTGATTTATTTAAAGTGGGTCATTTGTATTATATATATTTTTTAACAGATGGATGAATTGCATATATCTATGATCAAGTGGATGGTACATTTGCTGATAATAATGGTACCTGACTTTACTGACCGAGACAGTCTCCCAAAGTTGGAGGAGGAAAGTGATGAAAAACATGATATAGGAATTGCACAGTTAGAGCTAGACGCAATTTCATTGGCCAAAAATCTGACCCAGTACTCCAGTTATTTGAACAGGTAAAACTATCTGTTTTTCTTTTTATTTCTGCCCTTTTGAAGATTAAATGTGACATAAAGCAGAGGAGAGAAGGGCAGCAATAAGGAATTTTTCTAAAACCTTGAAAGAAGCACTAATTTTTCAGTAAACTATCTCTGACACTGCCCAGTTGGAATATGAGATATTGGTGTTTTCCCAATGGCTTTAGAATTCTTCTTAAAAACAATGTTAGCATGGGCAGGATGGGAAGTATGTACAGATGTGGGAGTGACAATTAGTAACAAAACAAAAAGACTCACTTGCATAAGTAAGAAACGTTTTGCACTTTTGCTCAGGTTGGGGCATTTATGAAGAAGCTTATAGTGTCCTGTGTAATTCCACCTAAAACTGGATGTATACTTTTCTGAATTTCAATAAACACCAACCAAAAGATCTCTTTTTAAAAACCTTTTGTCTGGGAGAGGATCCAAGATGGCTGCTCGGTTAGACACCTAACCGTAGCAGCACACAACAATTTCAATGGAATACAACTAAAATGTAGAGTGGACATCGCCCAGAGCTACAGGTAGTCGACTGACTGAAAATTCTACAACAAGAAGGAAAGAGAAAACCAGAAGGAAAATCAGAGGAGCTGAAAAAAAGCCTAAGGTACGGAGACATGCTGCACGCGCGCGGAGAGGTCGCAGCCGGAGGCCTGGGGCTGCTTCCTGGGCGGCGCCGACCCTGGCAACAGGCTGGAGCAGCGCGGGCGGAGAACAAAGGGGTGCCACAGGCCAACCTGCTGAGCTCCCAGGACAAGGAGGAAGAAACCAAAGTTCTCAATGTGAAGAAATCAAGTGAGAGCAAAAGATAGTAAAATTACTTAAGAAAGAATACAAAGAAGATCTTGAAAAATCAAAGACTAAGTCAGAACTCAACTCACCAGCCAACATTGCAACATAAATGCGTTTAAAAAAAAAAAAAAAAGGACAGAATGTTGGAACAGCGGCGGCCAGGCCTAGAGTGCCCAGGCACAAAGCAGTGGCAACCGGGCCCGGAGCAGCAACGGCCAGGCCCCAGAGCAGCAGCAGCCAGAACCAGAGCAACAATAGTCAGCACTGGAGCAGCCAGACCTGGGGCAGCGGCAGCCAGGCCTGAGGCGGAGGCAGCCAAGCCCAGGGTGGCCAGTCCAGGAACACCCAGACCCGGAGTGGCCGGGCCCAGAGAAGCCGGGCCCAGAGCAGCCGGGTTGGGAGCAGCCAGGCCCAGAACAGCAGTAGCCAAGCCCAGAGCATCCAGGCTGGGAGCGGCCAGACTCGGAGCGGCTGGGCCCGGGGCAGCCGGGCCCAGAGCAGCCGGGTCTGGTGCAGCCAGGCCCGGAGCAGCAGCTGCCAGGCTGGGAGCGGCCAGGCCCGGAGCAGCCGGGTCGGGTGCGGCCAGGCCCGGAGCAGCAGCTGCCAGGCTGGGAGCGGCCAGGCCTGGAGCAGCCGGGTCTGGTGTGGCCAGGCCCAAAGCAGCGGTTGCCAGGCTGGGAGCGGCCAGGCCCGGAGCAGCGGCTGCCAGGCTGGGAGTGGCCAGGCCCGGAGCAGCCGGGTCTGGTATGGCCAGGCCCGGAGCAGCAGCTGCCAGGCTGGGAGCGGCCAGGCCCGGAGCAGCGGCTGCCAGGCTGGGAGCGGCCAGGCCCGGAGCAGCCGGGTCGGGTGCGGCCAGGCCCGGAGCAGCGGTTGCCAGTCTGGGAGCGGTCGGGCCCAGAGCAACTGGGCCCAGAGCAGCCAGGTCGGGTGTGGCCAGGCCCGGAGCAGCAGCAGCCAGGTCCAGAGCAACTAGGTCGGGAGCGGCAGTGACCAGACCCGGAGCAGCTGGTTGTGGAACGAACCAGAGCAACAGAGGCTAGGTCCGGAGCAGCCAGGCCCGGAACAGCTCGCTCCTCGTCTGTCCCTGCCCCACGGCTGCCTCTCAGAGATGGCTGGAAACTTTTGTGGGAACTTGAGGGTCTGCTGAATCAAGTGATGAAGGCTTAGATCTGGATGTGTTGAGTTAGTATAGGGCTGGGGTGTTGATCTGTGAGTGCCTTGGGTGGGGCCTGGATGAGGCTGGTTGACCTATTTGGAAATGTCTTTTGTGTGAAATGTATCATTGGGCATGTGGTAGTATTATTGATATGAGAAAATGCTAAGTAACTGATTTACTATCTGAAAAGAGATTTACTATCGGGGAAAGGGAGGGAGGAAGAGACTGAACATAAACTGCACCTATGGATGAGGACAATGGGGGATGGGGAGGGGGCAGAGGGTGGGGTGGGAACCTGGTGGAGGGGGGAAGAAATGAGGAACCTTTGTAACAATATGAACAATAAAGATTGATTAAAAATAAATAAATAAATAAATAAATAAATAAATAAATACCTTTGTCTGGAAAGCTAGAGGATTCCCACCAAATAAAGATGAAGTCTGGAAAATTGTAAAATATTAACTAGTAAGCATACTGTCTCTGATTACTTCAAATTTGGGAAGTAGCTTTTATGATCTAGCCAGTTACCCACCTCATTTCCATTCAATGTTACCATTGCTCAAAAGTGAGAGGCATGGAGGGGAGTGAAGAAGACAATAGTGAAAAATGGAGAAAGAGACAAATTATAGTCTTTGGTGAGTCAGTAGCTTACTTGTTAATGGTAAACTTCCACTGTGTTTGGATTTAAAACACGAGGAGAAACAGCAATAATAGCTCATGCTCTCTGTGTGTGTGTGTGCTTTCCCTTCAGTTGTTGCAAAGCGATGGTAACAGCTATGGCTCTGATTATAGCCGGCACCCTACAAAAAAATCCCGCCAAGGAACTTCATGATCTGAATAACATGAAGGTAACTACTCTGTCTTCCCCTTGCTTTTGTTTTGTTTGTTCTGAGCAGACATTTTAGGTTTAATGATTTACAAGTGACACATACTTAAAGTGTACAATTTGATAATTTCTAAAATATGTATACACCCATAAAACAATTACTGTGATAAGAAATAAGTTTCCTTGTACACCATCCTCATCACAGGCAATGTCTGATCACCTTTCTAACACCAAAGATTATTTTTCATATACTAGAATTTATATAAATGGAATCATATAACATATATGCTTTTGGTCTGACTGCTTTGACTAAGCAAAATTTTTTGAGGTTCACACACATTGGTTGTTTTTTTTTTCCATAAAACATATGTTATGTTTTTTAGTGCTGAGTAATATTCATTGTATGGATATACATGATTTACCCATTCTCTGTTGATGGGCATTTGAGTTGTTCCCACTTTTCAATGATAATAAATAAAGTTTCAATGCATGTTTATGCACATGTGCATTGTTTTAATTTCTCTTGACCATTTGTACAACATAAGCATCTACAGACACACATGGCAAATCTTTTTAAATTAAATTTAAAATATCGTGGCAGTTAACTGTTTAAGTAAATTCTAGGAATGGAGTGGCTGAGTCATATGGCATGTGTATGTTTGATTTTTCAAGAAACTATCAAACTGTCTTCCAAAGTAGTTAAGCCATTTTATACTCCTGTCAGTAGTATATGAGAGTTCTAGTTTCACATCCTCACCAACACTTGATAATGATGAGTGTTTTCAAGTTTAGACATTCTAATAGGTGAGTAGTGGTATGCCATTGTGGTTTTAATTTGCATTTTTTTAATGACAATTGATGTTGAACATCTTTTCATGTGTTTGTCATCTCTATCTCTCCTTTGATGAAATGTATATTTGAATGTTGCTAAAGAGAACATTCTTAAAAGTTTTCATCATAAGAAAAAAACTGAACTATGTGAGGTGATGGACATTAACTAAATTTAATGTGATTATATATATATATATATTTATCAGAACATTGTGTCATACATCTTAAACTTACATACAATGTTATATGTTGCTTATATCAATAAAACTCAGGGGGGGGAACCAAAATATTAAATTGCCTTCTATTTTGGTTAGTTAATAGTTGAGACATCTAAACAGTAACAGTTGTCTCCCTGACCAGGATCAGGGATCAAAACTGCAACCCAGGTACAAGCAGTCTGTCCCAACAAATATACAACTGCCCTTGACTAGGAATTGAACCCATGACCCTTTGGTGCGTGGGCCAGTGTTCTTAGCAACTGAGCAACACCAGCTAGAGCGTGAGCTGGTCAGTTGTATATTTGTTGGGACAGACTGCTTGTCCATAGTAAATCTAACAATGTTTCTGCATCTAATTTTATGACACTTCACTACTTCTTATCCCATTATAATGAGGTCAATAAGCGTTTTAGGTCTCTATAGAAAAACACTTCTGCACAAATCAATGAACTGAAGTTATACAATGTTCATTGAAGTTATATTTAGAGGATTTTATTTAACCGCTACTCAGTAGGAGTGAATCAATAAATGAGTTGGTGTACTCTGATTTTTTTCTGCTTAGTAATGATCTTTTTATCTCTTCTCAGAAAGAATGCTGTGAGTGGATCACCACAAGCTCTCAACTCCTGTCTGGGATCAAAGGCAGAAAAGTAAAGTTATTGACAGAAGAAGAAGAGGACCGCCTGACTGAAGAAGAGGTATTTGTCATGTGCTAACACACGTCATTATTCAGGTTCCTCCTGTATTTTAATAGATAAGGGGTCAGCGACTTTTTGCAATCAGTGTTTCTAATCCTCCTCATTCACTTACTCTATCAGAAGAGAATTTTGGCTCCAACCAAGAGCATTGGCAGCTCTTCTCCCTTCTAAGGAAGAGAGTTATCCACCCAAACATCTCTCCTCACTTTTTCTTTTTCTTCTTTTCTCTCTCTCTCTCTCTCTCTCTCTCTCTCTCTCTCTCTCCATATATATATATATATATATATATATATATATATATAATTTTTTTTTTCTTCTGTAAAATGTCCTGATACTTCCATAACTTATAAACATGATTTATACTGAGAAGTGGATGGGGAAGTGGGTGGGGACAGACCTGGGATGGAAAAGCTCCTCTTTTTGCTGCCCCCTCAGAGTGGGGCCCCAAGATCTTGAGGGGGGGGGGTAGATGCCCCAACACCTCCCTGAAGTTGTCTGACAGCCTCTGCCCTTGGTGCTCGGAATCTGGCATGCCCCTCGATTCCAGAACGCCTTCTGGGCCCCAGGTCTACTGGGCACACAGCTCCCGGTGCTCTGAATCCTGAAGCACCCATGGTTCTAGAATTCCCCACTCAGCTGCTGGGGTGATGGCCCCTCACCACCATCACCAAGGAGGGAGGGAAAGGAGAGGGTGGGGCGCTTAGGTCTCCCCTCCCTATGGGGGAGGAGCAGGGTGAATCTCAAGGAGGGAGGGCGTGAGAGGTAGGAGCCAGGAGCGGCTCAGCCGATGGTGAGGCCAAAGCCACACTGGAACTGGTCCTTCAGGCGATTCAGGAAGGCCCGAGGGCCAGCGTCAGGGGCAGGGGCTGGAGCTTCTTCTCCAGCGGGGCACCCATGATCTGATTGCTGTCCACGGAGCCTTTGAAAAGGGGTTGGCCTTGGGCAAGTCCAGCAGGTACCGGAAGGAGACATTCGTGTCTTGCATCCTTGTGCTGGTCTCAAACTCCACGCCTACCTGCAGCTGGTCACTGGCTTTGTGGTAATATGTGGTAGTATGTGGTAGTATGTGGTGCATGCCTGCCTGGCCCAACGTTACTCTCGCCAACCAGTTGTTCAACATGTATTTCCCAGCTGGAGACATGGCAGTACCCTCCTTCCCAGGCGGGATGCTTTGGAGGTAGTGGACTGCGAGGATGTCTGGGTTCCTGAGAGTGACAGTTGCTGTGAAGTCAGAACCCCGATATTTCCTTGTCCACCTGCCAGTTCACAAACTTTGACTGCACGGTCTGGATGGTCACCTTGGACCTGACCGGGACCCGGCTGGTGAATGACCTGAGCATTGAGGCTGCCACTATTGTCCATGTCACCCACCAACATGGGGAATGCCTCTGTGGGACTCAGCTGCTTTGTCCCCATATATGTGACCCTGAAATAATAGTTGGATTCCCCGATTGTGCTGAGGGCGACTGTGTGATTCACTGGGAAACCGTTACTCAACCCTTTGTTGACTGAGCTTAACACTTTCCTTCTGAATAGGAAACAGCTCCTTGCACTTGCGGAGGCACTAGGCGAAGGAGCCCGGGTTGGGAAGGCAGCCGCTGGCCCCATCGCCCCTGCGGTGCTGGTGCCTGCAGTACAGGGGTCCGTTCTGAACCTCGACCCGCGCCAGCGCCAGCCCCAGTGGCGGCAGCAGGAAGCCCAAGGAGAGGGTGGAGGCGCCTGGGGTCCCACGAAGGAAGGCGGGCGTGGACAGCGAACTAGCGGCCAACGCGTTCCCCATGGCTGATGGCAGCAGTGCTTGTACCCGGCCTGGGCTCCGCTCCCACCCCGTGCGCCACGTGCAGCCGAACCCACTGCTGCTGCCGCCACCGCCCTCTCTTTACTTTCTTGGTGAAGGATGATGTCTCCCACTTCAGAAAGGAAAGGATGGCTTTCAGTGGCGAGCAGTCTGCCCCTTCCTGAGGCTCATCCTCAGACTGACCTGCTTCTGCACACGCACCCTCCTCCCCTGCAGTCTTGGTCTTCCCATCCACATCATGTCTTCCTTTGAGCGCTTCATCCAATGCTCACTGTCCTCTCCCTTTTGTGTCTCATTCCTTCATGATAAAATCCAGTCTTCTTGCATGACATGCTGCGATTGTCTCTAAGTTTCTGTCCTGTTGAACTACATACAGTACTTCTGTTCTCAGAGCCAGTATGTGGGTATTAGTATCCTCTCCCTTGTGCCATCTGTTTTTCTTTTACCCGCCAGGAAGAAACCCAGACATTATCTTCTTCAGGAAACCTTCCTGACCACCCTTTCTTTTATCCCTATACTCTACCAGAGCAAGATGGGATATTTCTAGCATTTGATTACATGAATCCATAGCATTTCCTTGAACAATAAATTGTAAGCATCTTGAGGGCAGAGACCATTCTTACTAACTTTTGTATCTTTATCCTTAGCACAGGGCCCAGGCACAGGAATAGTGGATTCAATTTCTAAATAAGGATTCAATTTCTAAAATGAATGCCCTTTAAATATTTTTGAATGAGTAATTGCTAATATAGCACTAAGATATATATATATTTTATATTTATATGTATTTATATATCTTAATACTATATTACATATATAAAGCTAAACTAAATATATATTAAGCTATATAAATTATGTTATTGTATTTTATATATATTAAGCTATATTTAATATATTAAACTATACTAAATAATTATGTTATTGTTTTATCTCACAGGAAATTTTAAAAGAATTCATGCAGGCTAAAATAGACATGCCTTTTAAAGAGGATAAAGAAGAAAGTACTGAGAAATTTGAGAAAAAAGAGGAGAAAGAAGTAAGATTATTTAGTATCATTTTTTATTTTTTTAAAAAAATTTTTAAGGTATTTTATTGATTTTTTTACAGAGAGAAAGGGAGATGCATAGAGAGTTAGAAACTTCGATGAGAGAAAAACATAGATCACCTGCCTCCTGCACACCTCCTACTGGGTATGTGCCCACACAAGGTACATGCCCTTCACTGGAATTGAACCTGAGACTCTTCAGTCCCCAGGCCCATGTTCTATCCACTGAGTCAAACCAGTTAGTGCTAGAATCATTTTTTAAAGAATACACACACACACACAAACACACACACACACACACACCACACACACACACTGTTGAAAATAAAAACAGATCATCTGGAGTAAACTCTTTAACTTCAACAAAATGCCTTTCCTCATATAGGAGAGACATCTTATCTCTTAATTTTCTGAAGAAGAAATGTCCTTTTTCCTTTCATTTCAAATCCAGCCATATCCATTAGCCTCATTCACACCTATATTCCTACTAACTAAATAATCAACCTCTCATCCTGATTCTTTTTCTTTATTTTTTAATTGCCAAATTATTTTTTAAAAATATGTTTTTATTGATTTCAGGGAGGAAGGGAGAGGGAAAGAGAGAGAAACATGGGTGAGAAAGAAACATCAACATCAATCAGCTGCCTCCTGCACACCCCCTATTGGGGATCGAGCCTGCAACCTGAGCATGGAACTGTGACCTTCTGGTTCATTGGTTGATGCTCAACTGATGAGCATCAGCCAGGAGGCAAATTCTTTAACTAGTTTAAACTCCGTTTTCCACTTCTTCAGCTCCCATTCTGAGCTGCCTTTCCCCTCTCCTCCCAATCCCATCTCCACATCTCTCTTTTCCGTACCCTATCTCCACCCCTGTTGAGGCATTAGTAGTAATAACCTTTCCTGGGACACTTGTAATAATGACAAAAATACAATGATAATTACCAAAAACTGATGCCTAGCATGAGCTACATGTTATCTTTTATCTACACAACAAGATTCCAAAGTAAAAATTACCATTCCTATTTTACAGATTAGAAAACTGAAAATCAGAAAGGTTGACTTACCCAAAATCATATGACTCTAAGTAGCACAACCAGCATTCAAACCCAGACAAGTCCTGGTAAATTTCTAAAATGAATGCCATCTTTGGCTTTCAGAACTCATCATGATTATCTAACACTCTTTATACTGTCTTAATTTACCTTCCTGATGTTTCTTCTCTGCAAATAGTTTAAATGTTGGCATAACCCAAGATCTGTCCTAGGTTCTCTACTCGCTGTACATGCAGGACAACAGAACAAAAATGTTGTACAACACTCAAGCTTCTTTGGATCAGCATTTTCTGTTCTATTTATGATACAGTGCTTACATATAGAAGGTGCAACATAAATGGAAAGCATTATTATTTGGCCACTAAACTCTGTCATACCTTTTAAATATATAGAGCGTCACCTTCTTTTTCCCCTTTCCTTCTTCTGTGGCCTTAGATCAGGCCATTTCCTCTCTATTTTACAAACTCCTATTTAGCCTTCAAAGATCAGTTTCTCTGTAGAAACTTCTCTGAGTGTCTAGGCAGAATGAAGGGCCCTTTTCTGAGTATACATAGCCCTCTATGTTAGCAGTAATCACGTATACTATAATTACTTTATTGTCTATCTCTCCTACTGTGCTGTAAGTTCCTGAGGTCTAGAATAAATCTGCTTTGTTTTTCTCACAGTATCTCCCTTTGTCCGACAGTACTTCCCCATCCATACTAAAGTATTGCAAGGTATTTGCTGTAAGTTTTCCAATAATGCTTGTTAAATGGTTAAAGCAAACAAAAAACAAAAAACAAAAAAAAAGAAAGCTTAGACATGGCGCCAGGCAATTGCCATGGCACTGAGTTCACTGACAGGTCTGTGGTATTTCTATGCCTTAGGAACCTTCCACATCTACAGAGGATGAAAAACTCATCCGATTCATTGGAGAGGATGAAAACGTTCATTCCAAACCTCTATCTGGAGCAAATAAGTTATCTTCCTGGGTATGTATCTGAAATCCAACTAGGAAATTCAAAGCTAGAGAGAAAAGCTAGGAAATTTAACATTTTACAAAAATGGTACAGCTCTAACATAACTTTTATCTTCTCCAAGAGGACAGGGGCTTCTAAGTAATATATTTTCCAGATCCTTTTTTTCCCCTCCCCGCATCATCCCTAGAAAACTCTCATATTGATTTTAGAGAGGAAGGGATAGGGAGAGAGAGATGGAAACATCAATAATGAGAGAGAATCATTGAATGGTTGCCTCCTGCACACACCCTCTCCCCTCCCCGCACCCTCCCCCCCCCCACATACACGCGGGGGATTGATTTCACAACCTGGGCGTGTGCCCTGACCAGGAATTGAACGGTGACCCTCTAGTTCATAATCTGTCACTCGACCATTAAGCTACACCTGCTGGGTGTAAACCTTATTTTAAAATAAGCATCACATTCCTTTCCTTAATTTAACAATTTATTGGTCAATATTTGACCAGTTTTTAAATAAATCTATTAAGCATGTTCTATTGAGACTTATGATAAGCACATGCCTCCAACCATAAGAATTACTGGGAAATTAGAAACTTTTAGACAGTGGCTATAGAAACTCAGCAGAAAAACAGATTTAAAATTTCTCCACAAAGTTCTAGGACCATTATAGAGATGTTCCCCCGCCCCATATTTTTACTGCCTTGAAGTTCCATATCAAACTAAAAGATATTATTGGATTTTGCAATGTTATGTGCTTAGTGTACAGTAAGTTATTAAGACAAATATAGATAATTTCCTTGATATTTAATTTGCTTTGATAGAGAAACATGTTTTCCTTTTATTTATTGTTAAGCCTTTTCTTCCTTCCCTGTTTCTTTCTGTTGATATTGTTTTTTCTGCTTCTTCTTTACAACTCTAACCAAATCTATATCCACTTGCAGCATAAATAATTTGAAAGCTGGGATGCTGTTTGGCCACAGGAAATTCCCATTTTTGTTGTTAAGAGTGAGCTTAATTATCGACTATGTAAATGTGGATAGTTGAAAACATATTCGGAAAGGCTTGGTCCAGAACATCCTGAGGAAGTAGGGTTTTAACTGTTGGGACTTTCAGTTTATTCATTGCGCATATTTTCTTTGTCAGACAGATCCAGCTAATCAAGGCACATTGGCCTCAAAGTATCGTGAAGCAATATCTATAATTGAACACATGCAGGACAAGTTAATGTAAGTATGAGGTGCCACAATGGTAAGAAGATGAAGATGCTGGCCAGGAGGTTTAGCTGAGAAATTCACCCTTCGTGGCTGACTTTGGTTCTCCTGCTTCTTCCCATCCTCACAGAAGGAACATCTGTCCTCACTCACAGTAGAGATGGAGGAAGTCAAAGTGAGGGAGGAAGGGGCGGAATTAGAAGTGATCCAATTTAGTATGTTTCTAATAAATGAACTAGATAAATAGATGAAACAGGGAGACACTACTGTGAGCAAGAAGGAGTGTAGCACTTCCTGGCGTAGCTCAGTGCTTAGAGAGAGCATCAGCCTGAGCACCGAAGCTCATGGGTTTGATTACTGGTCAAGGGCATGTACCTGGGTTGCAGGTTTGATCTCTAGCCCTGGGGCATATGCAAGAGGCAACCAGTCGACATGTCTCTCTCACATAGATGTTCCTCCCTCCCTTCCTCTCTCTCTGATTCTTTCCTTTCCTCTTTCCTTTCCTCCCTCCTCATGCCTTCCTTTCTTCCACTCTCTCTAGAAATCAATGGAAAAAATATCCTCAGGTGAGGATTAACAGCAACAAAAAGTTTACAAAACCCCAAAAGTAAGATGAACAATATAGTTAAGGTGGCTGAGAATGCCAAAATGGAAGCATAGCCATATAAGTTGTGTGCTGAAGTAACTAAGAAGCACATCTCAAGCTGGTTTACTTGATAGTAAAATCTGGTTTTAAAGGTGCTGAAAAAGAAAAGAAAGAAGGGGAAAAAAGACTGTGTTTCTAGGCATTTGTGTTTAAGAATTTATTTTTTAACAAAGGGATACTGCTGGATTTGGTTTATTGGGTCACATCAATAAGGAGAAGCAGAAATTAACTTCTGAAAAGGGGTTCCTTGGGTATTCATGAAGCCTTCCAAATCCCCAAAATCAGATTTTATTAAGAAATGATAAGTATGTTCTTAAATGACTGCAATTCTGACATTATCACCCAGAGTAGTTCCCACGCCTCCAGTTCTTTCTTTTTTTTAAAAAAAATATTTTAATATTTTAATATTTTTTACAGAGAGGAAGGGAGATGAATAGAGGGCTAGAAACATCGATGAGAGAGAAACATCGATCAGCTGCCTCTGCACATCCCCTACTGGGGATGTGCCCGCAACCAGTGTACATGCCCCTGACCGGAATCGAACCTGGGACCTTTCAGTCTAACGCTCTATCCACTGAGCTAAACTGGTTTTGGTGGCCTCCAGTTCTTGGCTAATCATTGATGCTGCTGCTTCCCTTATTTGCACCCTTCATCATTAGATAGATTTACCTCATCCTACTACTTTTTTAGGCAATGAGTTTTTATATATGAATGATACTTTTTTGAACCTTTCCATTTTGTTTTGTTTCTCTGGACTTTCTCCGCATCAGAGAGGTTGAAAACCGAGCCAGAAAAGCAGAGAAGAAATTTGATGATGCAAATGAAAAACTTCATTTTACCCTTATAAGAAATAAAGAACTGGAGAAAGAACTGGAGGAAATACAGAAGTCTAGAAAGAAGGAGCTTGAAGAAGAAGAAAATGAAGGTGAAAGAGCAGAAGAAGATAAAGAAGATGATTTTTATAATTTATTAAAACGTTCAAAACCTTTACAGAAAGGTGAGGCTTGCTTTCTGATTCGCTTTATTTAGATTGTATTTATGAAAGAGAACTTGATTAGGTCTCAACTATTTTATTTTACATATTTCTTTGTTAATCCTCACCTGAGGATATATTTTTTTTCTGTTTCTTTTTTCTTTTTTTAGAAAGAGAGAATGGGAGGGAAGGAGGAAAGAGAAACTAAGAGAGACAGGGAAGCATGGATGTGAGAGAGAGAGACATCAATTAGATGCCTCCTGCACGCATCCCAACCTGGGCCAGGGATCAAACCTGCAACCCAGCTCTATGCCCTTAACTGGGAATCCAACCTGAGACCCTTGGTGTATGAGCTAACACTCAAACCATTGAGCAATACTGTCCAGGACAAGAGTCACAGACATTTTAGAAGAATATCAATAAATTTAGTGTTGATCTTCTACTTCATACTTCTCATAGGATTACACATACATTTAACTATATAACTTATCTTATTCAGAAAACATTAAAAAAAAACAAACCCAAATGACTAAGAATTAAAGACTAGTAAACTAACTTGAGATACACTTTTGACTTATAAAACCAGCAAAGATTGTTTAAAACAAAAGAATACAATGCTGATCAGAGGGACAAAGTAGTTAGTTTTACTTGTGGGTAGACAGGCAAAAATAACTTGAGAATATGTGTGGATATGCCTTTAAAGCAACATATACTTTGACCTAATAATTTCACTTGAGAATCTTATAATCCTAAATACAGAAAAAAATGAATGCATAAAGATGTTCAGTGCATTATTATATGTAATAGGAAAAAAAAGAAATAATCTCTCCAATTATGGAAGAAAAATGAAATAAGTTATGATACATTAATATGCCTGAATACAGTAAAATGGTGCTTACATGTTACAAGACATGAAAAATTCTTATAACATATCAAATACAAGAAATAAATTATAATGCTATTTTATTTATTTATTTATATATTTATTGTCTAAAGTTTTACATATGTCTTTTTCCCCCCTGATTAAACCTACCCTACCCCTACTCCCCCAGCCATTCCCACCCCGGGCAAGCCCCTACTGCCCCAGTGTCTGTGTCCATTAGTTGTGCTAATATGCATGCATACAATACTATTTTTTAGAGCTAAAAAAAAGGCCAGAAGTAAATATACCCAAATTCTGGCAGACTTGTTCTGGTTGATGGAATTTTATGGGAAATTTTGTCTTTATTTTTGGGTACTTGTGGATTTTCTGAGATGAAAGTATCTTCTTTATTATACTAAATGGAAAAGGTATTTTGTTTTTTTAAAGTATATATTTTATTGATTACAGATAGGAAAGAGAGATAGAAACATCAATAATGAGAGAGAATCATTGATCAGCTATCTCCTGCACACCCCAGTGAGGATCAAGCAACCTGGGCATGTGCCCTTGCCTAGAATTGAACCCGGGACCCTTCAGTCTGCAGACTGATGCTCTATCCACTGAGCCAAACTATCTAGGGCTTGTCATTTAGTACTTCCTTTTCTTTTTTTATTTACTGATTAAGGTATTACATATATGCCCTTATCTCCCCATTGCCTGCCTGTCCCCTTCCCCCACCCCCGATCTGTTCTTTCTTTATTTTTTTTTTACCTCTAATGAGTGCTATAATATTCCCTCAAGCAGTTCTCAATATCTCCAACATTGGAGACTGTTTTTTTATTTTATTTTTTCTGTCATCTTCAACCTATGGTCTGTTCCCAGGACTACGGATGGGAAGCTCTGAAAAGTTTAGGGGAATTGGCTCCTATGTAAGGCAGTCCCCAAGCTATGCAGGTGACCGGAACATTTTCCTTGGAAAATCCTAAGTTAGACATTCCAACAGGTCTGAAGCAATGTGATACCCATATGGCATATACAATATCATATTTGTATGAGTTAGTGCAGGCAGACCACTCTTCTCCTGAGAGTTGTGCAGTGAAAGAATGGAAGATTCTATACGGTAGAGAGGAAGAAGCCTTATGCATGCTTAAGGGAAGATCTGGACAGAGTAGGGAGAGATACTTATCTTTTTTTTTTTTTTTTTTTTTTTTTAAGAGAAATGGTACTTCTTTTTTTTCTTTTTCTTTTTTTAATATATTTTATTGATTTATTCACAGAGAGGAAGAGAGAGGGATAGAAAGTTAGAGACATTGATGAGAGAGAATCATCGATCAGCTGCCTCTTGCACACCCCCTACTGGGGATGTGCCCGCAACCAGGTACATGCCCTTGCCCGGAATCGAACCCAGGACCTTTCAATCCGCAGGCCGATGCTCTATCCACTGAGCCAAACCGGTCCCGGCACTTACGTTTGTTTTATATCAATATTTTTAATGATTTTGCTCTGAGCTGTGAATGAAGAAAGGAATCGAGAGGGATGTTTACAAAACTGAATCAGATCTTAGTGAAGCCCATGATTAGGAGTGGGAAGATACATTTAAAAGCAAGACAAGGATGTGAACAAGGTGACCAAGTGTGGGATCGAGATGGCAGTAGCCAGTCAGGAGGATTCAGATGACAACGTTTGTGTCATGGAGCAGCCAGACATAGCAGTTGTGATGACAGAAGGCCTCCTGTACCCATCCCAAGGATAGGGCTTGTGCAGGGTCTGTGTTCAGGAGGCTGGAGAGAAAGAACAGGAGTACAGGGATGGATCTGGCAGGATTCTGGATACTAGCTCTATTTGAATATTTTCTCACCAAGCTTGGGGTGTATGCAAGATGGAAGAAGAAAACGTTCTTCCTCTTTCTCTTCTCTCCTTTACCATATGGTCCTTTTCCAGGACCCAGACTTCAGGCTGATGCATTCTGAATTCCAATATCAAATTTAGAGTCAAATTTTGGGCACAGAATTTTTTTGATAGCTTAGCAGTTACTCAGGCAGAACAGAATTTTAAAGTTGCCCTGTAGCCCTGGCTGGTCGCTCAGTGATTAGTTTTTGGTCCACATACCACACACTGGAGGGTGGTGCATCAAGGGTATATACCTGGGCTGCAGGTTCTGTTCCTGGTTCTGGTCAGGCTATGTGTGGGAGGCAATCATTCAATGTGTTACTCTCACATCAATGTGTTTGTCTTTCTCTCCCACCTTCTCTCCCTTCCATTCTCTAAAGATCAATGGAAAAAGGACCCTCAGGCCTTAGCCGGTTTGGGTCAGTGGATAGAGCGTCAGCCTACGGACTGAGGGGTCCCAGGTTTGATTCCAGTCAAGGGCATGTACCTTGGATGCAGGCACGTCCCCAGTGGGGAGTGTGCAGGAGGCAGCTGATCGATGTTTCTCTCTCATCGATGTTTCTAACTATCCCTCTCCCTTCCTCTCTGTAAAAAAAAAAAAAAAAAAAAAAAAAAAAAAAAAAAAAAAAAAAATCAATAAAATATGTTTTAAAAAAAGAAAGAAAAAAAGAAAAAAGTACCCTCAGGTAAAGGTAATTTACCAAAAAAAAAAAAAATGGTAATTTACCAAAAAAGAATGCATAGTAAATATGAGATCGTGTTAGTGTAACATTCTAATTGCTTTTGTCTTTCAGGGACACGACCCAAGGAGAGTAGTACTTTGAGTGCTAGCAAATCTAAAAGCCGGACTAAATCCAGTAAGGGCAAACCAAAGCATCCATAGGGTGCTGGGCATCGCCATGGCTCCCTACCTGACTGCACCCCATTCATCTCTGTGCTGTCAAGCTGACACTGTGCCTCAACGGAAGGACTTGCATTGCAATAGCTATGAGAAAAGCCATGACATACCACACAAAAGTAACAGTGACTGCTATAGGGAATCAGTATATCAGCTTACTTCCCAGATTAAAAAGAGCTTGTGCAAAAGTTTGCTAACCTCTTCAATTATTTCCTACCAGAGGTCTGTGAAAAAATGTCTCTGTTAAGAAAAATGCTGCTTTTTGAAGAGAAGAATGACAAATAAAAAGCATTATTTTTCACTTCAAAAGAAAGGATCCTGATATTACTCGGAGGTTTCTGCAGCATTTTCAAACTTCTTATGGTTTCAGGCATTCTTATGGTTTATCTGATTTTCACAATAACCCTATAAAGTAGGTGGGTTCACTCTGTTATCCTCATTTCTCAGAAGATGACACTGAAGCGCAAAATGGTTATAAGCCTCCCCCTAGGTCACTGAGCTGATCAGTGCCAGAGCCACCAGCTTGCTGAAAGGGTGTCTGGATTGTTTGGCAATGGCCATGGGCCATCAACGTTCAAATGGTTTCCTTCACAGAGGCTGGTGTTGCTGAAGGTTCACCCAGAATCTTCCTTCTTTGCTTTCATTGCCTCATTTGTCTGTTCTGTTTGTGACCGTGGATTCTTCTAGGCACTAGAGTTGGACTAACCTGCAAAAGTAAGTTGCAAACGACAAATGCACGTTCTGAGTAGCCACATAGCAAGAGCTCCTTCTAGTTCTCTGCTCCTGGGTTAGTTGGATTTGCTCTTATCTCTCTGGCTCCAAACACATGTGGTGAGATTTCTGCACCTGCTTTGGCTCACATATTTGGTGTTCCGTTGGGTTTGTCTCCTGAAACTTTAGACCTTTGCCTGTTCCTTAAGCCTCAGACAACCCCACCCCAACTCTAGAACCCCAGCCTTATTTAAGCCAAACCCCTGGCCAGGCCTGCCCCTGGCTGTCACCGAAGTGTGTATGGGATGCGTATCAGAAATGCTGAGCCTACTGGACAGTTCTTTAGATCTGGGGGAAGAAAACATAAAATTTTTCAGACAGTTGGCTGTGTTCATGGTTAAATGAAAGCTAAGGCTGAGACTCACACGTACAGTTACCACCTGCCAGGCATACCCAGCTGTACCCTTTTGCTTTCCCCAGCAGATCTTGGATGATCCTAACAAATTTAGGTGGGACTTAATAATTTTTTTTTTTTTTGAAGACGTAGTAAACTTTATTCAGACTTGGGGATTTACAAAACTATGGAGGAGGAATTCACGTTTTCAACATGACAACAAAGAATTCTTAGTAAGTTTTTCAGAATACTTTTTGTTGATGTCAAGGGTCCTAGGAATTATTAAATGTCCATACAAGCCATTGTTACATTGTCACCCTGGCATTCACTTCTCACTGTTCCGTTCCTGGCTCTGGTTTTACCTGAACCAGCATGACCCTACCTCCTTTTTTCATTAGTCGTTACAACATCTGCCAACCCAATATCAGGAACCATCTATAGAGGGTGAAAGGTGACCAGCAACTCTTGATGTCATCTTAACTTCAATCAACAGTACACTGGAATGGGTACAGGCCAACACAGTGGTAATGAAAAATTCTTCCCGCTCAGGAATGCTCTAATTGCCATTGGCCCTTTAAATGAGCTGGGCCACCTACATTGGTGCCCTGGCTGGTGCACAAAAACAAACTGCAACGCCTAATGGATTAGACAATCTAGGAAATCACCCAGGAGTTTCCCCTTCCCCAGTCTGTCTGCCTCGTTAGTGCTTGCTTTCCTCTCTTTGGCACCATACTCCTGGTGTGGCAGATTTCATTACCGGCCTTTGGCTTACTTGGATTTGATCACCTTTTGGATTCCGCACTTTCTTTGTTGGCACTTGAACATGGTTTAGAGCTTTTCCTGCTTCAGAATCTCCCATTGCCCCAGAGACTGTCCGATCTGTGGCTTCCTGCACCGCCCTCCCCCCACAACCAAGTCTGGTCCTTGGGTGCAGGGACTAGGGAGACTCCATTAACAACATTCGGAAACATTTTTCAGGACTGGATGAAATAGCCTTTTGGAACAAATTATCACCTCATTATATAGTAACCTTATAAGCAGATGTCATATTAATAAATGAATTTGGCAGAGCAGTAGGATTATGTAGGTTCTAAAATAATCTAATAATCCTGCATAATCTTAGAAAGATTCATTGCTTGGCTCAAGTCAAAGGGCATAGCAAGGTTGGGCTAGATTGTGTGGTTATCCCCGTGTGGATGGAGGTGATGAGATGGCCTAGAGACATAGGACAGAGATGACCCTGCGGTTGGCCTCGTGATGCACTGCTATATTAGACTGCTAGGGAGTTTTTGTTCTTTTTTAGAGGGCAGAAGGATGGCAGAGGGAAGGAATATTGGAGTGACTGAGAGATAATAGAATGGGCAAAGCACTCTGTTATTTAAACATAGTGGGAAAACAGCCTGTCTCCAACAGACAAAATGCTAACAAAATTTCTAGGTCCACTGTTAGGAGCTCAGAATACATTTCTCTCTGAAATAATGTTCAACAGGGTTTTATGGGATAACATTCATAAACAAAAATCCTTTACCAGAATTTTTATACCAAATATATAAAGTTCTCACAGGCTAGCAGGAAGACATCTCCAATAACAACATCAGATAACATGAAGAGTAAAGAGACACTTTAACGGAGAGAAATCACCAATTAATGAGCACTGGGGTAGCTACCACCATTTATTTCTGCTACAACAACATGGAAAACCCCAAGATCATCTCTATCATAATGATTTTTAGTCATTTTTTTGTAATGTTAGTGTTTTATAATGTTATTGATTTTTTTAAGTTTATAAGAAGATTCACTATATATGTATCAATATTCTTAACTAAGTTTTTTCTATAGATATTTATTTCTAATTGTATAGGCAAGTTAATAGAAAATAAGACCAATTATATAAATGTATTAATATTAGGGAATACATACAAGAAAAGAATACTTCAAAGTGTGTATTGATCACATATTGTTACTGTTTGAAAAATAAGCAAACTGGTCAATTCTATACTGAAAATACATTGACCCCATATTTATAGTGATGCTTCCTCCAATTTTAAGCAACATGTATCAGATAAATGTTTTTGTCCTATTATTTCTGTATTTCAAAAAGGAGTCTTTATAAAAAATAATTCCTTTTAAATTCTTTATATTTATTCCAACTATCTCTTTTACTTTCATTCTCTCGGGGACATTTAAGTGTCACTGTAGTGCAGGTATCAGGATTAGGAGTGAGGACGATGGGGTGGAGGGTACAAGGTTGAGTGTGGTGGGGGGAGAAGGACTAAGATGTACCTTTGAGGAATTCATAGTACAGCTGGAGAGAAGCCTACATCTTAAGTACAGGATTATACGACACAGTGTGATAAACACAATGACCAGAGCATGCGGAAAGGGCCATGAGAGCAACAAAGACCTTGCCAAAGGGGCCGGGGGGCACACAGCAAAAAGGACATTTGGACTACATCTAAGTTTAGCCATGTATGGACTCAAAATTCTTCCCAAAATAGAACATTGGCTAAAGCTCTTTCCCATCATTTCTCTGACTAGATGATCTACTTGTATCTCTTCTTGGTCGTTACAGGATTTCACTGTCTTCTCATGTAGGTAGGTTGCTGCATTGCAACTTCATACATTCCAAGGGCATTCTATCTGACAACCAAAGCAAGGGCAGGAAGTGAGAACACAGGGATGTGGCTGTTACATGGCAGGCTCCCAGGTATTATCCTTCGCCCCTCTTATAACATGGGAGAGTCTTTCTTTTTAGGATTCAATGGTTCAACAGGTCTGGAAGGATTTGGGAAGGGAATGCTTCCTTGAGTCCTGTTGCTGGGAGAAGACACGAAATTTAACATGTCAAATGGCAAAGGTATAACCACGGTGGAAGGTTTGTCTGTGAACAAGGATTGGAGGGTGTGGAGGTATCGAAGCTGAACAGCAGCTGGAGTGCCTGACAGAATCTCAGCTGCCATTCTCAGGGACTCGGAGGTGGCTTTCTCCCCTTCTGCAGCGATCATCTAGAGAACAGACGTGAAGAAAAGCAAAGTGAGTTCCCTTCTTCGTTCCTTGACAGTTTTAATCACTATTCAGCAAGCATCTACTATGTGGCAGGTTCTGTGAAGCATAGAACAGACGGTCTTCGTTTTCAAGGATCTTGCTCTAGGGAAGACAGATTACACTATTAATTGTAATTTAGGGCAGACTTTGTTGAAGCAAAAAATGGCAAGTATAGTGAAGTGTTTGGGAGTTATGTCTAGTGGGCCTTGAAAGATTAAAAGGATTTTGCCATATAGAGAAAAGGTTGGCCAATATTCCAGACAAAAACATGGAATCCTGAAAGGGTAATTCCCAACTCAACAAAATGAGTGGGAAAGACTTTCTGAAGGAAAAACACCCATCTCATCACCTAAATGCCACTGTAATGGGCAGAGAGGGTTAGATACCATTCTGCCCAGAAGACCATCTTCCTCCTTGTTCTCCTCCACTTCCCCTCAGTTATCAGCCTTCTATGTGGTTAGAGGTTTTTCCACCTACTTCCTGTTCCTTAAAAGAAATCTGCCTCCCCTTCAGTCCTCATTTTCCTCTTCCCATTCCACCCACACAAGTCAGGAGTTGCTGGCAGCCACATCCTTGCTTCTCACTGGCATGTCTGAGTAGAGGCTGTGGGACGCACAGCCTTCTCTTGGCTCTGGTGTGGAGGAAACTGGCCCCTGAGCATGGTTGTCTCTCCTGAGCTTGCGCAGAGCTAGGGAGACAGATCTGGGTGTCATTAACCTATAGGTGACAAGAGAAGAAGGATGGAGTGTGGTGAGATGCCTTCAGGGAGAGAGAACGAAGACAAGACTCATGCTGGAGGAGATGATCACTGTTACCAATGGCCTCAGAGAGGGAGTAGCAGGAGGAGAGGTTGCATTAGTCATTTAGGAGCTACTAGCACACGAGCGATTGTAATACAGCTGGTTGGAGTGGGGAGCACAAGCCAGATTCCTCCCAGCGCCTGGACAGATGGGAGGTGGGGAAGCAAAGGGGAGATGTTCTGCATGAGCAGGCCTTCCAGATTCCCCGGAGCTCCTCAAAGAGCAACCTTGGAGGGCAGATGGCCTGCTCGGTGCTGGCTCACCCGCACTCGGGCCTGTCTCTGCGCTTCGGCTTCCACAGCCAGGGAGTGCTGAAGCCCGGCCGGCAGCCGCACATCCTTACTGAAAGAGAAAGAACGTGGCCAGGTAGGTGTGCAGCTCCGTACAGTCTTACCCCCTTCCCTACTATTGTTTCACGACGCACAGAAAATCCTGATTAACAGAGCGCCATCCCCAGATCCCTGGGCAGACAGCCGGCTCTAAGAATGTGTCTCAAGGGTCAGTGCCTTATTGCAGGTTTTTACTATCACTGATGCTACAGTAGAGCTATGGTTTTCTCTTTCCATGGAGAACAAATTTTGTGTTGATGGATTATGTTTAATCTAAACCCTAACTTAGTTTATTTAATCTAAATCCCAGCTATTAAATTAGAACAATGAAAAAAAAAAGCCATGAAGAACCATGTTATTAATAAGAAGAATAAGGGAAGTTATCTAAGTTTATACAAGAGAATTGTCTTGAAAAGCACAGAACTGACCAAATAAGAACAATACTTAATGTATTACAAAAAAAGATACAACATTTTGCTTTTACCCTGAACACAACAATGAAAAATACATGGGTTGAAAACAGCCTGGCAATTCCTCCGAAAGTTAAATATAGAGTTACCATATGAACCAGTAATCCCACTCCTAGGTACCTACCCAAAAGAATTGAAAACATGTTCACATAAAAACTTGCATGTGAATGTTCATTGCAGTATTATTCATAATAGCCCCAAAGTGGAAACAACCCAAATGTCCATCAGTCGATGAGAAAATAAACAAAATGTGTTCTAGTCACACAATGGAATAATGGAATGACATACTAATTCATGTTACAGCATGAGTGAACTTTGAAAACATTGTGCTAAGTGAAAGAAGCCAGACACAGAGGCCACATATTGTATAATTGCCTTTATATACAATGTCCAGAACAGGCAAATCCAGAGAGAGTGGTTATCAGGGCCTGGGGAGGAGGGAAAATGAGAGGTTTCTGCTAAAGGCACAGGCTTTCTTTTTTGGGGTGATAAAAATATTCTAGAATTAGTGGGTAGTGATGGTTGCACCATTTTGTGAATATACTAAAAATCACTGCATTGTACTTTAAAGTGGTTTAAAAGATGAGTTTTATGTTATGTGATTTTATTTCAAAATATTTTTAAATTCATACAGAGAGATTTCTCAGAAAATGAAAGTAATTGGCCCAAATGTCACAATGATTGTGTTACGTTTATGAAATAATAGATATAGGTGTTTGGGGTTTTTTTCTCCCCCAAATGTATGCTATTATGGCTATAGTCATATACTCACGCAATGAAAAATAACTTATCAAATAAATTTTTTTTAATAAAACCAAAATATTTCCATCTATCATATTGTTCTTCCCAGTTAATTTCCTACCCACATTTCTGTTCTCTCCACTTTGATTCCCCAAATACAGGTCACTGAATCCAAGGCAACCTGTAGAGGGAAGAGTTGAGATGTCAATGACAACCTCCAGATGGTGCTTGTACGTGTCCTTACAAGAGGGATGCAGAGGGAGATAAGACTCCAGAAGAAAAGGTGATGCGATGATAATGACGGAAGCAGGCAGCAGAGTGGTGTACTTTGAAGACGGAGGAAGGGCTGCGCGCTAAGAAATGCAGGTGAAATAGGAAAGGAAACAGATTCTCCTTCCAGAGCCTCTATTGGGCACCAGCCCTGTTGACCCCTTGACTTTGGCCCAGTGAAACTAACTCTGGACTTCTCTAGCCTTCAAAAACAAAGATTAAATGTATGTTGTTTTAAGCCACCAAGCTTGTGGCAATTTGTCATAAAAGCAATGGGAAATGCTACAGATGGCGTACTTGTTAAATCTGTTTTAAAGTGCATTTATTAGAAACCCAGAGTCTGTAGTCTCGCTCTTAATTAACAGGTTTTTTCAATGACAGGTGCTTGCACGGCCTTCCTGTTGGTGGCATCCGTTTCCCCCACATCCAATTCCAGGAGGCGGGGGGAAATGAACAGTGGGTTCTGCAGAAAAATGGACAAGGCATGGAGCTCCACATGTGGGCTCATATTCTTCTCCTTTTTAATCATTTCTGATGATTTTTTAATTGTTAGATAACTAATAAGCTTAGTGCATTGAGAAACCTGAGAAGATTGACTAATTTGGTAGTTTGTTGAGAGGAAGGAATGTTGAAAAAGCCGTCACAGAGGAGGTGGCATGGTAAAGAACAAATGGATTTTGCCTGTGGAGAAAGGGAAGTATTGCATGCAGAGGAGACAGCCTAAGTCTCAGGCCTCCGAGGCAGGGAAGCCGGCGGAATACTAAGGAGCCTGGAGTATCAGATACTCGCGGGAAGGACAGCAAGAAGTGAGGCTGCAACAGCTGGGCTGTTTCTTCACTCAGCCAAAGAGCATGATCCGGCTGCTGTGTGATCACCCTGTGCCAGGCTCTGAGACAGAGAATGAATAAAATATGGCCCCTGCCATACCGAGTTCATAACACAGGAGACAAATGTATAAATACACAAAATATAATTCAGCGTAACAAGGCAAGCTTGGATGTCAAGAATCTGGACTTTATCCTTTAATGGAGAGGGAAGAACAGGAAGAGCTAATGAACAGGGACCGGGGTGGGGGTGGGGGGCACCACTTGGCTGGTTTTTAAATTCCAGAGCAACAACTTTCCTGTGCCCCTCTTGTTATAACTTTTCCTCTTTTTAGCTTCTCTTGTTTATTGAATTCTTCCCTTTATTTACAACCAGTATGCTAATCACTGTTTTATCACTAACAAGTGGAACAACTCACAAATATTTGGGTACTTCATTTTCTCAGATTAGTGTCTGCTCAGGCCCCATCAGCACAATTACTATCAATGCCTTTGGTCCTTAGAGCCTCCTTTAGGAGTCCCTCTTTCAGTCATGATTCATCACCCCCTACCTCAGTTCTGTGCCCCATGGCCTCATGACAGGCTCTGTCACTGGTGGTGACTACCATCTGACCAGTCAGTTTTCTGGAATCCTGCTCTGTTCTTGCCTCTCTTCTTAATACCTTTCCCAATCTTGAGAGGCAGTTCTGGCTCTTCGCTACCCACCCCCACCACCCCAAATTCCAAATCAGTTAAATCTAGATGATTGGGAAATTAATCATGGAAGGGTCTGTGACATCTTTTTATCTGAAAGTCTGATTTGAACTTATCATTGTTTAACTTTGTTTTCCCAACTTGACAGCTCCCAGGAGACATTACTTATCATCTTGGTATGCCACCAACCTTTCCCATCTATCCCCCATCCTCACCCGGCCAGCTTCCACTCCCACCACTTTGTGCCATGTGGGAACTTTACAATGAGTCTGAAGCTGCTGGAGTAAGGTTGAGAGCAAGCACTATGGCAACGACTGCCTAACCTGCACCATACTGGTGACTAGGATTGGTTCAGGATCAATGTGATAATTTTTACCTTCAACAGTGAAGACCTGGCACCTGGCAGATTCTATAAATGATCAATGAAGAAAATGAATAAAAGATAAAATTTCAACACATTCAGTGTTAAATTTACTGAAGTACCTTTACATCTTGGGCGATGTTCTTCCTCTCTAGGAGAATTTCAGTGAGGGATCGATGTGCTAGCAGACGCTTCATGGTGGTTTGCACGAGGAACTGAATAGTTTTGGACACGTGAACAAGGCTGCTCAGGAGAAGAGAGGCATTTTCTATTCGGTAGTAGCAGATGGCATCTATCTCCATAATAAACATGTCTTTGGTCACAACCTACGCAGAAAAGAGAGTGTGGCTGACAGGCCTGATTCTTTCCCATTTGGGATTAAAGGAACTAGAACTAAATGTGTTCAAGGGGAATTTTCTCAAAGGAAGATTTTAGCAAGGAAAGAACCAAAGAGTAGTTGGCCTGCCCATTATTAAAAATAAACATGTTTCTGAAGATTAAGGAGTTTTTACTAATTACACCAAAACTCTCACAATTTAAGGGAATCCTGTTGTAAATATTTTTGTAAAAAAAAAAAAAAAATCAGAAAGAATTTTCTGACATGAAAAAATCAGTTGTGTATCAGGTCTTTTTAAACTGATGCCCCCAAAAATGTGCCGAAGAGAAGCACGGTCTGGGAAATGACCATGAGCATGCTCTGCGTGCTGGGTGCACACGAGAGGGCAGGCTGGTATTGCACGCCCAGTGCCCTCACAGACGCATGTGCTCAGCACTTCCATGGTCAGACCCTTCATGAGGACATATCATAAGGATTTAGCTGCAAGGATGTTATTCACAGTATTGCTTACTGTAATAAGAAATTGGAAACAACCTAATATCAACAACAGGGAATTATAAATTGTGGTACATATGTCCATACACTAGCATGCTTGTGTCCATGTAAAATAAAAGGGTGGAAACATGGCTAATATATGAAAAGATAATCACAAAAATTGTTGGGTAGAAAGTCATGCTAGGCCAGCTGGTGTGACTCAGTGGCTGAATGTCAACCCAGGAACCAAGAGGTAATGATTTGAAGGAAAAAAAAAAAGAGGTAAGGATTCAATTCTGGTCAAGGCGCACACCCAGGTTTGGGCTTGATCCCCAGTAGGAAGCATGCAGAAGGCAACTGATTGATGTTGATATTTTTCTGTCATTTCTCTCTCCATATCTCTCTCTCTCTCTCTCTGTCATTTCTCTGTGTGTCATTTCTCTCTCTATCTCTCTATCTCTCTCCCTCCCTCTCCCTTTTCCCTCCTCTTTCTGTAAAAGAAATCAATTAAAATATATTAAAAGTAAAATAAGTCATGATACTATGGAATGTATGGTTTGATATATATTCCTGTCTGTAAATATAACCACACATGCAGATAAGTCTGAAATGATACACTCCAAAATATCTAGATCTATATATATATGTAATAGGATTAGGGGTAAATTTTTTTTTCATTTTATTATCTGAAATAAGCCTTTAAATATATATAAGTTCTGTTTTTATTTAACAAAAGAAAGCATAAGGAAGATCTTCGAACTGAAAGTGAGGAACAGTTAGGAAAGACTTATAAATCTAAATTACTAATAGAAAAAAATCTAGGTGTTACCTCTACTTTTTAAATTTCTTATTTGTGGTAAAATACACATAACATCAAATTTACCATCTTAACCATTTTTTAAGTGTACAGTTCAGGAGTGTTAAGTACATTCATATTGTTGTACAACCAATCTCCAGAACTCTTCTCATCTTGTAAAACTGAAACTTTTAAGCAAGAACTTTCCATTCCTCTTCCCAACCCCTGTAAACCCCTCTACTTTCTGTCTCCCTGGTTTGACTACTCTAGGTACCTCATGTAAGTGGAATCATTCAGTATTGTCTTTTCCTGACTGATTTACTTCACTTAGCTTAATGTTCTCCAGGTTCATCCTTAATGTAGTAAGTGTCTGAATGTCCTTACTTTCCAAGGTTGAATAATTTTCCATGGTAGGTATATACCGCATTTTGTTCATTCAGCCACTGAAGGACACTTGGATTTCTTTCACCTCTTAGTCATTGTAACTAATATTGCTATGGACATATATATACAGTATAAATACATCTTCAAAATTTTGCTTTCAGTTCTTTGGGGTATATACCCACAAGTGGAATTACTGGACTAAATGGCAATTCGGTTTTAAATTTTTTGAGGAATTGCTGTATTCTTTTCCACAGCAGCAGTACCATTTTACCTAATCACTAATAGTATACAAGGGTTGCAATGCCTGCACTTGTTATTTTCTGGCCTTTTTTCCCCTTCGCTTTAGTAGCCACGCTAATAGATGTGAGGTGGGATCTCATTGTGGTTTTGATTTGCATTTTTCTATTGATTAGTGATTTTGAACGTTTGTTCACATTTGTTGACAATTTTTTATATTTTCTTTGGAGACATGCTATTCAAGTCTGTATCAGCCAGGTCTCTCCAGAGAAATAGAATCTGTGTGTGTGTGTGTGTGTGTGTGTGTGTGTGTGTAAGAGATTTTAAGGAATTGACTTATATATTGAGAGACTGACAAAAAGTCATGCTAGCCCAGCTGGTGTGTCCAAAATCTTCAAGAGAGGTCAACAGGAGGCTCAAGGGAAAGTTGATGTTGCCACTCCAGCCTGAGAGCAGTCTGTTTGCAGAATTCTCTCCTCCTCAAGGGGAGTGCAATCTTTCTCTTGAAGCCTCCAACTGATTGGGTGAGGCCCAACCACATTATAGAACGTAATCTGCCTTACTCAAAGTCTACTGATTTAATATTAATCTTATCTAAAAGTACTTCTACAGCAATATCCAGATGTTCCTGACCAAACTTCTAGATACCATAGCTTAGTCAAGTTGATACATAAAAATTAATCATCACAAGTACTTTTTAAAAAATTATTATTGTTTGCTTTCTTGTTGAGTTGTAAGATTTCTTTATATCTATTAGATATTAACCCTTTATCAGACATGTTATTTTCTTCCATCCCATAGAGTGGTTGTTCATCCTGTTGATTGCATCCTTTGATGTACAGGAATTTTTTCATATTGATGTAGTCCATATCTCTATTTCCCTTTTCTACTTTTGATCTTAAGTAGTTATTTTGCCTTAGACCAGCCATGTAAAATGTAGAGAGAGCAAAATCCATCATTTGGCTTACCTCATGAAAGGGAATCTCCAAGGTTTGGAGACGAAGGTCAATCTTGTGGTAGGTATCCAGGTAGGGCAAAAAGAAGAAAAGACCTAGAAGAGGGAGAGGAGAAAGTTACAGGTGAATGGCTAGCGTGGATACTGTTTGGGGTTCACTTTTCGGGGGTCAGGCTGCACATGTCATTGCTTTTCTTAACCTGCAACCACACACAGGCCCTTGGGCAACCCCACCACTACCCCTATAGTGTTTGTTGTTGCTAAGGTTACTATATAATTTGTTGTTCAATCTGGAAACACTTTTGAGAGTGAAAAGAGAGCACAGTTACAACCTACTCAAGGACAACAGGCATAAAAAGAGATCATTCTTGGCAAAATAGGCTGCATGATCACCTTGGTTGGTTGATTATGAATCTTCTAATTCTGATTTATGTCTCCTAGTCTGGTCTCTATTCTCTACCTTTTTCTGTAGAGCTGTCTGGGAACTTTGGACCCTTTCCAATATATGCACTGTGGGACTTGGCTCCTTTTCATGCCTTCCTGGCTCACGTGGCTCTCTAAATCCCAACTACTAGACCTTTCAGACTAACCATGCTTCTGTCAGTGCCCATTATCCGCTTGGACCTCTGAACATCAGCTCCACTGGACTTGGAGGTCCTAGGACTCAGAAACCATGTCTCATTCCTGTTGATATCTCTGGTAGTTATACAGTATCTGAAGTATAAGAAGTGCTCATTCTGTTTTTCTTCAATCCCACCAACTGAAAACCAATGTGTTACCTGGATGCTGAACTTTGCCTATTTCCCATAGTTTGGTCTGACCCTCTAAACTTTGAATTAGCTTAGCTTTGCTCTGAGAATTCACAGAACTCTGACCATACACACATTCTACTAAAACTCGTGCCTGGACATGGGTTCTAAGCCCACCTGTTACTCTGGGCAGCCTGGCCCTGGCATTTAGTTCTTGCACCCATCTTCTCTTTTGGTTATTGTGACCTGGTAGTAATGCTCTCTGAAGAATTTCTTAATAAACCATGTTACCAGTACCAGATTGGAAAATGGAGATATCAGGAATCAAGTTATTTCATGTAATCTAAGGTCCATATTACAAATATGCATGGACTGAAGAAATTGGCAGGACTACAGGGGGTTAAGAAACGGTTCCTTACCAGGGCCTTTGGCTCTCCCAGGAAGCAGATGTCCCAGTCGGAATATAATTACTCTCTCGTATTCTTGTACAACCTAAAAGCAAATTTAATACTTTTGAATCACTTCAAGAAAGAAAAAGAGAGTCTTCAAAAAGCCTTCACATGAGAGGAATTCTAGGTATCAGGAATCTTTTGTTTTGAGAACCAAGAAAAAATTTGCTATGTAGGTTTCCAAAATCTACATTTAGTAAGTGTAGAATTTCAGAAACCAATAATAATAATAATAATAATAAAACTATATTGGCCATGTTCATTTTTGAGCCCATGAACCGAATATTGATTAAGAGCCATGATTATCTAAAAAAAAAAAATTATATATATATATATATATATATAATGCTTCCACTAATGTTCAACAGTCCCTAACTCAAAGAAATCAGAGAATGTTTTCCACAGCATGCTCAATCTTATATTTTTCTGTCTCTTCTGCATGATTAGTTTTTATATGTATCAATTATGAGTTATTTAATAGAAAGAGGGAGTATATTTTAGTATCACTTCTTATATTTTGTTTCAAATTGTGAAAAGTATCGCAAAATAATACCTGAATCTTCTACCTTAGGACACTGTAAATAAAAGAGCAAACTAAATCTAAAGCAAGAAGAAAGAAGATAATGAAGTTAGAGTGGAAATAAATGCAATAGAAAAGAGAAAACCAATAGAGAAAAATCAGCAGAATCAAAAGTTGGCTCTTTGAAAACATCAACAAAATTGACCAATATTTATCTAGACTGACCAATAAAAAAGAGGACTCAAATTGCTAAAACCAGGAATCAAATTGCTAAAACAGGGACATCGCTACTGCCCTTACAGAAATAAAAAAATATTATAAGAAAATACTATGAACTATTAGATGAAATGGACAAAATCTTATAGATACACAAACTACCAAAACTGATCAAGAAGAATAAGAAAAACAGAAAAGAACTACGAGGAAGAGATTAAATTAGTAGTTTAAAAATTTCACACTAAGAAAAATCCATGATTAGATGGCTTCGCTGGTGAATTCTGCCAAACATTTAAAGAAAAAGTAATACCAGTTAGTCACAAGTTCTCCCCCATCCTGGCCACTAGCGTGTTCCCACATCACTGACCTTACTGGGCACGTATCTAAACTGCCTTTGTCTAGTCTCATCCCCCATCAGTCAGTGGGGAACAGACTTGGAGAATGTCAAAGGCAGCTTTTTGGCAAAGCTGTATAAATGGCACGCCTCTTAGATGTGGTCTCTCTAGTCTTCCCTTTTTTCCTTTCCTGTTACATAATAACCAGGTTATTACAATGGCACCATTTGTGTTACGAGTGCAGATGACCTAGGTGTAGCCCCTGTCTTGAAGGGGCTCTCCATGTAATCGGAGAGATGGGGTGTCAACAAATATTATACACGTGGTAAGTGCTAGAATGGATGTGGAAGCAGAGTGACACAAGAGCTGCAGGAAGTCAAGGAAGTCTTCACAGTTACATGTGAGCAACGTCTTAAAGGAGTAGGCTCTCTCTCGGGAGGGGAGGTGAGTGGGGAGGGCATTCCATGGGGAGCAGACAGCCCTTATTGAAACACAGCAGTAAAAGTGGGCATGTTGTGGTTCCTGAGAGGCTCCGGGAAATTACTTAAAGGATCTCACCTTTATGCAGAACCAGATAGAAAAAGGGAAGGTCAGGATGATGATGAGCAGGGATGAGAGGACAATAAGCCACTCACAGGCCCCTAACCCAGAAGACTTGGTACCTTAAAAAAAGAAAAGAAAAAGAAGTATATTGAAACTTCACTATCTTCACTGACTAGCCTGTGTTGTCCAGTCCTTGGTATTAGGGTCAGAACAGTTGTAGACTTCCATGGGAATGTTAGAATGATCTGGGTATCAGGGAAGTCAGTTCACAGGGCTAGGGCATTGTCTGTGTGAAGGGCCATGTGGGCCTATGGAAGGCGGAGCAGGCCCCTGAAAAGCATTTCCAATGCTTTCTCCAAGGAAATTACATTCTATGGAATTTGTTTCTCATGTAATCTACTTTGGAAAATGCTGCTCCATTAACATCATGCTAGCTCCCCTCCTCCCCACCCTTATTCTTCCTTAAGAGCAATAACAGTTCTATTGCTCTGTTTAATTAGTAAATACAAATATTTCACTTACAGTGGTAACCATGCCAGGTAAAAACAAATAAATGCACATACAGACAAAATTACATTTTATAAGTGAAAAAGGCACAACATTCTTTCACACAGCAATTAAGGATATGAACAGAAAAACTAATATCTATACCCCAAACCTAACTGAAAGCTTTGCTCACAAAATATTCTCTTGGAATCAGTTCCTTGCATATCCGATTTGTTTGATTTAAGTGACCAGGGAACCATTAAATGTTAAAGTAGGAAGAGCTGTTAGATATGACAGAGTCTGAGAATCCCCAACATTTTGGTAAAGGAAAGGGCTTTTTCATTTCTCCTAAATCTTAAGAAGCCTGGAGTGGGGAGTGGGGGCTAAAGGAGGCAGGGGAGTGGATGTTGCTGTCTCTTGCTCCCCTTAATCCTGGGGAGCCACAGAAACCCCCCAGACAGGGCTCAGCAAGGCGGCCTCACCCTCAGTGAGACTTCTCATCCACTGCTTAGGGCTCCCGGCTCTCCTCACTGGATAGCTGAAGAGACTGGATGAAGCCCACACAGAAGAAACTACTTGCCCAAGGCCACAGCTGGTTGGTGCCAATGCTGGGATTTAAACTCGGGTCTGGCTCTTAGGTACTTGGCTCTGCTTCCTTTGCTTTTAGAAAAATGGTCATCCCAAAGAAGCTTGAACAGGCTTTTCCGTAGGATTGACCGGTGGGGATGAGGATGGAAAAGTAAGTGGCATAGTTGCCGGGAGCCACCAGCTCATGCATGTCTTCCCTTCCGTTGGGTGCCCCTGTAGTCCTCCACGGCCATAACATCCAGCTGCACCGCTTCTTTGCTGTGTGCTCTGGTCCCTAACCTGGACCACACTCCCTCCGGCCACCCCTTCTTGTCTGGCCCCTGAGATCCATGGTACTTGGTTGATGTTATTTGTCTTCCTTCGGATGCATTTGGTAGATGCCCCTTGGGGATGTCTCAGGCCCGGCCTCGATGGCGTTGGGCATGGTGACTCCCTCCACTCCATCTGACATTTCTTGGGAGCCATCGGAAAGGAAGGCCGCCCTCCCTCCCGGCTCCCACCTGCCCGCCCTACCTTCATCGGGCCGCTCGCTCTCCAGCGGCGCCATCGCCTCGGCGCCCTCCTCGGCGGGGCCCCGCACCTCATCCACGTCCACCACGGTGGCGGCCACGGCGGCCGCGGGCGCGCGGGGCTCCCGGGGGCTCCCCTCCCGCCCGCCGTCCCGCCGCTCGCGCCCCGCATCCCGGCGCCCGCGGCCGCCGCCCCTCTCGGCCCTCGCCCTCCGGTCCTCCGGGCGGGGGGCCCCGCCGCCGCTCCCCCGCGCCTCCCTGGAGCGGCTCCGCGCCCTCCTCTCCATCCTCCGCCGGAGCGCGGGGCCCGCAGAGTCGCTGCGGGGTGGCCCGGGGGCGGTCTTGAACGTGGACGGAGGCGGGGGTGGGCCCGGGGCGGGCCGCCAGGGGGGGCTCCGCTCGGAGGGGAGCTGTGGCCGCTCCCGCCCACGGGGGTGACTTTGGGCGGAGAGTTTGGGAAGCCCGCGTGCCGGGCCGCGGGTTTAAGAACGTGTTTGCTGGGGATGATGCGCCTGAAATGCGGGCGCAGGAACGGAAAAGCCGTCCACTGGGGAACCTCCGGGGTAAAGTTAGAAGCTTCTCCCCAAGCCCGTCCTTACGCGCCTTGGGGTCCTCCCCTCACTTAGTTCACGTCCTGGCCCTGCTCCTCCTGCCAATGCTTTGGCTGGAGATGGTGTTGGCACTACTCTTGGGAGGATTTAGACTTTAAAAGGGGGAAAGGAAGTCTTTTGGATCGCTATCCTCACACACACACACACACACACACACACACACACTTAGGTTTTATTTTTATTTGTTATTGTGACTAGGACTTGAGCCTGTTGATTGTGTGTGTCATGCTCCTTGAAGGGTCTTAGCGGGGAAGAGATCTGAGTAAACTTCTGTGTGTAGGGGAGGGACACTCTGTCGCTGACCAGGCCTGTTCCGCTTCCCAGCTGAAGGCAGGAGCTTGGCTTTTCCAAGGATCCCTGGCAGTGCTCTATGGGCAGCAGACCCCACCCCCGAGGATGAGACAGTGAATAAGCTTCTCTGTCACTCTCTACTCATGATCCTTTTCACACTGAATTCGAGGTTGGCCTAGGACTCTAGGTAACCCTACAAACTCAAGATCAAGTAGCTCAGATCGCATGATGGTAGAAATAACGCTCACTTATCTTTCTTTTCCAATATTTGAGTTTACTCAGCAGTAGCTTTTTTCCTCTCAAAAATCTTACTGGAGAATGAGAACCTGAAGTAACACCAAAGGGTTTGGAGAAACTACGCCACTACTTTCTTCCATATATTCCAAGTGTAGGCTTCTGGGAATAAAGTCATTAAAAAAATTAGCAATAAAGCACGTTGAATAAATGTGGTTTTTACTCTCTAAACCTTTTTTATTGCCTGAGTTCCCTAAGAGAGGGCAAATATTTCCTCTCATGTGCCTGCCCCAATGAATGTTCCTGCCGAGAGCGGCACCATGAGAAAAACTCTGAGGCTGCCTTTGGCCCACAGAGGGAAAGTCTCCTGATTGTTCAATATCCGCTCACATTCATAGCTGCCATTATACATTGCTAGTTTATCATCCTGCAAAGATTTCCCTGTTTGAAAAAGTATGAAACTGTTGGTAGCACTTACTGATACTTTCCCCCTCAGCCTTTGATTGTTACAGATTAATTCGATCTAGAGCCCTAAACTCTTGAATCAAAATTTCATCTCAATTTTTACTCCAAGAATTGGCAAGGTATCTGGATAAACGATGCTCTCAAAACTGTACCCTACCTCCCAGTAAGATAGAGGGGTTTCTTGCAGAAGAGAAACTGGTGAGAAAAGGCCCTGTGTTGGGTGTTGGTTCTCAGTCTCTTATGCTGTAGGACCGCTGACAAGGTACGTAATCACTTCTTCATTTTTTTTTATATCCTTATTTTAACTGTAATCGATACAAGCACCTGCTTATCACACAGGCCTGTTGGGATTATAAATGACAGCGATGCTGAGAAAGTGCATCACATTCATTCCGTGGTAAAACGGTCAGCACAGCATCTCTGGGAGGTGCGGGAGAGGGGCGAGTGCTGAGGCAGCAACACGAGTCTCTAGCTGGCTGGCCTCGTCTACTCTTAGGATGTTGCTGTTTTCTTTCAGACTCCCTTTTAATTAATGTTGGTCATCCCTTTGTTGAAAATATTATACGTAGACATTTTTAAACTCTCAATACCTCCCTTCTTGTTTGGATTTGTTAAGAGACTGACATGTGTGCGAATGGGGAGGAACAATTAAACTTGTTGACCTTGGGTTTGTTTCTGAGACAAAAGGTCGTCAAAGATTTCAAGGCTTTAAAAATTATACTTATTTCACTTGTTGTTTTTGAAATGTTATATCCATTTGGATAAAGGAGTGAATATTGATTTATATGAATTACTTAATGAAAAGGCTGGAATTCATTGCCACTAAATAAAATTGCAAATCTTATTTTAGAGCTCTTAAGAAACTAAGACGACTTAAATTTGACTTTTTTTTTTTTTTTTTTTTTTTTCCTATTTGACTTTGACTTTCTCGGTTTGTAGATGGCAAAGAGACCAACCAGGAGTGCCCAGCAGTGGCCCAGGAAACAGATACTGATGAGAGCTGGGTCCCAGGCTTTGCAGTGGAGATGGCTTGGATTCAGGAAATATCTCTGAGATGGAAAATCAATAGGATTTGGAGACTACATTGGGTCATGGGAGGCAGGGTGGGGACTTGAGAAAGATGGAAATTCCTACCTTTATAGGCAGAGCAGTTGGTTAAAACTGCAGGCAGCTCTGTCAGAGCTGGTTTCCCTAACTGTACTGACCTCAGGCAGCTGGGTTGCATATTTGAAAGTTGCTGAGGGAGATCTTAAAAGTCCTCATTACAAGAAAAAACGGTTTTGTAACTATGAATGTGGGTGGATGTTAACTAGATTTACTCTGGTGATCGTTTTGCAACATATGCAAATATCGAATCTGTATATTGTTCACCTGACGTTAATGTTACATAAGTAAAAAATGACACTTTAAATGAGGAAAAACAGCTTGAGCTTCCACAAAAGTAATTTCATGTTTGAAATGGCTACATGAAATGTCTAATCAAGGATTTTTAATAAGCTCTTCAAATTTTTGTTACTGTTGATGAGAAACATGTTCACACAATTTTTTTAAATTTATTTATGTGTTTATTTACCCACTTTACTGAGGTGTAATTGACATTAAAATTGTATGTAATACATAATATCAAGTAAGGCCAAGTGCTCTTAAGAAAAATCAACCCGAGTAAGGGAGAAGAGGCTGATTTAAATGGAGTGTAGGAACAACACTTTTGTTTAACCTCTATGACCTTGGTTTCTCCACACGTGGTTCCAGAGCAGGTGGATGCGACGTGTTGTTGGTTTTTGTTTTGTTTTTTTGGCTTTTTTTTTCAATCCTCACTCATTCCTGAGTAAGTTTTTCAAAAGAGTCATTTTTTGTCATGAGGCGTATATTGAAGCTTCAGAAGCTTAAACATACTCTCTCTCTCCTTACTGGCTGTTTTCTAAGGCAGGAATGTTGGTAGGAGCAGCTGCAGTTGAAATATACTCCCCAATGCAAGCAGGGATGGGAGGAGACCAGGTGGCCACAGTTAATTGCCAGAAGAAAATGGGCTCTAGTCATCACAACAGGCAGCTGGTAGAAAACACGTTGGTCTTGACTCACAGAGCTCTCTGGTTGTGGTTAATTAATTGTAGGATTCAAGGAATGAACTTAACTCGGTGTAACCACAAAAAGCAAGAAAACACAATTCTAGGGCTGGGAACAGTGGCATCTCAGGAGTGAGCGACCTGACTTGTCACCCCATCCACAGAGCTAACTCAGATTCCAGGCCCGGAGCCTCTTGAGGGTAGCCCGGGTGTTTTTAAAGAAGGATGTTGCTGAAACACTACCTCAGTACTATAAGCCTTTGTCCCAGCCTTTCCCTAAAGGCCTTGTGATTCCTTACGGATGGAGAAAAGAAAGTACCCAAACTGCTCAGAGATTATCACTAATTTCTGGTACCAAAATGGCATGGTTTGCCATCAACATTCTGTGCTTATAGAGGGGTTAGGTGATAACTGAATTCCGGCCCAAGTTCACCTTTGGGTAGGGCTGATGGTACTGAATGGATCTTATGGTTAGGTACCCTGTTTGACAAGTGAATAAGCTGAAATAGGTCATCTTAGCAACTAACAGAATTTCTTCATTGCTGAGTTCACTCATTGAGTAAGGGCTATTCTGGTAGAAAATGCCAACTGGAGTACCAAAATAATACGTCAGAAACATTACCACATACCTGAAGAATTGCAGAGGTGTCACCATCAATGGTGTGAAAGATGCCAGGTGTGTGTTCCCACCTCATTCCCATCCATTTCCTGGGTTAGTCACCACACAAGACAGCCCATCAAGGAGAATGAATGATAGTACACTGTTGTAAACCCAAGTGAGGACTCCAATTGTAGGGCTCTTCCAGATGGGGTCTTCTTATTGAAGCAACCCATACTACCCCTGGCACTTGGTTTGCATTATTGATCTGGAATTTAGCTCCAGAATCTTTTTTGAAAATCCTTTTTTCCCCCAAGCATAAGTTTTTAAAAAATATATATATATTTTATTGATTTTTTACAGAGAGGAAGGGAGAGAGATAGAGAGCTAGAAACGTCGATGAGAGAGAAACATCCACCAGCTGCCTCTTGCACGCCCCCTACAGGAGTTGTGCCCGCAACCAAGGTACATGCCCCCAACCGGAATCGAACCCGGGACCTTTCAGTCCGCAGACCGATGCTCTACCACTGAGCCAAACCAGTTTTGGCCCAAGCATAAGTTTTTATTGCCTATCATTTTTTGTTATATCCTTGTTTATGTCTGTACATCTGTCTCTTCACTTCCAAATGGGGATCATAAGTGTATCTTCTCACAGTATAATTGGGAAGTTGGATAATTTATATAAAGACCATGTAGTAAATGTTCACCTATTATCTCAGATGATTGGGGATGAGAATCTGGGTTAATGTTGTTTTTCCCAATTCATTTTGCAGTAGTCATTCTCCAGTGAGGTGATAAACTTTCTGAATCCTTGCTTATCTGAAAATGTCTTTTCTCCCATTTCAATGTGGAATTGGCTGGGTATAGGATTTCAGTTTCAGCTCTGAAATATTGCGTCATTGAGAAACCCAACGGCAACCTAATTTCCATTGTTTAATAGGTAACCTATTTTATTAGTTACTAGTATTCCAAGGACTTAGTGGGTTCTTTTAATTTGAAAATTTGTCTTTTTCTTCAAATCTGGGACATTTTCTGCTTTTGAAACCCCCAACCCTCACCACCATTCTTTGTTGTTTCTGTAACACCTGTCATTCACACGTTGAAATGTCTGGATCCGTTCTTCCCATCTCATCATTTTTCTTTTTATTTGCTATTTAGCTCTATCCATTCTGCTATACACCAGCTCATCATTTCATCCTTCCTATTTTCTGTCTTTAAGGAATTCTTCAATATTCCTGGCTCATTCGTGGAACATTTTGTTCTCTAGGGTTTCTTTTGGATTTATTATGCTCTGGAATTTTAGATAGAAAGTAAGGTACATGTGTGTGCTCAGATTTCCTTCTTGATTCAAATTTCTTGGTTATCTTTTGGTTTGTCTTGCTCCTTTAATTAGATTGTACATTTTTAAAACTGTTTTTTAAATTTCTTTATTAAGGTGTTACATATGTGTCCTTATTCTCCCATTATCGCCCCCATCCTACCCACTCATGCCCTCACCCCCCTATTGTCTGTGTCCATTGGTTAGGCTTACATGCATGCATACAAGTCCTTTGGTTGATATCTTCCCGTTACCCTCACTTTCCCCCTGAGGTTTGATGGTCTGATGTTCCTCTTGTCTCTGGATCTGTTTCATATTGTACATTTTAAGGTAATATGTCTCTCTCTTCTACTCTTTTCTGATTTTCAAGGACTTTATACCAGTACATCTGGCTCATTCCATCTATCCATTAAATACACCCCCCTAGGTTAGTTTCCCAAGTACACCCTCATCTTTAGCTTCCCAGCTCCTTTTATCTCCAGTGGCCCCAGGAATGTTCACTCACTCAGGAAGCCCTCCTCCTTTAGCTCTGCAGTGATTCTCCCCTCAGAATTGCCTGCGATTACCCCTAACAGACCTACACCCATTGCACCAGGATCTGATCAGACCCGGACATCTTCCTCGCACAATCCCCCAACCCACACCACCCCGCCCTGGTGACTCTGAGGCCCTCCCAGGTGTAGAACCTCCACACCTTCTCCTCAGGGCTGCCGGCCCCAGGGCAGCACCGCGGTGGTCGGAGAGGCTCTCCTCCCCACCCTGCATCTAGCAACCACGTCCTCCGAGCAGGTGGGCCGCGGCCGTCCCAGAAGGCGGCCTGCACAACGCTTGCTGCTGGGAGTCGGTCCGAGCGGCCTCGCCACCGGGGCAGCCCCCAGCCTGGACCCCGGAGCGGCGGGCGCTGCCAAACCGTCCGCGGCGCGCGCCTCGGGCCGGGCACGTGGCGCGGCGCCGGCGGCCCTGGGCTGCGGTGCGCAGGCGCGGGCGGCCGGCGCGCTCCTCGGCGTTGCTCGTCGGACCTGCTGCTCCCGCCCTCTCCGCGCCCACAACGGCGGCGGCGGCGCCGGGCCCGACCGGTGAGTGGCGGCCACACGAGGCCGGGCCGCCGCGGGGCGGTCCTCCAGCCGGTTCCCCGGGCCTCGGCGCCTCAGGAGAGCGCAGCCGGCCCAGCGGGAGGGCCGCCCCGCCCCCTGCACACCCCCGGGGCCCGGAGACGTTGGGGGCGGGAAGGGGGCCCCTCACGCCGCCGAGGCGGGACGGGGAGGGCGCAGGGAGCGGTTTCCAGAGACTCCTGTGGGTGAAATCAACACCGTTTGAGGTGGTTTTTTTTGTTTGTTTGTTTTTGAGATTGAGAGTTTGGGTTGCGGGTGGGTGGGGAGGGGACAGGGCTTTGCGAAGCCGCTCAGGTTTCGGAGGATTCTCATGATGTTGCTTCTGCCTTCCACACTTAAAAAAAAGAGGGATAGAGAGTTAGAAACATCGATGAGAGAGAATCATCCATCAGCTGCCTCTTGCACGCCCCCTACCGGGGATGTGCCCTCAACCAACGTACATGCCCTTGACCGGAATCGAACCCGGGTTCTTTCAGTCCGCAGGCAGACGCTCTATCCACTGAGCCAAACCGGTTTCGGCTGCCTTCCACACTTTTTAAAACTCGAGTGTCTCCGTGGTGTGTAGAGTTCACTCTTGGTCGTTTTGCCCTCAGGAGCTGTGTCTGCGGCTGAAACCCCGGAGAGGGCGGCGCGATGTCTGAGCAGGAGCGCATCCTGGAGTGCCTGCGGAAAGAGATCCGGTCGCTGCTCATTTCCACCAAAGACGGGCTGAGCCCGCAGCAGCTGGAGAAGGAGTACCTCCTGATGGTCGGGAGCCACCTACCACTCCGCATCCTCGGGTATCGGTCCACGATGGAGCTGGTGTTGGACATGCCTGATGTCGTCAGTGTCTGCCCCTGCGGGGACGGCACCGTGATACTGAAAGGTAAACGTTGGAATCACAATCACTCAGTGAAGTGTTAACAGTTATCCTACATCCGAGACAGGATATTTTCATGTTGGGGGGCAGAGAGGATCAGAGGCCTGTCTACCTTTAAGGTTGTGGGCTAAGTTAGAGCGTTAGCAAAGTTAAGAACCCCACCACCAAATGTACATTGACAAAAACCGCATTTTGCATATTATTTCAAATGATGGCACCTTTAGTTGGGAGAAACATAGCAATGGGACTTTTTTATTATAAAATCATATTTTTAAAATATATATATATTATTGATATTTTACAGAGAGGAAGGGAGAGAGATAGAGAGCTAGAAACGTCGATGAGAGAGAAACATCGACCGGCTGCCTCCTGCACACCCCCCACCGGGGATGTGCCCACAACCAAGGTACATGCCCTTGATCTGAATCGAACCTGGGACCTTTCAGTCCTCATACCGACGCTCTACCACTGAGCCAAACCGGCTTTGGCATAAAATCATATTTTTAATTTCACATGCCAGGCGTGCACACACACACAAAAAAATTGAAGGGAAGTTTGTTGTTCATCCCAAGATTTTTAAATATATATATATTTATTGATTTTTACAGAGGCGAAGAGAGAGGGATAGAGAGTTAGAAACATCGATGAGAGAGAATCATCGATCAGCTGCCTCTTGCACACCCCCTACTGGGGATGAGCCCGCAACCAAGGTACATGCCCTTGACTGGAATCGAACCCGGGACCTTTCAGTCCGCAGGCTGACGCTTTATTCACTGAGCCAAACCGGTTTTGGCCATCTCAAGATTTTCAAACCTTTCCGGGAGTCAGTTAGCAGTAATAATGACATATTGGGTTTTACCTTTCTCTCTTCATCCTCTGGTAGAGGAACTAATAAGCTGTTGTCCAAAATGCATAAAAGATAAAAGAACCAGGGTTCATATTTATGCTATCCAGATACACATCTACATGGAGCGTTAAAAAATGTCTACACAACCACAAATACAAAGGAGAAAGAAGGAAGTTTTCACCTACATATGATTCCTTTGTTCTTTTCTTCAGCCATTCCAGATGAATCCACCAAAGGAATAGCAAGTTTAGTTGCAAAGCAGAGGAGCAGTCATAAGGTTCGAAACTCGGTGCAGAAGGGAAGGGCCAGCGTTTGCTCTGGGCCAGGCTTTCACCGACGAGTACCGTACCGAGGAAGGGTGCCCCCCATCCTCCCAGCTGTCGTGAAGAGTGAGTTGAAGGACCTCCTGGCGTTATCTCCTGTTCTTCTGTCTGATTTTGAAAAGGCATTTGCCAAGCGCTTTGGACGATCATTCCAGTACATGCAGTATGGGTTCCTGTCCATGTTTGAAGTACTGAATGCGGCTTCAGATATTATTTCCGTAGAGCAGACCAGAGCAGGTTCTTTGTTGATGCTAAAGAAGAGCATATCAGAAGAAAAGCAGAGAGGGTGGCCGGCAGGTAAGCCTGTTAGCATTGGTACCTACTGTGGATGAACAAATTTCGGAGCCCTCGTGACACAGAGAGAGGCATGTGATGCCTAAGCTCCACCAATTTGTTGAAGTTAAATGTTGGCTTTACCATTCACTAGCTGGGTGATGATGTCAGGCATGTTATGTAAAATACCTAAGCATTCGTTTCCTCCTTGCTAGAAGAAAAGTAATAGTACTTGCACCTTGGAATGGTGCTGAGAATAAAATGAGATGAGGTCTGTAAAGTGCCTGGCATTTAGTATGGTCACAATAAGTAGTATCTCTAATAATAAAAGGGTAATAGGCTAATTAGACCGGATGTCCTTTTGGACATCATTCTGGGGCTGGAGGAAAGCCTGGGTCCTGGGTTCCTGCAGGAAGTCAGAGGAAAGCCCGGGTCCCGGGTGCCTGCTGGCTGGCTGGAGGGAACCCGGGGTCCCAGGTGCCAGCAGCTGGGGGAAGGAAGGCCTACTCTTGCACAAATTTTAAGCATCGGGCCTCTAGTTTGTTATAAAAACACAAAATCAGCTCTTTCTAGAACACTGTAAATGAACATTAAGTCTATGTGTTCAAGTAAAGATGAAACATGGAAAATGAAGTTTTAAAAGTCATACTAGTTAGTAGCATTTGCCACCTGATCTTTGCTGTCATTGATCTCTGATGTCATAGCAGGCACTGCATTAATTTATGTCGTGTAATGATGACCACCTTATTTATATACCATTGACCTTGGATTGTCATTGCCATACCATAGACAAGTATTGTGAATAGCCCTGTCTTACAGATAAGGATACCAAAGCTCAGGAAAGTCAAAGGACTTTTCCAAAGTCACATGGTTGGAAAAGAGCTAGAGCCAGGTTAAGACACCCAGTTCTTATTACTGCTCCTTCATTGTTTTTCCTTCCCAAATCACTGTCACTCTCAAAGACTCAGAAACCACTATAATTATTTGTATACTATTTCTCTAGAGTCTAGACCCTTGACAGTTAAGAATCTATATATTGAGCCTTTTGGGGGATTCTATCCCTATTTCAGTGGTTTTTTCTTTTGCTCCAAAATCTACATTTAGGTTAATATAGGTGAACATGAGTCTGTCAGGAGTTTACAAATAAATATTTAAACAGTGGTGGATAATATAGTTGGGCAAAGATATGCTGGAGAGTTTACATATTCTGGTCAGGAAAGACCTTGGGGCCACTATGTGTTTAGAGTCTAGTCCTCAATTATATTAGTATTAGAGGTGTGGTGCATGAATTCGTGCACCAGTGGGTTCTCTTGGCCTGGCCTGCAGGATTGGGCTGAAACCGGCTCTCTGACATCCTCCCAGATTGCAAGAGGGCTCAGGTCAGGCCAATGGACCCCACCGGTGCACAATCGGGGCCAAAGAGAGGCACGGGAGGTTGGCCAGCCGGAGAGGGACAGTGGGAAGTCTCCAGGGCATGTCTGGCCTGTCTCACTCAGTCCTGATTGGCTGGATTCCAGCAACAAGCTAATCCTACTGGTTAGAGCGTCTGCCTCTTGGTGGTCAGTGCACATCATAGTGAGCAGTTGAATGGCCTTAGAATATTATTAGCGTAGTATGCTTTGATTGGTTGAATGGCAGACCATTCAACCAGACACTTAGCATATTAGGCTTTTATTATATAGGATTCTTGAGGTGCTCAAGCTTAGGGAGACTAACTCAAGGGATTAAACTTATAAGAGGTTCCTGTTCCCAATCCATGGCCTTTCTTTCTATCATCAGGCTATCTTGGAAATAATTGTGGGTTTTTGTTTTTTTTATGAGCTTGAACTTAAGATAAAGAAAGAGGTGAGGCCCAGTGATACATCTTTCATGTTGTACAAAAGAATAAACCTCTCCAGTGCTATTCTCCTTCCTACAAATGTTGAATAAAAAACTACAGTCTAGAATAATATATTTTATTCTATATCTTTTCATTCTTCCTATTCCCCATCCATACACTGCTTGCTAGGTGGTTATCAGGTTTAAGAAGCATGGTCCTAAGAAGACTCGTTGCTTAGAGACTTTTTGTCTCCTACACAAGATACAGCTTTTTGAGTTTTTACCTATTGAATCCTGCATCTCTGTAATTATATTTAGACTAGTAGCCCTGCACACAAATCTGTATGCCAGTAGCTCTCTGCGGGGTCTGGCTGCTCTGCACCCGCTGCCCAGAGGCTCTTCGTGGCCCAGAGGCCCATCCATGACCGGGTGCAGAAGGCTTGTCTCATCGCTGGGGCGACACAAATGTTCCACGCCTGGCCAGAGGCCCCTCCGCAGCCAGGCCAGAACACTTGCCTTGTTGCCACAACGAAGCAAGCATTCCTGCCGTGCTGCCCGCTCTCAGCAGGCACCACCCCTGGACTGGGGGACTCCCGTGGGGCTGAGAGGACTAGGCGCCATCTTCTTTGTGATGGAGTGATGGTTAATTTGCATATTACCCTTTTATTAGATAGGATAGGATGACCTTAAGTGGAGTTTTAGATGTCCCCTTTTTCAGTAGCACACTTAGGATCTCTTGGTTTTCTTCTATTGATGATTAATCACTTCCATTACATGTACATTTTATTGACTTAATGTTTAAAATGTAAGCTTACTTGCATTAATTTTTAGTTCTAAGTTGAGGGCAATTTAGTTCATGGTAGCCTCGTATGTAACCACCAGAAAATAAACTAGAAATTTCTAGTGACAATTTTTTTCTCCTTTTATTCACAAAAGGTAAAATTTTTACCCAGCCTTTCAGAATGAAACAAGAAGGATCATACTCTCCAAGCTTCCCACTAGCAAAGACACGCTTTTCACGACCCACTTCAAACATAGAGCCATTGAAGCAAATCCTGAACATGGAAAGGACTTCTAAGTCAAATGTAGCAGAGACTTCAAGGCTGAATCACACTGAAAAATTAAATCAGGTGAGATATTAGAGTTTGGAAATATTAATACACTGAAAATGTATGTTTAAATTCAGTGGTTATTACTTATATCTGATGGAAAAGCTGGTCTTTTAAAATTCAGGTCATTCACTAATTTCAGATGTAACTTAAGCATTTTCTATGGTTCTCTAGATTAGTAAGAAATGAGAAGTGGCAGTGAGAAAAGAGTACAATTTTGTCAACTCCAGGGTTTCTACTATTTTCTGCAGATGATTCTCAGTTCTATATCTCTAGTTCCAGTCTCACCAAAGTTATAGAAGCATATTTACAACTTACCTCAAGAATCTTCACCTGAACGGCGGGACCCTGAGCACTATAATCCTGGTATCTTTGTGTGACTAGAATGCTGAAGGATTTTAATATTATATTAAAAAATATAACCAGCCAAAACCGGTTTGGCTCAGTGGACTGAAGGGTCCCGGGTTCGATTCCGGTCAAGGGCATGTACCTTGGTTGCGGGCACATCCTCAGTGAGGGGTGTGCAGGAGGCATCTGATCAATGTTTCTCTCTCATCGATGTTTCTGGCTCTCTGTCCCTCTCTCTTCCTCTCTATAAAAAATCAATAATATATATATTTAAAAATAAAAAATATAACCAAGAAAGGCCTGGTTAATTAGCAAGATAACAAGTTGAGCTCAGAATAAGCATATGGAAATTAAATTTGAGACATAGAAGTGCTTTATTTCTATAACTTAAAATACTTGCTTTAGTAACATATATAATAAAATTTACACATTTTAAATGGACAGTTTGAGTTTTGACAACTGGATCTAGTCATGTAAGAACCATAAAAATCAAGAAACAGAGCATTTCCATCATCTCCCCAAAGTTCCTTGATGCCACTTTGTAGTTTATCTCTTTCTCTGCCTGCAGCTACAATCACTGCTTTTTATAATTGTAATTTAACTTCCCAGGAGTTTCATATAAATGGAATTAAATAACATCTAGCTTTGTGTTTATCTTCTTTAACTTAGCAAGATGCTTTTTAAATTCATCCAGTATATATCATCTGTTTGTTTCTTTTTCTTGCTGAATATCATTCCACTGTATTGATATACTTCAATTACAATAGATGTTATTTACTGTTTGGAGTATTATAAATAAATCTGCTATGAACATTATATGTACACTTTGTGTGAATATAGGCTTCATTTATCTTGATAAAATACCTGGCAGTAGGATTGTTGGGTCATACACTAAGTATGTGTTTAACAACTTTATAAGAAATTGCCAAACTGTTTTCTAAATTGTCTGTACAATTTTACTTTCTCATGAGCTACATTGCAGCTTTGTTAACATTTGATATTGTCAGTTTTTAAACTATAGCCATTCCAGTGGGTGTATATGAGATCTCATTAGTTTTAATTGAGATTTTTCTAATGATGAATAATGTTGGGCATGTTTTCATATGAGTATTTCCCATTTGTATATCTTCTTTGAAGTGTCTATTCATATTTTTGCTCATTCTAAAAAATTGAGTAGTCTTTGTATTTAGTTGGAAGAATTATTTATGTAATCTAGACTTAAGTCCTTTATCAGAGAAATATTTTCTCTGGTCTATACTTGTCTCTTTATTTCTTTAATCTGACTTTTGTGGAAAAGTCTGTATTTTTCAAGAAATTGAATTTATATTTTTCTTTTGATTTTTGCCTACATAATAGATTTTTTTTAAAACATATTTTATTGATTTTTTACAGAGAGGAAGGGAGAGGGATAGAGAGTTAGAAACATCAATTAGAGAGAAACATCTACCAGCTGTCCCTCCTCCCCCCACTGGGGATGTGCCTGCAACCAATGTACATGCCCCTGACTGGAATCGAACCTGGGACCCTCAGTTTGCAGACAGATACTCTATCCACTGAGCCAAACCGGTTTTGGCCATAATAGATTTTTGCTTAATACAAAGTTACAAAATGTTCTCCTGTGTTTTCTTTTAGATGTTTTATGATTTTAGGTCTTAGGTCTATTATTGATTTCAAGTTTTTTGTTGTATAAGGTATATGGTATGGAAGAAGTTTTAATCTAGCAGGATTATAATTTTTTGTGGGTGTATGTTTCTGTGTCAGTTCTATTTTGGTGCTTTTAAATTCACCTTAATTTTGTTAGGGCAAGTCTCCACTAATTAGTCCCTTTTCAGTCTTTTTATCTCTTCTAATGTATTTTTTTTCCTGGAAGTTTATAATTACTTTTGTAAATTCTAAGATTTCAATGAGATTTCTCTTAGAATTAAATTTTTAATTTGAAGACTTCACACATTACATTTAATAGATTTCTTCAATATCATATGTAGCTTTCTGTTCATTCAGTATTATCTTATGCTCTTCAGTGCAGATGTATTAGTTTTCTCTATTAGAGTTTGGTGCAAGTCTTGTAAGTGTATTCTTAGGTATTGTATAGTGTGACACTTTTGCTGCTATTGAGAATGGGGTTCTAACTACTTAAGGCTTATGAGGAAAGAAATTAGTTTTTTGAAATATTATTTTGAAACTGGCCACCTTACTGAACTTTGAACTTATTTAATAATTTTTCTCATAGGTTTTCCAAATACACCATAATAATGTTTATAAATAATTTTTTTTGTCTTTTTCAGTATGTAAAGTTCTCATTTTCAAAAATTATTTACTGATTGAAAATTTCAGAAAAAATATTAATAAGTGAAAGTGCATATTTCTTTTGTAAAAATAATTTTTCAATTGATTGGTAAATAACTATTACTGTCTGATTATTAGAGGTTAAACTTTATGCTTCTATTATCTTTTTAGTGTTATTTTTTATCAGTTGCCTATTCATTATTTATCCATTTTTCTAAGGAATACCCTGTTTCCCCAAAAATAAGACAGTGTCTTATATTAATTTTTTTCTCCCAAGTTGCGCTAGGTCTTATTTTCGGAGGATGTTTTATCTTTCCATGCGCTAGGTCTTATTTTCAGAGGATGTCTTATTTTCGGGGAAACATGGTATATATCTTTGATTCAAAGCTCTTTTCTGCCTTTTCTCTGGTCCTATAAGTTTCTATCTGAATATGGCTTTGGGGGAGGGAGGGTCATTTTAATCTTTATTTATGCCCCTGGGTTGTAATCTTTTGTTCACTTATTGCCCATTCTTTGTATTTTGTATATGGGCCGGCGTTGTGAAATCAGGGACCCTCTTGATTAATTTCTTTATGTCAATCACTGATCACCTGCTGTTCTTACTTTCTCCCACATTATAACTTTTACCCTCTAATTATAGATATCCTCAAAATTACCTGGACTTTAAAAAACCTCCCAAACTCCATTCATTTTAAGTCTCTTAATTTGGGGCAAAAACCATATTCATCTTCTTGAGAAGAATTCTTTTCCTAGTAAGAGCCCATCATTTTGACATCTTGAAACCAGGCTTGGAAAATATTTTCCCTAAAAGATCACATAGTACATAGTTGAGGCTTTGAGTGCCAAATTGTCTCTGTTGTAATTATCCAACTCTGCCTTTGTAGTGCTAAAATAACCTTGGACAATAGTGAGTGAGTCTGTGTTCCAATAAAACTTTATTGATAGATACTGAAATTTGAATTTTGTATCATTTTCATGTGTCACAAAATATTTTTTCTTCCCTCCAACCATTTAAAAATGTCTAAACCATTCTTAGTTCATGGACTATGAAAAGACAGATGGTGGGCCAGTTTTGACCCATGGGTCATAGTTTGCTTACCTTGTTACCAGCTGTTCTACATAAAAACAAATCACATTTGTATTCAGTATCCTGCCATTTACTTCCCAGTTTCCCAAATTATTGAAATTGATTAAAAAATAGCAAAAACCTTCTATGTTCAAGGTCCTTTAGCTTTTTGCATAAAACTTGAGGTCACTGAGTCTTTTTCCTTGGTCTCTTATTCATCTCTGTAGGGTCAGCAATTCCTTCTCCATTGTATTCTTTCCTAATTTTTGTGGGTTCCACCTTTATTATTTCCTGTTTCTATTCTTTACTCTCTTAGCACTCTAGTCTCCTGATTGCTCATCCCTCCAAATCTAATTTTCTGCCAGATTAAAATTTTGATAATGTCTTTCCCTTGCTAAAAATCTCTGTGTCATTTTTGTTTATGGAACTAAAAAAAATTTTGTTAGATTGGCATATTCTGTAATATGATTTGAGTCTACCTTTTTCAGTTTCCTCTTCCACTACTTTTCTAATACCTCAGGAAAACTATTCTTTTTCCTTTGTTAAGGTCCTTCTACCTTCATTGCCCTCTCTATCACTTTCCTGCAATAGTCTCTTCATCTTTTTACTTTATTGGGGTCTCCCTTTGCCATTGGCTTTTCTCCAATAAAATTCTGCTGTCTTTTTTTTTTTTTAGATCCCTGCTGTTTTAACTTGGGCCACTCCTGTTTTTACTCTGTTGAGTTCAGATAATCATCTGTTGTTTCCTTAACTTTATTTTCCACTTGCTCAACTTCATGAACTTCCTCCCCTTTCCCTCTATCCTTAGGAATGAGCCTTGCTTCTAAACTCAGAATACACTAGATAGTAACTCTATTTCCTGACCCCACATTCACAGATCTTTCTGCATCCCTATTGGTTCTTTCCTCTTCATTTCTATTTCAACAGAAGAGCATTTCTTTCTGCCCTTTATGGCCAGTTATTCCACCAGTGCCCTGGTTCACACTGAATCCTGCCTCCCAGGGATCGTTCTTTCACCATCCTCTCTCTTCCCTGCATTAGGCACACAATAAGTATGTGTTTAATAAACATTGAATGCTTTTATAAAGAGAAGAAAATTAGTAACAAATGTTTTTTTCTGGGTAAGAGTATGGGATTGAGTAATTGAAGACTCTAGAATCAAATTGTTCTTTTATGTATGAAATGTTATGGTGATTTGAGAACAGTTTTTTATCCATTTGCTTTAAATACATTTCCTTTGATAGATATTTGCATATTATTTCAGATTTATCTTTGACTTTTTTTGGACTATAACTTGAACTTTTCTTTCTTTCTTCATAGTTGGAGAACACCTTCAAATCAGTTATTGCACAGATTGGACCTGGTGGGACTATTAATCCAGAACTAAAACATAAAATAAAATTTGTAAGTATTTTCTGTTTCTGAAAAATGGATAAGAATACTTGATTATATATTTAGATATTATTTGTGGCCAAGTTAATTTGCTTAAGAGTATTTATTAGTTTAATATTTATATTTTTGCCTCATATTTTCAAATATGTTGCAAATGGAGTGGCTATTCATTTATGATCAGAAAAAAAGTAAATAAATTACAATCTTAAAATTTAAAAAAAAAATTTTTTAGAAAATGTTAAGTTCCTTTATAAATGTACTCTCTTTCCAGATTTTTTTTCCCTTACCCTAATGAATCATTGTCAAGTTCTTTCTAATACCAGTTTTCTATATATTGAAGTCAAATACTATTCTAAATTGTGTATGGTATCCCATCGTGTTGATATACAATATTTCACATGAGAGTTGTTATTGATTAACATTTGGGTTATTTCTAGCCTTGGCTATTAAAAAATGCTGTAGTTAATGTCTGAACATTTATCTAGTGGTGGAATTGACAGATATTGATTAAGTTTTGATAAATATTACTACTTTTCCCTCAAAAAGATTTGAACAGATTTTCACTCCTATTATCAGTGAAATGTTACTGTCTATGTAGTTTTAACTTATATCTTGATTTTTACATTGAGCATGTTTTCATATGCTTAGTAGTCATTTATATTTCTTATGTATTTGGCCTAATTTACTATTTCTCATTATTAATTTGTAAAAGCTCTTTATTCACTTAAAATTTCAGTGGTAGCTATTAATTGCAATTTGAAGAATCAGAGTGCCATTGTCACTCTTTCTGCCTTACTTTCATTTGAGCTACGTGGTTTTACTAGGAAAAGTGGAAAAACTTTCGGGCATTCAGGCCCTGTCTTCTTGTTTGGATATTTGTTCAATATGACTTTTTTATGATAACAAAATATTAGAGAAATAGTAAGCCTTCATTGATAAAGGATTGGTTAAATTATCTGCCCAAACTAGGGAATATCATGTGGCTCATAAGGAAGTTTATGTGTAACTCAATTAATTTTCATGAAGTATCTCCTTGACATACTGTTGAGCTCTAAAAATAGATTTTATAGAGTAACATGTTTAATGTTACCCTTTAATGTAAATCATAAATAATTTGAATATGTTTGTGTATAAGTTGGTTTCTGAAATGCATCAACAACTATCTCTGAATCATAGGATTTTATAATCATTTCTACTTTGCATTTTACTGAAACTTAAAATAAAATATATAGTATTTTGAAAAATGTAGGAAAACGTAAAACTTTAAATTTTTTTAATTGATTTTTAAAGAGAGAGATGAAAGAAATATATATACAGAGAGAGAAACATTGATTTGCTCTTCTACTTATTTATGCATTCATTGATTGATTCTTGTATATGCCCTGACTGGGGATCAAACCCAAAACCTTGGAGTATCAGAACAGCACTAACCAACTCAGCTACCTGGCCATGGCCAGTGCAAAACTTTTTATTCTTTATTGGTATAGACTGAATCCACTTCTAGGAATTTATCCCCCAAAAAATAACTGGAAAAGTAAAAGGTGCAACTATAAGGATAATCACTTCAGTGCTTGTGGTTATAAAAAATAGGAAATAGCTCTAGGGACTGAGCAAGCAAATTTAAGTATATTGAATTTTTTTATTTTTATTGATTTTTTACAGAGAGGAAGGGAGAGAGATAGAGAGCTAGAAACATCGATGAGAGAGAAACATTGATCAGCTGCCTCTTGCACACCCCCTACCAGGGATGTGCCTGCAACCAACATCCATGCCTTTGACCTTTCAGTCTGCAGACTGACGCTCTACCATTTAGCTAAACCGGTTTCGGGTATATATTGAATATTTTGAAAATTCAAGCCAGAAACATGTTGGTACATATTTACTAACATGGAAGATGTGTTTGGTTTGATATTTAAAAACTGATTATAGAAATAATGACCTATTTTATGTTAAATATAGATATTTTATGTACATATAGACAACAATGGCTAACTGGATATTTTCTCTGTACTGTATTTTTAAAGTTTTTTTTTTTTATATAATGACCATTGTATTTCTTTTCTACCATTTAAAATGCTTGAATTTATGCTATGGAAATTTTCTTTAGATTTTCTTTAATATGAACTAATGGTAAGTATGCTATCTAAGCTAAAGAACTTACAGGAATTTGTGGAGAGCTGTGGAATTCCAGTGTTGTGCAAGAATGATTTCTTAACTCTGGAAATGTTGGAAGTCACTTTGTTGTTGTTATAATGTTTTTTAAAACTGGAAACTGAAAAATATTGTGACTATTTAATTGAATGAATAACATGCTGCTTTTATCTTTGTTAATATTTAAACTTATACTGTCTTATATTTTATCACCCAACGCTCCAATGGTACCTATTTATATTCTATTTCATTTTCTATTTATTAGGTTGTGTCCAAGTTTCCAGAGGGTTTACTTATTTCTAAACTGCCTAGAGAGTTTGAGGTGAGTGTTTTCTTTTTCATAAACCATGGTTTTTTTTATAGCTTATATTTTTCTGATAGATAGAAATTTTGTTGCTACTTCTTGGACCCTCCAAGTCTATGCTCTAGAGCACATGTGTCAAACACAAGGCCCACGGGCCAAATCCGTCCCGCCAGGCCTTGCAATGTGGCCCGCACCGCGCTGTCATCACTGCACTCCGCTGCGTTTCCATCACAATGACAGTTTATGACTGTTCAGTAAACCATTCGGCCCGCGATTTAGGCTGGATTTTAGATTTTGGCCCCTTCTCTGATTGAGTTCGACACCCCTACTCTAGAGCTTAAACATTTTGTTTTGATTTCTGATGTCCTTTTCCTTACTAAAAGAGTCAAGAATATGATCCTTAATGAATAATTCATGATCCATAGGAAGGATATTTTTACTGCTTATTGTTACAATATTATTAGGGGAAAAAAACATTATTTTTCATATCTGATAATACCAAGTAGCAGAGAGGTTGTGGAGAAACACAATACCTCTGCTGCTTGTGTGACAAATCCCCGTTGGAGAGCGTTTTGGCAGTCCCTAGAAAAGCTTAAGATAGCACCTCACTCCACTTCTATACACGCACTTTAGAGAAAACTCTTATACACGTGCACATGAAGTCATTCATAAGGAATGTGCACATTGCAGAATAGTAAAAAAAAAATTGGAAACAGATTACATGACCATCAATAGGAGAATGGATAAATAAATTTGAATTGACATTTGTACAATGGAATAATATGTAGTAGATAAAATAAATGAACTAGATTTGTTCTGAAACCTGGAACATTTTTGGAACATTTGGTGGGAAAAAAAAATCAGGTTGCAGAATGATAGTTCAGATACTGCCGTATATCCAATTTTTAAAATTGGTTAAAACCTATACATATGTTAGCTGTGTGCAACACTGTTCTGAATTTCTTTCATTAGATTTTTACAATAAAATGAGGCATAAAGAAGTAACTTGCCTCAGGGCCTATACATAGCAAGTACAGAGGAGTCAAGATTTGAACCCTAGGCAGTCTGGTTTCAGAATTATACCTCTTAACTACTATGCCATAAAAAGTGACATATATTTATAGATATGAATACAGATATTGTGAGATACTATAGCATAAAGAGTAAGATACATTGCTTTGTGCTATTTTATGGATATATGTAAAGTCAGGATAATATTGCCTAATATTATAGTTTTGTGAAGTTTAAATGACTTAAAAATAAAGTACTTAGATCAGTGCCTGCTATATAATAATTATTCAGTAAATGTTAAAAAGAAGAAAACTTAGAAAATACATATCTCTCAGGATAGAGATGGAGAAAATTTAAATTCATCTTGTTTTAAAGAAATGTATCTTATAGAATCTAGAGCCATAAAGTGTTTTTCAAGTAAACCAATGGGAGAAGCTAAAACAAAGGCTCTGATGTGTTTTAGATTAACAAGTGAAGTCACTTATCAGTGAAATGACAGAATAAAGTCTGAGAGTAATAAAATATGATTTAATATAAAATTTATGGGTAAGCCGAAGCCGGTTTGGCTCAGTGGTAGAGCGTCAGCCTGAGGACTGAAAGGTCCCAGGTTCGATTCCGGTCAAGGGCATATACATTGGTTGCGGACACATCCCCGGTAGGGGGTGTGCAAGAGGCAGCTGGTCGATGTTTCTCTCTCATCGACGTTTCTAGCTCCCAACTCTCTCCCTTCCTCCTCTCTGTGAAATATCAATAAAATATATTTTTAAAAAATAAAAATATAAAAAAAATAAATAAATAAAATTTATGGGTAAAATCAACTTCTTGTACCAGACTCACAGCTCAGAGTAAGCAGTTTTTTTTTTTATCACAAAAATTTTAGCAAATGTACTTTGTGTAATGCAAGTTCAAGGTGTTAAGATTACAAAGGTTAGGAAGAAATCAAAATAAGTATTTTAATGTTGCAGGGAAGCTCTTTGCCTTTCTTAATAAATAGCGTTAGGCAGAAATTCAATTTTATGATTATAAATACATAGTGAGTATAGATTTAATTTAATTTTTATTCTAAATTCTATAGCAACATTTGCCAACCCTTCCCTTTATTTTATCTAACATGATATAAAAGCTACCGGTATGATTTTTTGCTCTTGAAATACCTGATCAACACTCTGCCATTCTTTCAACATCCCTTATTAAATTTCTAATTGAAGAGAAGATAATATATCAGCAGTATAGTTTCAGGATCTTCCTGCAGCTCCACATAAAGACGAAGAGAGAGCCTTAGCCGGTTTGGCTCAGCGGATAGAGCGTCACCTTGCAGACTGAAGGGTCCCAGGTTCAATTCTGGTCAAGGGCACATGCCCAGGTTGTGGACTTGATCCCTAGTAGGGGACATGCAGGAAGCAGCTAGTCAATGATTCTTTCTCATCATTGATGTTTCTATCGCTCTCTCCCTCTTCTTTCTTCTCTGAAATCAATAAAAAAAATATATTTTTTTAAAAGATGGAGAGAGAAACCAGATAGCAAAACTAAAAATTCACAGATAATATGTAAAATGGCGTAATATAAATTGCACAATAAACTGGTGAAAAGGGTTACATCCTGGGAGGTGATCTCTTGGGTGACTGGTGGATGGGAATGGGATAGAGACTGTTTTTTGCTCTATACCTTCCTGAGACTTTTAATTATCATTTATTTAAATAATTCATATTTTAAAAATTCTTTGTAAACTAGCCTTTTGCTCACTGAATTGCATTTTCATAGTACTAGATACCTACACCACAGAAAAGGTAGAGAAACCATTAAAGTAACTAATGAACATAAAAGGGAAAGAAACCACAATGTATATGTAAGGTACAAAGAAGTAAAGATACTAAGTTTAATTCACCAGCACTTTTCCTGTGTCCTCAACGAATTCTTTATTTCTTGGGATATTCATGATTGGCCTATAAGTTTTATAGTGAGGGATTATATAGGTCTCTTGGTTTATATTATACTTCTATGGAAGCAAGCATTTACTGTAGAACCTGAGTTCACTGATGCTTACAGATTTAGCTTGGCTAAATCCATAATAAAGCACTGTCTAAGGTGTCTGTAGATATTATATTCCTGTTATCTAACATTGTTATTTCATGTTGTTCCTGTTTGTTTGTTTGTTTGTTTGTTTTGTGTGTGTGTGTATGACAGTTAATTTTTAAAGAACAACTTGCACCAAAAAAATTGGGCTTCTTAAATGTGATAGAACTCGTTGGAGCTCTTAGTGACATCCTCCATGTGGAGTTCAGGGAAGGAGAGCAAGACTTACTAGTGTTTGATGCTGATATGAAGCCCCTACCACGTGGTGAGTTTAATTACAATCTGAAGCAAACCTGATTTTTAGTTGTTCCTAGAAGGACAAGGAAAGAGAAAGCATTATTTGTATGTGTACGATTCTTTGTTATAACCAAACAGATCACACGTTAGTCTTGAAAATGTTTTGTATATAATGACCTTAATTCTGGTGAGATTTGTTATAATAGGCTAACCTGTACTACTATTCAAGATCATCTGATTTTTTTTAAATTTACTTTCTTCATTGTCCAGATTTTTGGATGATTCTGAAAAAAAAAACAGTTTTCTGAAACAGTGATCTGATGGGGAAACACTAGGTAGTTCTTAACTCTAGCTGTGTATCAAAAGCTATTTAGAAATACATGGTGATTCAGCCCAGCTGGTGTGGCTCAGTGGTTGAGCATTAGTCCCTGCTCCAAGAGGGCACCTGTTCAGTTTGGGGTTGCAGGCTCATTCCCCAGTAGGGGACTTGCAGGAGGCAGCCAAAAGATGTTGATGTTTCTATTTCTCTCTCCCTTTCTCTATTTCTACCCCTAAAATCAATTAACTTATTTTTAAAAATAAATAAATACATGGAAATTCAGAATAAATGGGTGTCCTTGGCATCCAGCACCTGTGCTTTTCTAAAAATGAACATTTTATTTTGTGAAAATTTTAGGTGTATAGAAAAGTTGCAAAGATAGTACAGAGTTCCCATATGCCCTTCATCCAGTGTCTCTTAATAGTAACATCTTACATTACCATGATACATTTATTAAAACTAATAAATTAGCATTGGTACACTATATTAACTGAACTCCAGAGTTTATTCCGATTTTACCAGTTTTCAAAAATTGTTATTTTTCTCTTTCTGGATCCACTTCAAGACACTGCATTGCTATTAAGGCACTTGTTTTTTGTTTTGTTTTATTTTTGTTTTTAATGTGGCTTAATTTTTTTTCTTTTGAAAATTTTATTGGCATTACTGTAGATTCAAATACACTTATTAAGAATTAATAGTCAGATCCCATGTATTCTTTGCTCAGTCCCTCATTGATAATATCTTTCCAGCCAATAGTACAATATTGTACTTATATTTTTACTAATGGCCCAGTGCATGAATTCCTGCACATTGAAAGGAAATTAATTAGAAGAAATATTTTAACCCATGAGGACCAGTAGTTTTATTGCTAGCTTTACCCAATGGCCAGATAAGTTTCTATTGAACAAGTACAAAAAATGATTTTACATAAATGTTAAAGGCACACTTTAAAATACCCATTGCATTTTGAAGTTATTTTATTACATGTTTTTACAAGCTAATATCTTTTTATTTTATTTATTTATTTTGTAAAATATATATATTTTATTGATTTTTTACAGAGAGGAAGGGAGAGGGACAGACAATTAGAAACATTGACCAGCTGCCTCCTGCCCACCCCCCACTGGGGATGTGCCCGAAACCAAGGTACATGCCCCTGACTAGAATGGACCTGCGGCCCCTCAGTCCGCAGACCTGCGCTCTATCCACTGAGCCACACCGGTTTTGGCAGCTAATATCTTTTTTAAAAATTCTCATTATTGGCCACAAGCCTTAGAGCAAAAAACACGTAAATTCTCGTGATCCGTCCGCAATGTGTTAATATTGCTATTTGCCCTTTCTCTATAAGAAAAGTGTCAACCAAATTCATAATCGACAATCGACAGATGGAAACACACCCATGCAATTGGCGCCTGTGAGAGCTTTATATGTATTGCACATACGTGAGTCATCTTAGCCTTTTATAGATATAGAATAAACTTGCTTAATTAGACCTGCTTTCTGATGTAGTTAAACTTTTTCTAGCCAGTGAAGCACCCCAATTCTCTTTCTGGCAATTGTCAGCAACACAGCAGTAAATAGCAACACAAAGCAGATGATTATTATAGATCACGCAGGGAGAACAAAGGGTAAAATATTTCACTGCAGCAGTGTTTGACAATATTCTGTGCAGTGAGAAAACCTGAAGTCATTTTCAAGGCTCACCATTTCTTACTTTTCAATTGGGTCAAGTTTCTGTTTTCTAAATCTCCATTTTCCGGCTAATGAAAAGAAAATAGGATTCCACCAAATCTTCTACCTACCTACTCCAAGATTTCTGAGAGGACCAAATGAGATGAGGCATGGGAAAATGCTTTACAGACATTTGGTTAATGTGTAAATGTTTCTACCTGGGTATAAAGCAAGTCATGTTCCTGGGCTGAAGAAATTCCAAGGAGGCTAGTCACTAGGGAGAAGAAAGCCAGGCGTTGCTATGTGGCCATTTTTGGGCTGGCCATGGGGTCTCAGCAGTATGGCTGCAATTTGGTGGGCTGTCGCTCAGGAGTGGTGGCGGGGCCATGACCCACTTGGGGGAAGCCAAGTGTTGCTTTGTTGGCCAGGTCCGTGCTGCTATTTCTCTGTAATGGAAAGTGTGCATCACAGTAACTTCTGCATTGAGCATCTGCCCCCTGGTGGTTAGTGTGCATCATAGCACTGGTTGGACAGTGGGAAGGACACAGCATATTAGCCTTTTATATATAAAGATAAGTTTCTACAAATGATTACAATAAACAGCTATTTTTTTTTCAAAAGTATAATGTTTCTTTGTATATTTTTCTGATTAAAATAATCCATGCTCATTCTAAAAAATTCAAATAGCACAATGAGTAGAAAGTTGAAAATGGACATTTCTCATAATTTTACTCCTACAAAAATGCTATTAGAATTTTTGTGTAGTGATCCAGACCTTTTTGTTGTTTTTTTGTTTAATCCTCATCTGAGGATATTTTTTTCATTGAATTTTAGAGAGAGTGTGGAAGGGAGAGAGGAGAGACAGAGAGAAAAGCATCAATGTGAGAGAGACAACATCAATTGCTTACCTCCCGAATGTGCTCTGACAGGCTAGGGTTCAGGCCTGCAACTAAGGTATGTGTACTTCACCAGAATCAAACCCAGAAACCTTCAGTCTTTGGTCTGAAGCTCTAGTCACTGAGTCAAACCGGGTAGGGCCAGACTTTTTTAAATATATATGTAAGCATAGCTAGATTTTTTAAATATTACAAAAATAATATTTGCTTCTTTAAATATTTCAAAGAATGCAGAGGTAGTAACTAGTGTTAGTAGTTTTGTACTACTTATGGATTTCTTCTGTAAGACATCATATCACATATAATAAAAGGCTAATATGCAAATTGTCTCCTCAACCAGTTCAACCAGAGGGCAGGGTTGGCCGGCCAACTGCCCATGTTTCCTCCCCCAAGCTGGCCTGATCCAATCCGCTCTGATGAGGTTGGGTTGGCCGAGCCCCACCCATGTATGAATTCGTGCACTGGGCCTCTCTGTTCTATAGTAAAAAGCATAATATGCTAGTTAGATCAGACGTCCTTCCAGACAACCTTCCGGATGAATCCGGGACTGCAAGGGAAGCCCGGGTCCCGGGTGCCTGCCAGTGGCCTGAGGAAAGCTTGGTCCTGGGTGTGGAGGGAAGCTGGTATCAGCAGTTAGGGGAAGGAAGTAGACGCCTACTCTTGCATGAATTTCATGCATCAGGCCTCTAGTAGTTGTATAATGTATGTAAACTTTTCTTACACAAGACAATACTAGTATATATAAACTTTTGTGCATGGGGAGAGGAGGAGGAGGGGTGTCCCTCAGCCCAGCCTACACCCTCTCCAATCTGGGACCCCTTGAGGGATGTCCTACCATCCATTTAGGCCTGATCCCACTGGGCTTAAATGGGCAATTGGACATCCAGGACTGCTGGCTCCCAACTGACCTCCCCTGCAGGCCTGGTCCCCCAACTGTCCTCTGCAGGCCTGGGTCCCTCCTAACTGTCCTCTCCTGCAGGTCTTGTTCCCTCCCAACTGTCCTCCCCTGCAAGCCTGGGTACCTCCCCAACTGCTCTCCCTTGCTGGCCTGGTTACCCCTAACTTCCCACAACTGCCCTCCCATGCAGGCCATCTTGTGGCGGCCATCTGTGTCCACATGGAGGCAGCCATCTTTGACCACATGGGGGTGTCCATATTGTGTATTGTAGTGATGGTCAATTTGCATATTACTCTTTTATTAGATAGAATATTGTATTAGTCCTTGTTTTTTATGCTTCATATATTGTGGATATTTTCCCATATCAGCATATACAGGTTGATTTCATTCTTTTTAACTACATATAATTCTTTTATATGACTATATTACAATTCACTTAACTAAGCTATTAATGATCATATCAGTTATGAAAAATTACAGTGATAAATATTGAATCTATTTGTGCACTCATTTTACTTTTTAAGAGCCACTATGGTTTTAGATGTATCTGGGGTCTGTTTTAATATGCCAATCTCTTGTAATCATCATACATATATACATTTCAACAAAATATGTGATTGATTTGGGAATTCCCCTAAAAATTAAGGCATCGTATTATGGACTACTAAATAGTCACAGACACAGACACGCTACATGATGCAACAATGAATACTCACTGCTAAAGCTGAAGGAGAAATAAATTGAAATCAAAATGTTGAAAGATAAAAAAAACCTTCCACCAAAGGTTAAGAAGCCTTATCAGAATTACCCTCTTCCACCAACATAATTAAGATTTGTTCCTATCTAGAACTCCTCTTATATGTCTCCATACTGAAAGGTTCTGCAAGGACAGGTTCGTATTTCTTATTCAGCACTATCTACCCAGTGCCTGGCACACGGAATGTGCTTAATAGCAGTTATAACAATATTTTAACAGATATACTTAGGCTGCTCTATTGGTCATTTCAGATGGAGCTGTTTCATCAGTAAGAAGTTCATATTTAGTGCAATCAGATAAGAAAATAGAAGCCAAAACTTGTGTCTCCAGTCACCCTAGAAATGCATTGTCTACTGCTCCTATTAAGGAAACCCCATGGAATTGGTCTTTTAAAAATCATAAAGAGCCAGAACAGAGAATTTACAAGAAGCCTAACCTGGTGGTGAAGCCTTTGCAGCTGGTGAGTGAGGTTTACAGACTTGGTCCTGGAAATCCAGCATGGTGGAGGGCTAACTGGACGACTGCTTCATTAAACCAAAGTTCTATTTTAGAAAGTCTTATTTCTGGGAGTTTGATTTCTTGGAAGAGACTAGAGTTTTGGTCTGAAGTCACTTTATGCAGCATTTATTCTGGTTTTCAATCTTTTTTATTTTCCCTACCTTTCCCTCAAGTCTCATTTTCAAGTTTTCACATGGCTTTGAAGACTTGACAGTTCTCTTAAGATGACATTGCCGATTCTCTAAACCCTGGACTGCTTTAGAAGGGAAGACTTGAGGAGCTTTGTGTCAACTGTACACCTCAACAGCTGCTGCAGATTACCCCAACCTATACTCAGTTATAGGGAGCTTTCTTTTTTCTACTTTATTACCTCTCCACAGACATTTTCCCTTTTTGTGTTTTCGTCTCCTATTACTTACTCTATTGTTATTAAGGAATTAATAGTTATGTTCCTTCCCTTCTACTCGCTATACCTTCTTTTTTCACGGAAGGGAAACGTTGTTTTATGAGAGTCTGCTGTGTTTTCTAGAGGACAATAGGAAGGCCTAAAGGAAAATAATATATTTTAGGATGAGTATTTGAGAAACCCTACTTTTTATTACAAGACTAGTTTGAAATTTATTCTTTCAGATTACCTTTGCTGGTAAGGTTGGGTAAGATGAGAACCTTAGTTCAATCTGAATATTTGAAGTACCATATCTTAGTGTTATATAGGGTTGTTGAGCAATACACTTTTAACTCTTTACCTAATATCATAAGGCAATAGGTTTTCATATTTTATCATAGGTAAGAATCACCGAGGGAATTTTTTAAATGCATACTTGTGGGCCCCACTTCGTTATTCTGAATTAGTAAGTGTAGACTAAAGCCCAAGAATCTTCATTTTTATAATTTCCTAGGTGATTCTGATAAAGGTGATTCATGAAATATACTTGGAGAAATGTTGTCATGAAGTTTGAAATGTTACCCAAAGATTTATGTTGGCTTCTTTGATTTCTTTCTTAACGTGCAGCAAGTAGAAATCGAAAAATCACAGCTCAATCTGGCAATGGAAAATCATGATATCCCACCAGATGCTGCCTGGGACAAGAAATTATGCAGACTGCCGCCATTAGATACCAGTACCCTTGTGGGAGTCTTTGTGGAAAATATAATCTCTCCTAGTCAATTCTACATCCAAATATATAGCAGGGATTCATCAGAGTTACTTGAAGACATGATGATTGAAATGCGGTAGGAGTCTCTTGTTTTCAAAGTATCTCATTCTAAATCAGTGATTCTTAAATCTTTTGGCTTCAGGACTCTTAAAAATTAAGGACCCAAGAGAGCTTTCGTTTAATTGATATTTATCATATAGAAATTAAAAGGACAAGATTTTAAAAAAATATTTTTAAAAATGTCGTAAATCCAAGTGTGTGAATATAAGTAACATTTTTATGAAAATATTTTTGTAAATTAGAAGAGCGGCATTGTTTACATTTTTTTGAAGATCGCTTTAATACCTAGCTTAATAGAAGAAACTTGGATTTTTAAATATCTGCTTCTGTTTTGAGATATGTTGTTTTAGTTGAAATGTTAACACAGTGAAAAGGGCAAATAACTATTTTCATAATAATACTAAAATATTAAAATAGCGTTGTTCTTATGGACTTCCCAGAAGATATTACCAGGATTTCCAAGGGTTCGTGAACTATACTTGGAGAACTGATGCTCTAAGTTATCTCTCTTCTCTACTGAAAAATGATGTCCTTTATTAATAAACACCATATAAGATGTGTACATTTGCAATCACTTTAGATTTATTCATGAACAATAATGTCTAATTTTTATATTAGTGTTACATACAAGTGGTTTTTTTTGTTATTTATTTTGTATCTCTTCAAAAGTACCTCATTTTTTTTCCTAATTTTACATAATATACTCATGTCCCTCCAAGAATACCTAGAATAATGTAAGTCACATAATAATCACTTGGTAAATATATTCTTGTATGGTCCATTTTATATGTCTATATTTTAAAGCACACTTACTGGCTCTGTGACTTTGAAGTTATTTTACTTCTCTGGGTCTGGTCTTCTAATCTCCAAAATAGGGATAATGATAGTACTTAACTCAGTTGTGAATGTAGAAGTACTTAGAATAGAGTCTGGCTCAAATGTTGGCTGCTATTATTATTAATACTGTATCTGCTGTTGCTTGGTGTTGGGATGTTGAGGCACTGGCTGTACAAGGAAAGGCAGTCAGAGTCTTTGCCTTTGTGAACTCAGTGATTAGCTAGGAAAATAGATGAGGTATAAGAGGGCTATTGTGTGAGGCAGGAGTTCTGCCTGGGCAAGATGAAGGAGAGCTTCATTAAGGAGACACTTGAGCTAGGCCTCAAATATAAGTAACAATTTTTCCAGATGAGGAGGTGTGAGTGGATATGTGCAGATCCAGTCACTGGAACCAAGACTAACATTAACAAAGGAGTGAGCCGTGTGCTCTGGGAACAACAAATAGGGAATTAAAGTCACCACTGAGTGAGGTGGGGGGACAATGACTGGATGTGAAACTGGAAGACTAGGGACAAACTAAAGTATGGACACTCCGGGAAGGGAATTTTATTTCTTCTGTATATAGAGAGGAACCTCTAAAGGTTTTAATAGAGAAAGAATATTAGGTTTATATTTTAGAAGGATAAATCTAGTTGCAGAGTGGAGGATTGAAAGAGTGAAGGGGAGAAGATCCTTATAGACTAGTGTTGGTGAGAGAGAGTGGAAAGGAGAGAAATTAGGAAAATAGAATTGTCAAATCTTGATGACAAGAATGTGGTTGAAAAGATGAGAGAAAAGGAAAATATGAAAACTGCTGATTTTAGAAATTAGGTAGGTTTCAGCTGGGCTTGGAAGTTAGAAGTTTACAGATAGTGAATTTAAGGTGATCATGAGATACTGAATTGGTAATGTTGAGTGGGTAATATTAGGATTAGGGTTTAGCCAGTGTTACAAAGACATAAGTTAGCTATAGTAGATAAAAGTTTATTTCTTCTTCCCATAAAGTTCATGTATAAGTAATACTTCTGATATCATAGCTCCAGGTGTTAAGGGACATCGGTGTTTTCTGTCTTGCTGCCCAAGATAATATATTGGCCCACCCACATGGTCCAGGATGTAGCTCATTGCCAGATCCTCTAGGTCTTCATTACAGCCAGTTGGAAAGGGAAGTAGGGGAGGTAGAGGGTTGGAGGATCCCTTTTTCTTTAAAAGACAAGGTGGATTTTCACACTTTACTTTTTTAAAAATTGTGATAAAATACACATGAATTCACAATCTCACATCCCATTGGCCAGAACTTAGTATGCATGTAGCCACATTTAGATGTAAAGGAGCCTGGAAAGGCAGTTAAAAATAGGGATTCTATTGCCTGACCAGGTGACGAGGTTGGTTGGAATGGTTATGAGTTCAGTTCCCTGGAGGACACATTACGTAGGCATGTCTGAGAAGCAGCTGATCAATGTTTCTCTCTCACATAAGTATTTCTCTGTCTCTCCCTCTCTCTCTAAAAATCAATGAAGCAGCCCAGCTGGCATCGCTCAGTGGTTGAGCGTTGACCAGTGAACTAGGAGGTCATGGTTCGGTTCAATTACTGGTCAGGACAATGCCCAATCCCAGTGTGGGGCATGTAGGAGACAGCTGATCAATGATTCTCATCATTGATGTTTCTTTCTCTTCCTCTCTGAAATCAATTAAAAATTAATAATAAATTTTTAAATTAAAAATAAAAATCAATGAAACATGTCATCCAGTAAGGATAAATATATTTTTTAAAAAGAATAGGGATGCTATTACTACAAAAAAAAGAGAGAGGAGAATGGAAATTGGCAACAACTAGTATCTTTTCCATACAGTTGGAAATAAAGTTGTTGTTGTTTTTTTAAAATATATTTTATTGATATTTTACAGAGAGGAAGAGAGAGAGAGAGAGAGAGAGCTAGAAACGTCGATGAGAGAGAAACATCGACCAGCTGCCTCTTGCACACCCCTTACAGGGGATGTGCCCGCAACCAAGGTACATGCCCTTGACCGGAATTGAACCTGGGACCGTTCAGTCCGCAGACCAATGCTCTACCACTGAGCCAAACCGGTTTCGGCAGAAATAAAGTTTTAAAAGGGCAGAAGGGATGCAGAGTCAAACATAGAGATGGAGAATCATCAATTTATCAATAGTAGTATAAGGTATGAAAATGGATGATGCAGTAAAGAAAAAACAAACCAAAAATGTTTTTAAATGAATGAGATGGTATACAGCAAGAATAATAATAAATAGTTAATATTTGCGTGTTTACTAATTTGGACTTGGCTAAATATTCACATATTGTAAGTAAGGCTTTATTATCACCATTCCCATCTTCAACAAGTAACCTGAAGCACAGAAAGATAAAGTCATCACACAGCTAGTAAATGATGGATGTGAACCCAGGTTACTGGTTTTAGAGCCTGAGCTTTTATTATATTACTCTCCCTAAAGAAAAGCCCCCAGAGAACCCAAACTTTTAAGGCAATTACAGAGCCTTTAAGGGAATAATTATGGACAAGAAACTAGTAGGAAAAGAGAATATCTTAGAAACGAGGATAGAATTTGAAAGAGGAAAGGATCAGGGCCATTCTGCGAGAGAGAAAGTAAATTGAAAGCTGAGGAGAAAGGCTACTGGATTTGGGAATTAACAGACCATTATTATTTTTACAATGTCCATTTTAGGAAGTTCTGGGGAATGAAGTTAGACTGCATTCTTCAGCAGAGAATGTGAGGCAAAATGAGTATGAGTTTTCTATTTAAAGATGTTTGTTGATGAAGAGAGGGATTTAGAAAAGAGAAAGGAAAATTAAACTAATTGGTATTAATAAGCATTAACAAATCAGAAAAAGTGAGGGCTTTTTCCTTTGCTTTTTTCCAAGACTTCCTTGCTCTTGATACACTAGTAAAAATTGTTCTTCCCTTTTGTTCCCATGTTACGGAATTCCACAGGCGCTGTTATTCTAATCAACTGGTTTCTGATCGATATGCCATGCCAGAATATTTTATCCAACCAGGACATCTCTGTTGTGTAAAGATTTCTGAGGATAAGTGGTGGTATCGAGTCATTATCCATCGAGTTCTTGGGAAACAGGAAGTTGAAGTGTTCTACCCAGACTTTGGAAATATTGGAACTGTTCAGAAGTCCTCCTTGAGGTTCCTCAAGTGAGTTAACAAATTTAGGAAGGACAACTCAAGTTTTGAATCACTGCCAAAGCTTTGTGTGGTTAGGAGACCTCCTTGTTTTGTTTTCTTTTGCCTTCTTCTCCCTATCCTTCCCTGTTTACCATCCCTTTCTTCTTAGTGCAGACTTGGCAAATGGTCATTTAGGTTCACAGTTGGATTATAATCTCGTGTCTTTTTTTCACATAACTGTGAATCTGAATAGACTATGAGATTGAATTTCAACCTCTTATTAAGAAAATGTTTCTTTGGGTTATGCTAAGAGTTGCATTTATATAGCATGAAGATTTCCTCTTCCTAACTATTTGCATGGTTTTAATAAACTACTATATTTAATAATTTTACTAGTATTTCTTAGAGTGCTTTAAAGTATAAGACATTAATTTAAAAATGCATGAATAAAATACTCTGAAATGGTGTGATAGCTAAAATCAAGAAATGGCTTAGAAATTTCATAGCATACAGTATAAAAACATGATTAAGTATTAATATATTTGATTATCCATTGCAGATGCTGCTACACAAAGCTTCCAGCTCAGGCTATCCCTTGTTCTTTGGCTTGGGTGAGACCAGTAGAGGTATGTTTACTTGTTTTCCTCTTACTCAGAAATTATGTGATGCCAAGAACAGATTCAGTTTCTCAAAGAAATCATTGTAGAAAATATGGAGGACAGATGTATAGATAAAAATAATTGTACTGTGCCGTGTTTGCTATAGAGATTTCTGCTGTGTATGGTAGATGTGTATGAAGAAGAATATACATCTCTGTTCAAGGTAATTAGGGAAGGCCCCATAATACAGTGGTATTTGAGTGGAATATGAAGGAAGATTAAGACTATAACTGGACAAAAAAGAGAAGACATTCCAGGCTAAATGAGAATAGCACAAAGCATCTCAAATTTGAGAAGTCTGAAGTGGTTCTGTTTGGCAATGTAATATAGGATGCGCTGGAGTTGAGGCATGGCAAGTGATGGCAGAGAAATAAACAGAAATCTAAGGGGATCCATATTCCTGTTCAGGAATCTGGACGTTGTCTTTTAGATGCTGGGGAGCAGCTAAAGAGTATCCATGGGGAGCTGCCACAGTCAATCTATGTTTTTTAAAAGATTCTCTAGTATCATCTTCATGGGAAATGATTGTAGTGGGATGAAGCAGGAGGTATTTTCACCTAGGTAGTTAAATTTGTTTATATAGATATATTTATGTACTTAATATATGTTTTTCCCTCAGAATTCTTACTTGTACATACCATACATATTATTATACTGTATTTGTCTGTTTATCAGTTGCTTACATATACATGGATTTTTCTCTTTAAAATTTTTTAAATACAAAAAACACAGTAAAGAGGAAATAAAAAGAAAAAAACATTATGTATAATTTTACCACTGAACACATTAAATTTAGAAATTTGATGTATGTTTCTTTCAGGTTTAGTTTAGCTTATTGATTGTTGGAGGTTAGGATTTTTGTAGTCTTGAGCATTTCATAAAATAGTAATCCTGTTATTTCATATTTCATGTTTTCACTCAGCATTTTAACACAAATATGTTTATGTTACCATAATTCTCAGTTTTAATAGACTCACAGTAATCTGTTAGATAAATGTGCATCATGGCCTGTTTATCCCTTTATTGTTAGACACTTAATCTGCTTCTGATTTTTTAGTATTATAAGTAATGTATGCAGTGTATGTTTTTTGTGCAAGTCAGTATTCAGGATTGTTTTCTAAGGGTGAATTGTAGCCCTGACTTACATCATGAAGCTCAGCGCTAAATTTGTGACCAATGTTCATTACTCTCATATCTGCCAGATTGCTATCATTACTGATTCTCTTTGCTTTGTTTTCTTATTTCTTTCCTGAATTTAGGGCTTCTGGCCTTACGGATTTGCCCTTTCTGATCAATGGAATAGTTTATGCAAAGAATTCTTCTTTTTGTCAATTCAGTTTTAAGCCCAAATGTTATTTCCGTAAGAAGGACTTCCTTGACCCGCCAATTTAAAATGCACCTTTCCACATCCATCCTTCAGAGTGACTTTATTTTATCCTCATAACACTTTCTGGTATTATTTTAATTATTTTTTCACATTCAAAAGTGTAAGCTCCTGAGGTCAAGGACATTATCTTGTTCACTAGATCATCAGTGCATATACTATGACCAAGTGGAATTTATTCTGGGGATACAAGGATGGTACAATATTCACAAATCAATAAATGTGATACATCACATAAACTGAGAGACAGAAATCACATAATCATATCAATCGATGCAGAAAAAGCATTTGGCAAAATCCAACACCCTTTCTTGATAAAAACTCAGCAAAGTGGGAATAGAAGGATCATAATAAAAGTCTTATATGACAAACCTATAGCCAACATCATACTCAAGGGGCAAAATTAAACTCATCCCCCCTAAGAACAGGCACAAGACAGGAATGCCCACTTTCACCACTCCTGTTCGATATAGTATTGGAAGTGCGAGCCATAGTGATCAGACAAGAAGAAATAAAAGGCATCCAAATTGGTAAAGAAAAAGTAAATTGTCCTCATTCTCAGATGGCACTTTACTGTACATAGAAAACCCCAAAGACTCCATCAGAAAACTACTAGACCTAACAAACGAACTTGCAGTGTAGCAGGGAATTCACTTTTGCTTATGCTTACTATATATAATTTATGTTTGAGTTTATCATGTGAATTTTATATCTTGATTCTATTTCAGGAATATTGGACATCCAAAGCCATTTTACAGTTCCAGAAGTTGTGTGGTTTGAAGCCATTAGTTGGGGTAGTAGATGAATACATAGATGGAATCCTTAACATTTTTCTGTGTGATACATCCTCAAATGAAGACATCTATTTCCATCATGTCTTGAGAACAGAGGGCCATGCTATTGTATGCCGAGAAAATGTCCCTTCTAAGGTGGAGCAGTATTTTGTAATTTTATTTTATCTCAACAGGTATAAGAGAATTTAATACAGAAGGTTATTTTATTTATTCCCTAGTCTTAGATACCTGTGAGATTCCTGCCTTCTCAATGCAGAGCACTCTCTTCATTTTCAAATGACCACAAAAAACTGCAGTTCGTTTCCTATCCTTAGACTATGAATACTTGTATTTTAAATAATTGATTGAGAATTTACCCTGAAGTATTTTAATTCTCTCAGGTGTCCTTAGAGAAGAACTGTACTCTTCTTATTTTGCAATTATTGATAGCAATGTTTGCATTACCATTAATATTGATGTTGAGTGAATTTTTCTGACTAGGAAAAACTTTCATTATTTTTAACTATTAATTTTAGAAGATAATACACTTCCACAACAATTGAAAATTATGAAGTACTAACTTTTTCACTTTTCTCTAAGTAATTAAACACTTTCTTCTTTATTTTATCCTAGGGTTTCAGCGAACTCAATCCTCTAGTTTTATACACTAAATCCAGTGAAGGGCCAGAGGACGTCTTGACAGTACCTGGTTGTCCTTCCCAGAACCACTATTTTAATGGAGACCGAGAGATAAGTCCACAGTCAAAAGAGAGTGATTTATATACCCTGGTAATAGGTTTTTGCAAATATGATTATAATTATTTTTATTTTTAACATTTAATTAGTGCTTACTATATGCCAAACACTATAAATAGAACTTGAAGTATGATATATTAATCTTCATAAAGTCTCTGTGACATAGTTACTATAATAATTGTATTTTACAGGTAAGGAAACAGAGGCTTTCCAAACCTAGGAAGTGTCTAGTGCGAGACATTTACCTATACCTCTCATAAATTTCTGGTTTCACCCTTTGCTTCAGTAATGCTTCCTCCTGCACTAATTCTTCTGCACTCAATTCCATAGGTGCCTCGGTGTGATTGTGACTTCACTTACACCAGTCCAAATGCTGATACTCCTCAGTTTCTTCCTCAGGTGTTCTTATGTTCTCATTCCTCTGTAAACCTTTTTGCGGCTCCTACCCACAGCAATACAAACATTATTATTATTCCAGTAGTAGTAATAACATAAAACAACAGCAACAGTTATTGAACTCATACTGTGTGGCAGACACTGTTTTAAGCACTCACATGTACTAATTAATTTATTTTTACAACCACTTTACCAGGTTGGTACTTTCATATCTCTACTTTACATATAAATGAGGCACATAATAAGAACTTAAATGATTTTCAACCAGTGAACAAATAAACATGTCCTTTGAGTCTTATATTCCTCCTGACAGCAAGTACTGGGCTAAGAATATAGGGTATGTTCAAATTGGAGTGCCAAATAGTGTTTTTCTGGACACAATAGGACTTATTTTCTTATAATAAAATAGGAAAATATTAGTATGTATTACATATGTGACTTTAAAATTATTGATATGATTATATTTTTTTTAGTAGACACTAGTTATTACAAAAAGAGAAAAGAAAAAGCAAATTTGACTACTGGGGATATTTAACTGGCTTTGAAAAATATATGTGAAAGTTTATTGCTGCATGTTTTAAAATATATATTTTTATTGATTTCAGAGAGGAAAGAGAGATAGAAACATCAATGATGAGAAAGGATCATTGATAAGCTGCCTCCTGCAAGTCCCTACTAGGATCGAGCCCACAACCCAGGCATGTGCCCTTAACTGGAATTGAACCTGGCACCCTTTAGTCCGCAGGTTGACACTCTATCCACTAAGCCAAACCAGCTAGGGCTATTGTTGCATGTTTAGTGCAATTTAAAGATTTTTTTTCTTTCTAGGTTACGTTAAAATTAATTGTGTTTGTTTGGCTTTCTTAAGCCTGAAGTTTTCTTAGTCACTATTATTTGATTAGAACAATTATATTTCCTGATTTTAAAATAATTGAATTCAACCTTTAATATTTGTAGAATATACTATCTTCATTCTGTTTATGTCTTCAAATAATCATAGTTCAGCCCTAGAAATGAAATAAGGCCATCTTTTCTGCAAGAAAGAAGTCTTAAAATTCCCCTATTCCATTCAGCCTATATTTTAACATATTAATACTCCTTTATGATACACAGATATACATGGAGTTCTCAGTAATTCCCACTCTTCTTGTAAGCATTCCAATAGTTTGTGTGTTAAATTCTTTATTGCATCTTCTCAGAACATCCTCCTTCCCTGGTAATATTTTAGTTCTAGCACTGAGAGGGACCTGCATTATTGTATAGTTGTACTGTGATTATCCAGTTGTGTGTTTTCCTGCTATATTTGAGTTCTTTTAGAGTTGGAACCTGTTGCACTCATCTTTAAATTCACAGAACTTTCCTGTATATATTTCATAGTATATACTAAATAAATGTTTATTGGCCTGACTAGTTAAGCAGGATGGGAAGTCCGAGGGTCATGAGTAAAGTTAGAAAACAGTGTGGCATTTGTGTGAACCGCAGCAAAATAATCCTTCCCTTCCCGAATATTGTCATACAGTTTTGAAACAGCATTAGTATAAAAATTAAATAAAATAGCCCTGGCCAGTGTGCTCGGTGGTTAGAGTGTTGCTCTCTGCCCCTTGTCACAGTACCTACAGGAGGCAACCAGTCAATGCATCTCGCTCACATCGATGTTTCTCTCCACTCTCTTCAAAAAGCAATGGAAAAAATATTCTCAGGTGTGGATTAACAAAAATAACAATAATATTTTATCTTTCATATCTACTAGCAAGATATTAATGATAAAAAGGCTGTCATTGACTTTGAATATGAGTCAAAGAAACCATTAAAGGATTCTGAATTCAGTTCTTTGAAAACTCAAGATAAGAGCTATGAAGAAGATACAAAGTGTTCTATCCCTAAGCTAAAGGATCTGAAGGAAGAAAATGAGGTAGAAGGAAAGATTTTTTTTAAATGTTATTAATGTAATACAAATAATCCATAAGTGAAGGGGGCTGAAATGAAATAGCTCTTTAGACCTTACTATTGTATTACTCTCAGTGCAGTCAGAGCATCTGCCACAGATGAATTATAAGTTCTCCCTTCAGCAGTCACCAAAACCAAAGTAGAAGCAACATAGTCTTGATCACAAAAAGAAAGGGCCTTATCTGTCTTTGCTGTGTCAGTTACTACCCATAGCTTTGAGCAGTCTTCAAGAATTATGCAGTGATTAGAAACTATTATTGAGAAACAGTATTAGGAAAGCCCATCAGGATAAAATGCTGAAAACTTTTTTGGAGGACATATTTTTATTTTAGTCAAATGTTTATGAACACAGCTTAGAGTCCCCCATAACTCCTCCCCCTATATTTCCTGTTTCACAGATCCTTTTCATCTCTTTTAGCTGCTGCTTTTGGAATTTACCTCTTTTTCTTTCATTACATAAGATGCTTATGCTATTTATTGATCTTTCAATTAACTGTATATGTATGGACCACACACAACCAAATCCTTTTTTACCTCCCCTCACCATCTCACCAATATAGTTACCAAGCTTTCTGTTAGCTCACCATTCAATATTTACAGTGTTATGTCTCTGTAAATGCTGTTCACAGTCAATTTGTTATGGCAACTTTCCTTCCCTGCAGAACTTCTATTTTCTTGTGTTAATGTTTTTTTTTAACCCAGCATACAATAAAATAGACTTTCTTTTGATGCACTGTCCTGTCAGTTTTATCACATGTATAGTTTTGTACTCCACCCTCAATTTTTTGTCTTGAGAAGACCCTCTGGCCTTCCAGAGGGAGGAAAACTTGTTAGCTTCCTTGTTCCTTGAGATGGAGGTCCTTGAATCTGGTGCTTTTAACTACTACTGCCTTTTTTTTTTTTTTTTTTTTTTGCGTTTTATATATTTCAACCACATTTTACTTTCAGTATTGTTTTACATTTGTTTCCGGTGTACAGCATAATGTTTAGAGTTAGACAGTCATATCCTTTTCAAAGTGGTACCCCTGTATTTCCAGTACCCACCTGGCACCATACACAGTTATCACAATAATATTGACTATATTCCCTATGCTGTATTTTATATCCCCTTGACTGTTTTGTAACTACCAATTTGTAATTTAATCCCTTCACCTTTTTCACCCTCCAGTCTCTGTGGCAACCACCAGCCAGATCTCTGTGTCTATGAGTCTGTTTCAATTTTATTTGCATCTAACTGCTTCTTACTTAGACTTTAAACTGGTGCTTTTGTTTCATTTCCACTTTATCCCCTTACTTAAAAAAAACCTTATGTGCCAATTCCTGCACTTTTGTGGTATCAGTGGTATAAATTTGGGTTTCTTCTTAGTTTTTCCATTCTAAGCTTAGGGTTCCACTTTCTCAGGACTGATGATCAGCTGTCATTTGTCTGCTCTCCTGTATCCAGAATGTAAATGTATTTTCTGCTCTTTTGTTCCCTTTGACCATGAGTTTATACCTTAAATTTCTTTATTTTATTTTGGTAATATTTTAGGAGAGAGAGAGTAATAAATTGTGTATTCAAACTGCCATCTTTAACTGGAATCTGAAAAAAATTGTAAACCTAAATTTTAAAATATACTCATATAGGAACTATAAATTAAAGCTTTTGTGTCTTCTGATACATTCTAGGATGACATCCCCACTGGAATGCCATGCCTGGAGTCAGTGACCATAGGTGATGATGTTTGGGATGAAAACTGGTTACCTTTGCGAGCTAAAATGGGAAAAGAGGGCAATGCCTCTCACTTGCTTACCTCCAGCCATGGTGGAAAGAAGCCAAACCTGTCATGTAAAGAAATGCCAGAGAAGGTTAGATCCTTGAGAGAAAAAAAAAAGTGAATCACTACTGAAAAAACAGCAAATGTAAACTCACCTGTTGACACCTCAAGAAAGCCATATATTCTTCAATTCAAAATGATTTATCAGAAGATAATTCAAAAAAATGTTCTGTTTCTTTTAAAGTTAGTCATGGTAGGAAGGGGGATAGAATGAAACAGGAACAAATAAACCATTGATTTATTGTGCCTTTCTACCCTTTCAATCATGATTTTTATTTCATCATTAGCATCTGGTCAGGGCATTAGGATCTGTAAGTAAACTGTTTTCCCGAATTTTGTTTTTGCTGCATTAGTCTTGTAATATAATTTCTGGATGTCAGCAGTGAGAGAACATTTGCTAATATTGGTCCTAACTATATATTTCAATTTTAATTTATTTCCCACCGGTTAAGGTGCTCCTTCTAGTTTATGCCATTTAAATATCGATACTATCCTATCTAATAAAAGAGTAATATACAAATTGACCATCACTCCAACACACAAGATGGCTTCCCCATGTGGTCAAAGATCATGCCCCCATGTGGACACAAGATGGCCACCACAAGATTGCCATCAGGGGAGGACAGTTGGGGAGAATCAAGCCTGCAGAGAAGGCAGTTAAGGGTGACCAGGCTGGCAGAGGAGGGAAGTTGGGGGCAACCATGTCTGCAGGGAAGGGCAGGTGTGGGAGACCCAGACCTGCAGGGGAGAGCAATTGGGAGCCAGCAGTCCTGGATGTCCAAAGGCGCAATTAGACCCCATGGGATCAGGCCTAAATGGGTGGTAGGACATCCCTCAAGGGGTTCCCATATTGGAGAGGGTGCAGGCTGGGCTGAGGGACTCACACCCCCATGCACGAATTTTGTGCACCGGGCCTCTAGTATGATGATAAAAAATCATCTAGCCATGAAAAAAGTATTGAGGAAAATACTGCAAATAACTAATATTTGTTTTTATGAGATACTAGAGGCCCAGTGCACGAAATCTGTGCACAGGGATGTGTGACTCTCAGCCCAGCCTGCACCCTCTCCAATCTGGGACCCCACTCACAATCCAGGACTGCTTGTCTGCCTGCCTTCCTGATTGCCCCTAACCAATTCTGCCTGCCAGCCTGATCACACCCTAACTATTCCCCTACCAGCCTGATTGATGCCTAACTGCTCCCCTGCCAGCCTGTTTGCCCCTAATTGCTCTCCCCTGCAGGCCTGATCACCCCTAACTGCCATCCCCTGCAGGCCTGGGTCCCCCCCAACTGTCCTCTGCAAGCTTGGTCGCCCCCAACTTTCCTCCTCTGCCAGCCTGATCACCCCTAACTGCCCTCCCCTGCATGCTTGATTGCCCCCAGCTGCCCTCCCTTGCAGGCCTGATCCCTCCAAACTGCCCTCCCCTGCTGACCATCTTGTAGCAGCCACCTTTGACCACTTGGGGGCAGCCATCTTGTGTGTTGGAGTGACAATCAATTTGCACATTACTCTTTAGAGGCCTGGTGCACGGGTGGGGGCCCTGAAGGGTGTCCTGGATTAGGGTGGGGGTTCTCTTGGGGTTTGGGGTCGCCTAGGCAAGGGGCCTGTGGTGGTTTGCAGGCCGGCCATGCTCCCCGGCAACCCAAGCAGAGGCCTTGGTATCTGGGATTTCTTTTCTTTTATAATTGAAACTTTGTAGCCTTGAGTGGAGGCCTGAGCTGGCCAGAGTGTGTGGAAAGCTTGGCTTCCTCCATCGAGGGGAGGGGGCAACCCAAGCCTCCTGTTTGCAGCCATCTTAGTTGGGTTAATTTGCATACTAGCTCCACATTGGCTGGTGGGCGTTGCTTGTGATTTTAGTGGAGTGGTGATTAATTTGCATATTACTCTTTTATTAGATAGGATGGGTATTCAGAGAAATTTAGGATACTGGGTCTGGATCAATCAATAATGAAAGGAGGAAAAGTCACAGAAAATTAATAAGTACCTTTTCTAGTTCAATATACATTGACTCCTTGTCTTTACTTTGCCTAAGTTATCCTCTGTTTGGGCCATATGTCATTATTTCTCAGTTTATTGTTGGAATTTTTTCTCTGTAGGATTGGTGTATTCCTACACAAGATACATGGGATGATTCATGTCAGCCTTTAGGCCTTGTGAACGGAATGCAAGTAGAAGCTCAAAAACAAGAAGGACTGGGTGCTCAGGAAAAAAATACTGGGACAACCAGCATTCAAAAGGTAAATGTTTAATGAATGTTATTTTTACAGGTTTGCATGAGGAAAGTGCTTTTATTTTTAGAAAGTAAAATTCTGATTAATGATCCCTCCCTTAGTATTTTGTAGAATATATATACATACAATGTATGTTGATTTAATTTTTTTAAAAATATATTTTATTGATTTTTTACAAAGAGGAAGAGAGAGGGATAGAGAGTTAGAAACATCGATGAGAGAGTCATCTATCAGTTGCCTCTTGCACATCCCCTACTGGAGATGTGCCCGCAACTAAGGTACATGCCCTTGACCGAAATCGAACCCGGGACCTTTCAGTCCGCAGACCGACGCTCTACCACTGAGCCAAACTGGTTTCGGCAATGTATGTTGATTTTAAAATGTCAGTGAACTTAATACTTAAAAAGAAAATTATGAACCTAAAATTAAAAGATTGATTAAGCATCTTTGTTAAGGATAGATAAACAAGTATTTTTTTTTTATAATTTAGCTGTAAATTTTAACTCTGTATCTGTCCTGTTATCTAGCCCTGTTTTCTTTGATGTCATTTGGCAGGCACACTAACCCTGGAATAAAATACATTTGTTTTTTGCTTCTCAACTAATATGTTATGAGCTTCCTGAAAACAGCAGGACAATTTGTGGTTTGTGTATTAAAATTTGGTACTCCATCCATTTAGCTTAAATTCAGTCTCTCTTTGGGACATTCATCTTTTTCTCTTAAGCCATGGTTTCTTTTCTTTTTCTAAAGTTTTACATATGTCTCCTTTTTCCCCATTGACTCCCTTCCTCTCCTACTCCTGAGGACAAGCCCCCACCGCTCCAGTGTGTGTGTCCATTGGTTATGCTAATATACATGCATACGGGTCCTTTGGTTGCTCTCTAAACGCCCCCTCCCCTGCCATTTGTTCCTGGATCTATTCTTGTTCATCAAATTATGTTGATCATTATATCCCACATATGAGTGAGATCATGTGATATTCATCTTTCTCCAACTGGCTTATTTCGCTTAGCATAATGCTCTCCAGTTCCATCTATGCTGTTGCAAATGGTAAAAGTTCCTTTTTTATAGCGGCATAGTTTTCCATTGTGTAGATGTACTACAGTTTTGTGGGGTTTTTTAAATCATTTTTTAACCATTCATCTGCTGATGGGCACTTAAGCTGTTTCCAAATCTTAACAATTATTAAATTATGCTGCTATGAACATAAGGGTGCATATGTTCTTTCTGATTGGTGTTTCTGGAAGCCATGGTTTCTTAATACTCCATTTTGTCACTTCTGAGGAGCCTTCTGTTTAACTCTTTTGTCTTCATGGCTAGCTGCAGCACACTCTGTTTCCCTAACTCAGGACCGTGAGCTCCTTAGGGACCAGGATCTCATCTTCCTGGAAAATGGTGTGGTTGAGCACAGAGAACACACACAGGACTGAGTTCAGATTTCTGTCTTGTCATTTATTGATTGACTTTGGATAACTTACTTTAGCTCTCTGTAATACAAAAACATAACACCTAACCAAAAAGTGGTCATTCTGATGTTGAAATGAAGAACATTTGCAAATAACCTAGCACTGTCTTCTATTTCCTGCTACTCTTCCTTCACCATGTGTGGCAATGGTTGTTAGGTGCCATGATTGCTTAAAATATGTGTTCAATGAATGTTTAATGGTCACTAAGTTAGAGGACTTGTTTTTTCCAGGAAGTATGTAGATTCTTAAAAATGATTTTTAAAATTTATGATATAAAAATATTTATCTTTTATTTTTAAGTAAGGAAACAAAACAGGCTTAATCATTCCATTATATTAACAGTTACTTTCCATGGTTTTGCCTCCTTTTTCCCATTCTGTAGCAACCAAACTCAGAAGGTTCTTCCTATTCTTCCCCATTGCCCAAATTGGAAGAGTTCTACATCTCTCTTATCCAGTCACAGCAGTCAGCAGAAGGGAGCCCGTGCGAGCTGCACAGCATGCAGATGCAGCCACAGCAGGCTCAGCTCTCTGCAGCAGCACTCGACTCACCCCCAACCATGGTGGATTCCCCAGAAAATCATTCTAGTTCAGGTAGGTGTACATAAAACTGACAAACGTGACTCACCATGTTGCTAAAAAACTTATCTTTTCCAGAACATGAATTGGAAAATGCTCACTTTGGCATTTGCCTCAAGTCCTGGGCTCAGTTGTTCCCTTTCACTTTGCCCCTCTTCTTTTCTTCCTGCAGTTTGAGAGGTGTCAGGTTTACGTACAGTAAAATTTGCCAGTTTTTACAACTCTGTGAATTTTGACAAATGTATACAGTCTTATAACTACCACCACAGTTGTGATATGGGACATTTACATGAATCCGAAAGTTTTATCGTGTTCCTGTGCAGTCAATCCCTCCCCCTGCTTGCTGGCTTCTTTCCCTTTTCTAGAATTTCATCAAGTTTATAGAGGTGTTGTTGTTTTTTAAAATAAATCTTTATTGTTCATATTATTACAAATGTTCCTCATTTTTCCCCCCCTCCATTGCTCCCCTCCACCAGGTTCCCACCCCATCCCCTGCCCTTTCCCCACCCCCCATTGTCCTCATCCATAGGCGCACAGTTTTTGTTCAGGCTCTTCCTGCACCCTTTCCCGAGAATCGACAATTCACTCCCCTTCCATACCTCTGATTCTATTATATTTACCAGTTAATATTGTTCATCAGGTTTTTTTAATTCCCTTGGCTTTTAGTTTCACTTGTTGATAGTTACATATATGTTGATCATAATTTTTATCTATATCTTCTTCCTCTTCCTAAAGAATCCCTTTCAGCAATTCATATAATTCTGGTTTGGCAGTGATGAATTCCTTTAGCTTTTCTTTATTTGTGAAACTCTTTATGTGGCCTTCGATTCTGAGTGATAGCTTTGCTGGGTAGAGTATTTTTGGCTGTAGGTTCTTGCTGTTCATCACCTTGAATATTTCTTGCCATTCCCGTCTGGCCTGCACGGTTTCTGTTGAGAAATCAGCTGACAATTGTATGGGTGCTCCTTTATAGGTAACTACCTGCTTTTCTCTTGCTGCTTTTAATATTCTCTCTTTGTCTTTTGCTCTTGGAATTTTAATGATTATGTGTCTTGGTGTGGTCCTCTTTGGATTCCCTTTGTTTGGGGTTCTGTGCGCTTCCTGGACTTGTAAGTATATTTCTAACTGTTAATAGAAGTTTTCTGTCACTATTTCTTCCAGTATTCTTTAGGTATTTTGCTCTCTCTCTTCTTCTGGGACCCCCATAATTCTGATGTTAGTTCGTTTGCAATTGTCCCAGAGGTTTCTTACACTATCTTCAATTTTCTGGATTCTTTTGTCTTCTTGCTTCTGTGGAGGAGTGTCCTCTGGCTCTTTGTGTTCCAAATCTTTGACTTGTTTCTTGCAATCTTCCATTCTGTTTTTAGGACTCTGTATATATTTTTTATTTCAGACAATGTATTCTTTATTTCTAGTTGATCCCTTTTCATATCCTCATAGGTCTCATTTATTTTATCGGCCTTTTCTAGGAAATATTTGAAAAACCTTATAAGCGTGGTTTTGAACTCTATATCCAGTTGCTTCTTTTCCTCCATTTCTTTTGTTTGTGATCTGTTTCCTTGTCTCGGCATTTTCACAGCTTCCCTGAGTTGGTAGGGTGGCTTTGTGTGCTAAGGTGTCCTATATGGTTCAGTGAATCAGCCTCCCAAGTACCTGAGGTGGACAGTCTTGGTGTAGCCCTTTGTGGGCTGTGTGTGCAGTCTAGTTGTTAAGCCTTGCTTGTTGTTGGTATCACTGAGAAGCGTTGATCTCCAAGCTAATTGACTATGAGGATCAGAAGTGTCTCAGCTAGGAGGGTTTCTGTATTCCACTTGAATGGGGCAGAGTCTCAGGGTGGCACAGACAAGCTTTGTTGAATCCCGCACAGTTGGTTGTAGGCGCGCGCACCTCTTTGGTATAGGTGCAAGCAAGCTATAGATTCCTGTCTGTCACTCCCTAGGAGAGTCCCATTCACTTCGAACGAGAAAGCTAGTCACTGGAAGGGCTTCTGTGCTCCACTTGGATGAGGCGGAGTCTCGGGTGGTGCAGACAAGATTTATTCAGCCCCTCCCTACAAGGGTCTGGTTTCTGAGTCCCGCAGTAATGGCCGATGGCTTCACACACCTCCGAGAGATCTCTGCCCACTGCCTGACAGTCTGGCCTCTCCCTCTCTGGGGCCGTCTATCAGCGCAATAGGGTGGTTCTGTTTTCCTCCTGAACAAGAAAGCCAGCCACGCATTAGCTGTCTGCCCTCTTCTTGCACCAGGAGTAAGCCAGTAGCGATCTCAGGCCGCCCTCTCCGCACTCTGCAAGCAAGCCAGCCAGCGAAGTCAGGCAGCCGCCTTTTCGCGCGCACAGTTCTTTGTACCTTCACAGTTCCTGAGGTTCACACTCCAACCACTGAGCAGCACCAGCCAGGGCTTGGCTAATTTTTATTGCACTATCTCCTTTTTATTGATTTGTAAAATATTCTTTATATAAACATAAATCCTTTGTCAAATATACAATAAAATGGGAAATATTTTCCTCCCAGTTCATGGCTTTCCTTTAATTTCTTTGGAAGAACCAAAGCTTTCATTTTGATGAAGTCAGATTTGTTGATTTATTTTTCTTTAAAGTGTTGAGTTGTTATTGTTTTTGTTTATTTTTTGTTCTATGTAGAAATCTTTTTTAACCCAAGTAAGATTTTCTCTTATATTTTCTTAGGAAGATTCTATTATTTTAGATCTTATATTTAGGTCTGTGATTCAGTTCATTGATTTTTTGCAAATGGTATGATATAAGGATCAGTGTTTATTATCATGTGTATAGTATGAAAACATTATAATAGCATACTTCCATTTTTCCCATCTCAGCTTTTGAGCTATTGTTATATATTTTACTTCTTCATATATTGTAAATCTCAAACTCCATTTTTACTGTTTTTGCTAGTCAATTTTTAAAAAAATATATTTTTTATTGATTTTTTTACAGAGAGGAAGGGAGAAAGATAGAGAGCTAGAAACGTGGATGAGAGAGAAACATCGACCAGCTGCCTCTTGCACACGCCCTACCGGGGATGTGCCCGCAATCAATGTACATGCCCTTGACGGAATCGAACCTGGGACCTTTCAGTCCACAGACCAACGCTCTACCCCTGAGCCAAGCCGGTTTTGGCCTACAGTCGATTTTTTTAAACATTAAAAATGAGAAAATTACCTTTTATTCATTTGTTATATCCAGTGTTCTCTATTTTATTGTGTAAATTAGGAAATCTGATTTTTACAGCAACCCTATTCTGTAGAGAGCCAGAAGGTAAATAGGCTATACTTACATAGGCCATATGGACTATGTTGCACATACCTCTATAATATAGCCCCAAAGAAGCCATAGATAATATACAAATGAATGAGCATAGCTGTGCTCCAATAAAAATTTATTTAAAAAACAAGTGAGTGGCTGATATTGGCCCACCGGCCGTAGTTTGCCAATGCCTGTTGTAAATCCAACTTTCCATCTGGTATTATTATTATTTTTACTTGAAGAACTTTAAATTTTCTTGTAATACAGGTCTGCTACTGGTGTATTATCTCAGCTTTCATACATTACAAAAAGTTTTTATTTTTCCTTCATTTCTTTAAAATTATTTTTTTGGACATAAAGTTATAGGTGGACAGATTTTTCAGTGCATTAAAAGATGTCACTCTGCTTGTCACTGTTTCTAGCAAGAAGTCAGTTGTCATTCTTATTTTTGTTCCTCTGTATAGTAGTCCTCCCTTATTCATGGTTTTGCTTTTTATGATTTCAGTTTTCCAGAGATTACTGATATATTTTAAATTGCATGCTGTTCTGATCCTATGCCATCCTGGTTCTTCATGCCCAAGATATGAATCATCTCTTTTCCAGCATAGTCACACTATATGCCTTAACCACCCTTTAATCACTTAGTAGCCATCTGGGTTATCAGATCAGTTATGAGGTAGAGGAAGACACACACATACACACACACACACACACACACACACACACACACACCACATTCACATAACTTTTATTACAGTATGTTAGTATTATTCTATTTTTATTATTTCTTACTGTTGTTGATCTCTTAATGTGCCTAGTTTATAAATCAAACTTTATCATTATTACACACACACACACACACACACACACACACACACACGGATATCTAGTGTTCAGTACTATTTGTGATTTTAGGCATCCACTGGGGTTCTTGAGACATATCCTTCATGGATAAATGGGGGACACTGCTGTAATGTGGTATTTTCTCTGGATGCTTTGAGATTTTCTCTCTCATTACTGGTTTGCAGCAATCTGATCATGAGGTAGCGTGGTGTGGTTCTCTTCCTATTTCTTCTGCCTGGGGTCCATTGAGCTTCTTGGTCTGTAAGTTTAGTTTCCATTAGATTTGGAAGAATTTAAATCATTATTTCTTTAAATGTTTTTTCAGTCACCCTCCACCCTTCTTTTACTCCATTTTCACATTACACATGTGATAGGCCACTTGATGTTGTGTCACAGCTCACTAATACTCTTTCTTTTTTCCCAGTCTTTCCTTCCTGTGTTTCATTTTGGATAGTTTGTATTACTATGTTTTCAAGTGTACTAACTTTTTTTTTTCATGTGTTATATGTTCTTTTCCCATTGAATATATTTTCATCTGAGGAACTATGTTTTTCATCCCTAGAGGTTTGGTCTGGATCTTTTTTATATCTTCCATTCCTCTCCTTATCAGTCATATTTTTCCTCTGCCTTCTTGAAAACTTGGCATTTCTGTAAAACAGCTATTGTCATACCCTTGACTTGCGATTCTAGCACATATATCATTTCTGCATTGTGTCATCTCTATCATTTTTTGAATCAGCCTCTATTGGTTGATTTTTCTCCTGATAACAGGTCATTTTTTTCTGCTTCTTTGCATAACTGGTAACTTTTTATTGGGTGGTGGACACTATTAACGTTACATTGTGGCCAGATCACTGCTTGACTTAAGACTCAAAGGGACCTCTCACAGACTGCCAGCTGCTTCTCTTTCCATCTCTGATACTTTCCTCCCAAATTCCAGACTTGGTCTTCTGAGCCCACTAGACGTCCAGGCTCAGTTTGGATTCTTCCTTCTGTACTGCAGGCTGGAAACCATCTCCAGTGAGCTAAGGCACTTGTGGGGCTCACTTTGATTTTTCACCTCCTCTTCGAGATCTCTGTCCTGCACATTTGTTGTCCAGGTCTGAAAGCTGTTTTTTCCCTATATTTTGTCCAGGTCTCCAGTTGCTTAAAGCAGGAAGTTTGTTTTTCAATCCTTGTTAAATTAACATCATGTCTAGAAACGGAAGTTTTGCTGTTCTTTTTAAATTTTTGATCACATGACCCTGCTTTGATATTTTTATACTTTTGGAAACCTGAGCTCACTGAAGACTTTCTGTCAAACCACATGATTGCATTAGAACACACCATTTCTTTTCCTCTCTTGTGGGCATCAATTATAGTTTTAATGATTGCAGTTTTTTTTAGAATAACCTGTCAAATCTTGAATATAATTAATTAATCAGAAATGTATGGAACATATACCACATGCTACTACTGTGGCTAGTGCTAAAGATGAGAAATGAATAAAATGTTGGATTATATCTGCTATTTTCTCTGATTTCTAAAAAATTATTATTATTTTTAAAAATATATTTTTATTTCAGTGAGGAAAGGAGAAGGAGAGAGAGATAGAAACATCAATGATGAGAGAGAATCATTGATTGGCTGCCTTCTGCATGCCCCCACCAGGGTTCGAGCCCACAACCTGGGCATGTGCCCTTGGCTGGAATCAAACCTGGGACCCTTCAATCCACAGGCTGATGCTCTATCCACTGAGTAGACAGGACTTCTCTGAATTTTTTTTTTTTAATCTATGTTTTTAAAGTATAGAGCAGTGCTTTCAAAATGTAGTCAGCATACTGATGCCAGTGTGTGAACTACACAAAATTTATATGGTGGGCTACACAAAAGAGAATTGTCTAGCTCATGTAGATTTTTTTTCTAAAGCAGGACTTTGTTAAAGAAAGCAGAATGCTGGGAAAAGCTACTTCTCTCATGGTAGGCAAGTAATAAATACTTCATAGAGCAGCTACCTTTAGTAGAACTGTCTAGAGTACACATGTAGGAATGCCTAGCATTCCCCTTTATGGATATTTGGAACTCTGAGAAATATGAGTTCCCAGCAATTTATTTCACTTAAAAGGCCCTTCCTTCCTTACTGTGCACGGATTCATGCATCTGTGGGGTCCCTTGACCTGGCCTGCACCTTCTTGCAATCCAGGACCCCTTTGGGGGATGTTGGAGGCCCGGTGCACAGACTGAAACCAGCCATCTGACATCCTCTGAGGGGTCCCAGAATGCTAGAGGGCATTCTGCAAAGTTGTTGTTGCTCAGCAGCTCCTGTGTTGAGTGTCTACCCCCTGGTGGTCAGTGCTCGTCATAGCTCCCGGATGATCAACTGGTCGGCCAGTTGCTTAGGCTTTGAGATATATATATATATATATATATATATATATATATATATATATATATATATATATTATTTTTCAATCACAGTTTACATTCAGTGCCATTTCACACCAGTTTCAGATGTACAGCAAAGTAACCAGAACAGAGTGGTCCTGACTGGCCCTACACCTCATTATCGCACCATCATTTACTATATTCTCCATGCTGCAGTCCACATCTCTGTGACTAGTCTACAACTACCAATTTCTACTGCTTAATCCCTTAACCAAAAAAGGTTCTTTCTTCTTAGTTGAAACTAATTTCTAAAGAATTTATGTTATAGCTGATAACTGGTTTTTAGAACTTCATAGCAACCACAGTCTTGGTCAGTTTTATTTTTACACGGTCATAGACTTGGAATTGGGACCACTTTGGCAATAGACAATGGCCAGGGAAGGAAATAGAGCGCTTCAGGACACTTCCCTGGGATTGGAATTATATCTAATCTTTGGATATAAGATGAGGTGCCTTAGAAAGAAAATTTACTTTCCTTGTTCAGGGTGCTCTTTTTTCTCTCTCTTTTTGCCCTCATCCAGATAGGAGTTTATTTTATCTCAAAGCATGATTCCTCATCCTCATTTCCTTTCCACTTGTTGATTAGTTTCTAAGTCTCATCCTCTCTGATTTTTCATTGGTTCTTATCACCACCTAACAGATGATGTTTATAACACACAATAGAGATCTAGAATAGGAGAGAGAAGGCCGTGTGAGAATCCCTTGAAAAGACTTGTGCTTTCTTTCTTTTTCAGTGGAAAGCTCTCCAGAGAGCCTAAAGAATGAAGATTTTTCTAGTAGCCATGCTATCACAGTGTTCAAAGATAAAAGCTATGGAGCCATGGACCAGCTCTCTTTGATTTTGTCTCCTGAGCACCAGATTTCTCAGAAACTCTACATTCCTCGAAGTACAGCCACTGCTGCCTTAGGAGCTGCTGCCCGGTTAGCCACATCCAGGAGCTTCCTACACTGGTACCCCAGTGTGAAAAGGATGGAAGCATGAGAGAGGGGAGGATGAAGGAGGGAGGAAGGGAGAAGGGGAGAAAATAAACCCACTGCTCAAGACTTGGTGATTTTCCAGGCCAAAAATAAGAGGAAATATTGAGACAAAATAGTATTTTGATAGTTGAGGCCTTTGTCTCTCTGTGACTGTGTGTTATCTTTATTGTGCTAATAGTCCATTTTGTTGTGTAAGTATTGGTATTTATTGTTAATTTTTTATTGATGTTGTTTTTTATTCGTATAGTTTTGTTCACCTTTGTTTAATGTATTACTTTAATGGAGTTTTTATATTTGTTGTTTCTTTATGTTGCTACATATAAATGTTTTTCTTATACGTATCATGACTGATAAATGAAAACTGAAAAACTAAGGTTTTGTGATCTATATTTAGTAAGATAAAAATTATCTCACATCTCTATCTCCAGGGGGAGGAAAAGGATGTCTGAATCTTGAAGCTGCTTTTTCTATTCATTTGCAAACTTCTCTATCAGAGAAAGAATTCAGGGCTTGACTTTTTGCCATCTGTATTTCTTTAAAATACTAGGATCAGTAAGAAAATCCACATCTGAAGCTTTGGTCATAGAAATACTTTTACATTTAAAAAAATTTAGCTGTCACCCTAACCAGTTTGGCTCAGTGAATAGAGCATCGGCCTATGGCCAGAAGGGTCCCAGGTTCTATTCCGGTCAGGGACATGTACCTTGGTTGCGGGTACATCCCCAGTAGGAGGTGTGCAGGAGGCAGCTGATTGATGTTTTTCTCTCATCAATGTTTCTAACTCTCCTCCCTCTCCCTTTCTCTCTGTAAAAAATCAATAAAAAAATATTTTTTTTAAAAAAGCTGTCTCTTAGTATAGGCAATTCTTTGGCGATAACTGAATTAGAGGCTGACTGTTGGAACTGAGCTGAGCCTTCTTTGTAGTCATCACTGTTCCCAGGAGCCTTAATGTTGCAGTAGTTAAACCATGGTATTTAAGCATTTATATAACATTATGTTCTCTGAAGTCCAATTGTGTGAAATATTATCTGACCTATTAATATAAAATGTTATATGACCTGTTCTCACTTTCTTAGCCCCTCTCCTGCAGCCTCCTGCTTTAGCATTAAACAGAGAGCTGGCCCCTGGTTCCTTTCTTTCTTCCTACAATAAGGAATCTCTCTTTCCTTCTCGGCTACTTAACCAGCACAATATCCACTGAGGAAGGGAGTGAGATGACAGTGGATATGGAAATGCACTTAAATTTATAATCTTATTGGCTGAAACTTCTTTCTTAGAAGTAAGTACTCATAAAACAAAGTTAAACCCAGAGTCGCTAACTAATGGTAGTTTTTGGTTTAAAAACCTTAGAAAAAAAAACGTGTACTGCAATAAAATTTAAAAATCTAGATTCACCTTTAATTCCAATTATCTCAAAAAATGATATAACAATTAACCAAAAAAAAATAGTAAACTGGAAACATCATTGGCCCACTGGAAAGAATAGTTACTCATTTGGATTTTTGTGATTTTATATCAAGACATTTTTTATTGGAGAAGACATTTGAAGAGTTACACGGAAGGTCAATAAATGGTCAATGTGGCAGTTAAATGGCATATGTGATATTGTCATAGGGCCTGGGAAAGCTTTGTTTTTTCTGTAAGTTTAGGTAATTATTCACAATTTGTTTCTAAAGAAGAAAATTTATCTTAGAATTCTTTCTTAAAAGAAGAAACCAAGTTTGAGTAACATACTCCACTTGTCCAGATGGGCAGTCATTGGGTTCGTGGTCAGGTAAATTTGGTAGAAGCAATATTTACATTTTCCTCTGAAAAGCATTCAGCTACCATTAGGAACTCTGCCAACACTGAGTAACCTGGCAGTGACTGTTATGCTTTGCCAGTTAGATAGGGATTAGGGAATCCCTGTGTGAAGGCTCTTTCAGAATCCTATCCAATTGCAAATGCCCTGATAGAGAAGAATCATTTAGTAGACAGTGCCATCTCACACTGTCTGTCAACATTCTTAGAAACCTATTTAATAATTAACAGTTAATATCCTGGTTGAGTTAGCAGAGTGAATAATGGACCTTTGAGTGGCTTTATATTTTGACCACTTGGCTTTGACTAGGACAGCCAATCTGCCTATCTGTTTACCTGACTTCTCCCAAAAGGTGGGCTTTGTTTGGTGTAGTTAAAGCATGAAACAAATTTAATGGGTCATTTGAAGATGAGTAAATAGGTCTCTGTTCAATTGGAACAGCACAAAGAACTGTTCAAAAGTTAGGTAGATGCTCCATGGTTTAGGGTTAAGTTACTTATATTTTATTGTTAAAACATCCCCACTTCCCACAGATTTGGTGTTAAGGATCTATTAGAAATAATGGAGGTCCCTAACAAACGTTAACCGGGAAGTAGGAGCCTGAGGTGTGTGTGAGGGAATGGGGGTGAGAACATGCAGGAAATTCTTGGTTATAAACTCTATAGGGGTGGAAGAGGGAGTGGCTTTACTAATAGATCTCAGATTTTGACTCCAGTGGCTTGTCGCCAATACCCCTCTTCCTTCTAAAAGCACCATGGGTATCAAAAAAAGGGGTCATTCCAGCTACAGCTAGCCATGCATGCCTCTTCCCTCTGAGTTTCACTCATTGAGGTGCCAGTTGTCCATTTCAAGGCGGGGGAGGGGTAACTAGAGGCTTCAGCCAGCAGTCAGACTATTTCTGAGAGATTTAGGATTATAGAAATTTGATCTAGAAGGGACCTTAGATGAAGACACTTGAAGCCTAGAAAGACTGACTTGCCTCCAGTCACACTGCTTAAATTCCCATATCTGCTGACCCGTCGCTCAGTGCTCTCTCCACAGGAAAACATTGGAACTCTTGCTTGTGACGTTTAAATGACTTGATGCGAGATTTCTTCTGGATTTACCTACAGTGTGTCGTAGGTAAATCCAGAAGAAAGGTGGTTCTGATAGCTGAAGAAACACCCCTGGTTTTGGAAGGGAGGGCATGGTGGATTTGCTAAGAGCTCATATTCTTGAACATGGATAGCTTAAATAGCAGTGGACTAGTTGTACTGAAGAACCTGGAAGGGGCCCGGCTGGCATGGCTCAATGGCTGAGTGCTGACCTATGAACTAGGAGGTCACTGTTGATTCCGGGTCAGAGCACATGCCTGGATTGTGGGTTTCATCCCCAGTAGGGGGCATGCAGGAGGCAGCTGATAGATGATTCTCATCATTTGATGTTTCTATTTCTCTCTCCCTCTCCCTTCTTCTCTGAAATCAATAAAAATATTTTTTTTAAAAAACATCTGGAAGAGGGCTTTGTAAGAAATGAAAAACCAACATCTTATAAAGCCAACTTCCTGAAGCTTCCTATTAATGTTTATACTGTGTAGCAAGGCTTTTCTAACCAACTTCTGATGTCATTTCAGACTTAAATTCATCCTGTTTATATATACAGTGCCACAGATGGTATTATTCATAATTTTGCAGGAGCCATCACTAAAAATTTCATTTCTTATAGCCCATTAAGATCTTGATGTTTTCCAAGGCTATAGGAAATGAAATTCAGATTTTGATGTTATCAACTAAACCTGTCTATTTACTTTGAACTTAGCCCTATTCATTTGTCTCATATTGTTAGTCACCAGTCAACCTACTAAGTTTTTGGAGTCATCCAATTGGAACCAGAATACGTAAACTCTGCTGTTTGAACCATGTAGACAGAAATGGTTTTAACTTCGCAGTCAAGGACTGCTCTGATATTTAGAACCATGACTGATTGGTGTGCCACTTTTCACAAGAAATCCTTTGATCTACCCCAAAACTGAGTGGAGAATTTATACACAGCTAAATTTTCTTGGTTATAAACATAGTTTTCAGGAAATGCTTTTAGCTTTCTGTTTTACTTTAAATTTTGTTTTATATTATTGTTTAAAATTTTTAAAAAATATATTTTCCTGTGGAGAAGGCACCGAGTCAGCAGATAGGGAATTTAAGTAGTGTGACTGGAGGCAAGTCAGTCTTTAAAAATATTTTTTAATTTATGGAAAAATGGTCCTACAACAATTTGTTTAATATTCTTGAGGCAATTTAGATAAATTGGTGAGGAAACCAAATTTATGAATCTTTGCTCTTTAAACTTTTGTTACAGAACAAACATAACTATTGGGATTAAGGAATTATTATTAGCCTAATCTTTGGCATTTGTAACAGCATTTTGCTTGCTTGCTTTAAATATTTATGAAGTTGGAATTGGTTTTGTCAAAAATGTCTAGGCCCTGTTGTTTTTTTAAATTAGCTTTTTGTTATAATGATTCTGCAGAAATGAAAACTTGCACCTAAATATGTGACTGAAAGAACTTGAGTAAAATACAAAATTTCCTTGTGTAATTGTGAAAACAGAGATTTGATATTCTTCTCGACTAAAATATTTGTCTTTATTTTTGGCACGACCTCTTTATTCTTACTTTGGCCTTTGTAGACCTTTGCTATATTGTAGATAAATACCTATATTCCATTAAGTTGGAAATTAACTCGCACTGGAACCACTTCTTAAATATCTGGCAGTCACATTTCTAAGACTTGTTTTCTCACGTTTATAGGAACATATCAAACCCTTATAAGCCATCTTCCAGTTTCTTAAATTCTTAAATTACTGAATACCAGTCCTTGTCACATCTGGTGGCTGCATTGCCTTGATTTCCTGAAGCCACATTCAGAGCCTTTGCTGCAGGAATTCTTCTGCCTAAAGCAGATTAGTTACTGGTGGTCCTCACACTCCTCTGGTGACGTTTCCTACAAACATTTCTTTCATCTGTCATCCCACTGGACTCTTAGGTAGAAACCAAAGACTGCTAAGTTCATAACTTAATAGAAAAATTACTTCTTGACAAAGCATCCTGTTACTGTAGGATGGTACTTGATACTCATGGAAAGCCTCCTCTTACACCACACATATGAAAATGCCTGTCAGGTAAATAAAACTCTGTGTGTATCAATTAGGATGCTATTAAGCAGAGCATATCCCTGAGGGATGTTCAATATTTCCTCCTCATGATACCTTAATGGGTATGTTTCCCCTTTGCTTAGCAGGATGAAACTTAAGCAAAGATACATGACATGGGCTAGAGCCAAAGGTTTATCCTTGTATGAGTTTTAAAAGTAACAGTGTTCCTGTACTGATCAGAGTAGGGCAGTTAAACAAATTGGGAGTAGAGAAGTGGAACATTTGGTTGTAACATCTCACATTTTAGGTAGTGGAACATCTGTTATGGTCAAGTAGAATGGGTTTTTCAGCAATCTTTTCTTCAATTGGTGTAGATTTATATTTGTTAAACTTTTTAGATTCAAAAACATAACTCCTTATCTGGGTTCTACTTGGAATTGGTCCAATTGTTGACTTTCCCAGGATTCATGAGACTCAGGGAAGTTGCCTCAAAAACTTAAGAGAAAAATTGTGAGTTTAACAATAATAGCCAAATCAGTCGTAGAAAACACCATGTAATTATCAGTACTGGCTTTACTTAAGATCTTTTCAGATTTGCAGTCATTCAACGTATTGTGAAAATGAATTTGTTGTAGCAAGCCTAGAGTTCTATGGAATTTTTGTCAAGTCTCTCAGCTAAGTTGAAAGAAATTCATGCTCACTGGTCCTGCTTTGTCCTTGGACCAGATCATAAACATGGGATACTCCTGAGATAGAGTCCTGTTAAAGACCACATCCTTGAGCAACTTGGTAGAGCCCTCTGTCATGAATTTAATGTTTAAGAATTTCCAAGTTCTATATGCTATGGGAGAGTGATCCCTAACCTTTGGTGGGGTCATTAACTTTATTTTAAATAAATATCAAGCACTGTCTGTCCAGAAAGCACACATTGTTCCCTAATCTTAGGAATCCATGACTCCTGAAACCCTCTTTACACTTTCTTGGACAGAAAAAAAAGTGAGAAAAATCTTCCTCCCCTGTCCCACCTCTATCCCTGTATTCCCTGCCACCACCCACTATTGCCTCAGATATAAACCCAGGAGTAGAATCATCCTTGACTGCTCCCTGCCCTTCATTGCCACAGTCAAATCAGATTCTATCTCCTGAGTATCTCATTAGTCGGCCTGTTTTCCTGCAGACCTGCTGCCACTAACATAGGCCAAGCCACCTTCCTGTCTTTTCTGGCACATAGTAGAATTTCAGTCAGTCTTATTGAGTGAATGAATAAGTAAACAGGACAAAGTATAAGATATAAATAAGGTCCATTGAAACCTTGATCTCTTTTCTACATTGCTATGTTCTGAATATAAAACAGAAGGCTTGGATGGGAAGAGTCTGATCACACACAAGCAACATCCCATTTAAACTTTGTACTTAGCATTAAAGTACGTGCCCTCCAGATAAGAACTATTATTCTGCACAAACCATATTTGATTTCTTTTCTAGTTTGGTTTGTAAAAGAAAGTATTAAAGAAAAAAAAAGCAGTTTGACATTTGCAGGTTCTCAACAATCAGCCTCTCACCCTCCTTTTGAAAAGTTTGATTTACCAGCTCGTAAACCCTTTTCACAAAGGTGGTGCCGAAAGCGAAGAAGGAATCCCCTGCCCCTCCCAAGCCAAAGCCAAAGCCAAAGCAAAGACTTTGAAAGCAAAGAAAGCAGTGTTGAAAGGTGTCCACGGCCACACGAAAAAGAAGATCCGAATGTCACCCACCTTCCGATGGCCAAAGACACTAAGGCTCGGGGGGCAGCCTAAAGAGCTCGGAAGAGCGCACCCAGGAGAAACAAGCTTGACCACTACGCCATCATCAAGTTCCCCCTGACTATCGAGTCAGCCATGAAGGAGACAGAAGACAATAATACACTTGTGTTCACTGTGGATGTCAAGGCCAACAAGCACCAGCTCAAACAGTCTGTGAAGAAGCCCTATGACACTGATGTGGCCATAGTCAACACCCTGATCAGGCCTGATGGTGAGAAGAAGGTATATGTTCGACTGGCTCCTGACTATGATGCTTTGGATGTTGCCAACAAAATTGGAATCATCTAAACTGAGTCCGGCTGCCTAATTCTAAATATTAAAATTTTACACTGTAAAAAAAAAAGTTTGATTTACAAAATTGGCATCTTTTAGTTTATCATCTTTTATTTTTAAATTTTTGTTTTGTTCTAAAAGTCAAATGAAATAGCTTTTCTTTGGAGATTAGGTTTTGCTCTCTCCTCACTGCTAGGTGGCGCGCTAGGACAGGAATTCTGGTGCTAAGTCCTGTGCTAATAAAATAAAATTTCTTTCCTTGAAATATTTGGTTCCATGGCCCATCGTTTCAGAGTTGGAAATGAAACTTGGAACTCGCTTTGTCTAACCTCTCTTTACTTGTAAAAACAAGTCGTGGCATTAGTGAATCCTTTGAGAAGTAAGGGTCTTAGAGTAATTTACAATTCCTCCTAATTTAATCCTGCTGGAAGCTGCCACAGAGCTTTCTGTGTTCACAGAACTTAGACTTTAACATTGCCTGTCCGTCTGTCTGTCTTTATTGCAAAAGGTGGTGTGGAAACACCCACCAGCCCCTCATCTTATTCGGAAGCTACAGCGACTAATTCTATCTTGCTCCACTGAAGAAGTTCAATGGGAAAGAGTCACCTTTCCATCTTTCCTTTGGACTTTCCAAGTAGATATGTTTTTTACCTCCTTTATAAGTTTCAGTTGTAGAGAAACGCAAAATTCTTATAATTTAAACACATTTTGAGTCTTTAGAAGGATTTTTTTTCCCCTGGGTGTTAAATTATGGATGGCTGTATATTTTCTGGAGGAAAGTTCTTAGCCGCCTCAGATTCTCAAAAATGATTAAGAATGCCTGCAGAAATTCTGCATCCTGAGTTAATAAGCCTAATAAGCTTTCTGGGTTTTCTGGGAAGATGGAAAACAACTACTAACCTTTGTGACTCACTTTCAAGTGAAAACAAGCAACTTCTGTGGTGCAGAAGTGGGCTTAGCTTACAACAAGATCTTGAGTCAGTTATGATAACCATCACTTGTGCACAGGTTTACGTATCACAAAGCAGCAGACACTGCCATCAAAAGTGAATGAGTTTAGATCCATTAACACAAGGATAGATGGGAAGTTATAAGTTCAGTACCCTGTTCACTCTGGGTAGCAGTGCATTTACAAAAGAGGTAGACCAGCATTTATGAGAGGATTGGTTGAATATTAACAGCTTTATTGAGTGCTGCAAGTGGGTTGTTCCAAGTGCTTTATGTAGATTATCTCACTTAATCTTTCAACAACACCATGGGGTGGGTATTACTATTATTCCCATTTTACAGATAAGAAAATTGAAGCACAGAAAGGTTAAGTACCAGGTATCTTGCCCACACTAGGACAAATTCATATTGCATCATATTAACAGTGTATGCCATATCCTTTACATATTTTATTTAATTCTCACAGTGTCCCAATTGCTATTCCTTTTTTATAAGAAGAGAAACTTAAGGCTGAGAAAATTAAGTAATTTACCCAAAGTCACATCTAGTAAGTGGCAGGAACGAAATATGTCTGATTCCTCTAGAGCAGTGGTTCTCAACTTTTCTAATGCCGAGACCCTTTAATGCAGTTCCTCATGTTGTGGTGACCCTCAACCATAAAATTATTTTCGTTGCTACTTCATAACTAATTTTGCCACTATTATGAATCGTAATGTAAATATCCGTGTTTTCCGATGGCCTTAGGCAACCCTGCTGGCAGTTCTCAATCTGTGGGTCACTGCTGTAGAGCCTAAGACCATGACCCACAGATTGAGAACTGCCAGCAGGGTTGCCTAAGACCATCGGAAAACACGGATATTTACATTACGATTCGTTTGTATCACCAGTAGGGACCTCTCTCCTGAACTCCATAGTAAAATGGTTATTTGACCTCTTCACTCCGATGTCAAACTTAGCCGTTTCAACATGGAGCTCAATATCCTCATCCCATCCGCATCAGATCACACCACCTACAGTCTTCACTAACCCAGGTGATTGCAACTCCCTCCGTCTAACTACACAGCCAGGATCCTCAGAGTTGTCACTAACTCTTCCCTTTTCTTTCCTGCTCCACACCCAGTCAGACAGGATATCCTTTTGGCTGTGCCTTCAAAATGTATCTGGAACACTCATCGGTTTGGCTCAGTGGATAGAGTGTCGGTCTGCGGACTGAAGGTCCCAGGTTCGGTTCCAACCAAAGGCACATGCCTGAGTTGTAGGCTTGATCCCCAGTACGGGGCATGCAAGAGGCAGCTGATCAATGATTCTCTCTCATCATTAATGTTTCTCTCTCTCCCTCTTCCTTATTCTCTGAAAACAATAAAAATATATTTTTAAAAAATGTATCTGGAATCTGGCCCCTTCTCTCCACCTGCACTCCTGCCACCTGGTCTGAATCAACACCAGCATCTGATGCCCCTGCTTCCTACTTGCTCTTTCACTCTTTTCCACAAGGCACCCCAGGAGCCCCTCCTCTGCCCAGACCCTCCCAGGACTCCCAGTTTTAGTCAGAGCTCCTACATGGTCTTCATGTGGTGTTGCCAGATAAATGCAAGATAGCCAGTTAAATTTAGATTTCAGATAAACAGCAAGTAGATTTTTTAGTATCTCTCATGCAATGTTTGGGACATAGTTATATTTTTAAAATATTCATTATCTGAAATTCACATTTAACTGGTAATTCGTATTTGCTAAATCTGCCAACCCTACTGACAGGCCCTACGTGATATGTGCCTCCCATTATCTATCTGACCTCACCTCCCACAATCTCTTCCTTACCCTTTTCAATACCCACACTAACCTTGCTTTCCTTGAGTCCAAACAGGCAGCTCCCACCTCTGGGCTTTGCCTTGGCTGTTCTCCCACCAGTATCTGCATCTTCTCAGAGATGTCATTTTGGAAATTGCTACTCATCCTGATCCCTCCTACTCTCCTTTACTTTTTTTCCCATAGCACCTACTTTTAAAACACAATATAACTGTTTACTGTCTGTCTCCAACAACCACATTATGAATTCCACAAGGCATGTGTTTGTCCATTTTGTTCATTATTGTATCCTAATAGACTAAAACAATAGCACATGGGTACACAAATAATTGTTGAATGAATGAGTGATTTCAAAAGCTTATGCTCCTTTCCACTGCATTATATCCCCTCGATTTCAACTTGTCTTATGACAAATATTTGAAGAACCTTAGCGAGTCTAATCCGGAGAGGAGATATTGGCCATGGTGGGGAGTGCACTTACCTCCCAGTTGTTATGGTCCTTCTGGAGCATTCTGGGTCAAGGCACGGGATTGACCACACTCTGCCCAGGCAATTACCGTGTCCCCAGATCTCAGCATTACCTCCTAACATAAAACTTGTTTATTTTCTGTATGCCAGGCCCTGTACAAAACTCCAAGGATATGAGAATAAGCAAGATCATTCCTACCTAGAAAGACCTTACCGTGAGGTGGAAGTTCCTGCCTGTCCGATACAGTGAAAGGGAATTAATTGGACCTCTCTAGTCGCATTTGCCCCTTTCCAAAGAAAGAACTACAGCTTCCAATCTCCATTGTACCTTGTCATCTCCCAGCTTCCAAGTCCCCTTTGTATCTTATATCTCCCCTAGGATTTTTTCTACTCTGGTAAACCCCAAGAGGAAAAACAAAGTGAATATTAAGCAGGGGCAGGGAGAAGAACATCTGCTCTAACCTCCCTGTGACCCCAGTGCAGTAGCTCAGCGGAGATAAATTAAAGCGAGCGCAGGAAGCCTGTTGGCGTCATTCGAGACTGACGCCAACAGGAAGGTGGAACAGGAGAAGGAGAATGTGTGAGTGTACACATGGGCACAGAGAAACAGATTTGCTGCTGAAAATCATTTTCCTCCACAACGTCTTAGGAGGGGGGATAAAACAAAATATGTTATGCCTGAGATGATAATGTTTACTCAATAGCCTGGTATGAATTTTCAACCCACCTTATTCCCGCACTCCTATGTTCCTGAATTATTGATTTGAGTCATTACCACCTTCATAGGCAATTGCTAAGTAAAAAAAAACTAGGGCAACCGAAACTGGTTTGGCTCAGTGGTAGAGCATCGGTCTGCGGACTGAAGGGTCCCAGGTTCAATTCCGGTCAAGGGCATGTACATTGGTTGCGGGCACATCCCCGGTGGGGGGTGTGCAGGAGGTGGCTGGTTGATGTTTCTCTCTCATCGATGTTTCTGGCTCTCTATCTCTCTCCTTTCCTCTCTGTGAAAAATCAATAATATATATATATATATATATATATATATATATATATATATATATATATATTTTTTTTTTTTTTAAATCTAGGGCAGTTTACAGGCATGTAATAGTAACATGACTAAAATGCAGAAACTGAAAGATGGAGAGAGAATTATCTGGCGGCAGACGGCTTTCTCTTCTTCCTTCTCCCGTCTCTCTAGATGCACCTTGACATGTACTAGTCGCTAAATGAGAGGCTGTCATCTTCTAATTCAATGAACATTTACTTCGGGCTTGTTTGACGCAGGCTCTGTAGCTTCCTGTTTCCACGGTAAAAAAAAAAAAAAAAAAAAAGAGCTCATCCTTTACTAAAAGAAGACGACGCCTGTTGCAGCTGACCAGACATGGAGGGGATAAACAGTAGCCCTGGGGATAAACTCAATGACAGTCACGCCAGTAGCAAGAATTTGTTCTTGCCGAGACCGGTTTGTCTCAATGGATAGAGCCTCAGCTTGGGGTCTGAAGGGTCCCGGGTTCGATTCCGGTCAAGGGCATGTACCTTGGTTGCGGGCATATCCCCAGTAGGGGGTGTGCAAGAGGCAGCTGATAGATGACTCTCTCTCATCGATGTTTCTAGCTCTCTATCTCTCTCCCTTCCTCTCTGTACAAAATCAATAAAAATATATTAAAAAAAGAAAAGAAAGAAAATAATTTTTTCTTGTGAAAATGACCAGCTGTCTCAAGACACCTTTGGTGACAACCTGGGTTCTACGGGGAAATCCTATCCCTGAGAGATCTTATAAAGCAGAGCTGTCCCAGCAAAATTGGGAGGGAGCCATATTCATCCCCAGCATTCTCTGATTTTCATTTTCAGCTCTTTTCCCTCTGACCTTTGTTCACTGTATGCCATGACAAAGTTCCCCTGCCCTGTATCCATAGTTTACGGTTTTTTTGTTCGTACGTTTGTTACTTTTTTACTTTTTAGTATTCCATGAGTGGAATCATATGGTTTTTGTTCTTTTCCGTTTGACTTACTCCACTTAGTATAATACCCATAAGATCTGTCCATGTTGTCACAAATGACAATATTATATCTTGTCTTATGGCTGAGTAGCATTCCATTGTATTATGTACCTCATCTTCTTTACTCATTGATCTGTTGATAAACACTTAGGTTGTTTTTATATTTTGACTATTGTAAATAATGCTGCAAAGAACATAGGGGTATGCAAGAGCTTTTCAATCTAGTGTTATCATATTCTCTGAATTAATACCCAGAGATGAATTACTGGATACTATAGAAGCTCTAAGTCTTTGGAGGAATCTCCATACTGTTTTTCATAGTGATTGTTCCAATTTACAATCCCACCAACAGTGTGTGATGTTCCCTTTTCTCCACATCCTACACTTATTTTTTTATTTTTTTTATATTAGCCATTCTAACAGGTGTGAGGTGATAGCTTATTGTGGTATTGATTTAATTTCCCTAATAATTAGTAATATTGAACATCTGTTCATGTGCCTTTTTGCCATCTATATACCTTCAATAGAAAAATTTCTGTTCTAATCCTCTGACAATTTTTTAATTGTGTTGTTTCTTTTCTGTTGTTGAGTGGTATAAGTTCTTTATATACTTAAGTTATTAAACCTCTTATTGGAAATAGGTTATGCAAATATATTTTCCCATTCAGTTGGTTGCCTTTTTGTTTTGTTGATGGTTTCCTTTGCTATATAAAACTTTTAGTTTGATGTAGTCTCATTTCTTTACTTTTGTTTAACTTGCCTTTGGAGTCAAATTCGCAAAAACACCAAGACCAATGTCAAAGGACACATTTTAACTTGAGGAATAGGTTCTAAGAGAAATATTTGTAGAAATAATGGCCAAAAACTTCCCAAATTTGATACAAAATAAAACCCAAATGGACTCCAATCAAATAAGCTCAAACACATTCACACCTAGACACATCGTAATCAAGCCATCCAAAGATAAATAATATTAAAAGCAACAAGAGAGAAGTAATTCATCACATACGAGGAATCCTCAAATAGCTTGTTTCTCATCAGAAACTATTGGGACCAGAAGGCAATGAGATGACCTATTCGAAATGCTGAAATAAAAAGACTGTCAATAAAAATTCTATAGCCAGTAAAAATATCCTTTGAAAATGAGTGAGAAATTATGACATTCCAAAATAAATTAAAAATTGAGTTTGTTATTAGCAGACTTGCTCTGTAAGAAATAATATAATGAACTCATGCTGAAAAGACATTAGACAGTAACTCAAATCCACACGAAGAAATAAAGAGCACTAGTATTGGTAACTACATAGACAAATATATAAGATGCTAAAATATATTTTGTTTCACTGTTTTTCTTCTTATTTAAAATACAAATGTATAAGGTAATAATTATAAATTTTTATTGATGGATATGTAATGTATAAAAATGTAATTTGTATGAAAACAGTAGCATGAAGAAGGAGGGAAATGGCACCATATAGGTAAAGAGAACCAGCAGGATATTCATTCATTCATTCATTCATTCATTCATTCATTCTGAGTTGGTTTATGTGATCATGGAATCTGACAGATCCCAAGATTTGCAGGGTTAGTCAACAAGCTGAAAACCCAGGAGAGCCAATGGTGTAGTTCATGTGTGAAGGCCAGCAGGCTCAAGACCCAGGAAGAGCCAGTGTTTCAGCTCAAGCCTGAAGATAAGAAAAAGCCAATGTTCCAGTTTAAAGACCATCAGGCAGGAGAATCACCTGTGACTCAAGAGAAAAATCACTCCTTCTGTTCAGTTCAGGTCTTCTACTGATTACATGAGGTCCACCTACACCTGGGAGAGTTATCTGCTTTATTCAATCCATGAAATTTAAATGTTTATCTCATTAAAAAAAAAAACCACACACACGCACACAAAAACCTTAAAGAGATACCCACCCAGAATGTTTGACCAAATACTAAAAAACATGGCCCAGTCAAATTTTTACATAAAATTAACCAACACACTACTGAATTGAAAGTTGGCATTAATCTGAAGTATTTGCTATAATTTAGGACACCTGTTGCCAACCGATGGTCCATGGACCACTGGTGGCCTGTGAGGTCTGAAAGGTTGGCAACGGCTGATTTAGGATGTTAATTGTAATCCTTATAGCAACCACTAAAATATTAACTAAAAATATATACAGAAACCACATGATTATCTCAATAGATAAAGAAAAGCATTTGCCATAATCTAATACCCTTTTATTATTAAAACTAGAAATAGAGGAACTTCCTCAACTGACTAAGGGCCTTGAAGAAAACCCACTGGTAACATTGTACATAGTGGTGAAAAACCGAAAGCTTTCCCCAAAAGATCAGGAACAAGACAATATGTATACTTGTGTGACTTCTATTCAACATTATACTGGAGGTTCAAGTTTGGACAATCAGATAACTAAAACAAATAAAAGGCATTCAGATTAGAAAAGTGGAAGAAAATCTATCTCAATTTGTATATAACATGATCTCATATAACTGAAAACCCTAATAAACACACATAAAACTTATTAGAGCTAAGAAACAAATTCAGCAAGGTTTCAGATATAAGATCCATATACAAAAATCAATTGTTTTACTTTACACTAGCAATGAACAATCTGAAAATGAAATTAAGAAAATAATTCAATTTACAATAGCATTAAAAAGAATAAAACACGGAATAAATTTATCAGAAATCCAAGACTTGTACACTGAAACTACAAAATGTTACTGAAATAAAGAAACCTAAATAAATGAAAAGACAGTCCATGTTCATGTATTGGAAAACTTAATATAGTTAAGAAGTCAATATTTCTAAACTGATCAATACAACCCTTATCAAAATCCCAGCTGGTTTTCTGTAGAAATTGATAAACTGGCCCTAAAATTTAAATATATTAATTCAGGGGACTCAGGACAGCCAAAACAACATTAGGTTGGGGGGGGAAAAGAGAACCAAGTTAAAGAATTTACACTTTCAGAGTTCAAAACTTACTATAAAGCTACAGTAATAAAAACTGTGGGTGCTTGCATAAGTATATACATGTAAGTCAGTGGGACAGAATTGATAGGTAATAAACCCATACATTTGTGGTCAATTGACTTTTGACAAGGGTGCCAAGGATTGCACCCTTGGGAAAAGGGGTGTCTTTTCAACAAATTGTGCTGGGTCAAATGGATAGCCACTTGAAAAAGAATTAAGTTGGGCCCTACCTTGCATCATATACAAAATTATCAAAAAATGGACCTAAGGCCTAATTTAAGAACTGCAACTGTAAAACTCTTTAAGGAAAATATAGGCATAAATCTTCATGATCTTGGATTTAGCAATGATTTTTGTCCTCCTCATGTTTCATGAAGAGTATTTACAGAATATATTAGTCACTGATCCTTCTTTTCCAAATTTCAATGCAGGCATGTTAGAGGTACTCAAGTGACATTTGTTTTCCCTTATGGCAATTTATGTCTGAACCCCTAGATCTTGAAGAATGAACAGCTTTCCCTAGTGGGATTTGGAATAGTAGCTTCTGTAATAATACTTGCAATGCCTTTGGAATAAAAAGAATTGGCATAAGAATTAATTTGTTTAAAAGTAAATGTGAATTCTAGTGAAAACTAGAAGTCTCCATCACTGAATGGCATTGTGTAAGTTAGCCTGTTGCTCACAACCTCATTCTTGGCAAGTATTAGAACACAAACTCTCAAGGATTGTTCCAAACAAATTGGGTCCTAAAAAAAGAAGAATGACTCATGGCAAGAACCCTGCAGAGTGCCTTCATATGTTTTATGATCCCCACACCTGGTGGTGCCTCCCATGATGTGGTCCAGACCACAGAGGCCACGTCTGACATTTTGGCAGAGAGAGGGACATACACCATCTTGAATCTATCTTGGGCTCACGAATCACCTTTCTTCCCTGCAAAGTTATCATCTGCTTAATTATAGATGAGAAGTTTGCATCTGTGGCCAGAAACCTGGGCCAGGTTTAATAAAATCTGAATTGGCTCCCAGTTTCCAAGGACAGTCAATATGCAAGGAATCCCACTGCAAACGTTCCCAGGATTATGGAGTTGATGAAAAATGTCAATCTTCCCCAAGTATAATGTTTTCTCAGATTCATGAAAGGCTACCAATAATATCTAGCAAAAATTACTGCTAACATAGTACAGTTTGAGTGAGATGACAAGAAAACCAAAATTAACTATCAAGATGACATACAAAAATCATTTCCTATCTGTGTTCTTTCCTCTTCCTCTAAAACAATATGTAGGGCAGTTTGGGAGGACCCTGTCAAAGTTAGGGGAGAGGGATGAAGGACTTCTTAAGATTCCTTAACTACCCAGAGTATAAAATCCAATGTTTGGGAAATTTTGTGCAATTGTTATTTTTACAGCTACTAACATACATATTGTATAAAACTTAGAAGATTCAAAAGTATCTACAGAAAAAGATTTCCCTCCCATCCATTTCCCTCAATCCTCCAGTGTTTGTCCCAGGGGCAGCGATGCTAAGTACTATTCTAGGTCCAGTGGATAGAGCAGTGAACAAAACAGAGCCCCATATCCTCAGTGAGCTTACATTCTAGTCTAGAGACACAAAAGAGCTTTAGTTATTGATAAATCCTATGAGAAAAATAAAGTAGCCCGAGAAGGACCAGCCTTTGAGATTCTCAGGGAGGTCATGGTCAGCTCATGGTCAGCTCTGGCAAATGTTGCCAAAAGGTTGAGTAGGGAGAAAGATGTAGTGGTATGTCTGTAAGGTTTCCCAGCAAAAAGATGGTTGGTGACCTTGGCAGCGGAGGGTAGGGAAAAGAGCTGGGTTATAATGGGCAAAAGAATGACCAGAAAGTGAGACAGTGTTAGCCTGTAACGGTGGAGACCAGGTTAGACACTCACTCTAGAGACCTGCTGTGAGTGGGCAGAGAGACGGGGCAGGAGCTGGACAGTGGTGCAGGCCAAATGAAATAATGCATATAAAGTGCTGAGCCCAGTGCCTGGCACGGAGTGGCACATAGTTGTTCTTAGTATTATATTTCCTATCCCTAGTCCTTTCTATGTCTAGTCCAAGTTCATTTTTCTTTTCCTTTAAATGTTTTTCATCTATGCTTATCTTGTTTGAGTCCTGGGAGTGTACAGTGACTCAAAGAGTGACCTGGACTTATGAATCATGGTGTATCTCTGGCCACTGTTGGCCAAAAGCTGCTCTTTGAGAAACTGTAATGGAAGGGCTTTGCGCTTTAAGTGGCCTGTCAGAGTGCATTTGGTGCTGATAGGATGCACTTCGATGACTGCTCATGTCGGCTTGAAATCATGCGTTGGGAGGTGCTGCAAAGTACGAATCTCAGACAGTAAGTGATCTTTCTCCTTTTTCCTCTGCTGCTCTGTCAGACCTTCAGCTTGGTCACAGGGCAGATGTGAGACCACCCAGGGAATTTGTTGTCTCTAGACAGGTTTTCTGGCATTCCCATATTTTCCAGACAAATCCAGAGAGGTGGTGTTGGCATGTTTGTGATTTATTTGGTCTTTTGTTTGCTAAATGTCTGCCAAATAGATACCTTTCCCTGGTTGTCATCACTTAAATGGACAAAGACTATCCACAGGGATAAAAAGACAAAGCAACTTGCAGAAGGAAAAATGGGCTGATGATCTTCCTCAAGTCACTGCAGTGCTGTTCTGCAAGGCACATGCTCATTTCCCAGGCAACTGATCCAGATGTTTCCAAACCTGGGCATCTGTGCACCAAGTCCTGTTGAAGGAATCTGTTAGTTAATCCCAGCGTTCTCAGTAAATGCACCTGTTTGTACCCAGTTGTCTTTTGTTCTAGGAACGGAACACTCCTTCTCATCTTTATGGCTGACAGTCAGAATAGACCCTCTGTTCTTCTCCTGCCAGCTGAAAGGCAGCAAGCACCCTGAAGCTTCTTTTAGAGTTGTTGCTTCTTAAAAGCCCTCCCTTGTTGTCTCTCTAGCACAGTCTCCTTTCCCCAAAGCTATACAGTGTATGTTCATTACATCATCCCATGTATTTGTAACTTCAATCACCCATTGCCTTGCACTGACATATAGTTGTTTTGTGTGCATCTTGTTTTTCCAACTGTGACTGTGAGCCCCTTTAAACATCTTTGAATTCCTTTCAGTTGAATATAGACAGACATCCTGTAAATATTTTTGAATTAGTTTTAATGCATTGCTTTACCCTCAAGGATCTTAGAATTTCACTGGGGAGGCAAGGGATAACCAGATGAAACAGCGCAATAACAGGACAAGGCAACAATTCCATGCCAGAGTAGTACTGTAGAGCCAGGAGGTCCTGTGCTGAGGAGATCAGGGAAGAAAAAGTCACGAGGCTGGGCTAGTCTGAGAAGGCTTGCACTTGCCTGTAACAGTCCTCACTGTGTCCTGAGAGAAGACGTCAGTAGTTGCCTTCAGAGTTGGCCTGGTGTGACAAATGAATCTCGCTTGCATGGTAGTATTGCCGCAGCTGTCATTCTGTCCTTTGCACACGGATCTCTGCTTCCCAAAAGGAATTTGCTCTGCAGACCATCCCAGCTCCTGGCCCTTGGAAACCTCACAGCAAATTTTTCTTCTGCCCTCTTTCCCCACTCGCTATCCAAAGCTCTTTCATCGCTATTATTTTTTTAAGCCTCTGTTTCTATGAAAAGGTTTATCTTATGGTTCAGCTTTCTCTCTAAAAGAAAGTGCCAATAGCAAGAGAATGGGCATAGAAAGGGCGCATATGCTTTCCTGCGCTGCTTTCTGGGTGTTGCATCTGTGCTTTTAATCCTGCTGCTGTCAAGCTCCATTAGGAGATTTGAGCATCAGCCGCCTACCTCTGGGGCCTGGCCTCCCATCAGCCCTGGCAGAAATGAGGATGGTGTTTGAGACTGGAAGAAAGATAGGTTGGGTTCAAAGGGCCCTTACCCACCAACCCTCCATCCTACTCACCTCTCCTATTGCACAGGGGCATTTATCCTCCCACTTGCAAGCACTGACTGCATTAGGGAAGCCATCAGAAGGCCATGTGTTGGCATCCATAAAGTGGTTTTAAAACAGTAGTGAAAGTCAAGGCTAAGCCTCTGTAACATTTGTTCACCTTTGAAAAGGAATGGGCTTCCTCTTTGGGGGAAACCAAAGAGGAGAGCCCCCACTCCCATCAAAGTAGGCAAAGTCATTCCAAGCAGTCCTGGCGATCACAGTGACAGATGTTCCAGCCAGACAGCCTTCATATCTGGTCTCTGATGTGGCTTTGCTGGCTCCTCTGGCCTCAGAGGGCCGGCAGTGAGCTTCTCGGAAGGAAGAAGCCCCCTGGTAACATTCCCTTTCTTGTCATTTGATATAAAGTAGAAACCAATGCCAAAGGAAGTAGCTAACTTTTTGACATTTTTAAGTTTCAAATTGTGGATAAGGAATTATAGGCTTGTATAAGAGAAAACCTATTTATCTAGGCTTCGTAATCTGGTCCCTCTCTAGAGAAATCTATGGTCTTAAATTACTGATTAAGCAGTACATGACATCTTTAAAAAGCAAACTTAAATCCTAATACTGATTTAATATATGGCATGAATGTCAGATAGCAGAGTTGGCCACATGGAAGAAATTAAACTAACTCTCCTTTTTGATATCTCTGGAAGCTTGCAACAGAAGAACCTGTTTTTAGATTTAAAAAAATGTTTTCCCCCAGTTATACCAACTGCTTCGGAAAATGAAGAACAGCCTCCTCAGGTAAGGGAGGAGGAAAAGTGTCCACTGGCCTAGGAGACTAGATTGATATCTGAGTATCATCTCACTTCTGTTAAGTGATGTGGCCCCTGTCTAAATGTTACTTTGCTTTTTTTTTTAAATCTTCACCTGAGGACATTTTTCATTGATTTTTAGAGATAAGAAAAGGGGTGAGAGAGAAACATTGATGTGAAAGAGAAACATGGGTTGCCTCCAGCATGTGCCCCAACCAGGGATTGAACCCACAGCCTCAGTATGTGTCCTGATCGGGAATGGAACCTGTGATCTTTCTGTGTACAGGTCAACACCCCTACCAACTGGGCCTCAACGGCCAGGCAAATGGTCCTTTGATTTTATAATGAAAGTCAATAGATAAATATTATTGCCTTTGCAAGCTGCTTTACTAAGAGAGCAAAGGATATGGGTACTTTTTCCCTTGATGTTATCCTTTATATCTTTAGCAGAAAGGATGTTTTCAGCCAAAATAAGTCCCTGCAGATTAAAACAATAGCACATGAACACATGCCGTGGCTTCCAATAGTGGCAGATTAAGTAATTCAGACCCAGCCTCCTGAAGTATAAACTGAAGATAATAAAAGGTTGGTTAAAAGTTTATTTTCTAAATTAAAATGTTTTAAGTCTGAAAAACACCAAAGAGCTAACAAGTTAATGAAGAATTACTAGCTTTAAGCACCAAGAGAAAATAGAAATACAAAGAAATGGGTTTTACAGTTGGGGCTACTGGGGGCATTTGGGGATTCTGGTTAGAAGTCTAAAGTTGGAGTCCATGGTTTGCCCAAAGGTCTGGCTGCTGCCCCACCCCCTGCTCTGGGTTGGGATCATGTACTCTAGGGTCAGGTCAATGGGAAGGGGAACAGTACTTAATACTTGGGTGTGGGCTGGATTTAGTGACTTTACTCGTCAGGAACAGTATATGGCAAAAGTGGCAGGTGCTCTTTCTCTACGTGATCTTTCATCCTGGGTTTCTTTACACCAAGGTGGTCTCGGGGCTCTAACATGACAAGGGAAGATGTTACAAGGCTTCTTTCTTAAGCCTTAGACTTTGGAACTCATACAATGTTACTTGCACCATATTTCACCATATTCTGTTAGTAAATCCAAGGGACAGCCAGAGTCTAGGAGGTGAAGAGAGGGACCCCACCTCTTCAGAGGAGAAGTACAAAGTCATACTGCAAAATGCCACGGCCACCGGAATGAGAGAAATTTCCTTCTGTATAAAGAACATCTACAAAGACCTGCAAATTTTATACATAATGGTGAAACTTTAAAAGTTGTGCTTGCATATTCAGATCTGAAAAATGGCATTATAGCTCAAAAATAAATTTTTAAAAGTGATAGAATTGAAGGGAGAAAGAGGCAGTTCAATAAACAAAAGTTGGAAACTTCCAAAATCCCACTTCCAACCATAGAAAACTAGACAGAAGATCAATGATGATATAGGAAACTCCAACAACATTATAAAACAACTAGATATACATCCATTGTACACTCCACCCAACAACAGCACATGAAGCATTCTCTTGGACAAACCATATGTTAGGCCATAAATAAGCCTCAATAAATTCTAAAGGTCTAATATCATAGGAAGCATGTTCTCTTACCAGAATTGAATAAAATTAGATAATACTAACAAATACATTTGAGAATTTCAGAAATATGAATAAATTAATACACTCCCAAATAACCAATAGGACAAGAAAGAAATCACATGGGAAATTAGAAAATTTTGGATGAATGAAAATAAAAACAACACACCAAAACTTATGCAGCAAAAGCAATGCTAAGAGAAAATTTTATACCAGTAAACAGCAATATTAAAAAAATAAGAAATCTCTCAAATTCATTATCTAATCTTCCCCCATAGAAAACTTGAAAAATAAATAAATAAAATAAACCCAGAGCAAGAAAAAAGGAAGGAAATAAAAATGTTAAGGTGAAATAAGTATAATAGAAAATAAATGTAAAATCAGTGAAACCAAAACTAGTCATTGGAAAAAAAACCTTCAATATTGACAAACCTTTAGCTAGACTGACAAAAAAAAAAAAAAAAAAATACTCCAATTACTAAGCTTAAAAATGAAAGGGAGGTAATCTACCAACTGTACAGAAATAAAATGGACGATGAAGGAATGCTATAAACAATTGTACACCAACAAATTAGAAAATCTAAATAAAATGGACAAATTCCCACAAAGATGAAAACTGATACTGACTCAAGAAGAAATTTAAAAATCTGAATATACCTATAGCAAGTAGATATTGATAATTGAAGAACTACTCACAAAGAAAAATCCAGTCCCAGATAGCTGATGGATTACAATGTTTAAAAGTGAATTAATACCAATCCCTCACAAACTCTTCCATTAACAGAAAGGAGGGAACACTTCCGAATCCGTTTTATGACATTAGTGTTACCCTGATACCAAAACCAAAAGTAAAACTACTGACCAATGTCTCTCATGAATATAGATGCAAAATGCTTTAAAACATATTAATAAATATTGTTTCAAGCAATATAAAAAAATTACATACTAAACCATGTGGATTTTATTCCAGGAATGCAAGGCTGGTTGTTTTCAATCAATGTAATCTACCATGTTAACAGGCTTAAAAAGGAACAAATTCACATGATGTAAAAGCATTCAACAAAATTCAATACCCATTTATAACAAAAACTTTCACAAAAATAGTAATAGAAGGAAAAATTGCCAACTTGATACCAACATCTAAATCCTTGGTATCTAGGGCTAGGCTAAGAGTTCTTAGATAGATTTATCTCAATAGCATGATCCAGTGTATGAAAAAGTGAAAATTTGGACCTTATTAAAATTAAAAACTTTCTCTGTAAAACCCATGTAGAAGGAGTAAAAAGACAAGCTACAGACTGGGAGAAAATATTTTCAAACTACATATCTGCCTAAGGACTAGGATCCAGACTAAGGAACTGTCAAAATTCAACAATGTTTTGTAAAACAAAACAAAACCAAAAAATCCAATTAGAAATGGCCAAAAGATAAGTAGATAGCCAAAGAGAACAAGTAGATGGGAATGTAGATGCCAAATAAGTAAGTGGAAAGATGTTCAACATCATTAGCCATCGGGAAATGAGAGTTAAAGCTACAATAAGATATCACTACACACCTGTCAAGTGGCTAAAACTTAAAAACTAGTGACAACATCAAACGCTTGCAAGGATGTGGAAAAACTGGGTCACTTATACATTGCTAGTGGAATGCAAAATGGTACAGCTATCTTGGAAAACAAGTTGGCAGTCTCTTAAAAATCTAAGCATGCAACTATCATATGATCCAGCAGTCTTACTCCTTGGCATTTATCCCAGGGATATGAAACTCATGTTCACAAAAAAACTTGTACATGAATGTTTATAGCAGGTTTATTAGTAATAGCTCAAAACTGGGAGTGGGGGAAGGAACAACAGCCAAATGTCTTTTATATGAGTGAGTGAATGGTTAAACCATGATACATCCATACCACCCAATAAATAAACCTAGATGAATCTCCCAAAAATTACACTGGAAATTTTTTAAAAGATCACATACTGTATGATTTCCTTTATATAACATTCTTGAAATTCCACAATTTTATAAATGGTAAACAGGTAAGTGGGATGGGGAGTGTCAAAGGGAAGTAGAAGTGACTATAAAAGGGAAATATGAGGGATTCTTCTGGAAAAGTTGTGTATCTTGAGTGTCTCAATGCCAATGTCAATGTCAATATCCTGGTTTTGATATTGCACTGAAGTTTTGCAAGATGTTAACAGTGGGACAAACTGTGTAAAGAGAACCTGGGATCTATCTGTCTTATTTCTTACAATTGCATGTGAATCTACAATTATCTCAAAATAAACATCCCGATTTTAAAAATTATTCTTGATCAAATTATCAAGATTAACAAGTAGAAGATACTTGCAACCTACAACTGACAAAGGCATATAGCCAGAATAAACAACAAGCTTTTATGAATCAAGAAAAAGTCAGATGACTCTCTTTAAAAATAGGTAAAGATTTGAATAAGCACTTCACAAGACAAAATTCAAATAGGCTATAAACACATGTAAAAGCACACAGCCTTATTAGAAATTAAGGGTATGAAATGAAGATCACAATTTTTATAAAATTATGCATCCACCAAATTGATAGAAATTAAGAAGTCTAACAATATGATGTTTTGGCAAGGATGTGGAGCAACTGAAACTACCACCCATCTTTGGTGGGAGTATAAATTTGAATGGCCACCTTGGGAAACAATATGGTATTCTTTAATAAAGTTATATAAGAATACCCTATAGCCCAGCAATTCTACTCCAAGATATACACCCTAAAAAGTTTACACTTGCTGAAACCAGTTTGGCTCCGTGGATAGAGCATCAGCCTGCGGACTGAAAGGTCCCGGGTTCGATTCCGGTCAAGGGCACGTACGTACCTTGGTTGCGGGTACATCCCCAGTAGGGGGTGTGCAAGAGGCAGCTAATCGATGATTCTCTCTCATCAATATTTCTAACTCTCTATCCCTCTCTCTTTCTCTCTGTGAAAAATCAATAAAATATTTTTTAAAAGTTTGCACTTGCACACCCAGACATATATCAATATCCAAGGACTTTATTAGCAGTATTATTTGTAGTGGCTCCAACTACAACTACATGCAACAAAAACGAATGACCTCACAGACATAACCAAGTGAAAAAAGAGGTTAGAAGTGCGCGCGTGTGCACACACACACACACACACACACACACACACACAAGTTCATGCTATACAGAAAGTAAAACTAAATTATCATATTTAGGAGTGCTTAACATTTTATAAAACTTTAAAAAAGGAAGTAAACACTATAAAGTAAGGATCGCTGTTGCTTTAGTGGGGAGAGAACGGAAGGGCTGTGAATGGAAATCCGTGGGCAGGGGAGGTTCTGGGGGGATGGCAATGACCTGGGTGCTGACTGCACAGCTTTGGTTTATGACGACTCATGAGGCTGCACATGTATCTTGTCTTCACTTTCTGTCGAATCGTTTATAACCAAGTAACACATCTCTTCATATTTCAGTTTTGCCTTTGAGAAGAAACGAGATGGAGGAATGGAGGTGTGAAGTTTGTGTGAGAAAAGGCAGCACGTGAAAACCTGAGGTCAAAATTAAAAACCTGTGACAAGAGGGGGGAAATAAGTGAAGTGTTGAAGCCACCGGTACACCTGCTGGAAGGGTCAGGTGGGTAGCTTGCCTTTGGATGTTTGCTTGTTTTTGCTGTTTTGTTGTTGTTGTTGTTGTTGTTTTTTAGAACAGTGATGTAGGAATAATACAGGTTGCTCCAAGTGCTAAATTCTTACTCCCTCTCCTTTACAAATTGGGCCTGGGCTGAGGGACCAAGCTTTTTATTTTATTATATGTTATTTTATTATTGATGCATTATTCACCATTAACTTGAATCATACAGACTACCCAGGGTATGAGAAAGAACACATGTGATTTGAGGAGAATGCTCCCTGTTTGAGCATTAAGCTGGATGGCCCTAAGTCTCCCTCCCCCTGGACTTCAGTCCAGCCAGGACTGGAGAGCAGAGTTAGGAGAAGATGAGCAAACAGACCAGGGCAGGGAAGAGTTCCATGCTGAGCTGCTTTGGACGTGCTAAAAAGTGTCAGTTCCCTTCCATCTCCTCCAGCCATGTTCTCAGAGCAGACTGATGTCAGCAAGTGTCTTTAGGGGGTCAGCACAGAAGCAGCTGGTAGACTTTTAAACATTAACTGAGGGGGCAGTGGCTTTGCTTCTTTCCTGCCAGATCTCCCCATCACAACTATAACTACACACTGCTCAGCCCGGAAGTCGGGGTACCCCTCAACATCAGGCAGGGACATCAGATGTCATTGGACTTCCAGGGACCCGTGTGGACCAGAAAAAAAAAAAAAAAAAGATATGAGCTTTTCAGGCGGTGGCTAGGCAAAGCCCTGTGGCCAGCAACATCCCGTGGTCCTAAGACCTGTTCTCAGGGTTTTCCGTACAGACCACGCCAGGATCCATGACCGCGTGTCCATTTCTTAGGCAAAAGGGCAGTGGAACTGGAGGAAGGCTCTTGGGAAGGAAGGCACCTGCCTGCACCGTTTTATCCCTGCCGGTGGCTCCTGTGCGGACAGGCTCCGTGGAGGGGGATCCTCCAGGGGCGGGGCCAGCGCCAGTCAGGTCGCTCAGTACCTGCCCCAGCCCCGGCCACCTGGAGGGGCCATGGGGTTCTGGGCTGCGTGCAGGGCCGGTCTCAGAGCGCCACCCGGGTCCCCGGTGCCCGAAATTTCGCGCGAGCGCAGACCCCGCGGGAGTGGCCTCCGGGCGGAGCTGGCTCAGCCTCGGTAACGGTAACGGGTCGGGGCGCTCCTGGGCACCTGGGTTCCTCCAAGGGAGGAAAAAGGGGGAGGAGACGGGGTCGGGGCGAGTGGAGAGCCCCCGCAGGACACCGGGCTCCGCGCGCCAGCGGATGTCCCTCGAAAGTGCGCCCCTAAACCGGGATAAGCGCGTCCGGGCTGCCCGCCTCTGTCCACCTCGGTCTTGACCTTGGCGCTGTGGGCCGGGCTGGGGCTGCAGTTGGCTCTGGCTCTCTGCACAGTGAGCCAGCCGTTCGCTCTGAAGGGCGCGGGTGCGCTGGGGGAGGTGGGCGGCTCCGGCCTGGCAGCCAGGCTGCAGGTCGGTCCCCGCCTCCTGGCAGGACTGGCGGAGTCCCTGCCCCAGAGCGCAGCGCCAGCGCTGGCCTCCGCCCGCCTCGCCCATCTATCTCCTCGCGGCACCTTCCTCCTCCAGCGGGACCCGCCGGACCCCTCCGTGCCGCCGCCACCGGGGACCATGCAGTGGCCCGAGCACTGGGCGAGCGTGAGTGGGGGGGGGGGGGGGGGAGGACCCAGTGGGGGGAGCAGCCGGGTCCGTCTGCGCGGCCAGGTGGGTCCGAGAGCACACGCACCCCTGGGCCCGCCTGGCCGCCCGCTAGGTTCGCTGGAGATTTTCCTGGAGTTGTGTAAAATGAGGAGGGAGGCGGTTAGCGGCGGGCTTCAGCGTCTCCGCCTGTGCCTTAGGGTCCAGGACAGGAACGGAGAGACCGGACCCTCACCTGGGCCACCAGGCAAGTCTTTCTAAGGCCCCAGAGCCCGTGGCCCGAACCCCCATCCCTTGGAGCTGCTGTGGCCTTCTGGAGGAGGATTTCGCCCAAGCAGAGAGACAAGGGGGCGAGCAAAAAGCCTCGGGTCAGAAAGAAAGCTTAGTTCTGCTCCTTCATTCCCAGTCTCTGGCCAAGCTGGGGCGGACCAAGTGCGGGGCTGCAGCAGGCGGGCGGCCAGAGTGGCGTCCTGGGTCCCCCACGGCAGCGAGGGAGGCAGGGGTGGAGATCTGGCTTCTCCATCAGCACTCCGGGGCTCCATACACCACCCGCGTTTTTCAGCCACACGTGGGCATTCCTTTTCTCTGAGTGGGTTTGTGGGGATCTGGAAGTTAGCTCTTCTAAAAACTTTGGGGGGTAGGGATCCAGCCGGAGCCCTAACCCTAACCCCAGCCCACGCTCATGGCCTGGCTGCAGGCAGGGTTTGGGAGGAGAGAGCCTCGTGGGCTGGGCTAGGGGCTTCTGAAGAGGCCGCAGTGTAACTGGCAGGGGTGGAAGTCTGTGCAGTCGGGTCCCAATGCCCTGCCAGTGTCTGAGCCAGACCCGCATTTTATGTCTCTAAGACACCAACAATGATGCAGGGACTTCAGATCCGGTGTATCCATTCTGCTTCAGAGTCGGAGGCTTCAGGGGAAAGGCTGTTTCCTTTGTGTGCTAGTGCGGTCAGTGCTCCTAAGTGCATTCAGGTCCAGCCCCTTTCCTTCTAGGGGGGCATGGAGCAAAGGGATGTTCTCCGAAAGCAGTTATAACTGCTTAGTTCGCTCTCAGGAGGGCTCCGTTCCATGCCCGAGGGGACCTAAGCCAGCACCTAGAGATAGGGGGTCATGTTGGCACCCAGACAGGAACTAAAATGTGCTCCCCAAGGTTTAGCTGTGGTGTTAGCTGAGTCTATAGCATCATTTCCCCTCACACATAAGGGGCATTGCTATGGTTTCTGAATCCATGTGGGAATGGGAAAAGCCTCTGAAGTTATTTGGGGTGGGAGTAGGGGTGGGGGTGGGGGCGGGGGTGGGGGTCTTATGTGTACATAGAAACCTTGTTTGGGGCATCACTGGCATTTCTGCCAGAACTAGAAATCTACCTTTTGTGATCTCATCCAAAACTGTGCTTGGGAAAGGCTCCGATGCTGATGAGGGCAAATCCCTCATGCTTTGCCCAAGGATCTCTGTTTTGTCTCTAGCTTGCCCATCTGTAATTGGAAATGAGGTCTGCTTAGTGCAGAGAGTGCCTCTGTCTGAATGCAAGCATCATCTGGTAACAGGAATGCCTGGCACAGAAACAGCCCCCTGCCCCCCGGCACAGTGAGGGTTTTCGTGATTTCTGCTGCTAACCGTGGAAGGGGGCTGGGTGGATCAGAGGAGGAGCCGCCGGGAACCCTCCGGGTAGCTATTTGACAAAAGAGCTGTTTGGCCCTCGCTGGGCTGTTCCAGGTCCTGTCAGTTGTGAAAAGTGCCCTGAGGTCTAGGATCTGGCCTGATGGAAAGTTGCTGCCATCTATTAAGTACCTTCTATGTGACATACACAAGGCTTTGTGAAATCAGTATTATACTCCCCATATTTCATGTGAGGAGACTGAGTTTGGAAGAGGTTAAATGATTTGCTAAGATCTTTGGTACGTGGCAGAGCTGTGCTTGAAATGCAGGTCCCTCTGGTTCCAAAGTCCCTGCTCCTTCCACAGGCCACTCTCCTCCCATGAATGACCCACACATGGTAACTGAAAGCCCAGAGCCACTGTGTACAGGAGACGTTTGTGACCCCGTTAGACTTCCCGGATCATGCTGGGACACAAAGAAACATATGTATATTGTAGCATTATTTGAGCTGTGAAAGAACAACCTATGTACTCATCGAATGGGGTATACTTTGTGATACTTCCAGATAGTCAAATACTTTATCCATAAAAAAAAAAAAAAAAAAAAAAAAAAAAAAAAAAAAAAAAAAAAAAAAAAAAGTAGGCGAAGCTTACTCTAAAACTGACATGGAACAATTTGCAAGATGCATGGCTAAATGGAAAACATGCAGAGTGTTTATAATATGCTACTGTTCATGTTATAAAAGAGGAGGAAGAGGGAGAGTTCAGGATATTTGCTTGTCAGTGCATAACTATATACACAAAACCTAATAATATCTGTTGCCTCCAGGGAGAGTGGACCTGTAAACCCTTTGTTTAGACCTCTCTGAGCTGGATAGGCAAGATCTTATCCTCCAACTTTGAAAGCAAAATGGAGAACTAGAAATTACCCCTCTTCTTACTGCCCTAATGTTCCCCTATACAGGATAAAGCATCAGCAATCGGATGGTATTAACAAGGGCACGGGAGGAGCACTGTGGTTGGGCATCTGAGGGGCAGAAGGGATGCCAGTTTATGGTGTTGTATTTGGAGAGGAAGAGAGATCCACTTGAAAGAAAAGGGTTGGAAATTATTCTGGGGTCTGAAGCTCTATTCCCCCAGAGGAGGAGGGAAGGCTATTGGAGTTGTCACACTATCAGTCAGTGTGTCCCTGGATGCCCCTTTGGGTGCGCTTTATCTGCACAGATGCCCAGCTCAGTGGTGTCCCCTCTTCCCCAAGAATTCCCTTCTCGATCACCCAGCCTTGAGGCCCACGGATGCACGAAGGGGATGGAGGCAGGTACCAGGCACTGCCTCCCCTCCTTCGGGTAGGACAGGCTGTTGAGCAGCAGGAGCAGTGGGAGAAAAGCTTGCTTCCCGCCACACCAGGCGGGGCTCCCCTGCACTGTTGGAGGGTTAGGCTTCATTTCAGTCACTCTGCTGAGCACTCTGCCTACATTATGTCACTTCATCTCTTAACCGAGTACATGTGAGAGCCCAGGCTCATTGCTATCAAGCAAACAGCACCTTTCTGCTCCCCCTCCAGTGACTTTTCCGTTCTCTGCACGGTAACCTGCACACAGGTGCTCACAGACTCAGTTTGGGTATTAACAGCATGTGGCTGAGCATCTCATGCCCTGATAGACGACCTGGAATCTTTGCAGTCTGGGTAGGTTTGGACAAGGCACAGTTCAGGGGCAAAGCAGAGTTCTGGGTTTGGATTTCCATCTGTCTTGCTTCTATCTCTGTGTGCGTTAGGGCTGGGCTGAGTGGACTGTGTGTGAGGTTCCCCAGGGACGGAGGGAAGAGAAGGAGCGACTGCCTCTGCTTTGGTCCAGATGTGGTGCTGAGAAGGGCGGTGAGGGTGGGCTTATGAGGCCGTGTGTCTGCACCCAGTGAGGAAGGCGGACGGGGTGGTCTCTGAACTGCAGGTCTGTGCCGGGAGTTTGTTTGGAAAAAATAGCCTGAGAACTCAGAGCCCCGCTCATTGCAAACCTTTCTCCTCCCACGCAGCTCACAAGGCCTGGGCTCACCTCTGACTCACATTCCACTTCAGAAGGAAACAGCTTGAATTTTCCCCCAAATAAATTCTGGAGCACACCAGGCAGCTGCTGCTTCTGTGTGCTGCTGTTGCCCACAGGGGTGAGAGAAAGAAGCTGGAACAGGCTCTTGGCCATGGCTGCCAGAACCTAGCAGGAGGGTGCCTGCCCCAACTATTTTTTTTTTTTAAAGTAACCTTATATCACACACAAAAAAGTGTTGTTTATATAGCATACTGTAATGGATGACCAGTTTAACCACTTCAACTTAGAAAATATCTATTGTTCAAGGCCCTGGGAAGACAGAAAGATGTGAGTGGCGTGGTCCCTGGGCTTGAGGTGCCCTCAAGGCAGAGTTGGGAGGGGAACATTCACATCACCAAGAGGGCTCTGCAGACTAAAGTACACCCTAAGGAGAGGTACCAGCAATGTGCCCTCATGTGCGGAGGGGCCGAAGTGAGTCAAAGGCTGGCCCAAGTAACTCAGGTAGATTATTAAGGTCCTTTCGGAGGAGGTGACTTTTTAATTGGACCTTGAATGTTAAGTATGATTTTGATAGGCAAGCTCAGTAGAAGTGGCTAAGAGAATAGCTTAGCCAAAAGCATAGGGCTGCAATAGAATATGGAGTGTTTAAAGGTAAATCAACATCTCTAACGTCATCATTTGCCCAACTTCTGTCTTAGACACACAACATAGTATTTTTTTAGGCACTCAACAAAATGAAACTGTTTATATCCCCATAAAATAATCACTAACTATGATTTTTTGGGGGTGGTAAAATCAACAGGGCTTGATTATAGATTAGATATTAAAAGTGAAGGCCACAAGCCCAAGATCTATAAAGCTGTATAAGTTTGTGTCAGATTCATTTTGCTTTAAAAAAATAACGGATGGTGTCTTACAGATATAAAATCAACATTTCTGTGCATCACACTGCTGTCACCGCTAGTTTTTCAGTGACAAACGAGCCTAGTGAGGAGGCCTGGAAGGAGCACTGGGAAGAGGATTCACCTTTCTCCTGGCCATTTTATTCACGCTTATTCACTCACTCAGCTATTCCTGCATTCAGCAGACATAATCCGTGGGTCTGGGCCAACGGCTTGGCTGGCTAGGGAGAGGTAAAAGGAAATGCCACAGGAAGATCAAAGGAAATGCCTCCAGGAACTCAGGCAGACCTCGGACATACGGCAGGTTCGGTTCTAGACCACTGCAATAAAGGGAATATTGCAATAAAGCAAGTCACAGAAATGTTTTGATTCCCTAGTGAATATAAAAGTTATGTTTACACTATACTATAGTCTATTAAATGAACAATAACATTATATCTAAAAAGTTTACATACTTAAAGTAAAAAAATGCTTTCTTGCTAAAAAAAAAAATGCTAATCATTATCTGAGTCTTCAGTGAATTGTAATCCTTTTGCTGGTGGAGGGTTTAACCCTAGCAGCATCCTAGATCACTGATCACAGATCACCATCACGAGCATAATAATAATGAAAAAGTTTGAAATATTATGAGCATTACCAAGTTGTGACATAGAGACCCGGAGTGAGCAAGCAGTGTTGCAAAATTGGTACCAACAGACTCACTCAGCATGGAGCTGCACAAACCTTCAGTGTGTAAAAAGCGCAGTATCTGCGAAGCCCCATAAAACAAGGGAGAGATCACAAGAGAAGGTAGTGAATGCCTTGGTGAAAATAGGGACAAAGGGCAATGGGGAAATGTGTGTTCAATAAATGCTGGTTGCTAAAATAAAGAAGCAGCATGATAAACAATACCAGATACCTCCAAGAGAACAAATCAGAGATCAAAACATTATTTCTTAGGATTTAGCCAAACACTTGTTCATGCCCTGAACTCCGTGGAAGCTGTGATTCTCTCTGGATAACACTGTGAAATATTTACATATTAAAATGGCTGCATATATGATAATTTTTAAATCAGAGAGCATCTTATGCTAGATTCTATCACAGACATAGAATAGCAGGCACTAAGTTTTAAGAAAGAAAACTTTATAGAACAAAAACTTTTAATTGAGAATATTCTGTCAGCTCATTTTTCTGTGAATTGGGGAAGGACTGCCAAGATTCTATTTTAGTGCAGGAAACCCTCAGTCCAGCTGGTGGAACCCCAGGGTTCCACAGGAGCAGTGCTGGCAGTTTGAAGGCTGTTGATGACTTCAGCAAGGGCAACCTCAGAGGAGTAACGAGGCCAGAACCTAGACAGGATTAGGTTGAAAAGTGAGGATTGCATTCACAAGATGTCAGCAAATATATATTTTTTAAAAGACGTTTGACACATGTGGGTTTTTTTTTTAAGCTTTTTTTTTTATTTTATTGATTTTTTACAGAGAGGAAGAGAGAGGGATAGAGAGTTAGAAACATCGATGAGAGAGAATCATCGATCAGCTGCCTCTTGCACACCCCCTACTGGGGATGTGCCCGCAACCAAGGTATACGCCCTTGGCCGGAATCAAACCCGGGACCTTTTGGTCCACAAGCCAACACTCTATCCACTGAGCCAAACTGGTTTCGGTGTGATGTCAGCAAATATTTATTGAGTGGCAAATAGAATTGAATGTCACCGGGGATATAAGATTTGTGGTTTCATTATGTTTTACTGAGAGACAATTGAGCACATGTAAATGCCAATAGAAAGGATCCACTTGAATGGAAAAGTTATAGGTTAAGGAAGGATAATTCATAATAAGATTCCCAAGAAGATGTGTGGATAGCATCAAATATGCACGTGGAGGGACTGGCTTTGAGAAGAGGCTGACCGTTCTTCGGGCCAAGAAGAGGAGGGCGAGGGGAAAGGGCAGATGTCAGTATAATTGTGGGTAGTGGTGGGAAGATGAGGGTGGTGCCATCGAAGGAAGGGTGGCTAGCTGGGAGACAGGATGGAGGAGTCACTTATTTAACAGAAGTGATGAGGACAGTGAAGAGAAAGGGTGAAGAAACTAAAGAACGATGGTAATATCGGGGCACTTATTATCTATGTGACACTGAGCCCATTCTCTTACCTGTAAGATGGGAATAGTAAGGAGGTTGCCTACTCCAGAGTTGTGCCTGGCCCACAGCAAACGTGGCTGCTGTTTTGATTTTCATCCTCACTCTTGGTGCAGTGCCGAACACAGAATTGGTTTTGGTATGAAATAGCCATCAATACCTCCAGATTGTTAGTACCTAGGGAGTAGATGGACATTCCTCCATCAACACTTGTCTCACAACCCAATGCCGAAGCACCAATCTCTTCTCTAAGCACTTGGAAGCTTTTCCGCTACTTAATGCTGAGGGATTTCTATGTGTTGCTTAGCCAGGGCAGATTCTATTAAGGAACTTAATCATACCGGCAGGGCACTGGGCCAGGGTGAAGAGAGAAGAGTTTCAATTAATTCAAGAGCCCAATCTCCCCTGACCTCATTCATATAACAGAGGATGAGGCATTTATGGGATTCATTCCTTTATTCCTTTCATAATATCTGTTGAAGCCAACGTTGAGCCAGGCCTGTACCCAGGCTGAGATGCAGAGATGAATAGGAGTGGTTTCTGCCCTCAGATATTAATCTGATCAGATCTTGTTATAATAACTGTATCACAGTTTGGGATTATCCTAGATAAGATTTTGGATTAGGCTAGAGATGAGGGCAGAAGATCAAGTACAATAGTTCACTCTTGATAGCATTGGTACCCTCCAAGATGTAGACAAAGTTGTGTGTGAAGAATGAAGAAGATGGGGTTCCAATGAGGTCATGAGAAGGAGGATGAAGCTTTGGGACAGTCTCCAAGGGGAATAGAAATACTGTGACTAAAAGCTTCAAGTTTTTAAGCCCAGACAACTGAGCAGTGAAGATTGTGTTGATAGAAATGGGAATTGTTTTGGGGGAAACTTGGGAGAATGGGAGGGACATTTTTGAGCATGTTTAATTTGGGGCAGTAACAGGGATCCAAAAAGAACAAGTCCTGCAGGTGGTGAGCCTATCTCACGGGGACATGGCTGTCAAAAGCCAGCATCCTGTCCAGCCTCCAGACTGCGTAACAGAGCAAGGGGGAGGAGAAACCGATGAGAGGGTCAGTGCTTGCTGTGGGAGAGTCTCTGAGTGCCGAGTGACATGGACTAAGAGGAGTTGATATGTTACTGGATTCCTGATGCCTCATTAATGGAAAGGTCAAATGTGGAAAAGGAGATTGGGCGAGAACATGCTGATATGACCTGGGCGAGAGGGCTTATTTGGATTTCAGAGTTTCCTCAATCCAGTTAATCTTCCCAAACGTTTGCCCAGGGCAGAAGCATAAAACCTGGGTCAGGGACAGGTGAGAGGAGGCTGGGAGGTTGGCAAAGGCCTGATCCTGACAGCAGATGCAACTTTTGGGTCTCAAGGGGCAGTGACTATGTGGAAACAGGAGCAGATGAGAGGTGTGGGGTCTAGTCTCCTCCGATGCATCCCTCCTCTTGTTACCACAGGGTTCTTCCTAAAGCCTAGAACCTCGTAAGACTGTTCAGTGTTCCCCTCTGTGCCCCATGAGGCTCTCTGCTGTGGCTCTGAGTGTCCTCATCCCATTCCACTCCCGGCACACTAGCGACAGTTACTTCCGCAAGCCCAGCCCTCCCTCATGCTGACCCCTAAATCCTAAAAGGAACTCCCAAAAAGAGAAGTCACAAGGTTGTTCTCATAGTGAAAATAACTACTATCCACTGAAATGTCTAAAAGTAGGGGTCTTTTCTATTAAACCAGCAGCTACGTAAAGTGATGTAGAAACATATTTTACATGAAAATGTATTCATGGTCTGTTGTTAAATTAGAAACCAGCATGAACACAGTAAGTATGTGTGTGAGAGTGTGACAGAATGTTAGCATTGCTTATCAGCAAGTGGAAGAGTTACGGTCCATTTTTAATTTTTTTTAATGTCTATGCTTTTACATTTTTCTAATACACAGTTATTACTTCTACAAACAAAGCTGCTCTGGGGATCTCTCGGTTGATCCACGCTCCCCAGAGTGCTTGGCCTCTGGCTGCTCACCCTGATTGCTCCTTGTAGACACGACAGTATTTTTGTCCGGGACTGCCAGAGAGACTAATTCATTAAGTGCTTTCCATCCTGAAGATGACAGGAGCCGGGAAAGCATTAAGGCCTTGTTACTACGACAGCTGGTAGCCTTGATGTCTGCGTGCTTATTTATTAACGGGACTCTGTGAGTCCCTCCTCCCGCCAGCTCCAGGACCCTCACAGCTTACTTAGACACAGGTCTCCTTCTCCAACTGGTACAGCCTGGCGGGCGGAGAGCAAAGTCAGGACCAGCTCCGCCGAGGATCAAAGCAACGAGAACACAGTCTGAAGAGGCAGGATGAGCTTGAAAGAATATTGACTGGGGTTGGTGAGGTGTTAGGGGAATTGAAAGTTAAGGGACAAACTGGATTCTAGGGTCAATGTCTTTAAGCTAACCTTTATTGAATGCCAAGCATTGAGTATTGTTCTTTATACACTATTCTCCACTTAAACTTCACAACCGTTCTAAGAGGAATTATTCCTGTTATAGAGTTGTTGAAACTGAGACTCAGAGAGAATGATAACCAGTTAGTAACAGAGCTTAGGTTTTAACTTACTGTTTCCTCACTGAACAACCCCCTCCCCCACCTCCCTAGTTAAGGATACTGCTTAAAGGCGGGGAGTTTTAAAGCTTGGAAAATGTCCTCTTGGTTTGGGCTTAGAAGTTACATAGCATGAAGAAGACACCAGATGTTACTGTTAAATGAATGAGTGAATGAGTGAACAAAAGAAAGAATGATTTTTAAAAGGTCATATAACCACATAAAGACAGAGATAGTAGTAATCACATTAGTAACCTATCTCATAGATTAATCGCTACAAATGGATGTGACCAGGATTCAGTAGTTCTTTCTGTTCCCTGCCCAAGATTTACAAGTATATGAGTTTAATGGGAGTGAGCCCTAGGAGAGTCATTTTTCAAGTGCTGGAGAGAACTGGGCTCTTGCTGGGTATGAGGGCCGGCCAGCCCGCAGTCCTGGGGAGGAGAGGTGCAATCCTGGTTCCCAGGCACAATGATGGAAGTCTGTTGTTTTCATTTGCAAATTGGTTTCTAGGTGTCCTAGCTCTTTGTCTGCATGGCTCTGTCCTCATGGTCCAGGGCAGTGGTCTGCAAACTGCAGCTCTCAAGCCACATGTGGCTCTCTTGACTAATGAGTTTGTTGAGCACTGGTCTAGGGACACAGAGCAGCAAGGAGGCCCAAACAGCGTGCTTCCTGGGCCATTTGTTAGAAAAATGCTTTATTTTCATTTTTTTTTACAAGATTGTATCAAACTCACAAGCCTTCTTTCTCTTGGCTTGTATCCGGGATGGGGAATGAACAGCCCCAGAGCCATGTAAGGCCTGAGAAATCATTTGGTCTGGCCCTGCATTAGGGGTAAATTAATTAAATGTCTGGCCAAACATAGCAGGCAATTTTTAAGTTGATAATTTTGTATGGCTGTTGGCAGGAAAAAAGGTTCCCCACCCCTGGCTTAAATGAAGAACTGGTTTTCATGTACAGTTGTGTGCTGTCAGCTTTAGGAATGCTGGAGATTGGTTATTGGGTCGGCGAGTAGAAAGTGAGGGACGCTTTGGTTCTCATTATCTTCTTGTTCACCTTGCTTACTGTGCTCGGAAAGAGCTCTCAAGTTCCTTTTTCCAGCTCTACATCGGGCAGAAGTGGGAGAAAAGAGCGAGGCAAATAAAAGTATAGGTGTGTGAGGGGCAGGGAAATTGAACCACAGATGGGGAGCGAGCATTGGTTAACGTCCTGTGGGAAGGCTTTGGGTTCCTCAAACAGACGCAGGTTGCCCAGACATGAGTAAGTGCTCCAACAGCTCAGATTCTAGAATCCCAAGGATTTCCTATTACATTTAATTTCCTCCCCTTCCGTTGTTACTCTTCTGTGAGAAGCAAGGTGTCAGGTGTCATTAGAGCAATAAACTTGCCCAAGATTCTCCCACTTTTAGCACTGAAAGCCTCACATCCAGGGACCTCTCAGTTCTGGGCATCCAAGGTGGTTGGTCACCCTAAAGGCATGTCAGAGCTTCCAAAGAAACTCCTGTCGGGAAGAATGCTCCCTTCTGGAGGTGGTCTCACGTGGTGATTAAGAGGGTGGACTCTGGGCACCTGGCCAGGGTGCCAAGCCTGGCTCTGGCAAGCACCCATGCCAGACCCTGGGACAAGTCACTTGACTTCTGTGCCTCAGTGGCCTCATCTATAAAAATGGGGATAATGATAATCTATACCTCAAGGGGTTGCTATGTAAAATCATATAAATAAACACATGTAAAGCACATTTGTTTAAAACAGTGCCTGTCTCATAATAAGAGCATCTTTACTCCTGTTTTAGAAGCCTAGAACTCTAGTGTCCTCTTGCCATCCCTCTCCCAGGCACCAAAGTCATACTGCCGGCCAGAGCAGTGAACGTGGTCTCAGCTCTCTGGCCCGTACAGATTCCAGAGGAGCCTTCCCAGGAGAGGCCTGAGAGGTGGAGCTGGACCCCCAATTCTGCCCACTGCACCGGGTTCCCTGAGGCCAGGCTTATGATGATGGGTGCTAAGAGCACTGCAGCCAGTGCAGCCCTGCAAAGAGATTCGGGGACCCAATCTCCCCAGCGTTCTCCCCTCCACACCCTGCTGTCAGCAGCTGCACACTGATCTCCACATGTCTGCCAGTGTACTACACATTTGTACCTGTCACTTCTGATCCCCGCCACATGGCTGCCCCCGGACTACGGGGCCTTCTCCTTTCTTCCCAGAATGTTCCCCAAGGACAGCCCGGTGGTGATAAAGGCTTCTTCTTGCTTTTATTTCTCTTGTTTGGTGAGCCTCAGCCCCAGCCCCCAACTCCTAGGGTACAGAGCCTGTCCAGCCCCCCTTGCGCCCCCTACCTGCAGCCAGATGGGATGCAGCCTCGTGCTTCCTAATGATTCAGCCAAAGTTGAGAAGGTTCCAAACATAGCTTCCCTGCCACCACATTGCCCTGCAGGAAAGTGATGGTGTTCTGATCCGCCTTCCACCACAAATCAAAGCAGCAGCATCCCAGGATTGTATGTCCCTCCGACCCCTACAGCCAGAATGGCCCTCAGAGGTTGTTTTCTGTTTGCTTTTTGTTGTGATGAGAAACAACATAGAAATTACCCTCTTAACCACGTGAAGTGTACAGTCCAGCAGCTTTTAGTATATTCACATTATTGGGCAACAAATATTAGACTTTGTCATCTTGCAGCAGTGCAACTCTTACCCATTGGACACAGCCTCCACTCTACGTTTCTCTGCTCCCACCCCATCCTCTCCTTCTTTGTTTAGGACCTTGTGCCACCACTGCCCCTCTTTCTAGTATCTTTGTCTCCCTCTTGCCTGTGTTCTTCCTTTCTGTCTACACTCCTGCTTGGATACTCACTCTTATAAAATTCCCCCCTCACACTGTAACCCCGATAAGTATACTTCCTTCTCTGTTTCCTTTCCTCACCAGGGAAGTCAAACTGCCTCTGTCATTCACTCCTCACTCCGTGGCCTCACAGTCATCATCAAAACTACCCCTGCCCATCCAGTCTCAGGCCCCAGGCAGCCTCCGTGGCCTCTGCTGCCCTGGACACCGGGGACATCCTCTTCTCTCGGACACTCTGGGGCTCCCTGGCACTGACCAAGCCAGCCTACCTTGGCTTTTGTCCTTGTCGCTCTTTCTGACTTCTCTGCTGGCACACCCCCTTCTTCGTAACCTCGGATTGTGTTTTCGAGAATCTGTCCTCTTCCTACACCATTTACCCAGCGGCTCCAAAAGACCCGGTAAGTGGGCAGCGCCCAGGTCACGGTCTCCAGGCCTCTTTTTAACTTTGCTGAATGAGGCTAACCTCAACTGCCTCCTGTTAGTGGCACTGTCATCCGCTGGTGCTCTAGGCTCAAATGCCCACCGTCGCCTTCAGCACCTCCCTCTGCTCACATCCGGCCAGCCCATGGGCTCTGTCACCTCTGCTGCCCCTGAAGTGCTCACACCCATCCCTCTGAGTTCCTCCTCCTTCTGTTACATTTGGTTTAGGCTCCACTGCTGCTGGCAGGAGCCATTGATCCCCCTCTCTTCCCCTTGGTCATTGTCTGTCTTTATGCCTCTGGCCCACTGTTCATTCTGCTGCCAAGTCTACCCGTCACTGAAGTGGTTCTCCAGGTGCAGGCCCTGGACCTGCAGCTTCAGCAGCAGCTGAAGTGCGTGCTCTGAGCCCCCACGCCGCACCTACTTGTTCAGAAGCTCTGAGAGGGACCCAGCAGTCTGTGTTGGTGATTCTGATGAATACTAACGTTGGAGAATCACTGCCCTAAACCAGCATTAAGCAGGTTTCTCCTCTGCTTAAAAAGTTAGGGGTGGGAACTAGGTGAAGGAGGGCAATGGGGTAAAAAAAAAAAAAAAAAAAAAAAAAAAAAAAAAAAAAGAGGAACATCTGTACTACTCTCAACAATAAAAATTTTAAAAATAAAATGGCCAATAAACAAACAATCAAAAAAGTTAAAACACTTTGATTAGTTAGGGTTAAGTTCAGATGGATATAACAACTTAAAAAAAAAGTGGCTTGAACAACTTACAGTGAGAGCAGGACATACTGAAGCGTATTTTAAAATGACTTTGAAAGAACCCGGCCTGTCCTCTCCCTCCAAGTTCTGGTGCTCTTCCCTCAAGGCATTTTCTAGCACCAGCTGCTGTCTCGGCCTTGGCCTTGGGCAGCTTTGCTGAACTTGAGTGTGTCCCCATGGGAAGGAAGTACACTGCTTGTCAAGAGCTTCTGCTCCACCGGAATCCTCCCATTTCCGCAGGCTTTTCCCAGCCAAGGGCAGCACTCTGTGAGCTGGTGAGGAGGGAAGGATCAAGGGCCTGGAATGGAACCTCAACCATGGAAAAAGGGCCCTTGGTGGCAGAAAGATCCTGAAGAGAGAGAGGGACAGGCATCTGGAGAAAGAAAAAGGGCACAGGACTGGGAACGTGAGGAGGAGGAAGGGGGTCAGGCAGAACCAGCATTAAAGGGCCTGGAAAAAGAACGTGGAACCTCCCCCCGCACCTCCTTCAGCAGAGCTCCCCCAGGCCCTGAGGGACAAGGGCCATCAGCCAGGCCAATGAAGTGGGAGAAGCCTCCTGGGCTGCAGGTCAGGACCTCTCAACCCTGAGTTCATGAACTCTGCCGGGGGTGGGGGAGGGAGGAGAGAGTGAGGGGGGAAGAGTTGAGTCCAGGGGTGGGCTCTGGAGGGTTCCATGAATTCCCTGAAGGATGGGTTTATTTTTCAGGAGAGTGTCCAGGTCATACATGAGATTTCCAGAAGGGTCCACAAACCACTAAAGGCTGAGAATGACACCCCATGGTAAAGAAAGGGGCTTGATGGGGTGGGAGTTGTAGGTAAAGGGCCAGAGTAGAAAAGCGTGTGGAAAAGTACTTAGCTGTGGCTGAGCTGGTACCAGCAGCACTGACCCTCTCAGTGAGCTCCCCGTGGGGTTCGATGGCCTAAACTGCTCTCAGTCCGGGTGGAGGTCAAGACCAGGGTAGCCAGGACAACCTGTTTCCACTCCCAGATCCTGGAGGAGCCCTTCTCCATGTTGGTTCCTACTGGTCTAATTCTTAATCTCAGTTTAGTGAATCCCTCAGAGCCCCCAGACCTGCCTGCCCCACTGGGAAACCCCTCCCACAGCCCCCTGCACTTCCTGTCAAAGCCCCAGCACCCCTGTCATTGTGCCTGGGGTTTGCACTTCCCTCTTCTGGCCCTGCCTGTCTTGTCCAGAGTTGCAGCCCCAGTGGTGGGCTCACCTAATGCCTGGCAGGTGATAGACACTCAATAGTCAATCAATATCAACTGGATGAATAGATGGATGGATGGATGGATGGATGGATGGAGGAAATATGAAAGAGTATGCTGGCTTATGAGTGAGCACAGGACACCCTGGGATTAGCTTGAGGCCCCTCAGAAAGCAGCTGAGCTGGACTTTAATTGAGCAGGAAAGAACAGGAGAAAGCTGAGTCTGACTTTGTATCTTCATTGAGGTTAAGCCTACTTCTACCCATTTCGTGGAGTCCTTGGTAGGAAAACTTTGTTCTCATTAATTCTTAGTTATCTATTCAAAAGCAGGTGAGGCCAAATAAATTGTTGGGGGTGAAGGACAATAAGGAAATAGTTACATTTGAGGGTAAGTTAAGTAGGTGCGTCATGGAGTCAGAATGACAGGGGCCTACACTGATTTGTGGTCTAGTCGGCCAGTTAGCATTTTAAGAGACTTCCTGTGGGCCAGGTGCTGAAGAGAGAAGAGCAGTGTAGATCCTAGGCAGGAATGACATGAAGGAAAAGCAGCCTGCACCTTCGCCTCCCTCACATCCATGTATGCCCTCAGCGTGCTCTGTAGGGGGAGTGTGTGTGTCCTTTAATTTCCATGAGGATGTCGGCCATACCCTCTGCTCGGCTGACTGTCAAACTATGACGTGGCCTTTCCCTGGCAACATTGGTGATTCACCCTCTGACTTTTCTGTTTCATTTATTGACGTGAAATTCACATAACATAAAATAACCATTTCAAAGTGTACAATTCGGTGGCATTTAGTACATTCACAGTGCTGTGCAATCACCACTTGTATCCAGTTCTGCATTTTCCTCACTCCAAAATAAAACCCCATACCCATTAAGTAGTTTCTTCCCAGTCTGCATTCTGTACCTATGAATTTTCCCATTCTGAAAATTTTATATAAATGGAATCATGCAATATATGAACTTTTGTGCCTGGCTTCTTACACTTAATGTTTTTTTGTTGTTGTTGTTGTTGTTGTTGTTGTTAATCTTCTCCCTAGAATACTTTTTCCATTGATTTTTTTGAGAGAGAGAGAAAGAGATATGAGAGACACATCAATTGGTTGCTTCCTGCTCACGCCCTGCAACCCAGGTATATACATGCCCTTGACCTGAGACCCTTCAGTGCATGGGCCAATGCTCTAACCACTGAGTATGCCATCCAGGGCTAACAATGTATTTGAGGTTCATCTATGTCATTCATTTTTATGGTTGAATAATACACAAATTTTTATGCATTCACCCATTGGTGAGTATTTGGGCTATTTCCACCTTTTCTCTATTGTGAATAAACATGTGTGCACATGTATTTGTGTGAATACCTGTTTTCAGTTCTTCTGGGTATATAGTTAGTAATAGAAACCTTCTAAGTTTTTTGCCCTAAAATTTAAACATGAATTTAAATCCTGCTGGCAAATGCTTGTCAAAAGGTCAGCAAAGGGAAATATTACTCATGACAGGTTTTTGAGCTTGAGTTTTTTGATGCAAAACTCTTTTGTCAAACAGCTGACCCCAAACTCTATTATATAAAATAGAAGAACAGAGAAGCTCTGGGTGAGATGGATGAGGAGGCCAGAAGGTCTGTGAAATCAGCCTCTCTACACCCCCGGCCACTCTGCCACCTCCCCTCTCCTGCCCTGAAGACTCAAGGAGGCTCCCTAGACCTTTTGGGCTCCGGGCAGCCACCATCAGAACCGCTCGGATGCCCTAAGCTCCAGATAAAGAGCCCCCATCGAGAGCTGTGGGTGTGAACACTGCCACCTCTGCACACTTCCTTTCAGAGAGTTGTGCTTGGGTGCTAGGTCCTCGGCCCTGGGAGATACAGTTAGGAGCTGCCTTTTTATATTGCTGATAATGTAGTAGTTACCAACCTTCCTCTATAGATCTCAGCTCCCCTCTGGAGACGTTCTTCTCAAGGATTAGTGGAAAGCAAACTGAGCTCCTTCTAAACTGTGATTTGCTCTAAATGATCATATTTCCCTTTTTGCTTTGGTTGCTAAAAATCTCAGATTTGCAGCCCATGTCTAGCCATTCTGTATATTAACTTTATGGCTGGCCACACATTGCTATGCTATCCCCCTTGCCTTCTCCATCTATTTAATTTTTATTCTTCAGAATGTTAATGTATTTTTGAAGCTAAACTCCTTTGTGGGTTGAAGTAAGATATAAAGAAACATTTCTCATCTTGGCAGTTGTGACTATATTTGTTCTCCCACCATAAACTCAGCTCAGCATCCCATTGACCCAGGAAAGATCGTGGGAGGCCAGAGCAGCCTCCTCAGACCCTGCTCACGTTGGTTTCAAGAAGATGCCACCCAGGACAGATCAGGTGAAGGTGGATGGGCCCGAGGCCCTATCCATTATTATCAATTTCAGTTTAACCGACCCTGAGCACCTACTTGTGAATAGCACTTTATAAAAATAAAAGGCAGCATAAGGATTATTTCAGGCAACTAGGAATTCTAGAGAGCAAGATAGCATGTGCATTAAGGACGGTGGTTAGTTACATAGAAGTGGAGCGATTGTCACATGCCCCCGGAGCAAAGGGGAGCAAGACATTTTTTCATACCGCGGAACCTAAAACAAAACGAAGATTTGATCCACATTTTCTTTCCAGCTGGAAGGATAATAGCATTGCAGGCAGGGGAACTCTCTCAAGCAAAGGCTTATAGGCTGCTCCACACTCAGGCCAAGGGACTGCTCAGTTGACTTACATCTCTAAAAGCCGTGTGTGTGTGTGTGTGTGTGTGTGTGTGTGTGTGTGTGTGTGTATGTGTGTGTGTGTGTGTGTAGGGTAGGGTAGTAGGTACCAAAGGGCTCATAGCGGGGTCTGGCCTAGTAACACTGTCCTTTTAAACACTGCAGGGCCTAACTGACCAGCCAGCCACACACACACACACACACACACACACACACACACACTTGATGGCTGTGTATCTCAGGCTCCAAGCTAGAATTGCAGGGCTTGAGAAAGAGGATCTGGGCCAAGATAAGACTGACCCAGGGAGGCAAGGAGTGTTTAGGCTTTATCTTTTTCTCAGAGATAAAACCTACATATTTCAATATATGCTCATATATTGAAACATGGTAGAAAATATTGACAGTGATTATCCTGGGTTATGAATCTGGGTGGCTTTTATTTTCCTTAGACTTAAAAATATATATATTTACTACTATTTATGTTATTAGGAAAGGAGTCAGTAAAACTTATATCAAAATAAACATTTAAAATACTTTATACTGTCCATAGTCTGAGATGGGTCACTGGGCTCTGAAGCAAGGTATTGGCTGCAGAAATAGAAGAAGGGTTGGATTTGAAGGGGGAGTTAGCCTGGCTGAGGGGGGGTGGGCGTGGGGAAGAGTTGGCTAGGCGGGGGGCTCCTTCCTTCACAATAAAGCAGCCCCCCGAGAGCCCGGGTGCCCCTGGCCCCTCAGAGCTCCTGATCGCCCAGCAGTTTGATGAGTCGGGTGGCTCTTCGCTGACACAGAGAACTCCTTCCTCCCAAGGCCTCAAAAGCCCCCGTGGGACTTGGTTAGTGGGTCTCAGAGAAGGAGCCCAGGCAGTTATAAGATGATGTTTCAGCTAAATGAATAGACTGAAATGTTCCAGGGAACATGGTTTTGCATTTTGGCATTTGAGACTAAAAATTGAATACTAATATGCATTCTCATTTCCTGCTTATCTTCTCCCACTGTTTTTTTGCTGTCCCACTGTAGATAAACTGATAGATTTAAGTTGTTTTTCAAGTGGATGTCCCAAAGCCTCCATAAAAACAGCTGGAGTTTTGTTTTTGTTGTGGTTTTGTTAATCCTCACCTGAGGACATTTTTTTCATTGATTTTAGAGTGAGTGCAAGAGAGGGAAGGGGAGCCGAGACCGGTTTGGCTCAGTGGATAGCACGGCGGCTTGGGGACTGAAGGGACCCTGGTTCGATTCCGGTCGGGGGCATGTGCCTTGGTTGCGGGCACATCCCCAGAAGGGGGTGTGCAGGAGGCAGCTGGTCGATGACTCTCTCTCATCGATGTTTCTGGCTCTCTATATCTCTCCCTTCCTCTCTGTACAAAATCAATAAAATATATTTTTTAAAAAGAGAGAGAGAGAGAGAGAGAGGGAAGGGGAAAGAGAGAGAGAAACTTTGATGTGAGAGAGACACATTGATTGGTTGCCTCCCTCACATGCCCTGACTAGGACAGTGGGTCAAACCTCCAACTCGGATACGTGCCCTTGACCAGGATGCGAACCCACAACCCTTTGGTACGTGGGCCCATGCTCTACCGCTGAGAAACACTGGTCAGGGCAACAAGTGGGGTTTGAACTCTGGGGATTCGTGTGAATGAGAAAGCGGTGATAGGTGGCCATGGCCTTGGCCTTGGTTAGAGGCCTGGCTTCCACTGGCTGGGGGAGTCTTGAGAAAATCACCTCAGTACACTGAGCCCCAGTTGATGTATGTGTTAAATTGAATAATAATACCATCCCACTTTATATCACTTATGTCACAGGGTTGCTTTGAGCTTTATATCAGATGATGTGAAAATACTATATATGTGTATGAAGTTACTGTTATGAATATTATCATTTATTTTCCAATGAGATATGATTGATTTTTTTTTTTTTCAAAACATGCATGCCCTGAAGGATGTCTGGCCATAACCCAAAGTCTGATATTGGCTCCATCCCTGGGGGGGCTGGAACCCAGCAGGTTCATGTGGATATTATGAGACAAGGCTAGACACACTCGTTCAAAAGAGAGCCCTAAAGGTGATGGGCCAAAAGGGCTCAGGACCACACAAGTGTATTTTTATGTTACGGGTAAGGATCCCCAAGGAGACCATAAGTAGTAAGAGAATATAACATGTAAATTTATAGCCACGGTTCTATTCAGAAAGAGAATTATTTACTATTTCATTATGCCCTTTTGCAAGCACATTAAGGAGTTGCTGAGCTTGTCTCTCTAGAGCGCAATGGAAAATTTTGAATGTGAAACGTACTTATGAAAACACAGGCAATGTAATTTGCCAGTGACTATAATCAGTGAGCTTGAAGACGTGACCCATAAACAAAGCCAAATGCATGAGATGATGGCTGTTCTTCTGTGCTATGGCCATCAGTCCACACAGGGGCAGGGGTGGGGGGTCGTCCTGAGTCCACACCTCAGTGCTGCTTTGAGTGTGGTGCTGGGCCGGGAGCATGCGCATCACCTGGGAGCTTATTAGAAATGCCCACCCCAGACCCGCTGAGTCAGAAGCTCTGGGGCTGGGGCCGGCAATGCCTTGTTACCAGCACCATTCTGGTGCTCGCTAAACATTTCCCGATTCCTATTCCAGCACCTGGCCCAAAACAGTTTGCATTAACTTTCTTTGTGGTTTCTTGTGTTTGCTTAAAATGCCTTACTTTTCATGCCAAAGTAACTCAAGTTCTTAACACGGGTGAGCCACCTGACACTATCTACTTATATCAGCTAGACTGGAGCGATGTTCCAGATGTAAACCAAAGGACCAGGCCTGTGCTTCTCAGCATCTTGGTGATGTAGGGACAGAGGGAACCTGTCAATCACAATGTGTGGCAAGAACCGAGGAACATGCCGTTTCTAAGTTGCTTTTGAGATCTTGGGAGTGAAAGCATCCAGTGTGCTTCATGCAAAGGCCTCTTGGTACCCAGTTATGAAAGAATGGAGAGATGCAGAGAGGGGGAGCAGGTATGCAGGATGACCATTAAACCCTGTGGTTTATAGAGGCAGAAAGGAGATAGTGGTCTTCCAGGGCCCGAGGAAGAGGGGAGAATGAGGAGTGACTGCCTAATGGAAACAGGGTTTATTTTGGGGTGATGAAAATATTTTGGAAGAAGGTAGTGATGGTTGACAACGTTGTGAGTATACTAAAATACTACCAAATTGTACACGTTTAAATGGTTAAAATTTGAATTTTATCTCAGATAGTTTTGTAATGCTGTTTTAATGAGGAAGAGTGATCAAACTTTTGCGTGCCTCCTCATCCTCCTCCCCTTCTCCAGCCACCTATGGCTGGGGCACACAATAGATGCCCAGATTGCTCTCTGTTGGTCAGTTGACTGCTCTGAGTCCTGAGAAAGGAACTCGAATGTGCCTACCTGGGGATTAAGACACGGTTGGACTGTGGTCCCTCAGGACAGCTCCCGGAGGCAAGTGTACCCTTTGTTGGAATAAATCCTCCCCTCTAGCTCGAGATTCCACTGGCATTGTGGACACAGGTTAAAGGGAAAAAGACTTCCTGCTTTGAGAGCGAGTTGTTTCCAGTTCCCTGTGATGAGCACAAATTGGTTTATGCCGTCAGAGGCAAAGCCCAGGAGGCCAGCTGCTGCCCTTTGGTGTGGAGAAGGCGCCTCCCCGGGCTGACTCCCACCCACTCAGACAGCCCCAGGGGGACGGCATGACCTCACGGGCCTGGGTGGAGCGTGCAGCCTGGACAAGGACCAGGCCCCTCTGCTCGCAGATATAATCAGCTGTGATAGGCAGAGGTTGAGGCTGTTTTTCCAATTAGGGCTGTTAGAGGATTCTGGCAGGGCAGCAGTGGGCTTAATTTAACAGACCTGTGACTCATTGGATTAGCGAAGGCAGAGGGGGTGAGGAGGGCGCTAATGGGAGGGGTATGGGATAGAGATGGGCAGGGGCCAGGGGGGCCTGGTAGGCATCTGTCAGCAGGAACACCGTGAGGCCCATGGATGTGGTCAGGGGGCTGCCTTTGAATGGCCTTCATTTGTCTCGGGAGCTGTGCAGGGAGGGGCGGGGCAGAGCCTCCTCATGTTCTGACACGCGGATAGGGGCATTTGCTTTAAGGGCCATTGCCAGGGTTCTGGGCAGTTTCTTGTGTCCATCTGCCTTCCCACGGACTTTGCAGCTACTGCCGTCTCCTCCCCTTTCTAGAACTCACAGTTTTAGGCCCACTCCATCATCCTGGTTGAGAATGAAGAGCAGGAGGGCTAAATGATCCTCAAAGGTCCTGAGTCCACACCTTCCTTTTGCAAATAAGTTTAGAAGCTTCTCCGAGGCCACCCAGCTCATTCGCGACGGTGTCAGGGTTGCAATTCAGGCCTCCCTAGGTCTGTTTTCTACCCCTCAACATTTCACTGAAATAACAGAAGTAGGAGAAGATCATTCTATTTGATATATGAGGAAAGCAGGACGCAGAAAGGTTTGAAAAGTTGTCAAGGTCACTTTGATGCTGATCCTAAGTCTGTGTGAAACCTTAGTCATCATGTGGGACAGCCACTTCTCTACACTTCCCAAATTTTCTACAATTGAGCACATAAAAAAAACCAACTGTGCTTCCTGGCGGGCCAGGCTAAGGCTGTGCGGGACATTTCTCAGGTGTACCTCCCGGCTCCGGAGTTTGCTCAGCCCTGGCCGTCTTCACCCTTGGGGACACATTGGGAATGGAAGGCCCTAAGGAGAGATGTGTGCGTGAGCTTCCTGCCCCCTCGGGCCCACCGAGAGGCCTGCCAGCTGCACACGAGCTGGAGGCTGGCTCTGGTCTGCAGTGACCGGACTGGAGGATTTCTGGAATGCTGGGCTGTTCCGGGTTGGGCAGAGTTGCTTATATTTGAAGATAAGCTTGTCCTACACCCCCAGAACCTTTAGTCTCCTAGAACCTCCTGTCCTCTCCAAGAATGACCTGGCCACAGCTATACCTGTCTCCCCTCTCACTGTCACCTCCCCCATCCCAGGCCCAGGCCTCTCTTTGAGAGCAGGGGTGGGGAGGTAAGTGTGGGGGACTCAAAGCCATGCTGCTTAAGTCCACATCCCAGCTATGCTGCTTCCCAGGGACCTGGGCAGGTTCCTTTAATCCCCGAAACGCTTGCCTGGTCTGAAAAGAAAGACAAGTCTGCGTTATAGACTCTGCTGTGAGGATGAATAAATTTGCAGTATAACGCAGTGCCTGGCACAGTGAAGCTATTCCTCTGGTCTGACCTCCTGCACTTCCCTTCACTCTCTGTGTCCAGTTTTGTCCTAAATACAGTTGATGCTTGAAAACATGGAGGTTAGTTGTGCCTCCCTCATTCCCCACACAGTAAAAAATCCACGTGTAACTCTCAACTCCCCCAAAGCTTAACTCCTAATAACCTACTGTTGACCAGAAGCCCTATCAATAATGAAAACAGTGGATTAACACTTATTTTGTATATTATATGCATTACATACTGTATTCTTAGAATAAACTAAGGCATAGAAAAGAAAATTATATTAAGAAAATCATAAGGAAAAGAAAATGCGCGTACAGTACCGTATATATTTATTGAAAACAATGTGTGAATTAGTGGCCCTGCGAAGTTCAAACTGTGTTGTTCAGGGGACAACTGCACCTACATACCCAAGTCCAGAGAAAATATGACGTGGCATGGTCCCTAGAGGGGCTTATCTTGTGAAGGACAGAAACACCTGCACACATGAAACACAACATTGGAAAGAAAAATATACCTTTGCTGCATTCCTGCTAAATGCCAGAAAAAGAAAAAGGAACTGTGCCTCGTTTCTTTCATGTGGGAGATGGCCCAGAATGGAGACATAGTTCACAAAAGCCAGATGCTGGGGGTGCTGGGCGTTCCTTCCGATCCCCTTCCTGTGACTCTTCTCTCTCAACCACTTAACAAGTGACTTGAATCCTCCCCATCCCTGTCCCTTCAATGCTGCCCGGCCAGCTGGACTCTCCCATTGCCTGGCTACCAGGCAGGTGGTCCCAAATGCGGGGGGAAAGCTGCCCAACCTTAGAAGTTGGCCATGGACAGCACTGCAGGAGGACAAATAAATATAGCACATCAAGCATTATTCATCTGGAGCCCAGCCTCTCCAGCATCTCCTTGCTGTGATTCACCGGATCGATGAAAGGCACGGTAATTCTGTGTGTCAGGGAGCCTCCTCTCCTGCTACCTCCCTGTCCCCCCTTCCTGCCCCTACCCCTCCCGTCCACCCCCAGTCCTCACCCAGGCCTCCGGTGGGATTTGCTCCTCCCTTGCCTGGGACATAAGTCACCACTGCCTGTTTCAAGAAAACCAATTAAGAAACGATAAATTGCTGTGGACTAGAAAGGTCACTGCACAGGCTATAAATACAGGCGTTTCTAAAGCACGAGGGGGAGAAGTCTGGAGCACGTTCCCTCCTCCACACCCACATCTTCCCGCTGAGGTTTTCCTTTGGCAAATGGGAGAACAGCCCGCTGGGGGTCCAAAAGGCTCACTCCGCAGCGCCGCCGTCTGGGTGCACCTGGGAATGCCGAGCCTCTGGCGGACGGTGTGCCCCCGGCACCTCGCCAGGCTCCTGGTTTGGTTTTGGTTTTCTTCATAGCAGTTATTCACAATGTATAAAAGGTATATGAGTTAAAGGTAAAAACCTGGAAAACACTGAAAAGCAAAATGGACAAATAATGGCATATGGTCCCACCCCTTACAAAAAAGTCTGTTAGCATTTTAAAATATACTAGCCCAGAGGTCGGCAAACCTCGGCTTGCGAGCCACATGCGGCTCTATGGCACCCTTAAGTGTGGCTCGGCATTAGAACCACTTCTTCAAAATAGACTCACCCAGGCCGAAAACCGACTTCTGCGCATGGGCCACGGAGTTTCAGTCGCACTGTACGTGTGCGCCCACACGTGGTATTTTGTGGAAGAGCCACACTCAAGGGGCCAAAGAGCCACATATGGCTCGAGAGCCGCGGTTTGCCGACCACTGTACTAGCCTAATCTGCAAGAATTCCTACCAGAGGGTCATTGACTCCCATACCTGTTCAGAGCCAGATAAAGCTGGGTGTTGTGTGTGTGGAATTTCTCTCCGATGCTGTTATAAAACTGAACAATGAAGGTGAGAGACATGCCCAGTGGAAAGGCTGATAGGGTCCTTCCTTGGGCCATGTACAGCTTAGGTTGGCTGCTCATTCGCAGGTATGTCACTGGTGCTACCTGTGGGAGACAAAGCCCACTGGTACAGAGAAGGATGCATTGGAGAGGAGTCATGTCCCTATTCTGAGATTTATAATCACTAAGAGGCCCGATGCACAAAATTCATACAAGAGTAAGCCTTCCTTCCCTCCAGCCTCCAGCACCCAGGACCCAGGCTTCCCTCGCAGCCACAGCTTTGTCTGAAAGGTTGTCTGGTCTAATTAGCATATTCCGCTTTTATCTATATATATAAAAGCCAAGCATTCTGCCATTAGGGTCAATTCGCATATTACCCTTTTATTATATAGGATTATTTTCCCATAGTATTCTATAGGTACCATAATGTATTCAATTTTGCCCTTGCTGTTAAGCATGTGGATTGCTTCCAGGCTGTCACTCATACGTAATGCTGCAGTGAACATTATTGACTTACAGCTTGCAGATAGCCGTAACTACTTCTTTTTTAAAAATATATTTCCATTGATTTCAGAGATGAAGGGAGAGGAAGAGAGAGATAGAAATATCAGTGATGACAGAGAGTCATAAATCAGCTGCCGCCTGCACATTCCACACTGGGAATCAAGCCCGAAACCCAGGCATGTGCCCCAACTGGGAATTGAGCCGTGATCACCTGGTTCATAGGTCTATGTTCATCCATGCCAGCCGAGTGGTAACTACTTCTTTTGGATAAATATGTGATGTGGATGTGATGGATCCTTGATTTTTTAGACTGGTACATATTGACTTTCTACAAAAATGATTTTCAGCCTATTTCATTTCTTGGCACACAAAAACTAATTATTAAAATTCTGCAGCATGCCAAAAATATGTTGTACCTTATGCTGATCTGATTTTTTTTAAAAAGGTATAATTTTGATTCATTCACACTGGACAGCTATTGTGTTAGCTGGTATAATTTTTTTTATTAACAATCTACAGAAATAGAAGTCATTGCTCCTAATTAATAGACAGGTGTTCCATGTTTTAAAATTCTGGCAGCAGACACTGGCTTTGTCTATTTGGGACTAGATTAGGGTCTTAGAGGCTAGGCATGGCTCTTTGGAACTAGTGTCAGCCCTTTGGAACTAGATTGGCCTCTTAGGCTTTGGCTTTTCCAGGCAAGGTCCAGGCCTAGGCATGGGGCTTCCACTCTTCCTGTCTGGGTTCGGTGCTTTTGGTCTGAACTTGGTTCTTGGGGACTAGGCTCCGCCCTTCTGGGCTAGCTAAAGCTGTTTGGATTCTGGGCTCCATTACTCAGGTCTAGGCTTCACCTTTCAGGACTGGCATGGGCTCTCATGGTCTGGCTACAGCTGTTCCATTCTGGGCTCCCATCTCTGGGGCTAGGCTTTGCCCTTCGGGACTGGCATTGTTTATTTGAGACTAGATTGGGGTCTTAGGGGCGAGGACAGGCTTTTTGGAACTAGTGTCAGCCCTTTGGGACTAGATTGGGCTCTTGGGCCTTGGCTGGGCTATTCCAGGCCAAGTCCATTAAACAAAAAATTTTTGCAACACACTGGTTGAAAATAACTGTTCTAGAAGGTTTAATCTAGATAGTTACACTTCACTAGTGTATGCTTGTGGCCATTTCCTCACTTCCTGAGACAAACTGACTACCAATTTGGTGGATTCATAAAAGCTGTCATGTTTTTCTAAATCTAAACAACCACTTAGCACCTCCTCATACATCACAGAAGCTCCCAGAACCCCCAGGAGCTTAACCTGCAATGGATGCTCCTTCCCCCCACCGTCAGCTAGGCTCTTCTGCGATCCTCACCCTCCGGAGGGTGATAGAGACAGCACCAAGGTCCCAGGGCCCCCCGGGTGGGTCTAGTACCAGGCACAGGTGAGTGAAGGGTCCCTGTCCAGGGCCCTCTCCCCAGAGCCCTGCACAGAGATAGAAATATCAGTGGCACCCTGCCAGCAGCTCTGCCTGCACACTGGCCACATGAGGCCTGCTGCCAGGAAAAGGGAGGGGGACCTCCCTAACCATCAGGAATATGGGAGGGTGAATTAGATAATGTCCATTAGGCGAGCCTTGACATCCTTTGACTTAGAAACAGTATCTATATCATAAAAGGCCTGTGGCTGTAACGCCGTAATGACTGGTCACCAGGAGGTGCATTGACAGGTCCGGGGTCTCTCGTGATTTCGTGTGTTAGGCCTCTCATTATTAATAATGTCGGAAATGAGATTATTTCAGAAACATTTAATGGTCATGAAATAAGTGGTATTAAAACCAAAGCAGAGTCTTCCAACTCCTTGGCAACCTCTTTAGCCCAGGCTTCTCTTAATTTGTGGTAAATGCAGTAAGCTATGTAGGCCTTTGAGCAAGGAGTGTTCACCCTAGACACATCTATTCTTGAGACTTGCTTGTTCTAAAGTGAACATAAATGACAGCTCAAGGTAACTGCATGCATGCTTATATTCATTCATTCAGTCAGTCATTCAATTCAGTGTTTGTAGAGCTGCTAGCATGTGTTGGTCCTGACCTGATATGTATTGTATGATATAGAAATAAACAAGACCCAGCCCCTAATCTACATTCATTTGTGTCTATAATCAAATAATTGTGTACCTGAGAGCAATGGTAATAGAAAATACATAGCACCTATTACAAGGCCTGAGATGAAATCAGGAAACACTTCATAGAGGGGCTTTGCACAATAAGATGGGGGTGGTAAGGATGATGTCTAAATATTCACTCTACAGAGCCCCCGAAGTGCTAGCCTTTACCCTGAGGGAGTTAGGCAGGGCTGTTGGAGGTTTTTAATTACAGACTCAGTCTCCTTACTAGTAACTGATCTATTCAGATTTTGTATTTCATCATGATTCAGTCTTGGTAGGTTGTATGTTTCTATAGATTTCTCCATTTCTTCTAGATTGTCCAATTTGTTGGGATATAATTGTTTTTAGTAGTTTCTTATGGTCCTTTGTATTTCTGTGGTATCACTTGTAACATCTCCTCTTCCATTTTTATTTTAAGTCCCACTTATGAATGTGTTGAGAAATTTGGGAGACATAGATACAGGAGTAGAATTGCTGTTTTATGGGATATGTGTGAACTTAATATGACCAAGTAGTACCTGGTCTTTCCCTCAACAGCTGCCCTAGCTATACCTTACTGGCAGTGCCTCTAAATCCCACATCTGTGTCAACACTTGGCATTATCCAGCTCCTTCATTTCTGCCAGTCCTACCTATAGAGTGATAGCTCTTTCTGGTTTCAGTTTGTGTTTCTCAAATTACTATTGAGTTTGGGTATCATTTCTTGTTAGTCTTTGAGTTTCCTCTTTCATAACCCACCTGCCCATTGCCCGTTATTATACTGAGGCTCTTTTTTCCACCTTGATGATTTGCAAAAGTTCCTTGTATCTCTTAGGCCCCTTCCCAAACTGCACAGGGCTCTTCAATGCTGTAGTTGCTCATCTGGGGCAAAGGAACCGATCTGACCACTGACTCCTCCTACCTTCATCCTGGAGGTCGGGGCTTGGTAATGGCCATAGGTCCAGTCAAAGTAAAAGGAGCCCCTTCCTCCCACACCCTCTGCCAGGCTTGCCTGAGGCTTGCTGTCCAGGAAGAAGGAAAAAACTCTTTCTCTTTCCTGGTGCTGCTAACCTGCTGTGTCAATTTCATGAGCTAATAAATGATTGGAGAAGGCTTAATTGCATCAGAAGAAATTGAGATCAGCCAGAGCTTATGCCCCACTCAATTAACCTCTGCTCCTAAGGGGGCCGGGCAGGGAGCAGGGGACAGCCATCATTAATTACATGTGCTGGTGGCATTGCCTCCCCGTGTTCACCCAGGCAGTGAGGTGGGTGACCCTGCCTCAGCGCAAGGAAGTCACTGAGGGCAGGGACCCTTCAGAGAGAGCACAGACCCCGGCCTGCAGAGAGTGGGAAACCTACTCCCCAACACGTTCTTCAGGGCTTTTCATGTGCCCCAGCCTCCACTAGAAGAATGGCCTGTAAGGTCCCATCCTGACCTCTTTATTGTCTCCATCCCTCACACTCCCCTCCTCCTGCTACTGTCTGGCCCATTCACCCCAACCATGTAGACAGGTCAGCATCCTCCAGGGAAGCACGAGACAACTCTCTTCACCCGCTGAGCCTCACCTCCAAGAACAGGCAGAGACTCCTGCCTGCACCCTGCTGCTGCCCTGGGCAGAGGGTTCTGGACAGCGGCCCTGAGATAGGATGTGGCCTCGGGTTCTTAGGTCGGGGGTCTCAGAAACCACGGCAGCTGCAGAGGTCAAGAAGGAAGCCTTTTGGGGACATCCACTCCAGAGTCTTGGGGTCACAACCAGGTGCCAGAGTGAGCCTGTCTATCCTCTCGGCCTCCCCTCAGGCTCTCACTGACCTCCCTCCCTCCCTCTCCTCTGGCAGGGACTGATGCCCTTGGCCATGACGCAGCCCCAACCACTGTCTGCTCAGGCTCAGCCTGTTTGAGTCATCGCTGGCCCAGGTGTTTCAGGTAAGTGTGCGGCTCAAGCCAACCAACCCTCTCCCCAAAGAACAAGGTGAGGAGTGTTAGTGGGGAGGGAGCTCCAGTGAGTCCTGGTCACAGAGGGCAGACTCGGAGTGTTTGGTTGACAACAGATTTGTCCTTTTTGGCTGCCCTCAGCAGCTGAGTTGGCCCCCACTGAATCCATTCTGTCCAGACCTGTGAGGCCGTGGGAGGAAATATGGGGACCTCTTTCTCCTGTCCTCAGGAGGAGGCTGGAATGATGGAAACTCCACAGCAAGGATCCTGGGTCCTAACTGAGACTCTTGTGGTATGACCGGGAAAGTCATTTAATGGCCTGGGTTCCCCTCGTGTGTGGATTTTTTGTACAGTCCAAAAGAGGTGGTAGGTCTCTTTTGCTCCATAACAGACTGCCACAAACTGAGCCCCTTAAAACAGCACATTTTGATGAGCTCACAGTTCCTGTGGGTCAGGTCTCCAGGTGTGGCTCGCTGGTCCACTGCTTCAGGGTCTGACATGAGGCTGCATTCAAAGTGTCCACTGGGGTGACACTCATTTGAAAGCTCAACTGGGGAAGGATCCACTTCCACTCTCACTTAGGTGATTATTTAGTTCCTTTTGGGCCATTGGCTTGAGGGCATCCATTCCTTCTGTCCAGTGGGCTGAAGGACAGAAGAATCTTCAGTTCCTTGTCAGATGGGCCTCCTCAACATGGCAGTTTACTGTGTCAAAACCAGCAAGGGGAAAAGCTGGCCAGCAAGAAGGGGAAGTCAGAATCTTATATAATCTGCCAAAACCGGTTTGGCTCAGTGGATAGAGCATTGGCCTGCAGACTGAAAGTTCCCAGGTTCGATTCCGGTCAAGGGCATGTACCTTGGTTGCGGTCACATCCCAAGTAGGGGGTGTGCAAGAGGCAGCTGATCAATGATTCTCTCTCATTGATGTTTCTAACTCTCTATCCCTCTCTCTTCCTCTCTGTAAACAATCAATAAAATATATATTTTTTAAAAAAGAATCTTATATAATCTATCCACAGAAGTGACATTCCATCACCTTACTGTATTGTGTTGGGTGGAAGAGTCACAGGTCACACCTAGCCTGACGGGGAGGGGAATACACAGGACATGGGGATCATTTGGGGCCTTAGAGCCTGCCCGTCATAGGAGGGGATACAAATGAAAACATGTTGTAAACTGTAGGGTGCTATTTAGATGTACTGAGTTATTGTTATCATTTGCCTATAGTTACAAAGAGAAATTACCCCCATCTGAAGTAACAGAGAGCCACTGGATGTGGGAATTTAAGTGCTAAATTGTACCATTAGCTCTGGGGCCTCGCTAGTTCACTGCAGGCCTTCTTGGTTTATGATTGTAAGGCCAGACTTAAGCAGCCACAAAATGTCTAGGTCTTCCTTTCCCCGGCAACTAAGGATCTTTTAGTTTACAAGGGGCCCTCCCAGACATGGATCTTACCTTTTGGCTCAGGATCATACCTGTAAACTGAGTTTTTGGTTAGTTTCTCTTTTACAAGTGAGAAAGGTGATCAGTTTCCGAGCTGGGGTGGGCTGGTAAGTGGTAAAACTGGGTCTTGAATGGGCTTTCACCCCCATGACTGCTTTCATTGCCTTCTTCTCCCTTCCACCCCCGACCATGTTGGGGCCATTTCTGCTCTACAGCTTTCAAGGTACTGAAAGAAGGGAGGGAAGACATGGAGGGAAGGTGGGAGGGCACTGTTCTCATGAGGTATCACAATCCCCTGTCTCCTAACAGGCTGGGCACACCCCAGGGGACCCGGCCAGAACTTTCAGCAGCGTGGGTCACTGCTGCCTCCCCCAGCTTCAGTTCACTCCATGGGCCTGTGTCTCTTAAGCAGCCCTCAGTGGTACATAAATGTGAAGGTACATAAATCCTCCCTAGGCTGAGCTTCATCCCACATCAAATGCCCAGTGAACCCTTGAAGCATGGCCCACCATGTCACCTGGACAAAGTCATACTTGTCTTGAACCACATCTGCATATAGGATGTGAACTGAGACATGCAACTTGCTGCCCCCTGGTGGTGGATCAGAGTCATAACCGCCAGAAATACTATACCAGACGAGCTGCTGTGTATAATGCTACAGGGAGATACAAAGCAATATAAAGCACAACTCCTAATCCCAAAGGACTCATAATTTAGTAGAGGAGTCAAGACGTTCACACATGGATGTTGACGAGCGTCCTACCAAGTCAGGGTTTGAAAAGTGGCCCCCAGAAAGGCATTGTGAGGAGCACAGAAAGAGAGAGCATCGCAGAGGGGCAGTCAGGGAGGCTTCCTGGAGCCTCCAAATACGGGTAGGACTTAAATAGATGGAGAAAGTGAGGTCATGCACTCCCCTCCCGAAAGCCCTTTGGGAACCCGATCATCTCCGAGACTTAAATCCCTCCCCTGGCTTACAGCCTGTCCAGCTTCGTGCCTCTCCCTGCCCCCCACCTCATCCAGGCCTTTCCAGGTTCCTGCAGGTCCTGGAGCACCTCCTGCCCTCTCCACCATGTCTACTGGACAAGCTCCTACTCAGCTTTTCGGATTCTGCTCATGCTTACGCCTCCCTGCAACCTTTCCCCAAGGACTTCGTGGCGCCCCTCTGTACACCCCCAGCCCTTGGTCTGTGTGTCTCTTCTTGTGTGTCTTACACCAGATCATAAGGCACGTCCAGTGTCTTTTCATCACGAGGCTACAAACACCATATTGGGAGCTACACTAAGTGTCACTGCATCCCCAGGCTTTAAGCTTCTGAAGAATGAGGCCTGTCTGATGGGCAGAGGATTCGTGTAGGGAGTCCTTGCAGGGGGAGGGGAGGGGGGACATGAATTGGTGGTGAGCATGCAGGGATGAGGGGCAGGTCAAAGCTTTTGAAGTTTGGTCTAAAAGTTCCTGCCCAGGGAAACATCCCCCGCAGGCAAAGTGATGCTGGGAAGGATCTGGGGGAAGAGAAGGGCATTGGGCATGAGGAAAGGCTAAAGTGTGGGTGGCTGCTTAGGGACAAACTAGTGAAATCAGTCAGGAAGCCATTGCACCAGGGCAGACGTGACATGCATGCAAAGTGTCTTCACTGATGAACAACGGAGGACTAGCGGAGCCTTAGGAGAACTGGAGGATTTGAAAGTCTGGGCAACAAGGGGAACATGCTGAGGCCTTATCAAACTCTACTATGCAAATTAACCACCTGGGGCCTCATTACGATGCAGATTCTGCCTCCTGAGGCCTGGGGTGGGGCCTGAGATGCTGCGTTTCTAACGGGGGGCCCCCAGGTGCCACCCATGCCATGGTCCACAGCCCTCGCTGTGAGCAGGCGGAGTGGATTGGAAGTAGGGCTGGGGGATGCTGTGCTCCAGGAGCACGTGGTGAGGGGCAGGTGTTGTCTGTGGGTGAAGGAAAGGTGCTCCTTCCTCCACCTGAACACAGCGCGGTGGTGAGTGGCTTCTGGAGCGGAATGCAATGTGCGGCCCCGCCCCCACTTGCCCTTTGAGTAACAAACAACCTGCAAGGGCCTTCGTAGCAGCTCTGGGGAACCACTGGCAGACGGAGGTCGGAAGGGGGACCCATGCGGGTGGTGACTTAGCCTGAGTTCGAGCTGGTGGGACATCCAAGCGGGATGTCTGTCCACTAGCAGGAGGAGACAGAGCCGGAGACCCAGCCTTGGGACCTGTAGGCTTCTTGTCGGTGGAGCACACAGTGAGGGAAGCAGGAGGCGGTGAGGTGGAGCTCAGGGACCAATCTAACCTGGGGGCAACACTCTTCTTCCAACATCTCTGTCCCTTTTATTGTCTTGCAGGTCACCGTTCCCTCACTGAACGTGAGTGCTCACAGTCCTTCTTCCGTCCTCAAGGTGCCAAGGCTCCTCCCACTCTCCTGCTCTGTTGGCAAAACCAGTCTTGGTCCCCATGAGCCCGGGACTTGGAAATCCCGTTCAGTGTCCTGCAAGGGATGTTGTCCTGAGGCCAGACAGCTCTGCATCGGGCTGGCCTCCGTCCTGTGAACCCACGTTAGCCAGGACCGTCTCCCCAGCCTTGTCACAAGGAGCCAGGGGGCCGCCTCCCTGCTTCCTCCAGGCTCGCCTGGCCCTTGTTTTCCACAGAGTTGGAAAGAGAGGAGAGATTCCCCCCAAAAGGAGTGTGGGTTTGCGCCAGGACAGAATTGGGGAGCATTTTTGAGATTCAGACCCTGTCCTCTCCACCTGGATCAAGGGCTCAGAGACCACAGGTGCCTGGACTCCGGAGGGCAGTGATTGAGAGAATAGCCATTGGGTGGGATCTCCGCTAAATCAAAGCCTGGTTCATCAGCTGTGAAACAGAGATAATTGAGACCCAGCCCAGCCCTAGCAGTTTGGGCTCAGTGGATAGAGCGTCAGCCTCTGGACCAAAGGGTTCCATTCTGATCAGGGTTAGTTGCGGCTCCTCCCTGCGCTGGGCCCTGGTCAGGGCTTGCAGGAGGCAGCCAAATGACGTGGTTCTCTCACACTGAAGTTCCTCTCTGTCCTTCCCTATCTCTCCCACTCTCCCTAAAGGTCCATGGAAAAATACCCTCGGGTGAGGAGTAACAAAACAAAAAACAAAAAAGAGCTAGCCTAAAGATGACGTGGAAGATTAACTGAGATAACCAGGGGAGAGCTTAGGGCGCTGCCAACAGAAGCCGTTTCCTTTGTGTCTTGGACACAAGGTGGGGGAGGGATATAGTTTAAGTTTAAGAAGGTGTGAGGGCAGGAGACAGGAGAAGGAAAAGAGAATTAAAGGAGATTGAAACTGGGTAGAAACAGGAAGCAGAATTATGTTATGCCTCAGTTATGCCTCCTCTCCGTCCTCCCTCAGCTGGAAGCCCCTCTCTTCAGGAAGCCTCAGCTGTCCCGGGCACAGGGGGTGGCGGGGTGGGATCTGTGGAGGGGCCTCCCTGGCGCCAGCTGTGCAGGAAGTCCCAGGAGGCTCCCTGCTCCTGGCGGCTGCCCTCACCTGCCCGCGCATCTCTCCGCAGAGTTGGATGGGGCATCGGGCGGATGACAGCGGGAACAGTTGTGATCACTGGCGGAATCCTAGCTGCGGTCATCCTCCTCTCCATCATCGCCATCCTGTGCTACTGTAGGCTCCAGGTCAGTTCCGGGCCTCGGCCAGAAGCCGCCAGCAGACCACGTCCCCTTATGGGGGCCAACCCTGGAGCCCACTTCAGCGTGACAAGGCCCAGAGCCGTGGGCTGGGGGAAGTCCAAGTCAAGGGGGCTGGGAGTCGGAGGGCGGTCAGAGGGGTACCCAGAGAGCTCACTGTGCTATGTCTCCCCGAGGCTGAGTGGTAGGAAGGGCACCGTCTGGGGGGACTCTGACAGCTGCTGCCAGCCGCCCCAGCCCTGTCCTCAGTACGATTGTATGTCCCGCCCTCCAGCCCCCTGCCTCCCAGGCCAAGGCCTGGAGTTAATACACTAGGGCAGTGATCTGCAAACTGCGGCTCGAGAGACACATGCGGCTCTTTGGCCCCTTGAGTTTTCAGCAAAGGCCAGCTTAGGAGTACCCTAATTAAGTTAATAACAATGTACCTACCTGTCGATATGTAGTTGAAGTTTAAAAATTTTGGCTCTCAAAAGAAATTTCAGTCGTTGTACTGCTGATATTTGGCTCTGTTGACTAATGAGTTTGCCGACCACTGCTCGGGAGGGGGGGAAGGAAAGGGGGAATTTTGCCAGGCTGGGAGTCTGCACCTGTGGAAGGTGGTCTCAGGGTGAGTTGGCCAGCAGTGGAGCAGGGGCGGTTGCCTGTGCCACTCAGAGGGGCCCTGCTCTCCCCTCAGTATTACTGCTGCAAGAGGAGCGGAGAGGAGGATGCAGCGGAGGAGGAGGAGGAGCACGACCTGCCCACCCCCTCCAGAGGCCCCCCCTGCAATGCCTGCAGCGCCCGAGCCCTGGACGGCAGAGGCGGCCCGGCGCCCGTCACCAGCGAGCTCTGCGGCCCGCCGGGCGGGGTGGCAGCCGGCCACTGCGCCACCTGCTCCCCATACAGCTCCCCCTTTTACATACGGACAGCCGACATGGTGCCCAACGGGGGCGGGAGCGAGAGGTTCTCCTTCGCGCCCACATATTACAAGGAGGGGGGCCTCCCGGCCCTCCAGCTGGCAGCACCCCACAGTTACCCGGTGACGTGGCCGGGCCCTGGGCGTGAGGCTTTCACTAATCCAAGGGCTATTAGTACAGAAGTGTGACCCCTCTCACCCCGAACCCCCCCCCCCCCACACACACACACCCTCACGCTGCTCCGCCAGGGGCACTGGGCCCGCCCGCGGCTGCCTCTCGACACCCACAGGACTGTCTCGTTTCCTTGGCTCTCCTTGCCCCGCAGGGGGCGGCTCCCCAGGATTGAAGCCATCGGGTGCTCTGACGGCAGCTGTGCCCTGAGCCGGTTTCCCTGTTGGGACGTTCCTCGGGCCAACCCCAGCCCCCAGGCCCTCTCATTCCCACCCCCACCCCCGGCTTTGCCAGTCTTATGAGAGGAAGGCGCGCTGAGCAAAGGTCCGGAGGCCTCCAGCACCCTCGGGGCGGGGGGTGGGGGTGAAAGAGGAAGGGGACCCAGGGCAGGGGGCCTGGGCACAGTAAAACCGCACCGTTTGAGAAGGAAGAGGATGGTGGTAAAAGGCCTGCTTCAGGACTTGCTAAAACACAGCCAAAAGCCAGCTCGCGATTTAGTTCTGTCCTCTTGGTGGTCATAGAGACCGCACAGCCTGTAGCTGCTTGAATGTAGACGTGGGTTCCTGACCACAGCACAGCTGTGGCTGCACCTTGCTTGTGGGGCATGTTGCGTTGACTTTAAGGCGTCCAGTTGTTGAGAGGAATGCACCAAAGAGCGACCGTCCAACCTTGCCTCCCCCCACATCCTTCCTTTGCTTCGGGAACTAGCTGCCCCGCTGAGAACCTTACTAGAGTTCCAGTAGCTCAGCCAGTGAGGTCCTGCTGACGGCCTCTGGGGCCGTGGTCCCCCACACCCAGAGGTGTGTGTGGGTACAGTCCCGCGGGGGCGTGTGCGTTTCCGGTGTGTGCACACACTCCTGCCACCGCCAGCACCGGGCTCTGCTGCCTCCAGGAGCCGCAGAGTGGGAGGGTCTCGGATGTAGCAACTGGAAGGGAGAGTCTGGCCCGCAGGCAGCATGCGCAGAGGGGGCTGGAGGTGGCCAGTCCCCACAGCAGTGAGGTGGCTGCTCCAGGAAGAGGCCGAGTCGCCCCCATGGGATGCTGCCGCCCTGTCAGCCCCTCTCCTCTGTCATTCGGCCAGACCGCTGGTTCCACCAGGGCAGCGCCTGAGGACCGAGGCGGCTGACTTAGCCGCTGGATTCTGTTTGCTGACCCCCAGTCTCCGGGCGAGGGCCCCCCCAGTCTCCAGGCGAGGGCCTTCTCGAGGCTGTCTCACTCTCGCCCAAGACCAACCCCCACTTCCCACTTCTAGCTCAGCCTTGGCCTTACCCCGTCTGAGTGAGTGCATCCGATGAGTTTTTCAGCTGCCTCTGCAGTAAGGAGGGCCTGCACCCCTCTGAAGGGCATAACTAACCCCACCCACTCCACAAACCCTGAATGCTGCAGCGGGTGGGGCAGGAAAGGAGCTGGCCCCTCTGCTGAAATACTGATTTTGTATTTGCAAAAGGGCTGGGTGCAGCCAGGAAGGGGATTTGGGGGGGGGGGGGGGGGGATTCACCACCCCTTTGCATCACCGTTCAGGCTCGGGCATCCTGCATCTCAGTCTGGAAGGCTCACTGGGTTGAGAACCAGTGGACCTCCGTTGAGCCACACGTTGGTTACTCGTTCGCTCCAGTACCAGTCATTCATCTTCTCTGAGACCCCATTTCCTCCAGGGGACTGAGACTCGCCCAGATGACTCCAAGGGCCCTCTGAGGACTGCCTGCAATGGTTTGCCAGCCAATCACGCCCTCTCGCCCTGGTCCTGGCAGGAGCTGGACACACCCGCCAGCTGCCTGATCCTGTGTGCAGGGACGCGTGCTAAGGGGTGAAAGACCACAGTCAGACATGGGGTTAGCAGGCAAAGCAATTCCAATTATATGTAAAAAAAAAAAGCACACATTTGACTCTCCCATGAGTGACCTCACATGGCACCATTTCTCTTAGACCAGGATACATCCCCAGGTGGGTGTAATGAGACATGACTCTGAGTCCAGAGGGACCAGCTTAGGACAGCAGCTTTAACATGCCCCATGCCACCGCTAGCCCGGACCAGGTCAAGTGCACCCCTTTGACCTGAATAGCTGGGCCTGGCAGCCCTGGCCACATCCTGACCACCAGCCCAGTGCCTAGCTGCCCTGGAGTTCCACAGCCAATCACCCTGAGCAAGGGCTGTCCCTCCCCCCACCCAAAAAACAACAACAAAAAACAGTGTCATCTTCCTTCTTTGCCTTCGCAGAAATCAAGGCAACCTGGCCAATGGTCCCCCGCTCCTTACCCCTGATCTGTTAGGGTCCCCAGGTGAGAACCATCCTGTGCAGTCCTGTCCCCTTAGCTTCCCCAGCCTAAGTCCTGCCATCCCACAAACGGAAACGTGTTTGGAGGCATTGGAGAGATGGTGGGCACCGGCTCTCCCACCCGCAGCCCCACGCTGCTCCGGCTCAGGCTCAGGATTGCCGCCGGGGCCTCACCTGTGCAAGAGGAAGCTCGCCCCACTCCACTGCACGGCACCTTTTAGTGATGGGACACCATCCGGACACTTTCCGAACTGCACCCCAAACGGGAGGAGGAGAAGCTGGGAGCACCCTGTCCTGCCACCCTCTCCCCACCGCCGCTCCTGCTGCCGACCTCTTCTCCTGCGCCTCTGGTCACTCAGAGTCACAGCCGAGTGAATGTCAATAAATGAGGAGTTTGAAACAAACCCCACAGGGTCCTCCGTTCTTCACCGGGGAGCTGGGCACGGACATAAAGTCGACCACCAGCTTCCTTTCCCCTCCTGCTTTCACGCTAACGGGTTTGGCTCCCTCCTTCTCCCCCTCATCCCCCTCCGTGTGTCCTGCCATCCCCACCCCATTGCCTCATTCCCAGCTCATGGCCAGGGAGCTGTGCGGCTGTGGGAAAGGGGATTTGCAGGGCAGCTAGCTGCTGCTCCCTGAGATGGATGCAGCCCTGCCTGCCGAGGATGGGGCTCCTCGGGGTGAGGAGAGACTATGAGGACCGACCCCCAGCTCTGACCCCCGGCAGAAGGGTGAGAACCAGAGAACCAGGAAACAGCTGTGTGTGGGGGGGGGGGTAGATTCAGGGAGAGGGCGGGAGTGGGGGGAGATGTGGGTCTGCATGTGTGCCTGGGACTGTGTGTGTGAGAGAGAGCGAGATGCTCTCCCCACCTCGGGCCACCCAGAGCCCTGACTGCAGTCCAGCGCCCTCTTTCCCGAAGACCCGGCATCACAGGTGAGCTACCTCCCAGGGGTCCTCTCCCTGGGAAGGGCGGCTGGTCCCTGGGGGAGGATCTGCCCAGGCCCCGAGGGCAGCATTTGGCTCCCACCCTTCTTGTGTTTTCTGTCATCAGCCACCCCACCCCCACCCCTGTTCTACACACACACACACACACACACACCACCACCACCACCACCACCACCACCACCAGCAAGGAGCCCCGAAACACAGCCAAGAGTTGGGGGGAAGGGGGCGACGCAGCCCACTCCCCAGTGGGCAGGACACTTTGGGTCTTCACAGGAGCTGGTGCCCAGAGGCTTGGTGGCTGGCTCACACTGGGCACCCGAGTTCGCCTTCCCTCCAGGTCTCCCCAGAAGAGGACGAGGCCCACCGGCGCTGCCCACAGACCCCCGACCACCGGGAGGAACGCGGAGCTCTCGCGCTGGCCCGCAGGTACACGCCGTCCGCTGCCCTCCACCCCGACCTGATCCCCGGCCATCCTCCCGGGCTGGGATTTCCCTTGGGCCAGAGGTTTCCCGCCCAGTGGGAATTGCATCCTTATTCCCAACGAAGGACTACTCTCCTGAGAGGATGATGTGTGTTCTGGGTCTAACTAAACATCCTAAAACCAAAGCAGAGGCCTGACCCTCCTGACAGCATCCCCTGAATTCTTCCTCCCACCATAAAGGCTTCTATTGTCCTAAACTGCAAACAGTAAAGCAGGTTTCCAAAGTCAAATTCAGACTTGGCAGAAAGCTATGCTGTGATAGGTCCGTAGGTGGTTGTTTTGGGCTGAGGGAAGAATAGTGGGGGTAGAGGAGCCAGGAGAAGGGGGTAAGGGGCGGAGATGGGTATAGCAGTGCTTCTGCTCCAGTTCTCCTTCGGCAGCCGTCCCAGGCAGAAACCGTGAGCTCTGTATGGATTCTCCCACTCCCCCCACAACTGAACGCATTTCCTGTCCGCACAGCCCGGGTCAGGAGCCAGTCCCAAGCCCCAGCTAACAACCCCAAAGCCAAGCAGCCTCCTTAAGGAGGCCGAGCCCCGGAGAAGCCCGACGGGAGCACAGGTTCCAGGCGCAGGTGCCCCGCATCCTGCCCTCGGCCACGGGGTCACCACTCCACACAGGGCTCCTCGAGTTTTGAATTTGCCAAATGAGGGCCATCTTCTCTCCTCCCATCTCTATAAACTTGCTATTTTGGGAGATATAATCAAGAACCAGTCAACTGAGAAAAAGGAAGGAACTTCATTATTGGTAAATTCAAAAACTAAAACTGATTTAAATAAGGCACATTCTTCAACATCCGTTAAGAAACAAACGCAAAAGCAGTCACAGCGAGGAATGAAGGGGAACACCAAGACCCGTGGCACAAGCACTGGCAAAGCCCATTCTTTTTCGTTAAATAGAAAAAAAGCAAAATGCAGTTGTGTTTGAAAGCCAACGTGCTCTTCTTGACTTGATGACAGGGACGGCGAATAGATCAACGAGGAGCAGCTGCCTAAGCTTCGGGCTGATGAGGCTGCGGCCCGGCGCGGCCTCGGGGAAAGGAAGATGGCGATCGCTGAGCCTAAGGCCTTGCCAGCTCTACCCTGCCCTGCCCTGCCCTCACTCCGCCTGCTGCTTCCCACGTCCAAAGCCTTCTTTTCCATTCAGGTAAGTGCACTTAGCCAACGGCAAATTCCGTTTATGAGCCCCAGTGAGGAAAGTGGGCGCTCGTTTCCCAGGACAGGAACTGATCTCTGAATTTCTTAAAGACAGAACAAGCTGAAATGGATACTGCAGGTAATGCTGGGAGGGAAGTCACTGAAGACCAAATCATGTGCCTTTACAGGTCGTTTGCAGATTAGGGGATGCTGGTTAGGTGCTGGGGCTCTTGCTTAGTTTACTCCTGTATTTTTTAAAACAGGCAGAGAAGCCATGCCCTCGTTGTGACAGGGCAGTTTATTAGAAACCAGTTTCAAGAGCCCAGTCTCAGTGTCATTGAGGCAAATTTAGACCACAACCCGACACCTACACTGTTAACAAACGGGAAGAACGTCATCTGGAGACACCGTTTTGCATGGATATCTTAATTTAGCTCTGTCTAGAATTGATAACACCTCTTTTGCAAATGTATTATCCACAAGTATCTTAAGCTCAGTTTTTGATAATTTAACGGACACCTTTAGAAAAATTTTAAAATAATCTTTTTGTATTTCCATGGATTATGATTAAGATATTTATATATAATCAATAATATTCAAAATACATATATAAAGACACATATCAACAGTGATGCACAGTGTTCAAGATACTTTAATTTTGAGGGGGGGGAAATTATGACTTTTCAACCAATTTCTAAATGAATACTCAGATTGGTAAACCAAATATGAAAATGAATACCAATGTTTAACTACATATTCAACTTGAAAAAAAGAGTAAAAACCGCTTTTATAAAATGATATTTTGAGCACTTTACAAAGATGTACTGGTTTATTTTTATAATTGTTTTATTTTCAAGTGATAGTTTCCATATTGCTATTTGAAATGAGCTGCATGGATATAAGCTTTATTCCCATCAAATGATAACCCTAATCAGGAATATAACATTCCCATGTTAACATTAGTTCTTGAAGTGTTCAACACCTGTATATACTGCATAAAAATTTTGGTCAGAGATATGCCAATTCGGTGCTGGTGAAATTCATGTTGCTGGATTGTCACTTTCACATGCTGAATCTGTTGGCTATTTCTTAATGTCCGTGCTCATTATTCTGCCTGTCTTTAACGGATAAAAATATAAATCAAACAGTTAAAAATGGAAAGGGTCAAAGACACCTCAGCAGCTAGCCCTGTGCAGGGGGGCCCTTAGCTGGGGGATGGTGGGCCTCTGGCATCTGAGCCTGAACACCATAAGCTTAGAGGCTTTCAAATGAAACACAGTTAAATTATTTTATTGATTTACAAAACAGAAACAATGTCATTACTACCTTTAGTGATCTCCCCACTCCCCCTGCCCTCACAAACTATCCCACAGAGGGGAAAACTCAAGTCCTCCAGTAGCTTCTAGAATTCTGGTGTCAATCAAAAAGTGATTTCTTTTCAAATATAACGTAACGAGATTTGTTCTGTGATGATAATTAAATGGTGACGTTTGGGTATTATGTATGGTGTCATGTGCCCACAAGTCACTGTTCTAAGTCAAATAAGCAAAATATTGATTATAGTAAGGAAAGATGAACTACTAGACACACAAAAGGAAATTTGGAAACTTGAAAAATGTAAAAAAATAGAAAGAATTCAGTAGAAATTAACCTAAGTGTCTATTAGGTAATAAATTTTATTTGGTCATTTAAAAATATAGTTTTATGCTTTAAAAATAATCTTTTTTTCCCAAAGACCCAGAGTTAATATACTGCTTCTTTTTAACATGATTTCTGAAGTAATAGACAGAAAATTGACAACAGTTTCAGTTGACTGCACTTATATATGGAAGGAAGAGTGTTTTTGTGTGTGTTTTTTTTAACAAAGGCTAAACAGCAAAAAGAAGTTGTGACTTTGAAATTTTCTTTTCTAAATTATATCCAAAGGAAGTGATGAAAAGCTATATTCAGCTGAGTGCATTAAAAAAGAATCTTGTTGCAACTGTGGTGTGAGTCGCTGATGGATTAGACATGCACTCTTCACACTGATAGACCCGAGGGAGCCCAGGTCAGCTGGCCAGCGTCACAGTTCTACAAGGCACCATTGGTTTGTGGGTTGGAATGCTAGCATCTGAGCTCCAGAAACACAGAAAAAAATGTAAATATGGCATACAGACCTCTCTTCACTTTCCTCTGAGTGTATATTGGGTTGACTCTATATTCACTTTGCTTTAACATCTTATTCAGGCAGGGCTTGCCTCAACTCTGTTGGGAGATTCCCTCATAAAGTCCCAAATGAAAATAGTTCCTTTAGGTATGCACAGGCCTTGGTTAGAATAGATTTATCCATGTTTCCCGAGACAGATATTTTCAAATAGACTCTCCTCCATGTCTTTATGGTTGACTGTTAGGTATTAAGAAACATACCTATATCTTCCTACTGTTTCCAAATTCCTTCCATGCTTTAATCCCATGACTTCTCTGCTCTCATAGCAGCCGAGAGGCCAAAACCTGGCTGACACATTCCAGTAGCTGAAATGCCCCAGGAAGCTGGGATAGGACTGCTGTGTCACAGGACACCATCCCTTAGGTCAAAGTCATTTACGAGAGTTCTGCTTTCAGGGCTGAAATGCAAAACAGAAAACTCCCGTCTCTGTCAATACTGTCTCAATCTTTCTACAACCACAGAACATGGTCTGAGAATTAATATTGACCATGAGAACCTCTTAGGAACTATCTATCCATCATGTTTTCTTCCTCTCACTACATACATACCTCTTGCACTTCTCTGTGAACTTAATGGCACTTCTAACTAGCAGATAAAGAAATAAGGTGCATTATAGAACGTTCTATCACTGCTTAACAAGTAAGCAGTATGGTCAAGTTATGCTAATGTACCTATATAAAATCTATTCATTTAAAATCTTTTCTTAAAAGACACACATACTGTAGACAATTGTAAAATTCCATTCAAGGGAGACAGAAATGATGATTAACAGAAATTAACAGAAGCTTCAGAAATATGCTAGTAAATGTTACTTTAAACCACATGTGTCAAACACAAGGCCCGCGGGCCAAATCCGTCCCGCCAGGCCTTGCAATGTGGCCCGCACCGCGCTGTCATCACTGCACTCCGCTGCGTTTCCATCACAATGACAGTTTATGACTGTTCAGTAAACCATTCGGCCCGCGATTTAGGCTGGATTTTAGATTTTGGCCCCTTCTCTGATTGAGTTCGACACCCCTACGTTTAAACAGTTCATTGATGTCTTTAACTTTCATAAAAAGCATGTCTATACAAGAAACCTATATTTTGTCCTCTCCCTACTCAGGAATTTTAATACATTCATTTTTTTTCTATGCATTTACTATCTTCTAAGATGTTTCTTTACTTAATTGTGGTTTTCAAACTCCATTACATTATCTTTGTTCCAATTAAATCTTATGAAGAATCCCAATGAAAAAATCAAAACAGAACTGCTGTAATACTGGGCAGGGGGAGGGGAGGTGCAGTAGACACAGCATGAAATCATTGCTTTAATTTTTAAAAGCTGAAGTAAAGATACAGCCAATTAGAATTCCTTCATCCCCAATGATTATAAACAACTCCCCATTGTTTTCAATTTTTAAGAACATTTCTTGAGTATAACTGGTTTTACTCCCGCTCACAAAAAGAAAACAAAAACCACAGTGCCTTACATATATAGTAGTTAGATATTTGAATACAAATTTCCCTTTTTCATACTATTCAGCAGTGCAAATTACTATAAAATGTAATTCCACAATAAAGCTATTAAAGTAGGTTTTTAAAAATCTATAACATGATATAAATGTGTTTAAATTATCCTTGCTTCATAACTCTAATTGCTTTAGACCAAACACTATCTATCCTAAAGGGTTTTTAGAATCTCAAAAAAAACAAAAATCACTCTCTAGTTACTCTGAGAAAAGTATTTTCCTGTGCTACAATTCTTCTGCTATATTTTTAGATTAAAAAAAAAATCCCATTATATTATACCATACCTGGTATCTATTTCAAACCTGATTTGCTTGAAAAAGCAAAGGGGAAAAAAGTCAGGTCAGCTTTTAGCTTTGTCAAGCTTCGATTAGAAAATTCTTTACCAAAAGTAAAATAGAAAAGATTTTTTTTTTTTTTCCCTAAAATAAGCTCACTTGTACTTTTCAGGCCATCTCCTTACATTCCTTCCACAGACAGGGAAGGCCTTTAATGGAGCCCCGAACTCCCCGCCCGCTGCCCGGTGGGCGGCTCAGAGCCGGCAGCCCTGCTCCTCGATGGCGCGCACGGGCTGCACGGGCAGCACCAGGTGGGAGATGCGGCTCCAGAGCCCGCTCAGCTTGTCCGAGTCCATGCGGTTGAAGGAGGCGGGCGTGTCGGCGTCGGTGAAGCGGGCCCAGAGCAGGTCGCGCACCTTCTCCTCCGTCTCCCGGGGGCCCACGCCGGCGGCCAGGCGGTCCTCCTCCAGCAGCACGGTCAGCACCAGCGCCACGTCCTTGAAGGCGGCGTTCTCGTGGTCGCAGTACTTGTAGAAGATGAGCGTGGAGCCCGCGGGCAGGGACTCGAAGCGGTGCACCACGGCCGCCTTCCGGCCGTCCTCGAACCCGGAGCTCAGCTGCATGTCCACCAGCAGCTTGACCGTGTCGCTGTCCTCGCGGGCCCTGCCGGCGCCGTCGATCTGGATGGCGGGGACCTTCTGGGCGGAGGTGTAGGCGTCCGCCACGCGGTGGCTCAGGCAGCGCAGCGTCTCCCTCGCCTCCTGCGCGGCAGTGAAGATGATGGTGGCGGGCTCGGTGGGGCGGGAGGCGTTGAGGTGCTTCTGCAGGAACTTGCGGCCCCGCTGCCACAGGAAGGCGCTCTGGCCCGGGAAGGCGTCCTGCAGCTGGCTGAACTGCGCCAGGAAGGCCTCCAGCGCCGGGTTCCGGGGCACCTGCTGGGCCGGGGAGGAGGAGTAGCTCGGAGCGGAGATCAGCAGAACCAGAATCACCAGGGAGACAAACACAACGATGGGAACTGTCAGAGAAGGAGCAAGACAAACAAGGTGAGAGAACGTGTCAGGAGCAAAACCCCTGGAGAACGGAAAGGAGGTAGAGATACTGTTCGATTTTTTACGAATCGTGGTGAGTTTCTTTTGCCAAAATCCTTTAAACTTTCTACTCTTAAGATCTCCCAGATACACTTTTTTTTTTCTGATTTCTTAAGACTTAATTATTTGAAGATGCAATATCTCTGTTAGAAGGTTAAAAAGCTAAGTTTCTGTATTTGTTGCTATAATATGTTGCTACAATATAATATAAAGATGTGATGTAGTATTCTACCTTCTCAAAATACCTATCACCTGTAACATGCCTTTTATTTTTAAGGGTCAAAATGTGAACATGCCATTTGTGAGGTTAGTATTCTCTAACTGAAAAGGCAGTTGAAGTGTCTTGTTTATGAAATGTCTTTGCTCCCATGGGAATTCCCATTTTGGTAAGGGTGGCAAACTAGCAGCCAGCAAGCACCCCTAAAGGAGAAACCCTAAAACTTTCCTGCTCTATTTTCCTGTTACCTACTGTCAAACATTTTTAAACACATGATCAAACTGGTTAAATAGGCACATTTTCTAGGCATTCTCTTGAGGATTTCTGAATGTGAATCGACACTGTACCAGCTTTGTTCTCACCATAGCTCCAAAAATTCTTTTTATTGCTCTTTCTCACGGCGTCCTGTGCATCCTCTTTATTTTCTTCTGTTTGTATTTCCTGTTGATGACTTTCAGCTTCTGGGGGGAAAAGAACATTATTTCTAGGCAGTACAGCAATGAGAGTGTGTAACCTTTACACCTCTAACCAAACCAAAGAATTATTTGACTGAGGGGATTTCTATTCTTTGTAAAATTTTCCATTATATAAGGCTTCCCTTCTCCCCCCTTCCCCCCGGCTTTTCCTTAAGGTTCACTATTATTTTTATTCAACTTAGCAGAATAAAATGTAGTGTCATGGAATTTGTTGAAGGACACTGTTGCTACATTCACAATTCCTCACTGGTCCTTACATCAATGACAAAGCAAGTATCCTAATATTGCAGCCAAACCTATCTTTGTGATTCAACCAAAAACATACAAAATTAAGAAGTGATTTAAGTCATGTCAGCTGTACACAAGGCTCAGCATCTCAGGGCAGTGATATTGGAAGTCCAGCGTTCGAGTCTCGCATGGCTCCTCAGGGCCCCAAGTATACAAATCACAGAGGCACTAAGAGTCGGGAGAGGTTGCTGTAGTTGCAAAACAGCTTACAAAATCAAGCCCGAAACTCTTAGTGAAGGAGGTATGTTTAAATAGCAGGGAATACAAGGTTAAGAATACTTATCGACTATATAAAAACGTAGTTGTGGGGTGAAATGCCAATATTAAAATGTGCGGGTAAACAGCGGGCAGTGTTCTGCAGCTCTCTAAGCTAAGTCATGCTAGGGTCTGGAGGTGTGCTGGGCTCCAGCCAGGTACTTCATCCCACAGTGAAAGTTGAGAATTGCCCACAACCCTACTGGAAAAACAACTCAACTGTCATACTGTATTAACATAAAATAACCTTAAAAAAAATAGGATTACCTTCACCTGCAAAAGACAGTTCATGTAGTCATATCACATACACACACACACACACACAAAACAGATGTTTAAAATCTCATATCTCATATCACAGAATTTAAGGACCAAAGGATCTTTAACGATCACTACTCCAGCCCCGACCCTTACCTCTTATGGCAAAAGATCCAAGGATGTTAAGGGCTTTGCCCAAAGTCACATAATGAGACGTGACTGAGCTTAGAACATGGTTTCTCATCTTCTAGATTATTAGCTCATTCCATTATATCAAGTTGCTTCTCACAATAAACTACTACATTTTAAAAGAATATCTCTGCATACTGGTGAAATCCTGATGGCAGATAATGGTCCATACAACTCTCATTCATTTCTTCAGTTAATAAATGTTCCTAAGTTGCTTCTCTGTGCCAGGTGCCACAGAAACACAATTAATGAGAGAGACGCAATCCTTGCCTTCACTGAAGTTACAGACTCTTCTAATGATCAACGAATGAATGAAACATCTAGTGTTTGAGATCAGGAATTGGTTGCGAGGGAAACATGAATTTCTAGCCTTTAGTCAAGTCTCTAACGAACAGAATGTCTTGTATTTTATATTCCTTCCCACTGACAAACAGCCATTCAGACTGAGCTCTTCAGAGTGCTTATAAGATACAAATCCACACGTACAATCACAGGAGGTGAGAGCTGGAAGAGGCCAGCTGGAGATCTTATCCAACTTCCTCATCCTACAAACAGGAAACTGAAGTACCAGGAAGCTAAGAGACTTGCCCAAGGTCACCCAGTGAGAGGGCCAAAACCAGAATCCACTTAGCAAGTTGTGTGCACATCTTCTTAAGAGAAGATAGGATACTTGTTTTTTATATACAAATGGAGGGGGGGGGGGGGTCAGATAAAGAGAAATTAACTGATTTGCTCAAAGTCCTATAAAACTGAGATGGTACTTGTATCACTGACATTGGCTTTTTAATTTCCCATCTCTTGATTTTTGTAGCATTTAGTTTTCCCCAAAATAAAAGATTTTAAAAACTGTAAGTGAAAGCTTGCTCTTGAGAAATAAAGAAAAACCAGAGGTAAATTCTTAAAAGGTCATGCCCCCATTGTTTTCCATCAGACTGTATTAATACAAACAGTAAATAAGTGAAGACATTGTTTAAAAATGCAGTTTACTTAATGTACCAGTAATGGAATGAGCTGATCTAGGAGATAAGAAACCTCATTCTAATCTCAACTCGGTATGTGACCTTGGACAAGGTTCAAGGAAAGAGATGTTCTCTGGAAAGGACCCTGAGCTGCTGTGTTCTCAGTGACAAGCAATACAGAACAGGACAGAACCAGTGGGCTCTCTCACCTGGCTCCACCAGTCGCCTCCTCAGTGTCCCCTGGCTCTCGGGCCCGGCACCGGAATGACCAGGACCCCGGACCCCCTGGGGGTCTACGGCCAGTGGCTCCTGTGAAGCGTTAGGTCTGTGGCTCGCTTCCTCAGGGAGGTCTACGGAGCTGCTCCCTGACTGTGCATCTGCTCTTCCTCCCTCTTCGCTTGGACAACAGCTGGGTTCCAGATGCAAGGATTCCTCACCCACACCTTCAGGCTGCAAGGATTCTTTACTCAGACTTTCTGAGGAGGGCTGACGCCCTGGGTTGCCACCCTGAAAACTTTGGTTGGTCTCAAGTTCTGTTTTATCCTTTGGATGGTTCCCACAACTTGCTTCATCTGAACTTTCTGATTGGTCACTTGTTTCTGCACTTCCTGAACCTATTGTTTCTACTTCTTGGTGGTCCTTGCTGAGACCAGAGGTGGGGATCAGGACCTGAGCTTCTTTGGTGGTACTTGCAGTGACTGTGGTCTCCTGTGCCTGCGAGTTTATTGATGGGTCATTTTCCAAATCCTTTTGAGAGTCTGTGGAGATAAAGATTTATCATTTTTATTGGAAAAAAAAAATTCCTTTTTTGTATTCTAACAAGGTCCCTGATTAATATGAAGTAATATTTATATATATTTTATTATTTACAAGGCATAAACATTATTTCTCTTGACATACACTAATGGAGAGTAAGACAAAACAAACGAACTATTGTCTTAATAAGTTTAACAAATACTAATGTAAAACTATTCTGAAGGACAGAACCAACTTTTGGTTGTATTAAATTCATCCTCTTCCCTAATAAAATAATTGATCTAGGCAATCATAAACTGCAGTAACTGAAACCATTATGCAAAAAGCTGATGAGGAACTTGATAACGGATGACTAGGCTGAGAACTGCTGGACCAGCTGATCAATCTTAACATGGCACACAGAGGGAAACCAGACAGCACTGACCTCCGAGTCAATGCAATAAGAAGTACACCGTACCACCTAGGAAGTCTTCCTGCAAAACAACTGACTCTGATTCCGATCATGTTTCTAAAGCTAACTACCAGTTTCCAAGAAATACAGGGACAGAGGGATGTATTAAATCATCTTTCCCTATAATAAAAAGATCCCCTCCAAATATAAAGCACATCACCATTTTCTTACTTTTAAAAAACATCTTGATATTTTAAATAACTATTTGTCTACAACCTTTTTTAAAGTCTTTTTTTTAATATATTTTGATTTTTTTTTTTTTTTTTTACAGAGAAGAAGAGAGAGGGATAGAGAGTTAGAAACATCAATGAGAGAGAAACATCAATCATCTGTCTCCTGCACACCCCCTACTGGGGATGTGCCCACAACCAAGGTACATGCCCTTGACTGGAATCGAACCTGGGTCCCTTCAGTCCCCAGGCCGACGCTCTAGCCACTGAGCCAAACAGGTTTCGGCTCTACAACCTTTTTTTTTTTTTTAAAGAACCATTGCCTTTTTCCAATGCTATAGGTTCCAACGATTGGAGTCTCTAAAACACATGTGTCAAACACAAGGCCCGCGGGCCAAATCCGTCCCGCGGGCCAAATCCGTCCCGCCAGGCCTTGCAATGTGGCCCGAACCGCGCTGTCATCACTGCACTCCGCTGCGTTTCCATCACAATGACAGTTTATGACTGTTCAGTAAACCATTCGGCCCGCGATTTAGGCTGGATTTTAGATTTTGGCCCCTTCTCTGATTGAGTTCGACACCCCTACTCTAAAACATTCATCTTAGCCGAAACCGGTTTGGCTCAGCCGTAGAGCATCGGTCTGCGGACTGAAAGGTCCCAGGTTCGATTCCGGTCAAGGGCATGTACGTTGGTTGCGGGCACATTCCCGGTAGGGGGCGTGCAAGAGGGCAGCTGGTTGATGTTTCTCTCTCATCGACGTTTCTAGCTCTCTATCTCTCTCCCTTCCTCCTCTCTGTAAAAAATCAATAAAAATATATTAAAAAATAATAAATAAATAAATAAATAAATAAAACATTCATCTTACTTATAACTTCTTTTACTTCCGAACTTGAGGCAGGTTCCAGTCAGAGATTTCCCCTCAGCCCAGCCCTGGCTTCCTGCAGCACCAACCCCAGTGCTGCACACACGGCCTTACCCTGCGGCGGGTCCCCGGGTCTTCTGTCCGCCATGGCTGTGTTCTCTCTCGTCAGGCCTTGGGGTTCGTTTTGTCAGTGTCTGGTTTTCCTTGTGAAGGAGTCTTGTTTTCTTCTTGTCCCAAGTCCCCACAGACTCATGCTTCCCGCGGACCCAGGAAACCAGGCATACGTACAGTCACTAAAATAAAACTGGAAAAAAAAAATTTTTTTTTTTAAATGACTCTTTGGTAATACCTGGGAGAAATGCCAATTTCAGCTTTACTTATTAAATCTGTTCCGTCTGAGTAATATCTCCTCGCTGAACCTTTTTCTAGTGAAGATAGGAATGTTTTCTGCCTTTCTCCAGGATCACATTCCATATTCTAGACTACAAATAGAAAAAAGCTTCAGATTATTAACTTTGAGTAATCTCCCCGTACATTCCAGTGCGGCTGAAAGGATATGAAGAAGTTAAGACCAAGTGACCAGAATCTTAACGAGAATACCTATGAAATTGAAATAAAAAGTCGTTCTAAGAGTAGGAAGTTAAGTCACGGATGAATTCCTCATTGCTGATTTCCTTTGTCTTCAATTTCTGTCCCATACACATTTCTCAGAGTTTGCCTGTCAGAAGCTTATCCCTCACAAGTAACAATGCACAGGGGCTACCTGCACACTGAGACAGCTGCCTTGAAGTTTGGAGGAGAGCATGTCCGTCCGCAGATGAGGGGGTAAATATGTGGTGAATATATACTTGTGGGATACTACCCAGCCGTAGAAGGGGGTGAGACCTTGCCTTGTGACAACATGGATAGACCTGAGTGTAGTAAGTCACACAAGGTAAATGCCATATGATTTCACTCTTATGTGGAATCTAAAAACACACACACAAAAAACAACAAATAAAAGAAAAAACTCATAGGTTGATAATTAACTGTATGGTGAAGGATAGTAAGGAGACTTTTGGTAGTGATCACTTTGCAGTATATACAGATATCAAATTGTAATGTTGTACCCTGGAACTTATGAAATGTTATATACCAACTTTGACTCAATTAAAAAAAAAGTATGTAAAAGAGCCTTGTAAAGTGTTTTTTCAGAGGCTAGCCTTCTTTGTATTTTTCTGACAGCACAATTTTGTAATATTTAATTTTACTCCCGAATGCCTAGCACAGTGCCTGGTGTAGAATTTTCAATCCACTTTTTTTCCCCCCCGCAGCCAGGGCCCTCAATCCACATTTTAATTGAAATTAATATGAAGAGTGTTGCTACTTGATAAACTGGAAGGGAAGGGAGGAGTTAGGGACTGGACTCCTTTCGATGTTGAACTGTGGGGATAAAAAAAAAACAACAACAGGTCAGTGGCTCCCGGGGGAAGAAGTACTTGCTGGAAAAGAGCATCAGAAGACATTTTGGCATCCAGAAAGTACTTCATGTCTTCACTGAGGTGGTGGTTACAATCAAATGTCATCAAATTTAAAATCTGTGCATTTTGTTGCACGTAGACTATCTTCAATAAAAGTTCTAACACAGTGCTTTCAAAATGTATTACTTGGAAGCAAAATGTATTACTAGGTTGCAGCCAATAAACAACCTGCAAAGGAACCGTCACAGGTATTTCTATAATCTCTCAAATGCTCACTATACACCTTTCTCGTCTCAAGGCACACACCACTCCTGAGGCCCATTGCATCCGGACCCTCTCTAATACATCCTCGTCGCATGTTCACGGCCGAAGTGGTATTCCCTCAAGGCTGCACGTTAGAGGAGCTTCCTGACACAGCCTCACAAGCAGTCACATGCTGGGGTATCAGGGAGATGTGGAGGCCACCGTTCCAGAAGCAGGTCAGTCCTTTGACTGTGTCTAACCCACATACCAGGATGTGTGCGCATTAGGAAGCCCTGGACTGCACAATGGAAGTGAGGCAGAGCCTCGTTCTCATGGAAATGGGGATGTTGGAGACCTTCTGCAGCTGTAGGAAACAAGTCCAAAAAAGATACCTTTCAAAGGGAACTTTCCCAAGAACAAACTGAGGAAGAGCCCATGTACCTCAACAGCATACGAACATGTACGTTTAGTGAGATCCTTTCACGTTCAATCGCGAAATGTTGGTTTGCGGTGCCCCATCTGAGGAGGAGGGGATTTGTTTTTCCACGTTAAGTAAAAATTAGGCTCATGGCTGGCAGTTTATCCACTCCCCTGTGACCTGAAGGTTTTATTCTCCATTTATGGAGAACGCACCAGCTGGCAGATTGAGGAATGCCTTTCCTCAATTTTGATATCCTGGGACTTCTCTAAAGAGGTACACCAATTTACTTCACTGCTTCCTCTGCAGATGTGGCTGCGCTTTGTGCTCATCTCCTTGCACCAATGGCAATGCCGTGACCACCTGGGAGGTGTTCACAGAATGACTTAAGTAACCCGAACAAGTTTAGCAGACTCCAACACACAAAGTTAAATGTTGTAAGGGTAACTCTACAAGCTGATGCATAGTACAGATTTATGTATAAATTTATAACTAATAAAAATTTGGAAGTATCCAATTCTTTGTGTTGCTCTGTACATTGTTGAAGTAGATATAACATTTAAAAATTAAATGCATGAATAGAAAGGATAGACATTGGCTCCCATCTAATGCTTGCTTCTGCAGAGAGAAGGACAGGAATAGGCCAAGAACAAGGACGGGAGGCAACTGTATCCATAAAGTATCTTTTAAAAGAAAGAACAGAGATAAATGTGGCCAAACGTTCGTGGGATCTGGGTACAGAGCTGGACGTTATTTTCTGCACTTTTCTATATGTTGGATGTAATGAATAATGTGTTAATAAGTAATAAAATAAAACCTATTAGCTTTAGTGGGGGAAAGAATAGAAAGAAAAGGCCTGTGACTGTAACTCTGAACTTATAGTCCAGAGTCACCATTCAACCACAGTCTCCCATACATTTTATCACAACCAGTTGAGAGGAGACAGAACAAGGGAAAGCTGCTGGGAAACAGTAGGACCTCCCCAACCTCCACTCCATTCTGAAAACCTCTAGTTTGGCCCTGGGGACCAGGCAGGAGGTGGGGAAGGGGTTAGAGACTTGGAGGAGATGTGCAGAAGTGGCAAGAGGCAAGTATTAGGAAGCACAGGTGTCTGCAACACCAAGCGCTAAATGTTTCTTTCAAAAAGGAGAAGGAAATTAGAAGTTTAGCAGCTGAGGACGTAAGAGAATCCTTCAATCCAGGACAGTAGTGTAGACATAAATGCCATTGTGACAAAGGTATGACAGGGCCCAATAAGTGTGTATCTATTATTCTATTTTTAAGTGCTCCTTTTAATGAAGGATGCCATTTATGCTCTAGAGATGAAAAGTAGCAGATCACGTGGTCCTCAAACAATTCACAGTCCTGCTATGGAGACAAATAACAAAACATACGGGACGACAATAATAGCTACCACGTATTGAGCATGTTCTTTGGGCCAGGAAGCCTCCGAAGCACTTTATGGATTAATTTATGTAATCTCCACAACCATCTTACGAAGTGCGGACCATGATTGTGCCTTCTCTTTTCCAGATGAAGTGGTTACAGAAGTTAAATCGCCCAAGGTCATTCAATAGTCAGAATTCGAGGACAAGCCCAGATCAGCGGGCTGCAAGGTCATCATTTTTCCTCTACAACAAGCTGTTATCAAGTTGTGTCCTCGAGATCCCATGGCAACTGGGGCTGCTGGAGGGACCTGAAGAGCTGGAAGGGGTATGACTCAACCTCACTTTTATAGACATCTATAACATGTGACAGCCGCATACTCTGAATGCCACAGAGTTCTTTTTTTTTTTTTTTTTTTTTGCCTGGGCTTGCCTGGGGTTCCTTCTCCTATGACTTAGAGATAAATCTTAACAGTCATCCACACAACCCAGGGCAGCTTTCTTTTGATGAGACGTTTTCTTCCCCGTCTGCCCAGGCATGTTTCCATTAGCCTTCCACTCCCAGGTCTGCCATAAAATAACAGGTAGTTGTAAAAGTCATTTTTAAAATGGCCACCAACATGTGTACGTAGTATTATCAACCTGTCCAGAGGATGGAAGTGAAGATGATATGGCTCACATAATCCAAAACAGTGGATAACTCTCCAGATCATTTGTCGTGAAAATTAACTTTAGGAACACTCTTATACTTTAAAATGCATTATTCATAACTCTGGAGTACTCTAGAATGATCTACAGTATTTTAAACTAAGAGTGGTCATACTGAAATGACCTCAGCCAAAGCTTTCTGAATCTTCTCCCTTGCTCAGTGTTATCTCCCACACGATGTTATTTCTGAGTGAACCATATAACTGGTATGTAATAATCATGTCTGAAGGCCAAGTATTTTACTTAAGGTAAAATTAAAATTAATATTTTTTATTCCTTTCTTTTGCCCATATACTCACATGGCTTATAATGACACCGTACAGAACTGTTTGTGAGGAAGGCTACAACGGTGCAATCATTTTAATTTATGACAAACGTGTGACTGAGTTGTAACCTGAAATATCAAGTGACCTTCAGTCTGACGGGAGATCTCTCTCTGTCACCAGCAAAGTACAATTACCTATCCCTACTGTGTAGCACTGTTAGCACTCCGTTCCCATCTTTTTAAGCCAGATAACTGAACACCCTTGATATGCTGCTATTGTATGTCTCCAGGTATGGCCCACTGAGCACCTACACAAGACTCCTAAGGCATGATTTATAAAATGCAGATTCCCGGGCCCTGTGAGTAACCTAAGGAGCCAAGATTTCTGAAAGATCAAGAAATTCATAATTTTTGACAAGTTCATCCAGGTACCGATTTGAAAATCAATGGTATAAATCTATTTAATTTGTCTTTACTACTAACAGAAGAGATTGGTTAAAACAAGACCTCGTTTCTATTTTGCTGATCATTAGGATTGCACATATGTAGAAAGTTTCTTAGTCTGTATCTGGAAAAATGTAGGGAGCAATAATATTGATCATAACAATACCTCAAAGTAAATGTTCACTTTCTGGAGTGAGCTCTTGGATAGTGAAGGAGTTCTTAATCAAGGCATAATGATAAACTACTAATCCTCACTCAGTTTAGCAGTCCACACAATTTATTCAGCAATATAACAGGAGAGAACTTCCACCAAGATAGACACAAGGCAGATACAGGGTAGGTCTCTGGGGTACATTCTTTATACAGACTAACAAACAACTCAGATTTCACAACATGTGGCAGGCATGAGTTCTTGCATAAAAACAGCCATTCGTTCCCCGTTTCTTCCTTCCTAAAAGAGCCCTCATTTTATTAGGGGAGAGACAAGGCGCCCTGCCCAGGCACTGCCAGCCCCATTCTCCTTTGCCTGGCTTCCCAGGCTCCCGATTGAACCAGTACCTTCTACTGAGATGTAAGGGGAAACTGGTGAGGGACTTTTGGGAAATATTTCCTTTCCAAGTAAGACGGAGTCTGCAAGGGAAAAAGCTTTCGCTCCCTGTTTCCATAAGGGGCTGAAATGCTAGAGCAGCAACAAGCCACACTGTAATCACTGAGGACACTAAGAAGACAAAAGCTAATGCGATAAGGATCCCAGCAAGGGGGGGGGGACACACAGAAAGGACCCGGGACCCTGAGAACATTGTTGAGTTGCTACACAAGCTCTGGATTATCTAGCATCTTAAGTGGAATTTTAAACTTATCCCACAGCCTCTGAGATGTTCCAACAGAGCTTTTTCTAAATTTCTCAGGAACAAGTGAAGGCCAGAATGTGGCTAACACCCAGTAAGACCGTCTTGGTTTTAAGATGCTTCCGTTAGACTGCTCATACTATTATGGAGTCAAGCTGGATACCTCCTTTTCCAGCCTATCTCATGCACAGGCACTTTATCATTTCCTGGTAGGACAGTCTAATTTCAGTCACCACAAAGACAGGACAGTCTTTGTGTAGAGCCAACTAAGTATAGAAAGTGGCATTTCTGCATGTTTTTGTGTAACCTATGTAGTGTTACCCAATAGAATGTAGTTTCTCTAGCGGTGAGCAGTTATCTATAATCTCAATGCCACACTAAGGCCAAATAGAGCCAATTACGAATAAATAATTACATATGAATAAATTATATATAAAATCAGAAGAGGTGGAATTTAGAACAGTGTAATTTCTTATTAAAATGTCTAGTTCTTTTACTGAAATAATCTAGAACAGCGGTTGCCAACCTTTCGGCCCTCACAGACCACCAGGGAGGTGACAGCTGACCTAGAAGCCAGCTACAATGAAGATGCTTCCCCACAGAAGTTATCACTAGAAATATCATCATGGTATACACAGTATGGGGCTCCTCCAGGACTACCTTGTCCAATGTCAGGAATTAGGCTATGGAGCTTTTTAGGAGGGGTAAGCTAATTCCAAAACATAGGGAACATGAAATACTCTGGTTCCAGATGAACAGCCTGACTGGAATACTGACTAAAATCATGCCGAACAGAATAGTGTAAGCCATGGGGGCAGACCCAACAATGTAAGCAGATCCCCGAAGTAATGACAGTCTGAATCAGATTTAGAAGGCGTCATTGTTCCATCTTCCTTGGGTTACTACTAGCACAAAACCCTCTAGAGTCTCCATGATTGTGACTCTTTAAGAAGTTATTTGCTTTGGCCAAGTTTTTTGTTTAAGGTCGTATCTGTTCTGGCCAAGATTAATTGTAATGCGGGGTTAAAACCAGCCAGTCTGGAGTCATGTATCCTTTTTCTAACCAGCGGAGGACCCAGAAGAAACGGGTGGCAAGCTTTTTCAAAGGTCCACCTGGTAAGATTTTGGGGAGCCCATTCAAGTGGGAAAGACCAAGGAAGGACAAGGCTTCTGTTAGCAGGATTATCAGGATAACACTCAGGGCAGTAATCAGCTCTGTTAATACGGTCTAAGAAGACTTGGTAACACTCATTTTCAATAAGTTCAGTTTGGTACAACCAGTGGCCTAGTTCTAAACTAGGAAACCACTGTTGCCCACAGTCGGGGCAATGTGAATTATCTGAGAACATCTGGTCCTCCAGCGGTAACACAGAAAGCAGTGTAACAGTAAGAGAAAACAATGACAGAGAGAGATACCCAAATAACCAGTCCTATCACAGGTTTGGTTTAGCAATTTCTCAGTCCAACCAATACTACTCAGAGAAAGAGTTAAGTCTCGCTTGCACTTACGTGCAATTCTTCAAGATTTCGTTGTCTATTTTTCACTCAGTTACAACTCAGTCTCTAAACTCAGCGAACAGTCCAGTCTATAATGTTATCAGTCAGTTGCTAGGAGCACAGATCTCAGAATAGCTCCTTCAAATTCCAGTTTCTCAGGAAAAGCTAGAACTTTGGTCTAAATTAGTTATTTTTTCTTGTGTGTTAATCAGCTGATGATCTCATGCAGAGGCACTTGGCTTACTCTGCTTTGCTGGTTAGCTATTGTGTCTGCTTGGTCAAAGAGAGGAGCTGACAGATCCAATGGGTCTTTGTGGGCGCTGGCACTCTTGCCGTTGTGATACACGTACCCAAGTCTTAAGGTCTTGGCACTTTACAGCGACGTAGGGGGGTCAGGAAAACCTGGGAAAGTCCTCTTGAGCGTGGATCCAATGAAGTCTTTCTTGGGAGGACCTTAATCAGGACCCGTCAGAGAAGTAGTTGATGCTGAGTTGGTTGGAGGGTCTGGGAATGCTTCACATACCTGTAAATGATAACACTTCAGACGACTCATATTGGGTTTTCAGTTGCTCACAATATTATTAGGAACATGCATTGGGAAATCATTTGAGTCAATCAAGGTGGATGAGAATTGCCTCACAGGTTTCCCCATGACAATTTCATCTAGGCTCCAACTAACTTATCTGTTGGGAATTATTCCTATGCTTATTTTGGCACTAGGAAGGGTTTTGGTTCATTTAAGATTTTTACTAGCTTCATTTTTTTTAAGACTATGTTTCCATTTTTTACTCCTTTTACATTTTGGGAATAATAAGGTCTGCATAATCATATTTAACCTGGTAGAACTTTGAGATTTCTTGTATATCTCTTTTGTGAAATGGATGCCATACATAATATTCCCATAATGTGTGGGAGAACATTAACAATGACAGTCTTTCTAACCATTCAGGAAAAAGATTACAAAATTATTCAATAATATTCTTAATAGCGAACAATAGAAAGTTGAATGAAATCCTTTTGAAGGCTGGGAAAGAAACCAAGAGAGGCAATGCCCACATCTATTTTTATAAGTTTGTGCACAGTGTAAGTTTAAGCAGGCAAGTAAGGCCTACTCCTGAGCAACGGTCCTGAGCTATTCTTAGAAAACACACAGTAATTCAATTGGCATTTGCAGATACTACCAGGATCTCTATAATGCTTCATAGCATGAATATAACAAGTAGATGAGGTGGGGTAGCAGGATGTATTGACAACCAGAGAACCACTTAGGGAGTGCCACAGGTCATCAGAGGACAATGTATACCCCGAGTTTCTCTGGTGTTATTTGCGAATTTTGAGGCTGGATGCTGTGAGGGCACTAAGGGACAAAGGGACTCTCAGATTCCAAAAATGGCAAGTTTAATGCCACAAGGGGCCAGTATTTTGATTGAAGCCCCAGGTGAGGTGCAGAAAACATCAGTGTAGATACATTGATGTGTGTTTTTTTGAGGTTAGGTAATAAAGTACAATTGAGAACAGAGAGAACATATGGTAGGATTTCTAACTCAACCTTTTGTGGTGACAACAGGGCAGAATGGATTTCCCTGTGGGTCTACTGACAAGAGCCACCAAAGTCAAAGTTTCAGTTGTGGTCCTGGGAAATCTTGGGTGTCTGGTACATGGAACATGTACTTGATGATGAACCTATATGATCATGGAATTTAACTAGGGAGTTAGCAGTAAAGTTATATGACTGAATCTAACATAGAAAAGATACAGAATTTTGGATTTTTAGAGTGAAAAGGAAAAGTGCAATTAACACCACAGGATACTCTTTCACATCCACCAGACTGTCAATAATGAACAAGTTTGACAATGGGAACTCTGTGGACTCTAGACAAAACCATCCCTCCCCAAGGACATCTCCGTTGGCCGGTTCGAGAGGAAGCTCTAATAATGCTCCTAAAGCTCAGAGTAAATCCACCCTTACCCCAACCTTCGTTTCTCCAACTTCAACAGTCAAGCAAGAACTGGAGTCCCAAGTATTCCTGAACCAAGAGAACACTAGGTTCCATATGCTCCAGACAAGACCCCCTCTCCTGGTCCCTTACACCAACATGGGCAAGAGTCAAAGTGGGCCCCAAAGCGCTAAGTGCTCAGAATAAGATCAGCCTTATCACTGCTGGAAGAGTGAAGAGGGCCTCCAAAAACGTTACCAGCAAAAGCCTCAAACTCTACCCCCAACCTCAAACTCACAGCTTCAGTACCATCATCTGCCTGAAAGCATCAGGACTAACCAATCTCACCATACCTGTATCTTTTTGTGTCATCACCACATGAAGCCCAGAGCTTCCTGATGCAGTTCATCCCTTAGTCTCTAACCCCCATGACTCGAAGAGCAGTGAGATAACATTCCCTCGCCTTGCTTTATTAAATTTTCCCCCATAAATTTGTACCATTTTGATATACTAAATATTTTAGTTTTTAGCCCCTACTAAAATACAGACTGGGACTTTTTGTCTTTGTTCACTGCTGAACATGCCCAATAAACATTTCTTGAATGAATAAATAACAATTTGAATTTTATACCAACAACAGGAGGATAAATTAATGCAACTACTTTTGGAATTAAGTTGGCATTATTTAGTAAAGACAAGACTTGCATTCCCTCTAATTCAGTAATTCCACTCTTAGCTTTTACACCCTATAGAAATTTGCCCATGTGCATTTAAAAAATGAATAAAAATATTTATTCATGGTAGTATTATGTATAGTAGCAAAATAACAGCCAAATGTCCATGAACAGTAGAGTGATAAATAAATTGAAGAACTGCCATACAATGAAATACTATACATAGAAAAAAACTCAAGAAAATGAGCTGAAAAGTAAAAAGCAAGTAGCAGAAAACACACACACACACACACACACACACACACACAGTTTCCATTTACATAAAGCTTCAATATATTGTTTAGGTATATATATGCAATAAAGCTGAAAAGAAAAAGGTAAGCACAAGGCCAATTATTAATGGGAGAGGGAGGGGATGTAATCATTGTTGTTGTTTTTTTTCCTCCCACTGAATCATAAATCCTAATAGCTTACATATCTCTATTCCATCTTTTATCATTAAAAAATAAAAAAATAAAAAAATATATATATAGTGGAAATAGCAACGGACTAGAAAAAGATTAATAGACACAACCAAACTGTCACACTGTGGACAGTAAGAGCAGCAGCAGTTACTCTGCTTAGAGGAAAAGTGGGTGAAAAGAGGAGTCCCACAGAAGGATCTGGATCTTTGTTTTTCTCATAAAACTGTAAGCAACTATGTTACAAATAGGGTGTACAGGCTTACCCTAATGTTAGTATGGAAAAGAAAGTTTATCTTGGCATACTCCACAAAGACATGCATATTTGCAGGGAGGGTATTATCTCATAGGGTGTCTCTGTGCAAGTTTGAAAAAGGCAAGGTACCCTCGATCGGATGCAAAAGGCAGTCCAGAGAACCTCACTTTGCCAGGTATTCAACAGTAATCCTGTCTGTGAGGTAATAAATAATACTTATTAACAATAGTTAACACTTACTGAGTACCACTATCTATCCTAAGTTCTTTACATGTATTAACTCATGTAGTTCTTACAATAATTCATTTGAAGAAACAGAGGTTGAACCACTTGCCCAAGGTTGCACGGGTCATAGAGTAATTAACTGGTATTTGAATCCAGGCAGACTGGTTCCAGAGCCTGTACTCTCAGCCACTGGGAGATATCACCTTTCTGAAGCAGTGACAGTTGAGCTTAGAAATCCTTCATAACCTATGTGCAAATTTAAAAGGATCCTCTTCGATTGTGTGTATACATTGATTGAGGTGGACGTGGGAGAAAATTCTCTCTCATAATTTTCCTCTTCTACACAAAAAGGTCAAGGATAGGTTTCAGGGAATCCTGAACCCCCTGGAATTACATATAATTTTTTATGTACACATAAGCATTTTTTCAGGAGATTATGACATACTTTTAGACTCCCAAAGGAATCTGAAATGGCTCAGAACCATTCGGTGTTGCTTCCTTCCTCAACTCTGTTAGCTTAAGTCAAAAGCAGTTGATTGAGGTTAATATCTGATTACTGTCAGGCTTGGAGAAATGCTGAAAAACACCTAGAGAACCAACATTACTCCACTGATAATTAAACATAATTGTTTAAATTAAGGAAACCACCATGTACAAGGCCCAATGTCAAGTTCTATGGATATCGAGAGAAAAATCTTACAGGACTTCTACCGTGTTTCCCCGAAAATAAGACATCCTCCAAAAATAAGACCTAGCGCATGGAAAGATAAGACATCCCCTGAAAATAAGACCTAGCGCAACTTGGGGAGAAAAATTTAATAGAAGACACTGTCTTATTTTCAGGGAAACAGGGTAGATGAGCAGGGAATCTAGACTGGAAGCAAAATTTAGGTAAAGGCTAAGGGGCTTTTATATGGATATAAAAAGATCGCCTGTAGAGATCCTATGAAATTCAGGAAGGCCCACAAAAGAAGCTGAATGCCTTTATTTTCAAACAAATGTAACCAACAACAGTGGGCAAAAACCAAGGTTTAAAGAGCTTTCCTACCGCACAAATACTACATAAAAGAAAAACACAGATCAGATGTTTTGTTTTTTTGTGACAACTCAAGTAAATTTAAGAGTCTTCCTGAAACTTTATTAGATTAAGAAATAGTTTTTTATTGTGCTAGAAAAAAGAAAATGCAGATTTACTTAAACCACTGAAATTCACATACACTGATGGCAGCTTAATACATATTAAATAAGTATCTTCTCTAAAAATTCTGGCTATCAACAAATACTATTCCCTTGTTCTTTTTGGTGGTTGGATAATATAAATTTCAGAATGAGTCAGGACTGGGTGACTTCTCAAGGCAAATATACCCTTTAGACTTAAGTCTTAGCCAGCTCCTCACATACTATATAAAACCAAAAGACAGGCACATATAAAAAAATTTAAATGCTTTAAACCATCTTGAGTTTCCATTTTAAATATTTTCTCCACAGAAAGGCTGGAATAATCAAAACTATTTATTTTTTTGTACAAGACAGTTTCTCTTAAGTTTCAGAAACTCTAAAGTGAAATATTTGGAGTTTCATATTTCACTAGTTTGGAATTTAGATAATGGGAGATTAAGGAATATTTTTATAAAGGGAATCAACCACTCTTCTTTGTAATTCATACAAATGAAATTACTTGTTAAAAATTTGTTATGAAAATAAATGCTCCTGCAAGAAGTCTTCATCCTAAGTCTTGTGACGCACTACTTTTAAAAACTGGCAGTCTTGGGGTCACCAAGAGAAGGCACATGGCTGACCACCTTGAGCACTATTCCATGCACACACTGTTCCCTCTTACGAAGAGCAGATAAGCCAAAGGGAAAATATGAGCCTGACTCGAACAACAGCTGCAGATGCCTCTCCCCTCACCCCAGGAAATGATAAAACAGGTGTGTGTGTCCATGGCTAGCATACCATAAAGGGGAATACTGGCACACTGCAATCCACTTTGCCCTATGGACTAAAAGTCCAGGGTTCAAGTTACCTGCAGTTTTTATTTAAAACACCGCCAGCTAAACCTTATATTGATATGCAGCTTTCAACAGCGGGACCTAATGCCAAGCTTAGGTGTTTCTATACTTGTACCGGCTATTTGTGTCTGTGTTTAAAAATTGTTTCTAAGTTTTGCCCACTTCCTCTCACCATATCCACGGTCACAATAAGCCAGTAATATTACTTTAACAATTTTCCAGATACTATATATATTTTCAGAGTACAGAAAGCCTTCCTTTCCTTCTTACCCTGCTTACTCCCTCCCAACTCCCCTGACTTGCATCTCAGGTTTAGGGTGACCAGTATAAACAAAGAGCAATGCAAAGAATCAGAGTTGGCTAAGATTTTCAACAGTGGGAAGCATAACTGAGTCCCAGTTTTAGCTCAACTCCCCTAATCACCTTTAGTATCTACAGGACACAAACACATTTTCATTAAAATTTTTTATTTTCAACTCTAGTCATGCACCACATAAAATGAATGACGTTTAGGTCAAGGATGGACCGCATCATTTACCTATAGGCCTGTGGTCCTAAAAGTTTATAATAAAGCTGAGAAATCCTTATTGCCTAGCGACATGGTAGACATCATAGCCCAACACATGTTTGTGGTGATACTGTTATAAAAAACCTACTGCACTGCCAAATGTATAAATGTACAGCACATGCAGTTACATACAGTACACAATACTATGCTACTGGTTTATGTATTTACCACACTACACTTTTTATCTTTAGAGTGCACTCTTTCTACTTATAAACAAGTAAGTTTGCTGTAAAACATCTTGTGTTTACCAAGTCTCTTGATTAAGTCATTTTCTCTTGTGCTTGATTTAATCTCAGGTTGCTTTGGCAGTAACATGTTACACGGGCCTGTAGCCTAGAAACAATAGGCTATACCATCTAGCCTAGGTGCGTAGTAGGTGTAAGTTTGTGTAAGTGCGCTCCATATTAACACGACAAAATTGCCTAATGGCATATTTCTCAGAATGTATCCATGTCATTAAGTGGTGCATGATTGTAATTTTAAACATTGCAAAAATGGAGCGGAGTTTCCTTATACCTTTATCCAGTTTCTCCTGAAGTCAACATTTCTTAAAATTAAAGTACAAATTTTTTTTTTTAATAAAGTAGCATTAGTATAATGTTTACAATTACACTGGGATAATGGTACAATTAACTAAACTACAGACGGTTCAAATTTCACCCATTTCTCCACTACTGTCCTTTTCTTGTTCCAGGGCCCAGTCCAGGATCCGACGTTCCATTTAGTTGTTAATTCTCCTGGGTCTGCAATCTGAACTTTTCGGTTTTTACCTGTCTTTTGTGGCCTTCCCTGGTGTTTGTAATCTTGAGACTTTGGAAAGTACTTAGTCGGTTATTTTGTAGACTATCCCTCAATTTGGGTTTGCATAATGCTTCCTCATAATTAAAAAAAGGTTATGCATTTTTTTTAGAATAACACCAAAGAAATGATGAGGTTTCCTCCTAATTGTATTTTATTACCGGGTTCCTGATGTCCACTGGAGATGTTTACCTCAATCAGTTGGTGAACATGGTATCTCCACTATTAAGTTACATTTTTCCTTTGTCTCTAATAATTATCTTGGGGGAGATACTTTGAGATTAAACATATATCCTGATTTTCCTCAAACTTCTACCTACTAGAATCAAAGGTAATTACTACAGTATTGTTTGCCTAATGGTGAGTTTCTTTTTCATGCTGCCCATATTTATTCACTGGAATTCTTCTGCAAAAATGAGTTGTCCCTTTCCCCCTACTTATTTATCAATTATGTTAGTATGAACTCATGGATACTTTATTCTGTGCATTAAAATCCAATATTGTCATTTTCATTTTGTTGCTCAAATTGTCCCAGCATTGGCCATGAGGAGCTCCTTTAAGTTGGCTCCTAAATCCTTTCAACAAGCCCTCAAATTTTTTCTTGAGCATTTCCTTAATTTCAAGCACCACAAGGTGTTCCTGTCTGATCTTATGTTTCCCCCACCCCACCCCCAGAATCATCTACTCCAGGATTCCTTTCATGAGAGGATAATGTTTAAAAACCAAGAGCTGGGCCCTGGCTGGTGCTGTTCAGTGGTGAACTATAGGTGAATGCCTCATCTGTTAAGGTACTAAACACTTCGCTATTCTTATTTTCCTATAAAAATGTTTTTAAATGTGGTGGTCACAGTAGTAGTATAAAGCACAAATACTGTTACTTGTATAGAAAGAAGGTGTGAGTCAGCTCCAGTCAACCCCTGCCTGTATGTTTGACCTACCAGCCACGTAGTGAATGTGCAAATATAAACCTCGCAGTGCTGTCCTCCGAAGCAGACTGCCTGGGCCCGACTGGACTTGCTCCAGCAAGTGGCCTGCTGACCTCTCCTCCAGGACTTGGTTTTCTCAACCACAGAATGGAACAACACTCCCCAGATGAAAGAGGCATTGTGAAGGGGGGAGTAATGTGCAGCACTTACCACTACGGGGCACAAAAGAAGTCCTCAAAAACTTTATTTGCATTATTAAGTAAAAGTGCAACTAGAGGTTTCATTTTTGGGAGGGGGGAAGCAGGGGAAATTGTGCTAAGAAAGTCCTGCTGTATTTTCACTGGTAGATCAGAATAAAGACAGGACCAGACAGCTTTATTTATATAATCAAAACAAAGCCCTCAGAAGTTAACAAATCAATGTTTTAAATTTGGCTTTTTATAAAAAAGTTATGACATTCGCCGAAACCAGTTTGGCTTAGCAGTAGAGCGTTGGTCGGTCTGTGGACTGAGAGGTCCCAGGTTCAATTCCGGTCAAGGGCATATACTTTGGTTGCGGGCAGGAGGCAGCTGGTCAATGTTTCTCTCTCATCAACATTTCTAGCTCTCTCTCTCTCTCCCTTCCTCTCTGTAAAAAATCAATAAAATGTATTTTTAAAAAATGTTATGACATTCACATTAAGTATAGCTATGGTCAAGGGCTAAAGGAGAGAATGAAAAATTAAAACAGTTTGATCTGCTGAGGTAGTGAAATTATGGATTTTCTCCTTTCTGTATTAAAATCATGTGCCAACAACTCCTTTAATATTAGTAAAGAGGAAAGTACCCCAATTAATAAGTGCCCATTTATTGAGTCTAAATGACCCCATTCGATATTCTAAATAACTCTTCAAATCTCCACTTTACGAGGAGGAGATGGACTTTGAGTGATAAGCAGCCTTCCGGGGGCACACAGTGAGAGAACAGGAATTCAACACGGCTCTAACTCCAAAGTCTATGCTCATAACCAATGTGGAGGCCATCCTTCCTTTTTCACACATGCTGGATGTGCCGTGCAAAAGCAAGGATCAAGTACAATCCTATTGAAGCACTTCTTGTGGGACAAAGGTGTAGTCAGAAGATGTAAAATATTAATAAAATTTAGTTTAACACCAAATTCTAAATGAAAAACAGCATAAAGAAGACAAGGCATCTCTCAGCATACTTTCCTTCAGAAAACTCAACTGGTGCTTCAGAGGAATGTGGATTTCCAAGGATGACATCTCAGGCAAAAATAAATAGTATATACAAGACATAATCCTCAAGTAATTAACTAAATCCTTAAGTTACTTGTGAATTCTAGACGCTCTCAGACTAGTAGTACCATCTCTACACTGGAAGGGAAAATAAGTGAAATAGAGCGTCAATGAGTCACTCGTGGCTTCGTGATAACCAGCAGCAAAACTGGTTATCAGGTTACGGACTCTGCACTCGGCCAATAAGCATTCCTGAGGAGAGGCTCTCCAAGTGTTCATAGCAAATGCCAGTCTTTCAAATTGTCCCAATCCCCACAAAGGCTTCCAAAGACCTTTTCAGTTCCTTCACCATAAAGTTCCTAGTTAAATTAAATGATTTTCCACTAACCATTTATATACTAATCATCTGCTGAACGAACACAGCCCTAATTTAAAAAAAAAAAAAAGAGAGAGAGACAAGGAGTGGTTAGACTTCAGCCCTCGAACTGAAGAGTCTCGGGTGCCATTTAGGTCTAGGGCTCCTACCTGGTTGTAGTCTGGATCCACGGCCTGGTCTGAGCGCCTGCGGTAGGCAACCAATCCATGTCTCTCTCACATTCATTTTTGTTTCTCTATCTCTGCCCCTCCCTTCCACTCTCTGTAAAAATCAAAAATATCCTCAGGTGAGGGGGGGGAGAGAGAGAGAGAGAGAGAGAGAGAGAGAGAGAGAGAGAGAGAGAGAGAGAGAGAGAGAGAGAGAGAAAATATCATACAGATCCGGAATAAAAGGTTTTAAAACCTAGACAGGTAAAACTGAAACCAAAAAAAAAAAAAAAAAAAGTTGAATCAGGTTAAGAGCACTCATTTCTGTGTTTGTGTATAAAGTCGAACGCAAAATGGAGAGTACTAGATACTTTCTTGAAGGAGAGAAGAAAGAGGTAAACCTCCTCATTGGCTGCGAAATACAACTGGGAAGACATAACATGTCAGCAAAACGGTAACGGTAGGGTCTTACTACAGCTTCACACTCTGCCCTGTTGGCAGCCCTGCGGTTCAGAGAGGGGAGCGGGCTGCCCTCTCCTAAGGATCGCGGTGGGAAAGCCGGGAGGGCAGGGGCGGCCGGCCCCGCACAGGTAGGCTTCCCGTTTGCACTTTGGGCCACAAGGAATTCTGCTGGCCCCAAAGTCCAACCCAAACGCGTGTCCCCCCCTGATCCCGTTCGGTATTTAAGATCGTTTCTCTCTCTTTTTTTCTTTTTTAACTCCAACACAAAAATACTCCCTTACCTGCTTCGTGTTAAGATGTTTGCGGTATGCCGGTGGGGGTGGGGAAGGATCGTTTCGGAAAGATCTTTCAAAAAGACATCGATCGGATCCAATATTAAAACGTGGGGAAGTCGTATACGCATTTTATTCACTTACCAGTTCTGGCGGAGTCCTAAGTCGTCTTTGGTCAATGTCAGGGGAGCCCTTCCGGTGTGCGGGTCCGCGGAGCGGGCTGCTGCCTCGGACACGGCCGCGGCCGGAGAGAGTGACGCCGGCCCCGCCCACGTGAGGGCAGCTCCGCGGGGAGGGGAGGGGAGCGCCCACGGAATGCTGGGACTGGTAGTCGCCCGGCCCCACCCACCCTCCCAGTCTGCACCCCCTTCTTCTGCACCCCACCCCCGCCGCACCTCTACCGCCAGCGCCGGGCAGTGGTGAGTGCGCGTAATGGGAGCGCAGGTGTCTCCGCGTCCCCGTGCTGCTGGTGACAGGGGAAGGCGGGCATCTCTGCGGGAGGACCCTGCCTAACCCTTATGATGACCCCAAATTCACAGGCTGGTAGGACCCTCGGAGCCTACACAGGGAGAGGCACTACCCAATGGTCAGGGCCAGCACCAGGCAGACGTTGACTCAGCTTGCTCATGTCCAATGGGGTCCTTGTGAGTAAAGAGCTAGTGAGGTAACAGTGTCTGCTAAATGACAGTAGCAAAAGAATAAGAATGGCTACTATTTTGGCCTATTAGTTTTTATAAATGTGAAAATTGTGGCATGGAGAGCAATTTGCCCAAGAACACATAATCCATCAGGGCAAAGTCAAGGACAGCTGATGGAACAACAGAAGTTTGAACTGTGTGGTCCACTGGTACTAAAATTACCCCCCAATGAATATCTAGTCTGCTCTCCCTACAAGAGTTTAGCCCCCCAAGATTCAACCAACCAGGGCTTTCCATCCGGGATTGAGAATCCGGGCAGGCATAAGACCGGCCGCATATGTTGTTCCATGACATTTTATACAATGACCTTGCCCATTTTATATAATAACCTATACCTGGATTTAGTATGGGCAGTGGTCCTGCAACCAATCCCCCTCAAATATGGAGGGAAGACTGAAGTTCGGTTTTTCCTCTGGGCTGGGGTCAGAGCCCCCACCCCCCACCTTGTTCAAGGGCTAACTGTAAGTCTAAAATTCCTGTTCCTCACCTACACCAATTCAAACAGAGAAGAAATGTGTTCACTAAATCTCACTTCCCTGTGCCTCGTTTTCTCCCCACTCTAACACACCATTTTACTTATTTTTATTTTTATCTGACTTCAAAGAATATAAATTCCAAGTAGGCAGGAGAGTGTTGTCTTTTGATCTATTCTTCCACTGCTGCATCCCCACCTCCTAAAACAGGGTCTGGTTAGTACACAGAGGCCCAAATACTTTTTAGATTAATGAACTTAATGAACAGTGAACTTAACTTGGTTTACATTTTCTTAACTTCAGCATAACTTTTCCAGCTAGACATTTTCATTTGTATTAACAGTCTTTAAAATATTTTGTCTATCACTTGTGAGAATGGGGAATAAATGAAACCAGCTACCACGTATGTCTTTAATTTCCTTCCTCTTATTTTTAATACTTTATTACTTCCTTATTAAAAATAACAATGTTGCCTATTTCTACTAAGATATAATCTCAAAGTCATTTGCCTCGCTGAGTACAATTGTGAATGGATAGATTTTTTTTCCTCATTATATAACTGGATTTCTGATTACCCTAAAGAAAATACATATACAAAAATTCTTATTTTAAAATGTCTTATTTTTTAATATTTTTTATTGATTTCAAGGAGGGAGGAGAGAGCGATAGAAACATCAGTGATGAGAGAGAACCACTGATCAGCTGCCTCCTACATTGCACATCCTTTACTGGAGATCAAACCTGCAAACCAGGCATGTGACCTGGACCAGAATTGAACCGGGACCCTTTAGTCCACAGGCTGACACTCTATCCACTGAGCCAAACCGGTCCCGGCCCGAAGTAACTAATATCCAGAGCTCATGCCTCCTCTAGGTGTCAGTGGCCCAGTTCCCTCCTAGTTTTGGCTCTGAATCTGTCTCTGTAACGTCACCGGTTTGGGACACTGCCGTAGTTTGGAAAACACCTACAGCAGAATATCTGGTTTGCCTAGACTTTAACTTCACCTCACAGTTACAATGAAAGTTGGTATTTGTAAGGTTGCTAGGTGTGGGAGGCAGGTATGGCAGAGCTAGGATAATGTATTCTTATTATTTAGATGAAGTAGGGAAAATCCTAAGCAAATTTGTGTTGTTACCATGCCTCTGATTTTAAGATTCTCATGATTCATTTTTTTTTTAGGATTTTTCCTAAATCTTCACAAGCATTTTAATTATAAAATAACACACTGACTGATTTGATTAGCCAATAATATGTAGAGCCTTTTGTCCTTTCTTTTTTAATGTTACCCAAATCTAAGTTTTATAAGTCTATATCCAAGTTTTTATACAGTTACCTGTCCTGGTAAATGTGTTAGAGGCTTTTAATATATGCATTAATGTTCATAATGTGAACATTGTATATTAATACCATAAAGTTTTATATCCTTTAATAACTGCATTACAGAACTTTTACTATTGTAGCTTAATGAGTAATATAATAGACACCTTATACAGAAAGCATTACTGAGGACAAAGGCCAGGTACTGACCAAGCATTTTGTTGAAAAAGAAGTCCCCACATGTTTTCCAAACATACTAACTCAAGCTGACAAGGGAGAATGCTTTTAATTTGCCCTTAAAATATATATATATTTTTTTTAAAGAAGCACCTGCCTTGAGACTCTCTCCAATTTCTCTGGCTATATTGTATGTAGCAAACAAAGCTAAGCTACACTAGCAGGCTAAAACTTCCCTCTCTAACGCATGTAACTCTTTGTGTCTGTGATCAAATATATGGCTTATTAGTGAAAACATAGAACATGTTAAAATTTCATTATATTGAAATTTGTGCCCAGTTTGAACAAATGAGTTGCTCAAAATCATTCTAAGGCGATTTAAAATATTGAAAAAAAGAAACAATACCTTCAAATTTTTCAGAATCACTCAATTTTTAAAATCTATACACTAAATTATAAAATAAAATAAATCCTCCAAGAAGAGGATTTTGAAGTGTATATTTTGAAGGTAACATTAATCTTTTAATTTTTCAGACTTTACACTAACTTAGTTCCCCTTCTCTCGTGTGTGTGTGTGTGTGTGTGTGTGTGTAAATTTGGTTAGATGTTTGTAATGATCTACATCCTAAGTATGGTATACGGATGTGAAACAGTGCTTTTTATTCAAGTTTATTCAAGTAAACACAGGAATCCCCAAATCAAATGCAGTATATCAAGTCATGCCCAGAATCAAAGTAAAAGTAATGGACCCCAAGTTAAAATTACAGCTGTCTTTAATCGATGTATTTGTTCATTTCTTTGTCCATAAAATATCAATACAGCAGCGCTAAGGTTCAGAACAGCGCTGCTGGGACAGAGCTTCTCGGGAATGCCATTCGCTGTGTGTTTCACTGCAGTTTCCATTTCTACACTCAACAGGTGACTTACAATATAAAACTGGGCAACTGCTCTCATCAAGAGCTTGAAACCAAATTCTTCTCCAAGAAAAGATGACACCTGCAAAGGTCTCCTTATTGTCATCACCCCTGCTAGGGGCATGTCCAGGCTCCGCTGAGGCAGCGGTGGACCAAAACGGTTCCACGGAAACTGCGCCACAGCCTGGGGACGGGGACCAAACGTCTCCATCCCCGTCTCCCTCGCTTTCCCCTCGCCACTGGCCGCCAGCTCGGGCGTCTCCGCCCGCGGCCAACAGCTGCCGCGAGCGGCTGGGTGCAAGGCTCGCCATTTGCCCAGCCGGGTGTCCCTTCTCCGCCGTCCCCTCCCTCTCCGCCTCCTCCTCTTTGGGGCCTGCAGCCAAGAGGCGGGGGTGACCCTCAGCAGCTGACCCAGCAGGGAGGGCACTGCCTCTCCCTCGGCCCTCGCCCTCGGACACACCATGGGCCCAGACGCGCGTTTGCGGCGCAGCAGCGACCACGCAGGCGGCAGCCCCGGCGACTCTCAACTGCCTCCTTGACCACCGCGACCACCGCCCGGCACCCCGAAAAGCCATCGTCACACCAGCGGCAGGTGAATTCAGGGCCCCCAGACCATCTAGGCGGCAGGCGCCAACCTACGACAACAACGATGGCGGGCGACGGGCGGCGGGCGGAGTCGGTGGTTGAAGGGTGGGGGCTGCACGTGACACCCAGGGCCCCCCTGCGGGAGGGGAGGCGCCGGCTCGCCCCGGAACTGGGAGGCCGCAGTGACGCACCGGCGCACGCAACGCCGTCGCCTTCGCCGACGCGCCACGCCCGGCGGGAAGTGAGGTTTTCGGAAGAGCCGCCGGAAGTGTACGGCGACTTGGAGCCCCCGGTGGCCAACGATAGGTCTCCGATGGGAAAGCGAGTCCAGCTGAGAGAGTTCCGGCCCCACTCTACCAAAGAGGAAGTGGGAGGAAGCGCCTACAACCTACGGTCCCAGCGGCGGAGGCAGCCGCGGCTCCCGGACGCCGGCGAGATGAAGACGCGAAGCGCCGCGCGCCTCCAGCCGGAGAGCTCACCGCAGCCTCCCCTGCAGCCGGCTATGGCCCCGAGACGGTTTCGGGACTCTCACTCCTCTGAAGGTGAGGCGGACGGAGGTAACAGTCCCGCGTGTCGGGGAGCGAGAGGGGCGGGAGGGAGGGAGGGCGGGCGGACGGGCTGTCCCCGCCGAGCTCATTCATCCTCGCACGGGCTCCTCCGGCCGGGTGAGGTGGGTCCTCTCGTCCGTCCACCCCGACCGCAGGGGTCAGAGAGGCACCGGAGGGAGGATTGGAAAGGCTTAGTGGGAGCAGCGAGCAGAGCCTCGGAGCTCTGCATCCCCGGGCATCGGTTTAGAGGTGTCAGGATTGCCTTCCCGAGGGACGGCGAGTTAGGCGGCCGGCGGGACATCGGATCGCTCCAGGCTCAGTTTCATTTCGGTTTCCGCTAGCCTGTGGCCGTTTCTGCTAAAAAGCCGCTTCTAGTTCCTCCTTTTATTCTCAGGGGCCCAAAGTCCCCAGCTGCGAATTACGGTTCTCACCCACCTTCCAGTCAGTTCCCTTCCCTGCCCGCGAGAGGAGAGAGGGAGGGCCTTGTGCGGGGTAGTAGCGTAGTAGTCGGGGAAGTGATTTGCGACCCCACCCAAATCCGGACAGCGACATGGGGTGAGCTAGTTATCTTGAACTTGAAGCCCCCAGTGTGTCTGACAGACTTGAGCTGATGGCTCTTTCTCTTTATGGTGGTCTGTGCCCCACATTCGCCACTCTGGGGGCCCCCTCATTGTCATCTCAGTGATTAAGGAGCAGCCCGACAAACGGGCCAAAAGGATGCTGACAAAGTTAGTGTGTAGTTTTTTTTACACGAGTCACAGGTGAATCAACACCCTTAATCAGCCCCTTCCCCTCCTCGCCTCCAGGCCCCCATCTAGCAGAGTCCCCAGTGATGTTTCATGTTAGCCCATGTAAGGCACCTGTGAGGTAAGAGCCAGGGGGTCTGAATCACAATGGGATGACACAGGAGACCGTTGATAGATACGGAGAGGGCTTGGATTTTCAGGCTTAGAGTAACAGGCTGCCTGTTTACCGGATGACATACGAAGTGCTGACACATTTGAAGATGTGTTCATTTTGGAAACTTTATGTTAAAGAGACGTACATTACTATAGGGTGTAGTCACTCGAGACAGTTGTTCCTATGGGAAGTAATACAGTACTTAATAAATAATAATACAAGAATAAACTCTGTTTCTCATACTCACCACTGCAAACACCCCATGTGTTCCTGAAGGCAAAGATCCTATCATATATATTTGATAGTGCTTATGAATCTTCAATGTCTGGAAGAATGCTTTGCACATATTTTTATTTAACAAGACCTGTTAAATGGTATGGACTCTTCTTCAGAGTCTAATGAAGCTGTGTAAGTTAATATTTTTAACACATAAAGGATATGCCTCTATTTAAGTACATCTCTAAGGACCTAAACATTTTTTTTTGCTCTTTTGCTTTCTTCCACATTTTTGATACTAGCCCAGCAATTTTCAACCTTTTTCATCTCATGGCGCACATAAACTAATTACTAAAATTCTGTGCTCACCAAAATGTATATATTTTTTTGCCGATAAGAACAAAGAAAGGCATAATTTTGATTCATTTACAGCAGATGGCTGTCATTTTTTAAATTTAAAAATCCAAGGGAAAAGAGGTCAAGTAGTCCGGTATTGTGTGCTTTAAAAATTCTTGCAGCATACATGTTGAAAATTGCTGCTCTAGCCCATCTTTTAAGATTTTTAAAGTAGTAATATGTTTTTGTGGTAAAGCATTAGAGGGGAGGAGTTTTATTTTTTTTTTAATTGTAGTTATGACTAGTTATATTTATAAGTTTTGGTAAACTTAATTCCACATTTCTAAAGCAATGAATTACTTGCATTTCTGATCATCTATGGCTATTAACATGAATATATAATCTCTACCCAGATCATGTATTCTGAATTTTGACAATTGTCATATCTATTCTTTAGAGGAAGAGCTATCTCTGCAAACTGATGTAAGCCAAACAGTCTCAAAGAAAACTGTCAGGAGAACACAGGAGATTTCGGGTGAGAGAACGATTTTGGTTTTTCCCTTTACCTGGCAACTTTTTTTTTAATGTACAGGTTATAACCCGGTTCATCAGGGGTCCCAAGTCATACTTCATTCAGTTTCAGTAAATCTTAATAGTTGTTTATTGAATTAAGCAATGTGTCAAGAAAAGACAAGGAGCTTACTTTAGTACTTACTGAGTACCAGCTGCTTCATATATATTAATTCAGTCACATAACTGTGTGTCTTATAACTTATTCAGTCGCAGAGCCCTTTTATTTCCCCCAAGTATCACTGTCACTCGACCATGTAATAATTAGCTACCCAGTAGGATAAATGGGTAAACTGCCTTACCCACATTTCGTTTAAAATGGGTTAAATGGTTTGTATAGCAAAATCTTGTCCATTTGATACTACATTTCATGAAGTCTAAGATAGTCATCTGTAAGATACTGTCATTGTTTTATGTACCACTTAAAAGGAAGAAATGCTGCTATTAAACTGTAATATGCCATAGATTGTGTAATGCATCCCAATTCAGAAATGTTAAAGTCTAAAAATATTTGCATCTTAGAGTCAATGTCACATGGAAGTAGGCTACATCCGATAATCTACTTAAGTTCTTAAAACAATTATTTTGAAAAGCAGGGGAAAGAATTAACTAAATTTATTAGTGTTTAGTATATTTTGTTTTAATTCCACTTATTTTTAGTTTGCTCTTTTTGATATTAGGACAATCCCACGTCAGATGATTATAACTGTTGAAACTGATCATCCCTGGATTTTTTTAACCCAGGCCTAAATGGGCTGTCGGACATCCCTCAAGGGGTCCCAGATTGGAGAGGGTGAAGGCTGATGAGCTCCCCCGCTCACCCCCGTGCACAAACTTTGTGCACCAGGCCTCTAGTACTATATAACTAGAAATTAGGTTATGTTCATCTTTGGGAGATTGGGGATACTCAGGGTTCTCTTACTCTAAAAGGAGCTTTTATAAATCTTTCTACATCCAGCACTTGGCATGCTCCCGTCTCATGCTTCTGAATGAAAGGAGAAAAAGTTTAGGTTATTATTAAATGCTTGTAAAGGAATCTGTCTAGCAGAGGAATTTTTAAATAGGAGTCACTTCCAATCTTGTTGGAAGATTGCTTTTAGAAAAAGTTTAAGGATAGGCCCTTTCTCTTCCTTATAGAATTATAGAGTTTCAGTTTAACTTGATATTTTGAATATTATATATTCTGTAATTGCATATATGGCCACTACTGTGGTCTGAGAGAAATTTATTCAAAGATGCCCTTAAGAATAAAGACTTAACCCAAGAGGCCACGTTCTAAAACAACCTAGGAAAAATAACTGTGTTACTGATCATCTGATACCTCTTCCTGGTACTTTGTCTCCTTCAAGTATCTTACATACACACACACACACACACACCACCCTATGGAGCATACAGGAAAGAGGTGTTTTTTTGTTTGTTTTTCTTCTCTATGCTCATACAGATTTTTTTTTTTCATTGAAAAAATTTTTTCAATTACAGTTGATATTCAGAATTATATTAACTTGATATAGCATCAAATTGTGGTTTCTATCTGGGAAATTTAGGAGTATTTTATTTGGTATTCCTTTCCTTTTATACAAATACAGTCTGCTGAAAAAAAATTATCAATTTTCCCATCAAGTCCATAAATTTTTTATGGCAGGAAACTTGTTTCTAGTTCACTAGTATACTCTTATACTTAACATAATGGGAAGTGCAGAAACACCTCTGTTGAATTAATAGATGACTGTATAATAAATCTTATGTGTTGGATATTTTACGTATTCTTAAGTGTTTTTTTCTCCCATATTAGTGATGGGTGAAGATTCTCTACTTGGCCTGTGTAGACCCCCTCTAAGAAGTCCACTATCTGGTAAGAAATTATTTGTCTGTAGGCGTAACGTTTTTTAAAAATGCAATTTTGTTTTCAAGTAGGGTAGCACATGTATTCATATGATTCAAAATTCAAAAGTTACTTTAAATACACAATGGAAAGTCATCCTGCTCCCTCTCTCCTTTACCCACCCATCTCATCAGAGGCAGCCAGTGTTGTCAGTTTCCTGGGTATTCTTCCAGAGATATTTTATGGAGATACAAGGAAATTCATGTATAAATGATCTTTCCTCCCTTTATTCCAATAAATATTTTTGCACCTCTATAATGTTTATTTCATTTAACATATATTGTGACATTTTCATATAACTATATCAAGGGCTTGCTTCTTCAGCCTTTTTAGGAGGTGTTTTTTACATGTTGCTATAATTCTTTTTGTTAGCGCTCTGACTTCACACTAGGGTCAGGGACTTTTTATTCTTTGCAGGATGAGGCTGATAAAAAATTCAAGACTGAGGCTTTGTGGCTCAGGGCTATAAAATTTCCCTGCCTCCAGTACCTTTCTTTTTGACTAATACCTTAAAAGACTGTTACCTTAAATTGATTTCATGGCTCTGAAAGAAAACTAGTGAAGTCTACTTCTGCTTTATTTTCAGTTTTTTGGCCCAAAAAGATGCTTTATTATGGAAACTGAAAAGGAAGCTTATTTATCTTCACATTAATTTTCTATTCCTCAGTCATATTCTATAAGAAAAAATTATGTTGATTTTTCTCTGACTATCCAGTACTACAATGATAAAGATCTGTTATGGTTTTGATGATGAACCTGTGGTAAAGAACCATATGATGCATTTCCTTTTAAGCTCTAATCTTTTTCTCACTATCTCTCTTTCTTGCAGATTCATCATACAAAACAAATGGAAGTACTGAAAAGAGTGAATTAGGTTTGTTAATTTCTAATTTTTCTGGGTTCTTTTTGAGGATTCTGATTATCAGTAGAATATAGGAGTACACACTTTTGGTCACTGGCTTGAGAATATTACTTTGTTCATTATCTCAGTGTGTGGGGCACTGTCCCTATGACCAAGATCTTTCTTAGCAGCCTTGGTGGTGGTTCCATTTGAAATTATGTATTTTGTTATACTATTGTTAAAATTTGTGAAGGAACAAATACATTTTCATTTTAATTAGCCTTTGTTCAAGTCACACTATTGAGAGAAAGGAGATAACAACTTAACGATTAAGGTTTTTTTCTTGATTTAGAATTTGAAATTTTTTTCTAGTAAGTTTAGTGTCCTTTGCCATGTTTGTTGACCTAGTTTTAATTCTTTTCAGTGTTTTATTCATATAGAACATGAGATACCAAGATCTGTGGCTTTATGTGAATCTGCATTGATTGTGGTTGGACTTAGTTTTAAGTTACAACCCTTTTCTAAATTTGGAGATGGGTCAAAAGGAAAGAGGCCTAATTTTTCTTCATAAATAGTTGCAGCTTTAAAAAAATTTGTCTTTCACTTAAGCTGAGGTTAATTTCTTTAGAGACTTGAGGATTTTTAGTGTCTGGGTACTGAACATGATCCTTACAGTATACAGCAATTGTGGGCTTTTAGCCAAACACCAGAGTTTCTCAAGTGCTCTATTTTAAAACTTAAAAAAAAAAAAAAAGAATGTTTTTATGTCAAGTTTGTTTTTTTTAACCTTTTTTTCTTTTAAAATTGGGATTTTTTTTTTCTTTTATTGAATTTATTTGGGTGATTAAGTCAGACTCTTAATTAGAAAGAACTTTGAGCTAAGATAATCCTGCACTTTTACTTTCTATGCTTGAATAAAAATTATTTTTATAAGTATTTTATAATAAAAATTATTTTTATTAGTATTTTATAAGTATAATTTTATAATAAAAATTAACTTTAAATCAAGTGCTTTCCGGTTTGAAGGAAATTTCTGAGATTAATAGAGAATGGAGTGTATCAAATGGCTATTCATGGAACTTGAATATTAGTAATATCCTCAAGCTATACCTTAATCTCTTCTTCCTGCTCCACTCTGACTGTTCTCAAAAGCGTGGATGGCACCAAATAATTTTACAGGTACTATTTTTAAAGGTATATATACCGGGGTCAGAAAACTATAGCCTCTGAGTAAAATCTGACCTGCAGTCCTGTTTTTTGTACAGCTTGTGAGCTTTAAAAATATTTATATTTTGTGAAATATCTATATTTGACATACATATCTATGAGAATATGTGTATTCATATATGTGTGAATTGCAGAGAACTTACATGGTTCACAAAACCTAAAATATTTGCCATTTGGCCCTAAGTGGAATAAGTTGGCTGACCCCTCATTTATACCAATGGCAGGAATAAGACAGCAAATTACTCAAATTGTCATTTGTTTGTTCTAAGAGTAAATTCAAAGGGGTACATCCTTGTCTGGACATGGATTTATTGTAACACTCCAAGCTAGGTTATAATCTCCTTTATGAAATCTTCCTGTCTTTGCCCCCAGACAAAAAACAAGGTAAGCAAAGTTTATATTTACTTGAGTACTCTTCCCTCCTCACACCAACACATTCCACAGATCTCTAGGAATAGGAGCATTTATACAGTAGTAGAAATTACCAGGATCCTTGTATTTTCTTTAAAAACTGCAGTAAAAAACAAACAGCCTGGCCAGTTTGGCTCAGTGGATAAAGCATCACTGAGGTTCCATTTGGTCAGGGGCACATGCCTGGGCTGTGGGCTCGACCCCCAGTGCAGTGGGGTGCAGGAGGCAGCCAGTTCTTTCTCATCATTGATGTTTCTCCCTCTCCCTCTCTGAATTCAATAAAAATATATTTTAAAAAAATAACAACAAACAAAAAACTGCGATCATACAAAAAGAAGTGAACAAAGTGTTATAATTAGTAGTCTCCATCAGAGGAGATGGTTGTAAGTGATCTAGCTTGCAACAAAGACCTAAGATTTCTGAAAGTACCTTTTTGTAAATGGTTGAGATTGTTGGCACATTTAATTATTGCCATGTGTCTATATATTTGTCAGTGCCACAGATAACTTTTTAAAATTAAGGGTATTATTGCTCCAAAAAGGATGTTAATTTATCAGAACTTCTGTATGAGCATAAGGAAGAATAATACCATATATATCGATTTAATTTTTTTTTTAATATTACAGAGAGAGGGAGAGAGAGGGAGAGAGAGAGAGAGAGAGAGAGAGAGAGAGAGAGAGAGAGAGAGAAATATCTATGAAAGAGAAATATTCATCAGCTGCCTCCCGCATGCCTCCTGGTAGGGATCTAACCTGAAACCCGAGCATGTACCCTGACCAGGAATCAAACCAGTGATCTCTTAGTTCATGGGTCGATGTTCAACCACTGAGCCACACCAGTTGGGTATATTTATTTAATGTTTTAAACTTATGCATGTAGCAGCCAAGACGTTTAAAATACAGGAAGCTGAATAACAAAAGAAGGAAATGAAATTAAAACTTATGTAATCATAGAAGCTGCTGATTCATTATCAGATGGTATTTAAATACACATCTATGAATATTTTGCAGCTTAGGTTAAAAAGATAAAGACAAGTGGAATGTTTAAAACCTTGTATGAAATCTGATTATTTAAGCATTGATTTCAGGTGACTTTTTTTAAGTTGCCAAGTAATGTTTTTTTATTAAAGTATGAAAAATATTAGCAAGTCTTAAAAGCTTTTATTCTGTGACCCTGAAATCTATTCATTCATTAAAATAGACATTTATTTTTAACCTCCTCCTAAATGTCAGTGACTGGCCCATATGCTAGAACCAAAAAAATGTACATAAAAATTATTAAAAATTAATTAATGTAATCTAGTACATCAATAAACTGAAGAAAAATTACATGATCATGTCATTAGATGCAAGGAAAGCATTTGACAGACTCCAATACCCATTCATATAAAAACTTAGTAAACTGGAAATACATTTTAGAGTACAAGTAGACCTGTGGGTAAGGGAAAAATAAACTTTCTGATTTTAGTTTGTATCAGACTTATTCCTGAAACAGAGTAGAGGGAAATAATAAACTCTTCTTGGATTTAACAAACAAACAAACAAACAAAAAATAGTTCAGTTTGTCTTTATGGTCCCTTTTCTTAATTTTGATGTTTTTATTCCCAAGCTTTAGCCTTTGATGTTTTATACATGTATGCTTTTCTCTTCTAGAAGCCACCAGTGTCCCACAGAAGGTCAATTTCTCCGAAGAAGGTATTTTCTTTCCAAATGTCATACAGTGTATTCTTAATCTTTTTTTTTGTTACAATTATCAGAATTTTGATAGATACTTAAGAGTGAAAGCAGAAAATAGTGTCTTTTTCTTCAGGGGGAAAAAAAAAATCATTCTTACCTGTCAAACAGGCAGGTAAAATAGTATAGAATGAATATTGATAGCCTTTGTACATTTTAGCAAATTTTGTCTGAGTTAATAATTTTAAGCAGCTGAGACCGGTTTGGCTCAATGGATAGAACATCAGCTTGGGAACTGAAGGGTCCAGGGTTTGATTCCAGTCAAGGGCATGTACCTTGGTTGCGGGCATATCCCCAGTAGGGGGTGTACAAGAGGCAGCTGATCGATGACTCTCTCTCATCGATGTTTCTAACTCTCTATCTCTCTTCCTTCCTCTCTGTACAAAATCAATAAAATATATTTTAAAAAATAATAATAATAATAATAATTTTAAGCAAAGCTAGTATTTTCAGTTTTCTGACATTCTGGCATTTGATTATGTTATTAAAACAGTTTTTTAAATTCTCATAACCAGTCTATGTTTGAATAGTGCAGTACCATTTAGTCCATTTTAAAGCCCACCATACTCTGAAATTAGTCATCTCCATACTGAAATGTTTGTGTGTGGACATGTATATAACATTCCCAAACATACAGACATGTATCTGTATATGTACTAATCTTGTCTGAGTTTTCACACTAATAAGTTAAAGTTAATAAGGTAAAAATTTTCCGCTATTTAATGCTCCCCTTTTTAAAAAATTTTTTTTCAAGCTTTGGAATATAATCTTAGTAAATATTACTCTCAGTATTTGTTAGAATATAATGATATGCCTCTGAGAATATAAAATAAATGAGCTCAATTTTAGCTTATTTAAAACATCGTGACTCAGAATAAGTAAACCTAATAAAGAACAATTTTGTATCTGATCATCAAGAAGATTTCACTTTACGCCGAAACCGGTTTGGCTCAGTGGATAGAGCATCGGCCTGTGGACTGAAGGGTCCCGGGTTCGATTCCGGTCAAGGGCATGTACATTGGTTTCGGACACATCCCCAGTGGGAGGTGTGCAAGAGGCAGTTGATTGATGTTTCTCTCCCATTAATGTTTCTCTCTGTAAAAAAAGATTTAACTTTAATAAGATTTAACTTGAATGCTTGTTTTTGTTTCTTAATCCTGATCATTAGAGCATTTGAATAGAGACTATACTCGTGTATCCTTTCTTTCCTTTTAGGTGACACTGAAGAAGATGATCAGGACAGCTCTGACAGTGCTGTTAATTCTTATAAGGACAGATCCAAGAAGTCTCTTGACTCTGGAGGTAATATTGCTTTATACACATATGACACTTAGGAGCTGTATTTTTAGTTAAAATATAAAGGTATTCAGTGAATTTGCTTTTTAAAAAAATATATATATTTTTTATTGATTTTTCACAGAGAGGAAGAGAGAGGAAGAGAGAGTTAGAAACATCGATGAGAGAGAATCATCGATCAACTGCCTCTTGCACACCCCCCACTGGGGATGTGCCCATAACCAAGGTACATGCCCTTGACCGGAATCGAACCCGGGACCCTCCAGTCCACAGGCCGACGCTCTATCTACTTAGCCAAACCTGTTTTGGCTGTGAATTTGCTTTTTTAAGAAATACTGTAAGCCCTACCTGGTTTGGCTCAGTGGATAGAGCATCGGCCTGCAGACTGAAAGGTCCCAGGTTCGATTCTGGTCAAGGGCCATGCCTGGGTAGTGGAAAATAATTGATCCCCTTGATCCCCACTGGAGGCAGCCAATCAATGATTCTCTCTCATCATTGATGTTTCTATCTCTCCTTCTCCCTTCCTCTCTAAAATCAATAGAAATATATATATATAAAGTTGTTTTTCTCTCTCTCCCACTCCTTTCCTCTCTGAAATCAATTTTTAAAAATCAATGGAAAAATATCCTCGGGTAAGGATTAAAAAGATATATATGTATATATGTATACTAGAGGCTCAGTGCACAGATTCGTGCACCAGTGGGGTCCCTCGTCCTGGCCTGCAGTGATGGGGCGAAACTTGCTCTTTAACATCCCCTGAGGAGTCCCAGATTGTGAGAGGGCGGTTCTCAGGTGACGCACCCCAGAATCGGGCTCCCTCCTCTCTGGTTCCAGGTGCAAGTCACCTGAGAACCACAGCTCAGCAACTCCTGCATTGAGCACCTGCCCCCTGGTGGTTAGTGTGTGTCATAGCTACTGGTTGGCCAGTAGCTTAGGCTTTTATATATATAGATATTTAGTCACCATACCTGAGTGTGTTAAATGCTTCTGTTGCCAAAATAGCAATCTGATTGTACTATATTTCTTCATTATTTTTTAGATCAAACCAGCAGACCAAGTCAATATCTAGAATCATTTTGGCAGTCATCTCAAAGTAAGGAAAGTACGTTTTACACTCTTACAAGTCTACCTGTGGGTGTGGTCAATGCTGCTTTTGTTTTTAAAGATCTTTTGCAAGTTTTATGTAAAATGTTGGAAAGGGGGTTTGGTGAATGCTTTAAAACCCTCATTGTGCATCTTGAATTTGCTTTTTGAGTGAGCCATCTCTGTATTCAACCTTGAATTAGAATTTAAAAACGCGGAACTGCTTTCAGTGATTTGTTGAGTATTTTTGGTTACAATGTAAATTTGTTGAAAAGTTTTATTTAACTAATGTAGTAGTTTGAGCCCACTTATATAGACATAATTTAATAAGGATATAAAGTTTTATATGCAGTATAATTTTAACTGTTGCAAAGACTTGGAATGATGAATAAATTAGTGATAAAGGAGATGTAGTAAAACGTTAATGGTAAGTTAGGTGGTGGGCATATAAAAGTTTTACAGCCTTGCTTACAACTTTGCAAATTTTCATAATAAAGTGTTGAGAAAATATAACTCAAGAAAAGATTGGAAAATAATATGCTGAAAGCTAACAGTGATTTGTTTAGAGTGGCGGAATCATTAGTGACATTTTTCTTTCACTTTTTTCATTATTTTGCAGATTATTAACAATGAATATGTATTTCTTAAGTTAAATGGAAATGATATTGGGGTTTTTCTCACAGTTTCAAATCAAGCCCCAGAATTTGAGTTATTCATAGATTTTAAAAAATATCCTTGTACACTGCCCTGGCCGGTGTGCTTCAGTTGGTTGGGCATCATCCTGTGCACCAGGATTCCTGATCAGGGTACCTGCCCAGGTTTTGGGCTCCATCCCCAGCAGAGGGTGTGCAGGAAGCAGCCGGTCAATGATTCTCATCATTGATGTTTCTCTCTCTCTCCCTCCTCCTTCCTCTCTATGAAGTCAGTAAAAACATATTAATTAATATGGAAGACATGAAAATAGGCAAGTTTCCATAAAAGAAATGAAAATTTTTAAAATTTTTACTTTCTATATCATTTGAAGACAAATTATCATTTGAACAATATTCGTTTATTAAAATATAAAATATTTAACTTGCATCACCTTCAAGGTTTATGTTGCCCAAATTTTGCATATAACAACTTTCGAATCTGCTAACACCCACTGAGTTGATTCCACTTTGGATTCTAAGGTGTCAGTATCTCCTTGCAAATTTTTCTTGTCTTTCTTCTTGAGAATGGCTAATGAAAACATCAGTTTGATAGGTATCATTAGCAGTTGTCATCTGCAAACATGATGCCCTCACAAGCATCATCTAAATTTTGGAGTTCTTTTTTATATCTATTTCTTCCTTCAGCTCTGTGATTCTACTTACATTCTGTTCAACTTTGTTTATCTTTCATTGATCTTCAAAAGAGGCATTGACATGTAATTCCACTTTATCTGTTTTTTTTTTTAGTTTTCAGTGGGTTCTAGGTTTGTGGTTTAAAAGCAGAGGTAACAAAATGAATAAGCTGCTGAAACAAAAATAAACCATTGTGGAAAAGAGACTGTATCATCTTATATATTTGTCCTTTGTTACTCAAAATCTCTGATTTTGGAAGCTCTTACATGTATCTTTCTATATAAATCATGTTACACTCATGCATTAGAATACTATTTAGGTATGATTAATTACCTAATTAATGCTTTATTCTAATGAATATAGGTAACAAGATATGTTTTCTTAAATCTAAGATACTGTCAATTTTATGCATCACTAAGAAAGAAAAGCCATCCAGTTAAACTGTTATATAACATAGCATTGGTTATAAGATGCAACCCTAAATCTGAGGTGTTGCTATAAAAAGTACTTTTTAGAATCAATGAAAAGAAATATTAAAAATCATGTGTCTACTTTTTTTAAAAGTACTGTATTTTGTTAGTATAGACTAAAGACAAATCTGGAAGAACATCTATCTCATATACTATGACATTTCTACATGTAATATTTTGTACATAGTAGGCACTACTAGATATTTATTAATTTTTAAGTTATACCTTTCTAAAAAGGTGCATTTCTTTTACAGCTAGCATATATCGCACTTGTTTTCAGGAAAAAAAGTCGAAAATAAATTTACATTGATACTTGTATCAGTGGATGGAAGTAACTCATTTCTTCAGGGCAGATTTGGAAATTTTCTTGTTAGAATTGTAATATTTTCAAGTTCCATGTGTGATTTTTATAGGTGTTCTTAAGTATCAGCACAAAACATGCCGCAGCATCCTTTATTTCATTACTACTCTACCGTGTCCACAAATTTGCTTATATAATACATAACATTATGTGGATTGCCAGGGTCTATATCTCAGCCCTACTACTTTGAGATATATAATGGGGCAAATTATTAATTTAAGTTTCCTTATTTGTAACATAGGAATAATAATAGTACTCACCACACAAATTATAAGAATTAAGTAAAATTATACTGACAACTGACAGTTCATCATTATTTTAATGGTATTGATCCTAAAGCTTACTACTAATTACCTAATTCCTGAATATTTTGAAGTTTAGATGAGGGAAAACAGTTACGTATTGTATATGTTTGAGACTGATGGAAGAAAGGTTTTTGCTTTTGTTTCTTTGATTTATGTATTTATAATAAACAAGCAAAATATTGATGCAATATTTTATTGTTCTTATTTTCAAGTATTCTATGACTTTATCTGTTTCTGTTTCAGGTCAAGACTTCACAGCTTTTAATAAGCAACATTCAGTGCCAAGTAAGTGGTCGGTGATTCTTGATTAGTCAACCAATTCTAACCTGTCATTACTCTGCCAGCAAAAAGTACTACCTATGTAGGATGTTTTAAGTCATTTTATCCTTTTTGCCTTTTAATTCACCACACATTGGTGCTCTGTGTGGTAGTTACTCTGTGATGTGGAAATGTGTTTAGGACAGTTTTACTGAAAGTAATTTATTTGCAAGAGTTAACTTTTCCTTCTTAACATCAAAATCAAGTTGAAGTGTCATTGAGCTCAGTCATTTTCACAGACCAGAGTAAAGCACTTGGACAGAGTTTTGTTTCTCAGGTGATTACACAGGGATGGGCAGAAATAGGTTTGCAGCTGTGATTTTGTGAGTTTATTCTTATATTATTATTTAGTTAGTTATTATATTATCTACTGTTGTTACTATTATTATTATTAACCCAGTTTTGCCCATCCCGGTATATTTATTTGCTACCTGTTTTGCTGGGAAGTGGTTCATCCTCACCGATGTGGTCCTTTGACATTGTCTAACACTGGAGTATGGGTTACATTTTCAAAGCATATGAAATCATATTTTGATATATATATATTTGCTACAGGCCCAGGATATCAAAGAAACCTTCAGCTACGTGTTGACCAAACCACAAGAATAAGGAAGACGATGCCAAGTAAGTTGAGCCTCTACCTGTTATTGAAATAATTTTACTTGCTGTTTTTCTTGGTTATTTAACATACAAAAATATGTAATTTTTCAGATAAGCACTTAGGGTGTTTGTGATGTCATTAATAAGGACATACCATAAATAGATGTGATGAAGCAATCACATTTTGAATTCAGTGTCCATCATAATTTCTGTGGCAATGTGTTTATGTTAAACCTTGACCATATAAAATAAAAATCCATGCCTTATGTGACCCTTAACCTCGCTCCCTTCTTTACTCACCTTGTTACAGTAGGTCGCAAGGTCATCACCCCTTATTATTATCTAGATAGCATAAAAATCCCCATCATGTAGCTCTTGCTCATGAAGTGACAAGCTGTAATTGGACAAGGTAAGCTCTGTGGCTTTGTTTCCCATCAGCAAAATAGTAATGGTTCACAATTCCCAGCAATGAAGTTTTTACCTCACATATAAGTGAGTTCTTCAGCTATCAAAACTGGGTTAGCTTTCCCCCCCCCCCAAGATATAATTGGCTTTATTAAGCAATTCATGAATGAGGTAGCATCCCTTCTAGCCCCTAGAAGGATGCTCTCTGGGTTAGCTTTTTGCCTTTGCCTTAATGCTGGCTGTCATTTCTTATTGCTATGTGTACCTGCTATTAGAAGATCATTTCCTCTCAGTTTGCTCGTCCTTCCTACTAGAGTTAGGAAAGGTTATCAATTATTAAGATTCTTAGGATTTGTTTATAACTAGTTTAAAAAAGTTAAAACTTATTTTGAAGATCTGAGAGATACTCTTGGAAATAAAACTGAGTTTGAGCATATATTCTATGAAAGTTCAGAGATTTTATATGTTATTTCTTAGTTCTTAACTATACAGGGTGTTTCCAAAAATGTCTACACACTTTAACAGCTGGTAGCTCAATTTTGAAAATGAGATGTATTTTAATAAACACTGCCTTTATAATTATTTGAAGTGTGTGTATACATTTTGGGGGACATCCTATATTCTGGGTAATTAATATCAGATTACTTCCAGATTAGTGAAGTATAGTGCACAATATTATCAAAAATGTATATGAAAAAGGCCAGGAGGTGGGGGTGGACTAGAAGGGGTCGATGGGAGAAACAAGGGGACATCTGTAATACTTTCAACAGTAAAGGTTTAAAAATAAATAAAATAAAATTAGGAGACTTTATGTAATAAGGTGGACATGTTCCTCAAAAAAAAAGTTTGCATAATTTTTACTTCCTCCAATAAGACACTACAAATGCTGTGTAGAAAGGAAAATAATTGCATTGAGGATCTAATTGGAATGTAGAAATACACCTTTTAGTTGCTAAATTGCTAGCTAATTTTTTGTATTTTACCTATTTGCATTCCTGCTTTGTCTCAAATTAGTTCATTATGCCTACTAGTTTGATGTAATCTCATGTTTTGTTTCTGCTTTTGTGACCATATCCATGAAGTCGTTGCCAAGGCCAGTATCAAGAAGCTCTTTCTTTGTGTTTCTTCTGAGAGCTTTATGGTTTTAGTTCTTTGGTTTAAGTTTTTAATCCATTTTAAAGTTGATTTTTGTGTACAGTATATAAGGGTCTAGTTTCATTGTTTTGCGTGTGGATATCCATTTTTCCCAAACATCATTTATTGAGGATACTGAGCTCCGTCACATTTGTCTAAGAGCAGTTGGCCATATTTGCGTGGATTTATTTCTAGACTCTGTTCTCTTCCATTGGTCTATATATCTCCTTTTATGCCAGAACCATGCTATTTTGATTGTCTTAGCTTTGTCAAACATTTTGAAATCAGAAAATGTGACACCTCCAGCTTTATTGTTTTTATTCAAGCTTGCTTTGGCTATTCGGAGTTTTTGTGGTACCATATGAATTTTAGAATTGTTTTTTATTTCTGTAAAAAATGCCATTGGAATTTTTATAGGGCTTGAACTGAATCTGTAGATTACTTCAGGCGGTATGGACATTTTAAGGATTTTTAATTCTTCAATTTATGAACATGGATGTCTTTCCATTTACTTGTGTCTGCTTTAAATTCCTTTTCAGTGTTTTATAGTTTTCAGTATACAAGTCTTTCACTTTCTTAGTTTAGTTCTATTTTATTCTTTCTGGTACCATTGTAAATAAGATTATTTTCTAGATTTTGTTGGTGTTCATTTTGTTTTCTTAGTTTACTTTTTATGAGTTATATAAATATTACATATTATATAACTATTATTTAGCTGTTTGTCCTTAGTAGCATCGTAGTATACCACTTCACAACATTTTTATATACTATTTTCTCATTGGATCTTTGCAGCCATGGAGTGAGGTATTTAAGCTAACATAATCTGTTGAATATTTTTATTCATTTGTATATTTGGTAAACTAATTTAGCAGCTTCTAAAAGACATAGTGTCCTGGGCTGAAGTATGAATTTATAAAACAATGTGTCTTTATAGTTAAGGTTGATGTCATTTTGCTTTATTTGAGAAATACCGTAACCAAAAATAAGGTTATTTCTGGATCTTGGCAGAGCTAATTTTATTTCTCCAGTTTAGTTTAGTGTTTCTAAAATGAAAGCTGATGGTAAACACCAGAAAGATTATGTGTGTCTGTGTGTGTGTGTGTGTGTGTGTGTGTGTGACGTATATGTATATGTATATGTGTATGTGTATATATATATATAATAGTTGTGACTCTAGACAACTGATAAATGTTAATTATTGGTAAATGTAGATCATATGAATGAGTAACTTACCTTCTCCACCTTCTGAGCCCCTGTCCTTTTGTAACCTCTCTCTTAGAAGTTAAAATCTGTGGCCAAGCCAAGAAAGATGAAGGAGAGAAAAAAGAGTTGGGGTAGTTTTTAATTTTTCTGAAGTAAGAATAGAAGTAGAGATTTGATGAAGTTGTGAGAATATTATTTTTGAAACCTATTGTTTAAGCACAAACATAAAACAGATTTACTTGTTAACAAAAATGGTGAAAAGTTTGTTTAGTGTAAATTTTTTATTTTATTTAAAACATTTTAAATTTTCATTACAGTTGACATTTGATATTATTCTACTTTCAGGTGTACAGGATAGTGGTCAGTTGTTTATATAACTTATGAAGGATCCCTCATAAGTCTAGTATCCACCTGGCACCATATATTGTTATTACAATATTATTGACTCTATCCAGTGGTCAGCAAACTGAGGCTCACAAGCCACGTGCGGCTCTAGCAAAGACCATCTCAGGAGTACCCTAATTAAGTTAATAACAATGTACCTACCTATATATTTTAAGTTTAAAAAATTTGGCTCTCAGAAGAAATTTCAATCGTTGTACTGTTGATATTTGGCTCTGTTGACTAATGAGTTTGCCAACCACTGTCCTATACTGTTTGTACTTTAAATCCCCATTGCTATTTGTCACTGCCAATTTGCACTTCTTAATCCTTTCACCTTCTTCACCAAGCCCCTCTAAAATTACTGGTACTTGAAGTGGTCAGAAGCACCAGAGGAATCTTTGAATCAATTTAAGGTAGAAAATAGTGTTAAGATGGAGCTTTACATTAAAATGCCTTATCCAGTCCTGGCTGGTTTGGCTCAGTGGATAGAGCGTCAACCTGTGGACTAAGGGTCCGGATTCAATTCCAGTCAAGGGCACATGCTCAGGTTGAGGGCTCTGTCCCCAGTAGGGGGATTGCAGGAGGCAGCCAATCAGTGACTCTATCTCATCATTCATATTTCTATCTCTTCCTTTCCCTTCCTCTCTGAAATCAATAAAAATATATAAAATAAAACACCTTACCCAGATAGCCCCGTGTTCATAATCTGTATTTTATTCTTTATTTTCCTCTTCACAGCATCAGTACCAGACAAATATTTCAGTATATTTCAGTTCTTATTTGAACCTCCTATCTTTATCCCAGAAGTTTCACGGCTCCCATTAAATAATTTGTATCAGATACTCGAAGGCTCTCTCACAGAGCGAATGTATTAAGAATAGGCATGCCGTCAATAGTTTTGATGGAAATAGGTCCCTGTCTCAAGGAGCTGTCATTCTAATGGGCACTTCTGCTTTTTGCTTCTGTTTCTGGCTGATCTCCACCTTTTCTTTCTCTTGGTGGAATTTTTATGTTCTTTCTCTGTTGGAAATACTTAAGTTATGAAACATAAATTGATGGTCTTTATTCCTCCTATCATTAGATAACAGCTTCCAGAAATCAGAGTTTGGAAACCAGTCTTCATCAACCTTCAGCCAACGTAAGTCTGTTCAGTTTTTATTAAGTGAGTCTTTAAAATTGGTTGTCCATAATTCTCTTTAATTGTGTTTGACAGCAAAATAACAATGCTATTCGAAGAATTGTATTTTAAGCACTTCAGAGGGAAAAGTTCATATTTTTCTAGCGGTGAAATTCTTTAATGGTAAATGATAGGAAACAACTGCTTTCCCCCTTCACTTTATTGTCCATACAACCAAAAGTAAAAGTTAGTAAACTAAAGCTACTAATACTAAAGTGGACCTTTCTGAATAAAAAAAAACAAAAAAAAAAAAACCTCACATAGCATAACACAACAGGATTGTCGTGGGTTTCAGAGTCCACAGGCTTGTATTTGAATTAGATTGGATCTCTTACCTTCTCTGTAGTATTGGGGGCAAGTTTAGTTTTCTAAGCCTGCGTATTACCCTGAATAAGTACTAAACAAATAACCGATTCTTAGACTTTTTGGTCTCGGTACCAAACTGAGTTTGGTGAAATTAATAAGTACCCAAAAAAAACCCTCTAATTTAAAAAAAATATGGGTTATACATAACCATATTTAACTAGAAGATAAAGTTGAAATTTTTTTTCTGACTTACTATTTTATTTTTGAGTAATTTAATAAGAAGAGCGGTAACTTGCTTTATATTTTTTCCAATTTCTTTAATGTCTGGCTTAACAAAATGGAGCTTACCTATCTATTACTTCTGCCTTCAGTCTGTTGCAATGTATTGTTTTGATTGAAGTATCTGCAGAAAATCCAGCTTTATACAGATACGTAGAACTTTAATAGTTTCAGATAATTGTGGATATTTTAATTTCGATACTCTCTAAAACTCAAGAAGTGGTAGTTTCTAACTGCTGTTTGAATATTTGAGACCACGTTAATATTTTTGTATTCTATAAAATCTATTGGTCTTTGTTGTACTTTGAATAGACTACCCTGCGCTGGTCATTTGGAAAATATGATTCATGAAGTTATGTAGTTTCCAAATGTTGAGACATTTGTAATACAATATCAAAAGAGTACATTTGCTAATATCACCCCCAACAAAAAAGTCTTTTAGAATTGGGAGCTTTCAAACTGATAGTAGTAGATACAATATTCCCACAATCCTAATTTTCACTTGAAACCTTGAATTTTATAATTGGCAGCAAATACTGTCAGTTGGGCTCACTTTGTTCATTTTCAAGAAAAAGTCTATCAGATATGCAAATCTGAGTAATCATAGTTTCTCACTTGTTCTTTCAATTAAAGAAGCACTAGGGCAGCTCACAACTCAGTTGCACAAGTTTTTTTCCTGAGACAACCATTGTATTGGGCTATGTATCAGAATGCTTTATGTAACTGAACCTATATACTTTTATTAGCCGATGTTACCTCAGTAAATTCAGTTCTTTTAAAAAATAAAATTTTTTTACTGATTTCAGAGAGAAAGGGAGAAGGAGAGAGAGAGACAGAAACATCAATGATGAGAGAAAATCATTGATTGGCTGCCTCCTGCATGACCCCCACTGGGGATTGAGCCTGCAACCCAAGCATGTGCCGTTGGCCAAAATCGAACCTGGGACCCTTGAGTCGATAGGCTGACGCTCCATCCACCAAGCTAATCCGGCTAGGGCAGTAAATTCAGTTTTGATAAAAAGAAGTGCTTTATAAGTGTTTCCAATTTTTTCACATAGAATATTAAAATTTGTGCTCAAATTATTTCTTATTAACCTCAAGTTATAGTAAGATATTCTTTATGAAGGATATTCTTTTTTTTCTTTTTTTTCTTTTTCTTTTTTTATAAATATATTTTATTGATTTTGTACAGAGAGGAAGGGAGAGATAGTTAGAAACATCGATGAGAGAGAGTCATCAATCAGCTGCCTCTTGCACACCCCCTACTGGGGATATGCCTGCAACCAAGGTACATGCCCTTGACCGGAATCGAACCCGGGACCTTTCAGTCCCCAAGCCGATGCTCTATCCATTGAGCCAAACCGGTTTCGGCATGAAGGATATTCTTAAGTAAAACAGAATGCATGGCCGTGAAGTATACAAAAACTATAATCATACAGTTTGGTGCCACTGCTCTGTGATTCATTCTAAGGCATCATTTGTTTTTTACACCATCAATGCAGTGTCAATGTGGTGGGAAAAGTTAATAATGTCTTAGTGTTATGAGATCTATGACAACTATTGCTCTAAAAGGTCCATATTGAATTATTAGCCTAAAGCACTCAGACAATAATTAGAAGGTGTAGAAGTATTTTCATTGCCATTATATTAAACGATTAAGTGTGTCACATATGAGAGAGTGCTTTATAAACTGAAAAGCAATAGATAAGTAACTTGATACCATGATAGCCAATAATAATTAGGGATGATTTGCAAACTAAATTTTACCAGTGTTAACTTGCATCAGTGCAACTAAAGGGACAGCTAGCTTCAATATATGCAGGGTGTTCACTTAGAGTGCATCCTTTTCTTTATCTTTTTGCACACTTAAAAAAAACTTTAAAAATTCTATCTTGAATAATTAGCCATCTGAACTCTGGGTTTCTAAATTTAAAAATGCTTTATAACATATCTTTTAATATTGCTTACTTCCCCAGTATTCACAGTAGCAATAGTTTTGTTTTATAAATTATACTAGAGGGCCCAGTGCATGAGATTTGAGCACTGGTGGGGGGTATGGCCTGTGGGGATCAATCCACTGTGGGAGCGCCAATCATCCCAGCTGTGGACCTGCCCTCCGAGCAGCTGCTCCTCTTGTGGGAGTGCACTGACCACCAGGGTGCAGCTCCAGCATTGAGTGTCTGACCCCAGGTGGTCAGTGCTCGTCATAGCGACTGGTCAAGCGGTCATTCTGCTGTTCATTGGCTGGGCTTGTATGATATAGGATTACTTCTAATTTGCTTATGCCATTTGATACATTTAAATTTTATTTCTTTCTCTTGAGTTTTTATCGTTTGGTAATGAAGAGACATAAGGATGCTTACACACCTACCTTAAAACCCATGGGTGTGAGATTTTCTAAAAATGTGTAATAAATTATTAAGAAAGTAGATTATCAGCTCCCTTCTTTAAATTCTTTCTCTTTTGTCCGTTTATAAGGGGTAGTATTGGCTTTCCTGGCCAGAATGGCTCAGTGGTTGAGCATCAACCTATAAACCAGGAGTTTGCAGTTTGATTCCTGGTCAGGAGACATGCTTGGATTGCAGGCTCAGTCCCCGGTGGGGGGCGTGCATGAGACAGCCGATTGATGTTGATATATCTCTCTCATCAATGTTTCTATCTTTCCCATCTTCTCTAAAAATTCAATAAAAACATTTTTTAAAAGATTAATATAGGTTTTACGAGTCACTTGCCCTTGACATGAAGAAATTTATATTTGTATCTGTCATTTTTTTTTCTCCTGAGCAGACATGACTGGACAACCCAAAAATGCATCTTTTGTCAAGTGGGACTGGTGGTGGATATTTCCTGTGCTCTTCATTCTTGTCCTTGGGATTTGGTGGTACACTCGTATTCCTCAGGTAGAAAGCACTGCTGTGCAAGAGTTCCAGAACCAGATGAAACAACTTATGACGAAGTACCAAGGTCAGGATGAGAAGCTGTGGAAAAGGAGCCTAACATTCCTGGAAAAACATCTCAACAGCTCCAAGCCTCGTCCTCAGCCTGCTATACTGCTGCTGACCGCTGCCCGTGACGCCGAAGAAGCTCTCAAGTGCCTGAGTGAGCGAATCGCCGACGCCTATTCGTCCTCCCGCAGCGTCCGCGCCATCCGGATCGACGGGACGGGCAGGGCTACCGAGGACAGTGATGCTGTGAAGCTAGAGGTGGACCAAGAACTGAGCAATGGATTCCAAAACGGCCAGACCGCAGCCGTGGTGCACCGCTTCGAGTCCCTGCCCGCAGGCTCCACTCTGATCTTCTATAAGTATTGTGACCATGAAAACGCGGCCTTCAAAGATGTAGCCTTAGTCCTGACCGTCTTGTTGGAGGAGGAGACACTTGGAACCAGTCTAGGCCTAAAGGAAATTGAAGAAAAAGTGAGGGATTTCCTCAAAGTCAAGTTCACCAACTCTAACACACCCACCTCCTACAAACATATGGACCCAGACAAATTGAGTGGCCTCTGGAGCCGCATTTCCCACTTGGTCCTGCCTGTCCAGCCTGAAAATGCCCTGAAAAGGGGAATCTGCTTATAAGCGATGACAGAAGAGAAATCATGTCCCAAGTTCTGAGAATTTTTTGGACTTTGTAACCAGAGATAGAATGCATCTTTGTGAAAGAACTGTTGTCTTTCTAAAGGAAGTAAAAGTTCTAAATCATTTCTCCAATCTGTTACCTGTCGTTTGAGAGAAACATTTTCCTGTTTCCATTAGATTTGTATTACTGGTATCAGAGAACTGTAAGTTAGATGCAATCCCACAGAGGATGGTTTTAGATGCAGCTGAAACATTATTACTATGGAATGACAGTGGGAAGGACTAGAAAATCCTTCCTGCGCAGCTTTCCTATTTTTAACGTAGACTTTTTACAGTTTGTTTTTAGTAAGGCAGCTCCCTAAATGCAACTGTGGGTTTCCCCACTTTGTTTTTCTTTTCCATCATTTGGGTGTGAGTTCCTTAGCTTCTGCTTATAGGAACAAAAATAACGAAAGGTCATCTGAGTGTGTGTTTGGGTTTTGGGTTATTTTTTTCTTTGATTTGGGAGGGTGGAAAGGAGGAGGCAAGGGAACAGAATTTGTGGATTGGGGAAGGAAAGGAGGGGAAAAATAACTCTTAAAGGTAAAATGTTAAAATAAGCTACAGAGACTTAGTCAAACATAGTTACATAAACTCCATTCTCACTGCGTTCTGTTGGGATTTGTTTTTCACATATCCTTTTTTTACTTTTAAGAAATTTTTGGTCCACCCAATGATTGTGAAGCATGATATCACAAGATTAAGTATACTTACTCATTTGACTTTTAAAGGCAGGTAAATCCAGAGCGGTTTATTTTGGATATATCCTTAAGCTTTGTTTTGAATTAAGAAATGTAGTTTCTGGGGGAAGGAGGGAAAAACAAAAGGAATATAATTTTAGGATTTGGTAGACCATTGGTTAACCAGCTTTTGTGGGCTATTGAAGGATTTAATTTTCTACATGTCCACTTGTTACAGTCTCCTTTAGTTACTCTTTTATAAAGATTTACTATGTACATGATAAACTTGAGTGCCTCAAGCCACAAAGAAAGTAAACGTGACCATGTGTGAAGAATGTTAAAATGTACTATTTGTACATTATTGTACTATAGTATTTCGGTTATAATTTTTGCATATGTAACAACTTTCTCATCTATTGATTGCTTTGGTTTTCTTAGAATCTTAAAATTCTAGAGCCATCTTGTGGGGTTTTTTTTGTTTGTTTGTTTGTTTTTTAATTATTAACACCCTTTTGATGATCCCATGACTGGTAGTAGAGTATGGTTTAATTTCTTCTCCCTAAGACTACCAGTATTCATAAATTTATACCTCATATTGTCATTTGTTCCTGTCAGAAATCAGATGGTCTGATTTATAGAGGATTCTAAAACAAGAAGAGTTTTTGAAGAGGCTTATTTTATACCTATATATTATATGGAGAAACAAATTGTTTTTATTAAATGTTTCACTGACCAAAATAATTTTAAAGTAATTAGTTTTGCTTACCTTTCTGGAAAAATAATTATAGCAGCTGATCCATAAATGACTTTAAAAGCTATTTTAGTAATTTAAATAAATTTACTTTTCTTGGTTTGTACTCTTTGTATGTGTTGTAAACTTAATGATTCATCAACTTTTTTTAAATTTTTTATTACTAATCCTAGGGTTTTCTTTACACTTGAACAATGTGAGTGACTTCTGCTGGGAGAAACAAAGGCCACAAATTAGATCCAGTCAGGAGTACATAGGTTGCAATAGAAGTAGAATCTCCATGATTTTCTGTTTTATCTTGGGATTTTGAATTATCACTAGAGTGAAATCAATATAGGTATTCCTGATTTGACAGAAGAATCGGTAGCAGTGTTTCTCAAATTTTTCATTCTCTCCTCACTAAAGAGCCTTTCTAGATGTATTTTTTTCTAATTGTCTATCCCCAAGAAATTTTAATACCACACATACTCTGATTCTGGGCATCTGTTTAGGCCGTATACAGTTTTGGGCTTTATACAGATGAAGAGTAATATTTTTTGCTCCCCAAAGTTCCAAGTTTTGCCCTTTTGGGAAGGTATGCTCAAGAACAGCTGTATTTCCGATCATTGCTGCCTAAAACATTGTATTTTCTGTTTATGTTGTTATAATCCTTTTGCAAGGGAAATTTTAATGTTGTCAGCTTGAAAGTGGGCATTAGGGTGTCTAGAAATGAGTCACATTGTGACATTGGGTGACAAATTGGTCCAGGGAAAACTGTAGTACAGTACTGTATCATAGAAATGTCTAGAAACTTAATTTGCTTCTTTTTTAATGACTTCCTTCTATTTCAGGAAGTTTTCTAAACCTCCAATTCTAAAAACAAAGACCTGAAGTAAATTTGATCTTCATCTTTTTGCATCCTCCTTACCTTCCCTCTAGCAGGCTTGATCCCATGGGCCCACCTCACCCCATGTCATCCCGCCTCGGGAACTCCGGGCTATTACTGTGTGTGACTAGCGTGATCCGAAGGTACAGAATGGATCTTGAAGGAAAGGGTCGTTGCTGGGCCTCCAAAGGAACCCCGGGTGGACATCGAGAACCTTTGGCCTCCTGACCTCTGGGGTTTACTGGTAGTAGAGTATGGTTTAATTTCTGCAGGAAACAGACTTTGAGTGGACCGAGAGAGATCCAGGAGTGGGGAGTGATGGAAGCGATGTGCACATTTCTCCTAAATGCCATGCTCACATGGCTGAACAGACATAGGATCCGGAGAATGGAGGCTGTCAGGGACCGTGTGCCGCTGGTCAGAAAGTAGATTGGTTAGTATCAGGTCTGCCCCTTGGCTTGGTTCAGTCTGTCCAATAGCAGTTTCTGCCCCATAGAGTTGAAATACGAGGCCTTTTGGAAAAGGCCCTGTATTTTCCTGATAAAGCATAATAAATTTTTCAGGCTTCCTATCTGGAGAAGAAAAATAAAGTTATTTATCTACTTATTTATTTTACTATATATATATATATATATATATATATATTTATATATATAAAATTGCTTTTTTTTTTTTTTTTTTTTTTTTTTTTACAGAGAGGAAAGGAGAGAGACAGAGAGCCAGAAACATCGATGAGAGAGAAACAGACCAGTTGCCTCCTGCACACCCCCTACTGGGATGTGCCCACAACCAAGGTACATGCCCTTGAATGGAATCGAACCTGGAACCCTTCAGTCCGCAGGCCGACGCTCTATCCAATGAGCCAAACCTGTTTCAGCTAAAGTTTTTTAAATAAAAAAATTAAAAAAAAAAATCTTGATTTTCATTCTGTGAGAAGTATAACAGAAGGGTTTATATAGTTCCTTTCTAAGTTAAAGACAAACCCCGGTTTCCCTGCAATCTTACATCTTTGGAAAGTAATCATATCTTTACGCTGGCAATGTAAGGAAGTATTTCTTGCTGAAGGTGTAAAGTAATGGACTGTTCTGCCATAGTGTCCCTATCAAGGCAAAATCTTACGGGATGACGATTCTACTGGCATTAGCCACCTGGAATGAAGACATCAGTCCCGAGTCTGGGGACCAAATCCAGCAAGCTGCCATTGGCTGTCAAAAGAGGAAACTGCTATTGAATTTGAATACCTCTCTCTCTCTGGCCTAGCTTCAGAGGCTTCCTGGCATTCTTGTGGACTCTTCTGGGCGGTAGGAAAAACACAGCCTGTCACCTGAGCATAAACAAGGAATAACCTTTCACAATCTATACATTGTACTCGTCCCTTCTGCACATGCTGGAACCTTCTGGAATGCTTCATTTCCTGCCCTCTCCCTTTCCCCAATTCCATGCTCTGCTCATTCATATTTGTTTCTTAAGGCCTTGGTGTTTTTTTAAGACAGCTTCACTGAAACCTTCCCCCAAATACTGGTCTAGCTGCCTTGTCTCTGTGCTCTTATTCATCCTGAATCACCACTGACACAGCAGTTAGCACACTCTCCACTGCCTTATGCCTCCGAGAGCAGGCATGTGATCATTACATATACAGTGATAATCATGATGTCTTGATGTTGACTTTTAGCGTTCAAAGTAGAAACAGTCATGTATTTAGCCAGGCATTGTTTGATTATAAACAAAAATTCTGTTTAACCAGCAGAAGAGAAAAGGAGGAGGCGTGAGAGGGCGTTTAAGGATGTACATCTCAGACGGCACGACGGGAAAATACAGGAACCGGGGAGGCTGTTCTGGATGGAGCCTCAGCCGCCATTCCCTCTGCCTCTCTACTTCCGGTTCACTGAGCCTTAGCCACTTCCCCTTTGTGACTTAAAAACACCAAGGGGTGAATCTGATTGGAATGTCCCTGGTTAACACATGGTTAAACCCGTTTGCCTAGATCACCCCTTTCACGCGGTCCAGGAGTGGGAATGGCAGTCTGCTGAGGGGTCAGACCAAAGAATAAGCAGAGATGGTTAAGGGGCAACTTGAAGATGTAAATACATCTTCAAGTATATACCACCTCTACATGATGTGATGTCATACTGTTAATTCATTTTCTTGAAGTCAAAGGTAATGGAAATAATATGAAAGCTTTTAAATCTGGGTCCTGGTCATGGCTCAATCTAGACAAGTCTGTATCTCTGCGACAAATGTGTTCTGATTTCTTGCCATTGCTTCAGTGCTTCCTGTGCTGAAAATGGAAACAGTTACCAAAACTTCGGGTACTGTTTTTAATAGATAATGGCTACTACTTGTTGTAAGATCTTCAACAGAGCACTGAGCTTTCTTTAGTTTGCAGTCCGTTTCTTGGGCAAGGTAGGTGATCATGTAGCCCTGATTCAACCCTAATGTTTCAGCGTTTTCCCCCGTTTAGCATCATTCATAGGCTAACTCAAGAAGAGAACGTGCTCCATGCCTTACCGCCCTCTACAGAGAACACTCACCCCGGTAAGTATGTGCACTTTTTTTTTTTTTTTTTTTTGTATGTGCACTTCTTGATGGGCAAGCATTTTTTACAAATCTATTCTCAATCTCAGTTTAAATGGACTTCCTCATATTTTGTACAACAAAGATGGAACAGAGCTATGTAAAGACCTTTATATCTGAATATGTATTATGTTGCCTTCACCCTTTTTAGCTATTTACCAAGGGCTTATTAAAGCTGTTCCAAGTGCTTTCTATGCACTAGTTAACCCAATTCTCACAATAACCCTGTGAAGTGGTATTGTTATCCAGTTTAATAGACAGGAGACTGAAGTGTAGAAAGCAGAACATCCAAGTAGTGTGCTGGCCGGTCTGGCTCAGGTGGTTGGAGCAGTGTCGCATGCACCAAAAGGTGGCCATTCGATTCTTGGTCCAGGCACATACCCAGGTTGCAGGTTCAATCCCAGGTCGGGGCATGTGCAGGAGAGAGTTGATCGATGTTTCTCTCTCTCCCTTCCTAAAAATCAATTTTAAAAAGTTAAATACCCAAGTAGCAAGTGGTGAAGCAGCGAAGTGAACTCGGGCAATTGGCTTTAAAACATCTATTAGGCCGAAACCGGTTTGGCTCAGTGGTAGAGCGTCAGTCTGCGGAATGAAAGGTCCTAGGTTCGATTCCGGTCAGGGGCATGTATGTTGGTTGCGGGCACATCCCCGGTAGGGGGTGTGCAAGAGGCAGCTGGTCGGTGTTTCTCTCTCATCGACATTTCTGGCTCTCTATCTCTTTCCCTTCCTCTCTGTAAAAAATCAATAAAAATATATTTTAAAAAAAAAAACATCTATTGGGATCACCGTATATATAGTCTCTGGAACCCAATGTACGGAATCCCCCTCTCCCCCCAGTTTGTTTGGACTCTGTATAGTTGAGTACTTTTCCAACCTGTGGGTTCTCATTTGTGGCTCTCCTTTCTGCCCTTTTCTCTGTTTCCTTCTTGCTCAGCATTGTGGAATCCAGGATTGCATGTACCAAGGGTCTGAAGAAGTTCAAGTGGGGTGAGACAGGTATCACACATCCTCCCTGTTGACTCATGCTTGCCCACACTGGCATCCTGCTTTTATAACTAAAGGCCTTCAGTGTTGTCTCACGGTTCATCTTTTTCAAAATAACAACAGGCAACCTGGGTGTCACCTTTCCCTGCATACCACGCAGCCTCTGTTTTTTGCCCTCTCTCTGTCTTGATGCAAAACGACACCTCTTGGAATTCCTGGAATAGAGTCCGTTTGCATCAGAAGCGCTGGCAATTGCACAGAGACGGAGGGGAAAGGATGGTGAAGAGCACCCGCCCTACAACCTGGCTTCTGCCTGCCTGCGTCCCAGTCCCAGCTCCACACCTTTCTCACTGAATGACACTGGCATATGACCTCCCTTCTTTTAGTTTCCTCTTCTCTACAGCGGGAGAAATCATGGTGACTATTAGAGTGTTGTGAGGATCAAGTCAGGAAATACATGAAGGACACTCAGCGCCAAGGACATCAAAGATCCAATGTTAGCCATAACCAGTTACCATGTTAGCTAAAAAAAATCTTAACAATGATTTTCCTAGCCCTTCAGAATGGCATGGGCTGTGGCTGGCTTCTATTCCCACCCTCCTAGGGGAGGGAATATGCAGAATAGGAGGGCTTTCTCCCAGGTTACATCTCCATTACAAACCCCAGCCCATCAACAATGTTCATTCAGCAAAGGGCTTCCAGGAATTAGAATCCAACCCCTCCAAAAATCTGGGGAATTCAAAAGAACAAGAAAAACGTTCCATCATCCATATCTAGTTCTTTCTTCTGTTCCCATGGCTTGACTGTCCTGCTCTTATCCTCAAAGACCTCACTCTTGTTCAAGAACCGGTAATGTGTTCACATTATTTTCCAAATGCTGCACAGACCACCCTGTGTTGAATAAGGAAGGTGGGCCACCTAGATGCCTCATAAGGAAGACTTTATCACACCGCTGCTGGGCATGCAGTCCCGGGACAGTCTGCACTGTCAGTCGCTTCCTGGATTGCCTCAGCTGCAGAGAGCCTCTTTGCCCAAGGACATGTCCATCGAGGGGGAGAGCAGAGCACACGAGCACAAGCAGTGACTATGGAGGCCATATAAAGGCTCAGTCTTCTCAGTCCGACACAGTGTAACTCAGATGGGCCATTTGCATATAAGCTTCTCTATGGGGGTGGCTGAGGCCAGTACAGTGTGACTTCTCCCTCATTCTGTTCCTTTTCTTCCTTTCCAAGGGTGCTCCCTAGTAAATATCCTGCACATGAAAGTTTGTCTCACAATCAGCTTTTCAGAGGCTCCAACCTGTGTCACACCAAGCCTAGTAGAGTCTAAGCTAACATTTATTGAACACTTACTATGTGCCAGACACCATCATGGGCCCTGTACACACGGTTTCTCGTTTAATTTCCATAATCCTTTGAAGTAGATACTATTCCTATCTCCCCATTATAGATGAGGAAACAAAGGCACAAAGCTGTACTGTTAGTAACTGGTGGAGACGGGATTTGAACTCTCCTCTTGACGCCAGAGCCTACATTCTGAACCATCATGCTATATTCTATCTCATCATAAAATCTATTTCTTAAGGAGCAACAGTGATATTAAACCATACCTTATAAACCATACATAATGGATATAAGAGAAACATTGTAAAGCCCCTGGTATTTTGCTTGCTGTCTCTTATGCAAGTTTATCTCTTTGAGAAGGACATAATCTGTCCATTGTTCAACAGATGACTCAAGCTGGGTTTGGATGGTGTAACACTTGCCACTTGAAATATAACATCTTAGTGGGCAGATCCTGATGAAATCTTTTCCTTTGGAAATAGTGCCAAGAATTAGATTTTCTGAGATTAATTGATAGATTTCAAAGACCAAGTCGGCTCCTCTGAAACATTCTTATTAGCCTCAGATAAGAAGGTTGACAGACACAGGCCTGAAGCACTTCGTGTTCAGGAAATGCAGCTGACTTCCTACCTCTGACTTCACCCGTGAGTCTTGTTACTGAGTCAGCAGTTCTTCTTTCTGAGTCATCTGGTTGTTTCTCAAGTAGCCCTTTGACCTTTGCCATTTTGCCAGAGGAGATCAATACGTATTAGGTGGCTGGACTAGAGGTTAAGCTCAGATTTAGTCCTCAGCAAATAATCATTTGACCCCTTGTATCCTGTCCTCTTGTTCCTCTAGAAAAGGGGCACACACGTTAAAATTGACAGCAGTTTCAACATCTGCCTCAAAGTCTTCCACAAAGGAATATAAAGATATACAGGCATGCTGAAAATTATCTTTTAATTCCAATTTAAAATGTAAATAACTCAAGGAAGAAAGCTAAAATAACTCTCCCAGCTATAATTACAAGGTTATCCAAGTGCTTTTTGTGTTTGTTGCAAATCTTAAATATAAGCATATGCATTTAAAACGAACTAACAAACAAAAAAGCAGAAAACGCATTACAGTGTGGTCTCATGGTTTCTTCAAAGCACCACCTCTCCTCAAAACAATGCAAACAGTACAATGAAGTGCAAATACACAAAGAGAATAAAGTGAAATGAATAAAGTGAAAAGCAAGTTAAACAGGAAAAGTTTGGAAGGCCGGTGCTGGGGTATCAGCGAGCCTGGTGAAGTCCACGTCCAGACAGGATGAGGTCACGCTTCAGATAGTGAGATACCCATGGCGCCTTTCCTCGGAGGCGTTCCACGCACTTTGCTGACATTATCTCATAGCAAACAGTGTTAACCTCATTTCATAGGCGGGGAAACTAGCATACTCAAGAGACGAAGTACCTTGCTTAAGTAAGCACAACAAGTTGGTGATGGAACCAGGAAATTATTTCAGGAATTGAATCTACTTTGTTGTTCCTATCACTAGGTCAACTCTCCAGATACCAAAAGGCACTTTTCTTGCTGTAAATGTGTAGTGAATGTACTTTTAAAAATGAATTATCTCCTGTAAACAGTTTGGTGAAAAAGGCTTTCAAGGGTAAGTCATGTTGCTTTTTTTGTGGGAGAAATTAAGAGATGATTAAAACATAAATTCTCCCAGATTCACATTAGGGTTCTATATCCACATTAGGGTTAGGTTATTGAGCAGGATCCATGTTAGGTGTCTCATGCAGAACCATGGTGAAAGGACATCATTTGATAGCCAGCGTCCTGCTGGTTATTGTGCAGGTGTGGGAGACATTATTTTTGGGAGGGTGGGCCATGAACAGGAGAGGCCTAGGAATTACTTATTCTATACTTTCTATCCCCACTCAGCTCAAAACTGTCCCTGAAAATTCTGTAATGTCTTTGGGGACATACTGTGGGAAGAAGGGGTGGTTCACGGCGGTTGCCCTTTCAAGAATGTTGTTCTCTGCCTGTAGTCCTCTCCAAGCTCCTATAAATATTTTATTTTAATATATTTTTTTATTGATTCTAGAGAGGAAGGGAGAGAGAGATAGAAACATCCATGGTGAGCCCTAGCCAGTTTTGCTCAGTGGTTAGAGCACCGGCCTGTGGAGCATCGGGTTTGATTCTGGTCAAGGGCACCTGCCCGGGGTTGTGGGCTTGATCCCCAGTAGGGGGCATGCAGGAGCCAGCCAATCAATGATTCTCATCATTGCTGTTTCTCTCTCTCCCTTTCCCTTCCTCTCTGAAATTAACTCCTAGTTCATAGATTGATCCTCAACCACTGAGCCACGCCGGCCGGGCTCCTGAAAATCTTTTATACTCTGCTGCGTGAACCCATACTTTGTGGTGCAAAGTTGACATCACCACTCCTGATGAAAGCCACAAATATAATTTCATGAGACAAACATCATATACTTATGCTAAAAGTAAATTATGATCGCATAAAGTTTTATGTTAACTGCATGTAAGCTCTAACTACATTTCAAAATGAAGGATTAATACATTTCTCTTTCATTTTGACCTGAGCTCAGGGTTAAAGTGACTGACAGGAGATGAGTTAATTTAGGGCAAAGACCTACATCTAAATATCCATTGATGTGTATAGCTGCATATGTATATACATATATACATATACATATACACATGCAGCTACACACACACACACACACACACATATATATAGTAGGGCAAAAGTAAGTTTACAGTTGTTCAGATGGAAAATAATACAATGAATAATAATACAAGAATAAACTTCATGTTTCTCATACTCACAACCGTACACCTGCTTTTGCCCCAACCTGCACATCCTTTATCACCTGTGTGCTCTGGTTCAAAGGTGACGAGAGAGTTGGGGGAAAGAGAGGAATCGTGAACTCAACAAAGAGCACTATTTCTCAGTTAGGCACTCATAACTTCTGTGTTTGGCCAAAGCACAGAAATCCACCCTCTGGTGCTCTTTTTCTTTTTCTTTTTCCTTTTTTTAAATAAATTATTGATTTTTAACAGAGAGGAAGGGAGAGGGATAGAGAGTTAGCAATATCGATCAGCTGCCTCCTGCACACCTCCTACTGGGGATGTGCCCGCAACCAAGGTACATGCCCTTGACTGGAATCAAACCTGGGACCTTTCAGTCCGCAGGCCGACGCTCTATCCATTGAGCCAAACCGGTTAGGGCTCCAGTGTTCTTTCTCAAGAGCCTCTGCTTGCTTTGAGCAGCCAGCAGTGTAGTGGGACGGGCACCCATTCTGGGTTCAGAAGATGAGGTTCTGGTTCCAGCTCTACCACCGTCTAACCTTGTGACTGACACCAAGTCCCCTCACCTTCCTCAGCATCGGCCTCCTCATCTGTGAAAGAGGGATGGTGGTAACACAGCACAGGCTTCGGTGAGAATTAAAGCAAACAATGTGTCTGAATAACTGAGGTTATCAGAGATTATAGAGAGTGATATAAATGTTATATAATATATTAGTTACATGAAGTGCATGTGTATGGGTTATAATACAATCACATATAGATGTAAAATAATTATCAGCATATCTTAGGACAGTATATGCTTGCTCTGCCAAATTTTTCAATTCTTGCGTGATAATGCAATCCCTTTCATTTCCAAAGCCAGCTACGTCTTCACCGACACTCTTATTCCCGCTTGTCGGTTTTTCTGCTTCTGCCCCCTTGTAATATCTTGTGGGCCTTCTGCTAATGCAGTAGGATGGGTAACCAAATACCCATACGTTCCCATTTCTTGTTCAACAGGTGGGGAGCACGCAGGAGAGTTTTGGTAGTTGATAAGCCTCATTAAAACCCCTGGGTCTTCTTCCAGCCCGGGTACCCAGCTGCCTTTTTCTATTTTGGGAAGGGCCACAGAAAGTCTCCTGTCAAGGCCTTAAAACTTTCCACCGCCTGTCCACAAGCTGGTTCGCCCCTCGCAAAAAAAAAAAAAAAAAAAAAAAAAAAAGATAACCTCGTTCTGACTTATATTCTGCAGTTTGTTCTTCCTTGCAGCTGTCTTGCTATGTTTTACTGCATGTTCCCTTTCTATGACTAGCCTACAAAGCATCCCCAGAACAGAGACGCTAAAGAGAAATGCTCTTTAAGAAAAAGGGATTGCCTGTATAGAGAGAGTAAAGGGATCATGTCTGTTAAGCTAAGCTTTTTAAAAGGAACGCCAATAGGGAAAATGTCAAGGAAAAGAAGTTGCTCCCCAGGAAAAGAAACTGACCTCTGAAGGTCCATGGAGATTGAATATAGGGAAATATCACTCTTAAAGCTTCACAACATGTGAAAATCACACATCTAAGAAGCATTTTTGTTCTTAATAAGCATAAAACTTAATTTTGGAGAAATGGTTAGCACTCGGATTTAAACACATTGGTTGTCTCATTAATAAGTCTTGTTGAGGAAACCTCAAAAGATAGGAAGCAAATCCTAGTAATAAAATGATCAGAAGGCAGCCTTGCCTTAATCCAGATCTGCCCCCTAATACCAGCATTTATCATTTTTACATATTGTTACATACATGCATCCACAGAACATGTATAGAATTATTTTGGTGTTTATGTACATGAACATCAGGCTGTAGATATCATTTAAGCAAGTTGGTTTTTTTTTAATAAATATATTTTATTGATTTTTTACAGCGAGGAAGGGAGAGAGATAGAGAGTTAGAAACATTGATGAGAGTCATTGATCAGCTGCCCTCTTGCACACCCCCTACTGGGTATATGCCCACAACCAAGGTACATGCTCTTGACCGGAATTGAACCCGGGACCCTTCAGTCCCCAAGCCGATGCTCTATCCATTGAGCCAAACCGGTTTCGGCTAAGCAAGTTGTTTTTATGTGTTTTTTATTGTCTAAAGTTTTACATGTGTCTCCTTTTTCTCCAATTGACACTCCCCCAGCCATTCCCACCTGGAGCAAGCCCCCACCTTCCCAGAGTCTGTGTTCATTGGTTATGCTAATATGCATGCATACAAATCCTTTAGTTAAGCAAGTTGTTTTTTACACTCACCAATGCTTTTATTAGACAATGGTGTTAAGATGTACCCATTGTTTCCAATGTCTCATAATTGCTACAATAAATGAATCTGTTATTCTAAGTCTCTATTAAAACACACACACACACACACACACACACACAAAACTCAGCCTCAGGTTTGTGCTAAATCCTGGTTTACTTTTGACCTTACCAGAAAGGAGAAGGAAGAAACGCTCTACCCCCATTGCCTGGCTTTATTCCAAAGCACGTCAGTACTCATTTTAAGGAAGGGATTAACTATCAAAAGTGAGATGTGGATTTGAAACAATTTTCCAGGTAATTTAATCCCCTAAAAGCTACTTTGAACTGAACAAAAAGTGTGTAAGAAATGGATTTTGTCCTGCCTTAAATTCCCAGCTAATTCTCCTGGTCTAATTCATTGATGGGATGAATCCATCTGTCTACCCATCCATCTATTGAATGAATTTTTATTAACTGTTAGAGCTAAATGCATGACACTGTTAAACAGATTTATGTTTTTGCTTTGGACTCAAAAAGGTCTCACATACCCTTGGTGAGAGCATGTTTGTCCTTTTCATGTCAACTTTACACATTATAAAATGTAATTTATATTTTATGTAATATATACCCTAGCCAGCATCCCTGCTAACATTAGGCCCATCCATGTTATATTTTTTGTTCTAGACTCATAGGGCAAGTTGCTGTGAGTAGACAGTTTGGAATCAAATGTGGCTGGATCAACAATGCCCTGCCCTGGTATGAAAGTTACCAGCCCTGATAAACCCTGAAGAATTTTATCACAAACATTCCATTCTCAGCACCTGGTTTGCACAAAGACAAAAATAGTTGTGTTTATAGGTTATTTGGAGTAGGAATTTTAAAGTCCTTTTTAAGGTTAGAAAATACATTTCCAGACCACCCAAAATGAGTTTGTGCTTCTTTGAGCTTGTTTCTTGCTAAACTCATTTAGGTGCAACGTACATTGAAAATCTCTGATCTCTTTCTTAAGAGTGGTATCTTGACTTTCTGAGATAGGGATAAATCTTTTACCTTGAAATATGTCAGAACCAATCTGTTTTAATATTTACTCAATGAGACGTTGTGGGTAAATTAAGTAAGGGCTTTGTTTTAATAGATCTTGTTTAGATATAATTTCTTTTCTTCCAAACTATGGTTTTTTTTGCAATGGACAGATAACTTTTCACATTTAAGAAGAGTGAGATTCTGAGCTCAAAGCCCATGTTCCTCTTTTTCTTTTTCTTTTTTTTCTTTTTTTAAAATATATTTTATTGATTTTGTACAGATAGGAAGGGAGAGAGATAGAGAGCCAGAAACATTGATGAGAGAGAGTCATCGATCAGCTGCCTCTTGCACACCCCCCACCGGGGATATGCCCACAACTAAGGTACATGCCCTTGACCGGAATCAAACCCGAGACCCTTCAGTCCCCAAGCCGACGCTCTATCCATTGAGCCAAACCGGTCCCGGCTCATGTTCCTCTTTTTCGATGAGGTAGACAAACCCTGTTACCTTAGTGGTGTATTTTACCTGTGACTACGGCTGAATTTTCAAAGAACTTAAGGTACATCCCATGTTCCGTATTTCTGACCAGCAACAGGCCTCAACATGTGCCCTCTCATAGGCAATTCTTCTGAGTTGAGTCACGGTCTCAGGCCTGAGATGCAAATGTCATGAGAAACACCAGGGAAAAAAATTCCCCTTGTTTCACATCTTTGCCAATATGTAGTATTATCAGACCTTCCAATTTATTTTATTTTATTTTTTATTTTTTGCCAATCTGGTGGGTATGAGATGGTCTCTTATTATTTTTTAAATTCCCATGAGAGGGCATGTTTTTTATTAGTTTTAGAGAGAGGGAGAGGGAGAGGGAAGAGGTAGAGGGAGAGAAAGAGAGAGAGATTTATCGGTTGCCTTCTGCATGTGCCCTGACTGGGAATCAAATGTGTAATCATCATGTGTACAGGGCCAATGCTCCAACCAACTGAGCCACATTGGCCAGGGCTCTCATCAATGTTTTATTTTGTAACTGATTGCTAGTGGTGCAGAGCATTTGGCATTTTTAAATAATTGGGTTATAGCTGTGTTTGTTTTTAAAATCACTTGCTAGAATGGCACACTTTATTAGGTTTGTGATCTGAATAGTTGAATTTATTATTGAAAAGGCAGGATTACAGATCGGATTTGGCATTTAGGCTTGACATTTCGAGAGAAATGTCTTTAGCCAATCCTGACACACAATTTTATTTAACTAACCTCAAACAGTGAGTGACATCATTACGTCAAGACAGCGGTATCACTCCATTTCTCAATTTGTTATGTCTAGAGGTCAATGACAAATTTCACATTCTCAGGAGAGAAAACATGTTGCTATTCCCAATGCTTAATTAAATTCAACAAACATTCAATTCAACTAAACAAATATTGAGCTGAGTGCCTAGTTTATGCAAGGTGCCTATCCGGTTTATTTAAAAAAAAAAAATAGTACCGATAATCAACATTTCTGAGCACCTACTATGTGCCAAGTACCAAGCTATTTCCTTTACAGGTGTTGTTTCTTTTAACCCTCACAAAGCCCTATGGAATGGGTACAGTTGTAACCTCCGCTATACAGATGTGGAAATTGAGGCACAAAGAGGTTAAGTACCTGGATCAAAGTTATTTTATTTGGTCCAGAGTTCATACTTATCCTGCCCTCGGAAGGAGACAAAAGGCTTTCACACTCTCATGTGACAGGAAATGGGAGGTAAACACAGAGCCATCAACTGTAGATGCAGCTCCAAGAGAGTCCACAGCATGAGGAGTTCTGGGGTGTAAGAGCACCTGCAGAGTAGGAGCAGTCATGGACTGTTGCCGTGGCAGGCAGTTTTTGAGTGGGTACTTCCAGAGTGTGGCAGGAATGGAAAAACCAGAGTGATCATGTAGATCAGCACAGGGAATGAAGTCCTAGAGGCAGGAATGAGCAGGCCGTGTCTGAGATCCAGGCTGGCTCAAATGTAACATCCAATTAGGAAAGCAATAATAGCCACTGTTCATTTCTTTTATGTGCCACGTTCTTGACACATAATTTTAAAGACAACTCTACAGGATAGATATTATTGGCCTTGATTTATAGACAAAAAAATGAAGGTTTTGAGAGGTCATAGGGCAAGTAAGTGGCAGAACCACAATTTGGAGTCTTCCTTTTTCCTGACACCACCTTTCTGCCCTTTATTTTATTTTTTGTGCTCCATTACTTCGGGGAGACAGAAAGTTAGGCTGGTGCCATAGTGAGAAGGGCCTTGATGACTGGGGTGAAGGATTTTTATTTACCTTGTCAGGTAGAGGAGGGCAAGGACAAAACTCAAGCTGAACTCTGGGAAGATAACTGCAATCATCTGGGCAGTAAGCATGAGAGCTTCAATAAGAAGGGCCGTGCTGCAACTGGACAAAAGGGGAGTACAGTAGTTCCCCTGGCCCCCAACCCCATTATCCAAGGTTTCACTTTTCATGTTTTAGTTGCCCATGGACACACCCATTCTGAAAACGTTAAATGGAAAAACTGCAGCATTAGCAACTCACAAGGTTTAAATGGGACACCATTCAAGCAGTATGATGAAACCTTGCGCAGGCCCCTTCGATCCCGTGGGGGACAGGAGCCACCCCTTTGTCCCATGCACCCATGCTGTCCGTCTCTTAGCAGCAGTCTTGGTTATCAGATAGACTGTTGTGGCATTGTGTTATAGCAGTGCTTGTGTTCAGGTAGCCCTTATGTTATTGTTATAATTGTTATTTTTATGATAAGTTATTGTTGGTAATCTATTACTGTGCCTAATTTTCAAATTGAACTTTATCTTAGGTATTTATGTATGTATGTATAAGAAAAAAAACATATATCTAGAGAGAGTTTGGTGCTATCTATGGTTTCAGGCATCCACTTGAAGGTGTTGGAACATATCCCCCCTGAGGTGAGGGGGGACTACTGTAGATATAAGAAATACATGTCCGTGGTATTTTAGAGACTTAGAAACTGATTGGGTAGGAGCAAGGCATAGAGAACAATATATATTTCTAAACTTTTGAGCCTCTCAGTTTTCAGAAGGGTTTTCTGTAATGGCCATTAACAGAAAAGCAGGGCAGGAGGAGAAGCCAGCTTTGTGAGATTAAGGAGAGGGAAAACAATAAACTTAAGTTGGGAGCTCGAGTGCCGATGACTTCTGTATCTATGTAGAGGTGGGCCATAGAAAACTGGGCAGGTTAGTCTGAAGTTTGGAGCTAAGATCCAGTTACACAAAGAAAATTGAGAGTCAAAGACATAGTGGTCAACAAAGACTATAAAGTGCAGAAAAACCCAATCTTGGTGTCTACCAAGAAGTAGGAGAAAAGGGGAACCATATTAAACCCCTGCTATGTGCTGTAGAAACTACTGGGAAGGTGACAGACTTTTCTCGTGAAGCATCTAATCTTGTTTTAGAGATTAATCGCTCTTATGAAACTGTGGGCAAACAGGACAAAATTTAACATACTCAAGAGCCAATCTGTAGGGTATAAAAATAAGACTAATGGGTTGTTGAAAAGGAGAGAGTTTGATGTCTTTTAAAAAAATATATATATATTTTATTGACTTTTTACAGAGAGGGAAAGGAATAGAGAGTTAGAAACATCGATGAGAATCTTCAATCAGTTGCCTCCTGCGCGCACACACACACACCCCTTACCCCCACCCCCCGCACTGGGGATGTGCCCGCAACCAAGGTACAATACATGCCCTTGACCAGAATCGAACCAGGGACCCTTCAGTCTGCAGGCCGACACTCTATCCACTGAGCCGAAGGGATAGGTTGGGGAAGGTTGATGTATTTTAAGTATTTAGGAGGTGAGAGAGAGGGCAGGGACCAGGTATAAGAGGTGGAAATTGTGCATAGGCTGATATGAGGGTAAATTGCTCCCCAGGTAGTGACAGGAACTTGTGTTTTCTCTGTTACACAGGAGGTAGTATGTGGGTGAAAAAGTATAAATGGGTTTTGGAGTAAGGGAGACTTCAAATTTTATATCTACCTTTTACTGATGGTATAGTATTGGACCAATGACTTAGCTTTTCAAAGCCCATTTATTTTTGTAAAAAGTGATTATAATACTCAATAACGTGGTTATATAAATTCTGTAAAAACAACACAGGAAAACCTAAAATACTCTTTTCTTATGATGTTTTCTTACTACCTCTTGCACCACTGAGATACCCACATTTCCCGTTCTTCCCTCCAGCATAGCTTCCTGGAGACACAGTCCCTATTTTAGAAAAGTGCTGCAAATGTGTATGTCCTCCTAGCTCCTTATTCAGGCACAGCTATAGTCTCTCCCTTTCATTGATACCATCTCCTCAACAAGCATTTATTGAGCATCTAACAATGTCCTGCCTATTGTGCTAGGCCCTACTGGGGTATAGAGAGATAAAAATTAAAAAACAAACAAAACAAAACAAAACAAAACACCTCAAGCCGAAACCGGTTTGGCTCAGTGGATAGAACATCGTCCTGCGGACTGAAAGTTCCCAGATTCAATTCTGGTCGGGGGCATGTACATTGGTTGTGGGCACATCCCCAGTGGGGGTGTGCAGGAGACAGCTGATTGATGTTTCTCTCTCATCGATGTTTCTCTCTATCCCTCTCTCTTCCTTTCTGTAAAAAAATCAATAAAATATATATCTATTTTTAAAAAACCCTCAAAATACTTAAAAACGAGAAAACGGTTTCTGGGCGAATAGCTACGTGGACTTCAGAAGGTGAAGGGACGGGGTGGGTGGGGAGCTTGTGTGCGGGGAACATCTTGCTGAAGGTGCCCGGCAGCGGATCTGCTGTCATTTAAGCCAAATCTTGACAGGACGATAGCATTCGCCGCGCGGAGACTGGGAACGGAGGATAACGATGCTGGAAGATGTGCTGATCACAGAGAGTTTCCCAGAGCAGAGTCATATCAATGCCCGCTCCCAGCGGGAGGAAATCTCCGTTTTGCTTGCTCTGGAGTCTTAAGCCAGAGGGCATGCGGATCGGAATAGTAACCCTCGCGCATCAAACGGCCGGTGACAGCCGTGGATCCCTGCAGCCGTCGCCGCACAGCTGCGATCGCCCTGAAACTGATTTATTTACACAATTGGTGGAGCATCGTAAACTCTGAGAAGGTGCCATTTCTAGACTTAAGAGTTCATCCTTGTCCACCTCGCCCCCCTCTCACCCGGGCTTGTCTTTTTTTTTGGCCCAGGGTGAAATGCGCAGCCAGAAGGCCCAGCTCAAGTCCGAGGAGGAAAGAGGGCGGGGGAAGTCCCCGCAGCGGATTTCCTCGGCTCCTCCCGAGTCCTGCAAGGCTCTGACTGCGCCACACCAAACATGGCGGCCTCGAGCGGGGGTGGGGGGGCCCCCCCCTCGCTGTACGCCGCCCTCAACTTTCGGCCACGCTCAACATGGCTGCCAACCGCAGGCTGCATTCCTGTGGAAACGACTCGGGGAGTTTCTCGCGAGATTTGCCGTGGGCCCCCGACTGCTCCCGCCCTGCCTCGCGCCGCCGCCGCAGCCGCCGCCGCCGCCGCCGCCGCCGCCACCGCTGCCGGCGCCGCTCCGCCTCCGTGTCAGTTGCTGGGCCGTAATGGCGACTGGGCCGCCGCTGCCGAAGTGACTCCCGGGCGGGGCAGCGGGGCCGGACCAGCGTCGGAGGGGACTGCAGAGAAGCCGCAGCTCAGGGGCTGGCTTGCCGTGGGGGAGGGGAGGCAGCCTTTCCGCTTCTCCTTCCTTCTCTGCGGACCCCGCGGCTCCGCGGAGCCGGTGCGAGGCGGGCACCCGGAGCGTCCCCGGAGCGGGGAGGCCAGGCCGGGCAGCCCTGGGGCCGGTCGGGGCGGCGGCCGCACCGCACCCTCCGCCAGGCCCCGCGGGATGCACCGTGGGAGCCGAGAGCGGAGGCGACACTCTCAGGTGAGCTGCGGGCGGACCTGGTGGGGACCGCGGACGCTCCCTCTGCCTCTTGCCCTCGGTCCCGGTCCTCGGTGGCGGCGGCGGCAAGAGAGGCGGGTCGGGACGCGGGGGGCCCCTCGGCGAACCTCCCTGGGTCCCTGAGGCTTTGCCGACCTGGATTGGACCTGGGTCTCCAGTCCCCACCGGTGTCTGCGGGAGAGACGGGCTTTCTGCCCTCACCTGCCAGTGCCCGCCGCCCCTCCCCTCTGCTGCCAAAGGTGTGAGATCCCGCTCCCCTTTGGTCCCCGGAGTGGCTCTTCTGCATTCGGGGACCAGGCATATTTTGGGGGAATTCCGGGGAGCATGTTCCCGTGGCAAGGATGACTTGGTTTCTGTTCCTTTCTGGTGGGGATAAACCTTCTCAAGTCGAAGGAAAACTTTGATCTCTGCTCCAGTCCAGCAGCTGCTTCATGTCATCTTCTGATTTACTAACTAATGATTTCAGGGGACATTAAAAAAAGAAAAGAAAAAGGTTTACGCTTTGAAAGTTGCCATTCCCCCCCCCCCCCTTTTTAAATGTAGCCCACTATGCTAAATCACATTTCGCGAATGTTACAAATATGGGTTTCAGATGGGAAGCTGCACACGGGAATAGATTGTTTAGGTGGCTGTGGTGTAGCGACAAGTCCTTCAGACAGGAGAGAACAGGTTGCCAGGAACGGTGGTCAGTATCCATGCACTCCACCAGATTATTTTGTTTTGGTGGTGATCCTTGTTTTGAATTTGGATAAAGTCGTTGATGGTTAGGTTGCCATGTTAACTACCTCCTCCTGCCCTGTATTTTAAGGGTATCTTAGATCTAGTGACAACCCGAGAAAGGTTTGTAGAAGCAACGATAAAATACTGAAAGCTGCTCTGCATTTAAACCATGTCTCGGTTTAAAATTTTGTTTTTAAATAAGGCAGTGTGCTACTGATGACATGAGATTGTGTCTTTGGAGGATCGGTTGTTGGGCCTGGGGTAGAAGTTGCCCCAGACTCATGGGGCGGGAGTGTAATTGTTTTGGTGTGCGAAGTTGACACACCAGTGTAATAAAATTAGTCAACCAGTGAACCGTCATTGCACTGAATTTAAGATACTTTAGTCAGAAAATAAATATCAGGTTAGAATACATTGTATGTGTGGGTAAATACATATGTATCTTATCTCTTCATAATCAGTAGCAGGACTATTTATTTATTTATTAAAATATATTTTATTGATTTGTCACAGAGAGGAAGGGGAGAGGAATAGAGAGTTAGAAACATCGATGAGAGAGAATCATCGATCAGCTGCCTCTTGCACACCCCTTACTGGGGATGTGCTTACAACCAAGGTACATGCCCTTGACCGGAATCGAACCCGGGACCTTTCAGTCCGCAGGCCGACGCTCTATCCACTGAGCCAAACCGGTTTCGGCAGTAGCAGGACTTTTTAATAATAAGTTGAAGTATATGTAAACAATTTTGTACACATGTGAAAAAATTTCTCTGATTCTCTAAGTTGTGTTGGTGTGCAATGTTATGTAAGAGCATTAATACTTGAACAACCTGTGGGGTAATCAATTTATGAAGTAGGAAGTTTTGAAATTTTTTCTAATGCTTCTGATTGCCAGTTTTTAAAAAAATATATATTTTTTATTAATTTCAGAGAGGAAGGGAGAGGGAGAGAGAGAGAGAAACATCAATGATGAGAATCATTGATCGGCTACCTCCTGCTCACTCCCAACTGGGGATGGAGCCCACAACCTGGGCATGTGCTCTTGACCAGAATGGAACCTGGGACCCTTAAGTCCCCAGGTGGACACTCTGTTCACTGGCAGAAATCGGCTAGGGGTGATTGCCAATTTTTTGCTCATTTTAAACACATCTGCCTTATCATGGACAGAAGAAAGGAGATGAAGTCCTTTTCTAACCAATTTTATTATTTACTAAATTGCTTTAAGTTATAGTGGGAACAAAAAACAGAAGTTGCTCTAAAATAACTGACATTATTTTTTGGTGTCATTTTATTTAGTTTTCATAGCAATTTTGTGAAGTAGGTTCAGTAAATATCATCCTTATTTTGCAGTTGTGGAATTGGCACACAATGAGATTCATTTATTTATTTGAATGCTGCTCTTATTTCTGCAGATATCTAGAATTAGTTTTATTTTCACATTATTTCTTATTGCGGTATGATTGACATATAACATATTTCAGGTATACAATATAATGATTCAATACTTGTACATGTTGAGAAATGATCACAGTAAGTCTAACATTCTAGAATTCGTTTTATTTTAATTGAATATTAATGTAGACACTTCTGGCATTTGTTTTTTTTTAATCTAAAAAAATATGTATTTTACTTTTGGCCTGCTAGTTGCTCCTTCTGCTGCTGATTGTCAGTTCTTTAAAAACATTAATATATATATATATTTTATTTTTTATTTTTTTATTATTTTTATTTTTTTATTTTTAAATATTTTTTATTGATTTTGTACAGAGAGGAAGGGAGAGAGATAGAGAGTTAGAAACATCGATGAGAGAGAATCATCGATCAGCTGCCTCCTGCACACCCCCCACTGGGGATATGCCCGCAACCAAGGCACATGCCCTTGACCGGAATCGAACCTGGGACCTTTCAGTCCGCAGACGGACGCTCTACCACTGAGCCAAACCAGCTTCGGCTAAAAACATTAATATTTTTATAGCATTTTGTTAATTATTAAAAAGTCATGAATTCTGATAATGTATTGCTTTACTTCTACATGTACTTTTTGCTTGAACAATGTTCCTAAAAGAAATTTAATTAATTTGTTGTTTCTCATTTTGTTGGATACTCATAGTTCTGTCATCTTAGGTACTTCAAATCATTTATATTCTTGGTTATATAAAAGAAATATGAAAGCAACCTGGTCAGTAGCATAACTGAAAACTAGTAACATCTTGGTGATTTTGTTGTAGAGACAACTGATGATTTAAAAAATTAACTGGCCATCTATACTTGTGATTGCTATTTTTGCAGTGTGGGGCAAGTTATGAAATAATTCTTTTTTTAAAAAAAAGATCTAAATGGCGTTACTTAAACAACTCACGAATTGGGGCAGCATCCTATCTAGGAACTAAAGGGCACTCCCAAAATAATTACCTTTTGACTTTTACCTCATATCAATTTCTGGTTTTGCAAATAGTACCCATGTTACTTAACATCATCTATAAAGGGGATATAATTATACCCCATATCAATTTCTAGTGTTGCAAATAGTAAATATTGGTTGAATAAATTGACTAAAGAATGGTCTTGACATAATATTTAAAAGCCAAAAACCAAAACCACATGGATCCTAAGCACACCTCAGTTCCTAGGAATATAATCCAGAGATATATAGAAGTTTGCTAGGTAGAAGGGGAATGACAGCCTGGGATTAAAAAGTCACCAAGAATAAGCCACAGGTGGGTCCTGAGAACTTTATTGACCGTTTTAATGATTTGCCTAGCTGTTCTGGCAATAGTGTAATTTAAAGAATATAGATGCTTTAAGACCCTACCTGTTACAATAGTACTGTAATTATAGGCTTGTAATAACTTTAAGTCACTTCTTAATTACAGCATTGGGAGTTTTCAATCTTAAAGTCTAGCTAGTCCAATTCCCCTGTACATAAGTAAACTACATTTGTTTAATGTGTTAGATAATTATCAAATGAGAGGATAATTATGAACAACCAGGTAAACTATTCTACGTCAGTGTTAGTTAAAAACTCAAAACAGGTCTCTCATTTTAGGAATCAAAAGCACTTGCTAACTTAAAATATGAATCACAACCCTCTCTGTCATTGGGACTATAAACTGGTACAGCTGGGACAATGTTCTGGAAGGACATTTAGTATTACCTATTAAAATTATAATTAATAGCCGAAACCGGTTTGGCTCAGCGGTAGAGCGTCGGTCTGCTGACTGAAAGGTCCCAGGTTCGATTCTGGTCAACGGCATGTACGTTGGTTGCAGGCACATCCCTGGTAGGGGGTGTGCAAGAGGCAGCTGGTTGATGTTTCTCTCTCATCGACGTTTCTAGCTCTCTATCTCTCTCCCTTCCTCTCTGTAAAATATCAATAAAATATATTTAAAAAATTATAATTAATAGTGCACTCTTTTGTTGTTGTTAATCCACTTCAGAGGAATCTTTTCCATTGGTTTTTCTGTTTGTTTTCTTTTTGATTTTGTTTCTTAGAGGGAGTGGAAGGAAAGGGGAGAGTCAGAGAGAAAAGTATCAGTGTGAGAGAGACACATTGATTGGTTGCTTCCACATGTGCCCCAACCAGGTTGGGCATGGAGCTTGCAACCAAGGTACATGCCCTTGACTGGAATCGAACCTGAGACTCTTCATTCCGAGGCCTGCAGCTCTAATCACTGAGCCAGACTAGCTAGGGCAAAACTTATTTCATTCTTAGGAGTTTATCTTACAGAAATTTTAATACAAGAGCAGAAGAACAAATCTATAAGGATTTTTGTTTTAGCGTTATTACAAATTAATGTCATTAATATTTACAAATAACAAGAAAGGGCCACCCTTCCCCCCCACACACACACACAAAAAAAAGGTGTTCTAAATACCCTTTGGTAGGGGGTTAGTTAATATTATAGTATATTTATGGTGTGAGGTACTGTGCACTGGGTGACAGTTTGAGGGATGGTTATATTTACTCCTGAGAAACAGCTGAGTGTATCCTGGAGCATAGGGACCATGTAGCAGACTTTCTGGGTTCAAATCCTAACTGCATCATTTATTAGCAGTGACCATTAGCAAGTTACTTAACATCATCTATAAAGGGGATATAATTATACTTCTCTCCTACAGGTCTGTTTTGAGAATTAATTAAGTTAATATTTAAACCCTAAGTAAGCATAGTAATAACCACATAAGTGTTTGCATTTACTATTACATATTGACATGGAAGAATGTTCATTATATAATATTGAGGGGGGAAATAAGTTGCACTACACTGTGGAATATGATTCAATTTTGTAAAAACAGACATATACATAGACCAAAAAATGTAGTTTGTGAACTTAGAAAGCTTGGAACCTCTAGAACTCTTGACTCACTGTAAGAGGCAATCATTGGCCTGGATAAGGTCACCCAGGGAGAGGGTATAGTGTTAGATAAAACCCAAAAGTCAGCTGAAACCGGTTTGGCTCAGCGGTAGAGCGTCGGTCTGCGGTCTGCGGACTGAAAGGTCCCGGGTTCGATTCCAGTCAAGGGCATGTGCATTGGTTGCAGGCACATCCCTGGTAGGGGGTGTGCAAGAAGCAGCTGGTCGATGTTTCTCTCTCATCGATGTTTCTAGCTCTCTATTTCTCTTCCTTCCTCTCTGTAAAAAAATAAATAAAATATATTAAAAACAACAACAACAACAAAAAATCCCAAAAGTCAAACTCACTTCATTGAACTTTAAGATTTAATGGAGAAGGACTGGCTAGCAAAGAAGAATGAGAAAGAGAACTGGAGGTGGGAAATCAGAGTCTAGTGTATAGAAGCAAAGAGAATAGTGAATCAAGAGTGGTCAGCTGTGATGAATGCTGCCAAGATGTCAGGCAGATTAGGGCTTTTTATTTGAAAATGTCCATTAGATTTAGAAGTGAAGAGATTTTTGGGCAACCACATTGGATTTGCTTGAAAGGTGATTGAAAAGTATAGTCACCAAGAATAAGCCACAGCTGGGTCCTGAGAACTTTATTGATTGAATATATAGTCTTTTTTTTTTTTTTTTTTTTTTAAGAAATTTGTGAAGGAAAAAGAGAGCAGTAGCAGAGTAGGGTGCTGGGTTGAGGGACTTTTTTTGTTTGTTTTAAGCAAGAAGACTTGATTTAAGCATAAATGTTGATAGGAGGAATCTTGAAGAGAGGAGAAGAAAAGAGATACATAAGAGAACAATAAAATGGTTGATGTTTCTTGAAAGAATGTGAAGGTGGGGAGATCTTGAAACAGATGAAGTATTCTTATGGCTCCTTGCCTCTAAGAGTTGCTTTTTCTGTTCTTTTCCCATTCTCCCTATTTATGAACTCTCAGCCTGCATGCTAAGAGGGACAGTAAAATTCTTTTAAATTTATTGGCTATTAGTTTCTGTGAGCCTCTATACTTATGAGGTGAATATTTTGATGGTACTTGAAGTATGTACTCTTAGTTGGCTTTAGATTGCTATAAGCAGTCAAGTAGTGTTGTGAAGTTGCATCCTTATTTGATTTATAGGGCCTTCTACTTTTTTTTTCTATCATTTTAACCATGTTCTCTATATCATTTATTATTGCTTTAGTGAAATTGTGTTTATTTTCTGTTGGCAAGTTAGAGTCATCCTTAGCTAACTTGGGAAGTTTATTATTATTTTGTGCTTTATTTATATTTTACATAATGCAAATAGAATCATGTCAAATATAGTTTCTTTTTTAATCCTCATGATATTTTACTTTAATCTGAACAAATCAGTATTGTTCATTTATGCTTCAACTTTTACATGAAACAACTTGTTTCTCTACCAGATGCCAGTTAAACTCACTGTAAAATGGAGAGTAGAAAAAAAATCTTGAATCACTTAAATGGATAATAAAAGTATTTTTTCAGTTTTCTGAAATTTAAGAAGCTTTTAGTATAATAAGACACAGAGTGCAATAGAATGATATAGATTTTGTTACTGGTTTCTGAAAACTATGGCCACTGCTTATGAGAGGAATGGCCAACACTTGATCCTTTAAATACACAAATGTAATCATGTCAGAGACCCTGCATGATCTTGTTTCCTCCCTTCTCCAGCTTTCACCATTTTCTCTCTCCCACCACCTGGGTCTTAAAGGATGTCATGTCTTTTTTGTCTCAGAGCTGTTCCAGATAGCTCTTCCTTGCCTACACTTAGTTAAAATTTTTAACATATATTTTTACTGATTTCAGAGAAGGAGAGAGAGATAGAAACATCAATGATGAGAGAGAATCATTGATCGGCTGCCTCCCTCATAGCCCCTGTTGGAGATCGAGTCTGCAACCCGGGCATGTGCCTGACCAGGAATTTAACAGTGACCTCCTGGTTCTTAGGTCAGTGCTCAGCCACTGAGCCACACCAGCTGGGCTTAATTTTTTATTTATCCTTTAGGTCTAAGATTAAATGATTTTTTCCTTTCTACTTCACAGATTAGATGAGTTCCTTCTGATTATGTTTCTATAGCACTAGCATTTTTTAAAAATTATTTTCATTACATATATAATAATAAAAGTGTAATATGCAAATTGATGGCTGAACAACGGAGTGACCAAACAGCAAAAGGACTGTCCGGACTACCACACTAAGACACCCACTGGCACCAGGCCAGCCAAGCGGGTGCGATGCGATTGGGGGCCTGGCCATTGCCCCATGATCGCCCCGCAGGATGCCGAGACCACTTTTCGGTGGGGTGATCAATCAGGGGGGCTCCGATGGGCTGTGTTGGGTGGGTGGGGGCTCCCTCTGTGGGGTTGGATCGCCCCAAAGAGGAAGGCTCAGGCTACCCCTGGCAGCACTGCAGCAGGTGGGCGGGGCCTTCCTCTGTGGGGGTGATCCATTGTGGAGCCCCAGCCAGGTGGGCAGGGCCTATCTCTTTAGGGCCATTCATTGTGGAGTCCTGTGATGGATCACCCCAAAGAGGGAAGGCCCAGGCTACCCAGCAAAAGCACTGCAGTGGGTGGTCAGGGCCTCCCTCTGCAGGGGCGATCTGTCGCAGGGCTCCCAGACTGTGAGAGGGCACATGCTGGGCTGAGGGACAACCCCCTCCAGTGCATGAATTTTGTGCACTGGGTCTCTAGTTCTATATAATAAAAGGGTAATATGTAAATTGTCCCCTCGACTTGGAGTTTGGCTAGGAGTTTGACCAGGGGTTGGGGCTGGCCCGCCAACTGCCCACTGCCCCTCCCCCCGGCCAGCCCGGTGCAATAGGCCCTGATGGGGGAGGGCCAGCCAGACCCCACCCATGCACTAATTCATTCACCGGGCCTCTAGTTTGTAATATCTGTTGAATATCTACTTCAAAGCAAGCTTTTAGACTGCTTGAGTATGGGCCCATGTTTGTTCTTTTAACAGCTAATATCCCCACTGTTAGGCACTATTTATTCTACTTCATACTTGGCTCTCAGCAAATATTTGTTAAATGAATGGGTGGGATGGGTCAGATTGAGAAAAAGGTTTTCCAAGAGTATAAAAGAATACAGTCTGATGCTGCACTGGGGGACCAAGGAGTTTGCTAAAACATCTCACCTGTGACCTGACTGGTTTGGCTCGGCCTGCAGACTCAGGGGTCTCAGGTTTGATTCCAGTCAAGGGCATGTACCTTGGTTGCTGGCACATCCCCAGTGGGGAGTGTGGAGGAGGCAGCTGATCGCTGTTTCTCTCTCATCCATGTTTCTGACTCTCTATCCCTCTCCATTCCTCTCTGTGAAAAATCAATAAAATATGTTTTTTTAAAAAATCTCACCTGTTCTGTTTAGGAGGGAAGTGAAAATAAAAAGCTTCATCTGAAGACATATGTTAGGAAGCCTTGTTTTTTGGGGTGAATTTGATAACAGTTGAGGCATGTTGGTTAGGTGAGCAGTTTCTAAAAGAAGTTAAAAGTGCATTGAAGTTAATGGAACAGAGGTTTTTAAAGAGTATAGAATGTAGGTGGGAAAGCAGGGTGCCTTGTGATGAAATTACAAGAGAGGATAAGGGTGTGTGTTATAGATAGTGGCTGGATTTAAATATTATGAGAAGCATTATGTGAATGACCCTTAGAGCTCTCCAGAGGTTTGAAAGAGATATTTAATTTCCTGTTCTGTCACATATTAGCTGAATGACCTTAGACTAGTTCTTTGGTCTGTCTGATACTGTTTCTTCATCAGTAAAATGGACATATGGATAGTTGGATAGTTGCCTCATATGTAATAGAGATTAGGGGGAAAAATATGGGAAACTATACAGTGGTTGGCTCAGAGAAAGAACACAGAAAATGATAGCAATGATTATTAACTGCCCCCGTGGATCACTCAAAATGTTAGAGGTCTGCCGAAACCGGTTTGGCTCAGTGGGTAGAGTGTCTGCCTGCGGACTGAAGGGTCCCAGGTTCGATTCCGGTCAAGGGCATGTACCTTGGTTGCGGGCACATCCCCAGTGGGAGGTGCAAGAGGCAGCTGGTCAATGTTTCTGTCTCATCGACATTTCTAACTCTCTATCCTCTCAATTCCTCTCTGTGTAAAATCAATAAATGGGGGTGGGGGGCATTTTAAAGTATTGTCTAGGACAACGTGCCTACATTTCTGTTTTCAGTTATTTCAATTTCCATGTTCGGATTCTGGCTGCTTACTGTCCATTGGATAGTGTGCACCTTGCGTCTTTGCTGCTGGGTTTCAGTATAGGTCAGGCTGAATTTAGGTCTGTAAGGGATGGGCACTCAGCAACATCACCACACTTCTAGAATCTGGGAACTTGATTGATAACAAACAGAATTTTTTTTTTTATAATATATTTTTATGATTTCAGGGAGGAAGGGAAAGGGAGAGAGAGAGAGAAGGCAAGAACTCTGCAGCTGCTTGGAGGAAGGCAGTGTGTGGCTGCTCTGAAGCTCACTTGAGAATCATTTATCAGCTGCCTCCTGCATGGCTTCTACCGGGGATCGAGCCTGCAGCCCAGGCATGTGCCCTGACCTAGGATCAAACTGTGACCCCCTGGTTCATAGGTCCACACTCAACCACTGAGCCACACTGGCTGGGCAACACGGAGTTTTTTAAATCTTTTTTTAATCGGAGAGGAGGGGAGAGGAAGAGAAAGATAGAAACATCAGTGATGAGAGGGAATCATTGATTAGCTGCCTCCTGCACGTTGGACTGAGCCCCAGGCATGTGCCCTTGACTAGAATCAAACCTGGGCCCCTTTGGTCTGCAAGCCAATTTTCTATCCACTGAGCCAAACCGGCTAGGGCGACACAGAATTCTTAACAAGGTAGATGTATTTGCCAAGTTGTAGCCTGGTAGATAGTATTATCTCTCTAGTAATTCCTGCAAAGAATCTATTTAGCTGGGGGCCACACCATTCCACTCTAAGAAACACTAAGATTTTTGTGTTTTTTTTTTGTTTTTTTTTGGTATCTGAGATTGAGGCCATGGATCTGGTAGTTAATTATTATTTTTAATAAGTATTTTTATTAGTTTTAGAGAGGGAGAGGGAAAGAGAGAAACATCAATGATGAGAATCATTGATTGGCTGCCTCCTGTATGCCCCCTACTGGGGATGGAGCCTGCAACCCAGGCATGTGCCCTGATTGGGAATTAAACCGATGACCTTTTGGTTCATAGGGGATGCTCAACCACTGAGCCACACTGGCTGGGCTAGTAGTTAATTTTTGCTCTGGGTGAGTAGCTGGGAGAAATATCTTCTCCCTTTCTGAGTAGTTTGTGCTGATCAATGAATCTTGATGGCAGTGTTTTATTGCTCCAGTTTAACTGTTCATTACCTTGTTCATGTCCAGAGAGTAAATAAATGAACCTCCAATACAGTTTATACATAGTTCTTGTATTATTTTTTTTTTTGGCTTCATAATAAGGTTTTAACTTGAGTATAGCCAGAGCAAGGGCTTTACATTTGCTGCAGTCTTCCGATTCATTTCATATCGATGTTGTGTTTTTTATCATGTGACTCCCATTGTTTCCATGGCATCATACAATTTAGCTTATTATATGGCCACCTTTAGCTCTCTTCTTTTCTCTTATCAATAAGAATAATTATGCTGTGTATATTTGTGTGTGTGTGTGTATGTGTGTGTGTGTGTGCCTTGTAATTTTACCATAAATTTTTACAGGCTACTTGCAAATTAGTATATGAATTCCATTTCTCTTGTTTTCCATTTCTTTTGTTTTCCTGCCTTTTGGACCTAGTAGTGTATGTGTGTTCTCTTCCCTTTTTATGAGTAATTTTCCAGCCTGGCTTTTTAAGCACCTCTTCTGTTTCTTTGGTCATTTTTTAAAAAAATTTATTTGATTTACCCCCCTCCCATTTCTATCATCCTTTCACTGCCAACCCTGCCTTTGATTCTTTATTCTTTTCTGTGTAAATTGAGATCCTAATAGCTTCTGCCATTGTCATTTGTTTACCTCTTAATTGAGGGACTCTCTTGATATGAAGATGAATCAGAAGATAGTGTCCTTAAGGACAGCATTGTGGGGACAATACATATCATTGTCCCATTTGTAACTTTATGATATAATCATCACAATGTATATTAACTATTTGTTTATGTGCCCCTTTCATTAGATTGTGAAGGTTAAGTAAGTTCAACTAATGTTCATTGAATGAATGAATGAATGATGTGTTTGTGTGTGTGTATGTGTGTAAAATGACAAGGGATATAAAAAGTACAGAGTGCTATTAGAAACCAGGGAAGTAGTAATAATGTTCAAGGAATCTGGGAAAGGCTTATAGGAGATGACATTAGTTTGGCTTTGAAGGGTATTACTCGGATTGCTGCCTCCTAACCACTCACCTGCCTGCCTGCCTGATTGCTCCTAACCATTCTGCCTGCCTACCTGATCGCCCCTAACTGCTCTCCCCTGCTGGACTGATCATCCCTAACTGCCTCTACCTCGGTTCCCGCCACACTGACTTTGTCTGGAAGATGTCCAGTTGACCCAGTCTAATTAGCATATTACCCTTTTATTAGAGTGTGTGTGTGTGTGTGAGAGAGAGAGAGAGTGTGTGTATCTATATATCTACCGTGTTTCCCCGAAAATAAGACATCCTCCAAAAATATTAGGTCTAGTAATAATTAATGTCGTTTTCTAATACTTTTTTAAATCGAATTTATTTAAACAATACAACAAAATTTAATCAACAATATAGTTGCCATTTTCTACTACTTGTGCTGACGCTCAGGAAGCATTTTAATCCCTCTGTTGTAAAATTCTTGTGATTTTGATGCAAAAAATTCGGTCAATGCATTTTTGAGGCATTCTTCATTATTAAATTTTTTTCCAAGAAGAAAGTTTTGCAAAGAACGAAACAAATGGTAATCAGAAGGGGCAATATCAGGAGAATATGCAGGTTGAGGGAGAACTTCCCATTCCAACTGGCGCAGTTTTTCAGCAGTGATTCTTGCAGTATGCGGTCGTGCGTTATCGTGGTGAAGAATTACGCCCTTCCGATTAATCAGCGTGGGTTCTTTTTCTCTTAAAGTTTGGGCTAACCTTTCCAATTGGGCACTATACACTGCACTTGTAATGGTTTGGTTAGATGGTAAAAGTTCATAATGAAGAATTCCTTTAAAATTCCACCAAACACACAACATCACTTTTTTCGCATGCAAGTCAGGTTTTGGCGTGGGCTGCGGAGCCTCATTTTTGTCCAACCATTGAGGCCGCCTTTTCAAATTAACATACAGCACCCATTCTTCATATCCGGTAACAATTTGCTCTAAAAACGGCAAACGGTTTTGACGAGAGAGGAGCGAACTGCAAATTGTGACTCTTTGATTATGGTTGTTGTCGGTCAACTCATGAGGAACCCATTTTCCAAACTTTTGGACTTTGCCAAGTGCACGCAATTGATTGGAAATTGTTTTTTGTGAACAATTTAAAGTTATCGCAAGCTCTTGTTGGGTAATTTGAGGATTTTGCACCAAAAGAGCTTGAAGAGCTTCTTGATCATTGGACACACGGCCTCGACCACTCTTGTCATCTAACGAAAAATTTCCCTCGCGAAATTTCTCAAACCAATGCTGGCATTTTCTGGCGCTAACTGCATCTTGACCAAGAGCACTACAGATGTTTTTTGCAGCCTCACTTGCTTTTCTTCCTAATTGGAACTCATAAAGCATGCAGTGCCGAATATGCTCTTCATCCGCCATCTTCTTAGCCCTAGTTTTGCAACAAAAAACAAACCAAACACAAACTTCTTCAAGCAAAACTTGTTAATTGCACTTCACACGTTCTGTAGATACCACGTGTTTGAAGGTTCTGTCAATACAAGTCAACGCCAAGCAAGATTTTAAACGAATGTTTAAAAACGACATTAATTATTACTAGACCCGATAAGACCTAGCACATGGAAAGATAAGACATCCCCTGAAAATAAGATCTAGTGCAACTTTGGGAGAAAAAATTAATATAAGACACTGTCTTATTTTTGGGGAAACAGGGTATCATGAAGAACAGACCTATTTAGATAGAACTTCAGGTATTCTTATGACGGTATAAAGATAACTATTAGGACAAAATCCTTTCCTGACTTTAATGAAAGACAAGATAAGTAAGGACATTTTCTTTACTAACATTGTTATATTGATGCTCAATGAATACTGATGGTATTATTGCAGGTAAATTGGCAGGATGAGGAGCAGCAAATCAAAAGAGGTGCCTTTACCAAATCCAAGAAACTCCCAAAGCAAGGATTCTGTTCAAGGTATGATTTGTGTGTTTTTTTAAACTGAATTTATTAATCCTTTGTATAAAATTCTGAACTGATCAGTAAATAAAAATTATATACATGCTTTGATTTATAAAAGGGAATAATTAAAAATTTTTAATGTATGCTTAATACAGTTTAAAAATAGTATTTTCTATTTTAAAATTTTAATCTTGTTTTAAAAATACAAGGTAACTTCTAAGGCATCCTATGGTAAAGGAAAAAAATATTTTTTTTGTAAAAGAATCAGTATATGTAAAACTAGTTTTATACAATTTCTTAGAAATTCTGAATTAAGTAATATGACATAGTTCTTAATATCCACCTATAGTGCACAGGTAAAAATAATAGTCTCGTTGAACTCTTTAAAATGATGCTTTTGGGAGTAACTGTAATTTAGAGTGTGGTATTTTTTTGAGGGATATGGACAAACTAGAGTACATCTGGAGGAAGATTATGGGTTTCTGAGGGATATGGAAATCATGTCACATAAGGAGTGTTTGGAGGAATGAAAATATCCTAGAGAAGGATGACTAAGGGGAAATATATGGCCTATACTATGTGAAGGGCTGTTATATAAAAGATTTTAGGTGTAGTTTTCTAATCTTTATACACAATGTGACTTACCATACAATGCAAAATTTTGTATTAATATTTGTTCAGCTCATTGGGCTAAGTTGTTGGAGATGTGAAATGGGTTAGTCCAGCTGTCCGAAGGACAAATAGGACCAGTGTCTAATACAATCAACTGTATACTGTATTAGGAAGCTCAACGTTATTGGATGGGAGGACCATGTTTTGGCTCAATATAGTACAGCACTTGTTAGAGAATAGTTCTGCCTAATAAAGTGGATTTCAAACTTTTGAATGTATTTGGGAGCTTATTAAATTGCAGATACCAAGGTCTACTTCCGAGCTTTTGATTCAGTAAATATCATTGTTCCCCAGCAGATACAACCACATCGTGGGATGCACTTTCTCAGACCAAGGCTGCTGTAAGTAGTTATAGTTTTCATTTATTTCTTTCTATTTTAAAATCAATTACGTGTTGTGATTGAATAAATTAAAATTTTTTCTATAGTGCTTTTGGTAACGTAATAAGGTTGACATTTTGGTAAGAAATTACATATCATATATTACAAAATGAACATTAATGACAGCTATCCTATATAATAAAAGAGTGATATGCAAATTGACCATCGCTCCAACACACAAGATGGTTGCCCCTATGTGGACTCAAGATAGACGCCACAAGATGGCCAGCAGGGGAGGGCAGTTGGGAGTGACCAGGCTTGCAATGGAGGGCAGTTGGGGGCGATCAAACCTGCAGGGGAGGGCAGTTAGGGGGGACCCAGGCCTGCAAAGGCGAGCAGTTGGGGGGGACCAGACCTGCAGGGGAGGGCAGTTGTGGGTGATCAGACCAGTAGGGGAGGGCAGTTGAGAGGGACCAGACCTGCAAGGGAAGGCAGTTGGGGGCATTCAAGCCTTCAGGGGAGGGCAGTTAGGGGTGACCAGGCTGGCAGAGGAGGGAAGTTGGGGGTGACCAGATCTACAGGGAAAGGCAGTTGTGGGGTACCCAGGCCTGCAGGGGAGAGCAGTTGGGAGGGATCAGGCCTGCAGGGGAGTGCAAATGAGGGTGACTAAGCCTGCAGGGGAGGGCAGTTAAGGGCAAACAGGCTGGCAGGGGAGCAGTTAAACATTAATGAGACTGGCAGGGGAGTGGTTACGGGGTGGTCAGGCAGTTAGGGGAAATCAGGAAGGTAGGCAGGCGAGCAGTTGGGAGCCAGCAGTCCTGGATTGTGAGAGGGATCCCAGATTGGAGAGGGTGCAGGCTGGGCTGAGCCCCCCCCCCCCTCCCCGCAATGCATGAATTTCATGCACCGGGTCACCAGTTAAATAATAAAAGAATAATCAAGACACTTGAGGTATCTGGAACATTAACACTATGACATATATAATATTGAAATAATTTCTGCTATTCTCGTTTATTAAATTTGCTCGTTTGGTATGTTGAAATGAAGATTTAAAACAGAATGAATTTGGGAAGGTGGAGCTAAGTCTATGTAAAGGGCTCAGTCAGGAAATGAAAGAACTACTTCTTGAATGGACTATGAATTGTCTCTTCTTTTTTTGTGGCAATAATAGAAGGTTTTCTTTCAGCATTACTGAAGAATGACTATGAGCAACCTATTCTCATTTGTTTCTGTCTAGTTTTGTCAGGAGTTTAGTAAAATAAATACATATGGCATGTGATGCATAGTCCCTTTGAAGGGAGACTCCTTCCTTTTTCATTTGCTCTCTGGGCACATTAATCTTCTAATATGTCCTTTTTGTTTTCTTTTGTATTCTATCTGAATTTGAATCACCTACTTCTTTATTATTTGAATACTAGAGGCCTGATGCATGAATATTTGATCCCCTTAGCCTGGCCTGCGCCTTCTCGCAGTCTGGGAACCCTCAGGAGATGTCGGACTAACAACTTAGGCCCGCTCCCCTAAGTCTGGCCACCCTCTGTAGGAGGGGACAGCGATTGGGGGCCGTGGTGGAGGGGTGGGGGGGGCAGGGCCAACCACTTGGCGCCCTCCCCTTTTCCCCATCTCCCCTCCACCACGGCCCCAATCGCTATCCCTTCCTTCTACCCACTGGCACCCGACTTAGCTGGCCTGGCACTGCCCACTTGCTGGCTCCACCTCCCATTGACCAAGTGTTCTGCTGTTTGGTCAATTTGCATATTAGTCTTTTATTATATAGGATGTTATTTTCTGTCTCCTAATCTTTTGAACTGGTTTGAAAACCAATCTGGAAAATGTACAGTAACCTACATTTGGTTATAATGCTGGGTCAAAATTTTCTTTTTAATCCTTATCTGAGGATGTTTTTTCCCATTGATTTCTAGAGAGAATGGAAGGGAGGGAGGATAGGGAGAGAGATAGAAACATTGATGTAAGACAGACACATCAATTGGTTGCTTCTCTTACTCCCTCCTACAGGGTCAGGGGAACCTGAAACTGAGTTATGCAGGCAGGCCGATGTTATAACCACTGAGCAAAACCACCATTAATAACCTGACCTCATTAATAATAATTTACCTGAGGATATGTTTTTTTAATTGATTTTAGGGAGAGAGGTGAGGTCAGAGAGATAAACATCAACTGCTTGCCTCCTGTACATGTCCTGACAAGGGATTGAACCCACAACTTAGATATGTGCCTTGACTGGGAAGCAAATACGCAACCTTTTGGTGCATAGAAAGATGCTCCAGCCAATTGAGCCACCTGGCCAGAGCTATATTTTCTCTCTTCTACATGGCATTAAACATCTATGAATTTAGGGATAGTTTCTATCCTCCAATTTAATTTAGAGCTAAACTAATTTAGAACTGAACTTTTAGTTAGTTTTTCAAAATGATTGGATTTTTAAAAAGAATTTTTAAGGGTGATAAGAGCTCATAAATGGAGGAGGGGAAGCCTGATACTGAACTATTATAGGATTATTTCACTTTTGTGAGTACATTGCACTGCAAAGATTCAGAAAAAGAAAAGTCAGAATTTTATACAAAGTCTTTTTTGTCTCTCTGTGATGGAATTTTTATTATTTTAATTTGTTTTCTGTTTAATAGATCTAAATACATTTTTTCCCACCATTTTGATACTACAAATGATTACTATTTAGGGGGAAATGCTTTTTAAAATCATTAAAAACATTGGTGGTTATACCAAAAACTGACATATTGTAAATTTTATGGAAACCCGAATTCTATCTTGTTATTTTTATCCTTATTGTGAAACTTATTTTACAGACATAAGACTATAAAAAGTTGTGGCTGTTTGAATAGTACTCTTAAGTTTTAGTGTGGCTGAGTTATTCTTTCCTAATTTTTGCATGTAACATGCATAAGATCTATTCATAATGATATGCAGCATATAATGTGATAAAATTTTTACTGCTTTAATAAAAAAAATTAAAAAATAGGTCAAGACAAATAGAAAGTCTTCCACATACCTCAGAATCTTTTTGGTTTTCTTGTCTAAATTTGGGCAGCATTGTGCCAGCTGTTGGTATAGCTGAATTAGTAAATAATGAAAACACTATGTTTTTGTTCATTAAAGTAAAATATTCCTGAGATTTTCCTACTTTGGAGAAAGGTATTGGGCAATATAGCTTTAAATAACTCCATAATTTGATAGTAGTTGGCTATTTACAGAATTAATCTATTTGTTGTAATGTTATTTCACTTTAGCTGAGACACATTGAAAACAAATTAGAAGTAACCCCTACAAGTACAGCTATGTTTGATTCTGTCATGGATACCAAGAAATCTTCTGCAAGTGCTACCCGAAAAATAAGTAGAAAAGGTATGTATGCAGTTACTGGATATATTTAATATAACATTTTCCTGTTGGTTTTGATTCAGTTGAATTTCTTCTTATAGTCCCATGTATTTGCTTACTCCCTTGTCAGAGACTATACCTCTTCATTTTTCCTTTGGTATTAAATAAGTATGAAGCAGCCTCAAATTTAGTGACTGTAAGTGCTTTTTTCCTCATCGGTTAATTAGGGACTTTTGATTTTGAGCCTTTGGGGTTATATGTCTTTTTAAAAAAAGAAATTCACAGGTCTTTATGTCACTTAGAAATTTAGTTGGCTTAATAAGATTTATATCTTTTGTTGGAGTTTAAAATCATAAATGGAATATCTATCTTATAGATACTATCATAAATTCACACAATGCCAATTTTTTTTTGGTTTATTTTTTATGTATTTAATTCTTTGGTTTCCTAATCAGTGGGCTAAAATGTGCAGGTTAGTACTTTCCACTGAAATTGTTATTTAAAAAAAAAATATCTGTGAATCTTTTAAGTTTTAGCTGATATTTCCTTTTTTAAGTGAGTGAGAGCCTTTGACAAAAAGAAATTTTATATGTTCAATTTTATTTTGCATTGTTTATATAGAATGTAATCTTCCTCTATAGATTTGAGTTACTATAATAATTTAAGTAGCCTGAGTTTTTTCCATCTACTTATATAATATAATATCCAACTAGAGATCTCAGAAATAAATGGTGCCTAAATTATTTTCTTAGATCTTTGCCAGATTCAGAGATAGTAGTATTTTATATCATATGTTCTCACAGATTTTTTTCCTCTCCAGATGGTAGATACCTGGATGATTCTTGGCTTAATGCTCCAACCTCCAAGTCTAAATCACGGAAAGAGAAATCTCGTAGTCCTCTCAGAGTTACCACCCTGGAAAGTAATGTAAAGAAAAACAATCGTGTGGAATTCCGTGAACCTTTGGCTTCTTACAGGTTAGTGTTGTTTTTCTTAAAAAGTTATCAAATAGGGCTATCCTGTTATATTTAAGATTATAGTTTATTTTCTGACTTTTTCATAGCACCCTGGCTTTGGAATTATTACCTTTTCATTAAAAAATAAATAAAGCAAAAGTCTTTTATATTATGAAATACTGACTTTCTACATTTATTGATTAAGTATTTGGGGAGGGAAGAAGTAGTAATATTTGTTCCAGGCCTCTACTACCATTACAATAAGTAGTTTTCTACAGACAAATTACTCGGGAAGTGTGGTTCTCCCTCCCCCGCTTCCCCAATATCTCATATGGGATTTTATACATAATGAACTTTGTATAGCGTAGTTTTCTTCTTTTTTTTGATAGCATTAATTAGTTACCTAAAATTTCTTCTTGAGAGTGTGGGTTGGTTTATTGTTTTACCTTTTGCCAGTGGCTCCTTTCAGGAACTTATTTAGTTAAATGTTCAAGTTTAATTAATGAGTTTTGATAGTATGGATGATATACAATGCTTTTTGTGTTTTTGGTTAGGTAACAATTTAAGATATTCAACAGATAAAATTATCAAATTTTGTCTTTGAGGGACATTTTACTAATGATAAAAATGTGTTTGTGCTGTTAGTATAGCAAATAGTAATAAATAATAAACACTGACCCTTATATTTTTTTGTTGCATTTATAAGCACTTGTAGTATTTTAAAGTTCCAATCAATAAATCAAGGAGTTTCATGATACTGTTGATAGTAATGGGTATATGTTTGTACTCTTAAATTTGAGAGAAAGAATTTGGGAGATGGAGGTGGATTATGAGCTCCATTTTCAGTAACTCAATTTAATGCAATTTTGAAATGTCTAGGTGAAAATATTTAGTAGTCACTTGAAAATTTGGATACTAACGTGTGCAGAAAGGTCAGGGCTGGGAATATAAATTTTGGAGTTGTCACTAGTGTTGTAAAAATCAAAATGGTGAAAGAAATGTAAAGAGAAGGCTATGGACTTAATCTGGATAAAAGTTCATCGTTTAGAAAAAAGAGAAAGGAAATTTTGAAAAATAACCAGAGTTCAGAATCTTTAACCACAAAAATATTAAGCAACTTGCTTAGAAACGTAATAACTATCAGTATTGAAACTAAATTACTGACTATTATAGATTTTAAGGTTCTTTCTTCTAAGAATACTACTTAATATTTAAAATTGTGTAAATTATGCATCTTTTAAGAAAAAAATGCCTATAAGCTAATAGTGACTAGAACGCCCTTCACCTGGCCAACTCAACTGCATTTATCACTTTAAATTCATCTTTTATCACCATCTTTCTGAAACATCGTGAGATCTGTGTCTACCCCACTTCATTCCCCCAGCCTGTTTAACCCTTCTTCTATACTGCCACAATACTATATAACTTCCTTCACTAGAGCATTTCATATTGCATTATATTTTGTTTCTATATCGACCCATTGCATTAATTTATATAAGCCTGTAAATCTCTTATTCTCAAAGCCCTGTCTTAATGCCTATCATTTACTAAGTATTCCATAAATATTTCCCCAACATTTTATTGTGAAATTTTCATATTTATAGAAATGTAGAAAAAATTGTATAGTGAATACCCTTACATGTATTTAGCAAATATTTAGTGAGTGAATGAATTCCTCCTGCCCTCCTTTTCAATGTCCTTCCCTTTTTAAGTTTGAAGCATGGTATATAAGTCTTTTAATTTATTTTTAATGCTTTATTATATTCTCCACATGTGCTAATTTTAGACCTAAATCATTTTAACTGTGAAGTGTTACAGTCTGGTCAAGATAGTGAAAATAATTGCAGTTAGTCATGATATCTGAGTGGTTGATTATTAAATTAGATGGGGGCTGAGAACTGAGACCTGAAGCTGAAGGACTCAGTTCTCAGCCCCCATCTAATTTAATAATCAACCACTCAGAACAGGGTCTAATGTTTTTTGGGTCATGGACCTCAATGAGAATCTGATGAAAACTATAGACTATCTCCTTAGATAAATACACATGCTCAAATATTCATAATAGATCTAAGTATCATATTATGCTATAACAGTCATGGCTATAAGACTTTTTGTGGCAGTTTTAAGCCTTTAAGCGAAACATCAGTGCTATATAATAATCCCATTAATGCGGCCACATGAGTAATCTAAACATTTTTTAGTAGTTACATATACACATGCATCATTCTTTTGTTAATGCTTTAAATCTTTTGAATTCATATATGATTTTTATTATACCACATCACAACTTGGACTAGCCACATTTCAAGTGCTCAAAAGCCATAGGCGGCAAATGTCTACTCTTTCAGACATTGCATGTCCAGGTTGTTATGTGTGCTTTTATAATTTTGTTGGGTGTTTTTTCATGATTCATGTGTTCTTGCTGCTGAGGCCTTTTTGTCTTCATTAACTTCCCTTTTAATAAGCTGTTTCTGTTCCTAAAATATAACTTATTAGAATGATGCATAAAATAAAAATAGTCTCTGAAGGAAGACTTGTGCTAGTGTTTTTATGAATACAGAATGTGGACTTTGTGATATGTACTTTGGCTATGTCTAGTCTTCTTGCTTACCACAGAGTTTCTTGATATGCTTTACATAGTTTGAGGCTGCCAAAAGAGTAGTCTGTGGTTCAGAGAGGTTTGACTTTACTAACCATATTTATTTGAAGGAAAATATTTATTGTACTTTTACTTTATTTCTGCTCCCAATTTATTTGTTAATTTGGTATGTTATTTAGAAGTTATGCACATGAAATGCCAGTATTTAAGAACTTTTTTCCTATTACTTAAGACTTCATAAAGGAGTAAAATATACATTTTGGTAAAAGGTGTCAAGTTAATATCCAAAATCAGATTATACTACTATTTTCTGGCATTCTTAAAAAAAATCTTTCCACACACCTTTTGTATTTTTATTTTTTTTAATATAATTACATTATGATTTAGAACCTGATAGAGAGGTCATTGAGTTTTAATGTTAGTAATGGTTATTTTATTAGCTTTAATCTACTGAAATTTCTGGGTATCTTTTGTTCTCTAATTTTAGTTTGGAGTTCTCCATTTGCAAGACTGGTTTCAGTTTAACTGGTTTTTGTACTTTTTATTTAAAACTAATTATTATTTTTTAATAATAGGGAAGTTCATGGCACACCTTCCAATATAAGTCCCAATCCTTTAGAGTCAAAGCATGTATATTGTGTGGATGTTAATGGAGAAAAGCCTGAAAATGGGAATCGGATGGTAACCAGTCGAGAAGAACGGAATACACATTGTCGTGATTTTGAGAGTTCCCAATCATCTGTCATGAATGATACTGTTGTTAGGTTTTTAAATGATCGACCAGCAATTGATGCATTGCACAATTCTGAAAGTTTGGTTAAGATGGCAGCTCCAATGAGAACTGAGGAAGAAAAGCCTAATAGAACAAAGGGAAATGAGAACAATTTGAAGACTTCTGGCAATAACATAGGCCATGATATTGATCCGAAAGTGTTACGGCTAGCTGACTCTTCTCCCTCTTCTACGAGTACTTCTAATTCCCAAAGATTAGATATCTTAAAGCGGCGACAACATGATGTCAAACTGGAGAAACTCAAGGAGCGGATTAGGAAACAGTGGGAACACTCAGAAGAAATAAATGGCCGGGGCCAAAATCAGGGTCAGATTGACCACCCAGTAATGGTTGTTAATGTTGATAGCTCAGTGACAGCAAAAGTCAGGAAAGTGGCAACAGCACCACCTGCTCCAGCATATAAAGGTTTGTAATCAGTCCTTGTATCTTTCTCTTTCTGCCTCCTTATCCTTCTACCTCCCCAGATTGTATTTGAGTAGAGATGATCATCTTTAAAACAGGTTGTGATTCTCAAACACATAAGAAATTAATTCAAGGTGCAACTTAAAAATGCAGGTTTCTGGATCCTACTCTGGACCTAAATCAGAACTTCTGGGGATAGAGTACAGAATTGGAATCTTTAATAAGTCCATCAGGACCACAATATGAACATTTAATAAATTGTCAAAAAGAGGAAATAAGAACTAGTACATTTTCAGAGAACTGAAAGTATTTCTCTTATTCTGCCATTGTATTTAGATTGTTATAGGAATTTTTTCACAAGTAATACTTAAAGAACAGTTCAGTCAGTTTGAGTTAATATTTAGTTACAGAATATTTTGGCACTAACATTTGATTTTAACTTTCAAGTTTCGACACGAGTTTTCCCCCCTGTGTTTAAGAAAACAATATTAAAATCATATACCAACATTGATAGAGTTGGTATAACTCTATGAGAGATAATGTCTGTTTTTAGCCAGGTCATGTTTTTATATATATAGTGGTTTTAAGAAGTTTGTATTTTTATGTTCCTGAAATTATTTTCATAGGGTCATCATGTAGTTTTTATTACAGAGTTAATACATTGATCAGGTTAGTTTATGTTAGACTTTTGTCGTGAAAATGTCTGCCATTGTAACTTTTCTTTTGTGGATATTTTTCCAAGTTCAGTTTTTCTATATAAATGAATGAAGATCAAAATATTGTCAAGATTTGTTTCTTCTGTTAAATTTAAGTTACTATTTAAAAACTAGGACAGTTTTTGCTCTACTCAAATTTGTTTTGTATTTTTCTACTAAATCCAATTTTTCTCTGACCCCTTTTGTAATTTTTTATATTTCTAAAGTGTCTTTAGTCATTTTTTTTCTGCAGAACAAATTTTGCTGTGTACATTTAAGCGAAGTACCAGTTTTGTTTTGCTAATGACATTCATTGTGAATTAGATTTTAAAAAACAGGTAATTTGCATTTCTAGCTAATTTGTGATAAAATTGTGAGTAGTTCTCTTTAGAATCCTGAAAAAAAAAAATTGCTCTGTTATCCATGATTGGTCTAATGTATTATTAATAAAATTCTTTTATACCTTTTTGTTAGTTGTGTACCATGTAGTAATTGTCCACACTGTTGACAGAGCAAATAGCAAATGGATGGGTCAAAATGTGCTTGTTGGTTCTGAGATAGGGAGTCACTATCCAAAACTTTTGCTATATTTATATCAAACCCATTAAATGCATATTATACATTTAAGGTTTGTTTATTCTAGAAGTTAGTTCAGTCATAGGCAAAGTCTGACAGATATTAGCAACTAATGCCTATCTTCAAATAAAAGAATAAGTAGTGTAGTTTCTCTGTCAGTCTTAAGAAGGATAGTTTAAATCTCTGATATTTATAATTTATGATTGACATTTTTTATTTAATTTAGTATTTCTCCACTTCTAGTTGTTTTTTTGTTTTTGTTTTTTTTAAATATTTTATTGATTTCAGAGAGGAAGGGAGAAGGAAAGAGAGATAGAAACATCAATGATGAGAGAGGACCATTGCCCAGCTGCCTCCTGCATGTCCTCAACTGGGGATCGAGCCCACAACGTGGGCATCTGCCCTTGACTGGAATTGAACCCGGGACCCTTCAGTCCATAGTCCAACGCTCTATCCACTGAGCCAAAACAGCTAGAGCCAGTTCTAATCTTTTTGAAGAAATATATATTGCTTTATCTCCCCGAAGCTTACTTTTTCCAAATAGTATTTGTCTACACATTATATGTTAGCTAATTATTCATTCCTCTCATAAACCTTATAAAGTTGCTCAGCATTATTAGTTATTAAGGAAATGCAAATCAAAACCATACTACAGTTGCCGTTTCACATCTACTAGGGTGACTGTAATAAAAAAGACAGACAATAATTACTGTTGGCGAGGATGTGGAGAAACTGGAAACCTCATACATTGCTGGTGAGGATGTAAAATAGTACAACTATTTTAGAAAACAGTTTAGCAGTTATTCAAAAAGTTAAATATAGAGTTACTATATGACCCAGCTATTCCACTTCTAGGTATAATATCCACGGGAATTGAAAACATATGTCCACATAAAAACTTGTACACAAAAGTTCATTGCAGTGGCATTAATAGTAGCTAAAAAATAGAATGTCCATCAGCTGATGAATGTTCATCGGCTGATGAATAGATAACAAATGGTATATTCATACATTGAAATATCATTTGACAATAAAAAGGAATAAAGTTTTGATACATGTTACACAGTGGATAAATATTGAAATCATTATGCTAAGTGAAGAAGCCAGACACAAAACCACATATTGTATGATTCTATTTATATGAAGTGTCTAGAATAGGCACCTCCATAAAAATACAAAGTAGATGAACAGTTGCCATGGAACAGAGACATGTGTGTGTGGGCTACTGCTAATGTATACAAGGTTTCATTTCAGGGCAATGAAGTGCTTGGGAATTAGATGATGATAGTTGTATAACTTTGTAAATATACTACTAACCACTGAGATGTACACTTTAAAAGAGTGAATGTAAAGTATGTTAATTATGTTTTATTTAAAAAAAGAGTATAACGAACAAAACTTACAAAGCAACTTTGATAAGAATGTTCTGTGTGTTGATATGTATTAGGCTTTAATCCATCAGAGACCAAGATTCGAACACCTGATGGCAAAGTGTGGCAAGAGGCTGAGTTTCAAAACATGAGTAGAGAACTGTATCGAGACTTAGCACTTCACTTTGCAGGTGAGAGTAGAGCTTTCTAAGATTTTTAGTGTTATATCATGCATGCTAGCTAACTTAAAATATTTAAACATAAAAATGGTCACCAAGCTAAAGATATTTCCCTTTTCTAACTATGTGGTATACTAAAGTGGTGGTGGTTTTAGTCATAAGGCTCTCTTAGCCTCTAGGCTCTGCTCCAGAGTTAAAATTAGCATACAGGGCTGATGTGACAGAAGCGAGGCTATTTTTAAACTGAGGGACTTGGAGAGTAGGGCCTGTTTGAAGAAAATACAAACTTGGAGAGTAAGGCCTTTCTTCAAACAGGCCCTACTCTCCAAGTTTATTTCTTCTACTAGATCTCTTGAGATCTTTGAAATGGTCAGAGAGTGATAGGCAGGCAGCAGTTAAGAAGATACATGAGGGCAAAATGCAGGAAGAAAAATGAACCTTATAGGAAGGGAATAATGTTAAAGGATTGGAAATATGAGGTACTTCTGGAAGACAGGAAGAGGGGAATAGGAAGGTCATACTCATAATGTTATTAAGTATTGAACACCTAGTTCGATTTTGGACAAGATTCTAGTATTTAGTATTCTGTGTTTTTACAGTTGAGGAAATAGAGACCCAAAGAGTAATTTTCCCAAGGTTTCATATAGTAGTAGTTAAGAATTGAAGCAAAGTGGGGTGGGGGTTGGGTGGGAGGGGATAAAGACAGGGAAATGAGGACATCTATAATAGTGTCAACAATAGAAAAAGGAATTGAAGTCAAGATTCAAAGCCATCTCTGACTATAAAGCCAGAGATGTTTCTAGTAAGCCTTCATAGAGTTCCTTCTAATACTTTTGGTGTCATTTAAGTGTTCAGTCCAGTTTTCTTACTGTTAATTTTAGAGCACTGTATCAGAAATTCTTTTCTCTTGTGGAGAAAAAGTATCTTATCTAATAAAGAGGGAATATGCTAATTGACTGTCACACCCTCAAGCCACAAAATGGCGGCTCCCAGTCTCCTTACAGGACAGTATCATTTTAGATAATTAGAATGCTGTAGGTCAAAGATCTCTTAAAGAGGTTTGTCTGTTATACTGTTGTTATGGTAGATGAACTCTGTGCTCCTAGCTAAGACCAACCCATCCCCACTTGTGTTTTAGATTCCATTTGCTCTTGTGCATTTAAGAACATTACTTTAGCCCAGATTCCTTTCTTTTACATCGTTAGGTTTCCCCCTCTGCAAGGTTATGCCTTTCAACAAACATACATATTTGATAACGTGCTGTTCTCTCAGCCATCATAAAAGAACCCCTCTTTTGGCCCTATTATCTTCAACTGCTGCCCTGTTTGTCTCCTATTTACAGGAAAACTTAAGAAAGTTGCCCTATACCCTTTGTTCCCATTTTTCTCCTTCCTTTCACTCTCAAATCCTTTCTATTAGGTTTTTGCTCCTACTTCTCTGTAAACTACTGTTATCAAGATCATCAGCTACTTCCACATTGCTAAATCCAATGTTTAGTTTTTATTTGTCATCTTGATTTCTCACAACATTGGACATGATTGAAACTCTTTTAAAACTCTTCACTGGACATTTAGGATACCATAAATGTTTGGTTTTCCTCCTCAGTCTGATTGCACCTTTTCAGTTTTTTTCTGATGTCTAAAAATTGTCATGTCCCATTCTTAGTACTTGGATCGGTCCCCTTCTTCTCCCCTTTAAACTTTTATATATCTACATACACATGAACTTGTCTCAGGGCTTTAAATATTTGTTGTTGATGATTCCAAATTTATGTCTCTGTTCCAAACGTCTCCTTTGAACTCAGACTTTTATATCCAGCTGCTAACACCACATCTTCCTTTGGATATACAATATAATAGACTTATTAAGCTTAAAATATCTAAAATGGAGCTAACTAAATGGGGCCACTGTACACCCCTTAAACCTATTCCTCTGGTAGTCTCTCTACCTCAGATAATCCTATTCTTATTGTTTAGGCCCCTTGGCCCCCATATTTCCCTCATAACTTATATCTAATATTATCTGAAATGTATCTAAAATAAAACCACTTAGCCTGCCTCTGTCACTACCACCTAGCTCTAAGCCACCATCAGTCTCTTGCCTGGACTACTGCAGTTGCCTTCTAACTGGTGTCCCTACTTCTGCCTTTCATCTGAGTCTGTTCTCATCACAGCTGTTAGATTAAGTTTGCTAAAATTTAATTGAAATTTTATCAGTCCTTTGCTAAAAATCTTTCAAACTCTTTCCATCTCAATCTTGAGTGAAACCTGAAGTTCTTACAATAACCTATAAAACCCTACATGATCAGTTATGTCTCTGGCCCCAATTATTGCAACTGTTCTCTTTCTTCACTTCATGCAAACTGGCCTCCTGCTGTTTCTTAGACATTTGGTATGCTCCTGCCTTTGACTCATACTTACTTCCACTTTGCCCAGAATTCTGAACTCTCTCTCTCTATTTTAAAGTTTATTTATTTATTTATTTATAATGAAGGTTAATTCATACACACACACACACACACACACACACGAGCAAAAATAGATTTATAGTTGTGAATACGTGGAACAGAGTTTATTCCTGTATTAATTATTAATTATTTATTAATTATTGTATTATTTGTACTATATAAAACTACTTTTGCCCACCCCTCTATATACTCTCAGATTAGAATTGAAAAAATTAAGGAGTAGTAATTTGTATGTGAAATACTTGACATATTTCACTAACATAACTATAGAAGGGCCTAATTTAGGAATATTAAGAATGTTATGAAGTTTTATTCTAGAAGTTCATTAATATCTCAGTTACATAGGAATTTTTAAATGAAATTGGAATCTGAGAAAGTGCTTATGTCTTGAGATTCTATAAATGCTGTGGAAACTGGTCTGGAAAGCATTATTGTTGAAGTTTCTTTCAGTTTGAGGAATTGAGTTACATTTCTCAAGTATTCGCTGAAGAAAATAAATACAAAGATTTGGAACTTAACAGTGGGATAGTGGTAATCCTTAGACTTTTCCATAAGAGGAATTGGCATTGGTAGCTTATGGGTCATAGCAATAGCCTCAGTGGAGAGTTATATAGTTTATATTGATTTTTCATACTGGGGAGAGGATGAGTAGGTGGATAGAAATAATTTTAATATTTGCTGTAAATGTTTCTGATTTTCAGAAGACACCTCTATGAAAGAGAAACCTGCTGAAAAAAGTAAAGAGAAGAAAGTGGTCAAGCCAGTACGAAAAGTCCAAAAGGTAGCACAATTTTCAAGTCCAGAAAGCAAAACAGGTTAGTTTTCTCAATATCATGTACCTCCTAAAGTTAGATATTACTGAAATATATCTACATGGAAATAAATGTTTGTTAACCAGATTTTTCATTGTTTGGCACATATAAAAATGGAATACAGTTTATATATCACTAGAGGCCCAGTGCACGGATTTGTACACTGGTGGGATCCCTTGGCCTGGCCTGCGCCCTCTTGCAGTCTGGGACCCCACCAGTGCACAATCAAAGCTGGGGAGGGACCATGAGAGGACTCTAGGGCATGTCTTGCTCATCTTGCCCAGTCTGGATTGGCCAGACTCCAGCAGAGACCTACTGGCACATGTATTCATGTGCAGAGCTATTAGTTATAAGAATTAACCTAAATATTGAAGAATGGTGAATGGTTAATTAAACTAGATTTCTACTAGATAGAGTACCGTGTGGCCATTTCAAATCACAATTTCCATAAGATATAACAAAAATGTTTTATAGAAAGCTTCTAAGAGAAAAAGATAAAATTTTATATATGCAATGACTACAATCACATATTATTATGATTTTTAAAACTATTGTAAGGAAGTACACAAAATAATACTAGTACTTTATTTAACTGTAGGTAGTGTTTTCTTCTATTTTTCAAGCTTTTTTGGTAATGCTATTTTAATTGAATCTATATATATAAAAGTGACCAAACCACTGGTCACTGTGATGTTCACTGACCACCAGAGGGCAGATGCTCAACACAGGAGCTGTGCCCTGGTGGTCAGTGCACTCCCACAGCAGGAGTGCTACTCAGCTGACGGACCTGTCCCAGGGGCCCACCAGCCCAGCAGCAGCCACTCCCTTCCTCAAGAGTTCCCTGGTCCAATCTCTGGAGAATGGGCCAGGCCCAATCCTGAGAGTGCTGCTGGCCTCCTGGAAGTCGTCCTCAGATATCACAGCTGCTTCTCTTCCTTAGATGCTCCACAAGGAAGAAACAATATAAAAGGGGCTGCCAGGTGGCTCCCAACAACCAGCGCAAAAGTCAGCAGGACAGATCTGGATCTCAGGCTGCCAAGGGCATCCCACTGCCCACACAGATGACCACTGGCATCCCGGTCCCCCTCACCTCCCTCCAGACAGGCACCAGATGCAGGGCTTATGGCCGCTGCGGCGATGCAAGCCTCTCCTGATCAGGGCTGACTGGGGACGAGCCAGAGGCAGGCATAGTGGGTCCAGGATGAGTGGGAGCGGCAGGCAGGAGCAGCAGGCAGCGTTGGACTGTGGGTTTCGGCCAGATTCCCGAAGGCCAATCCCAAGGAATCCCACCCATGTATGAATTCATGCGTCAGGCCTCTAGTTTATAATAAAAGACATTCCATTTAGAGTTTCTTTAAATGGGACTTTAATTTAAAAGTTTAATTGCAAGTATAGTTTTAATGAAAACATCTATCATATTATGAAGAAACATGAATTATAAATGTGTGCTATTTATTTTAGAAAAAAATATTTTGCAACTTGTTATTAACGGTCTATCTAAAATATTTAAAAGATTTTACATCTGTTGCTCAATTTAATTATAAAGAACTTTATGCTTTTAAGCAAAATGAGAGAACAGGCCTCTCTTTAATTTCAGCTTAATTTTCTGGATCAAAAACAAGCAACCATAAATATACTGGTAGTTATTTATAAATGTTGGCTTCTGAATATCTTCATTGGTTATTTCTGAATTCTGGCTTTCTGGAATAGTCTTATGTAGTCACTCGTAGAAAAAGAGGACTTTCACTATAGATAAACTATTAATACAGCTTTTGAACATTTAGTGACTGTCTCAGTCACTGCCCCAGTGTACACATAGGAATTAGCCTACCACAAACTGGAAAAATATAATCCAAGATCAGTGTTCAAAAGTTACAGTAGTTCCAGTGTTTCATTTCAAACTATTCCCCTGATAACCGTATTACATAGTATCTCATGAAAAATAGCATGCCTTATTATTATTATTTTTATTGATTTCAGAGAGGAAGAGAGAGGGAGAGACAGATAGAAACATCAATGATGAGAGAGAATCATTTATCAGCTGCCTTCTATACACCTCACAGTGGGGAGAGCCCACAACCTGGACATGTGCTCTTGACCGGAACTGAACCTGGGACCCTGGCTGATGCTCTATCCACTGAGCCAAACCAGCTAGTGCTATTGTGTGTTTTTTAAAAAGAAACTGTACGCGTGAGTGTGTGTGTATGTTTTATACCCACTTATATTTCAACAAGCAATGCATAACTAGAATGATTTTATTATAATTCTACCAGCAATGATTATGAATGTAAAAATCATTTTTCTAATTTAATTAGGTTTAAAGGACTATTTTATTATTTTTATTCCATTTATTATATTACTTTTCATTTAAATATATATATCTCATGCTTATTTTTTATGGTTTCTATTTTATAAACAGTCTTGTTTCATTTATTGTTTTTAAGTTACTGTCTATTTTGAGATGATGGTCTAATTTTAATTTTTGTACAATCTGAAAATAGTAAACTAAAGGTATTTCTCCTGATAAAGCGCTGTATTTACTGGAACATTCTTTTATTTTTATGAATATTTATAATTGGGATAATTGAAAATGTTGATAGTATTTGTTTAATGTCATTATTTTATGCATAAAAATGTAGTGTGTAGTTTTGGTATATATCTGTGAAATTCCCTATAATATCATCTCCTCCAAAGGTAATCACAGTTGTTATATGTTATATACTTATTTTAAATTTTTTTCTATGCTTAGATTAAGTTCAGCAAACATACATTTTACTATGTGCCAGATACTGTGCTAGTGTGGATATACTAAACACTTTTATAGTTAACAATATTTTTGTTAAGTGGAAAAATTGTTGGATTCAGTGACCTAGTTTTTGAGGTTTCAGTTATCATTATTAATATTTGGTACTTAACTGTGTGTGGGTACATCAAGATTTAAACAAACATTTTTTATTTTGGAGATTTAGGGTTAAAAATTAGATTATAAATCTTTTGACTTTGGCATAAGATAAGCATTAAGAATATTAGAAAACCTGTATGATTGAGTAGATATACTTTTTACAACTAAATTTTAAAGTCAATGCTTATATTTTAGGTAGCAGTCATCTGATAAGTACATCTTCTTGGCGAGATGGACAGAAATTAGTAAAGAAGATTCTGGGACCTGCACCCAAAATGGAGCAAAAAGAGCGAAGAACAGTATCAAGTGACAGAAGTGGAAGAGAAAGAACTACTAAATCTGGTAAGTAATCAAATTATTACATTATCTCAATAATTAAAATTTGCTTATGTAAGTATATACTTAAAGAGGGAGAAAATACTCTTTTGCTATTGACTTTGCTTTATATGTAAAATTGTGAATGTAGCTCAAAAAAGAAGACATTCTAGCCGAAACTGGTTTGGCTCAGTGGATAGAGCGTCTGCCTGCGGACTGAAAGGTCCCGGGTTCGATTCCTGTCAAGGGCATGTCATTGGTTATGGGCACATCCCCAGTAGGGGGTGTGCAGGAGGCAGCTGGTTGATGTTTCTCTCTCATCGATGCTTCTAGCTTTCTATCCCTCTTCTTTCCTCTCTGTAAGAAATCAATAAAATATATTAAAAAAAAAAAAAAAAGACATTCTATTGGGCTTGTCTATGGATAACTTCTACACAGAAGTATTCTACTAAGAATTTTGTTTATACTGCCGAAACCGGTTTGGCTCAGTGGATGGAGTATTGGCCTGCGGACTGAAGGGTCCTGGGTTCGATTCCGGTCAAGGGCATGTACCTTGGTTGTGGACACATCCCCAGTGGGGGGGTGCAAGGGGCAGCTGATCGATGTTTCTCTATTATTGATGTTTCTAACTCTATTCCTCTCCTTTCTTTCTGTAAAAACTTAATAAAATATTTTTTAAAGTAATAAAAGATGGATTTTTTTCTAAAGCCAAGGAAGTATAGTGTTTCAGAATATAGAAATTCTCCTATTGTTAAAAAAAAGATGTTTTTGTATCCTTCTAGAATATTTTTTAGAAAACTTTATATGATGTTTAAATTAGAGTTTAAGATAAAGAGAAATTTTGTCACTGAATGCAATAAATTTTAGGAAAGAATACAGAATTTTAATACATCACTAACAGTTCATCCTTTGCAGGAAGTCATATTGGAAGAGCAGAATCTGATCCCAGGTTGAATATTTCACATAGACATCTTCCACGAAACTCAGAACGTTCAAGAAGTAGAGCTCGGTCTGAAAATAATATAAAGAAATTAGCTCCATCTCTTCCAGATAATAAACAGGAGGAAAATACTGCCTTAAATAAAGACTTTTTACCTATTGAAATTCGTGGAATTCTTGATGACCTACAGCTGGATTCTGCAGTTCAGGCAGCAAGGCAAGAGGGAGAGTTACAAAATCAGAAGTCATCAGCATCAATACAAGCATGGAGGAGTCATAGCTCAATAAAAAGAAAACCTGACAAAATAGCAACTAATGAAGAGCCCCCTGTTATTTCTAAAAAGCGCCACTATGACTCAGATGAGGTACGACAGTACATTGTTAGACAGCAGGAGGAAAGGAAGAGGAAGCAGAACGAAGAGAAGAAGGCTCAAAAGGAGGCCACTGAGCAGAAGAACAAACGATTACAGGAGCTCTACCGGAAGCAGAAAGAAGCCTTTACTAAAGTAAAAAATGTACCTCCTTCTGAGCCATCAGCAACGAGGCGTCTACAGGAAACTTACTCCAAATTGCTACTAGAAAAGACCTTGCTTGAAGAGCCGTCTCATCAACATACTATGCAGGAAACACAGGTAATAGTAGTGACAGAAATACACAGGGAAGTAATTTATGGTTAGAAAAAGTTTATTTGCTGTATTGTTTAAAAATTAGCAACCATTCCTGTATGCTCAGGCAAAATTTGTAATGATGGGCTTTCATGAAATTTATTGTATTTGAAGAGTTATTTGATAAATATGATTGAGTGTAAGTTCTCAATTAGAGATTTACTATTTCTCTGTTACCGATCTGTTCCATCTCATCATTCATTGCTAGTTTTCATTGTATTACTGAGCACATGAAGTTAGTTAGATTATGATAATGAAAGCCTAGTTCTAATTCATTGTAGTAATTTTATGAGTATTGTTAATGTTTTTTAAAATAATAAGAGCAACATTAAGTGTGTACCATTTTAAAGGTTTTTACAGACTTAGCTTTGGTAAATTTTCACAAGTCTGAGAAGATGTAGATACTAGTTTTTTACTTATCTGGTGAAAACAGGTTTAGAAAGAGTGTAATATCCTCTAAATTATGCAGTTAATATTACGTTCCCTTGTTGGTTTTCAGGTTTAAATTTGCTATTAATTATAATGGCTGTTTTTAAAACAGTTTAAATGGGTTTTATTTGACAGGGGAAAAAAGCCTCTACATTTCCTGATTTTTGTAAAGGTGAAATGATTTAATATTTGTCTCATGGTGATTGGAATCAGATGGATTTGATGTGCTTTTCTTCCTAGACCAGACCAGGGTATCAGCCATCTGGAGAATCTGACAAAGAAAACAAAGTGCAGGAACGTCCCCCAAGTGCATCTTCCAGCAGTGACATGTCCCTGTCAGAACCACCACAGCCTCTTACAAGGTAAAAAAGGGAGAATGAAAGGTGATCAAGGGTCTCTCTTCCATAAAATTCAGTATAGTGGTCTATGCTCAGTTAATTTTGTTGACTGACTTATGTGAGCAAGAGGTTTGTTTAGAAATTGGTTTATATCTTCCAATGGAGATTTAAGCATGGTTACACTTCTACTTACTGCATCTTCTATTCTATTCAACTTTTACCTATCTTTTAATATCCAAAGTAAATGTCAGTTCCTCTTGGGGATTACCTACAAGCTCTTACTTTGAACTAAACACAATAAAAGTTTGTTGGATGAATGAATCACAGTGAAATTAATATTTTAAAGTATTTGTAGTAAATAACTTTTTAAAAGCACTTCTGTATCCATTAAATCAAAATTTCTTCATACAGCATATCAGTTTATTCATCTTACCTCTCAAAAATTATATTTGGAGATGTATGTGAACACATGAATAAGGACTAAAGGGATTTGATTTAATGCCAGATTGGTGATTGAGGGCTATTGAGAAGCCCTAGCTTCCACATGCCCTCACTCCCTATTGTCTGTGTCAATTGGTTATGTTTATATACATGCATACAAACAAGTCCTTTGGTTGATCTCTTACCACCCTCACCCCCAATGCTCTCCTGCCTTCCCTCTGAAGTTTGATAGTCTGTTTGATGTTTCTCTAATATTTATCAATCTTAGCATTCTCTTTTATGTAGCATTATTTTTAAAGGGAAGTGTAGAGCCAAGGCTGTAAAAAATTTTATCCACAGTCTTAAAGGTAAGAATGCCTTCTCTTTCATGAAAATATTTCAAAATATCTTAGTTGAAGAAAGCAGTTTGCAAAGCAGTATGTATGAATGATAAAATTATATTTTTGTGAAATTATACACCAAAACATTACATACACATAGAAAAACATTTGGGAAGATATAATTCTAATTGAAATATTAATAGTGCCTCTTTATCATTGTTTAGCTGTGAGTGAACTTTATCTTTCTTGTCCCCTTTGCCTGTCCTTTTTTTTTTTTTTTTTTTTTTTTTTTTGCAGTGAATGTACATTACTCTTATAATCAGAAAAAAACAAAACTTAAAAAAAATCCAGTAGCTTAGTTATGAGTTGCTGTGTTAACAAATATATTGTGATTTTCATTTGCAGAAGGGACTTGACAGAACCTACATGGGTGCAGCCCGATAGACTGAGCCCACGTGCCCATCATTCTCAACCACAACCTCTTGTTGGAGCAGCTGGAAATTTACTCTCCCATCTCTTGGGTCTAGAGCATGCAGGATTTTTGCATAAGGATTTGGAATCTATTTTACCAACCAGGAAGAACCATAATATTGCTTCAGGGCCATTAACTTTCACACCTCAACCATATCTGACCTCACCAGCTGCTCATCAAGATGCCTTGTTAAAACCTAGTGCCAGCCAATATAAGAGTAAACTTGATCGTATTGAAGCCCTGAAAGCAACAGCTGCTTCTTTGTCCAGCAGGATTGAAAATGAAGCCAAGAAATTAGCTGGGGCTAACATTAATTATGGGTCAGTGTGGAACACTGAGTATGATGTGCAACAAACACCCCAAGAAGAGGGCCCTTGGACAAAGGTTATAAGTCCACCTGTGAAAGAGGATACTGAAGATGTGTTCACTGCCAGAATTCAAAAGATGCTGGGAACCTGTGTATCTCATGCAACTTTTGATGATGAGCTTCCTGGTGTAGGCAACCTTAGTGAATTTAAAAAGCTTCCTGAGATGATAAGACCTCATAGTGCCATATCAAGCTTCAGAATGAGATCCCCTGGTCCCAAACCAGAAGGGCTGCTGGCACAGTTGTGTAAGAAGCAGAGTGACTCTTCTAGCTCCGATCTGCAGCCTTGTTCTCAATACAAAGCCAAAAAGTCCCTTGGTTCCAGCACAGACTCAGTCAGTGAAGGGCCTCTTCTTAGTGAGGGGAGTCTCTCTGAAGAAGAGGGAGGCCGGGATGGACGGCCCTCTTTGAAGATAGCAGAAATCTTAAAGGAAAAGGAATTTTGTGCTGGAGAAAGAAATGCTTATGAACCCATCAAACAGTTTCAGAAGGAAGCTGAAAAATTCTTACCACTTTTGGGTCACATAGGTGGTACACAAAGCAAAGAACCATGGGAAGAATTGGCAAAGGGAAGTCCACGTAGTGTCATTAATATTTTCACAAAATCATATCAGTCATATGGAAAAGGTGAGAAAAATAAGTAGGCTTTGTAATATTTGTATAATTATTTCATTCTATAAAGATAATACTTAAGTACAAATTTTCATTGTTAATAATGAGGGTAATGAAAACATTGTATCAAAATTATCTGCCAGCTTCAATTAGAGTATAGTAATTTAATATTTAAATTTTTATTTTTAGTTTTTAATGTCATAAAACAATCGTTGATTGATAATTATAGAAATTTTGGTCTAATTTAGAGAAATTCATAAATGATGTTGAAGCTTGGTATGTATACTAGATTTTCTCTGACCATAGATATGTAATTTATATAGTAAGTATATTTCTTAATGCAGTGACTTGTGAATTATTGGGAATACAGTGGTCAGGAATTAAGAAGGGCAACTATAGTAACATTTCTGATAATGAAAACAAATCTATTTCTGTTTTTCAAAACTAATTTTAAGAACAGACTTTGAAGATTAATGTAGCTCTATAGTTGATTCCTGAAACAGTAACTTCTAAAGGCCCCTGCTTGGCCTAAGATTCTGCAACAGAATTTTTTATAATGGACTCAGTTCCTTCAAGCCTTTTCTTTGTTCTTACTGCCATAGGTGGATTCAACAGTCTTATGTTTAACCTAAGAATTTCAGGTTGGAGAGTGATGCTGAGCTTTAAGTCAACTATTGATACTGTGGTTTTTTAAATTTCCATTCCACACAGTGAACAACTTATTTGACAAATGGAGTGATTTCATCTGTTCATCTTACGCTTAATTGGGTATCACAGTGGGTTTCCCCTGAATTCATATTTAGCTACTTTGTTATGATCATATGTAGACTTATATAGCTATTGTTATCTTTGATTTAACACATTTTTGTAGAAGGTAATTTTTAAGTTTGTTGGATTTTAAAGTTCTTTTGAAGAAAGCAAAGTGTTTTTAAATCAACATCCTTATTTTGTTAAATAAGAAATTTGGGTTCTTAATCCTTTAGATTTTCATTAATATTTTATAGTTATACTGAAATATAACTTACAGTTACAGTTGAAATAATATGTTTTCTTGGATTTGGTTCAAAGTAATCTGTAAGAGGAATGAGAGATGGGAAGAATAGGAAATTTAATTGAAATTAGATTGATCATGTATTGATAATTGTTAAAGTTGTGTGATGGATACTTCAATTTCATTGTGCTAGTCTCTACTTTCATTCATGCTTGAAAAGTAATAAAAAGTTAAAATGTATTGTTAGAAACAAAGATAGATTGAAAAGAAGCACTAATAAAAGCAAACAAAAATATCCTTAAATCTTCGTTGTTAATCCCCATGTGTGGAATGTTTTGCTTGTGGTATTTTTATCTTTGTTTTAAAACACATTTCAACTATTACTTTTGACAGGGTTTGAAGACAGGTTCGAAAGAGGAGCATCAACATCACAGCCCTTGAATGCCAGCACAACTCCTCTAAGCAGTGTCTCATATGAGGATGATTTTGTCTCCTCTCCAGGAAATGGGACTTTGACAGAAAAAACCCCAGCTCTTGAACCTAAGTAAGAATAAGTTGACAATGTGGAATGAAATCTGAAAAATGAGAGAAATTTAAAAATGAGAGCTGTAATCTCAATATTAGGCAGATTTTGCTTGCTTAAAGATACATTTTGAGGTTTCATAGCACTGTTTTGTTTTGTTTTGTGTGTTTTTTTAAAATATATTTTATTGAAGGGAGAGGGATAGAGAGTTAGAAACATTGACTCCTGCACACTCCCCACTGGGGATGTGCCCGCAACCAAGGTATTTGCCCTTGACCGGAATCGAACCTGGGACCCTTCAGTCCACAGGCCAACTCTCTATCCACTGAGCCAAACCAGTTAGGGTAGCACTGGTTTTTAAGAACACAGGTTCTGGATTCAGACTTTCTGGTTTTAAGTCCAGGTTCTCCTGATTATTTGTCGTTTGTCTTTGGGTATATTACTAACCTCCCAATGCCTCAGTTTTCCTCCCTGTGAAATGGGAAAGAATAACAGCACTAATCTCATGGAGTGTTATGAATATTCAGTTAAATACAAAGTACTTAGAACAGGGCCTGGCACATAGTAAGCCTGATATAGATTGTTAAATCAGTCTGTGAGTAGAGGATCTTATACTAATGTAAGAAGATTAAGAAATGGTTTTCTGTGATAGATAGATCCTTGACTTCATGATCCAAAGTAATCAGAAAATTTCTTTTACAATTGGGATAACATCTAAAATTTTGCAAAACATTGAAAAATAACTATTATCAGTATTTATTGGTCACTTAATGTGCAAGGCACTGAGAGGACTGAGGGAGCTTTACCTGTATTAGCTCATTCTTTTTTGTTGTTGTTAGTTTTATTTTTTATTTTTTTAATATATTTTATTGATTTTTTACAGAGAGGAAGGGAGGGAGATAGAGAGCTAGAAACATTGATAAGAGAGAAACATCAACCAGCCGCCTCCTGCACACCCCTTACCAGGGATGTGCCCGCAACCAATGTACATGCCCTTGACCGGAATCGAACCCGGGACCTTTCAGTCCGCAGACCGACGCTCTACCGCTGAGCCAAACCGGTTTTGGCTGTTGTTGTTAGTTTTAAATGTATTAATGGTTGAATGAAATAGTAATGGTGTTTTTAGCATTTAAAATGAGTTCAGGGGTCTGGACTCATGGAGTTCTAGAAATCATAAATACTATGTAAATGAAATTGTGTCCCCTGTAGGTAATCTGAGAAACTCACAATATTATAAATGTTACACTTTCAAAGAAGGAACCTTTAGCTGGTGAATTCTGGAAACTAAAAGACCAAGATTATTGATGCGTAGATACAGTGTAGAATAGTTGCTGTTGTTTTTATTATTCCTCACCAGAGGATATTTTTCATCGATTTTTAGAGAGAGTGGAAGGGAGGGAGAGAGAGAAACTTTACATTGATGGGTTGCCTACTGTATGTGCCCGATAGATACTTCAAGGATCTATCTGGTGCCCAGACTAGAGCTGGAGATAGAGCCTGCAACTGAGATATGTGCCCTTGACCAGAATCAAACCCAGGACCCTTTAGTCTGTGGGCTGATGCTCATCCTAGCCAAACCGGCTAGGGCTAGAACAGTTTTTAAAGAGTAATTTATAAGCAATGAGAAGAAAAGTAATGATATTCATATAGCTACAGTGATTCATCACGTGATTCGGTCTTCTAAGGTGTCAGATACTCTTTGCAGGAACTCCAGAGTTTCCTCTCTGACCCATGTGGTGCTGTGTCTTGAGTCTGGGGTGGTGTTGTCCAGTGAATGCCCCCGATAGTTTAGCCTTGCCAGGAAGCGAGTCAAAGACACTTTTGCCTGCTTCAAGTGGCACCATGTTGCTGAGATGGTTCAATTTACTTCAGTAGACACTCAGAAGGTGACTCCACAGGACCTGGAGGCGCCTACACAAACCTAAGTGCTTCCTCTGCTCCTCCTTTTCAGTATGAACAACAAACCACACACCTTTTGCCTCCAGATGCCCTCCCCTCCCCCCACCCCGCCAGCCTGGTCTCCCCATGCAGCCTTGGTCATCCCTCACTAACCTCCCTGCTGGCCTGGTCATAGGCAGCCATCTTGTGAGGGTGTGAGGGTTAATTTGCTTATTACCTCTATTATATAGGATTCCTACTTCAGGAAGTGAAGCACTAAGTTACTTGTACAAAGTCATACAGCAAGTGAATCAGACTTTTCCTAATTTTCTTACTATATAAAGTACTCTAATTACTTACATTCAATATAATTTTCTTGAAAAATTACAAATTGTAATTTACATAAAATCTTTGGATGGTTTTTAAAAAAATAGTTATATCTAGGTTGGACTCACAAAAATAAGTATTATTAAAATTATATATCAGGAAAAGTGTAGTTTAAAATTTTGAGCTCTTAGGAAAAGATTAAATTTTAAAATAACTTGTAGGGATTTAATTATGATATTTAATATTACCAATTAATATGATTTATTACATTTTATTTTTAGGTTAAAGTAGAACATATTAAATTGTTGTTTACTGTAAGGTTGTCAAAAGAAAAATAATGGGGGAAAAAGGAAAATAATCACATATTAAATTATAAATCTGAATAGAAATTGAGACTGAAGTTTCTAGTATCCAACATATTTTTTTCTCTTGTGTCTAAATTATCCATTTTTATTGGTTTCACTTTAATAAACAACTCTCTTATATTTTTCTCAGTAATAAATAGAGTCATAGGAAAGAACTCTGGCTTATGGTAGTAAGAAAACAAAAAAGAAAAGTGGAAGGCATCTTTGAGTATAATTATATTCTCCTTGTGATCAAATAGATCTAAAATATCTGTACATTAGCTGCATTTTAATACTTGTTATTTCTTTTTTTAACCACTGTTATTCTTTGACAGTATTGGTGGTAGCATTTTGGGTACTAAAGAGGACCATTCTAGCAGGAAGTCAGCCTATGATCTTTCCTCTGTGGATGTTACTTCCCAGCATTCATCAGGGACCCAGTCTGCTGCATCTTCTTGTTCATCTACTTCTTCTAAAGGAAGAAAAGGAAAAAAGGAAAAAACAGAATGTAAGTGGAATTCTCCATGGGGACTTTTTCTCTTGCCAATGATTTTGTGGTAGTGATCTAAAGTTATTTTATTCCATAAGCAATTAGGTGAATTTCTTTATAATAATTTAATTAGCTTTCATATTATTGTAGTAATATCTTTTGATATATAACAGTATAAATCTATTGCTTTATACAAAAGGAATACATTTGCAGTGATAAAAATTTAAGGATTGTAGATACACCATCATACAAGAAATTCCCATTGAGCCCTCTGCTCAGCTATAACTACTATTAATACTTGATGCCTATTTTTTCAATTCTATGTAATAAAACCCTAACATGCAAATTGACCAAATGGCAGAACAACTGGTCACTATTACGTGCACTGCCCCCTGAGAGGGAGGTGACCAGTGGTGGTGATGGGGAACGGGGCTGGCCCACGAGCAGCGACAGGTCACCAAACAAGGTGGATGCCAGCAGGGCCGCTCAATTGCCCTACCTGCTGGTCACCCCACAGATGACCCTGATTGCTGGCCTAGGGTCCCTATCTTATATATTGGGAACAGTCTCTTAGATTTAAACATTAAAACCTGGCAGGGCTACTCTAACACTGAAAACACAGGATGATGCAATGATAATATGCAAGGATTCTAGCGTGCACATTTTGTGGTCAGCCCTGATTCTGACATAACTGTGTGACAAAGCCAATTACTTAACTTCTCTCTGCTTCAGTTTTTCCACCCATAAGATGGGGAAAATGGTACTACTGCCTCAGAAGGATCATGTTATGTATTGCTTTTTGTAATCAGGGCAAAAAAATGTAGCTGCCCATACAAAAGCAAGATGCCTTTCACTTGTATGAAAAGTATGGTCATTGGTGCATGCAGCATCCTGGATTGTGAGAAGGATGTCCGACTGCCAGTTTAGACCCAACATCCTCTGAGAGGTCCCAGATTGCGAGAGGATGCAGGCTGGGTTGAGAGGACCTCCTACTCCTGTGCACGAATTTTGTGCACCAGGCCTCTAGTATATACATAAAAACACATACTTCTCCCTAACCAGTGGCTTCAGTTGGTTAGAGCATTATCCCATATACCAAGAGATTGTAGGTTTGATTCCCTGTCAAGCCACATACCTAGCATGCAGATTTGATCCCTGGTCAGGGTGTGTACAAGGGGGTAACCATCTATGTTTTCTCTCTCTCATTGATGTTTTTCTCTCTCCCCCTTCCTCTCTCTATAAAAAAGTCAATGAGGAACATATCCTTGGGTGAGCATGAAAACAAAACAAACAAACAAAAAAATACACATCTTTGCTTTAAAAAGAAATAAAATGATGTTTTGCAGCGGCTTTTAAAAAGACTTCATAGTATGTCATGTACATCTCTGAGTGTCATTATATATAACTAGAGGCCTGGTTATTATATATGAAACCGTGCACTGAGCTGATTTTGGCCTGATCCCTGCAAGCCACGCCAAGGGACCCTGGGCCTCTAGTGTGCATATGAGACATTTGGTTAATCTCTTTCCACCCTTTCCCTCCCCCGCTTCCCTCTGAGATTCATCAGTCTGTTACATGTTTCCAGGCCTATGGGTCAAGCGTCTGCCCCTGATGGTCAGTGTGCGTCATAGTGAATGGTCAGACACTTAGCACATTAGCCTTTTATATAGAGAGACATTCAAATTTTCTTAACTGAAAAATAAAGATGATAGCAATAGATGTTTTATATGCAACTGGCCCTTGGGGCACTCTATATATTTTGAATGATTAAAAAGAATACCATTCAGTCCCCTCCATTCTTCTATTGGCTATGTTGCCATAGAGGTGAGAAGATAGAATAAATAGGCAGAGGCCTCTTAAACTCACAGGATGATCTTTAGGGAATGATTTTCTTCCAAATTGTTTTTTTCTAAATGTAAAAAATCATTCATTAAGTTAAAAAAGGGGGGGGGGGAGGGGAGAAGGCTGTAAATATAGACAACTATTTAAAAATTAAAAATTACCTACAGCTAACGAGTGTTAACTTTCATTTTAGATTTTACCTTATTGTACTAAAATATATATACTGTAAACTTTATCATTTTAATTGTTTTAAGTGAACAGTTCAGCCCATTAAGCACATTCACATTGTTGTGTAACCATCACCACTATCAATTTCTAGACCTTTTTCATCTTTCCAAACTAAATCTCTGTACCCATCCTAATTTATAAAAACCCAGGGTCCATAATTACCAACCGAAGGCTCAACAGAACACGGACTCCCAAGGGGGATGTGGATCAGGCCTGGAGAGAGGCCTAAAGAGAGAGGCAGGGTCTGATCCACAGCCTCTGTGGCAGCTGTTGATCAGCCATTGCCTTTCTTTTTCTCTCTGGGCCTCCATGGGGCTGCTGATCAGCACCACCTCTTTGATCAGGACTGGAGATAGGCCTGGAGACACTGACTGGCATAGAAACAGACCAATCAGAACCAAATCTGGGTGAACTGTGAGGAGCCATTGGCTGCCTAGGAGGCAGAGCTTTTGAAGCTGACTGACAATTCAGAACCAAATTGGCTGGCAAGGGAAGGCAGTTGGGGGCAACCAGGCTTGCAGGCAGAGGGAGTTGGGGTGAGATCAAGCCAGCAGGGGAGGGCAGTTAGTGACAATCAGGCAGGCAGAGGCAGTTAGTGACAATCAGGCAGGCAGGTGAGTGGTTGAGCCAGCAGTCCCAAATTGCACAAGGGATGTCCGACTCCCGGTTTAGGGGATTGGACCTAAACTGGCACTCAGATGTCCCCCAAGGGGTCCCTGATTGGAGAGGATGCAGGCTAGGCTGAGAGAACCCCTCTCCCCCGTGCATATATTTCATGCACTGGGTCACTAGGTAAACAATAATTCCCCATTTCTCTCTTCTTCCTGCCCCTGCTAACTAACCATTGTTTTCTATATCTATGAATTTGGCTCTTCTAGGTACTTCATTTAAGTGGCATCATACAATATTAATCCTCTTGTGTCTGGCTTATCTCATTTAGTGTAATGCCCTCAAGTTTCATCAATATTGTATCATTTATCAGAATGTCCTTTTTTAAAAATATATATATATATGAGATAGAAACATCAATGATAAGAGAGAATCTTTGATGGGCTGCCTCTACACGCCCCCTACTGGGGATTGAGCCTGCAACCTGGGCAGGTGTCCTTGACCAGAATCGAACATTTGGACTCTTCAGTCCATAGGCCGATGCTCTATCCACTGAGCCCCACCTGGGGCTATAAATGTATCTTTATGTGTTAGTCTGGTTCTTTTTTTTAAGGGAATATCCTAGAAGTTAATTATTGGGGCAAACAGTATGCCATGTTTAAAATTTAGATACATTTTGCCAAATAACTCCAGAAAGCCAGTGTCATTTTATACTTCCAATGTGATAGTGCTAGCAGAAATTATTTCTTAATCATCAACCTAGCCATAACTCTCTTACAGATTGGAAACATTCTGAAAGTCTTTAGTAGGAACATTAGACATCATTTTATCAGCACTTCCCAGAGTCTGTCTTTTCTTGTGAAAAACTTATTCAGTGGGAGAGGCTGTTTCACAGCTGTTTTGAGGCTTATGAAAGATCTACATGGTTCTGTATATTTGGGGAAATATTTTTAAGAGTGAAACAGGCCTCTTACCTACCATTCATCAACACTTCTAATATGCTAATACGCATTATTTACTTTAGGAAGATTGTGAAGCCATGTAGTATGAAATTCTATCCAGATTTATTTGACCACAGTCTCATTTCTTCAACTAGCATGTTATGACACTAGAAGTCATATTGAACACATTTTGTGAAATGCTGATCTTGCTCAATTCTTTTATTTAGCAATTTTATGCTTTGTTTACATTAGTGTCTCACTTAAAGTTAGTTATTGGCAAAGCGTGAATTCTGACTTTTGAATCTCAAATCTTTTACTATAATATACTGTACAACTTAAAATATCATGATATATTATTGAATAGGAGTATAAGCAATATGATTCATTATAGGTTTTTAAAATTTATAATGTAAAACAGGATGATATGTAGTATAGGTAGTGTTTTGTGGCTTTCAGATTCCCAATGCCCTTTAACATAACAATGCCTTAGAAATACTCTATGTATTTTACTTTCCACAGCATCATCTTAAACTTTCTTCTTTATCCCCAAGTTATAAAATCAGTGTAATTTTTGTTGTGTGTACTCCATCTGGTGGTGAAAAGGAGTGTCTACATGCTCTGTGCAAAAAGCTCCTTCCCAATGCAGTTGAAAGTAGTTGTAGATTAAAGTAGCAGTCATCATTCCATACTAAACTCTGTACCCATTAAACAATGACTTCCCATTCTTCCTTCCCTTACCCCAGTGGCCACCATTCTACTTTTTTTGGGAAAATATTTTCTTTTTTAATGTTTATATTGATTTCAGAGAGAGTAGGGAGAAAGGGATAGAAACATCAATGATGAGAGAGAATCGTTGATTGGCTGCTGCATGTCCTCTCCCACCCAAACTGGGGATCAAGCTTGCAACCTGGGCATGAGGCCTGACTGGGAATTGAACTGTGACCTCCTGGTTGAACTTAACTGCTGGGCACCATTCTTTCTGTCTCTATGAATTTGACTAGGAAATTTAACCATTGTTAAGTGCATACATAGTTTAGTAGAAATAAGTAATCTTACTTATTGTACAGGTATTACCATTATGCATCTCCACAACTGTTTCATGCATCCCAAACTGAAACTCTTAACTTATTAAGTAAAGTTTATGCTCCCAGCCCCTCTTCCCTGACTCCTGGTAACAGCTGTTCTACTTAGTGTCTCAATGAATTTGCCCATTCTATGTACCTATATAAGTGTATAATCATAGAATATTTGTCCTTTTCTGGCTGGCTTATTTTACTAAGTGTAATGTCTTCATGCATGTTGTACCATGTCAGAATGTTCTTCCTTTTTAAGGCCATATAATATTTCATTATATGTATATAGGTACCACTTTTTAGTGTTCGTTATACATTCATCATAGTGTTGAAGGATACTTGGGTTGCTTTTACCTTTTGGCTGTTGTGAATAATGCTGCTATCAATATGGGTTTACAGTATAAATTTTTTTAACTTTTCCATTTTCTTTTAATTGTTAACCATGCCTATATTTAAAAAAAATTGTTTAGTTGCCATTAAAATGCAGTTCTTTGTTCTGCTTTTTTTTTTTAATGTAACAAATATTTTCCCATGCTGCTATTGAGACATATCATCAAGGTGAATAATGCACTAGATGTAGAGTCATAAGGCCTGGGTTTATGTCCTATTTCTGCTGTTGACCATGTATCCTTAAGCAAGTAGTCTCATAGATCTCTAGTTATCTCAGCATTAAATGAGCATATACTACCCACTTTATAAGATGTTTAAAGGCAATCAGCCGAAACCGGTTTGGCTCAATGGATAGAGCGCTGGCTTGGGGACTGAAGGGTCCCGGGTTCGATTCCGGTCAAGGCATGTACTTTGGTTGTGGGCATATCCCCAGAAGGGGGTGTGCAAGAGGCAGCTGATCGATGACTCTCTCCCATCGATGTTTCTAACTATCTCTCTCCCTTCCTCTCTGTACAAAAATCAATAAAATATATATTTTTAAAAAAGATGTTTAAAGGCAATCAGGTAATATATATGGAGTGCATTTTAAGTTACAAAGTGCTATTTAAATGTTTACTATTATCTGTGTAATTTAGACAACTCTTCTGTTGCAAATGTAAACCTTAAAAAATTATATAAAGTTATTCATGGAATATTGTGCATAATTTTTGTTGGTGTCATAAGCTCATTAAGATACTCCTTTAGGTGAAATTATTCTGAGAATCTGAACAGTTTTATGAATTTGGCTATATAGTTTTTGTCCTAGAGTTTTTCAAAAGGATTGTGTAGTTCAGTTGGCAGCTGATAACATTTTTGGCAGGTTTTGGTTTTACCCTTGTAAGACTTCTTTTTGTTTATTTTTTCATAGGCGTAGATTAGTACTATATATTTACATTTTTTAATCATTTTATTTAAGAACCATTATTTTTAATAGCAAATAGGGGATGTTAATGGAAGAAACTTCACTTTCCTAAAGTGAAAACAAAGATATGAAAAACACATTTTAAAAATAAGTCCACTTTTAAATATTCTGTTCTGTACTTATTATTTTACTGAAATCTGGGTATCTATCAATTACCATTCAGTCTCTTCTATTGAGAATCAGCTTTATAAGAAATTTACTTTATAGGGCTGGATTCACTCACTGGAAATGTTCAGAGCTCACTTCTTGATGAGGAAAAAGTACACTCTGGCTCAGAACGTGACTCTCACCAAGAGAAGAAATCTGAGACCAGTAGCAAACTCTCTGTCAAGGATTATGAGCAGACTCTTGACACAGATAGCACTTTGGAGGATCTTTCTGGGCATTCCGTGAGGTAAAGTAATGTATATTTTATACTGTAATTCATTTTAATTAAACTTGCAATATTATTGATGTCCAGTGAATCCATTTAATGAATTTCTGTATTTTATGAATAGATACTGTAGCTTTGTTCATAGCTCTAATTTTTATATATATTTTAGAGTGTGGCCAACTTTCATGTAAACTGTTAACAACCTTTCTCCCTCAGGAATTCTCTGCCTCTAGCACAACCCACATTTCTATTCTAAATGCCATTGCCATAGTTATTTTCTTAGTTTAACCCTTTGACCAAGCAACTACTTTCCTTAGGGTACTTTGGTAGCTCACAGTTACCCCACACATCAATTCTAAGAACTCAGCTTTATCCGAAGTATTTTCACTAAGCTAAGTTTATTTTCACAAACTCTCTCATTTCCTTTATACCTTTTGCTTCTCAACTGTTTTCTTTTACTCTTGTATTCGATAACACAACTGCGTAGCAATCTTTTGATCTCGTTGTTGTTTTTTCTCGAACTTTTCTCTCCTGCTCAACTTAGATGACTCAAGCAGATTTTGAAATCTCATTTTTATATTGATTATGGAGTTTGCATACTCTTCCTCCCACCACCCCCCTTTTGGGTTAAAAGGAGTAACAAAAGAGTAGTTTTTGTCATTTCTTAATTTTTAGTACAAAATGATTTTTTTCTCTTTCAGAGACATGCTAAGACACTTTTTATAAGGCTTGATCTTTTATATGTGGCTGTAATTTTTTGCTATTAGAGGATTTTGCTTCATACTACAATAATGATTCATGCTGTATTTACATTATAGAGGAAAGAGTTAACTGGCAGTTTAATCCATAGACTCCTTTTGGGCAGGGTTTGTCCCTAGTTTTGTTCACCACTGTAAATATGAAAATAAGAGGAATGCTCAGAGTACATTCAGCATAGTGACTATGTTGAATGAATAAATGCCTGAATCACAGCTTTTTAAAACTGATGTTAATAAAGAAAGTAATTTGTGGTATTCTTACAAATTGGTTAGCTGGTTCCTGGAATAGTTTTCCCTTTTCTAATGTATTTTTTTAAACAAATCTTCTAGTGTCTCCTCAGACAAGGGAAGGTCTCAGAAAACTCCAACTTCTCCCCTATCTCCAAGTTCCCAGAAACTGTTGCAGTTTGACGTTCCAGGAACTTCATTAGAAAAATCTAAGTCCTCAGTTATAATGCCTCCAACTACAGCAGGATTCAAGGCTAGTGCAGCTTTTCCTGATATGAACATGGCTGCCAGCAGAGCAACTACAGAAATGATGACTTCAACACCAGGCAAGTTGACCCGTGCAGTTATAATTCAAAAAATAAGTTTACTTATTTTGGGGGAAATTTGTTTCAGTTGAATTATAGAAAAATAGTTTTACAAATCGATGTGATTACTTTTTGAAGTTTTAAACAGAAACTGAACAGGAAAATAAATATTAAGCATCAGGGATTCAATAGTGGTGATTTTTCCTATCTTGCCAGCATTAACAAAAACACTGAAAAATGTATGCCATGTATGTACTCCCTAAGTGTTTATAGGTATATATGTATGTACATACCCATGCATGTCCATACTCCCCCCCACGCAACCCGCCCACACACTCACAAGAAGTAACTATTAAAAGACACTGTACTCCTAAGTCACTGTCTTTGTTTTTGGCTCTTAAAATTAGAAATGAATTTTAGAAATCTGAGATGCAATTTAATTTCATGTGCAATTTCACATTTGGCAATTGTTATGCCCTCTAGGTTCTAAACGTTTTTCTCCTGCTGGCCTCCAGCATCGAATGACAGCTGAACTGAGCTACTTGAGTGCCATTGAGGAGTCAGTGCGCCAACTGTCAGATGTAGAAAGAGTTAGAGGCATTTCACTCGCTCAGCAAGAAAGTGTGTCTTTGGCTCAGATCATAAAGGTGGGGTTTTCTTCTTTAGCTTTCTTTGTGTTTCCACCCTCCCTCCATTTTCTTTGCTATTTAAAATAATATTAAAAAGTAATAATCTTAATGGTGAATTAAAAGAACATAGTAGGTGGTCACTAAGTATTTTGATAAATGGTGGTTATGTTGAGAAAATAGCCCTGGGTTTAATGTAGTCACTGAGTTGTAATAGTTTAATATCTTAGAATTAATAGTTGATCACTTCTTTATCTTGAAGGCACAGCAGCAACGCCATGAAAGAGACTTGGCCCTTTTGAAATTAAAGGCTGAACAAGAGGCTCTGGAGTGTCAGAGACAGTTAGAAGAAACCCGAAACAAAGCAGCTCAGGTACCTTATTTTGCAGCAAAGTTATTAAACCTAAATTTGTATCTTTGAAAACACTTTAGTATTTTTTAAAATTATATAGGAGTAAAAAAGAAAAGATGTAAAATATGTCATATGGGTTAATTTCATGTCATTTGATTCTTGTCACAACCCTGTGAAATTAAGTAGTCAGGATGTAGCCCCAGTTTAATAAGTGGAAGCTGAGGTAACTACGTGGTAGTTACTTATCTACAGTCACATCAACTCATAACCAGTGGAGTTAAGACTTAAACTCCAGCAGTGATTTTTAAGACTTCCTATTTTAAACCCATTGTTCTTTTTGTTGTTGTTGTTGTTGTTGTTTGTGTGTGTGTTTTTTGTAAGGCATTTAATCCATGAAACAGAACTTCTGACATGACAGAAGTTTTCTTTTTACCCTTTTATTTATAGGTCCATGCGGAGTCATTACAGCAGGTGGTTAAATCACAACGGGATGTAACTGAAGTCCTACAGGAAGCAACTTGTAAAATAGCTGCTCAGCAAACAGAGACTGCTCGCCTCACCACAGACGCAGCACGCCAAATCTGTGAGGTGAGAGCCACTGGATACCATTTTCTTCTTAGTTCTTTTTAGTCAGTCTGAATAACTTTGGCCTTTTATTGCAGTGTCTTGAACATTTGAACTTATCGAGGCAGAAAAAAAAAGATGAACTCTAAATTTCTGCCCTTGAATAACTTTTTAAAAAGATATTAATTTGCCCTGACCAGTTTGGCTCAGTGGATAGAGCGTCGGCCTGAGGACTCAAGGGTCCCAGGTTCGATTCTGGTCAAGGGCATGTACTTTGGTTGTGGGCACATCCCCAGTAGGGAGTGTGCAAGAGGCAGCTGATCAATGTTTCTCTCTCTCATTAATGTTTCTAACTCTCTATCCCTCTCCCTTCTTCTATATAAAAAGTCAATAAAAATATATTTTTAAAAAGATATTAATTTTATTGATAATTTACAAAAAATAACATGTACCCATTTTAAGTATACAGTTTGATGATTTGACAAATATCTAGATACCTGTATCTGCATATTTCTACAGCTTATCTTCCCATCCCTATCCACACTACTATAATCAGTATTTCCAACCCTCTAAAAAGTTCTCCCATGCCCCTTTGCAGTCAGTCCCCAATCTCAGTCCAGGGAGCCACTGGTCTGCTTTTGTGAAGATGTTTCATTTTTACCCAGGGTTGTTAGTGTCTTTTATAGTATTGTTAGTGCCAAGGACAAAGCTAGAAATAGTTTTACTACGTGTCTATATAGGATATCATAATCAATAGATATAGTTTCAGTTTATTTAAGCAGTTATCTTTTAGGATTGCTTTTGAAATGATTGATATTAATAAGCCATGAACCTAATATATGTTGGATATTGTGGAATTGTGCAAATAAGTATAAAGTGACATCTCTTTTCTCAGGGAAATTTTAGACAACATTAACAAAGATTTCAAAAACACTTCAGGTCATCAAGACAGTGGCTGAAAAAATAAAAAATGGATAACACACGCAGCAGTGGCACTAGTGGCTAAGAGTAGGGAAAACGTACTCATGTTGTTCCTCAGAAAAGTCTCGGATAGGAAGCAGTAATTGAATTGATTCTTGAAGGAAGATTTAATTTTGGTTTACTATGGCTCATTATATTACTTAAATGTTTTCTGTCTAATTTGTAGATTGTTATAGCTGGGTGAAACCTTAGAAATCATGTTGTATTCATCTCTGTATTTTTATAAGGAAGCTGTTGAGACTTAAAAAGTCTAAATGACTTGCCTATAATATTTACCTGTTACTGCAGAATTTGCTCTCTCTCAATCCAGTGATCTTCCCAAGACACTCTGCTCCCTCTCAGTTCATCTACTTTTGCCTTGTGTGTTCATATTTAGATGGCAGAGTTGACTCGAACTCATATATCAGATGCCATTACTGCTTCAGGAGCTCCCCTAGCAACGCTGTATGACCACCAGCGGATACATGCTCCAGACTTCGTGAAGCAACTGAGGACCAGAGCTGAAACAGATAGGTTAATATTCAGTCATTCTGCAAATATAATGAGTATCTACTGAGTTCCAGGCACTCTTGTAGGTGCTGGGAATACAGTTTTGGGCATACAGTCTAGAGTAGGGGTGTCGAACTCAATCAGAGAAGGGGCCAAAATCTAAAATCCAGCCTAAATCGTGGGCCGAATGGTTTACTGAACAGTCATAAACTGTCATTGTGATGGAAACGCAGTGGAGTGCAGTGATGACAGCGCGGTGCGGGCCACATTGCAAGGCCTGGCGGGACGGATTTGGCCCGCGGGCCTTGTGTTTGACACATGTGGTCTAGAAGATAGGTAGATGTTATTCAAATAGTCACTTAAGGAATGATCACTGTAACCTAAGGTAAGTGTTATGAAAGAAAGGACAGTTGTCTCTGAGATACATAACAAAGGAATTTGAATAGCTTGTGAGTATAAGAAGGTCAGAGAAAGTTTTCCTGAAGAAGTAAAGCTTATGGTAAGAATCAGTGGGTGAAAAGGAGTTGGTGTTGTAAAGGAGGTAAAGAATATACAGGTCAATACATGTAAAGGTAAGAAGAGAAAAGGAAGGAAGACCAATGGCATTGGAGGCAGAGAGCAAAGGGGAGAATGGTAGATGATGCAGAGATCACATCATGGTAGGGCCTTGGAGACCGTAGCATTTTGTTTATTCTAGAGCAGTGAAAAGCCATTACAGAGTGTTTTAGGCAGGGCTGGGTAATGTGATCATGTTTTGTGTGTGCCTTTTTTCTTTTACACCACATTTTGACTATCTCTAATTCATAGATTTTAAGTCTGTTCACATTCATTGATACTTGGGGTGATTTGTGCTTATTGCTCATACTAGAAAAGAAAGACTCTTTTCTTAAAAAATCCTCACCTGAGGAGTGATATTTTTTTTCTATTGACTTTTAGAGAGAGTGAAAGGGAGAGAGTAGGGAAGGAGAGAGAGAGAGAGAGAGAGAGAGAGAGAGAGAAATCTATTGGTTTCCCCTCACACACACACACACACACCCTGATGGGGTGGGGATTAAACCTGCAACCCAGATACGTGCCCTTGACCAGGAATCAAACCCACAACACTCTGGTGTGCAGGCCCACACCAGCCACTGAGCCACACCAGCCAGGACAGAAGATATTCTTTAGTGTGTTATACATCCTTTTCATAAATGAATGCCTTCAAATACTTTTTAAGTTTCATAATTCCTGTTCATTCAAGATTTTATCTAATACTGTTGAGCAGTATTAAAGTCTTAGTCCTATTAGAGACTTAAATGTTGAACCAGTTTTGCTTTGTTTTTATAGGAAAAGTCAATCTGTTTCACTCACTAACAATAATGAAGGAACCCCTGACTCAAAGCATCAGAAGTATTCTTCATATGATAGTTATTCTGAGTCTTCAAGATACAAGAATCACGATAGAAGGTGAAAAGAGGGTTTTGTTTTAATGTTTGTGAGTTTATTTGAACCAGACTGTCAACAATTACCAGGAGATAAAGTCTCAACACATTGAGATAATGATCCAAGAATGGCAGTTCTTGACATATTTTACACATTCTGAAAAGAGTTTGATGTAGTAAAGTATGATAAGTAGATGACAATTGCTTTTTCTTTTTTTACTTCTCAATTTTATTTCTTTAAATGAAAGTTTTATCTTCCCCATTTAATTTGCAAAACAGTTGTTTCATAACAATATATCTGCCATTTCTTGAGAACCTATATTATATAAGCACTATATAAATTTGTTTTTTTATACTTTACCTTTCATCCAAGTTACCCTAATGTTAACATTTTACTTATATTTGCTTTAGCAAGTACAACTTTTAAAGAAGGTGATAGAGATCAACACCATCTAAGGTTGCAGATATTCTATTGGATTGGCAATTAGAGTTTAGGTAGAGGTTAGAAAAGAGTAGTTCCAGTAGAGTAGTTGGAATTGAAGTGGATTGTGATAAATCGTGATATTGATGAAAAGTGGGGGGTGGAAATACCAAGTAGAAGCCTCTTTTCAGTAGCTTGGGTCTTTGTTTTTATATTGTTGTTGTTTTTTAGTTGATATCACAGAGGAAATCAGAGGGAGAGATAGAAATAAACATCAAAGAGAGAGAGAGAGAGAAAGAGAATGATTGATCGGCTGCCTCCTGCACTCCCCATGTGCCTGCCTGGGATTCATACTGTGACTTCCTGATTCATAGGTTGACACTCAACCACTGAGCCACGCAGGCTGGGCCAGTAGCTTGGTTTTAAAATGAAAGGAAATACGGGTGTGAGAGCCTTAGAATAGTGGTTGCCCAGTGTGACCAGTTAATCATGAAACCTTTCTCTCTCCTATTCATCTTTTCTAAAAGTTTGTTCTCGGGCTTACCGTATGTCTACTTACTATTTTTATGCTTTATATTGCTCCTTTTATCATTTTGTATCTTGATCATAACCTTTATTTCCTTAGCCAAATAAGTTTACTTTGAAGTTATCCTTATTTTGTTGCCTTTTTAATTTGTTTGTTCATTTTTATAACATTCATAAACAGAAGTAGTAGTGGTAGCAGCCGTCAAGAAAGTCCTTCAGTTCCATCTTTGAAGGAAAATGAGAAGAAACTTCATGGTGGAAAGACGGAGAGTTCTATTGATGAACAGGTTCAGACTGCTGCGGATGATTCTCTACGAAGTTACAGTGTACCATCTCTTCCCGATGAGAAAGGTAACTTCCTTGCACATATATGTATAATTACTTGATTTGGGAGGCTTCCAGAACCCTTTAAGATACTTTTATACATTTTATAATGAATATTATATTTAGATATAGCTGTCTATAATTATGACAACCTTAATTAAATTAGATCTTATTGGGTCGGCAAGTAAGTAATTGCGGATTTTTTAAAGAAAATCAAAGACAATTTTTTCATGGAACTAAATAACTTTATTCTGTAATGTATTGCCCATTTTGATCAATGACCTCTTGCCATCTTTCAGGCAGCATCATAATCCCACGTTCAAAAAACTTCTGGTTTTTATTAGCAAAAAACTGAATCAGGTACGATTTGACATCATCATCATTATTGAAATTTTTACCATTCAAGGAGTTTTGTAAAGATCGAAACAAAAAGTAATCAGATGGTGCAAGGTCAGGACTATATGGTGGATGTGGCAAAACATCCCAACCAAGCTCCATTAATTTTTGCCGAGTGACCAAAGATGTGTGTGGCCTTGCATTGTCATGATGGAATACAACACCTTTTCGATTTGTCAATTCGGGCCGCTTTTCTTCAACTGCATTGTTTAATTTCGTTAGTTGTTCAATGTAGACATCAGAATTGATCGTTCGGTTGGGTGGTAAGAGTTCAAAGTAGACAATTCCTTTGTAATCCCACCAAACTGATAACAAAACCTTCTTTTGATGAATATCAGCTTTTGATGTTGTTTGAGTTGGTTCACCTGGCCTGCTCCACGATCTTTTCCACTTGATATTGTTGTAAACAACCCATTTTTCATCGCCAGTTATCAGTCGTTTTAAAAATGGATCATTTTCATTACGTTTCTTTAGCAAATCGCAGCTGCTAATGCGTTGCGTTAACTGTGATTCTTTCAGTTCGTGAGGAACCCATGTATCGAGTTTTTGAACATAGCCAAGTTGTTTTAAGTGATTTTCAATGCATGTATGTGATACATGAAGCTTCTCTGCAATCTCACGTGTTGTACTGTGACAGTCCGAATTGATTATTGCTTTGATTAGGGCGTCATCAACTTCAACTGGACAACCAGAGCGTTTTTCATCTTTGAGTGAAAAATCACCAGAACGAAATTTGGCAAACCAATTTTGACACTGCCGTTCTTTTAAGGCTTCGTCACCATAAATAGCACATAACTTTTTATGAGCTTGCGATGCGTTTTTCCCTTTGTGGAAATAAAAAATCAAAATATGATGAAAATGTTCCTTTTGATTTTCCATTTTTCAACGAATGCCAAACGAAAACTACAAAACAGATCAAAAAACTTTTTTTACTGATTAACAGCTGAATAGCCAACTATCAAATAACAAAATGTGTTTTACATTTTTACTACGTCTGCAAACCTAAAAATTCAACTGAAGCCATATATGTGTGAAACCCGCAATTACTTACTTGCCGACCCAATAGTATCTAGAAGTGAGGTGCTGCCATAACAAATACTAAAAATGTTATCATGCCTTTAGAATTGTCTAATGAGTAGAGGTTAGAAGTTTTGAGGTACATGCTAGAAAAAGCCTACATTGGCTTTCAGACCTATTGGTAGGAATATGGGCATTAAAGGTGATTCTGATGAGCCCAGCTGGCATGGCTCAGTGTCTGAGTGTGAACCTGTGAACTAGGAGGTCAGGGTTCAATTCCCAGCAGAGCACATGCCCAGGTTGCGGGCTTTATCCCCAGTGGGGGGCATGAAGGGGGTGGTCGATCAGTGATTCTCATCATTGATGTTGCTGTCTCTCTCCCTCTCTCTTCCTCTCTGAAATCAATAAAAATTATTTTTTTAGAAGAAGAAATAAAAAGGAAGTTAAAGTGATGAATTTGGGTATTTAGCTGAGGAAATTTCTAAACCAAGTGTTAAAATCATGATCTGGTTTCTCATTGCTTAAAGTGTGAGAGGAAGATACATTGAAGGAATTGTTAGGCAAAAAAGAAACAGAACCTGAAGATTTGGAAAACTCTCAGCCTATCCATATTGTAAAAAAATGAGAAAACAGCCGAAACTGGTTTGGCTCAATGGATAGAGCGTCGTCTTGGGGACTGAAGGGACCCGGGTTCGATTCCGGTCAAGGGCATGTACCTTGGTTGCGGGCATATCCCCAGTGGGGGGTGTGCAAGAGGCAGCTGATAGATGACTCTCTCTCATCGATGTTTCTAACTATCTCTCTCCCTTCCTCTCTGTACAAACTCAATAAAATATATATTTTTTAAAAAAATGAGAAAACATGTTCTGGAGAGAACGCCAAGGGTGTGACTTGTCAGTCACCCCGTAAAGGGATTACCCCTGATTTAATCAGCCATCTCAACAGAAGCCGGGACTATATGCCAGCAGACAGTGCTAATTTGGATTGAAGGGCAAGAGAAGGGATGCAATTTAGGAAGATTTTCAAACTTCTGGGATTCCCCTGGATAAGACTAGAGCTACCCAGCTGTGAACATGCCTTATTCTTCAAGAAAATAGAAGACTGATCCTGCAGTTGATTTATATATCAGCAGGGTAGCTCCTGCCACCACAGGCTCAGAACACGAAGGCCCCAGTATAAGGCTGTCCACTCATTGGTTCCAGAGGGTGGGGCCAGTTGTCCAGGCTGCCCCTGCTCAGGGCCTCGGGAGCAAAGCCTATGCCAGGGGCTGAGTGGGTGCAGCTACCACTCAGGGATGAGGGGGCAGGGCCATTCTGGTGGGTGTGGAAAGCATGACTGCCACCTCTGCGGGCTTGAAGGGCAAAGCATCGAGCCAAGGGTGATTATTTTTGAGCCTTAAAATCTAATGGAATTTGCTAGATTTTGGTTTTGCTGGAGACCTACTACCCCTTTCTTCTTTTGATTTTTCCCTTTTGAAATAGGACTGTCTATTCTACACTTATCCCACCATTGTGTTTTGAGGCACATAACCTTGTTTCACAGGTTCGTAGCTAGAAAGAAATTTTGCCTCGGGAAACCTTGAGTTTTTCCCATATCTAATTAGATGACATTTAGATGGGACTTTGCATGTGTAGTTGATGCTGGAATGGGTTTGGAGGCCCTTGGGATGGCTTGAATGTATTTTGTAAGCAAGAAGGAACAAATTTTGGGGAGCCAGAAGATGGAATGTTAGGGACTGAATTCTCCGCAAAATTTCTATCTTAAAGAACTCCTAAAGCTCAACAACCCAATTAAAAAATGAATAGTCACTTCATTGGAGAAAATATACAAATGTCAACTAGACATAGGAAAAGTATTTAATATCATGTATCATTAGGAAAATGAAAATTTAATCACAACGAGATACTACAACATACCTGTTAGAATGGCTAAAATCCAAAAAACTGACAACAAATGTGTGGTAAGAATGCAGAGCAACAGGAGTTTGCTTGCATTCATTGCTGATGGGAGTACAGAATGCTATTTTGGAAACAATATTTTATAAGGACCCAGCAATCATGTGTCTAGGTATTTACCAAGTGGCTTAAAAACATATGTCTACACAAAAACCTATCACTAATGTTCATAACACTGTTATTCTTATTTGCTAAAAACTGGAAGCTATAAGATGTTTTATGAGGGGAATGGATAGACTGGTATACCTATACAATGGGATATTAGTCAGTGATTAAAAGGGAGAAGCTATTGCTTCATGCAACAAAATGGTTGCATTTTAAGTGAACTTTAGTAAGTGAAAGATTACATATTGTATGATTTCATTTATATGAAATCCTGGAAAAGTCAAAACTACAGGGATTTTGGTTCCCAGATGTTAGGTGGAAGAAGAATGATTGACTATGAAGTGGGCACATAGCACAGGAGAACTTTCAGTATGAAACAGCTGTTATGTAAGGTATTGCACATTCATATAGTTGTATGCACTGTCTGATGCTATGCATCTATCAAAACCTAGAATCATACATCACAAAGAGTAAACTAAATATACACATCAGCCACACCAAACACCCTCTCCCTACCCTCGTACCAGGATAGAATGTAGCCTGTGACCATTTCTCAATTTTCTATAGGGTATTAGTTTTCTAATTGATTTATAGGAGCTCTTTGTAAATTAAGTACATTACACTTTTACCCTATTTCTTGTACTAATATTAGATATTTTAGAGTTCTTTACTTGTTTGTAAAATAAATGAATTTTGTTTATTTCATGCTTACTGCTAGTGATTAATTATATGAGTTTTTTATATTATCTCATAAAGAGGCAGCAACTGCCATTAATGGAGTATCTACTAAAAATTGTTAAAATGATAAAATCTACTGCTCCATATTCTTTTAGATTCAGCTTCTATTGTAACAGAATATTCCCTGAAATTTGATGAATCCATGACAGAAGATGAAATAGAAGAAAAGTCATTTCGATCTTTACTGCCTTCTGAGAGTCATCGCAGATTTAATATGGAAAAGAGAAGAGGCCATCATGATGACTCTGATGAAGAAACTTCCCCAGAAAAGACTACACTGTCTTCTGCCAAGGTGGGTTTCAGTGTGCCCATAGAGATACTTCATAAGTAGTTGTGAATGTGTTCTCAAAGTTGTGAGGATACATTTTGTACTTGAACTCAATTGTTAGCTATCAAAATGATTTTCCTAAGATACCAATTTTATGTTACATTTTTGCTATAAAATTAGGCTTTGCCTTCCTTACAACGTAGAATACAAACTTATTCCTAAGGCCTTTGAGTGTCTGAGCCAGTGTTATCTCTTTAGCTTTTTTACTTGTTCCACTCTTAAAAAATTTAATTGCATTTAAAAATTTATATGTATGTCATTCTAAAATGTAAACTTGTGGATAATAAAGACAAATTCTTACCATGTTTATATCCCTGGATCAGTACAGGCCTTAAAGTGGTTGTTTATTAAAATTCAATGGCTGGCTGCCCTAGTTGATTTTGCTCAGTGGATAGAGAGTCAGCCTGTGAACTGAAGGGTCCCAGGTTTGATTCTAGTCAAGAGCACATGGCCAGGTTGTGTGCTCGATCCCCAGTGGGGAGCATGCAGGAGACAGCCAATCAATGATTCTCCCTTGTCATTGATGTTTCTATCTCTCTTTTCCTCTCTCTTCCTCTCTAAAATCAATAAAAATATATTTTTAAAAAATTGAATGGCTGAATAAATTAGCAGATGAATGTTACTCCCTCTTGTGCCTTTTGTGAATAATGTTTTCTACATGGTTGTCAATATAAAAAAAAAAAAAAAAGAAGTTTTTATTGATTTCAGAGAGAAAGAGAGAGGGAGAGAAACATCAGTGATGAGAGAGAGATTGATCAGCTGCCTCCTGCATGCCCCCTACTGGGGATTGAGCCTGCAATCCAGGCAGGCACATGCCCTGACTAGGAATTGAACCGTGACTTCCTGGTTCATAGTTTGACACTCTATCACTGAGCCACACCAGCTGGGCTGTTGGCAACATTTTTAATTTATTTAATTTTTTTATTTATATAATATTTTATAAATGCATGCCTCTCTTTTTTTTCTGCATACCTCCTTTAATGAAGTAAATTATGTTCCAAAAGGTTTAGATGATGATAAATTCAAAGTAAACTCTCTGTATTAGGAGCTGAGCATGCCATTCTCAGGAGGACAAGATAGCTTTTCTAAGTTTACTATGGAGATGGTTCGACAGTATATGAAAGAAGAGGAAATGCGGGCAGCTCACCAGTCTTCGCTTCTGCGTCTCCGTGAAAAAGCCTTGAAGGAGAAAACTAAGGCTGAATTAGCCTGGCTAGAGCATCAGAAGAAGTAAGTTTTTTCAGTGAGCAGAGTTTTCAGTGTTTAATTTCTCTCATTAAAACCAAATGCTTTGAACAGAGGCCAAGCCCAGAGCAGCCAGGCCCAGAACAGCTCGCTCCTCGCCTGTCCCTGCCCCACGGCTGCCTCTCAGACATGGCTGGAAACTTTTTGGGGAACTTTAGGGTCTGCTGAATCAAGTGATGAAGGCTTAGATCTGGATGTGTTGAGTTAGTAAGGGCTGGGGTGTTGATCTGTGAGTGCCTTGGGTGTGGCCTGGATGAGGCTGGTTGACCTATTTGGAGGTGTCTTTTGTGTGAAATGTATCATTGGGCATGTGGTGGTATTGTTGATATGAGAAAATGCTAAGTAACTGATTTACTATCTGAAAGGGGATTTACTATCAGGGAAAGGGAGGGAGGAAGAGACTGAACATAAACTGCACCTATGGATGAGGACAATGGGGGATGGGGAGGGAGCGGAGGGAGGGGTGGGAACCTGGTGGAGGGGGGAAGAAATGAGGAACCTTTGTAACAATATGAACAATAAAGATTGATTAAAAAAACAAAAAAACAAACCAAATGCTTTGTTTTTAAAGATGATTTTGTTTAATCATTTAATTTGATTTGATCAACCCAGTTTCACAATCTAGAAATATGGCCACCATATTTGAATCATGTTGCTTTTAAGACCTTCTACTCATGTAACACTTCCTTTGCATTTCTCTTTTTTCACTTAACTGACTCTTATGTTGTTGTTTTATACTTAATTTCCTTATTATATTGTAAATTTCTTAAAACTGTTTTCTCTTTAAAGAACACAATCTAGTTTGCATATATTGCCTGTGCAGTGAAATAATTGTTGGGATAGCAATTGCTGCATGCACAACTGTTTTCCCCATTTGAAAATGTGTAATTGGTTTAGAGGCTTTAGTGGTTGAAATTATTGACATTAGAATAGAAATTTAATCTAATCTTTGTCTTGATGGGAAATATTTGCAGACATCTCCGAGACAAAGGAGAAGATGATAAAATGCCCCCACTTCGTAAGAAACAGCGTGGCTTGCTCTTAAAGTTGCAGCAAGAAAAGGTATGTTAAGAAAAAGACTACTGTAAAAGAACTTACCATAAGGCAGGTTAGATGTGGAATCTACTATTTTGCCTAATCTCTTTTTCTTATTATGTTAATTAAGATTTAATTGATATTTACTACTGTTTTTGCCTATACTACTATCATTACAGGAGTTGCTTGATGGTGTACTATATTTCTCCAAATTAGGATTGCATGTCACTGGTGATTTAATACAAGATAGCAGCAATTTTCAACCTGTGTGCTACAAGAATTTTTAAAACATATAATACCTGACTAGTTATTGACCTCTTTCCTTTAGATTGCCAAATGAAAAAATGACAACAGCCAACACAATAGCCATCCAGTGTTTTTGAATCAAAATTATATACCTTTTTTTTTATAGATTGGCAAAAAATAAATGTTTTGGCGTGTTGCAGAATTTTAGTAATTAAGTGTACCATGAAATGAAAAAGGTTGAAAATTGCTGCAGTATAGAATCAAGTCTTCTGCCTTCATTTAGTATGTAAAACAAAATAGTCCTTTGAAATGCGTATTTTAAAAAAATAAGGTATTTATAAGAATTTATTTAGATTAATATATTTTAGTCACTGTTTTCCCAAATAGGAATCTAAGGCATATTAATTAAAAGTAGACAAATATTTTGGTTTAGTGGACTCAGAAACACCTGGGATTTGAAACTTGGAGAGGCAGCATAGAGTAGTGCTTAAAAATTCAGCTCTAGAGTCAGATTGCCTGGGTTAAAATCCAAAGTCTATCAATATTTGTTTCATAACTTAGGACAAGTTACTTAACTTCTCGGTGCCTTAGTTTCCTTATCTGTCAACTGAAGATCATACTGATAATATACTTTGCAGGGTTATTGGGAGGGATAAGTGAATTAATACATATAAAAACTTAGAACAGCCCTTGGCACACGGTAAGTGCTCAATAAGTGTTAGTTGTTATTACTTGAATTCTAGCTTTATCACTTGCAATTGTGTAATCATAGTCAAGTTTAAGCAACTCTCTAAGACTTAAGTTCCTTATCTGTAGGAGTGAGATTATATAGACTTCATATGGTGATTGTGAAGACTGAATGCAATAACATATGTAAATATATTTATTATTGCCTGGTCAGTATGGAATCAATAGATTCTTTTCCCTTATTGACTTGTTGCTAGTTACTACTTTGTTAGATGGTCAATGAACTTAATTGACCTGAGTTATATGTTGGATTACTTCTTTTTTTTTCTTTTACATTTTTTTATTAAATTATTATTTGTGTACATATTTTAACATTGCCCCTCCCCCCCCATACATACCTTCCCTCCGGATTACTTCTTAAATAACTTTTTTTTTCTTTTCGTTTACCTAGGAAATAGGAGTGCAAGAAATTATAAGTAACAAATTGTTAATGTCTTTATAATGTTTATTTTTATTGACAAGAAAACAGATTAAAACATTTTTGAAAAAAAGGACAATCCACGTTAAATTTTAACATTTATTAAAAGTGAAGTGTATCATCTTTTGCTCACTTAATTAGCAATAGAGAGCTTAATAATATCCTCTATAGAGAGTTTGGTGAAATGTAGTCTTACATGTTTTTGGTGGCATTTTAAGTGTAGACAATTCTGTTTTGAAAGCAAATTTAAAACTTTTAAGGGTAAAAAAAACAAAACAAACGTTTTTAAGGGCCATAAAATAACACGCCTCTGTACCTCTGCACTTTACTTCTGCAGCTCCTCTGAGTCTCAATGTGCTTTTCTCTTCCCTTCTAGTTGTAGAATTTCCCCTCAGCCAGCCTTCCTGTGGTTCTGGATTATGTCCGTTTTATCTTTTAGTTGTAGTTTTGAAATTGTTGTGCGAGGCAGCAGTTCAGGTGTTTACCTATGCTGCCATCTTGGTTTCTCTCTCAATATTACTTTTATCTTGAAATACTGTATATTTATTCTTGTTACGTAAATGTGATGGTTGGATTCTCTTTTTAAAATATTACTTTGGACTTTTCTCCTCCAAATCTCAGTGCCTCTCCTAACTCTTTAAACCTTAGGCAGAAATTAAACGTCTTCAAGAAGCCAATAAGGCAGCTCGGAAGGAAAGACAACTGATTCTTAAACAGCAGGAAGAGATAGAAAGGATCCGACAGACAACCATAAAACTGCAGGAGAAGTTAAAGTCTGCAGGGGAAAATAAATTGGTAAATCAACATGAAATTATTATTTCTTTGTTTTTGGCCTCATGCTGCTTGCTAATATCTAGCCCTGCCTCATTTTCTGATATGATGGGTACCCTTATCACTAGCACTGTGATACATGATGAACTAGGGCCCTGGTCGGCAAACTGCGGCTCACGAGCCAAGGCTCTTTGGCTCCTTGAGTGTGGCTCTTCCACAAAATACCACGGCCTGGGCGAATCTATTTTGAAGAAGTGGCATTAGAAGTTTAAGTTTAAAAAAATTTGGCTCTCAAAAGAAGTTTCAGTCGTTTACTTTTGATATTTGGCTATGTTGACTAAAGAGTTTGCTGACCACTGAACTAGGGTAAAGTTTTATGTATGTGCCTTTATGTACAGGGATAGTATTTTTTTTTTTCTTTTTTGCTTTGGAATGTTCAAGTTTTGAAAGATATACATACCTCATATATTAGTTTAAAAATGGTTTCCATTTATGAACTCAGTTGAAACAGAGAACCTTGTTATTTCTCATCAATCCAGATACATTCCTTAGAATTAATGAGACTGTTTTTACTATTTATACGAAACTTATTTCAGCTATTCAATGTTAACATAATGATATATAATTCAGTAAAGACACAGACTGTGTTCTCTGGGAAGCCCACCTCGCTCTGGGCTCCTGGTTTGCCATGTCCCACTGGACATCCCCATTGCCCGACGTGGGCTCTTATTTTCCACTTAGGCCGCTCTCCTGCATTAGATGCTCTTCATCCCACTCAGGTTGGAACACCTCACTTTCAGACCCTTTGGTTTTCTCCACCTTGTTCTGTTCCACCTAATGATTTTAGGACTGAATCATTGAGGAAGGAGAAGGCCTCTGCTTTGTATTGTTCATAAAATAAAAAGTCATGATTGTTCCTACCCAGCTTCCAAAAAAAGTAGAGAATAAATGATTATTTGTAGGAAGGTCTTACTAAGCAATTAAAGTTTTATTTTTGTTCATTAGTTATAATATATTTATTAAACTCTATTTATGATTCCTAAATGTTTTACTATAAACTTTTAAAAATATATATATTTTATTGATTTTTTACAGAGAGGAAAGGAGAAGGATAGAAAGTTAGAAACATTGATGAGAGAGAAACATCGATCAGCTGCCTCCTACACACCTCCTACTGGGGATGTGCCCACAACCAAGGTACATGCCCTTGACCGGAATCGAACCTGGGACCTTTCAGTCTACAGACTGACGCTCTATCCACTGAGCCAAACCAGTTTCGGCTATTATAAACTTTTTAATTTGTAAAAACATTGTTTTCTATAAGGAATATTTAAAGAAAAAGATCTATCCATCGGTATGATTAAAATAATTATATGTTCCATTCATTTGTGTGTCTATACATATATTTTATATAGTTACAATGTCTGTAATTTTATATTCATTTTGAGGAATATATATAATTTTTATATATATTAAATTAGAGAGGACATTTAGATACCAGATTACTAAAAGCAGAAGTTTTTTAAAAAAATTTTTTACTTCTTAAAAAAATATTTATTTGTTATAAATAAATGTAAAATACACACAACATAAAATTTATATTTTAATCAGTTTTAAGTATGTAATATAATTTTGTCTTCCAAATAATACCATAATTTCAGCTATTTTATAAATACTGTTTTGGATATAAACTTAATTTTTGTTTATAATGACAGTATTTATGATCACTTTAAGATCTTAAATTTCGGTAAAAGTGTAAAACTTTATCCCCCTGCTTTGTAGGACTCTCATAGTGATGATGACACAAAGGATAATAAGGCAATTAGTCCTGGTCCAACTGACGTGGAGACCCGAAGTCCTTCCCCCATTTCCATCTCCAGCAGTGAAACTAGCAGCATTATGCAGAAACTGAAGAAAATGAGAAGCCACATGGATGAAAAGTAATTCATTTTCATAAATAGTTCCTGTTTTCATTGAAAGTAGCATTAAAAAATATTTTTAATATACTTCATTAGATTAGTTTGATATAACAGTATTTTATGGATTCAGTATCATTTTAGAATGATTATCAGTCTACAAATTAGTTAACTATAGATCTGATTTATAAAGCAAATATTCTTATTTCTAATATAGCCACGTTTCTTATCTTTAAAATCAAAAGTAGTAATTGCACATATACATATGACAATGTTTTCTCCTTTCTTTTACCAAAAGTTATGAGTAAGTGTGAAATTTATACTTTCTTTGAAATCTGAGGACAGGTCTCCTGACTTTGGGAAGCAATTAATTAATGGTATGTCCTGAGATCTTCTCCTGTGGCTTTCTGACAACTCTCAGGCTTATTCCAATAGAAGAGAGAAATTTAACCTTGTGAGTAGGTGTGGATTACTCAATTGAAACTACAAAGACTAAAATTCTCTTGGGATGTTGAGTGATTTGTTACTCTGTCATTCTTTTAAAACATTTGTAAGTATTAGTTTCTAAAGGCTCTTTTAAAGAAGCTACTTAAAGGTAGCTCAGTTGTATGTCCCCTTTGACCATGTAAAATAACATTTATGTGAGAGTTTACTCTTTTTGGTATACATTTTATTAATATGTAAATTAGCTGCTAGTGGACCCTATCTTTGATTAAAGAAGAACCTCTACTTTTAAATATGGAAGGAAACACATAACAAATTTTTGTTGATTGCCATTTTATTTTAAGTTAGCAATTTGAACCACAGGTTGAATTTAAGTTGTATCTTGATATCCTTTGGCAGTGTACCATACATCACTAAATGTAATAATGCTCTGTATTCATAAATATGCTCTATATTCAAAATAATGCTCTACATTCATTAAATTAACCTATGATTTAATTAGTTTCTGAACAACTAAGGTGTTGTAAGTCAAATTTTAATAACTATTACATTTATACATTGGCACATCATTGCTTTAGTTGAAATTGCATTTCTTTTTATAAAAAGTATGTTTTTATTGATTTTTTTTTTGTTTTTTAGAGAAGAAGGGAGAGAGATAGAAACACTGATGAGAGAAAAACATCATCAATTGGTTGCCTCATTTACACCCCCTACCAGATATTAAGTGTGAAACCCGGCATGTGCCTGACCAGTAATCAAACCGGCAACCTCTTGGCTCCTGGGTCAATGCTTAACCACTGATCCATACCAGCCTGGCTGAAATTGCATTTTAAAATTTAATATTGGCATTTCATAACTTAAAAATACCCGAGGTGATTATAAAAATAAGTTTAAAAATAAATACAAATTTTAAAAATATAAGGGGTAAAACCAAATATTCATCAATGTCTAAGTATTCCTTTTGGATGATTTCCAAGGAATAGACTAATTAAGGCTTTTTCAAATAGAAATTTATTGAAATCCTATATCATAAAAGGCTAATATGCAAATTGACCAAACAGCGGAATGAACGATTGCTATGATGTGCACTAACCACCAGGGGGCAGATGCTCAATGCAGGAGCTTCCCCTGGTTGTCTGTGTTCTCCCACAGTGGGAGTGCCACTTAGCCAGAAGCTGGACTCATGGCTGGTGAGCACAGTGGCTGTGGTGGGAGCTTCTCCTGCCTCCTCAGCAGTCAGACATCCCCTGAGGGTTGCTGGACTGTGAGAGCGCGCAGGCTGGCTGAGAGGCCTCTCCCCACCCAGTGCACAAATTTCATGCACTGGGCCTCTAGTACAAAATAATAATAAATCTAAACTGCAATTGAAAAATAAAATTTATTTAATGAAGGCAAAACAAAACCAAAAATTATTTATGGTATTGCCTGACTAATATTGAAATCTTCACTATATCTGATGAATTTAAGAAAGTTAAGGATTTAACATGCAAGGGAAGGCTTTTGATATTTAATTAAAGAAGATATTTTAATTAGGATTTTAAAGAATGTAACACATATTGCCTTAAATTAGGAATATAATTTTTATAAAGAATATTCTAGACTGAGTGTAGTAGCTGAGTAAATCCTGATAATTTGTTAATATACTTTTATTTTATTTATTTTCTAGATAGGAATAATATACCCATCTTATTTTACTTATTTAAGTACTAGAGGCCTTGTGCATGAAAATTCATGCACTGGAAGGGGTACCTTCAGCCCAGCCTATCCCCTCTCTTAGTCTGGGAACCCTCAAGGGCAGGAGGTGACCTGGCAATCAGGGGAAAGCAACGACCCATCACACCTCTGCTGCTGCCACTGCTGGCAGCGCAAGCCTCTGCTGGCCCTGGTTACCTGAGCCTCAGAAGGCTCTGAGCAGCTGCCATCTTCTGAGGCTTGCCTGCGCCTCGGGCCAGCTCTGGGCGGCTGTGGGGCTGAGGGGGCTGGGAGACTCTGGAGGCAGGAGCATGGAGTGGCTGCATGTCTGTTGCCCTGGCAGGGCTGAGGGGACTGGGCGCCTCCATATTGTGGCTGTGGGCACCGCCATCTTTGAGGGCGGGGCAGTCAGCATATTCCCTTATTGGCTGTGGGCACCACCATCTTTGCAATGGCGTGAGGGCCAATTAGCATATTCCCTGCTTATTGGATAGTATATGCAAATTATTAATGTTAAGTAATTAAATAGAATTTTCTATAGGAAAAAATTACTAGACTGCATTTTCTTTTACATCAGTTATCCTCATTTATCTTTCTTTTTGAATATCATTAAGAATGTTTTAAGGACTAGGGGAGGTAGAAGATAATATTGTGGGGATAAATGGTGATGGAGACTTGACTTGGGGTGGTAAACACAATATAGTATATAGGTGATATAGAATTGTACTCCTAAAACCTATATAATTTTATTAAACAATGTCACCCCAATAAATTCAAGAAAAAAAGAGAGGAAATACTTAGAGACTTGAAAGAATCTATTTTTAAACTTAAAATAAATTTTATTTTTACTTATAACAATATAAAATTAATGAATCCTAGAGGCAGAAAGAATTTTAAAATGATTTAGGATATTAGATTTTTATTTAATATTTTCAGAACCAAATGATTTTAGAACTAGTTGTTTCATTTAAAAATTTAGATTCTAATTTTGCTCTTTCAAATTATATGATTTTATAATATGTTGGGACAACTTATAGTTATAAAAGCTCAGTGGAGGTGGGGGGAGAGGCTCTAATTTATGTCACATGGCCTAGCAGTTTTGTTGTATTAAAAAAGTGTGAGGCTGAAACCGGTTTGGCTCAGGGGATAGAGCGTCGGCCTGCGGACTGAAATGTCCCAGGTTTGATTCCAGTCAAGGGCATATACCTTGGTTGCGGGCACGTCCCCAATAGTGGGTATGCACGAGGCAGCTGATCGATGATTCTCTCTCATCGATGTTTCTCACTCTCTATCCCTCTCCCTTCCTCTCTGTAAAAAATCAATAAAATATATATATTTTTAAAGTGTAAGGAGATACTTAAATGGAGGAAGAAGGAACCATAAAATGCTGTTACTAGAAGGGTTTTTAGGGAAGTCATCTAATATAGTCCCTTAGTTTTACAGGAAGGAATGATGCTGACAGAGATTAAGTAACTGGTCCCAGGTCTCACACACATCAAATGGCAGAGCTGGAACTGGAACCCTGCTCTCTGAATTTCAGCCAACTAAAGTTAAAGTTGAATTAAGTTGGCCTATCTGCTTTTAACCTAAGAATTTTTAAAAAACTACATTGATGACTTAAAGTTATCTAAGTATAATATATAGAAACTGAGACTTCTAAATAGTATTTATTAAAACTGGAAAAAGACCCATTGGTTGATTGCTGGAGCTGAATAGCTGCATAGCTCAAGTTTAGAGTGTGAAATTGACTTTAAAAATGACTCATGAATTTCTTAAGATTAAATATTATCTTCTGTATTCTCTATATATAAAAGCCTAAGCAATTGTTCAACCAGTCAACCAGTTGCTATGACGCGCACTGGCCACCAGGAGGAAGACTCTCAATGCAGGAGCTGCTCCCTGGTAGTTAGTGCACTCCTACAGCAGGAGCACTATGCAGCTGACCAATGGGTGCCAGATGCAAGGCACGGCAGTAAGCCTACTGAGCGGCAGTGGCAGGCACACTGGGGCCAGGATGAGCAGGAGCAGCAGGCAGCCTTGGACTGCCGGTTTCGGCCCAGTCCTCACAGGCCACGCAGAGGGAACCCACTGACCTCTAGTAGGAACATAATAATCTTCATACTCCATTAAATCTATCATACATCTAATCCTAGTACACTTTTCTTACTGTCAGAGGCCTTGTTGGGGTAATGCCTTCACAACTACAATATAAAGTGTATTAGCAGCATTTTCTATTAGTGGGCTTTTATGTCTCTATAAGTCACAAAGTTTATTTCTTACTGGTGCAGCATCTTGAAGGATTGTTAAATATAGTGTGAAATACTGTGCTTTTCTCTCAACTTTAGTTTAGCTTTTAAAAGATACTCTTTGCCGAGACTGGTTTGGCTCAGTGGATAGAGCATTGGCCTGTGGACTTAAAGGTCCCAGGTTCGATTCCAGTCAAGGGCATGTACCGTAGTTGTGGGCACATCCCCAGTGGGAGATGTGCAGGAGGCAGCTGATCGATGTCTCTCTCTCATCGATGTTTCTAACTCTCTATCCCTCTCCTTTCTTCTCTGTAAAAAATCAATAAAATATATTTTAAAAAATAAAATAAAAGATACTATTGATTTCTAAAATGTACATATATCAAATAAGGAAATATATGTTCTAGGAAGAAGTTCTAAATTTAAGTTAAACTTTTCTTGTATATTTCTTTATTTTATTTTTTTTCTGTTAACCCTTTCTTCTTTTGTTCATTTCTAACCTAGAGCTTTTGAATATGCTTAATCTTTACAAATGAAGAAAAAGATTACTTTTTGTTTTAATAGAGAAAATTATCCTTTATTGGCTGGACAAAAAAATTAAATTGTATCTTTTTACAGTTTATTTCACATGTTTCAATATTCTACTTTTTGTACTAGGTCATGCATGCATTTAGCGGTTATACACTTAATAAGAGGGTGGGTGAAATCTGAGTGTTATGAATAGATTTTTTTTTTGGACCTTTTGCCAAGTAAATGTGTTTTCGCATAGTATTTTGATAATTGGCATCAAAATAAGTTTATTATATGTTCTTGCATTAAAGAATGGCAAGGAAGATTGCAGTGCCTTACTGAAATTTGGAAAAATTATTTTCCTCAAACTTTGGTGCAGAAAATCAAGGCAATCCAGGTGTGTGTGTGTATGTAAATGAAAGAGAGGTTAAATACTAAGTTGTATACAGAAAACAGACTTGAGGTAGTCTGTTTTCTAAAAATATATACATGGAAAAGACTGTGCATACTTTTAAAAATCCAAATGACTGGCTGGATTTATATAATACCTAGATTTTCTCACTTCTGTGACGTGCTGATATTATTCCTTGCCCTTCCAAGGCAATTAATGTTGCCTTGATCCACAAGTTATTGTTGTGTGCATGTGAACAGGAGCATGCTCTGTCAAAGAGAATTAGCCTTTCCAAACTTACTTGACTTATTTATTCTTTCATGTATCTAGTGATCTGTTTGTTATTTAAAAAGAAGGGAAACTAGTGGATTTTTGCTATTTTTGTAACTTTAACATGTAATTTTCTTACCTTTAACCTTGTGATTGAGCTGTCCACAGCATGATTTTTAAAACTGGAATTAACTTAGTTTATTCTTAATTATGTGTCCTGATATTTTATAGGATGGATATTGTATTTCAGTATCATTATTCAAGGGGGCCTTTGTTAAAAACAAAGTAAGAAACCTCTACCTAGTCCTGTCAGTAGCAGTAAGTTTTTTTGTGGTAGAGTTAAATAGTGCATTTTTTACTGTAAGTTGATTTTCTAAATTATTATTTTCAAGTTGATCATGATAAGATTAAGTAAGGCAAATGTAGTGCTTTTTTGTTTAATTTCAAGCTTAAAATATAAGTACAGATATAAAGTACAAATATAAGGTATTTTTATGAAAAATGACAAAGCACAGATATAAAAATCACTTGCTCAGGATTACATATGTATGTAGAATTGCTGATACATAGGTTCACAGCCATAATTGTACTTTATGCTAAAGCTTATGGGAACATTTATTTAGCTGCAGAATGTACTTCTCATTACTAACAAACAAGTAAATTATTTAAAAGTGTAGATAATGGTTAAGCAGCATGTGAGAAGAAAGACACGTTTATTCAGAAATCATTGGTAAGGTCTATAAAAAGTACATGTTTTATGTTTCACACAGTATAACACTTGCTTTAACTGAGTAGCTTATAATGTTCTCCTGGAAACATATGAAAAGTTCCTCACTCAGTCTTATGCTTTCCCTTTCTCATTCTTTCTGCCTCTTGATCTCTTGGTTTTAAAATCTTCCTCCTTATTTTGTAGACACTGCTCTCCTGTTCACTACTTCTTCTCTGTCTTTACGTCTCATCACTGGGCCTCTCTCAGTGTCTGTTTTCCCAACCTTCATCCCAAATTCCAGCTGTATATCTACAACCAGTTGGTCAGGTAACTGCACCTTTTTCAGTGCACTCTTTGATAGAGCATGCTCTGTTCTTTCTGTTTGTTTTATTTGCTTTTCTCTCTTTTTTTTGTTTGTGTTTTTGTTTGTTTGTTTTGTTTGTCATAACAGCATAGAGGCCTCTTGTCAAATGTCCCATAGATTTCAGCTTTTTGTTTCTAAATTAATTTAACATGCTGGCTGTTCAAGGAGTGGAGTGACAGTTCCTGTGCTTTTTATTAAGTGTTTCTTGGATGCATGGGTGCATTTTGTTAATTAGCTACCATTGCAGATCTAATTCCACTAATATAAGCAGCCCACCTTTTATTTAGCTATGGCATCTACATTTGAGGACAGAACAAAAAACTTATCCTTAATTGGTAATTTCTCCTAATATTTTGGAGCTAAGATATACTGGGCTATTTAATTTCAAAGATCAGGCTAAATTGAGAAATTTCAGGCATTTGGTATATCCTTTACTCTAGTAAATAAACAGTTATGTTTATATACATTTCACACCTGACTGTGGTGCTCAGTGTTTTCTCTGTGAAAAACAGAGTGACACTTGACATTGTATCTCTTAGGTAATGGGTACCAACTCACTATACCTGAGGCAAAACCAGGCTGCGTTTGAAAAGGGACATAAACATGTTTTTGTTTGTTTGCTTGTTTGGGGGCTTTGGAATTTCTTTTGTTGTTGTTTTGGTCTTTGTTGTTTTGCATTTGTGTTTTCTGGCCTGAGCCTTCGGAAAAAATTCCTTATGAAAAATAATCGCCTATGAAAAATGAATATATATTATCAGTCATGGTTGTGCAGATGTTCTCAAGATTTTTCCCCCTGAATTATCATCCTTTTCTCCTTTGCTACTCTTAAAATTACAAGTAAAACATAATTCTCTCATTTTCTAAGTTGACTTATCAAAGCCTCTGTTATCGCAAACTTTTTTTTAGAGAACTAGTGTGAATGCTCTTTCTTACACAGCTTGTTGATAAGGTGCTGAGTGATAGCACCCTCAAAATGATCTCTGCCTGTACACTTGTTCTCTCACTGTTCTTCATGGTGTGACCATAGGTTTCTGACAAAGCGGGAGCAAAAACTAATGCAACGGCGACAACACGCAGAAGAACTGTTAGAATGGAAGCGACGTTTAGATGCAGAGGAAGCAGAAATTCGTCAGATGGAAAAACAAGCGTTGGCTGCCTGGGACAAAGAATTAATAAAACCTAAAACTCCTAAGAAAGAATTGGAGGACCAGAGAACAGAACAGAAAGGTAATAAATACTGACTGTATTCAGACTACAAACTAAAGCCTAATATAACAAGTTACTTCATTATTGTTTAAAAATGTGAATGATTAAGGGTGATGAAGGCCATATATCTACATTTGCTACAGAAATTGGAAAGTTGGGAGAATATTGTGAATAACTTTATGCTAATATACTTGAAAAATTAGAAGAAATTAGTAAATTCCATGAAATGGAAATAGGGTATTTTATGACCAAGTGGAGTTTAACACGTTAAAAAATTGATAATGTGGTGAATGACTTAGACAAATTAAAGAGAAAAAAATCCATGATATCTTAGTGGATTCAAAAAAGGCACTTAATCTAAAATCCAAAAAGCATTTGTAATAAAGCACAAGCCAGTCCTAAAACAGACATCATACTTAATGATAAAACATAGAAGGCTTTCCCACTGGATTTGGAAATAAGACTAAAATGCCTTTTTTATTTTTATTTTTTGTAGTATTGATTTTTTTTTTTTTCTTCTTTTTTTAGGGAGAGTGAAAGAGAGAGGGAACGACAGAGAGAAACATCGAGAGAAACATAGATTGGTTGCCTTCTGCAGGAGCCTCAACCAGGGCCTGGGCTGGGAGGAGCCTGCAACCAAGGTATGTGCCTTTGACCAGAATCGAACCCTGGACCTTTTGTTCTACAGGCTAATGCTATATCCACTGAGCCAAACTGGCTAGGGCCAAAGATGTTTATTTTCACCCAAGGCAGTGGTCGCCAACCTTTTGGACCTCCCAGACACCAGTGGTCCATGAACCACCGGTTGGCGACCGCTGAACTAAGAAGTAAAAGGAAAAAGCAAAACTCTCCATTATTACGGATAGAACTATGCACATAGAAAATCTAGCACTCACATGACAGTTATTAGAATTAATAAGTGAGGTTAGCAAGGTTACTGGATATAAAATTCACAAATAAAACTCAATTACATGTATATAGACTAGCTGAAATTGGTTAGAAAAATCTAATTTTTAAAAGAAATACCATTTATAATAGAAATAAAAAGTATGAAGTACTAAAGAATAAATATTACAAAAAGTATACATGATTGTTTATATAATTAAAAATTTTATTGAGACATTAGAAAAGACCAAAATAAATGGAAAGCTTTCCATATTCACAGATTCAGTATCATAAACTTGTTAAGTCTCCCTGAATATATAGATTAAAGACAATTAAAATCAGAAACCCAACAAGATCTCATCATAAAGTTTAATAAGCCCAATTTAAAAATTTATATGAAAGAGCATAGGACCAAAAAGCAAAGACACTCCTAAAAAAGAACCACAAAATGCAAGAACTTATTTAACCAGATAGCAGACTTTTAAAAGTATAATAATTTAAACAATATGACATTTGTACAGAGGACAAATGGACTATTAAACAGCCCTGAAAAAAAATTTTTTACTTTTGGCAGGTAACTTTGCAGACTAGTGAAAAAAGAAGGGACTCTCCAATAATTTTTTGTGGGAGAAAAGAAATGAAGTTGGATCCCTACATGACAATATAAAAAGATCCATCTCAAGGGTTAAAGAAGCTTTTATGTGACAAAACTATAGAACTTTTAGAAGACAGTATTGGAGAGGTATTTTTGTGACACCCAGGGGAGGGCAAGATTTAACATGCTATGCAAAACAAAAAACATAAAGGAAAAAAATGGTAAATTCAACTTCAATAAATTAAGAATTTCTATTCATTAATACGCCATAAAGTAAAACAAGGTAAGAGATTTGCAACACATCTGACTGACAAAGGGATAGTATCAAGCATATATAAGCAACTCCTGTGAGTGAAAGAGAAAATGCCAACTATGTTTAAAAAAACAAAAAGAATAGGCAGCCTGGCCGGAGTGGCTCCGTTGGTTGATTGTCAGCCTGTACCCTGAAAGGTGGCTGGTTCGATTCCTGGTCATGACACATACCTGGGTTGCAGGTTCAGTCCCCAGTCAAGGCATGTACAGAAGGCAGCTGATGGATGTTTCTCATATCACTGTTTCTCTCTCTCTCTAGGCATGTCCTCTGTTGAGGGTTAAAAAATAAAGAATATTTTTTTTTTTAAGTAGACAAAAGAGCAGATACTTCACAAATGAAGAACTCCAAATAGTTAATAAACATATGAAAAGATGTTCAACTTCATTAGTATCAGGGCATAAAAACCATAAAGAAATGCCATTGCATACCTGAATACATTTCCCAAATTTGGTAGCTTAAAAAGTTTTTTATTTTCTTACTTGATGCCAGAAGTACAAACTCAAGGTGTTGGAGGGACTCTTGATTCCAGGAGACAATTCTTTTATTCCTTCTCCTAGCTTCTGGTGGCTAAGCTATAGACATTCCTTGTATCTACATAATTCCAGTCTCGCGTAATCATCTTTGTGTCTGTCTTCTCTTGTCTCATAAACTTGTCATTAGATTTAGGATATACACACATAATCTAGGATGATTTCATCCCGAGATCCTTAATTACATCTGCAAAGACCTTTTTTCCAAATAAGATTAGATGTCTTGGGGGTGGGGGAAGGGGGGGTGTCATCATTCAAGCCATTTACAATACTAATTAAACCTCATGTAGGTGAAACAAAGAGCGCCATTCCACTTCTGGGTATATACTGAGAAGAACTGAAAATAACTTTTCTAAGAGATTTGCACACTCATGTTTATAGCAACATTATTCACAATAGCCAAAAGATAAAAGCAATCTGGTGTCTATCAGTAGATGAATAGATATATAAAATGTGGTACCTATATGCAATGGAATATTCAGCCTTAAGAAGGACGGAAATTCTGACACATGTTATAACATTGATGAATCTTGAAGACATTATACTAAGTGAGTTAAGCCAGTCTTAAAAAGACATTTTATTACTAGAGGCCTGGTGCATACATTTATGCACTGGTGGGGTATCTCATTGTAGCCTGCAGGGATCAGGCTGAAACCAGCAGTCTAGTGCTGCCTGCTGCTCCTGCCTGCCTCTTCTGCTCCATAGGCTTGCTGCTGCTCCACAGTGGTCTCTGGGGTGCAGTTGCCAGCTGTGAGCCCTGCATCTTGCACCTGATGGTCAACTGGGTGGTCTACATCCCACAGTAGGAGTGCACTGACGGCCAGGGGAAGCTCCTCTGTTGAGCGTCTGCCTCCTAGTGGTCAATGAGTGTCATAGCGACCAGTCAACCATTTAGTTGTTCGCTTAGGCTTTTATTTAGTTGTTCGCTTAGACTCCACTTATATGAGGTACCCTTGAATAGTCAAATTCATAGAGATAGAAAGTAAAATCATTGTTGCTAGGGCCTTTGGGGAGAAGAGGAGAGAATGGACAGTTAAAAGTGCATTTCAATTTGAGATGATGAAGAAGTTCTTGTGCTAATGGTTGTACAACAATGGGAATGTACTTAATTTCACTGAACTGAATGCTTAAAAGTGGTTAAGATTGTAAATTTTGTTAGGTGTATTACCACAACTTAAAAAAATTAATTTTTTAAAACTCGGGTTATATAGTAAAAGGTCTAGAAAGACACACAAAGCAACCCTACTTGACTGGAAATTGGAAATTGGGCCAATGAAAGTGCTTGGGGATAATTGTATAAACTAATCGCTTTACATACATCTGCCCAGTTTCAAGATTGTTTTCTACTATGTTCTTGTATTATTTTTACGACTTAAAAAATAAGAGAAAGGCAAAAGGGGGGGGGGGAGAAGAATTTCAAAATGATGCCGAAACGGTTTGGCTCAGTGGATAGAACGTCGGCCTGCGGACTGAAAGGTCCCAGGTTCGAATCCAGTCAAGGGCATGTACCTTGGTTGCTGGCACATCCCCAGTAGGGGGCATGCAAGAGGCAGCTGATCGATGATTCTCTGTAATCGATGTTTCTAACTCTCTATCCCTCTTTCTTCCTCTCTGTACAAAAATCAATAAAATATATTTTTTAAAAAAGAAAGAAAGAAAGAAAAAGTTGGCTGTGGGAGTACACTGACCACCAGGAGCAGCTTCTGCGTTGAGCATCTGCCCCCTAGTGATCAGTGAGCATCATGTTCACTGGTCATTAGGTTGACCAGTCATAATAGTCACTTAGGCTTTTATATATGTATGTATATATATATATATATAGATAATGTCAAGAATTTTCTGCTTAGCCCTGACTGAGTGGCTCAGTTGATTGGAGCATTGTCCCATGTACCAAAAGATTGTGATTTGATTCCCAGTCAGGGCACATACTTAGGTTGTGGGTTGGTTCTATCCCTAGTCTGGGTGTGTACATGGGGCAGTCAGTCCATGTCTGTCTGTCTGTCTGTCTGTCTGTCTCTATTTATCTATATCTCTCTCTTTCTTTCTCTCTAAAAATCAATTTTCAAAGAGCATATCCTTGGGTAAAAGTCAAAAATAAAAGGAATTTCTTATCTAGTGTCAAACATATTTCTATTTTCTTAGAAAGAGCACAGGCCACAATGGACAGGAAATTCCAGAGGCAAGACAGTGCTACAAATTCTGAAAGTGCTAATTTAAGTTTAGAGTGTATCTCCATTGGTGCATAAGCCATATTTTATTAATTTTTATTGCTATGTAGCATTTCATTGTATAAATATACCATAATTTATTATTTTTACTGTCAGTAGACATTTGCATTTCTTCCAGTTTTTCACCATTATAACAATCCTGCTACTGACCCTGTATATATCTACTGCTGTTTATATGCAAGATTTCTCTAGGATGTATACTGAGGAGTAGATTTGCTAGATCAGAGTTTTCATCTTTTCCAAATTCTACCAAATTGTCTAACAAAGTTATTGAACCACTGAATATAAGAGTTGTAATTGCTCTTCATCTTCACAAACACTGAGGGTGTCAGTAACTGTCATTGCTGATTACATGTTATATATAATCTCTCAGTTTGTGTGGGCCAAAATTCTTAATTAGACTAATAGACTTTATAGTAAATAAATGCAGTTCATTAAATGATAGGACTAAAAACTTATATTTAAATACAACTAGTGAAATTATGCTAAAAATAAATATAAAGTATAACAGTGGGATATTTCCATTGACCAAGATTGTGTACTTTTTCTTGTTTTCACCCTCTATTTCTAGAACTAGCAAGTGAGACGGAATCACCAGTACTTTCCTACTCTCATCTGCACAGTGAAAGCTCTATTCCAGAAGAATTGGGCAGCCCTGCTGTTGAATATAGACATTCGGAGTCCATAGTTCAGGAGCAGCCTGGTAGTCCAGATCACAGTATACTTACTGAAGACATGGTTTTTTCACAAGAACTGGAATCTTCTACTTCTCCTAGCAAACATGTAAGTTAATATATATTTACTAGAGGCCCAGTGTACAAAATTCCTGCACTCGCAGGATGGGGGTCCCTGACCTGCACCCTCTCGCAGTCTGGGAGCCCTTGGGGGCTGTTCGACTGACAGCATATGCCCGCTTCCCACTGGGGGGAGCGGGCATAAGCCTTCAGTCAGACATCCTTAGCTCTGCCTTGAGGTAGGAGAGGCTCCTGCCACTGCCACTGCACTCACCAGCCATGAGTCTGGCTTCTGGCTGAGGGGCACTCCCCTTGTGGGAGTGCACTGACCTCAAGGGGGCAGCTCCTACATTGAGCGTCTGCCCCCTGGTGGTCAATGCGCATCATAGTGACCTGTCATTCCACCATTCAGTTGATTTGTATATTAGCCTCTTATTATATAGGATATCATAAAGCTTTAAGAAAAAACTGTCTAAAATGTATATTATTAATAGTTATAGTCTTGTTGCTAATGGCAGTGTCATCTATCATTTATACCTGTAACATATTGTATATGACATTAGAGCAAAAATAAAGCTTTTTGTTGACTCCTAAAGATTTATAAATATTTGACCTTTTGCTTTAGTGACAGATATAAAATTATATGCTATTAAGTCTGTTAATATTGAAGGTATAGGAAAGATAATATTGGGAATATCACAAGTTGTTATTAAAGTCTGCTTTGTCATAATAATAGAAACAATAAGAACTTAAACAGTGTGTCTTTTCTGTAATGTAGCTTATAACTGCTCTATAATGTTTATAATTGTTCTATTAGGTCTAGTAATAATTAATGTCGTTTTCTAATACTTTTTTAAATCGAATTTATTTAAACAATACAACAAAATTTAATCAACAATATAGTTGCTGTTGTTTTCTACTACTTGTGCCCAACGCTCAGGAAGCATTTTAATCCCTCTGTTGTAAAATTCTTGTGATTTTGATGCAAAAAATTCGGTCAATGCATTTTTGAGGCATTCTTCATTATTAAATTTTTTTCCAAGAAGAAAGTTTTGCAAAGAACGAAACAAATGGTAATCGGAAGGGGCAATATCAGGAGAATATGCAGGTTGAGGGAGAACTTCCCATTCCAACTGGCGCAGTTTTTCAGCAGTGATTCTTGCAGTATGCGGTCGTGCGTTATTGTGGTGAAGAATTACGCCCTTCCGATTAATTAGCGCGGGTTCTTTTTCTCTTAAAGCTTGGGCTAACCTTTCCAATTGGGCACTATACACTGCGCTTGTAATGGTTTGGTTAGATGGTAAAAGTTCATAATGAAGAATTCCTTTAAAATTCCACCAAACACACAACATCACTTTTTTCGCATGCAAGTCAGGTTTTGGCGTGGGCTGCGGAGCCTCATTTTTGTCCAACCATTGAAGCCGCCTTTTCAAATTAACATACAGCACCCATTCTTCATCTCCGGTAACAATTTGCTCTAAAAACGGCAAACGGTTTTGACGAGAGAGGAGCGAACTGCAAATTGTGACTCTTTGATTACGGTTGTTGTCGGTCAACTCATGAGGAACCCATTTTCCAAACTTTTGGACTTTGCCAAGTGCACGCAATTGATTGGAAATTGTTTTTTGTGAACAATTTAAAGTTATCGCAAGCTCTTGTTGGGTAAGTTGAGGATTTTGCACCAAAAGAGCTTGAAGAGCTTCTTGATCAAAATTGGACACACGGCCTCAACCACTCTTGTCATCTAACGAAAAATTTCCCTCGCGAAATTTCTCAAACCAACGCTGGCATTTTCTGGCGCTAACTGCATCTTGACCAAGAGCACTACAGATGTTTTTTGCAGCCTCACTTGCTTTTCTTCCTAATTGGAACTCGTAAAGCATGCAGTGCCGAATATGCTCTTCATCCGCCATCTTCTTAGCCCTAGTTTTGCAACAAAAACCAAACCAAACACAAACTTTTTCAAGCAAAACTTGTTAATTGCACTTCACACGTTCTGTAGATACCACGTGTTTGAAGGTTATGTCAATACAAGTCAACGCCAAGCAAGGTTTTAAACGAATGTTTAAAAACGACATTAATTATTACTAGACCCAATATTTGACCACCTTCACTCAATTCTTTAATTCCCCATCCTCCATATCTGGTAACCACAAATCTGATCTATTTTTTTCTGTGAGTTTGGTTTTCTTTTTTTAGATTTCACATACAAGTGAGATCATGTAGTGTTTGTTTTTCTCTCTCTCTGACTTAATTTCACTTAGCATAATGCCCTCAAGGTCTGTCCATCTTATTATACATGATGTACCATTTATTTGTTGATGGAGAACCGCCATATGGTCCAACATTTACACTTCTGGGGAGATGTCCAAAGGAAACAAAATTTGTTGTTGAAGAGATAGCTTTAACACCCTAATTTAGTATGTTTTAAATTAAGAAGAATAAGAGGTAATATCACTTAAACAATAATTATTATTAGTTCATTATAAATATCTTTTAAAGTATTTTTTATAATTTTTTTCTTTTCCTTTAAAAAATTGAGGTCTTATCCTTTATAAAATTTATAAAGTGTTTTTTCATTTTTTATGTCATAGAGTTATTTAAAATTCTTTGTAAATAATACCTTTAATTGGTTAGTATCTGGAGTTTTAAATAGAATTTACAACTATTTCACAGACCAGATCTCATTTAGTTTTCTGTTTGCACAGTCACCTCCCAAAAGCTGCTCGTCTGTGTCAAAGCAGGAGTCCAGCAAAGGAAGTCATAGGATTGGCGGACAACGTTATCCCCCTGTCAGATCCCATCAGCCCAGTTACAGTTGGTCAGATGAGTCATTATCTATGACACAGTCAGGTAAGACTGATAAAGAAGAGTTTTTTACTTTGTACCATACTTGAATTTCCTTAATAAGCTTTGTCTAACTATATGTTGGTATGATGTTATCCTTTGTTGCATTTACTAGTAAGCCTTTTTTTTCTTGCCAGAATTAAATTTCATATATAAATTTCATTGATCATTAATTATATCCCCAATTACACTAAATATGGCAAACTTAGATTCTCTGGTGTTAATGCGTGTCATTTATTCATCTGGCATTTGTAGTATTTTTTCTGTCAGGCATGCTTATGTGTCCCTATTGTGCTTTGTGTTTCCGCTTGTTAAACCAGGTGGCACATCAGTTGTAGCCAAATGTTATCCAGCAGGTCTCCCCTCCTAGAATACAGACTCCTGGAAAGGAGAGTATGTTTTGTTAACGGTTATAGCACCAGAATCTAGCAGGTCCTTTGCATTGCATATGGTAGGTATTTATTAAACGTTTCTTGAATGAATTAATGATGACTATGAGGAGAGGTGGGAGGTGATGAATGAAACAGGATAGCAAATCACTAATACATTTTTTTTTCAGAAGCTCAAATTTCTTTTTAAATGTTAGGTTGACTTTGCCTTTTTTTTTTTAGATTTATTTTTCACTGACCATTTACTTAATATTATTTTGTATTAGTTTCTAAACTGGCTTTGTTTAAATGGAATATTACATTGTTGCTTTTCAATAGTAGTTATTGAGTTAACTTTATTTTTAAGTTAAAATTAAATAAAAGATTTATATCTCTTTCAGAAACTACATCTGACCAGAGTGACATTGAAGGTAGGATCAGAGCTCTAAAGGATGAGCTGCGGAAAAGAAAATCAGTTGTGGACCAGTTGAAGAAGGAACAGAAAAAAAGGCAGAAGGAAAGACTGAAAGCCCAGGAAGCCAGCCTGATCAAACAGTTAGAGGTTAGACCTGGGGGAAGGCGCTTATCATGTCAGGGCTAATGCAGAGGTGGTGCCGCAGATGTTTTTAATATACGAATAAAGGAATGAATTAGGATTTTTCAGTATTACTTTGATGCCACATTTTATTTTAACTCTTAAAATAAAAATCTGAGGCTATCTAAACAAACTCTTGCTTATAACACTAAATTAAATGTTATTTATTTAATAGTAAACATTATAATAGTATTAAAATAAATACTAAAATGAATTAAAGTATTATAATAAGGTGTTTTTTTTTCTGAATAAGAAAGATTATACCCATGAAAGAAAGATTACTATCCATGCTTTTTTAAGCAAAGAACCATTAGGTAAATAATTCTAGCTACTGGAATTATTACTGCCCTTTTTCATTGATTTTTATTTTTATTTTTATTTTTTTATTTTTTTTTTAGAAAGAGCTGAAAGGAAGGAGGGTCTTGGGGGAGGAGGGAAAGAGAGAGACATTAACGTGGGAGATACATCTATAGGCTGCCTCCTGCACATGCCCTGACCATTGGGGGCGGGAATCCTGCAACCCAGGTACTTGCCCTTGACTGGGAATTGATTCTTCAACACACTTGTCCAGGCCAACACTCTAACCACTGAGCAAACTGGCCAGGCTGTTACTGCTTAAAAAAGTTTTTTTTTTATTGTTAGAAGAATGATGTTTCATGCCACACAATTTATTAGTATGGCTCTTTGTACTATATGGATGGTTCTGAAATAACTCTTAAACTTGACTTTTCTCCCAAAAGCTATCAGCCTTCCTTGATTCTGTGGGCTGGAAACCTGATTTTGATAGCTTCCTCTTTCTGTTTTCTCCTATCCATTCAGTCACCAGGTGCCATTGATTTCTTTTTATAAAGCTTCTTGCTTGTCCTTTCCTATTTCTACTGCCATCAAACTATTTGGCAGTATTTGACCTCTGATCTCTACTGTCTGTTTAGCCTCTTCAATGTCCCTGCCTCTGGTTGCTTTCCTAGTGCTTGCATACATTCTGCCAGCCTACTGTTCATTATAGAATTGGTTGGAACTTCTCTCATCACAAGAATCCCTTCTCATGGCATCACCAGAGAAGGTCATTCAGCTTCTACCCAAACACTTCAAATAAAGGGAAATTTCAAATTATCAAGGCAGTTGGTTTCATTGCTTGATTCTAGGTGCTCTAAGTATTAGAAAGCTTTGTTAGGTTTAGCCAAAATTTCTGTCCTTTTAATTGTCCTTTTGGTAACACCAAACATGTATTTGCTGTACAGTTTTAAATTAAATTTATCAAATATTCAAGTCCTCGTTTATGTGCCCAGAAGTCAGCTAATTATATGTATTTTTCCTTTATTCTCAAAGAAATGTAAGTGGGTATATTACTATCGCTGTTTTACATATGGGGAAACTGAGTTTCAGTGAGGTTAATGATATCCAGGGACACATAGTTTAAATGTGGTAAAGCTAGGGTTTTAATCTAGCTCTAATTCTAAATCCTATGTCCTTACTGTTTTTTACCACACTGTCTTCCACCTGGAAAATGGCCTGCTAGCACACCTTCAAAAATAGACAGTGACACAGTGACACAGTGACACTGGGGACTGGGGCTGAAACTCACAGATGTTTAGAATTAAGAAAAAGTGGTTAAGATACTGTGGTCATACTTGGAAGTTCATGTTGGAAAGTAGTGAGAAGTCAAATTTAAATATAAAGAATCATGTTGAGGACCTTAGAAATTAGACTGATGAGTTTGGACTTCATCCTGTGGGTCAGTAGTCTTCAACCTGACTACACATTGGAATTAACTGAGGAGCTTTTTGAAAAATACAAATATCCAGTCTCACTCTTAGAGATTTTGATTTAATTGGCCTAGGGTGGGCCCCAGGATTTAAAAGCATAACTATAGGTAACAAGCCATTGAAAGCTAAAGGAAATTTATTATATTAGACTGAATAGCGTTACTCAAAAATGTTCATTTATGGATATGTTAGGCAGAAAGATCTCTAGAGAAGTGCATAAGGATCTATTTTAGTCAGCATTTTATTAAATGGTTTGAATAAAGACCAAAGAAAGTTCTGCATTTAGGTTTTCAAAGTTTAATATATGATGTAGAAATATATAATCATAGTGATTCACATTTTGAAAAGAGTCTTTTGGATTTTATTTGATCACAGATTTACTAAGTATATAAGTATCACTTTCAGATCTAAGATATCCTCATCCTAGTATATACCTAGTATATAACTAGATAATCTAGCTGTAGTATATGTCTAATATCAGAAGTTACTTTATTAAAACATTAAGACTTCAAAGCAAGGCAATATGGATAGTAGGAGTTGTAAAACTAGGGCTTTTAGCTTAGAAAACTAAGGATAAACTAATATATGGAGAGCTTGCCTTAGATTTCATACAAATTAGAATTATAAATGAAGAAAGTTTTATTTACAAAATGGCTAATAACTAGGAAACATTCTCTGTGATTCTGAGCTCTTCTACTCCCAACTACACCTTTCTCTTTAGGATGTATATTTCTTGTAAGTGCTACCCCTTAAAAAGCATACTGCCATCGAAACTCAGCATATTGGCTAACTTCTTTAAAAGGCCATCCTTTAAAGAATAATTTTATCAGCTGAAGACATTTTTTAATGTGTCAGGGCCTGAATTATTGCTTTATAAGTATTAAGATACTGCAGATTGAGACTTTATCATTTTCTAATTGATATTAGGATTACAATTCTACAACTTCCTTTTATACATAGACTATTTCAAGAAGGTTATACAAATACTCTTGATAGAGATCTCAGGAACGATACTGATGCTGGGAAAAAGATTTTTACATTTTGCTGTTTTATATTTACATTTTGCTGTTTTATATTTTATAAAATACACTATTTTATAATTTAAAATAGTTTTTAAAATTCTATATAGTGATGCTTCTGATTTTCCTAAATTTAGTCATATGATGAATTCATTAAGAAAACTGAAGCGGAGCTTAACCGAGATTTGGAAACATCACCAACAGCCAAGCCTCAGATTAAAACGCTCTCCTCAGCTTCTGAAAAACCCAAGATCAAGCCCCTTCCACTACACAGGTAGAAATTTTTGATAACTTCTCTATATTCTGCCTTGTTTGAGAAAAGGATAAGGAAAGACTTTTAGTAGAAGCTATCTTAAATAACTGTGAAATTGTAATAGTAAAAATACTGGTTTATATTTTTAGTTTCACTAAAGTAATTATTATATATGATATAATTAAAAATCAAATTTATAATAAGTACAGACTTTAAAATATATTTTGAATCCTGAAATCTGATAGGTATAATGAAAATAGTATTCTCTAATATTGCTAATCTTAGCACTGTAAGTTTGTATAGACCTTTTGAAAAACAATTTGCCAATGTTTCAAAAGTAAAAAAAAAATTTTTTGTAACTTTTAAAAAAAATACATTTTTTTTTTATTGATTTCAGAGAGGAAGGGAGAGGGAGAGAGAGATAGAAACATCAATAATGAGAGAGATTCATTGATCGGCGGCCTCCTGCACACCCCTTCCTACGGATTAAGCCGGCAACCAGGGCATGTGCCCTTGACCAGAATTGAATCTGTGACCCTTCAGTCTGCAAGTTAATGCTCTATCCACTGAGCTGGGTAGGGCAAAAATTTGTAACTTTTGACTCAATAATCCCACTTTGGGAAATCTAGCTTGAGAAAATACAAGCTACCAGAAATCTCTGTTTGAAAGAATATTGTTTATCACAATATCCTTTATATTAATAAAACAATAATGTAATCTTTATGTCCAAAAATGAGTGAATTGCCCAATAAATTATGGTTCTTTTCAGGACAGAATACTATGCAACCAGTAAATGCATATACAGAAGACACTGAGTAGCAACATAAGAATGCATAATAAAAAAAAAAAAAAAAAATGCATAATCCTATATAATAAAAGCCTAATATGCAAATCAACTGACTAGTGGAATGACAGGGGGCAGGGTCAGTGCGCTCCCACAGAAGGAGCACCGCTCAGCCGCAAGCCGGGCTGTTGACTGGCGAGCACAGCAGCGGTGGTGGCAGCACTAAGCCATCAGTCAGACATCTCCTAAGGGCTCCAGACTACGAGAGGGTGCAGGCTGCAGGCCGGGCTGAGGGACCCCCCTCCAGTGCACGAATTTTTATGCACCAGGCCTCTAGTATGGCATATAAAAAAGTGAGGTAATGTTCAAACTAAATTTTGAACATTGAGCAGGGCTTAGGCAGTCAATGGGACTGGAAAATTGACATTTCAGAGAGAAGAATATTCATGAATGACCAAAAGCATATAGTAGAAGCTGAACATAACATTTTGATGGAGTGAGAAGCAACCAGAAAAACAAAGAAAAATTGTGATAACTTTACATATATTCATTTTTAGTAGTTTCTCTTTTACTTTTTAGATGTAAAGCCTTTAAAGGTTTAAATATATATATTTGGGAAATTTTTTTCTTTGTTACTAAAGTAATATAGACTCATTACAATTAAATTAACATTACCTGAGTTTGAATCTTGGCTCCAATACCAGCTAGCTATTCAGCTTTGGTCAAGTTATTTAATATCTCTGTGCTTTAGTTTTTGTTTTTGCTTTTTAAATTAAAAAAAATATTTTTTAAATTAATTTTTAGAGAGAGAGAGAGAGAAACATCGATATGAGAAACATTGATCAGTTACCTTCCAAATGTGTCTCCATGGGATTGAATTGCACCTGGGTATGTGCCCTGACTGGAAATTGAACCTGCCACCTTTTGGTGTGCACAATGATGCTCCAACCAAATGAGCCACACTGTTGTGCTTCATTTAGTAGAGATTTATATTCCTGTAATAACACCTTACTAATGAACATGTTAATGAGGGTTAAAATACTTAACCTAGAATAGGGCCTAGCACATAATTTAGCACTATGTATTAGTTATTATTAAGATTATTAGAATATTCAGGAAAGCAATAAATTTTTTAAAAATCATAGCCATACCTAGCTCTCTCCAAAAATTAAATGTCAACAATTAGATATATTTCTTTTTTACATTTTTTGTGCTTAGATCTTTGTGTATTTTTGTTACTTTTTTATTATAAACTATAAATTTTATTTTAATTTCTACATAATATACTATTGAATGGTTTTAGAGTTTTATTAATCAAGCTACTGAAGGATTTTTATCAGAGATTGATACAAACATATTTGTGTGTGGAGAGATCTTTCTGACTACAATATGAAGGAAAGATAGAAAGGATAAGCCTAGAAGTAGGGAGAAAGTAGTCTAAGCCAGGCCTCAAATAATCAGCAGTAATAAGAATAAAGAATAGGAGATAGATTTCAGGAGTATTTAAGAAGAAGTCTTGAATGATAGGGAAGCAGGGGAAATCTAGGATGATTCCCAGGTTTCTTTTAAGTAGTTGGTTCCGTCAAAGTTTCATTAACCTAAAAGCTATAATCCTCAGGTATCGTTTTGTGAGAAGTTCATGATTTTGGTTTTAAAATGTTGATTTTTGAGGTGCCTGTAGTTCAGCTAAGTGGAATTATCCAGGAAAGATGTCAGGGTTAGATTTATGGGGATGAGATGGTGGCTGAAGCCATAAAATATAGCAACATAACCCAAAGAAGGTATGCATTCAGAGAGATAAAAGGGAGTCAAGTACTAACTATAATAAAATAGTAACATTTAAGAACATTATAAAAAGGCAGGATTAGATGCCAAAAGAGAGACGATAGCATGAGGTGGAGGAATGAAAAATAAAGGGGGATTTTTTTTTTAATTTTTTTTTTTAAGGCTTGGGGCATACTTATAAGTTGAGGGGGGAAATTTCCAGAATGAAGAACTAAAGACTGTAGAAAAGAGAATGGATAATTGAGGAGTATCATCAATGAGGCTGTGGAAATGTGTATGATTTGGGACAGAATGGAATTTGAACAATTAGCTTTGAACAAATTCGAGAGACACATCTTTTTCTTTCCTGCAGAGAGGAGGAAAGGCAGTTGGAATGGCTGTGATTATAGATAAATTTGTAGGTTAAAGGCTGAAGACAAAAAAGTTCATGCTGATGGCCTGTTTTTTCATTAAAAGAGGCAAGATCATCTACTGAGAATGATGTGGGTCAGGCATAGGCTTGATGAAAGTGGCAAAGGTTGGAAATACCCCTGAGGATAAAAAGAAGTGGTTTTCTAAGAATTGACTGCTCTATTATTAGTTATTATAGTATCAGCCTTACATTTATTACTGTTCATTAATTTCTACTTCAGATCTGAAACAGCAAAGAATTGGAAATCACTAACGGACTCAGAACGTTCCAGAGGATCCCTAGAGTCTATTGCTGAACATGTTGGTATGTAACTAGAAAAAAAAGACACTATATCTACATAGACTGAGGATTTACGCTAATGCCTACACAATTTTCCCTTTAGCTTTTTGATTAAGAAATGAATTTCTTAAAGATAATAGATTATTTAATATTTTAAGTTACTTTTATACTTTTATACTTTTCTTAATTATGCATTAGTTATATGAATCCATCTTTATTGTTCCAAATTTATTATTAAAAACTGAGGCATAGAGACATTAATCTAAAATGGCTGAGTGTATCATCAGCATCTCTAAATTCTTCCTTAGTCAAATTCTGTTTCTGATTATGTATATTTTCAACTTATACTATTTCTCAGGGTAAATGATTATATATAGTATATTTTTTCTGTTTAATACAAAGAAAGATAAGAGTTACTAAAAATAAAGTGTTAGTCAATGAGGAAATAAAACAGAGGCATAAAAACCCTACCTTGTAACAATGGTGAAATAGCAATTTGAATTCAAATTTAATTCTTGATTTGTTAGCACATCTGATCTTATTCTTATTTTGCTATTTAAGCTCTTAAAGTGTTATATTTGTAGAAATACTTTATCTTTTTTCTTTCCACTTTTTATATTCAAAAGCTTAATTAAAATCCTCAGAAAAATTCATTCTTTCAGAAATATATATAAAAATATATGAATGAAGGAGAGACAAATATAGTATATAACATGTAATATTTGTCACAAAATTCTGTTTTTGCATTATTTGAGAATGATCATGTAAAACAATGCCTCCATAAACTTAGATCCATTTTTCACTTTATAAGTTAGAATAGCAAGAAATTATTCCAACTTTAAATTTTCAGTCATTTTAATATCTTTTTTTGGTACAGTATATTCTCTTAAAGGAAAAACTTACCTTATATTGTAACAAAAAGAGGTCAGATTTATTGACCAAAGTGTTTATTAACTAAGATTTGGCTTTTATTTAAACATTGGTTCTAGAAATTGAGAAATTGTGATTAAATAATTTATGTGATTTTTTTTCTCCTTTAAGATGCTGCATTGGCAGGTTCTGAGAGATCAGTATCAGAAAGGTCTTTATCTGCTTATTCAAGGAGAATGATTGAATTGGACAGTCGAATAGAAGAACATTTTCAGACTTCGTCACCAATTCTTAGATCATCAAGGAAAATCAGAGCAGAATCTGGAGATTCTCTAGAAAATATACCTTCATTACCTCCTCCCAAAGAATTAAATGCCCCTAATAGAATTTTGGATGTGTCAGGTGCCACAGTTGAAGAAGCAGCTAATCAAAAATCAGAAATACAAGAAGTAAAATACACAGAGTTAGAGGAGAGTACGGTTGAAGAAGCCTATTTTAAACAATCTGGGAAGTCTGATGTCTTATTGAAACTAGACCTGGAACAAGGAGATTCATCTGGAATTCTTTCAAGGAAAAATCTTTCTTTAGATGCTATAAATATTCAGAAAGACTTAGTTAGCTTAGCCATTGAAGACCTTGACAAAAAAGAATTGAAAGAGAGACAATCAGATCAAGATATGGATCATAGTCAGAACATCCAATCAGAAAGAGGCATTCATCAACAAAAGAACATAAAGGAAAGAGACTTGTCTTTGTCAGAACATCTTCTTGCTCCTAAAGAAATATCATACTCTGAAGATTTTGAAGTGTCGTCTTTCAAGAAAGACATGTCAGCTGAATTGTGTAAAGGTAACTTTGAGGTATCATCATTGTTGTCACGCAGGAAAGACTCTCAGTCTTACAAAGATAGGTTACAGTCAACAAGAAGCTCTAAAAGTGAAGCCAACAACTTTAGTACTGATGGTGAAATCAGTGAGTGCCTCAGTGAGAAAAGCCTTTCTATTCATAGCAATATCCACTCTGAAAGGCTGTTAGAACTCAAGTCTCCTACTGAGCTCATGAAAAGTAAGGAGCGCAGTGATGTGGAGCATGAACAGGGGGTTACTGAATGCTCTTCTTTGACCTCAGTTCCTGTTGCAGATGAGTTACTTGATTTCCACATTGGTGATAGGGTATTGATTGGCAATGTTCAGCCAGGAACTCTTCAATTCAAAGGTGTGACTAGTTTTGCTAAAGGATTTTGGGCTGGAGTGGAGTTGGATAAACCTGAAGGAAATAATAATGGAACATATGATGGCATTGTGTATTTTGTGTGCAAAGAGAAGCATGGTATTTTTGCTCCTCCACAAAAAATATCTCACCTTCCAGAAAACTTTGAAGACTATGTAGACATAAATGAAGATGAAGACTGTTACTCAGATGAACAATATCACTACAATAACCAAGAACAAAAAGATACAGAGGGTCCCATATTTGATAGAGAAAAGGTTGCCGTTGAACATTTGTATGAGAAATCTTTACCTGGTTTGCACGATATTGAAGCATCAGTTGATAGAAGCCTTAAAATAGAAACGGACCATTCACAGGACATTTCTGAGGTCCTTGAAGCCCATGCTCACCAGCAATCTCCAGTGAATTCACTGGTTTCTTCAAAGGAAAACAAAGACCTTGTTTCTGGTGCCACAGAAGATGTTTCCATTGCTGTAGAAGATGATACTTTAGACAATACCTTTTCTGAAGAATTAAAGAAGCAAGAGCAGATTACAGAAAAGGATGAGAACCTGAATTCCGAGTTTTCAGAAAAACCTTCTACCCCACTTCTGGATCTGTTAACAAGAGAAAAGAACCAGTTAGAAGCCCAGCTGAGGTCATCAGTAAGTGAAGAAAAAAAGTCAAAGCAACAACTAGAAACAGTCAGCTTACTAACAGACAGTTTACTAAAAGTCTTTGTGACAGACACAGTCAGTCAACTACAACAAATTAAAAAAGCTAGAAATGAGAAAATCCAGCTTAGCAATCAGGAGTTTCTGGATGATCAAAAGAAAGTACCACCCCAAGGCCTATCTCCAAATCTTGAGGAACAATCACCAAGTGTCCCAGGTGACTTCTTAAGGTCTGAATTGGATGATGAAAAAGAAGAGATTTCTTCTCCAGATATGTGTCCCAGACCTGTAAGTATTTTGCCTAGAAGAAATGTCGATTAACCTCACTTTTGTCATGCCTTTTAATTCAGATTTTATGCGTGAAGATCAGTGTACTGATTTTTAAAGGCCTTTAACTGTTTTTCTGTCTGAAGTATAATTGTCCTCTGTTATGTCATGAGTGGTCACTATAGGGTTGTCACAAACACTGGCAGGTTTATGTTGGATTGACAGCCCTTAAATACTGCCCACAGATTACATAGATTCCCTTTCAGATTTATTGAACAGATTTCCCATGGAGCTTTACAGTGGTTCTCAACCCAGTTCTTTTTTGCCTATGAATTTGTTTGTCCTCGTATCTACTCAGTCATAGTTGTTCTGCAAAAATGACCAGTTATGATATTGATTCTGGTAAGACTAAATTATATCTATTATAACATCTACTCAGACCATCAACTTGTTTAGGTTGTTCATGGACAGTTGGACAAAAGTAATGATTTTGAGTAACATGAGCCAGATAATCACTAAGGTGAGAAATTTCATATCCCATTTCTAAATCCCAGAGACGAGACAGTTCTACAGAAACAGAATAATAATGATACAAAAAGAAAACAAAAACATCAACAAAAATTTTGTAAAAATTCAGCTTATGTAACAGAATTATGGGACACAGGGTAGTTTTTTTTCTTAAATTAGTAACCACCATATAGTTTTTGTTTTGCTTATTTACTAGAGATATAGTAAATATACAAATAATATATTTGCTTTGTCTTAAAAAAAAACACAAACATAATTGATCTGAGGTCACTAAAAGATGTTGTATTTGAATGTGCCATTTCTGCAGGAGAGTCCAGTATTTGGTGCTAGTGGGCAGGAAGAGCTTGCTAAGAGACTTGCTGAACTTGAGATCAGCCGTGAGTTCCTGAGCGTGTTAGGAGATGATCAAGACTGGTTTGATGAAGATTTTGGTTTGAGCTCTTCTCACAAGATCCAAAAAAACAAGGCAGAAGAAGCAATTGTACCTCTAATAGCAGAAGCTAAAAGACCTCCCCAGAAGCCATGTGAAACACTCTTGGCAGTCCCACACACTGCGGAGGAAGTAGAGGTTCTTGTGCACAGCGCCGCAGAAGAACTTTGGAAATGGAAAGAATTAGGTCATGATCTTCACAGCATCAGTATTCCTGCAAAGCTGCTTGGCTGTGCCAGTAAGGGGCTCGATTTAGAAAGCACTAGTAAAAGGGTCTACAAACAGGTATGTAACTTGGAAGGATAATTCTAACTTTAATCTCTCTTTTGTCTGAAATTTGGGTTCTTAGCCATTTTATTTTATTTTTTTCTCTATTAAGGCGGTTTTTGATTTAACAAAAGAGATTTTTGAGGAAATATTTGCTGAGGATCCCAACTTGAATCAACCTGTCTGGATGAAGCCATGTAGAGTCAACTCTAATTATTTCCGACGAGTGAAAAATCCAAATAACCTTGGTGAAATTAAGGTAAACTGCAAATTATAGAGTATCTCCTTTTTGAATGCTTATTTATACATGCTGTCCTCAGAGCCTGTTCCATACTGGGCATTCAATAAATACTTGATTCATTGAAAACATGAACAGTGGAAGGGAGGGGACAAGAGGGAATCCTGAATCCTCAAGATTTGCAAAACAAAACATAACTTTTAATTTTTATCGTCACTGGAGGTTGTTTTTCCATTGATTTTTAGAAAGAGTGGAAAGGGGCAATAAAGACAGAGAGAAACATCATTGTGAGATAGACACATTGATTGGTTGCTTCCTGCACCCACCCAACCAGGGCTGGGGATCAAGCCTGCAATCGCGGTACATGCCCTTGACCAGAATCAAACCTGGGACCCTTCAGTCTGAGGGCTGATGCTCTAGCCACTGAGGATCTGGCCAGGGCAACAAAACATAACTTTTAGAAGTCATTTCATATAATATATATATATATATATATATAATGTCTAAGAAAAAATTGGGAAATTTTCAGAGAGATAAATTATTGCATCTCATAGGTATTTTTGATGAGTTTTTGATAATTTAAAGGTAAGTATAATATTCTAGAAGTACACCATGTATCAAACATGTCCACCCTAGACACATATTTGATTCCCATTTTGGAGGTTTCAAATTGGTAATGTGGTTTTGAAATATGTGGGATAGTAATATGATGTATAAAAAATACTTTGTTATCTAAGAAGCCCCTGAAAAGATGAAGTGACCTGAAGCTACAAGTTCTTCCATCAAACCAACTTTTAAGTTACATTGGTGGAAATTCTCTGATTATTTAAATGTTTCTTTAATTCAGCAAAGGTTATATTTTCAGTGCAGTGCCTCTATTATTTTAATGTGCATACAAACCATCTGGGCATTTTGTTAAGATGGGGATTCCTACTCAGTAGGTGTGGAGTAGGACCTGAAGTTCTGCATTTCTATCAGGCTCTCAAGTGACACTGATGCTATTGATTCCAGAACCACTCTGAGGAGCAAAGCTCTAGAGTTGTTTTCTAAACTTAGTTGATCATAGAAAGCTTTTCTTTTTCCAGAGAACATACCTCTAGTTGCTCATCTTATTGGTGTATTTTCTTACACCATCCAGGAGTATATGTGAACTATCAAAATGCATTAATACTGTTCATATACATTATCCCGGTATATAATGTGATGGCATTGCCTAAAAAAGTCTTTTTTAATTTGAGATATAATTGATATACTAGTGTCAGCCGAAACCGGTTTGGCTCAGTGTTAGAGCGTCGGTCTGCGGACTGAAAGGTCCCAGGTTCGATTCCGGTCAAGGACATGTACCTTGGTTGCGGGCACATCCCCAGTAGGGGGTGTGCAAGAGGCAGCTGGTCGATATTTCTCTCTCATCGACGTTTCTAGCTCTCTATCTCCCTTCCTCTCTGTAAAATATCAATAAAATATATTTTTTTAAAAAATTGATATACTAGTGTCAGATATAAAACATATTTGGGTATTTGATATTTGTATTATATATATTATGAAAAGATCACCACAATAAGCCTAGTTATTATCACACATAGTTACAAATTATTTTCCTTTTGAACTTTTAAGATCTGCTCTCTTAGGAACTTTCAAATGTATCAGACAGTATTATTGACAACAGAAAGCTTTAGAAAATATTTGTACTGATAGGGATTTGTAAGATATATGCTTATATCAGGGTAGGCAGACTATGGTCCACAGGCCAAATTGAACCCACTACCTATTTTTAAAAATAAAGTTTTATTGGATCATAGCCACATCCATTTGTTTATATATTGTCTATAGAGCTACTTTCCTGCTAAAATATTTATAATCTGGCCCTTTATAGAAAAAGTTTTCTAGCCTCTGTTTAGATTAAGGTAAGTAGCAAAAAAAGGAAAAAAAAGTTTTTGAAGATTAATTTGATTAATTAAAGAAAAGAAACTTTTAAAATGACTTTCAACTTTGAGGACTATCAGAACCACCTGGGGAGCTTTCTCAAAACACTAGTGTCCTTCATTTTTTTCAGCACTTCACAGTTTACACATCCTTGAATATGTGAGTGTATGCAGGGAGTGGTGGAGTTTGAGGAGCACAATTATAGTTTTAGAATCATTTCAAATTATTCTGATTCATAAGTGTGCCATTTCCTCCATTAAGGATATTGTTTTTTAATAAGTAATAACATATAGACTTAAATATATATTTAATAGACCTTAAATATACTTAAAAAGTAATAAAAATAAAAATTATTAGTAACAGTAATTTTGTTGAAATTAAGTTGAAAATAACACATGATACATGATATATATCAGCAGAATCAGAGTGTATATATCAATATATTTCACAATGATGCTTCTCACTAATTTTAATATTGAAATAACATTTCATAAAGTTTTAAAAAGATGATAGTCCTAATGTTGCTAGCAATAAAATTATTAGGCTTCTTACACCAAATGTTGTAACATTTTTAAAATTTAACTGAATCTTGATACTTCAAAATAAACTATCCCAGCCAAAGCCCTGTACTTTGCTCACATGGCATTGCTCCCAAATTTATGTTGGATTTTTCAGGGTCAGATATATATTTTATGCCTTCTTACCTAGTTTTGCCAGCTTGAAGTCAGCTAATGGTTCTTGGGTTGTGAGCCTCTAAAGTGATTTTTCTTTGCAGATTCATCAATGGGTTTTACTTTTTTATATTGTGTAAAAACAAAATTCTTTAAGTAAATAATGTCTGAGCTTTTAAAATACTTTTCACATTGCTAAGTGGGAGAAATTTGTGTACTCTTTATTATACATGTTATATTTTTAGCATAAATCTGTTTGCTGCATTATTATAAGCATGAAATCTCAGAAACTTTGTGTTTTATTCATTCCTCTTATTTTTACAGAACTTTATAGCAACTGAAGTACTCAAGTTGTTCAGTCTTAAAAAGGAGCCAAACCACAAAACAGATTGGCAGAAAATGATGAAATTTGGAAGAAAGAAAAGAGACCGAGTGGATCATATCCTGGTCAGTATATATAACAGCTGTTTTTATTTTGACCATCTCTTCTGAAAAGGAAAGGGAATAGAATTGACCTTAAGTCTATAATAGTAACGTCGTAAAGTTTTCACCTGCTGCATTTTTGCTCCTAGGTTTTGGAAATTGCTTTCTTTTGAACTCAGTAGATGAATATTTAACTGAACAGTATTTTGTAGGTGTGGAGGACTTGAGAAATAAAAAGTTAAGAAAGCAAAGTTGAAGGAACTGAATTGAGAAGACACCAGTGTAGACTCTAAGTTGAAATCCCTGTTCTACCACTTACTTGGAGTGTAATCTCCAACAAGTCATCTAGCTAACTCCTTTGTGCCTATCTGCAAAATGGAGGTGATAAAATTATTAAGAGGATTAAATGAGCATTCATATGTCTATATTGAACAGTATAACTCAATAGATATTAGCAATAATTATTTCATCATTATTATTCAGAATTTTAGCTGGATAGGATTTATTCCATTTTGTGCTACATTTCTCTAGCATTAGAAAAACGTTTATCAAGCAAACAAAAAGCAAAGGGGAAAAAAGGTCTTTTGTCCTTTATTCCTGAGTTGAAAACCTTAGGAAACTCAGATGTTACTGGGTGCAGGTTTATCTCTAAATATTTTCATTCTGAACTTCCTATTTTATCTATATTTGCATTCATATAATTAAAAATGAGTAATACTTAAGTTGATCAGTTTTCCCCAAGTATGTACCTCTCTAGTGCTTCATTTACTAAGGTAAACATTTGTTTAGTGTTTTACAGTTCATCATCCTTTCTCATGCTTTATTTGATCTTCACAGTAATTAATTCAATGGAGGTTTTGTGTGTTTTTTGTTTGGTTTTTAAGAAAATAGTAAAGAGGAAATTGGTGGTGAGAGGGTTTTTTCTGTTGGAAAGAAATAGGCTGGTAGGAGGAATTCAAAGGAGAAAATCTGATGATGCAGAGGAGGAGGTAACTGTTGGAGTGAACGGGCAGGGGTGATGGGGTCCACACAGGGAGGGGTGGCCTCAAAAGGACAATTGCCCTTTAAAGCCCAAATGACATGGTAAATTATTATATTAAACATTTTATAATAAACATTTGCTTCTTCTAAATTGTTTATTTCTATAAGTTTCCATTTAATATTTCATGTCAAGATTAACTATGGGTAATTAAAACCACGGAAAGTAAAACTGCTATAATTAAACCAACTTTTGTATGTCCTTTATATACAGTAACTTTGAAAAATATTCCTACAGTAGGTAGAAATGCACTTGACATTCAAATCCTGCAGCAAAACTACCTAGCTAATGATTGAATCCCCTTATAATCTGATAAGTTATTGGATAGCTCCTGATTTTCTACTTATAATGTTGGTAAATTCTCATGTTAAGCCTAAATTGAACTTTACATATTTAATTCTAATTTGCTTTGAGGTTTTATATAGTAATTCTAATTCTTCCTACACACCTTTGAAACAGATGTCATGTTTTACCTGAGTCTTTTTCTCCCTGCTAAACATTGATATCTCTCCTGTTGTCTGAGAGTCTCTCAGTCCCTTCTATGCTCTATTAGTGCCCTTCTGTAAATACAGTGCTCAGACTAGACCATGTAATATTTTGTGAAGTGCTTACATTAGCACAGTCATACACCCTTCTTCTTTTTCCTATATACTATACAATCAAGTATCACATAATGATGTTTCAGTTGCCAGTGGACCAATATACTGCTGTGGTCCCTTCCTTGGCTGCCAGGTGCTGGGGGGGCCTTCCTTCATTCTGTGCCACCCCTTGGTGGTCAGCACATGTCATAGAGAGCTAGCAGACTCCAGGTTTCCTGGTCGAACTTCCGAGGGGATACTTTGCACATTAGCCTTTTATATATATATAGGCAGTCCTTGGGTTACATAGGAAATCTGTTCCAATGGTGATCCGTTCCTACAGTGCAGTGTAACTTGATTTTCGCTCTAAGTTGGAACCCACCTACATAAGCACCTGCGTCACTCACATGGATCACATGTACAGCAGTAATAAAGTGAAACAGTAAAAAAAAAAATATAAAAGAAAGATAACAATTCCTGAGCTTGTGATAAATAAATAATAAAAAACGTAAAGTACATATGTCGGAATGTTGGAACTTTTTTTTTTTTATAAATACTGTAAATAGGAGGTGGCCACGTAACCATGAAACGACGTAAGTCAAGTCCGCCGTAACCCGAGGACTGCCTGTATAGATACTTCAGAATCATATCTAATATTGTCCTTGGATATATATGCATTTTATAATTGGAAGGCTAGATAGCTAGTAATTTGCTTTCTTCTCCCTCAAGTTCTCATACACATTATCTTCTGTTAACAGACAGCATGCTTGCAATCCTTACTAAAATACTGGAATGTTGTTAAATTCCATTTTGACAGTTTTGAAACCACTTTTAGTTGGCAGTTGAGTTGAGTTTTTTGATGCTTTTTGCAACTTTGAAAGTTTATTGATAGAATCATTTAACTTACCCTTTTTCTCTGGCTTATTTCCTTGGCCTGTTTTCCCAGGGATGGGACTGCAAAGCCATCAAGTATAATACATTTCCTATCTTTTATCCTAACTTCTAACCTTTGTGTTTTCTAAATTCTAGGTGCAGGAGCTCCATGAAGAGGAGGCACAGTGGGTGAACTATGATGAAGATGAGTTGTGTGTGAAGATGCAACTAGCGGATGGGATCTTTGAGACCTTGATCAGAGATACTATTGATGTTCTGAATCAAATAAGTGAGAAACAGGGGAGAGTGCTACTTGTGTGACATCTTGCAAATAAATGGAACACTGAGTGCTAATATGAGTCCTGGGCCTTTCTGCCTCCTGATACACACCCCATCGCCATCATAGCAAGAATGCTTCTGGACCTGGTACCTGTTCTCAAAGACTACTGGTTTGGAGCCCACGGGACAATGCGGTATCTGGTATTACAGCCTCTGCCTTAGAGACTGTCCACTGGATTGGTGTTGATTTTTAGTGGGCAGGGTTGCACATCTGACATGGACACACAGTATATAATTCTACACCTCTTGTTAGCACCCCTCCTGGGTCTCAGATGAGGGCTGAAAACACCAGACTTACCTCGTAGCTTAGACTAGGGTTTCACTTTTTGAGTCTGAAGTCAGGCAGGAGAGGTATATAGATAAGTGCATCATACCATTTTGAGATGTAATGCTGGTCTGTGATAGTCTTTAAACAGTGTTAAGTCCTTAACCACTTCTAAATAGGCAAGTTTAATAGCGAGTGCCTAGTTCACATTCTGGATTTCATTTCTCTTTGAAGACCATTCTCTTCCATTTTGTAGTTGAGCACCACCATGTGGACTGTTACGTTAACAGAAACTAATAGTAGCCTTGCTTTCTGAGCACCATCGAAAGAATTGGAAATCTTTGCATTATTTTAGTTTTCTCTGTATGGGCATGAAAACAAATAATGCCCCCACTAAAGACTGGGCTCAAAGGACTGATGCTGGGCTGGCTTTTTTGCCCCTTGCCTGCCCCGTACTGTTCTTCCTCTTCCTAACCTCCGTTGCTGCTCCCAGAATTGAGGCCCTCAAGACCATCTCAGGCATCCAGGCATGGCAACAGTGGAAGTCATCCATTGGCCTTCAAACTTTCAGCCCCATCTCTCCCCAAGAAATCAGAGACGCTGTTACTTGAATGATTTAGGAAATGAGTGTGTGCACCAAAGACAAAAAAATATTGTCTGTTGTTTGTGTGATTGTTTTGTGCTATGGAACATTTTTTTAATTTATTTTAAGATAAATTATTAAGTTGAAAATGTGTGTCCCTACTCAGAAGCGAAAGATTCTTCTTATAATAGTTCCACTTCCGTCTTGAAGCTTCTCTGGTTCGTAGTCTTTGCACAGGAATCATCCAATTTTAACAAACCCACACACACATCAAAGAAGGCAGTTAATTCAGTGAAGAAAACACAGGCTTTTTCAAGATCGCCTGCAGTAGCAGGAATGAGCTAACATGATTGAAAGACATTGTAACGTTCAGTTCTGCCTCTCTTGCAGCATTGCTTCTCACAACTGTTACCTGTATCTGAAAAATTTCCTAGACTGCTACATTAGAGCATGTGCGATGCTCTCGGGACCTCGGTGCCCTGCCTTCCTGACTGATTCCTCTTCCTCAGTCCTGTCCTTCAAGTACCTAGAAGAATGTGGATAATCTTAGGCGTGAATGTAAAATGCCTTAATATTGAAGGTCCCAATTAGAAGCATGATGTAAGACATCCACTGCATTCCTATTTACAAGCATCCTGGAATGTTACAGCTTCAGAATACTTTAGAAAAACCCCAAAGATGGTGTATTCATTACGTGTGCACGTTCGTTCATTTCTGCATCTTCCCTCCAGACTTGCCTTTGCGTCTCAGATGTTTCACTATGCACACTTCCATTCCTCTTGGTTTCATCTTGTCATTATGAGAATCTCACTGAACTAACATTGGACTATTTGCATTTTGCACAATGACTGGTGTGATAGCTCTTGACAAATAAGGAAAGCACTGATTAAATGTTGTGATTGGGTCTCGGGAAACGCTCGGATTGATGTATTGCCAGCATTTCTTCTGGGCTTTTGAGGTTGAGCTGCAGTCTCACAGCCATACTGAGCAAATGGACTGAGAGAAGCGAGGGTTTCTTGGGGTGTTGCCCAGTGGTGTGGAATGTGCTTCATGTGGCCAAGGAAAAGCAAAGGCCTTTCCTGTCCGGTTTGCGTGCTTTGGAAAACAGCACAACATCTTGTCTACATCCTTCGGCCGTTTGTAAAATAACATTGTCCTTACAATACCTGGAACATTACAGCTGCTGTATTTTTTTTTTTATAAAGGAATATAAAAACAATATAATAGGACTATAGGTTGTTTTTCTACATCCTCATAATTTGGACCTAAATCAATTTTTAATAAGAAAGTTTATCTTTATTCTTTGTGACATTATGATATCAGAAAAGCAAAGAAATGCAGTAAGTCCGTGGAGTCAGCAATCTGGGCTGAGAGTCCTTGGTAAGAAAGCTGCCAAGAATGTGGTGGCAGCAGTCCCCACAGGCTCCCGCCGTCTTCACCGGCCCAGGAGCCCTGGGCTCCAGACGAGAGTGATTCCTGATCAGTCTTACTCTTGGCTATCAATGATTATCCATAGTTCGGTAGCGGGAAACAAAGGAATCTATAATTAGCAGATTTCTTATTATTTCAACCATTTGGATATAATTGGAAGCGTGATAATTGTTAGGACTGGAATGATAACTATGGATACCCAGCCACTTGTTCCATATTGGGATCTTTTTAATCAAGCTCTGCCTCTTAACCATGAACCTAAATATTCCCTCTTTGTGATCTTTGTTCCTCTCCCCACACTCCCATCCTCTTTCACTTCATAATTCCTCTTGAGAAAAAGATCTTTGCATCAGCAGTGATATCTTTTAGAATAGCACTCGGAATTTAGTAGTAAACCAACATATAGGCTTCAGATTTATTTCTGAGTCCAAAACAATTTGTGCTACCCAGGGTGCTTAGCTCTGGGTTAAACAAGTACAGGGTATAGATTCCCTCTTCAGGTCTAAACAGGAATTTTTACTCTAGGGAAAAGTGGGAAGAGCTCAAAAGTAGTTCCTAAGGAAGGTTATTTGTTTTTCTTTTATCTAAAAGGAAAGAAAAATTCCTTCTGTGACTACAGGTCTCTGAGAAATTATCTTTCAGAAGAGATTTCATTGCTCATAAGAGTGTTGTGGCCTATTGATAAAAACAATTTTGTTCACTTTCTTGTCTTGAAAAAAAGTGGCCTTAGCTTTTTGCAATACTTGAATAAAGTGTGTACTCGCACAGCATTAGAGACTCATAACTTTCTGCAAGAAGTTCAAACTTACATCTTCTCTTACTACCTTAACGATACTAGTGAGTAAAACGTTAATTCAAAGAGCAAGTGATAGAAACTACAATGATGTTTAATGCAAATTGTAGGAATTTACATGTTTACAAATAAATCATCTTAAACTGGTTGTGCAGCAATTCAATAAAATATCTTTGTATTATAAAAATGTGAAGAAAACAATGTAAACTGATGTAAAGGAGGTACTGTCATTTTAACTAACCTTTGTTTAATAGCTTTTCCTTCCGGACTTCGCAAAGCCTTCTCGGGAAACACACTGCAAAGCGTTCTCTGGGAGGCCGGCCTCCGCGTGTGTACTGTATCGTGCAGACATGAAAAACAAACCCGTTTACTGTGTATGTGTAAATAGCCTGGTCATCAGGTCGTTTTCAGCCAATAGTCACATCCAGTGCGACTTTGCACACAAGACTTAGGGTGTGGTTTGTATGTATGATCTGTAAAATAACTGGGATGAGCTCCCATGTACACCTGTGTAAATAGATTTGTTAACTGAAATGTACTTTAAGAAAAGATTAAAAAATCTGTAAATAAACTGATTTATAAATTAAGTTCCTGTCGGGTGTTCACTTTTTCATGATTTAGAGTCAAGTTTAGAAAGCTGGTCTCCCCAAAGTACACTAATTCCTGATTTCTCTTTGGTTGTAGAGCACCTGTGCTCGGGCCGTAGGATAAGGTGAGCAGTGTGTGGGAGCTACTTGCTCTGCACATGGATGCCTGGCCCCACACATGGGAGCAGGCCTATGTGCACCACTCAAGCGGCCAGCACACCTTCCCGTCTGGGCATTGTGCTGAGTGCTGGGAGCAGCAAAGATGGCAGCGTGGCCCCTGACTTCATGAGCTTAAAGTCACCGAACACAAGGCATGACAGATTGCAGTAGTGCTGCAAAGGAAGTGGACGTGGGTTTGAGAATCCAGAATGGAAGGACCCAATAGGGATGGAGTGGTCAGAGAAGAGCTCAGGGTAAATTTGAGCGACGTGTTCTGTAGCGACGAGCTGCTTTCCTGTAATTCACGGCAAATGACTTGGGTCTGGTTGGACACCCTTGCAGGAAAACACAGAAGGGCAGCCATCTGATGACTAGGTGTGGAGGCTATAATTTACTTCCAGAAATAGGAACTTGGAGAAGAGCTAGAGCTAATAGAAGAATAAAAGAATTTCAAAGATGGAGCACCCTGAAGTGTGTGGCCTTCAGGATAGTGAATCATCTCTGCTTCCACAGATCAGAAGAAACCACCACGATCTCACCTGGGTTCCTCTGGTAGCCTGCTAATGGCCATCCCTGCCACCCCTTCAACCCCACACAACCATGGATCTTAAGGAAGTTCTCGGAAAATGACTGAGCCCAGGTTGCAGCATATTCTAAGAATTCTTTGTTGAGTGCCCACAATGTGCCAGAGACTGCATTTGGTGCTAAGGACACACGGTAGTGACAGGTTGGATCTAGGAAAAGACTAAATATCCCTGTCCTTGACTCAAAATATATGAAAATTGTAGATGGGAAGATGGTAGTTGACATTGCAGAGCCAAGAATGGTGAGTACCTACAAGAAGTAAATGCTGTCAGGATAAACAACTGCCCTACAAAACCCCAGAAAGACTCAGAACTGGGAGGCCTGACTGCCACTGGGAGGCCTGACACACACACACACACACACACACACACACACACACACACACCCCAGGCGGTGGGGCCAAGGTTAAAAGGCAGATAACTGCCACCCAGGGAAAAGACCCATGCTAGGCAAGAGGCCGCTGAGAGCAGGTAGCAGCGGCTCAGGCCCGACTGGCACAAGGTTTCCTTACAGCAAGAGAGAAGGGTACAGAGGATCCTTACAGCAAGAGAGAAGGGTACAGATTGATGCCTTGCAAAGCATCAATCCCCCGTGGCCAGCGGGTTCACTTGAAGCTGGAGGGGTGATGTGGCTGCACGCACCCCCGCCTGCTACAATGGGAGGAAGTACCACAGGAAGCTGCCACCTGTGCTTACGCAGAGCGAAGGAGCATGCATTGAACCTACGGCAGGAATGGCACCCCCACACAAAGGGACAAGCCGCGCAGGCTGCGAGGGCTTTCTCCCTTGGCAGTGAAGAAAGTGTTCCAGGCCCAAGGCCCATTCGGATGTGACTGTGCAGGAGGCCCGAAGCTGGAGCCTCGCAAGAATGCCTTTCCTGACAGCCCACCCCACTCACTGCCTTGTGCAGCCGCTGAAGTAGCAGGTAAAGCACACACCTCCAGGCCGGCCATCGATACCTTGGATGTGCAGGCGGAGCTGGGTCGATGGGCCCCTGAACAGCTCCATGGATACAGTGCTCCAGGAGCCTCCTGGTCGTTTTGAGGCAGCACTTCACCGTGGTCACTGGGAGACCTGACCCAGGACCACGATCAGGCCTTTCTGGAGGATGGTCCGCCACCAGAACCCCCAGTGTCAAAAGATGAGTCTCGGGGGGCTGCGTTGGGACATCTGCTGTGGCTCCTCCCCCCGCCCCACACCCCCCTGCACTGCGGAGAGGCCCGCAGGTCAGCAGGAGGCATTGGCAAGAACACAAAAGCTGCCCGGTTGTGCCAGCAGATACCGGAGGGCTGTTCAGGTGCCGTCACTACCTTGACTACTGAATTTAATGATCCCTAGACTCTAGAGTAGGGGTGCCGAACTCAATCAGAGAAGGGGCCAAAATCTAAAATCCAGCCTAAATCGCGGGCCGAATGGTTTACTGAACAGTCATAAACTGTCATTGTGATGGAAACGCAGCAGAGTGCAGTGATGACAGCGAGGTGCGGGCCACATTGCAAGGCCTGGCGGGACGGATTTGGCCTGCGGGCCTTGTGTTTGACACATGTGCTCTAGAGGGAAAGTCCAGGTCGCTGTGCCCTGGCCACGCCATTAAAACGGGAGGCGGGCTCTATTCTGGGATGACAGATGCAGCATTGTGTGAGTTTGCCTCCTCTCCCCAGGCTGTGCTCACTCATTCTTATCAGTGCTGTGTCGGGGCCAGGGGAGGCGTCTGTGGGAGTGAGAAGACAGGTTCAAATTCCCACCTCGCTGCGCTCCATGGGCTCCTGATGCCCGCCATGCTCCTCTCCTACGGCCTCAGAGCCCACTGCCCCTGCTGCTTGACCCCAACCTTTCGGCCCAGTCACCCCACGTGGGAGGAGAGTCACCACTGAGTGAAGGCACGCCTGGACAGAGCCTCCAACCCCCACTCAGGTCAGAGGTCTCCGCAGGCTGGGGACCCTAGTGCCCTGATGTTCTGTCGCCGCCCCCCCCCTCTGTTCATGTGGGGTCCCCCAGGAGGGAGTCGCCCAAAAGGTAGCGCGGCCTCACAGTTGAATTGGGAGACCCTACTGGTAAGCCCACTGGGCCCGGAGCACAGGCCGCCCCAGAGCGTGAGCTCCAGCGGGAGAAAAGAGTGATAGGTGTCTGAGGCCGGGATCCGCCATCGCAGCCTCATCAGGCAGGTGCCTGGTCCCCCACCCACCCCAAGTTCACCGTCTCCTGCTGTGTGTGGAGTGCAGTGTTGGGTGTGCGAATGGCTTTTCGGAGGTGGGAGTGCCATCTGGTAAGTTGTCTTATTGAGCTGTCTTTGTGTAGCTGTTGCTTGAGCGGCTCATTTCACTATTGTTCCCTCCCTCCCCCACCCCCGTCTGTCTGCGGGTGATGGGAGTGTGAAAGCCACGCCTATGCCGCTGTGGTGTTGGGGCTGTGGACGTGGTGTGGTGATCAGATGAGAGCTGTGTTGGCCCTCTGAGCATGTGGCAAAGGTGTTTTCTAAGCCATGACAGTGTCTGTGTCTACATGGCACCCGGAATGGATTCCCACACGGTGAGCAGCTGGAATCGTGGCTGGGACCAGCAGTCGGTTGTGGCTAATTCTCACAAGTGTGTGGGGCCTGCGCCCGCTCGGCGGGGCCCAGTTGCGGGTGGGTTCTTGTGATTGTGTCCATTTCTCTACCTAAGGCGTCCTTTTTTTTTTTTTTTAATCCTCACTCAAGGATATTTTCCCACTGATATTCAAAGAGAATGGGAGAGAGATCAGACAGAAACATCGATGTGAGAGAAACATATCCATTGGTTGCCTCCTGCACACACTGGACCAGGCCTGGGAGGAGCCTGCAAACCCAGGTATGTGCCCTTCGGTCCACAGGCTGACGCTCTGTCCACTGAGCCAAACCGGCTGGGGCTGCGGTGGATTTTTATGTTCTCTTCTGCGGTGGACCCGAGGGGCAATGATGGTGACTTGCTGAGCATGTTAGGTTGCCGTGTGGGTTCCATGTGTGTTTTAGTGTTGTTGTTTTTTTTTATGATTCTTTATTATACACAATTAATAGGAGGGATTTTTATTCCATCCACAGATGATGCCATCTAAGTCCCTTCCTTATCCTCCTGTGAGCCTTCCTACCAGCCCCAGAGTCCGGCAGTACTGTGGGAGGGGCTTCAGGAAACAAGTTTTAGGCTTCGTTCATAACCGGGCTCATCGCACCAAATCTCTCTCACCCCTCCCGGGGAGCCAGGCTGCGCGGCCAAGGTGAAATGGCAGATCCGTGTCCTCCAGGGAAGAGGCCAGCCTGTGAGAGGAGGCTGTGGGGACAGACAGCAGCGCCCCACGCTCCCGTGGCTCAGTGGTTACGCACAGCGAGAGAGGAGAGCCACCACGACTCCGCCTGGCCTGGTGCACCGACCCCCCTGGCCAGGCTTCTCCGGGTCTGAAATGCAGGAGCTGGGGGCGTGCCCGAGGGCCCTGCCACCTGCGCCGAGGCGGAGCGGGGAGCACACCGTGAGTCGGAGCGGAGGCCTGCCCACACAGCCGCCCGGCGCAGAGCTCTGGGACGGTTCCAGGGCCAAGACCACGTCTGCTCACGACCTTGGGCAGCAGGAGCGGAAACTGAGAGGCTGACGGAAGTCTGAAAGGATCGGGTAGCGTCTCCTGGCACCCGTTCCTTCCCCGGATCGGGTCACCGCGCATCCCCTCTCCAGTGCCGCCGGTGATCACTGATCCCCGGTGAGATGGAACCGGGAGGCCCGGAGCCGGAGGACACAGCCCAGCACGAAAATGAGCAACAGCAGGAAGACCGGAGGACCCTCCTCTGGACAAATGGAATGGCCTTACATCTGGAGACTCCTCCAGAGTCAACTGTCGCTTGCTACCTTTCTCCTTCCAGTGAAGCTGGACAAGAATTTCCTTAAAAATACATTTTAATGCCCTGTCTGGTGTAGTTCAGTGGTTAGAGTGTCAGCCCAAGCACCAAAGGGTCTCAGGTTTGATTACCAGTCAAGGGCAGGTACCTACCTCAGTTGCAGGTTCAGTCCCCAATGTGTCTCTCTCACATCGATGTTTCTCTCTCTCTCTCCACCTCGCCCTCATCCCCTTCCACTCTCTCTAAAAAGTCATGGGTAAGGATTAACAATAACAACAAAAACAAAACAAAACAAAAAACAACCAAAAAAAACAAGCACAGTTCATGCATATGTCTCTCCACCTGAAAAATGCATGCCAGGAAATTTGAAACCACACTTTTCTTCCAAACACATTCCAGGATTCTGAGTTCCCACAACACAAAGGGCATGTGTGATGACCCATCTGAAGTAAGTCAGAATATTTTTAAAAATAATAATCACCGCCCTAGCCAGTTTGGCTCAGTGAATAGAGCATTGCCCTGGGGACTGCAGGGTCCCAGGTTCAATTCCTGCCAAGGGCACATGCCCGGCTTACAGTCTCAGTCCCCAGTAGGGAGCCTGTGGGAGGCAGCCTGTCAGTGATTCTCTCTCATCATTGATGTTTCTATCTCCCTCTCCCTCTCTCTCTCTCTGAAATCAATAAAGAAATATATTTTAAAAATAATAATCACCTAAATAACTTCCCTAACGGCTCTATCGATGTCATTGCTGCTATTTTGAGAGAATTAATTCAAATGATTAATTGAGCAAAATGGAATTAGAACTCCAAATTCCTACTGCGGGTCTCAAGGTTGAGTTTCCTCACTTAGAGAAAAGCATTCACTCAGGAATTCCTTGGGAGCTGCAATGTTCATAATTCCCGCTTGTGGCCTAAAATATGCACAACACAATGTCACAAGGAGTATCTGTCTATTATTTTTAGCATTTCTGAGAGACCAGACTAGAAAACAGAAGAATCTGCTGGTTTCTGATGAAGGGGAGCCATTTAAGAATGTAACTCGGTGACACCATTTCCCGAGCCTCTGGCCTGCTCCCCGTGGAGGTGAATAATAATGATAAGCAACATGACTGATTCTTTACTATTGTTGGTTGCCATACTGAGCGTTTTACTTCAGAGCGTTTGCATGTATGAAATAGATCACATGTGTCAAACACAAGGCCCGCGGGCCAAATCCGTCCCGCCAGGCCTTGCAATGTGGCCCGCACCGCGCTGTCATCACTGCACTCCGCTGCGTTCCCATCACAATGACAGTTTATGACTGTTCAGTAAACCATTCGCCCCGCGATTTAGGCTGGATTTTAGATTTTGGCCCCTTCTATGATTGAGTTCGACACCCCTAAAATAGATACTACCAGTGGACCCATTTAACAGATAAAACAACTGAGGCTTGGGGAGGTAATTAACATGCCCAGTTAGCAAGTGGCAGGGCTGCACTGGAATCCAGACAGTGGATCAGGAACTCTGTGGTGCATCTGTCCAAAGACGAACACCGGCATGAGGTCTGGGATCCAAAGAAAACAAGCCGGGAAGAGAGAAAGCACCTCACTGAGGTCTGCAGCCATGAGGGCGGAGGACCACAAAAGCCCAGTTCCTGTCTGTGAATTCACAGCCATATCTGCTCTCCTCGGGCAAAAGAAGGAATGGCAGCTTCGACATCCTGTTTACACATCCCTGTGCGTTCCTCCTCCGTCCTGCCCACGGCAGCCTTTGGTTTGAAAGGCAGCCTGTGTTTCTCAATAAGAACATTAAAGGCTTATCAAATAACGGTCGATCTGTAGCCCCTAAAAATTACTCACCTAACACAATTTGCACATCTATGGACTTGTGTGTGTGGTGCCATCATTATCAGCCAAGGGGAAGGCCCCCGTCAGGCACAGCTCGCTCACAGGGGAGAATTCTGAAGGTGGAGGCTTGGTCTGCCAAGGTCTCGGACCCAGGATGGCGCTGGCTCCCCACGGCCCACAGGGCCCAGCGGCAGGGACACCCCGGCACAGCCCTCCATCTCAGCGCTGCCAACACTTTGATTTTAGCAATGAGACCCCTCTGACGGACTTCTGACCTGCAGAACTGTGTGTGGAGTGCAGTGTTGGGTGTGCGAATGATAAGTGGGTATTGTTTTAAAGACGCGAAGTTTGGGATAACTTGTTACTACAGCAATAGAAGATGTATTCACGTGGCTTCGGCTCAAAGCCGAAAGAAAGAGGAAAGTGTTTCAAGGCTGGAGCCGGCCCGCTGTGTGGAAGGCGGGAGGGGGGGGGGGAGGTTGAGCAAGAGAAAGAGGTGTGAGCTCTGGGTGTGGCGGCAGTTTCAGCAGAGGGGTGAGGTCCGGAGCCAGCCGGGAGTGGGCTGAGGAGGGAGGACAGGGTGAGGAAGGAGAGGCGATGAGCACAGACAAGCCTGCTGTAAAGCGTGGCTGTGGAGGGGAGGAAGGAAATGGGGCCGTGACTGGAAAGAGGATGTTCACCAGGAGCTGCATGCTGTCAGTTTTTAGCGGGAGCCAGAGAGCGAGTTTGTTTGCTGGAGAAACCTGCCTAGTGGAGACCAGAGTCAGCTTTGCCAGGGTGGGTGGAGGGGGTTCAGGAGCAAAGTCCCTGAGCGGAGAGAGGGCCCGACCCAGAGCCTAGGGCAGAGGTTGGCCTTGGTGGGAGGAAGGAGGGAGCTGGGAGCCAGGAGAGCGCAGGTGCAGGGCTGATGGTGGGAGGAAAGGAGCTCTCATCTGATGGCTTCCATGTTGTCATCCAAACGGCTGAAGGGAGGTCTCCTGTGAGGATATGAGGGTGTTGGAGGTTCAAAGAGACAGGAAAGATCTAAAATGTGTTATCTCGGAACGTGGGAAGCCACCAAACTGCAGAGGTAGAACAGCATGGCTCCAGGAAGGGGTGGCCTTTGCTGCCTCCTTCTCCCCGCCTCCCCCCTCCTTCCAGCACCAGGCCTGTGAGTGGTCTGTTGGGTCCGGAGTGGGCTCTGGAGAATGTTACTTCCTGGACACATAACCCGGAGCAGCTTTCTTAGCCTGCCTGAGCCTCAGTCCTCCCCTCTCCCCACCACCCCCCATCCCACCTCATCATTTTAATTCTGCTTGCCCTGCCTATTTCCATCAAAAGAGACAGCATGAGGCCCTGGCCAGTTAGCTCAGTTGGTTAGAGCACCATCTTGATATACCAAGGTTGTCGGTTCAAACCCTGGTCAGGGCACATACAAGAATTAACCAACGAATGCATAAATAAGTGGAACAATAAATCAATCTCTCTCTCTCTCTCTCACTCTCTCTCTCTCTTTCTCAAAATAAATAAAAATTTAAAAAAGAGACAGCATAAGCCAAACTCATTCTACTTTTAATATTTGTGTGTGTGTGTGTGTGTGTGTGTGTGTGTGCGCACGCGCGCGCGCACGCTATTCCTTTAAATACAGATTTCTCATATCTGTCCTATCCCCACACATGCCTCTCCCACTCTCAATCTGGGGCCAGGGAAGCTCCCCCTGACCGGGGTTCTGCCCCAAATGTCCCTTCTCAGTGCTGCCACAGCCCTGGGGAGAGCCTCCCAGAAAATGGGCGCTGCCACTACCTTGCTGTGTGGCCTTGAGCACGACCCTTCATTCTTGCTGGGCCCCAGTCTCCCCTCCAGAGAGAGAATAAGGCAACTGGGCCTCGTGTGGACAGGAGGGGGCAGGAGGGGAGGCTGGGGTTTTCGAGTTGTCCGTTTTCACTTCTGAGGCCTAGAAGGACCCAGGTTTAGGGACCCTGCACCGGGCACAGTCCTCTCCACTCTCCCGCTTCCTGTAAGTTGCCTTTTGTGCTGAAAGCCCACTTTTATGGACGATCATCAGGGCAGCCTCACTCTCTGGCTTTGATAGGGTTTGGCCAATGGGAAGCCCTGGCAGGACAACAGAGGATGGAGGAGAAAGAGGTGAAGCGAGACTTTCCTGGTGCGAGCCCCCCCCCCCCCCCCAACCCTCACCCCTCGCCTCCCTGTGTTGGTGGCAGTGGCCGCAGTTACAGGCCCAGCTGGGTGGCCCCTCTTCCTGGGCTCCAGCTCCCGCCCCTCTCATCACAGGAAGTGGAGGCAGTGAGCACAGACAAGCCTGTTGTAAAGCCCCTGCAGGGGAAGAATGCTGAAGGGACTTCCTGCCGCTGTTGGGTGCTGGGGACCTCACAGCTCTGGTCAGTTTCTCTTACCACCCACCCCCATATGCACACACCTCTGTAAGTGAACCGTTAACCCCATGACCCCCCTTCAGCGAGCCCTCTGAATGTGCCTTCACTTTCCTCCGTGCCTGCCGCACACAGACTCCGAGCTTTCGGTGCTGGTGTTCTCACCCACCTCAGCTTGGAAAGGTGCAGTGGGAAGGTGAGTTGAGAAGGGACAAGGCCAAGGTCCCTTCTCCGTTGCTGGGCATTTGTCTTCCGGCTTCCTGCCTCTCTGATCCTCCCTGCAAATTCTTCAGTGGCAGGTCACTGAATGCGCTGCTATTGGATGACATATTTTACCCAAAACGATTCTGTTGCTCATAACAATGACCTGTATTTGTGTATAAGCTGCATTCCTCTCGCCATCTACCTCATTTTTGTCCTGCATAACACATGGATGAATCACACGTGGCAAAGTCAGCCGGCTCCTTCTGCCTCAGTCCCCTCATCTGTAGAAATGGGATAACAATACCACCAACCTCACAGAGCTGGTGTGAGGGCTACCTGAGTGATATCTGTAAGTGCTTAGAATAGCAGGTGCAAAGTATCGGTGAATGCTGTTATTATTCTCATTGGATTTATCTTGGCCCACTTGCCTACAGCTTATAGGAAGAGGAGCAGGGCCCTAACCGGTTCGGCTCAGTGGATAGAGCGTCGGCCTGCAGACTGAAAGGTCCCAGGTTTAATTCTGGTCAAGGGCATGTACCTTGGTTGCGGGCACATCCCCAGTAGGAGGTGTGCAAGAGGCAGCTGATGGATGTTTCTCTCTCATTGATGTTTCTAGCTCTCTATGCCTCCTCTCCCTTCCTCTCTGGAAAAAAAATCCATTATATACATTTTTTTAAAGGGTGCAGGGGACCTGGGTAGGTATTCCTATGTACCCTCAGTTTCCATGCTTTCCTCAGCACTCATTCCCTCTCTGTATCCCATTCCTGAGTAGATTTCCTTCTCTGCCACCTTTTCATCCCACGAAGCTGCTGGAACGGCAAGCAGGCACATTGTGAGTCTTTCCTTTTCTGCTCTCAGTTCCAGACCAGTGGCTTTCCCTTGGGGACATGGGGAGCCCTGGGTTCCCAAGGAGCCCCAGAGACCACAGAAAGAGGGACTCACTCTAGGTCACAACTTTAGCCTGCTTTTGTCTGATTAAGCTTCCCTTCAAGATTCTGTTTAAACAAAGACTTCTGAGACGAAAACGTCAAAAACCCCTGTTCCAAGACATTGGAACCCCAGCTGTTGTAACTCTCCGTTTCTTTGGCCCCATCGCCAAGAAAGGGCCTCTAATCTATTCGAGGAGTTTGCATTCTTTTCCATTTCTGACACCGAAACAGATACGTGAACAAGCACATCTTTGTGTACTCATCCAGGGTGTCTTTCTGAGGCTGGCGTGCTTAGCAGACATTGTCTCCTTAATTATCTGGCCCCTGGAGGAGATAACCACTGCTTAACAATGAAGACATTTGAAGGCATCTGACTTTTACCGGCATCTGATCCGGCCACTGGAATCCTCCCAGCCCCTGGAATCCAAGGTTAGGAGAGAGCCTTCAATCCTGATGACCCTGGGTGGGGCCTGTTCTCCGTGGCTGCTGGAAGTGAGGAAGAGGTACCGGTATCTGAAGTTGGCGAGAGGATCTGGGGAGGTACTAACACTCCATCCGGTCAACATGTAATTTCTTTGTGGAGTTCAAGAGAAGAGGAACACATGAAGGCAACAAAAGCCCAACCTCCAGATTTCTCCCCCGAGCTCTCTCATCCCAGATTGCCACGAGGCTTCCTCCGACACCGCATTTGGGACTTTGGTTCTGAGCCTTCTTCCAGTCAGGCCCCTTTTCAAAGAGCAAGGGATGGGCTAAGGGATGTGCTCCTCTCCCCATCCCACCCCCCCAAGCTCCTGCTCCACACTTCTCAGATCATATTATGATTCTCAAGACCCTAGGACTCACTGCCACCGGAGCGCCAGGCCAGTTTCTAGAATCCCCCCAGGTCTGTCTCTCCTGTGAGGGGCCAGGAGTGGCTCTGTGCAGGAAGCGCGGGTGGGTGTGCAGACAGGGATGTCACAGGATCTAGGATGCACAGTCAGGGAAGCTACAGGCCCCTTGGCCCCTTGGCGTATGGGAAAGAGCTGAGTGGTCCGAGCCTCTGGCGGTGTGGACACTTCTGATCCCTGTAGGAGTCATGGTACCACCAGTCGGTCTTCTCTCCCAACTGTTTTTAACTACCTTACAATGTTATCGCTTATTCCAACTCATTTTCGGTTGGATGCAGGGCCTGCGGGAAGCCAAACGACCTCCCCCAGGCCCTAGCAGCTCCGCGAACGCCCCGCTCCTTCTTCCATTTGGGGATGAGGGAGGGCTCCAGGGCCTGGGCTGCGCTCCCTGCATCCCTGGATCCAAGGCCGGGCCATGCTAGCGCGCCTCCGAGGCCTCGGGGAAACCGCGAAGGGGGCGCTCGTGGTCCAGCCTGGACTCCGGCACGTGGGCCCGTAGGCCCCGCCCCCGCCCGCTCTCCGGCCCTTTGGCCGAGGGAGGGGCGGGGCTACGGAGCGAGGGGCGGGGCCAACGGAGTGCGGGGGCGGGACTACGGAGCGCGGGGCGGGGCCGACGGAGCGCGGGGCGGGGCCCGTAGCTCCGCCCACGGAACGGAGGCAGGAGGTGAGGCGGCGCCCGCGAGCACCAACTCATCCGAAACTTGCGCGCAGTGGTGGGCGCAGCGCGGAGGATGGGCTGGTGCGGCCGCTGCTCGGGGCCGCCGCCGTCGCTGCCGCTGGTGCTGCTGGTGCTGCTGGCGGCGCCCGGCGCTGGCGCGGCCCCGCGCTCGGCGCTCTACTCGCCGTCCGACCCGCTGACGCTGCTGCAGGCGGACTCGGTGCGCGGCGCCGTGCAGGACTCGCGCAGCGCCTGGGCCGTGGAGTTCTTCGCCTCCTGGTGCGGCCACTGCATCGCCTTCGCCCCCATGTGGAAGGCGCTGGCCAACGACGTCAAAGGTGAGGAGCCCCGGGGGCCGGAGGGAAGGCCCGCACCCCGGGCGCCCCAGGCCGACCCTCCCCACCCACCCACCCACCCACCTGCCCCGCAGAGGGCCCCTCCCCCTCCCACTTCCCCCAGTTTCACAGCCATCCACTCCCTGGTGGCTCCCCGGCTTCCCCGTCTTCCCCTGGCCCCTGTCTGAGCTTCTACTCCAGACCCGCTCTGCCTTCCCGGCCTCCCGTTCCCGGCTGACTGCCCCCTCCCTGCGGCCGGGGCTCCTTTGTTCCATCTCGGGGATGCCCTAGGGCTTCCTCCGGTCCAGCCTGTGGCAGTGCCTGTCCTCGGGCTCAGGGAGCCGAGGCTCCTTCCTGCCAGGCTCCCCAGCTGCTGGGGGTCCGTGCTGGGGGGAACAGGAACTGACACCCCACCTTCTTGGCCCCCCCTCAGGGGTAGTTGACCCAGCTGGTTCGCAGACGTCCTTTCTCAGCTTTACCTTTGGGGCAGTTCTCCTGTGTCAGTTCCAGGCCTGCTGCCTCCAGCTCTTCAGCTTCTGGGCCGCATCCTTCTCTCCCCCCCCCCTGGGTGCCACGCTCCCTCCCTCCCTCTCAGACCCTCCTGTTTCACCCTCGTGGGCCCAGAGGCCTGGCTGAGGGAAGGCAGCCGGTTAGTGTGTGTCTGGCCTTTGCTCCACTCTAGCTTTGATTCGAAAAGCCCCATCCGTTGGAGGAAACCCCATTCATTTACTAACAGCCCCGGGGGTAGAGCGATCAGAAGACCCCTGTGTGTAGGGAGTGAAAGGTGTACCCTGCTATAGAAATGTTAACGTTTTTGAAAGCTTAAGGCTTAGAGCTGAGGGAATACGGGGATAATATCATATTTACTGAGGGCTCACTATATGTCAGACGATATCTCCGAGTTTCCTTTCCACGAGTTTCCTTCCCACGGTTTAAAGACCCCCGCGGTGTCACACATCTGCCTCGCGTGGTGTTGGGAGGCAGGAGGGCTTGGGGGTCATGATTTGCTTCTGACTTGCTGCCTCTGAACGAAGCTACTTCCCGACTGTGATGCTGGGGCCTGGCAGGGCTCCTCATCATTGGTGGTCGTTGAATGAGGACTGTGGGCATCTGAAGAAACGGGCCTCTTTCTTGGAAAGAGGAGAATTGGGACGCCTGCCGGCCCGCTGGTATTGTGTTTTATACACTCAACTGTTGGTGGCCAAATAGCCCCCGTGGAGATGGTTTTCACACTCAGCCCACCTCTTCCTTGAGTGGCTTGGACAGTGGTTACCAAAGAAACCATGGGGTCCAGGGAAGTTATTTCTGAATGAAACCAATAAGCCATTTTGCCTCCAGTTTACATGTAGACACCTGTCTGCATGCCTCTCTGGTCCCATCACCTGAAGGCGCCATTTCTCAGCCGCTCTTCACACCATGTCAGTGATGTCAGCACATCTGAGTAGGGCAGGAGGGAGGAAGAATGTTGAATGGGGAATTGGAACACCTTACGGGACATCAGGGGCTTAGGAGACGTTGTGGACCTGAGCATCATACACATCCTGAGATCGGGTTCCACTTTGAGGCTGTAGGTCCTTAGTGGCCGCGGGTGGACTCAGCCTGGAAGAGTCTCCTATCCTGAGAGTGCCTAACTTCCAGCTGACTCAGGTGTTCGGCCTCTTGCAACCCAGACTTTTCCAATGGATTGCACAGCAGGGACTGACCCAGCCTACTGCTGGGTCAGGGTTGCCACTTCCAAAAGGGGTCTTTTCCCCAGTTCATGGAGTGACAGTCCCTAAAAATAAGGAAGGGTGGGGAGGGCAAAAGCAAAACGTAACATCAGAAGGGAAAATGGGAGCCTTGAAGTCTGTAGAGGTGAGAGGTTAGGTGGACAGGGCGGAGTCCTGTGAGTGGCCGGAGTGAGGCCCTGGCCAAACCTGTAGCAGTGGAACATGCCCTCCCCCTGCCCCCCAAGCCAATGGCGTTTCCTGGGGAGGCCCCGCTGAGAAGCCGGGTGGCTCTCCCCTCGTCTTCGTTCTGAGGTTCCTTGAGAAAGTTTGGTTGTGGGCCGGCAAAGGGCTGCTCTCACACCTCCCCGGGCCCGGAAGGGTGGCCCTGGCCTCTGCCCCCTGCTATCTTGGGTAGGAGCAGCAGGACTGTGGAAGATTGAGGGGGGAGAGAAGCATTCTGCAGCCCTGCCCAGCTGGCCTCAGGCATTCGATCGGACTGGCTAGGGCTCATTTCTCCGGGGACTGGCGGGGTAGGTTCTCGGGGCAGTGGTTGCCCAGGGGCAGAGCGCTGAGGACCAGGCGGGAGCATCTCTCATTTGCCTCACGTACGTTTGGGAAATGGATTGTGTTAGTTTAGACCTTCATTACTCCTCACCAGCTAATCCCTCAGCAAATATTTGTTGGATGACCTCTGCACAGAGCATAGTTTGCATTGCGTTTGTGGGAAATGAACTGCACAGGGCAGGAGACTCGGCACCAGGAAGAGGCGGTGTTTGAAATGGGCCAAAAGCTGCTCACTCAGTCATTCCTTTCTCCTTTTCTTTTTTTTACAGGTTTTTAAAATTCTTCCCTGAGGACATGGTTTCTTTTTTAAATTTTATTATTTACTTTATTTATTTTTACAGGTATTTAACTTTTAATATAGGTAACATTTTCGCAACAAATTGAACTAACATACGACGTTAGATACTTGTCAAATAACATTTTGAACAATAAGGAACAATCAATTACTATAAAAATAGTGTGTAGCACAGATAATAATTTAATTTAAAAAAATAAGGGGAAAATAGTGTGTAAAACTCAAGTGATTTAAATGGCTACAACTTAAAAAAGTTACTTTAGAATCAGATATTCTAATGGTTTTAAACAAATAGTACTTTGGACTATTTAATGAAATAAGAAAATATTTCTCTCTTTCTCTCTCTTTTTCTGAGTGCTGGTGTCTCCCATCCCCTCCCTCCCTTATTGATTAAGGTATTACATATGTGTCCTTATGCCCCCATTGCCCTCCCACCCTTCCACTCATGCCCTCACCTCCCTGTTGTCTGTGTCCGATATGGTTTCTTTTTTGTTGGTTTTAGAGGGAGAGGAAGGAGAGAGAGAGGGAGAAACATCAATTGGTTGCTTCCTGTACACACCCTGACTGGGATTAAACCTGCATCCCGGGTGTGTGTCCTGACTGGGAATCAAACCTGCCGCCCTTCATTGCGTAGGTCGGACGACGCTCCAACCAACTGAGCCACACAGGCCAGGGCCCTGAGTCATTCCTTGTTGCAGAAATTCAGGGAAGGGGAAAGTCACAGGAGGCTGGCTGCCTGGTCACCAGGGGCCTTCATTCATGCAGTTATGAACAACTCCCCTAACGCCAGGCACTTTGCTGGCTCGGCCTCAGCAGGCCACTGTCCTGTCTAATCTTTATGAGCTATGTCTGAGCAGTAGATGCTGTCTTTTATCACAGATGCTAGAGGAGGTCCTTGAACCCAGCTCTTCCTGACTTCCCGGAGCTTGGGCTGGGGGAGAGGTGGGAGGAGGAGGAGGGAAGTGCCAGGGGGACGTGGCCTGTGCAGAGAGGTGGAGGTGAGACCCGGATGTCTGAGCGGTGGTGAGCAGTGTTGGCTCGCCTCCCTTTCTCTTCCAGGGCACAGACCAGCCCTCCTCCACCTTCCCCGCGGTGCCTGGCGCAGAGCCTGGCACAGGGCAGGAGCCCGCGGGACACTCATGCAGGCCAGGGGCATGACCCTCACGGGACTCGTGAGTGTGAGTGACCGAGCCTTCGGCTGGCTCTGAGGCTCCTCCTGACTCAGACCCGGGGTGTCAGCCAGGTATGAAGGCTCGGGAAGCCATTCTGTGCATCTCGTGACCTCACTGCCCATAAGCCTGCCCCAGGGCGGAAGGGACGAGGCGGTGACCTCATAGTCCTGACTGACTCCCTGTGTCAGGACGATTCCTAGACAGTTTGGCGGGGCTCTCGGTGGGTCTGGCCTCTGCCTCAGGAGACACCCAGGCTTGCTTACCACCCACAGGCCTCACGGCCATTCTTCTCGCCGAGCGTTTGCCACGTAGCAATCTACAGAGCTGGAAGGGACGTGGACAGCTCCAGCCCGGGCCCTCGTTTGAAGGAAACGGAGGCCCAGAGAGGAGATGTGTGGGCTCCTCTCCTCCTCGGCCAGTGAGAGCTCCAGGCAGGTCTTGTGGCCCTGGGTCTGGTGCCCCTTCCTGGGCGTGTGAGTGGGGCAGGGACATTGCTTGGGGCCTCAGAAGTGGCCCTTCACCCCTTCACCACAGTGTCCCTTCAGCCAGCCGCCTCCCCTCCCAGCCACAGCTGTCCGGGTCACGTGGGCCTCCCCGCACATCCCTGCGCCATTTGCTCATTTCCTCTCCTGCCGGTGGAGAAGGGACTTGGCCAGGGCGGTCATCGCACCGGGAGGTGCTGGTCTTGCGGTGTCAGGCCTGCCGGCGATGGCGTTGAAGCCGCCTGCCGCTTTAAAAAGGCCCTCTCGCCGGTTCCGTGCCTGTGACCGCGGTGCACGTGGCTTCACGGGGAGCACCGGGGGAGGGCCTCTCCCCTGCATTGCTGTCCCAGAGGGAGGAGGAGTCAGGCCCACGGGGGTTCAGGCAGCCCAGATCCTTACGGCATCGTGGCTCACGGAGGCATTGACAATGATGTTCCTGAGAAACATTCCCCAGCCGGGACTCTCCCAGCACCTCACCGGCCCCAGCCTCTCCCTCCCGCTCCCGCCGGGTCTGGGGCAGGTGAGAAGAGGCCCTGGGTCCGAGTCTGGGAGGGACAGGGAATCAGGCTTAAAGAGAAGGAGGCAAAGACCGCCCAGGAGCATGGGGCTGGGAGCACCCAGGCCTCCTCTGTCCTTACCACCAGCCCCACCCGCCCCGAGCCCCTGGGAGATAAGCCGACAGAGCCGCTCTCTGTTCGGCCCTGGGCCCTCCTGAGACCAGCACTGGGGCTGCCTTCCCGGGTTCCGACCCCAGATTCCCCGTGGATGGGCTGTGTGCCTGGGACGTGGTATTCTAATCTGTCTCACAGTCCAGGAAAGCAGGCCTCGAGATGAGCACCCCCTGAACTTTTCTCAAAGGTAGTTACAACCGTTAAACCTGACCAGGAAGGCCCATGGCGAACCCTCAGGTACACAGTGTCATTCTCATCCGAGTCAGAGCGGCCGCTGTGCTATCGACCCCGTGAGCTACAGAGACAGGTGAGGAGCCAGACGACAAAGCTGGCCCTACCGTTCCCTCACTCCTGGGAGGCGGTGACGGAGCAGACAGCGAAGACGCAGAGGTGGTGTCCTGACCCCGGGGAGGCCAGCCGGGGAGCCCCGGGACAGGCGGAGGCCTCAGACCCTGTCCTTGCTTGTAAAGCGGGGGCATGCCGGCACTTCCAGTGGCCGTGGCGGAGTGGGACCGCCTGGCTGTCTCCTGGGTGCTCACTGAGCGCTGCCTTCCTCCTCTCCCCCCGCCCCATCCCTTCAGTCTTGGTTCCCCAGCGGGCGGCAGGGGTGCTAACTCCGGCCCAGGGGTGCTGACTTGCGTTCTTGGAGGGGAGCAGGGCATCGAGGCCTGTGGTCCTTGGTCACCCTGCCCGGCCCTCCCCGGTGGAAGGCTGCAATATTGCCCCTCTGCTGTGCCCTTACGTTTAATTCACTTGCTGACTCTTTTGAAAACAGCTGGGCCTCTTCTGTGGGGCTCCCCGAACGCGGGGAACAGAGCCGTCGATGCAGAGCAGGAGCCGGGCCTCTTGCATGCCAGGTGGCCATGGGGTGACCTGCGCTTCCCACCCACCCTCCCGGGGCCTCGTCTGGGCAGAAGGAAAGCCTGGGTGCTCTCCTGAGACCCAGGGCAAAGCCCTGTACCCGGGCGCTCTTCCTCCTGCATTTGCGGGCGCCTGGTGTTAGCCTCACTCCCTCTCTGGACCGGAGGATGCACTGAGGCTCACCGGGCAGCGCGGAGCCCTCCCGAAGCGCCTACTGTGTGCTCGGCAGTGGGGATACAGAAATGAAGAGACACTTGGGGATGGCCAGGCTTGTGGGCATGTGGCAGAAACACAAGCAGAGCCTTGGGCTTGTAAGGCAGCTCTTCCTGGTGGGGGAGGGGGGGTGAGAGAGGACCGAGTGTTCCTGACAAATGGAAGAAAAGCTCAACCTTTGGGGGCGTGGAAAGAGGGGGCTCGGTGGGCAGGGGACACGGGGAGAATGGCCTTAGGGCTGTGGGTTCCTTCTGAAGGCAATCGGAGAATTCCACCGGAGAATCCCGAGTCGAGAGGGGCACAGCACATGGACAGAGAGGAAGGCTCGCTTGGTGGCTGGTGGGCTGGTGAGAGCAGTTTCTGGAGAGGGGCTGCCCTGAGAAACTCACACCAGCTCAGTAGCCATGGAGGGTGGGTTAGTGGTGGATGGGGAGGAGATGAGGAGAGGCTTGGGAGGGAAGGTGGGCAGGATCCGGAGGCTGGCTGGGTTCCTGGATCCGTGTGGCAGACTGCCTGACTGCCCCGTCCAGTGGTGCCCATCCCCGGCGGGGAGAGTGTCCGGAGGGCCGGGCCGCAGAGATGCTGCCCTGAGCACGGCCAGTGTGTGCCGGCTGCCCAGCGGGTGACTTACAGCCGACACGTGCACACCAGCTGGCAGAGATTTGGATACACGCCAACTCGTGTGCCAATGGGGGTTGGCGAAGTGGCATGTCAGGACGTGGCCCACCTGTCTCTGCTAAACACTTTCACTAAACACGATCCCTCGTTCCCCTCCGCCCCCACTCACTGCCTCCCGCCAGGATTCCAGAAGCTTCAGTGCCAAGAGTGGATTGCCGTCAAGAAAGGAAGAGGGGGTGGGGGCAGGGACCGGGAGGGAGAGAGTGTTGTTTCAGGCCTGCCTCCCGGCCCCAGGCCCCTCCCTGCTGTCCCCGCAAGAAGGACCAACTTAGTTGCTACCTGTTTTTCCTTTGAGGGACGGGCCAGCGTTGTCAGGGAGGAGTCCTGCCTCTTCCTGCCTCTGGTCTGTCTTGTGGAAGTGAGCCTGATGCTCCTCCCTTAGGCATCACCTGTTTGTGGGAGCGCTGATGCCTTCTGAAGTAGGCATCAGACATCGTAAAGGATGGGTTCAGGGTGAGGTAAGAGGTCCTGGCAAAGCCATGATTCTCAGGGATGTTATTCAGACTCTAGAGGCCCGGTGCACAAAATTCACGCATGGGAGGATGGGGGAGGGGGAGATGATGTGTCCCTCAGCCCAGCCCAGCCCTCTCCAATCTGGGGCCCCTCGAGGAGATCTGACTTCCCGTGTAGGCCTGATCTCGGTAGTCACAATCCAGGGATGTCCGACTGCCTGTTTTTAGTCACAATCCAGGACTGCTGGCTCTGAACTGCTAACCACTCTCATGCCAGCCTGATTGATGCCTAACTGCTCCCCTACCTGCCTGTTCCACCCCTAACTGCCCTCCCCTGCAGGCCTAGGTCCACCCCAACTGTCCTTCCCTGCAGGCCCGATCACCCCCAACTTCCCTCCTCTGCCAGCCTGGCCACCCCTAACTGCCCTCCCCTGAAGGCTTGATCGCCCCCAACTGCCCTCCCTTGCAGGCCTGGTCTTTCCCAACTGCCCTCCCTGGCTGACCGTCTTGTGCTGGCCATCTTGTATCCACATGGGGGCAGGATCTTTGACCACATGGGGGCAGCCATCTTGTGTATTGGAGTGACAGTCGATTTGCTCTTTTATTAGATAGGATTAGTAATTTGCACTTAATGGGTACTGGGCAACCCCACTGTAGGGGGGTAGGGCCCCGTGGGGAGCACACGTGCCACCAGGCAGCTTCCTCCTTCCTGCATCTGCCCGGAGAGCAGGGGCTCCAGGTGCTGAGGGAGTCAGCCCCACCCCTCCAGCCAAGCGCTCCCAGGACCCCTGCGCCGCCTCTTCAGCCATCTGGTCTCCCTCAGAGGGTCCCGACCCGCTGCTTCTCGTGTTGCTTGACAATCTGGCTGTGGAGTTCCACTCTGTTTCCACCTTTCCTGCCAGGCCCACCCTCAGCCCCCAGGGCAGGTCTCTCCCGGCTCCAGCCTCCTTCAGAGCTCTAACAGACGGCATGGCACCAGCCCGCTGCCACCTCGCGCTTCCTGTGGCCCCGTGTGTGTATCTTGCCCTCGGGTGGAGCAGACTCCTAGTGACGGGGAGCGTTGGTGGGTGTTCACGGGGCACCTTGACCTGGAGCCGGAGCTCTGGAGGCCTGCCTGGTGGATGAGTTTGTTTTCTGTTTCCCAGACCCTGGGCTGTGGCCCAGGACCGTGCCCCCATTCTCTCTGCCCGTAAATCACAAGGACATGCAGCCTGGGGCCTGGTGCTGGGCCGCTGCTCATCTCCTTCCAGACCCTGACCTCGGGGCTCTTTCCCTGTGGCTCCTAGATCCCTGGAGCCTCCCCCTTCCTCCCCGGACTTCCGGCCTCCCTCGCTGGCTGGGGAGCCAGTGCCCAGCACCTCGTGTCCCGCCACCCGAGCGGGGCTGAGTGCCAGTTCCTCTGGCCAGAAAAATGTCTCCGAGGGCCCCCTGGGAAACGTCAGACTTCCCGAGGCATGTGCTCCGCCCTCCTGGAGCTGGTTTTCCCTGCAAGGCCATCTCCCTTCAGCCCCCCTCTCCCTTCAGCCCCCCTGCCCCCAGTTAGGGGGGACACAGATGCTGTCACAGACAGCATTGCTAGTGCCGTTTCACTGTGTCCTCAGCACAAGCTGGATGCATGACCTGACTGCACCGGAGGGTCTTTTCGAGGAAGGGGGCCTTTCTCTAAGGGCCTTGGGGGCGGGTGGGGGTGGGGTTGGGTGCTGCACGGGGAGTGAGCAGGCCATGGTGCCAGCCCCTCTTCCTCTTCTGGCTGTTTCTGTCCTTTCAGACTGGAGGCCGGTGCTGAACCTCGCTGCCCTGGACTGTGCTGACGAGGCCAACAGCGCCGTCTGCAGAGACTTCGACATCCCCGGCTTCCCGACCGTGAGGGTGTGTGGCGAGGCGCGGAGTGGGGAGCGGGCCTGGGGGCGGGGGGCGGGGGGAGCGGCTGCCAGCTCTGAGCTTCTCTGACGCTCCTGGTCTGTTTACATCCCAGCCGCTGAGACACCGTGAAAGGCAGAAAGGGATGTGGGTTAGGAGGCAGAAAAGAAAGGTTCACGCAGTCTGGCAAGTCCCCTTTATACGGGAAGGGGAGTGTGGGGTACATGATGGGGGGCAGATTTCGGCTGTGAAGGCATTACCCCCCTCCCCCCGCCCCCCAGGCTGGTGAGAGCTCCCAGCTCCCAGGGGCCTCCTCCCAGGTCCTCTCCCTCCAGACTGCCTGGCTCTGGAGGTCCGATCTAACTCTAGAAAACTCGCCCGTGGCAGGATCAGACTCAGGTGGCCCCGTGGCCCCCAGAAGAGGGCCCCAGAGACATGGGCAAGCCTCCTCTTCAGCAGACAAGTGCCCTGAACCCCAGGAGCTGGGAGGTGACTTGTCAGGGCGGCCTCACCCCACGGTCACCATGCCAAGGTGCCCTGGGTGGCAGGGATCCCCATCACGTCACAAGGCTGGTGGCACACCCAGCACACCGGCCCTGGCACCGTCACCACAGCTCTGGCTCACCGGCCAGCCGGCCAGCCACTAACATCCCAACACTGTCTGAGGCTCTCACCGGGAGCCTGACAGCCCAGAGCAGCACGGCTGCCGGATCTACTAGCCCCCTCTCTCTCTCACTCCAGCTCTAAATAGCCGGCCTCCTCCAAAAGCAGTTTCCTCTTAAAAAAAAATAATAATAATAATTATATATATATATATATATATATATATATATATATATATATATAATTGATTTTTTTACAGAGAGGAAGAGAGAGGGACAGAGAGCTAGAACATCCATGAGAGAGAATCACCGATCAGCTGCCTCTTGCAAACCCCCTTCTGGGGATATGCCCACAACCAAGGCACACGCCCCCGCCCGGAATCGAACCAGGGACCCGTCAGTCCGCAGGCCGACGCTCTATATCCACTGAGCCAAACCGGTCTCGGCCAAAAGCAGTTTCCTCTAAAGCCACCGATAATCATCACAAAAGGCCTCTGGACACTGATCAGTCAAGCAGGGTCCCCGAACCAGCTCTCTCTCTGCTCAGGAGCTTTGTGTTCCCAGCAGAACCGGGAGCCACAGCTCGGCCTGATTGCTCTGTGCATCCGGAGAGCCAGGCCCGGGCTCCAGCCACGTCCGGCTCTGACTCCGTGCCACCTTTCTGCTCCTCGGGGCTCAGGGTTTCCGCGGCCACGGAGCTCCGCGGTGAGCACTTAGGGTCGAGGCCGAGGCCCGTCAGCTGAGGCCAGGCAGCTCCTGCCCTGTCCTTCGGAGGCGGCAGCAGAGAGACGGTTCATAAATCAGCCCTTCTCGGTGAAAACATCTTCCGGGCAGGGCCGGGCCCTGTCCTTGGCCCCGAGATATGGAACTGAAAATATGGACAGTTTCTCCTGCTGAGCCAGGGTGGGAGCTGCGGGAGCCAGCGAGGCAGCCGGGAGCCCTCCCGGGATGGGGGCGGGGGGCCTCGGCCCGGGGAAGGGCCTGGCATTGGCAGCGTGGCCCGATGCGGGCGTGCGGGGCCTGGCCCGTGGGCTTTCGGTGTCTGCCCGGGAGAGGCGGGCCTCCGTGGGTGCGAAGGAGGCGGCCGGGACGTCTACATGCTCCTCGGTGCCTGCCCAGGTCACGCAGCACACGCAGCCCGGATGCCTCGAGTGATTCATCACCTCCTGAACCGCCCAGCGGGCTGTGTCAGCCGAGGCCCTGACCTCCCTGCCTCCACACGGGAGCACCGGGTGGCCAGGCCGGTCGTCATCTGCCCATTTCTCAAGAGCCCGGAGGCAGTGGGGACCTCCCTGCCTCTCTCTCCCCGGGAGCCGGGGTCAGTTTCGGCTAGGAGAGGGCGCTCGGCGCCCTGAGCCTGGGACTCTGGTTCAGGGCGCCCGGGGGCCACGCTTCTGGCGGGTCTCCGCCCTGAGACCCCGGGCAGAGGCGGCCAGACAGTTCGTGTGCCCTGCGGGGAGGCGTGCACCTTAACAGAGGCCCAGCAGGGGGTGTCTGTTACCACGGAGACGGATGTTTCATGAGACAGCGTCCTTTCTGTTGTGTATGTTTTTATTTGCTACTGATTTCAAAGAGGAAAGGAGAGGGAGAGAGAGAGAGAGAGAGGCATCAGTGATGAGAGAGAATCCATTGGCTGCTTCCTGTATGCCCCCCATTGGGGCTGGAGCCTGACCTTGGGCATGCGTCCTGACCGGGAGTCGAACTGTGTGGTTCATGGTGGATACTCCACCCCTGAGCCACCCGGCTGGGCTGTTCTGTTTATTAGTTAGAAATACTGTGACTCACTAAATTGACTTGACAACCGGCGGCTAGATTGCGTTTAGTGTTTGGGAAACACGACTGCGACAGATTCCCGATCAGCAGGGATGCTGGCCGGAGAGAGCCGGTGTGGTGTGCCTGTGGGCGGCGTGCCCGCTGTGTGCCTAGAGAGAGGTGCAGACCAGCCGTCAGTCCGGCCGGCGAACGGCCAGAGAGAGCCCCGAGCCCCGTCGCCCTGCCTGCCTCCACCTGGGCCTGGAGCCGTCCTCCCTCCTGCCTCGCGGGCTGCGGGGGCACCGGGAGGAGGGCACGGGGTGAAGAGGGGCAGGGCGGGTTCCTGATGGGACGGGAACAGGCCCCCACACGAGCCCGGCCACCCCCGGTGACATAGGTCATCACCCCGTGTGTCACCGTCTCCCTCCTCTGCCTCTTGCCCTTTGTCACCGTGAGCAAACAGGGAGCTCCCACCAGGCCAGCCTGTTTGGCAAACACCTGGCGCTGCCGGGCGGGAGAAAACAAAAGTGCAGGGAGGGACCGGTTCCCAGCAGGTTCTGGGCGGAGCTTGGCACCTGGAAGCGGGGGCTTCCCGGGGGGGGGGGGGGGGGGGGGGGGGGGGAGGGAAGGGGGAGGGGGCGGGGAAGGGTTTTGCCATCGGTCACGGGGCCGCCCCCCAGTTGGTAACAGACCAGGGCCCTTCGTGGCCAGAGGCCGGTGGGATCGGGGTGACGGGGACCAGCAGCACCCAGGTGGGAGAGGACAGGAGTCTCCCCTCTGCAAGGTTCGTGGAGATGATGGGTGTGGCTTCACCGCTTCCCGTACGCGACCCGGGAAGGCCCCAGCCGCACGCCTCAGTTTCCCTGTCGGTAAAAGTGGGACGGTAATAGCCACCTAACAGATTGTTGCCACGTGTGACGCGAGGTCTTCCGTGCGCGGTGCTGGGACACGGAGGCGTTCCTCGGTGTTCGCCAAGCGCTGGTTGTCCTCCGTCCCGCTGCCCAGGCCTCCTGGTGGCTCCTCGCTGGGCACTGCCCCGGAGGCAGCTGCTGCGTGAGTGTTTGCCGGGTGCACAGCATGTGCTCACCGTCGCGGGAGAGGCCCGGCTCCGAGAGGCCTCCCACGAAGGTCCCGCCCGCAGGGACACAGAGCTCACCATGGGGCTGCCAGGCGGGGGGTGGTGTGTGGGCAGCAAAGGCTGGGGCTTTGCTGGCTCCCTGAGCTCTTTCCCTGGAGGGTTTTCTGCGGGAGGGGAGCTCCTGCTGGGTGCTGAAGGACGGGCGGGGCTGGGCCGGGAGAGGCGTGTGGGCAGGTGGGAGGTGAGAGCACAGGCCTGTGTGGGAAGGACACGTGCTAAGGAGACTGGTCAGGCCGGAGCGGAGGCTGGTGCACAGGGCTGAGGTCATGCCGGGAAGGGGGAGCCCCAGCATGCAAGGCCGGGAGTGTGGACGCCCGGTCGGTCGGATGGTGTTGGGGCCGTTACCTTAGGGGCTCTCGCTGGAGGGTGTGATGTCAGGCGGGGGCAGGAATAGAAAGGTGCCACCTGCCACCCTCCCATCTGGGGAAAGGAGAGGGCCCTCGCTCAGCAGTCCCCTTCCCTCCCGACGGCTCCTCCACTCACTGTCCACAGCGCAGGAACTGTTACCCTTACAGATCCTCTGGGCTCGCCTTAAGGTATTTGGGTAAGGTGACCAGACATCGGTCCCGATTCTCAACAATTTGTCCCGAGTCTCGCAATGTTTTAAAAAGTCCCGATTTTGGGGACTTTTTTAAAACGTCGTGGGATGCGGGACAAATTGTTGTTGTTGTTGTTTTGTTTTGTTTTTTAAAATATATTTTATTGATTTTTCACAGAGAGGAAGAGAGAGGGATAGAGAGTTAGAAATATCAATGAGAGAGAATCATCGATCAGCTGCCTCTTGCAAACCCCCTACTGGGGATGTGCCCGCAACCAAGGTACATACCCTTGACCGGAATCAAACCCAGGACCTTTTGGTCCGCAGTCCGAGGCTCTATCCACTGAGCCAAACTGGTTTCGGCAAATTGTTAAAAATCTATTCTTTCCAAAAATCGGGACTTTTTTTTTAAAATACCACGGGACTCGGGACAAATTGTTTGAAAATCGGGACGTCTGGTCACCTTATATTTGAGGTGATATTTCTTCAAACTTGTTCTAAGAGCTTGGACGCCGTGCCACAGATGGTCACCGCTATAAAGTGTGCTTTCTACCCCGCCCTGTTTTGCCCCCACCAGCCAGTTGCTCCTGGTTAGGCTGGTAAAGGTCTGCCCGGCGCCAGCTGGTCTCCGGTGCCAGCGGGACTCCTGCCTCTGGGGGACTCGGGGGTCTCCCAGCGGCTCCGAGGTTGAGGAAGACAGACAGATGCTCCCGTGTAAGACGCCGGAGGGAGATGGGCCAGTGGCTGAGTGCTCCCCGGGGAAGGAAAGCTCTCCTCTGTGTAAGGCGGCAGAGAGAGAGGGGCCAAGGGCTGAGTGCTCCCCGGGAAAGGAAAGCTCGCCGCTGGAGCCCTAATTGCCCGCTTCCGCAGCGTGCCTTGGGCAGGGCCCGCCTCCCACAGCTGAGTTAATAAGAGGAGAAAAATGTGCCCAGACTAGATTTTACTGTGACTTTTACGTGAGCCTCCGAGACGATCAAAGGGCAGAGACTCTCAGTGTAACTGAACACAGATGTCTTCTGAGCGACTTCCACGTCCCGGACACTGTGCCCAGCACAATGGGGCTGGCCGAGACGAACAAGCTATGGGCAGGCCTGCCCCCCAGTCAGGGAGGCGGGCAGGCGGGCGGGGGGAAAGTTCCAGTTGCAGCCCATTGTAGCTGACGTGGAGGGAGGGGGGGCAGTGGGAGCTAAGTCATCTGGGGTCAAGTTCTGGGTGGTCTCGAATGGGGTGAGCTGGACATTATCCATTGGCAGCGAGGAGTCAGGGAAGAGATTAGAGGAGTGACACCATCAGACCAGAATTAGGCCTGAGGGCAGTGGTCGGCAAACCGCGGCTCTCCAGCCCCCCAGGCCGAAAACCGACTTCTGAGCTCGGGCCACGAAGCTTCACGTGGTGTTTTGTGGAAGAGACACACTCAAGGGGCCAAAGAGCCGCGTGTGTGTGGCTCTGGAGCCGTGGTTTGCCGAGCACTGCCTTGGGGACATTAGCAGCGGGCAGAGAGGAAGATGGTCGGGGAATGAGAAGACTGAGCGTGTTAACCTGCTGAGGGAGGGCAGAAGTGAGGGCAGGGCGGACAGTCACGGCAGGCCGGGGGCCAGCCCTGGTCTGGACAAGGCGGCTGGGCGGGAGGGCCCACAAAGGTCCAGTCCACAGACCTTGTCAGCTGGCTGGGTGAGGGGCTGTGGGAGAGGGCAGTGCTGGGCTGGGCGATGGTCACTAGGTGAGATGGGGACAGGGGTGGAGAAACAGGTTGGGGAGGGGCGACTCCATCTTAGAAAGGGGTGTTGCCCCACCCCTGAGCGGAGGACACAGGAAGAAGCAGAAATCTAGGGCCTGGAGGACCTGAGACAGAGGGATCCGACGGCAAATCCCTGAGACAAAGCAGACGGCATTGGCGAGGGGGACACGCAGGTTTCTCCATGCATCCATTTGTTCACTCATTCGTTCGGGAGCGCAGGGGGCGCCCCCCGGTGGTGACGAGGTCTCCCCGGGTTTGTAAACGGGAGAGCGTCATAACTAAGGTGACCGACCAGACGTCCCGCTTTCGGCGGGACAGTCCCGATTTTTAACAATTTGTCCCGTGTCCCGCGGCGTTTTAAAAAAGTCCCGCTGGGCCGAAACCGGTTTGGCTCAGTGGATAGAGCGTCGGTCTGCGGACTGAGGGGTCCTGGGTTTGATTCCGGTCAAGGGCATGTGCATTGGTTGCGGGCACATCCCCAGTAGGGGGTTTGCAAGAGGCAGCTGATCGGTGACTCTCATCGATGTTTCTAACTCTCTGTCCCTCTCTATTCCTCTCTGTAAAAAGAAATCAATAGAATATATTAAAAAAAAAAAAGTGACTGTGGGTGGGCACCCTGCAGCACAGAGAGGCGTGCCTTTAGTTTTGTTCCTGAGACACCACGTCAGCCCATGCGCGCCTGCCCGTGCCTTCCTGTCGGATCGCATGTCGCAGTCCACGACACCGGTGATCGCTCTCCCCGGTGATCGCTGACACGGGACTCCGTTCATTCCAGATGCGTTCAGTCCCCGCAGAGCACCCCGTTAGAAACAGGGAGCTGTGCGTGGCATGTGCCAGGGGTGGCCCTCGCCCAGAGGGAAAGTCCCCGGGAATGTTCTCGGAGACGAAGGCGTGGGTGGAGTGAGGCCCAGGGAGCAGGGGAGGCTGCAGGTGGGCGAGGGGGCGGCTTCTCGCCTCTCCATGCCTCAGGCCGGGCAGCTGGCCTCGGGATTTGCCTTTTTTCTGCCTGTAAACAAGGGCCAGGTGATCCGTGGCTCCTGGTGAGAAAGAGTTGGGAAGGAGGGGAGGGATGATGACGACGACGACAATAATGATAACATGTCGAGACCCTTTACTGTATTCCCCTGACACCATACTAAGCTCTTTAGCTGTGTTATCACCGACCCCTTGCAGCCGTTCTTTATATGGTGTCATCCTCGCTTTAAAGATGCGTCGGTTCAGGGAGGATTATGATTGCCCAGGGTCACACAGCCAGGGTGTAGCAGAGCCGAGCCTGGGACCCAGCCTGGGACCCAGCTGGCAGACCCTGGGCCTGCGCTCCGCCGGGCTCCAGCCTGGGGCGAGGCCAGCTGGCCACTCTCTGGAGGCAGAGGCCAGAGGTGTTCACGGCGGCCCCGGGGTCAGGGCCTCGGGAGGAGTCCCCTTCCCGGCCCGCGGGCCCTTTCCCGGCAGTTCCGTGGCTGCTGCCAGGACAACCGGACTGTGGCAGCCCCCCACCCCCACCCCGTCTGTCTGTCCTCTCACCCCAGAGGGACAGACGGGGCCTGGGGTGCCATGGGAATGGGAGGAGGGCAGAGCTGTGAGTCCAGGTGGCCTGTCTCTTCAGAGGCCGGGGCTCAGCCTCCAGCGGGACTGAACGTGGGGCGTTGGCTGGCCGGGTGGGGAGTGGAGCGGACGGAGACAGCGGCCTCCAGGCCCCTTTTCCAAGATCAGGGACCAGGACAGGCGGCCTCCGGGGGCGGCTGACGTTCCCAGGGCGTGTCTGGCCTCCCGTCACTCCGTTTTCAGCGAGTCAGGGAGGGAAAGCAGCCGCCGCCTTCCCGTTCGTTCATGCACACGTGTTCCCGGCCGCTGTGCTGGCTCCGGGGCTCTGTGAGGCTGTGCACCTGCCATCACGCGTGTGGGCAGGTTTTAGGCTCCTCAGGGCCTCGGGCTGTGGGTTAGGGGTTGCATGCGAGGACGGAAGGCGGTGGGTGGGGTGGGGGGGGATTCCGAGTCCAGCTCCATCGGCTTTTGCACATGCAGAAACGGGCGCTCACCAGCTTAGGGCCTTTGCCCAGAGCCGCCCGTTCCGCGAGCTGTGGGGTCTGAGGGCAGCGCCATGAGGCACCCCGTCAGCCCTCGGCCGCACCTGCCCCTCACTGACTGCCCGTGTGTTTGTTTCCAGTTCTTCAAGGCCTTTTCCAAGAGCGGCCCCGGAGCGACGCTGGCAGGTGGGTATCCTGGCGGCTGGTGGCCTGTGGGCGTGGGCTATGGCTTCCTGTCCCGCCTCCCTCTGCCCCGGGGCTTCTGCTGGGACAGAAAGAAGCACAGCCAGGTCTGCAGAGGGCGGAGGTCCCCAGCGGAGAGCCGTGTGTGTGTGTGTGTGTGTGTGTGTGTGTGTGTGTGTGTTTTCTAGCCGTCCGTCCGCCCGCCCGCCCTGCTGGGAGGTGCCTTCAAGCAGAGGGGCTGGCATGCCCTTCCATATCGGTCTATCCAGGGTCCCGGGAGCGGGGAGGGTCCCACCTTCCCAGGATCACCCCCAATGTCAGGGCTCGGCATCGGAGGTGCGGGCCCAACAGGAGGAACTCGGGTCCGAGGGACTCTTCCCTGCCCCTCCCCGAGGGAGGAGTCCCCTTGCGTAGTGCAGGGCGGTGAGCACAGAGCAGGCCTGACACGCGCTGCTCTTCCTGGGCCCTTAGTTTCTGGGGGTGACCCTAGCCCCGCTCTGCTCTCCTCACGCCCCTCCCCGTGTCCGTCTTCGTCCGCAGTGGCCGGAGCGGACATGCAGACGCTGCGGCAGAGGCTCATCGACGCCCTGGAGACCCATACCACCACGTGGCCCCCCGCCTGTCCTCCGCTGGAGCCCACCGGGTACTGGGCTCGGGGCGGGCTCGGGGCAGGGTGGGCCTGGAGGCGGGAGGTGGTGGGGGTGTTAGGGAGGGGACCCCGGTCAGTCCCGGTGCCTGTGAAGTGAAGGGAAGGTGATTTTTTTTCTGAGCAGTGGCTGTGACCGGGGTGGGGTGAGACTCCACTCCCCGGACAGCCGAGGGTCAGCCTGCTGGCTGGCGGCCTGTATCTGCGTTCCCGGCAGGCGTCCAGGGCTGTCTCTTTCCGAAGACAGTGAGGTGCTGAAAATGCACCACGAGGGAGGTGAGGAAACGAGAGACAGAGACATGTCATTGAGAAATGGAAGCAGTACAGAGCAGGGTCCAGGTTTGGCGTGGATGTTTCCTGGGCCCACCCCACACCAAGACTGCGGGTCCAGGGTCTCCGTGAGGCCCCGGAGGAGGGGCACTTGGGAAAAACAAGGAGTCCTGTGAGTTGGGTTTGTAGATGCCGTCGTCAACCTCTATGTCTTCCTCTCTGTGGATAGTTAGGACAGCCCCCCATGTAACACGGGGACCAGCTCTGGAGCCCTGCCCGGTGACAGCACAAACGATGTGCCAGAGCCATACCTTCTCCCACCCACGAACGGGTGCACTCTGGCCCCACTGGGCGCCAATGCTGGCCCCCGTGGTGCCCTCTGTTTCGAGGCGATCGCCACCACATCACCAGCGGCGGGAGCCAGGTTGTCCGCATCTCGCCTGCGGCCTCTTAGGCATGTGTGATGACGTTCTGCTTTTCCGCAGAGCTAGGAGACAAATCATTTTTGTTTGTAGCATTTATCTTCTGTTGAACTTCGAGTTATGAAAATGACCGGTTGGCTTATTTCTCCGATTCGGGGACATAATAAAATGTGCCACCTCATTAATTTCCACCAATGCTCAGTTTCCTCACCTTAAACCGAGGAGGTTGGATTAGAGAGTGTTGGTTCCTTTCATGTGCTTTCTCCAGGAGAGGAAGGAACAGATCCCCCCGTTGGTAGTGCTTTGCCACAGATCAAGGCTCGTGTCTGGTGGCCACTAATCGCCCGTCTCTTAGGACAGCGGTCGGCAAACTCTTTAGTCCACAGAGACAAATATCAACAGTACAACGATTGACATTTCTTTTGAGAGCCACATTTTTTAAACTTAAACTTCTTCTAACACCACTCCTTCAAAATAGATTTGCCTAGGCCGTGGTGTTTTGTGGAAGAGCCACACTCAAGGGGCCAAAGGGCATCATGTGGCTCGCGAGCCGCAGTTTGCCCACCATGGTCTCAGGGAACCAACAGAATCCATATTCACTAAGCCTGCGCCTAACCCAGAACATAGAGACAGCTGGCCTCCAGGTGTCCCTTCCCAGTCCTCCTCCCCAGACCACACCTCCTCCCTCCTGACTCATAAAGAGACAGGATGGCGAAGCAGGTCCCCTAGGTGGGTGAGATGAAGAACCAGGGATCGGTAAGGGGCACTGTCCTTTGTGAATAAGGGTTTGGAGTATCCCCCGCCCCTGGAGCGCAGGGTGTGTGTGTGTGTGTGTGTGACCTCCAGGAAGTCTTGAGTCGAGGAGGTTGGTGTGGCTGTATTTGCAGCTGTGTCTGCTGGTGTCACAAGCACTTCTGTGTCATTCCCACCAGCGGTGGAGTGACTTCAGGCCTTGTCTCTTGCAGGCTGGAGGAGATTAATGGGTTCTTTGCAAGAAACGACGAAGAGTACCTGGCTCTGATCTTTGAGAAGGAAGGCTCCTACCTGGGTAGAGAGGTGAGCTGCCCTCGGGGTCTTTGTAGCTCCCGGATAGCACTTGGGGGAGAGCCGAGCAAGTTCAGGAGCAGGGCTGTCCCCCAAGTTCTTGGGTCTCCTGTATGTACCCTTTATGAACCCAGCACTGGCCTGACCCCTGCTGGGAGAAACGGGAAGTGCAGGAGCTGGGTCATTCTGTTTTAAAACCTTTGTACATATTTTTCTTTTTTAATTGAAGTGTAACGGACATGCAATATTACGTTAGCTTCAGGTATGCAGCACAGGGATTTGACATTCGTGTACATTTTTAAACTATCACCGTAAGTCTAGTTACCATCTAATAATCACCACACCAAGTTAATACACCGTTACCAACCATGTCCCTGTGTCAGCTTTTACCTCCCTCATTGGAGCCAAGCTCGATGCGACCTGCAGTTTGTTGAGCGCTGGCTTGGATCGCTGGCACACACAGTTGCTAACCTTCACGATTAACAGTGATGAGCACATGACGTGTCGAAAGTCATACAGCCATTGACTTTGCAGTGCAGGCCTTTTGACCGGCTCTGCCTGCCTCCATGTCATCTCCACATTGGCCCTCCTTTCATCCCGTAGAAGTGGGGTGAAATGTATTGGGGGGGGATAACATCGGAGATCCTGCAACCCTTCCTGAGGAAGTGGGGTCCGCACAGGCAGGCAGTTACGGAACCAGGCAGGCTTGCAGTTCCGCTCCATGCTGTGTTGCCATCCAGTTGCTCAACATCTCTGAGCCTCACCTCCCTGTGGGTAAAGCAGTGGTAACTGCCTTTCTTCAGAGGAAGGTTGGCAAAGTCAGCCGAGGCGGTTTAGGAAAAGGGCCCGGAGGAGTGGCTGGCGCGAGAGGGTGTGGGGTAGAGATCCAGGCCCCTGGCCTAATGCAGGCGCGGCCCTTCCCGCCGCCGTGGATCTCCGGACGCAGAGGGGGGACGGGCCAGGGCACGGGAGAGGTGCCAGGGCAGCGCCCGGGGATGGAAGAGGTGAGAGGGGGGGGGTTGGGAGGGCGGTCAGCAACGCCGTTGGCTCTGAGTGGCTTTCCTCCTGACACTCGTCCAGCTCAGCTGAGAGCTCTGCGGTGTCCCTGCCCTTCGCCCTGAGGAGGGAAGCAGGGGAGCCGTGTGGAGACAGGCCGGGCCCTCCCGGGGTCCCAGGCCAGGGGTCATGCCTGTCACCTGCAGGTGATGGATACATGTTCACTGGGATCAGCTCTTCTCCCTCTCTCCCCCACGTCCCCAGAGGAACCAGGAACAAGGCCCCTGTAGGCTGGCCGTGCAGAGGTTTTCAGGGTGGTTATCCATCTGAGAGGCAGGAGGGGGCGGGCCCCGGCTCTGCAGCCCCATTGCGCTCGCTGGCTGTGTGACCTGGGAACGCGGGTTCACCTCGGAGCCTCTGTTTCTTCATCTACAATCGTTTTTTTCTTTCTTTCTTTCTTTCTTTCTTTCTTTCTTTTTTTTTCAAATATACATTTTATTGATTTTCCACAGAGAGGAAGGGAGAGAGACAGAGAGAAACATCAACCGGCTGCCTTCTGCACGCCCCCCAGTGGGGATGTGCCCGCAACCAAAGTACATGCCCCTGACCTGAATCGAACCCGGGAGTCTGCAGGCTGACGCTCTACCCACTGAGCCAAACCGGTTTCGGCTCTTTTTTTTTTTTTTAATGAACGCTTACAGCACCTACCGTTTGCTAGTCATTGTCACCAGCACGCTTATAAAATTAACCTACCCAGTCCTCTAACATTGGTATTGTTATAATTCTGCAAGTCAGGACGCTGAGTCGGGGAGAGGTTTAAGCAGTGGGGCCAGGGTTCCAATCCAGGCAGCTGGGTCTGCGGACCGGTCCTGCTGCATGGTGATACTTTAAAGATTAAATGAAGCAGCCTGTGCACAGCAGGTAACACATACCCAGTATAAGTTCGCTAATATCCTTCTCCCCTTCCTGTTCTTCCTGAAGATAAAACAGTCACGACGGGCTCAGTATGTCTTTCTGACTTGGAATGTAGCTGGAAAACCTGATGAGAACAAGCGTAAAAGGAACCCACGCTCCTTTTTGCCTTTTTCGAGTTGCTCTCATGGGGAAGAAGCTGATGTTACATCGGGGCTGTCCTGGGAGATTCGGGGGGTGTGGTGTGCGATATGCGCAGTTCCAGGCCCCTCCTGTAGGCAGGGTTTGGCTCTCGTTCCCTCCGTCGTGGGTTTGGTTGGTGACTGGAGACTCACCCATCGCCGTAGTCTGCCATGTGAAAGGTGTGGAGGGGCTGGAGCTGCCAGCCCAGGTGGGCGCCAGGCCTCCCTCTGCCCACACGCGGCCCCAGCTGCTGACTGCCTCCGCAGGTGATCCTGGACCTGTCCCAGCGCCAGGGCCTCGCGGTGCGCAGGGTCCTCAGCACGGAGGCCGACGTGGTGAGCAAGTTCGGCGTCACGGACTTCCCATCCTGCTACCTGCTGTTCCGCAACGGCTCTGCCTCCCGGGTTCCCGTGTGAGTGTGGGCTCTGCCCCCTGTCCTCCCTCCCTGTGCCCACCCCTTCTCCCTGCCCGGGAGCCTGCCTCTCCTGCTGGGCTGACAGTTCTTCCCGGGAAATCTTCTTTTTTCTTTTTCCATTTTTCTATTAAGCTATTATATGTGTACATATCTTACCAATTCCCCTGCCCCCCCCCCACTCCCATACATGCCCTCCCTCCCCAGAATTTTGCATCTATTGGTTATGCTTACATGCATGCATACATCTTCCAAGCAGCCCCCGGGCAGGCGAGGAGCGCCCTCCGCAGGAGAAGCCGGCGTCTGCCTGTAGGTGTGGGACGGTGTCTCCACAGCCAGGAGTGGGGCCCAGGAGGATGTCCTTGGACCCCAGCCCAGGCATCCGGCCTCAGGCTCCTGGGCACCATCCCCACCGCAGCCCTGGCCCTGGCCCTGGCCCCCCGCCTCTGCCCAGACAGACGAGCTGGCAGGCTGCGGGCCTGGCGGGCACTCAAGTATGCCTGACCCTCCCTCCCTCTGGCTCTCTAATTGCAGAAAAGTTCATTAGGAGCCAGACAATAGCCAGCTCCAAAATGCCAAGAGAAAACAATCAGGCCACCCGCAGCCCCTGTCAGGCTGCCGCTGCCGAGCGGCCCGCTAAATGGCGCCAGATGGTGCCTCGGTGCCCTCCCCGGGCGATGATTGATGTCGGCCTGGCCCTGCCAGCGGGAGCTGGAGGGCCGGGATTGAGGCTCGCTGGAGGTGCCCGGGGAGCCGTGCCTCCGGGCCGGGCCGCCAGGGGCCCGCGCTGAGGCTGAGCGGCGGCCTCTCGCCCCGCTGGCCGGTCGCCCGGCCGCTGGGCAGAGGGTGTCGGGGCGCCGACGGGCTGGGGGTGGATGGGAGGAGGTACGGCAGTCACCGGGGACAGGAGGGGGGCTCCTCTGAGCAGGCCCAGACGCTCCCGTCCTGGGGGGAGAGGGCATGGTTCCTCGCTGGGAGCTGGCGGAGGGGAAAATCGTTTGTGACGACGCTGCTTCGGAGCCATCTGCTCACTGATACACACCGGCTGGGTCAGCGGAGTGGAAAGCGATGCTCCTGATGCCAGCTCCCCCAGGTCCCCTCACACAGCTTCCCTCACACAGCCCCCGGGGTCCCCTCCCTCCCTCAGCCCCCGGGGTCCCCTCCCTCACACTGCCCCTCGGGATCCCCTCCCTCAGCTCCCGGGGTCCCCTCACTCACCCTCACTGTCCTCTCAGCCGCCTCCCCGGGGCCGGGCCAAGGCACACCTCCTCCTCTGTCATGAGCCAGAAGGAAACCCAAAGGATTTGAGACTGTTGCTGGTTTATTTGTTGCTAGTTTTAGAAAACCGCCTGTGAGGCTTCCTTGGGGAGCAGTGTCCCCCCGGCAGGCCCCGCAGGCCCCTCAGAGAGGCAGCTTCCTGTGCCCTCAGTCTCGGGGGAGGTGGACCCCAGGCCCAGAGGTGTCCGGCCTCCCGCCCCTCAGGGACTTCAGCAGAACAGTGGGCAGGAAGGTGCATGAGGCATCGGTGCTGGCTGTGACCTCACTGGCTGACACTGACCCGAGTTCAGATATTTCTCAGTGAACGGTCTGTCCGATGCCCCCCTGCCCCCGCGCCTGCCCCCGCGCCTGCCGTGAATTAGCTCTGGTTCCGCGTGTCTGTGCTCACCGCCTCCCCCATGGCGCTCTCCCCCCCCGCAGGCTCATGGAGTCCCGGTCCTTCTACACCACCTACCTGCAGCGGTTCGCGGGGGCCACCCGGGAGGCCGCCCAGACCACGGTTGCGCCCATCACTTCGAACACGGTCGCGCCCACCGCGTGGAAAGTTGCAGACCGGTAAGGCCCCTCGGTTTTCCTCGCCCTTCCCCACCCCAGCCTGCCCTCCGCTCACGGCTGCCCCTTCCTACCTCGCTCTGCTCCTCGTCATGGGTGACCCCCGGGGCCTGTGGGGGCTCCCGGCGGCCGGCGGTGCCCAGGAGAGCCCTCGGTGTGAGCAGCAGCATGTCCTCGTGTCCTCCGAGATGGAATGAATGCTCCCCAACACCCACATTCCTTAAGCTTCACTCTATTTAAAAACAAGTACAGTCGGCCTGGAAAGATCACCCGTGGCCCCCGAGCCAGCTTCCCGCCCGGGGGGCGGTGTGGAGAGAGGGCTGGTGCTGGGAGGTGTGTGTGCGGATGCACAGGGAGGTGGAGTCCCGCCCATGCAGCTTCTCTGGAGGTACCGACTGCACTGGAATGTTCTAGTGTCAGTGTCAGGGAGCTCAGTGCCTTTTTTTTTTTTTTTTTTTTTATCTTTATTGATTGCAGAGAGGGAGAGAGAAACAGTAATGATGAGAGAGAGTCGTTGACTGGCTGCCTCCTGCACACCCCCTACTGGGGACTGAGCCTGCGATCCAGGCAGGTGCCCTTGGCCGGAATCGAACCCGGGACCCTCCAGTCCTCAGGCTGATGCTCTATCCACTGAGCCAAACCAGCTAGGGCCTCGCTGCCTTTTTAACAAAAGATTTTTAAATTGACTTTTAGCAAGAGAGAAAGGGAGAAGGAGAGAGAGAGAGAGAGAGAGAAATCGATTGGCTGCCTCCTGCACACCCTCCCAGGGGGGATGACGGACACGCAGCCCCCTGAGCCACACGGCCAGGCGGGGAGCTCACTGCCCTTTGAGGTGGCCTGTGGCCTCGAGCACAGCGGTAAGCAGGAGAAAGCCGCTCTTCTCTCTGAGGTCCCGAGACTCCGCTCTGGCAGTAGAATTCCTGCTTTGGGGGTAGGGGGACACGCCGTCAGCCTCCTGTGCTGACCCCCAGCGGCAGACCAAGCGCATGAGGAAGGCGGCCTCCATGAAGGGGGGGGGGGGGCGTGAGAGAACTGGGGGGGAGGCCGTCTGATTTGCAGAAGAACTCTGCAGCCCAGCTTCGGGGCCTTCTGGGGCGGAACATGCCAATGGAGAGGATATTAATAAACCAGGGGAGAAGGGAAGAGCCCCTCAGAGGTTGGAGTGGTCATTCTGATCACTCTCGTCATGATTACCCAAAGCACGGAGACGGTCACCGGTGACACCCACCGGCCTCGTGTGCCACGCTCTGTGCCGGGCACCTCCCGTGCACCCTCTCTCTCAGTCATGAGGCCACTCCTTCAGGCAGCACCCGAGACTGGAGAGGTAAACCGAGGCCTGTGGAGCAGACAGGAGGTGGTCACAGTGCCCCCTGTGAGCTGACCTTGTTAGCTCCTTACAGCCATGGGGGTCGGGCGACCCTGAGGCCCAGGGGGTGGGGTGAGTTGGCCCAGCTCCCGGAGGCAGCTCCCTGCAGCACTGAGGCCAGAACTCGGGTCTCAGGAGGTGGCTGGAGGAGCAGCCAGCCCATCAGAGCCCTGAGCCCCGACCCCAGTGAGCCCTGGACCCAGAGCAGAGCAGCCTGCTTGGAGCCTGCAGCCTCCCCCCCCCCCCCCCCCCCCGGCCAGGTCAGCAGGAGGTGCAAGTGGAGCCCCACCCGCCCCACCGTGCCCAGCCCTTTCAGAGCCATGTTGCGTGGGACTGTCTGTCTGTCCTTAGGGGGTCTTTGTTCAGAACTGAGAATAGAACTCAGCCTTCCTCTAGTGGCCTCAAGACCCCTACTCCATGCCAGGAGCTGCTGGGGGTACATGTTTGTGCTCTTATTTCACCCCCTCCGCTGCCTACCTGTGAACACCTCATGATGCCCGTCTTTCCGACGAGGAAGTGAGGCTCACAGACATGAACGAAATGCCCAAGGCCACCGTCACCGGCAGAGGCCAGAGCCAGCTGACAGGACTCGGGGACCGTCCGCCCGCCCGCCCGCCCGCCGTGGCCTTCCTGGCCTCTCCCTTCAGCCCCGGGCCTCCTCCCCGCCTGCCCCGTGGTGAACACCCTTTCTCTCTCTCCCTGCCCCTCTGCGTGCTCAGCTCCAAGATCTACATGGCTGACCTGGAATCCGCACTGCACTACATCCTGCGGGTGGAAGTGGGCAAGTTCTCCCTCCTGGAGGGGCAGCGCTTGGTGGCCCTGAAGAGGTTTATGGCGGTCCTGGCGCAGGTGAGCGGCTCCCCGGGGGTCCGTGTGCACGCAGCCGGCCCCTCCCTCGGGACACGGGCCCCCACGGCTGTCCTCGGCCACCATGGGCTGCTGCCCTGCAGCCTCAGCCGTGCCCGCCAGCCCACCCTGTGCGGGGGCCTGGGTGGGACGGCCCAGAGGTACGGGGATTTCCCAGTGTCAGGCGTAACCCTGGAGCGTGGCCGTGGTCGCGGGGAAGCAGGACCCTTGGGCGCCGCAGTGAGGGGATGAAGCCTCTGGCTCGCCCGTGCCCTCCCAGACGCTGAGCAGAGCCAGGCCCAGGTGCCAAGCCCTCGCCGGGCCTTCCTTATTCCTGCCCACGAGGCCTCTCCCTGCGAGGTAGCTGCTACAGGCCTACCAGCGGAGGGCCTGACGCATTTAATCCTCCTGCTCGCTTGGCTGCAGCGGGGAGAGGCTTGCCCCCAGTTAAGGGGCCCGGGATGCTCGAGAGCCTTGCCCGAGGCCCTCCCACTCCCGGGCAGGAGGAGGGGTGACGGGGATGTGAACTGAGCAGTCGGGCTCCAGAACCTTCCCCTGCCATGCGCCTTGCTCCCTGTGCAGGTGCCATGTGGGCTGCCTCCTCCCTCTGCACCTGCCTGCTGCTCCCTCCCTCTGACCCCTCTGGTTCTGTATCTGCCACATGTGCCCTGCTTCAACCCCTGGCTCTGGCCGCTGAGGATTGTGAGTCAGATCCGGGCTCTGGTCCCCTTCAGAGCCTAACTGCTGACTCAGCACCCTCAGCCCTGGGCGCCAGGTCTGAGCTGCTGGGTGCAGGTCTGTGGGCAGCCGGGGCTGTCACCTCTGGGAGTGACCTGCACCTCTCCCTCGGGAACCGCCTGCCAGTCTGGTCCCTCTGCCAGCCTGGCCTTCCTGGCCTTCCGCTCACGTGGCTTAGTCGCGCGCGCGCGTGTGTGATCACACGGAGGACCCGTGAGGTCGCCAGCACTCATCACAGTGCTGTCACTGTCCCAGGCAAGACAGCGCGTGGCCCTGCCCGAGGCCCCACCACACCAGCCCGTTCTGCTAACAGGCCGTTCCTCAGAGGCCCTGGGAGCTGCTCGGTCCCCATGTCGCTGAGGCCGGGGCCCAGAGAATCGGGGGCGGAAAGCCCTGAGTGGTTCTGTGTGCTGCCCCACGGACCCGCACCCAGAAGCTCAGACCTGGCACCCAGGGCGGTGGGTGCTGAGGCAGCAGGCAGGCTCGGAAGGGGACCAGAGCCTGGATCTGACACTTCGCAGGCGTCGCTCAAAAAGAGCAGAGCAGCCCTCACCCCAGTCTGGTCAATGAGGGAAATAAAGTCTTCTTTGGCCCCCAGGGCGACTGTTTGCAGCCAGAGGGAGAGGGAGAACGGGGCCCGGGAAATGCTGGAGTCGGGCAGAGGCTCAGACAGTACCCTCTCGATGGCCCCGGCGGAGCTGGGAATGAGTTTGGGATGAAGGACCCCTCCCTGCCCAAAGCCAGGACAGGCTTCAGAGAGGACAGGCTGCCCACAGCACAGAGGGGAGTGGGCTGTGCAGGACTGAGAGCAGGGGCCTGTGTGAGCCGGCCCACATCCCCTGGAGATGCCCCCGGAGACTGCAGGTATTTCCAGTATTTCAGCCCTGCCTGCAGTGACCGTAGCAGCAGCTGCCATTTCGTGAGCTCGGACAGTGTGTCCAGTGTGCCCAGTGTGCCCGTCTCTGCGAAGCGCTTTTTGTGTATCAGCTTCTCTGTGTTTTATAGCAAACCACAGGGTGGGGTCCCATCTCAGAGAGGGAATGAGGCCCAGGGGAGGAGAGCACCTGTCCCAGGCCCTGAGACATGCACCCACATGTCATCCAACCCATGCCCTCACCCCCCACGTGCACCGAGAGCATGAAGGGGCACCGTGCTCCCGCTGTGCCTGGCAGGAGGGAGGCCCGCTTAGCTCGCCCCTGCCTTGCCCGCTGAGCTGGGGCGCTCCCTGCTCTCTCACGTGAGTGTGTGCAGGACTGGCCACTGGGTGGCGTGTGGTCACCAGGGTTTCCCTGCTCGCAGCAGAGAGGGGGCCTCCCTGTAGCTGAGCCCTTAAGTCATCCTTCCTCCTGACACCCTGGCCTTAGATGGCGGAAGTTCCAGGCCCGATGTCGGGAGGGGCAGGGAGGGACACGGACTCCAGGCTGTAAATCTGTGCTGAGAGCCAGAGCTGTGTGAGCTGACAAGGCAGTGTGTCCGAGCCCAGGATCCCTCCTGGTTCTCCTCCCTCTGGGGACGGACGGGCCCAGACCAGGAGGGGTGATGAGATTAGGGGATGGTTTTCCCGGAAGACCGGGTCGGTGCGCAGGCTCTCCTGTTTAGTGATCACTCCCATCTCCAGGACCTTTCCTCGCTCACACAGCTCTCCTCGCTCGCATTTCCCTCTGCAAATTCCTCGGCGTTGTCCTCCTGACCTGCTCCCCGTGCCCCCCGCTCTCGCCCCGGCCCTCATGCATTTGTGCACACGCACTCACACACACACACACACACACACACACACATCTGTCCTCCTCCCTGGGGTCCCTGTGGCTTTAAAGTGCTGATACTAATCAGATTTGAGCTGACTTTTTGTCGGAGCAGCTTTTCGTGTTCCTCAGAGACTCCTGGGAGTTGCCATCGAGATTGGGATCTTGGCTAGGAGCCCGTGGGCAGCCTCGTCCCCACTGGCAGCCGCGGAATACAGATGACAGGCCGTGTGCCAGCCTCGCCCAGCCGGCCGGTCAACCAGCAAGTCAGCTGCCCCGAGTGAGGGCCCCAGGGCCCCCTGCAGCCCTCTGCCCCGTGGCAGCATGCGGTCAGAGGTCCATACAGGAGCCCCAGCCTCGCTCTTCCCCTCACCGGGCGCCCAGAGCCAGGGTGGGGAGGAGCCACGTCTGTGTCTCAGGCAGATGTTTCCCCGCCTTGGCCCACTTGGCTGGGGGCCCTGGGGGACGGTTTCTCCTCTCCAGCTTGCACTTGCTTCTCCCCTAGTACTTCCCCGGCCAGCCCTTGGTCCAGAACTTCCTGCACTCCGTCAACGACTGGCTCCAAAAGCAGCAGAGGAAGAAAATTCCCTACGGCTTCTTCCAGACGGCCCTGGAAAGCAGGAAGGAGGTGAGTGTGGGCAGCCAGGGAAGATCCTCTTCCCCAGCCTTGTGACTGTGGGAGCGGAGGGGTAACACTGACCTCTGACCTCTACCCATTTGCATTCAGGAAGGAATAGGTGGTCTTGGTTGGGTCTTCCCATTAATATTAATAAATTACTATCGAGCTCTTTCTATGCATAGCTTAATCCCCCAGCGTTAACTGAAAGTGGGTATCATCCCCATTTAGCAGATGGAGAAACTGAGGCGAAGTCACTTGTCCCATAAGTGGTTGGGTTGGGATTTAAAAGCGATGGTGAGACACGGGCTGTGACAGATTTTAGCTGCCGCCCCCTGTGGCCTCCACGCACCCGGGCTGCTCGCTCAGCGCTCAGCGTGGCTTCTCTGAGCCTCTCTGGGGGGTGCCGCTCACGCCGCCGATTGCAAAGGTGGGCCAATTGCAAAGGTGGGCCGGGGCAGCCAGCAGAGGGCAGAGCCATAGACTCGGAGGGTGTTGAAGCTGGGCAGTAACCCTCGTTTCACAGACGGAGAAGCTGGAAGTAGAATGAGTGTGTGACTTGCTGTGACTCAGCTTTTCAGCTCTGATGCCCCTTTGGTGGGTGTGGTCCAGGTAGGGACATGCCCCCCTCCAACTGGCAGCCTGGGAGAGGGAGCTCGTTGGTCTGAGGGCTGTGAGCAGACCTTCCAGTCTCCTGGAAGCTTCTCTTCCCACCGCCCTCCTTTCCTTCTCTGTGCACTCACGTTCAACCTCTGTGTCCCTCAGGGCATCGTGATCGCCAAGAAGGTGAACTGGGTCGGCTGCCAGGGGAGCGAGCCACACTTCCGGGGCTTCCCCTGCTCCCTGTGGGTCCTCTTCCACTTCCTGACCGTGCAGGCCACGCGGCACAACCTGGATCGCTCTCAGGAAGCAGGTGAGCCCACGGCCTGTGCACCCCGGGCCTCAGCCTGGCCCTGGCCCGCCTCACTGGCTCCCGGCTGCAGGCCCCTCTCTAGGGGATTCTGACACAACCAGATGGGACCATGGCGGGGGGGCAGGGGGGGATGCGCCCCACAAGCTCAGGCGTCAGGCTTCTCCCTGGCTTCCTTGGAGCCATAAGCTTGCTTCGTTTTCAGTCTTCATGGAGAACAAGTGGTTCCATCTTCTGTACTCCTATAAAGAAAAGAACTTACGCCGTGTGCTTTGAACAATTTTATTGCTTCCCACTGAAACGTCGTTTTCTAGTGGAAGCTGGGGGACACCTCGCCCCCCTCCCCAGCCCTGCTCCCTCTCCAAACTGTGCAGCTGCTCCATGACCCTTACTGCCCCCCCCCTCAGTGACCCAAAGGGTGACATCCAGCCCAGGCCAGTCCACGTTTACTGGGGACCCGGGGACATGTCAGGCCCTGGCTCAGCCTGGAGGAGGCGAAGGTGGAGAAGAGACAGTCCCTGCTCTGGGCGGTCGGTCGGTGGGACAGGTGGGAGGCGGAGTGTGCCAGGGCCAGGAGCCAAGGGGGAGAAGGAAGTTCAGAAAGAGAGGAAAAGCTCCCCCTGTCTGGAAGGGTAGGCGGGTGAGTTGTGTTAACCCTAAAGAAAAAGGCCAAAGGGAGAGGCAACAAGCACTTCCTTGAGATTTTTTTTTTTTTTTTTTTTTTTAAGGATGAAAAGAATGCCTATTTGGGAAGCACTGATTTGGGCAGAAACCCAAGCATGTGCTGATCAGGGAGCATTTGTGAGACGGGCAGGGGAACAGTTACATCCGCGAAGGAAGGCATCTCTGTTGGTGCAGATCGGCCCGCAGAGAGATGCTAATTGTAAAGAATGTTTTTCGTTTTCAGCCTGGTAGCCAACAGCACAACAGTCATATCTCTGCTTTTGCTTTTTTTGTGATATTTGCAAGCAGTTCTTTGAGACAAAATGCTGCTATAAGCCCATTCCAGAGAGTGGGGGCCTGAGACGGGCACGGCAGCTCCGACTCCGTTTCCAGGCGGCCCCGTGTGTGTCGTGTTTTCCAGAAGAACAGGAGTTGAGCTAGGAAGGACGGGCATCCGGTCCCCAACAGAGACAGAGGGCATTAGGGGAGCTGCCGGGCGTGGGCACAGCCAGCCAGTCCCTGTGTCAGCCCACGTTTACGGAGGTGTCTCCAGCGTGCCAGGCCCTGCTCCAGCGGCGGGCACAGTGGTACGAGGTGGAAGTCCCTGTCTCCAGGGGACAGTATTCCAGTGACAGGAAACGACAGGAAACGCACGATTCAGTTACAATGATGAGTGCTGTGAAGAGGACAGAGCCAAGTGGGGTGCGAGAGGGCCCAGGGGAGGGGCTGCTGTGTTTAGGGGGAGGCTGTTCTGGGGAAGTGACCTGTGCTGAGACCTGAATGGGGGCAGGAAGAGAGTCTTCTAGACGGAATTGGTTTGCTAGGCCGCCATGACCAAGTGCTAACACACTGGGGGGCTAAACCAACAGAAACCTATTGCTCATGGTTCTGGAGGCCGGATGTCCAAGGTGAAGGTGTTGGCAGGGTCGGTTTCTGCTGAGGCCTCCCCTTGGTGTGCAGGCGGCCATCCCCTCCCTGTGTCTTCACATGGTCTTCTCTGTGTGCGTGGCTGTGTCCAGGTGTCCTCTCTTACACACCCTGATGGTCTCATTTAACGTGATCACCTCTTTAAAGACCCTGAGTCCAAACACAGCCACGGGGTTAGGGCAGGAGTTAGGACTCCATCACAGGAATTTTGGAGGACACAAGTCAGCCTGTCACACCTGCTGGCCAAGGACTAGCGGTGCAGAGCACAAGTCTGGCCTGTAGGGAGCGTCAGAGGGAGGCCAGTGTGGTGGCCAGCATGGTGCAGTCTGCAGGGAGAGACAGGAATGGAGGTGGGCATGAGTTTTGGATGGCTGTTTAGTGTTTTGAGAATCCATTGGAGAGCTTAAGCAGGGCATGATGCAAATGACCAATGCCTGAGAAAGATTCCTGGGTGGAGGGCGGGCTGCAGTGGGGGAGGCAGGCAGCAGGGCAGCCAGGAGAGGCGGTGGAGGCCCAGACCAGAGCTGGAGGTGTGCACACGGAGGAAGTGGGTCAGACTTGGGGGAGTGTTGAAGGTGGAGCTGATGGGACTCAGTGATGGATCAGGCGAAGCATAGGCATGATCTAGGACTCAGGGACCTGAACCTATGGCAGATGATGGTCCTAGGAGCCGAAAAATGGGAAGACGTGAGGCAGGGGTGGGGAATGGGGAGTGGACAGGGAGAGAGGGCAGGGAAGGTGGACTTGATGGTTCATGCCCAGGAGACATCTGAGTGGAGAGGTGGACGGTGGAGTCTGGAGTTCTGGGGAGAGGCAGGATGGAGATGCACATCCTGGTCATTGGCTCACAGGTGACAGTTAACGCCGAGGCTGGATGAGCCTATGAGAGGGCGGGCAGAGGCGAGCGGAGGCCTGAGCTCTGGGCTCTGCGGCATCTGGGCCTCGGCTAGCGGAGCAGGGCCAGCAAAGGAGACGAAGAAGGAGCAGCCCCTGAGGTTTCAAAAGGGCGTCCCCAATGGAGCGATTCAGGGAGCCCTAGTCAGCCGAAGGGGTGCCCTGTGCTGCAGGGGCTGGCCCTTTCTGGCGGAGCTATCTGGTTTGGTGGTGGGAAAGGCCTGGATGGGTTGAGCTGGAGACAATGGGGAGTCCCGGGGGTGTTACGGGTCAGAGAAGGTTTCGTTTCTGAAGCTGTTTTGCCGGTTGGAATGATGTCATATTAAGGGAGAAGCTGATGATGCAATAACAAAATAAGGTATTTGCAGGAGTAAAATCTTACAGGAGGTGAGAAGGGAGGAGCCCGGAGACAGGCAGGCGGAGGAGGCGAAGACTGCTGCAGCGCTGGTGGAGGGTGGGCCACTGGGGCGGCTGCAGGAGGAGGAGGGAGGAAGGCCTGGCTGGGTGGGCCCTGAAGCTGCCAGGAACAGCGGCCTGGACGTGGGGCTCAGTGGGACAGAGAACAGCGTGCTGATGTCGTGCTGATGCCCCAGTGGATGGAGGGTGAGGCTAGATGGCCTTTTGAAGGGCAGGGGCGGGCGTGGGGGTGCAGCAGGAACAGCCCGAGGCCATTTCCCTACCTCCAGCCTTCAGGGATATGGAGGGTACAGGGCTAGCAGACAGGGGGGCGGGGGAGGGGGAGGCATTGCTATCTTCAGGGAGGAGCCCAGAGTCAGAGTAGGAGGGTGGGGGGAATAATCAAGCCTGTGCTGATGCCAGACCACAGGGCCCAGGAGGAGGGAATGGGGAGGGAGGGAAGAGGGGGAGACACAGTAGAGGATGTGCTGACAGATCAGGATGGACTCCTGGCCCCAAGCCCCAGGGATGAGGTGCAATGGGGAGCAAGTCGGACAGGAAGCCTGAAGCAGCGGGCCATGGAGGGGCGGAGGGGTGAGGGGTGGGCGCTCTGGCCCCCGACTCCCTCTCTGGCCACTTCACAAGGAGCCTGCGTGTCCTGCTGACAAGTCCGGACTTTAATAAGTGACGGGGCCTGGGTCAGTGGCAGAGGTAAGGAATGGGGGTTAGGAGTTCGGGAGGAGATGGAGTCAGCTCTAAAGTGACCCTCGGGCGGTGGAGGACAGCAGGCAGGGAGGCCCTGGGCGCCTCATTGGACAGGCTGGGGTGTAGGGCCCTGTGCAGAGGGTGTAGGGCCCCGTGCAGAGGATGTAGGTCCCCGTGCAGAGGGTGTAGGGTCCCCGTGCAGAGGGTGTAGGGCCCCGTGCAGAGGGTGTAGGGTCCCGTGCAGAGAGTGTAGGTCCCCGTACAGAGGGTGTAGGGTCCGGTGCAGAGGGTGTAGGGTAGGCCCTGTGCAGAGGGTGTAGGGTCCCCGTGCAGAGGGTGTAGGGTCTGGTGCAGAGGGTGTAGGTCCCCGTGCAGAGGGTGTAGGGTCCGGTGCAGAGGGTGTAGGGCCCCTGTGCAGAGGTGTAGGTGTAGGGCCCCGTGCAGAGAGGTGTAGGTCCCCGTGCAGAGGGTGTAGGGGCCCCGTGCAGAGGGTGTAGGTCCCCGTGCAGAGGGTGTAGGGCCCCGTGCAGAGGGTGTAGGGCCCCCCGTGCAGAGGGTGTAGGGCCCCGTGCAGAGGGTGTAGGGCCCCGTGCAGAGGGTGTAGGGCCCCGTGCAGAGGGTGTAGGGCCCGTGCAGAGGGTGTAGGGCCCCGTGCAGAGGGTGTAGGGCCCCGTGCAGAGGGTGTAGGGCCCCGTGCAGAGGGTGGAGGGGCCTCGTGCAGAGGGTGTAGGGTCCCCGTGCAGAGGGTGTAGGGCCCCGTGCAGAGGGTGTAGGGCCCCGTGCAGAGGGTGTAGGGCCCTGTGCAGAGGGTGTAGGTCCCCGTGCAGAGGGTGTAGGGCCCCGTGCAGAGGGGGGTGAAGGTCCCGTGGCAGAGGGTGTAGGGCCCCGTGCAGAGGGTGTAGGTGGGCCCCGTGCAGAGGGTGTAGGGTCCCGTGCAGAGGGTGTAGGTCCCCGTGCAGAGGGTGTAGGGCCCCGTGCAGAGGGTGTAAGGTCCCCGTGCAGAGGGTGTAGGGTCCCCGTGCAGAGGGTGTAGGGCCCCGTGCAGAGGGTGTAGGGTCCCCGTGCAGAGGGTGTAGGGCCCCGTGCGAGGGGTAGGTGTAGGGCCCCGTGCAGAGGGTGTAGGGCCCCGTGCAGAGGGTGTAGGTGTAGGGCCCCGTGCAGAGGGTGTAGGGCCCCATGCAGAGGGTGTAGGGTCCCCCTGCAGAGGGTGTAGGGTCCGGTGCAGAGGGTGTAGGGCCCCGTGCAGAGGGTGTAGGTCCCCGTGCAGAGGGTGTAGGGTCCCCGTGCAGAGGGTGTAGGTCCCCGTGCAGAGGGTGTAGGTCCCCGTGCAGAGGGTGTAGGTCCCCGTGCAGAGGGTGTAGGGCCCCGTGCAGAGGGTGTAGGGCCCCGTGCAGAGGCGACCGTGTGGGCCCTGGAGGGCAGGGGGCTGGGGCCGGCAGGGCAGACGGTCCGAAGGGCCCCTGTGAATGGCGTCTCCTCTCCCCGCAGCCAAGGCCCAGGAGGTCCTGCAGGCCATCCGGGGCTACGTCCGCTTCTTCTTCGGCTGCCGGGACTGCGCCGGCCACTTCGAGAAGATGGCTGCCGCCTCCATGCACCGCGTGGGCAGTCGGGACAGCGCCGTCCTCTGGCTGTGGTCCAGCCACAACAAGGTCAACGCCCGCCTCGCAGGTGAGGAAGGACCCCGTCTGCGGCCGGCGGCACCCCCGGAAGGAGGAGGAGGCGGGGACCCTGGACCGGAGTCAGGAGACGGGACGCCTGTCGTCCCCCAGGGTGTAGGGTCCCCCGCCGCCTCCTGGGAACAGCACCGCGTGGGGCACGGCGTTTCGCACGCACAGAGCCCTCCGCGTGCTCTGCCAGCCCTGCTGGTGTATGTCGGCATCATCAGACCCATTTTCCGGATGAGGACATCAAGGCTCCTTTTCCCCTGCACAGGCCACCCCCCCTCTGGCCTGGTGGGGTCCCTGTCCTGTCTCCCCATTCTGCTTTCTGGCTCTTGGCCAACAGGAAAGTGAGTGCTGGGCTTTTCTCCCACCCCTGGGAGGAGTCTAGTGACAAAAAGGGCTGGAGAAGAAAGACCAGGTTCTTTCTAGAAAAGGACTGATTTCACCGGGGGAGAAGGGGGCGGGCCCTGGCCTGCTGAGTTCCCCTGTTGGCAGAGCTTCTGTTCCCTCGGCTCAGGAGTCCGATGGGTCCACAAGGCAAAAGCATTTGTCTCCGGGTGAGCGGCTGGCAGGGGGGAGGGAGCCATCTGTGGGCAGGAGCCTGGGCCTGTCTGCGGGGAGAGGGGAGTGTGCGCGGCTGGGACAGCCGGCCCAGGGGGCGGGGCGGGGCGGGGACAAGGCCCAGCAGGGAGGGCAGAGGCGCTGCCAGGAGCAGGTGGTGGTGCAGGGGCTGCACTTGGTCTTGGTCTCCTGGGGCCTTCTGGGGGCCTGAAAAGAAGGCACGTGCCTGTCTCTCCTCCCACCCTGCCCTCCTGCCCCCGCCCTGCCACCAAATGCTCCGTCTGACCCTCTCACCCTATGACCTCTGTGGGCTTCCGTGGGGGCCCAGCTGCTGCTGGTGGGCCAGGAGCCAGGCCTCTCTCCGAGGGACCTGAGGAAGGCCGTTCCCTACCCTCTCTTTGGGGTAGTGGATGGAGGGTCCCCTCAGTTACAACAGATCAGTGATGGGAGGGGAGTCACAGGCCGGGCGCTCACTTCGCAAGGCCCGCTCCCCGCTTCTCACTGGACCCTTGGAATCTACTTGCCGCCTCTCCCCGATATAACCATCTGGCTCCTACGTCTCCTCTGCAGCTTCATTCTTTTTTTTTTTTTTTTTTAATATATTTTATTGATTTTTTTACAGAGAGGACGGGAGAGGAGGGATAGAGAGTTAGAAACATCGATGAGGGAGAAACATTCCTCAGCTGCCTCTTGTACACCCCCACACTGGGGATGTGCCCACAACCAAGGTACATGCCCTTGACCGGAATCGAACCTGGGACCCTTGAGTCCGCAGACCAGTGCTCTATCCACTCAGCCAATCCGGTCAGGGCCGAGGCCTCGTTCTGACCAGCAGCTTCTGTTTTCCTGTGAAGCCCTTTGGAGCGGCGCCTCCTTCACGAGGGATGGGCAGATCGGCATTCCCCGGTGACACCGAGCGAGCGAGAGAGGGGCTGGCGGCAGGCCCTCGGGCTCAGCGGGGGTTCTGCCCACGGCCCGGCCCTGCCTGGGGTCCCAGCTGCCTGGGAGGCAGGGAACTCCTCACCCTCTTCCCGTCCAGGGCCAGGCCTCCCCACACCCACCCCGTGGAGCCCAGCTGGGGAGGGAACTGCACCAACTCGCCCCACCCCACAGGGCTGCAGTGGAATTACTGTGTGCCACCAACTCTTTTTTATTTATTTATTTTTTTTATCTTCCACTTAATTACAAAAGTAACTTATCTTCACTGTATAAGACTTGGGGAATTTCAGAAAACGGCAAAGACGACCAATACTGGCAGACCAACCGAAGCCTTTGCAAGCCAGGTCTTTCCAAGACTGGGGAGAGGGGGAGAAACCAGCTGAGAAGTTGACAGAGGGAGAAAGTAGATTAACATGGGGGAGGAGCCCTAGCTGGTTTAGCTCAGTGGATAGAGTATCTGCCTGCGGCCTGAAGGGTCCCGGGGTCAATTCCTGGTCAGGGGCGCATGCCCGGGTTGCAGGTCGATCCCCAGAAGGGGGCGTGCAGGAGGCAGCCGATCAATGATTCTCTCTCCTCATTGATGTTTCTCTCTCTCCCTTTCCCTTCCTCTCTGAAATCAATAGAAATATATTTTTTAAAAATATGGGGGAGGACTGGAAGGGAAACCGGGGTACTGGGGTGGGGTTGGGAGGACTCCCCTCACCCGGGGGGAGCCCAGGCCCAGTGCTAGCTGGTGTTCGGCCTGCCTCCCCTCACCCCCGCCTCCTCGAGCTGGGCCCTCTTTTGCAGACGGGGGGAGCCGGCGTTCCGAATGGGAGAATGAGGTCTGGGCTTCCGGGGGGGGTGCTCAGCGTCCCCGCCAACCTGTGTGCTTCTCTCCCGCCAGGGGCCCCCAGCGAGGACCCCCAGTTCCCCAAGGTGCAGTGGCCGCCCCGGGAACTCTGTTCCCCCTGCCACAACGAGCTCCGGGGGACGCCCGTGTGGGACCTGGGCAACACCCTCAGCTTCTTCAAAACCCACTTCTCCTGGAGCAACATCGTCAGGGACCCTCCTGCGACCGAGCCGCCCCGGCGGGGAGCGCTGAGGATGGCCGCCACCGCGGAGCCGGAGCCGGAGCCGGAGCCGGAGCCGGCGGCCGGGAACTCCAGTCTGGGCCCCGCGGCCGCGGAGAGCAGGGTGGGCCCAGGGGCCGCGTTCCCCGGGACGGTCGTCCTGGGGGCCTTAGCGGACAGACTCGGGGCGAGCGGCCCCCCGGAGGAGGTGCAGGCTGGCCTCGGCGTGACGGGGGCCGAGCTGCAGCCAGGGCCCCCTGAGCACGGAGCGGGTCTCCCGAGGGGGGAGCAGCTGGAAGGGCAGGAGCCCCTGATCCAGCGGGAGCCGGGAGCCGGGCTGCCGGCGGGGCTCCCGGCCGAGGACCTGCCCGGGGACCCCGCCGAGCGGAGGCGCGTGGTCCGCAGCTCCGAGCAGCTGGCCGCCGTCCCCGAGCGGGAGCGGGAGCGGGAGCCGGGGGCCGGAGCCCTGCCGGGCCGGGGCCAGTGGCTGCAGGTGCTGGAGGGGGACTTCTCGCACCTGGACGTCAGCCTCTGTGTGGTGCTCTACTCCCTGTCCTTCATGGGGCTGCTGGCCATGTACACCTACTTCCGGGCCAGGATGAGGGCCCTGAAGGGCCATGCCGGCCACCCCACGGCCTGACCCGTCCCCCACCCCGGGGCGGGCGGCAGGACAGAGAGCTGCTCCCCGCGGGCTCCTCCGGTCCCCTGCCTCCTCCCCGCCGAGCTCTTGGTCCCCGGAAACCCAGGAGAGCCATTGCCCCAGCGAACCCTCCTTGGTCCCTGTGGGAAGGGATGTTCCCAAGACAGGAAGAGGTGCAGGGTCCAGGCTCCTCAGTCAGCACGGAGGAGGGGTGGGGGGGCAGCCCTGGGCAGGGAGGGGGGGAGGCGCTGTCCTCGGCTTCTCAGCACCTCGTTCCTCTCTTTCAGCTTCTCTGAAGCCCCGCCTCCTTCTTGCTGCCGCTCCAATGTCTCCTGCTCGGTCTTGGCCCTACATGGGGGCAAGCGAGCCTCAGTTTCCAAGGCTTCCCATCGGAGGAGGGTCCCCGGGCTGAGTGGGCTGGAGCAGGAGTCCTCCCTACGCCCCAGGGCCCCGCCCACCCCGCTCCCTTCTGGATACGAGAGGCCCTCGCACCTGAGAAGGAAGGACCACCTCTGGGGCTGGTGGCCTGCCCAGCCTCGGCCCCTCAGACCTCCCGGCTGTGGGGGTTGGCTTGGGCGTAGGGACTGGAAGCTTGTGGAATCCTGTGACCTCCCAGGTGACATCTGTGGGACCCGTAGGGCCTGGTCCCTCCCAGACCTCTGCCGCAGGGAGGGCACAGGCTGGGGCTGGGGTGTGGGGGCTTGCTGGGTGATGGTGGCGGGGCTGGGGTGAGCGGCTGGCTTAGCGGGACCTGGTGAGGGGCGGTGTGGGGTTGAGGTTGGGGGTGTGGGGACCTGTAGTGCCTTACTCGGGGCTGAGCTGGGGGAGGTAGCGTGAACAAGCTTCACGTGTGCTCTTTGGCTCTCCTTCCTTCGGCTCAGCTCCGTGGGAGCTGGATCTTCCTTGATTTTGATTTTCAAGATAGACGCTAATCTTTGAGTGCGGGCGTGAGAAGGTGAAAGGGTCGGAGGGGCGGGTGACGCTGTACATACACATGGCTTGAGTCTCACTCTGCCCACTGCTGCCGAGGGCTGTGGAATAAATTATTTTTGTTAAGGCAAGCGCCCCTGTGTCCTGTCACTTGCTACTTGGAGGCCCAGTGTCCGGGTCTGGGCAGACTGAGAGATCCAGCGAGACACGATTCCCCCAGGCTCACCGAGCTGCTGGACTGAAGGGGACACAGCACCCCATCACAGCCCCTTCTCGAGGGGCCCTCCCCACGCGGCCCCCGAGCGCTGGGTGCTCTGGGCCCAGCAGTCTCCCAGAGCACCAGGCAGCACCAGTGGAGGTGCAGTTCCCCCCCCCCCCACCCCACCCCACCCCACCCCCGCACCCCCGTCTCCCCTGAACACCCGCCCAGGCACTCTCCGTTCTGCTGGAGGCACCTTCGTCTGCACCTGCCTGGCTCTCGGGCATCCTGCATCTCCAGCTCCCTCGGAGGGAGAGGGGCCCTGGGCTGGCGGCTCAGGCCGGAGGAGGAGGCAGCCAGATTGAGGGCCTACCCCTAATCCGTCCTGCCTGCCGGGCTTTACAGGGATAGAGCGGCTGATAACGAACCTCATTAAGAGGGAGCAGGAGCCCCAATCCGATTTGGGGTTTTTCTCTTTGACCTCACTTTGCTCAGACGGAGGGGGTGGGTTCCCAGCATGCCCCTTATGCTAGGGCAGCTGGAGTGGGGGGTGGGGGGCCAGCAGGGGTCTCCCCCTCCCCCTTCCCCTGTTGTGTCAGCCCTGTGTTACCTCCCGGGTGGATCCCCGCCTGGAGCTGCTCCCCTGTCTGAGGTTCCCTGTCTGTGCCTCTGCTCTAGCCACCGCCCTGCCCGCTCGTCCTCCTAGGCCAGCTTGCTCTTCTCCCCCTGCCCACAGGCCCAGGCTGGCAGGCTGAGAGACTGCCCGGCCCGCACAGTGTGGGCCCTGTGGCCTGGCCCCGGGGGTGAAGGGCTTCCACAGGCCAGGATACTGGCGCACACCTGTTCCCACCACCACCTGGCGCTGCCGGAGTGCCAAGGCGGAGGGTTTCCATGTGCCTGCTCTTAGCTCCAGGGACCGTGTTTTCTGAACCAAGCTCAGGCATCCAGAACTCCGGCTGGCCTCGGGGGTGGGTCTCCACCGTGCAGCCCGGCCCCTCTGATTGATAAGCAAGGGCCCGGCCTCCTCCTCCTCCTCAGCAGGACGGCTGCCTTTCACCCTGATTTCCCCAGGGCTCTGGGCAGCATCCAGCATCGATAACGGGCTCCTCCCGCCAGCTGGTCCCCTCCCCGCCCCGGCCTGCCAGGCCTGGAGCTGGGCCTTCTGGGGCTTGAACACCAACCACCTGCCGCTCCGCTCCAGGCCCTCCTCTGCACCTTGGGGGAGAGCTCCCCTCGGGAGAGGGTCCCGGGGGCCCCCATGGCGAAGGCGCCAGGCCCTGGGCGGACGGCGCCCAGGCAGGAGCATTCAGGCTGGTTTCCTGGAGGAGCACCTGGGCTGGGCTTTGAGAGACGTGTGAGCAAAGGAAAGGAGGAGGACAGGGGCACCGCAGGCAGAGGAGAAAGCTCGTGCGGCCGAGGCCAGCAGAGGAAGAGAGTCATTACAACACTTTCGAAGCAAAAAACCAAAAAGCACTTAGAGGAGTTTTCCAAAGTTGCACTTTGGAAGCTGGGAGTGAAAGGAAGAGAGAAGCAACTCCCCTTATTGTGTGGAGCTTACACTCCAGGGAAGGTGAGAGGGAAAAGGATACGGTGGTGAGCACTCTGAGGGGCTGGGGGTGGGGGTGAGGAGCTCTGAGACGTGGGAGGGGTGGAGGGGGTCACGGGTAGGCATGGAGGGACCACAGTCCTGAGGGGCCCCTTCGTTCAGAAGCCACCATCAGTCCCGAGAGGCGTCCCGCCTTCGGCCTGGCTCTTCCTGGCGCAGGGTTGGGGTGGGGAGCCCAGGGTGGGGTGAGGAGTGGGCTCCAGGGGACCCACCCGCCTTGGCCCTGGAGGGAAGTCCCAGCGGTTGGAGGAGGAGGAGGACCTGGCTCCTGCCCCTGGCTGCCCCTAATCCTGGCGAACCAGGAACTCGGAGCCTCCGTTTCCGCCTCCGTAAGATGCAGGCCACCGCCTGGGCTCATGGTCCCTACGGAGCCTTTTCCTCTCCCCGGTGATGCCAGCTGTGCCTCCAGGGCCTTCTGGAAAGGAGACCACAGCTCCGGGGCCTGTGTCCGCACAGAACAGCCCTGAGAGGCTCCGTGGCTGCAGCCCCAGGAGGAGCACCCAGAGGCCTCTTTGCCCGGCGGCCTAGTTCTCCGAGACGGCCCCTCCGAACCTCCAGCGTGCAGGGAAGCTGCAGCGTAACCCACCCCTTCCCTGGCACCCCCCTCCCCTGCCTCCCCCTCCCACTTCAGGGCCAGCCTCCTGTGAGGACAGAAGCTCATCTCTACACACACCTCACACCCCCCCCCCACTGTAAGAACTACATCAGACTCCAAAAACAGTAGTTGATTTTTACCCCTGGCCCTCTTGTGCTGGCTTGCCCCCTCTTCCGTCCTGTATCTGTACCTTCCCACCCCCCCCCCCCCCACACACACACACACATAAACACACAGAGAGAGAGAGAGACAGCAGTGCAGGCCCTGGCTTCTCCCCTGCTGTCCAGCCTGGAGGGGGTGGCCATTCACACCCAGAGAGAAGACCCCTTCTCATTCCTCCCACCCTCTATCCCTCATTGGCCTTCTGACTGGGCCCCGACTCCCTCTCCCACTGAGATCCCAGCTCCTGGAGCCCAGGGCATGGCGGAGGAGGACTCCTTCCAAAGCTCTGGTCTCTGCCCTGGAGGAGAGCACCTCATCGAGGGGCGTGGTGCCCTCAGGAGGGTCACTGGGGTGACAGGCTGATGGCCCAGGCCCTCTGCTCACCTCCGGGCCCTTCCCTCCAGATTTCACCTCTGCCCGGGGCGGGGGCGGGGGCGTGGGTGGGAGGGGGTGGGAGGGGGTGTGTGCAAGGGAGGGTCACAGACAGGGAAAGAGAGTCTCAAAGTCACAAGGCAAAGGCGGGGACCTCTGCCAGCATGAGGAGATGAAGCTAAGGGACAGTCCATGGGGCACTGGCCTTGGGGGTCATTGCCGACGACTCAAGAAGCATCTGTTCAGACTCCGGGGAGAGATCTGCCTGGCAGGGCTGGCCAGTGCCCAGGTGCTTCTTGGCTAGAGCGCCCAGCCTTCTCGGGGCTGTGGCCCGCCAGGAGGAGGGCCCTCGGTGCCCTGGCCAGCCGTCCCCCATCACCCGGAAGCGTGGCTTGCCTCTGCCCGGGTCAGCCTGGAAGCTTCGGCCGCCGTGGTGAGGGGACCGCCTCGTCCGGCCTGGACCTGCTCTGCCGGGTCCCCACCAGGTTCTCAGACCTTCTTGCTTCTGGTGGCCAGAGTTCCGCCTCGGAGCAGGAGGAATTGTTTAGCAGTGGATGCTGGAATACTGGTTACTTCGGTAAATTTCACCCAAATAAATCCCAGTGATATAAAAAAAATAATAATAATAATAAGGCATAGAAAAATATAACTGAGTATTTCACTCATTTTGTAAGTATAAAAACAATGGAAAGTCGCCGAAACCAGTTCGGCTCAGTGGATAGAGTGTCAGCTTGTGGACTGAAGGGTCCCGGGTTTGATTCCGGTCAAGGGCATGTAGGGGGTGTGCAAGAAGCAGCTGATCGATGTTTCTAGCTCTCTCTCCCTCTCCTTCCTCTCTGTAAAAACTCAAAAAAATATATATATTTTTTTAAATAGAAAGTCTAGCTCAGGTGAGAACTTGATCTACTTAATGCCAACTTTCAAAATAAGTTAAAAATAAAATCAAGCTATATTTAAAAACTGGGAAAATATATACGTATATGCCATAAATATGACAAAGGGATATGACTATTACAAAATATGCAATCTTAAAATGAGATGAGTTTGCAAGTATTGCTATAAGCTGTCCAAGGATATATTTCTATAAACAAAAATCTATTTTTATTACAATATTTATTACCAAATATATTTTAATAATGTAATTTAAAATGCCTTAAGTGTGCCTTTTTTTTTTCTTTTTCTTGCAAAAAGCTTTATGGTTTCATTTGGTCCAGTGCCTGGGAGAGGGCCTCAGGATGGTTAAAGGAATGGCCAGTGGTTTCGGGGAGAGGCTCAGGCACCAGGGGATGCAGAGGGGCCCCTCAAAGGCCTCGGGGCTCCACAGGCTCCTAGTCCTGCTGGAGGGGAGCCTTTCCAGGAGCTTCTGGCCCCGCCCAGCCTGGGGGCCGCAGCCTGCGGAGGGGAGCCAGGTGTGGCCCATCTTCCTGATGAGTTTCACCTCCTCACCCGGAAGTGGCTCTGCAGGAAGTCAGAGCTGAGCGTCTGCGGGGGCAGAGCCAGGACACAGAAGTCCACAAGGGCCCGGGCCAGGTTCCTCCCCAAGGCCAGGGCGGCCTCCCTGGCGCCCTGAGTTCTGCCCGCTCATCCTGGGGGAGAGGGCGGCCACCAAGCTGGGTTTGCAGCTTTACAGACGGCTCAGAGCCCTCTCCCTCTCCTCCACCAGCTCGCCCAGAGAGAGGTAGGTGTGGGCGGCCGCAGAGGCAGGGGGTCTGGGGGTTGATGGCAGCCTCCGCCTCAGGGGGATAATTCTGACGAATTTGGGAGCTCATGGTTGTCCGGCGATAAGGGGTTAGCGTAGAAAAGAAGCCGGTGTGCTGGCTGGTCCCGGAGGTGGTGCTGAAGGTGGTGCCTGGATAGGAGATGGAGGGTGGCCGGAGGCTGGGAGAAGGGGTGGCCCCGGGTCTGTTTGTCCAAACTCTGTTGAAGCAAAGTAGGGAGTTTGCACTATAAGAATTAAATACACACACACACACACACACACTGAGTAGGCAGATTATTATGATCTCTGAACGCATAATAATCTGGCCACTCAGTGTATATCCTATATAATAAAAGGCTAAAATGCAATTGTCCCCTCCACCAGAAGTTTGACTAGCAGGCAGGCTGGCCAACCACCCATGTCCCCTCCCCTTGGCCAGGCTGGCCAGATCCTACCCATGCACGAATTCATGCACCCGGCCTCTAATATTTATATACATATATACACACATACATAGACTGAATGACAAGATTATTATGCATTCAGAGATCATAATAATCTGGCCACTTAGAGCACATGTGTCAAACACAAGGCCCTCGGGCTAAATCCGTCCCTCCAGGCCTTGCAATGTGGCCCGCACCGCGCTGTCATCACTGCACTCCGCTGCGTTTCCATCATAATGACAGTTTATGACTGTTCAGTAAACCATTCGGCCCGCGATTTAGGCTGGATTTTAGATTGAGTTCGACACCCCTAACTTAGAGTGTGTGTGTGTGTGTGTGTGTGTGTGTGTTTATTTGTAAAACATACATATATTTTTTTATTTCAGAGAGGGGGAGAGAGAAACATCAATGATGAGAGAGAATCATTAATCTGCTGCCTCCTGCACAGCCCCTACTAGGGATCAAGCCCAAAACTGGGGCTTGTGCCCTCACAGGCAATCACACCTGGTTCATAGGTCAACACTCAACCACTAGGCCACACTGGTTGGGCAAGAACTCCTTTTAAGTGTGAGTTTACCATAGGAACGAATGAATGGACCAATGGATCATAGGAAAGTCCAAAGGTAGAGCCGTGAAGGTGTGGAAATGTGAGACCTGATAAAGGTGGCATCGGGCACCAACAGGACAGTCGGCAGCGATGGGACACGGGCTCACTCTGCAGGAAATCAAACAAAAACCCGGGCCTCTGCCCGATCCAGAGATGGACTCGAGATGGATGAGAAACCTGCACATGAGAGAGAAATATTACAAAGCCGATCAGATAAACCATGGGAGACTGACAGAGCCCCACAGCCGTGGGCTAAGACCCCAAGTCACAAGCATTTGAATGAAGAGCTGCTGTTCGGGAGAATGCCATGGGCGAGGAAGCAGGGAGGTGCCTGCTGGGAGGGAGGAGACGCTCGCAGGGTCCGGCACGGCCCTTGTCACCACCCGGTGTAGACCCAATGGCTACCCGTGGGGAGGCCTGGCAGGCGGCCGGCCCCCGGGGCCAAGGAAGGTGGGGCTGCCAGGTGAACAAACCGGATGCCACACCGACAGATGGCCGTGTCAGGCCCGTAGCCAGGCGTCCCCCCGCCAAGGGAGGGAGGGAGCGGGGTCCAGCCCCCCCGTGGCTCCGAGGTCAGCTTCCTTCTGGGCCACCACGGCTCAGACCTCGCGCGTCAGCCCTGAAGCGTGTGCGGTACCACGGGCAAATGGCCGTGACGAGTTCCAATTTGCAGCCTCCCGGGGCCGCTCCCAGGGGCCTGTTCCAGAGGACGGGTGTGAAATGGGCCTTCACGGTGGATTACCGGCCCAGGGAGCTGTCGGCTCCGGGCGCTGGCGGGCGGGGCACGCTGTGCTCTGTGTGTCCCGGGCCCGTGGCCTGAGCAACGCTCGCTGTCACCGCCGTCCTGTTCCTGTGACCGCGAAGACGGAACCGGTGTTGTGTGTGTGTGTGTGTGTATTGTTTTTTTTGGGGGGCGAGCCCGGGGGTGGGCCTGTCCTGAGGGGCAGGAACACTCTGAGCAGGGTTCTGTGTGTCCTGCCCTCCAGGAGCGTGGAGCCTAGAGAGGGGACTCCCCTCCCCCCGTAAGGAGCTCCATGGCAGTGCAGCCTGTGGACAGACGCCCCCGAAGGGCTGGGATGCTGTGGGGCCCCAGCAGTCACCTCCCTCTTCACCGGGATTAGCATGAGGGGCAGGGGAGAGCGGGGAAGGAAGGGGTGGGAAAAGCACTGACAAGGCCTGAACAGGGGGCCAAGGAACAGCCTGGAAGTCTGGACTAGATCCTGCAGGCAGGAGGGGCTGGGGGCGGGGGAGGGGGAGGAGGGGCCGGGGTTTGACACAGAGGACACAGTCTATTGTTGTTGGTGTTAATCCTCACCGGAGGGTATTTTTTCCTCTTGATTTTTAGAGAGAGTGGAAGAGAGGGGAAATGGAGAGAGAGAGAAAGAGAGAGAGAGAGGGGGGGGGGGATCGGTCCTGAGGTGCCCGTGGAGGGGGAGGAGGGCCCGGGGAGAAGCAGCACCCAGGCCTGGGTCGGCACCCTGGGGGCTCGCAGGCAGGGACCCCGGCCTCCTCCCAGCCCCAGCGGCCGGAGCAGGAGGCCCGGGTGGCGTTCCCTCGTGTCTCGGCCCTCATCCCCGGCTCTCCCCGTCTCCTTCTGCTCTCATCACAGGGCCCACGTGGCCGTGTAATGAAGTCCGCAGAGCGCCCTGGGAGAGCAGGGAGTCCATAAAAAGCCAGGGACCATTAGGGGCGAGAGGCAAGCAGGGTCCTGACAGCCATAACCTCGAGTCTCTAACCGGAGGCGACCACACCAATAACAGGCCAACGGCCTAACCAGGCCTGACAGGCCCCCGCGGCCACTCCGCTGCCGCTGCTGCTGCTGCCGGGAGGATGCTCTCAGGCTCCTCCCCGATCCGGAGGATCAATCAGGAGCTCCCTCCCTCCTCCATCCATCCGCTCATGGAGCAAGTAAGACGCCATCGTGCTTGTCTGCCGGGCCTCGTCCTTGGAGCTGGCAATGTCACCGTGAACAGACAGCCTCCTTCCTGCGGGGAGAGAGGTGTGGGGAGGGGGGCCGGGACTCGGAGCCTCATTTATCCGTCTGCGGAGCTGCTCAAGGGCGCGGCGACGCCCCCGGAGTCCTGGCGGCAGGTGCGGCCGCCCTGCCTGTGGTTGAGGACGTGCCGCCCGAGGTCTCTGGGAGGCCTCCTGGAAGGAGGACGGCTGGGACAGGACGCTGATGGAAGTCAGCCCTCCTTGCCTGGCCTTGGGCTCCTCAGACTCAGCCCGAGAGGCCCGGGCAGGGGGCGGCTGGAACAGGGCGGGCACACCCAGGTTCTGTCAAGAGCAGGGGCATGTGTTGCCGAAACCGGTTTGGCTCAATGGATAGAGTGTCAGCTTGGGGACTGAAGGGTCCCGGGTTCGATTCCGGTCAAGGGCATGTACCTTGGTTGCGGGCATATCCCCAGTAGGGGGTGTGCAGGAGGCAGCTGAGCGATGACTCTCTCATCGATGTTTCTAACTCTCTCTCTCCCTTCCTCTCTGTACAAAATCAATTAAAAAATATATTAAAAAAAAAAAAAAAGAGCAGAGGCATGTGCTCCGGGGATGTTCTGGTCATGGAGGCCGCTGGACCCCCAAGGAGGGCCCTGCCCCTCGTTAGCAAGGGTGTCGAGGGGACAGGGCGTTCTTGCCAGAGCTGTTCAGTGTGTCTGAGGCTGGCAGACGGGGGGGCGTGGGGCAGGCCATCCACAGCCCCAGGCATCTTCACACGCTGACCCCGAGCCCTGACACTGGGCTCTCCCTGGAGCCCGCTCCGAGCAGGAGCCCGGCTGAGAGACCTGGGTTCTCCCTCCACCACAGCCAGCCTCACTACTAGCTGCAGGCCGCCGGGAGACAGGACATCCCGGTCCCCAGCACCCCACACTCTCCCTCCTCCACCCCACACTCTCCCTCCTTCACCCCACACTCTCCCTCCTCCACCCCACACTCTCCCTCCTCGGGCCTCTGCCCGCCCCACGGAGCACAGCCCTTGCCACGTGGACCAGGGCAACTACGAGAGCCGTGTAACCACCCGTGTAACCCTTGGTTTACGGGTTAAGCTCATGAGGGGCTGCGATTCCAGGTCCCCGGGGCACTTGGGGGGCCTGAGGGGGGCCTGAGAGAGGAAGGGCATTTACTCTAGACAGCGGTCGGCAAACGGTGGCTCGAGAGCCTCGGTCTGCCGCTCTGTTGACTAATGAGTTTGCCGACCACTGGGATAGGGGCTTAATCACAAGGAACAACAACCTGTAATTACTGGAATGGAGAGTCTAGGTCAGTGGTCGGCAAACTCATTAGTCAACAGAGCGGCAGACCGCGGCTCTGGAGCCACAGTTTGCCGACCCCTGCTCTAGAACGTTCAGGTCCCGGGTCCGGGACAGGGTACACAGGCTCTGGGTTTTCTCCCTGTTCTGGAACTGCGCTGCCCTCTTCAGACGGTTAAGATGTTTTGTTAAGCAAATGAGGTCGTGTTGCCGCCAGAAACGGAAGGAGTAGGACAGACTCGTCCACTGGTGGAAACGGGTGGCAGGGTCCAGAGGAGAATCTAGGGGTTGAGACTGGCCTGTCAGTCGGGGACTTGGGTGCCAAGGGTGCTGGTGAGGGGGCCTCAGGTCTGGATGCTTCTGCCAGAGCCTGGATGCAGCGTGCAAGTCCCACCATGTGTGTTACCGCTGACCGTGCCGTGGTATCGGTTTACCATCACGTTGGACATCCTCCCAACCGCAGCCACTCCTAGTTTTCTGTATCTTCCCCCCCACCCTCCCACCCCCGGTTCTAAATGGTGCCGATTCAAACCCTCCTCTGGTCCAGCTCTGCACGTTTCTTCTTGCCCCTGCCCTCACAGGTCACCTTCCCTCCGCTCCCTTCTCCCCCCGTCCAGATCCTCCCTGTCTTCCAGCCAGCTGGCCACCCGTGCCCACTGGTCTCTTCCGCCTCTGACCCCTGACCTGCCCGGCCCTGCCCCGGAGTTAAGCAGGGGAGATCCCGGTGTCTGAGCCGTGGGGTCCTCATGCCCTCCTGGCCTCTCTCAAAGAGCCCGGGGGCTGAGTGGTCAGATGAGGGTCCTCCCAGGGCAGGCTGGGGGGCAGGCGCCTGAGCTGGGGGCCAGAGGCCAGGAGCCTGGCTCCCCAGCTGAGGGCCGGAGCTCGCTGGGCTCGGGGTGGAGGTGCTGGGCTGAGCTAATCACCTAAATGGACGCAGGCTGTTGAGAGACAGGCTCTATTCCCTAATAGAATTTGCCCTCAAGTGCAATTTAATTTTCTCCGAGGCGGCCTCCAGCCCCTCTGCTACCCTCCCCCAGACAGGCCCTCATTTCCCCCGTTTCCGAGGACTGAGGAGAGGCCTCCTCTGGTGCTGCCCGTCCTCCTCCTTAGACACCCCCTCCCCCCGCCACGCCCCTTCCCCAGCGCCCACCCGAGGGGGACAGACACTCTGACTCTCCTCCAGAGCCACCAGCACCCGGCGGCCTCGGCGTGCCAGGACCCGGCGTGCCCGCCTCCGCGCCCTCACCATGAAGGCGGAGTCCTCCCGGGGCCTCTGGTAAGTGCTCATGCTCCGGGAATCCTCTTTGTCCTGCTCCGTGTCTGAGGCCGTGGGGGGGTGGGGGGGGGGACGGGGGAGACAGGAGCAGAGGGGCAGAGGGAGAGAGAGACCGACGTGGGAGGGTATGGGTCCCCGTGTGCACACACCAGGCCCCAGGGCAGGGGCAGAACCCCGCCCAGAGCCCAGCTCCAGGGCACCCCAGGGACCCCCTGGCTCCCCAGAGCTCCTGCTGGTGCTGGCCCTCCCTCCACGGCCCCGTGCTCCCAGACCCCAGGCTGTGTGGCCACAAGACCCGGCCAGTCACTGGGAGGGTCGTAGGGCGTGAGGCCCTGGCTCGGGGCGGCCCTTTCTCTCTCCCTGGCAACGTCTAGGTGGGAGCGGGGGAGCATCTTCAGGAGCCGCCTTCCGTCTCGTTCTCTGAGGGCCCCTCCGGCTCTGACGGGGGCTCCGGGAGGTCAGGGCAGGCTCTTGGCTGGACTGTGCACCTGGTCCTGGGTTTCCCCTCATCCCTACCCTACCCCACCCCCCTGCAGGAATGGGGAGAGGACCACACAGAGAACAGAGGGAAGGGAGCAGAGGAAAAGGGTGGCCCCCCTGCGGGAGCTGAGGAGGCTTCAGGGAAGGCAGCAAGCCTGGCCCCCCGGACTTCAGACGGCCCCCGGCTGTGCTCTGTGCTTTTAGCCGGCCCCTGGGGAGGCAGCACTGGGATTTCCATTCTCTCGGCCATCAAAGCCCTGAAAAGAGCGGGGCTGAGCGCTCGGGAGAATGGATGGGTGGCGGGTCAGGGTCAACGGCAAGGGGGAGATGGTCATTCTTCAGGCACAGCCACCTGCTCAGTGTCTGGGGCCGTGCCGTGCAGCTGAGGTCCCTGCACCAGCCTGTGCGGCCCCCACTCTCCGGGGGCTCCACCGGGGCGCACCCCCCCTCCTCAAAAGCCTGTGGGTCCCGTACGTGGTGCCAGACACGGGGTGGGTGCTGGGAGGAAAGGGGCTGCTGGGTGCGTGGGTGCGAGGGTGCACGGAGCATACAGTGCGGAATGCCCACGGCAGCACCCAACAGAAGAACAGGGCCTGCCAGGTGCGTGATTTACAATTTTCTGGAAGCCATGCTAACAGAAGAAAGAAGTGAAATTAATAATGGGTTTTGTTTAACCAAAATATTATCATTCCAACATAAAAGAAGTTTGAAAACTCTTAATGAGGTATGTTCCATCCTCTCCTTTGGACCACGTCTTTAAAGCTCACCCTGTGGTTTTTATAACACGTCTCATTTCTGAGTGGCCACGTCCCGGTCCTCAGCAGCCACCTGTGACGAGGGGCTCCTGTCTGGGACAGGGAAGGCCGAGCATGTGCTCCCTCCCTCCCTCCCTCCCTCCCTCCCTCTCTTTCTCCCTCTCCCTCTCCCTCCCTCCTTTCCTTCCACTCTGTGTCTAAAAATCAATGGGAAAAATATCCTCAGGTGAGGATTAACAACAACAGCAAACGTGGCCATAGTCTCAGTGCCCTGGTGCCTTCTCGGTGGGCCAGTGTGTTCAAGCAGAAGACCCTGGTGATCAAGGGCAAGCCCCTTCATAGGGAGCCACGGCGTGAAGAGACGGAAAAGGTGCTGGTTCCTGTCCTTCCCCACTGAAGCGAGTTGACAATGTGGGGGTCTCTCTGTGCCAGGCCCTGTGCTCACAGCAGTGGCCCTCCTGTGACCACACCAGCAGGCAGATACTATGCACCAAGCCCCGGGGGGCCCCTCCGTCATTGAGGCCCCCAGTGCCCACACTCTCCCGGGCACAGAAGGCCCTCTGGTTCCAGAGTCACACCTGCCTCCCTGCTCCTTTTCTCCTCGCACGACCCTCGGGGGGGAGGGGGGGGGCTTTTTCCTGCCGCCTCTGCCCACATCGAACACACCCACATCTTTGGGTTGTAAGTCACTTCCTGCGAGGAAATTGCTGAGTTAAGCTCCTCTAGTAAAAATCTTTCGACGAAGGATGATGGGGTTTTTAATAGATTAACCTTGACACCTGCAGCTATTTTTAAATGGAGCCAGGCTGGACTTTCCACCCCTGCTTCTGCACACTTACATGGCCTTCTCTTAAACAAAATCTTTTTTAAAAATTTATTTCAGAGAGGAAGGGAGAGGGAGAGAGAGAGAGAGAGAGAGAGAAACATCAATGATGAGAATCATGGATCGGCTGCCTCCTGCACGCCCCCTAGTGGGATTGAGCCTGCAACCTGGGCATGTGCCCTGACCGGGAATCGAACCGTGACCTCCTGGTTCATAGGTTGACACTCAACCACTGAGCCACACCTCCCCTTTAGCGGCTCTGGGACCGAGCTCCGCTGTGCTGCTTGTTTCCTCACCTGTAGCGTGGCCCTCCAATGAGGTGCCCACCTCCCTCGTGAGGCGCGGGTGAGCCGAGGTCGGGAAAGGCCCCTTCAGACCGAGGAGCTCCACGAAATGCTGGTCACCAAGGTCATTTTGGGACGGACGATGCCTCTGAGCCTTGGCGATGGGCAGCCTCTGGAATCCAGGTTCTTCCGTTAAATAAACTTGTGAATCGAGTCAACTTTAAAAACAAACGGAAACAAAGAGCGTAATTGCAGGTGTGTGCGCAGCGCAGCTTCTAAAGACAGAACACCTCTGTGCGGGGCGGCGGCTGCGGGGAGGCAGGGGGGAGCCAGGTCATCTCGTTACTACCGCGTCACTCATTACCCCGCCATGCATCCCAGGGCCTCCGGGGGGTTGAACATGGGACGTGTGTCTTCCGGGGTAGAGCACTGGGCTCTGGGGCTCATGCACATTATCTCTAATCCGACGAGCACCCTCTAATGAAGGGGGGTCATCCCCATTTTACAGATGAGAAAAGCGAAGTTGGTAAGAGGAAGTAACTTGCGCTGGGTATCAGGGTGTGAGCCTGGGGGTCTGACTCCATACACCAGAAGCCTCTCTTCGGGAAACGGGAAACCCTCCCCCAGCCCTGTCTCAGGGCCCTTTCTGCCCCCTTGGCCTGGCACAGAAGGTGCCTGATTCCATGACAGAGTGGGCGCTTTTCACAAGAGAGCTAACCTTTCACCCAAGGACCGATGTCGGCACCTTGGCCTCAGCTTGTGACCAAGCGCGGGTCTCCCCTCCACCCCTCCTGCTGCCCCCACAGGGAAACCCCACAGAGGCCCCAGGATCACGGCTTCTCTCTCTCAGTGAGCATTTTTAGGAGCGAAGAGCTCACAAGTTCTAGTGCTCGTTTGAAAACATTCAAGAGAGTTTCTTGTCCCCTGGCTTCTTCCATAAAAACAGAACCAGAAAAAGGAAAACAGGCAAAATATTACCGAGGCGGAGTGTGGTGTGTGAACAATAATGATGCCATCACCTTTTCCAGGGGAAGCTACCAGGTGCTTCTGCTGACCTCTGAGGGAGGACTTACTATTCTGACCCCATGTGGCCAGTGAGGAGGCGAGGAGGCACAGCAAAGAACCCACCAAAGGTGACCCCAATTAGGGTGTCTCCATATTGAGGTTTAAAAAAAAAAATAAAAAAAAAAAAAAAAAAATATATATATATATATATAAAATATATATATATAAAATATATATATATATTATATATAATATCAATTATATATATCAAAATATATATATATTAAATATATATATATATATTATATATAATATCAATTATATATATAATTGATTTCAGAGAGGAAGGGAGAGATAGAAACATCAACGATGAGAGAGAATCACTGATCAGCTGCCTCCTGCACACCCCACACTGGGGATCCAGCCCAGAACCTGGGCATGTGTCCTGACCAGGAATCGAACCGTGATCTCCTGGTTCATAGGTGGACACTCAGCCACTGAGCCTTGCCGGCCAGGCCTACATGGGAGATTTAAATGCAAGTAGTCTGAGCCCAGGACCCATTCTCCCGTCAGCACAAGGAAGGCAGGTGCAGGTGGGGCATTTTGCTGACGCTATTTCACAGGCGTGCTAGAGTCCTGGGGTAAAGCGAGTGGTGGACTCTCTGTACGTGGCACCCCAGGCCATTGTCTTCCAGGGCCTAGCAAGGAGCTGGCTACAATAAATGCATGAAGGAAGGCATGACCTAAAATACATTAGATTTTGCCCTAACTGGTTTGGCTCAGTGGATAGAGAATTGGCCTGGGGACTGAAGGGTCCCAGGTTTAATTCCAGTCAAGGGCATGTACCTTGGTTGCAAGCACATCCCCAGTTGGGGGTGTGCAAGAGGCAGCTGATTGATGTTTCTAACTCTCTATCCCTCTCCTTTCCTCTCTGTAAAAAATCAATAAAATATATTTTAAAAAATAAAATACACTAGATTTTTAAAAATATATATATTTTATTGATTTTTTCACAGAGAGGGATAGAGAGTTAGAAACATTGATGAGAGGGAAACATCCATCAGCTGCCTCTTGCACACCCCTTACTGGGGATGTGTCCACAACCAAGGTACATGCCCTTGACCAGAATCGAACCTGGGACCTTTCAGTCTGCAGGCCGACGCTATCCACTGAGCCAAACCAGTTTCCGCAATTCACTAGATTTTTAATGGGAAATAAAGAGAATAAACCTGAGAGTAGAGCAAGACCAAATTCTCCGATTCATTCTCCAGCTCCCCATGCACAGGCCAGGGGGTGGGATGGCTGCACAGATGGATCTGGAAGGACTTGGCCTTGCCCGGTAACCTACTCTGCATGGACCTACCCCTTGGTCATGCCTAGGAACCTTCAAATAAGAGTGACTTGGTGATGCTTGTGGTGCTGACAACAATAGAGCCAGACTACCTGTAACCACATCCTGGTTCCACTGCTTCCTACCTGTGCAAACCTGGGCATCTCCCTTGGCCTCTCTGTGCCTCAGTTTCCTCATCTGTAAAATGGAGATAGTAATGGCACCTGTCTCGAGCGCTCAGAGCAGAGCTGGCCGTCTGTGTCCGCTGTTGTCACGTTGCTTCTTTTCCGAGGATCCCAGGGCCCTTTTCTGATTCTGTCTCTCAGTCACGTACAGGCTCTGAGTCTTATCTCGAGACTTAGATGCCCACGTGGAGGACCATCCCTTCCCCGTGTCCCTTCAATTCCGTGTCAAGGACATAGGGCAGGTTTAAGATGAGCAGCAACTGCCTTCTGATCGGCATCGTCGGGGGGAGAGACCCCCGCGAGGTTCTGGGAAGAGAAGGAGACAAATGACGGAGTGGTGGGCTCGCGAAAGGGACCCGTGACAAATGACTGGAAGGACCGGGCGGACAGATGGAGAGGAGCAAAGGCCCCTCGCCTTTTATTGGAGAACTCCTTGTGGCTCCCCGAACAAGACAGCGGCTCCCCCGGGGCCAGGCTGAGGGGTGGTCTCCCCGGCTCTCTCTGCTGGGATGAGTAATATGGACCAGGGCAGAGGGTCTATATCAATCTAACCCGGCAGAAAAATGAATGAAAATTGAATTCCCCAAGGAGAATCCGGGAGCTGTTATCCAGACAAAGATAAATCAAAGGATGCCTCGGAGACTGGGAGAGCAGGTTTCCGAAGGCAGGAGAATAATTAAGGAAACAGTTTCAAAATGTAAATGATAAAAGAGGGTTGAGGAGGAATGAGGACAAGGAGGAGATGATGGAGATAGTGTGATGGGGAGGAGCAGGGGCGGGTGAGTCCGCTCCCCAGTGGAGAAAAGGGCTGGAGCTCAGGATTGTTCCTGTCTGAGGGTGAAGCTCCTAAAATATCAAGGTTAGAAGCCTCCCCAGTCAGCTGTGCGGAGCGGGAAGAGCACCAGATTGGGAGTCACGGGCTGGATTTAACCTCCAGTGGGCTTTGCAGCGTATGAGTGGTGTGACCTTAGGCAAACCACTTAACCTTTCCGTTTCCTGATGCTCAGACCCAAGCCCAGGCCTGACCATGAAGACCAAATGGGCTAAAATATGTGGGAGAACTCTGAAAAAAAATGTGACGTGCTAGACCAATGCAAGCTACAACCATTTTCCTAAATCCAGTTTCTGGAAATCCTTCCCTCAGGATTGGAACCACTGACATATTGGGTTTGGTTCCCAGAAATGTAATGTGTAAATGTCCAGAAGGTAATGGATACTCTAACCCAGTGGTCAGCAAACTGTGGCTCTTAGGCCCCTTGAGTGTGGCTCTTCCACAAAATACCACGTGTGGGCATGCACATACAGGGAGATTGAAATTTCGTGGCCCATGCGCAGAAGTCGGTTTTCAGCTCTCAAAAGAAATTTCAATTGTTGTACTGTTGATATTCGGCTCTGCTGACTAATGAGTTTGTCGACCACTCAATAGTACAACAATTGAAATTGTTGTACTGTTGACGACATAATTGACTGGCCGCCCTGACAGAACTGAGACCTGGGGAAGCCCTATCCCACAGGCGCAGTCTGAGGGGAGCGCCGAGGACTGCTGTTCCTCGGAGGTCACCTGCCAGCCCTGGGCATCTTTTCGTGAGAAAAGCCCCACTGAGTCAGCTCAGAGGTTTAGGCCCAAACAACAGGATGCAATGTTGTGCGGTGTTAAGCACAGGAAACTGTTGGCAGTCATACACACCATCTGAGGGTCTATCTGTGGGATTCAGCTATTCCCCTTTCTCTGGGGACAGAGACTAGCTTAGCTAACCTCAGTTTTTTCATCCACTAAGTAGGTAGAATAAAACCATTTATTGAATTGTTGTGAGGAATAGAGTTATGCAGGTAAAAGCACTTACCTTGGGGTCTAGCACAGTTTAAAAAATATATATATTTTATTGATTTTTTTACAGAGAGGAAGGGAGAGGGATAGAGAGTTAGAAACATCGATGAGAGAGAAACATTGATCAGCTGCCTCTTGTATACCTCCTATTGGGTATGTGCCCCCAACCAAGGTACATGCCCTTAACCAGAATCCAACCTGGGACCTTTCAGTTCACAGGCCGATGCTCTATCCACTGAGCCAACCGGGTTAGGGCACCTGGCACAATTTTAAACTTTCAGTAAGAGTTGGCTGTTTTGATTACCAAGGTATACTATTGTATTATTATTATTATTATTACTATCAGCAGCAGCAGGCACTAACAACGGATTTAAGGAAGCTTCTTATTGGGGTTTCCTCATTAGCTAGGGAAGTGGAGAACCCTGGAGGGAGGGGAAATGCCCTGGCAGAGGCAGATGTGAGTAGAAAACCTTGGGAATGAGACCCAGTTCTCACCAGGAGGCAAAAGCCTCTGGAGAAGTCTTATAATGTAGAAAGGGCATCTGCTGGCTGAGCTGCTGACCACACGTCCCAGGATTGAGGGCCAAGCGGACCTCCTAAGGCTCTTCTGCCATCCAGGAGCAGTGACAATGGCTCCCCTGTATCACTGCCCCTCCCCCAGCGGCAGGCTAGTGGCCTGTGATGAGAGGAGGGGAGGACCTGGCAGGTTCATACTGGGGGAAGCAGGAGCAGCAGAGGACATGTGAAACACATGATTCTAAATTATGAAAGTAATCACCACACAGGCTCCACATTTCACTGCATATAAATATTTCATCTTTCAATAATAGTACTGAAAAAATATAACCACTTTACAGGAAATCTGGGAAAGAGAAAAAAGAAAAAAAGCTCAGTAATATATTTTTTACCCCAACATAATTTTAAATAGCATTTGGGTATCATGCAGTTTTCTCCCAATGTTTTTGAAAACAGTATTTTATCAGTTTTTTTTCTTTCTGTTTTATAAAATAATGTGCTTTTTGATGAAACTGGGGGAAAAAACAAAAACAAAGAAAAATATCCACTGTACAGATAATCACTTTTATATTTCAGCATATTTTCATCTATGCTTCTCTTTTTAAAATATCTCAACATTCATATTGCTTCATATTCTCTTTTTCCCCTCCTAATAAATCTCAAACACTTTTCTACATTAATAATATCCTTCTGATGTATTTTCTAACGACTACATGGCATTCCATTTTATTTACTCAAATTTATTTCATAATCCCCTATTGTTGGATATGTAGGTTATTCTCTTTTTAAATTGTTATGAACTTCCTTGCAATTCTATCCTTATAAATATTCTTGATTATTGTCTATGGATAATTTCCCATATGAATTGGGTCAATTTTTTAGGCTATAAAACATATCGCCAAAATGCCCTCAGAAGACACTGTCCTTTTTTTAAATTCCCATCAGGAAATTGTTTTCTAATTTCTGAACATCCTCATCAACAGTGGGTATTATCACTGTTAACATTTTTCTAATACTTAAAATCATATAGTATTGCATCCTGATTTTTTAAAACTTGGTCTTCATTTCCATGTTGCTAGATTTCATAATTAGTTTTAATAATTGTAGAATGCATTTCCAAATAAATTTAACATATTTCACTAAACGTCTTTTATTTTGTGGGGGCATCTAATAGGTTATTTTTCTCCAAATCATAATGCTGTAATAATATCTTCATGCAGGAAACTATTTTTTTTCATTATTATTGTGTGTACTAGTGGAATTACATGAGCTAAAGGGTATGAGAAAGTTTTATGGATTTGATACAAATTGCCAACTTGCTTTCCATACGGATTTAAGAGTTTATAACGCATACCAGCTACATTTGTGAGAGTATCTGGTACCTCTCATTTAACAGGTGAAAGGAGGTCTGTACTGTGATGTTTTAATTTGCTTGTCTTTACTGACAGAGGCTGGCACTTCCCCGTGTTTGTTTACTAGTGATATTTTTGTAGGAAACACTGAAAATGCCACCCGATTCTTTGCCTTTTTCTTTTTTTCCTTGGGGACTGGAGTCACCTCACAGGTAAACCGGGAAGAAATATGCCAAACCCAGTGCCAGTAGCCACAGAAGCCATTGTGACACTGAAGACAAATGCTAAGTGCAGGTGGTCATGCCATCTGCCCCCACCCTCAGGCTCGTCCCTCTCCAACCCTAGTGTCCCCAGTTTGGGGACAACACCAGGAAACAAACAAAAAACAACCACAACAAAAACAAACAACAACAAAAACAAAAGCAAAAAAAAGGGACGTGCACGAAGGCTGGAGAGGGTACCCAGTCCCTCTTCCCACGCGAGCTGGGCCTCACTGTGCCGGGCGGGCGGACACATCTGCCTGCAATCTCTGCAAGGAAAACGCAGAGGGGGTGACGCGCGGGCCGGGATCCGGAGCCGCGCTGGTTTCCTGCGGCCTCGGCGCTGCCTGCAGTCAGGCGGCGTCGGGTGTGTGATCAGCCTCAGAGAGCCTCCATGCAGACCTGCGCCGGCAGTGGGCCTCTGTGCTCTCTCCTCCGGGAACCTGCGTTGAGAATGTAAGCGTGTATGTGCGTCTTGTAATTGCAATAAGCAGCACACGGCCCCTCGCTGCGGAGCCCGGGCGTCCTGCCTGCAGGCGCGAGGTCGGAATTGTTTCAAAGCGCCCGCGGTGGCAGCGGGCTAAGCGGTCTCCCGAGACCCAGGGCCTTACCGGGCCGAGTGGACCAGGGCTGAGCGCCCAGGGAGGCCCTGTCGCCCAAAAACAAGGGGCACCGACGGGTGGGGAGAGAGGGGAGAGCGGACTGCAGGCCGCGGCAGGAGGGGGCGCGCCCTCCGCGCACGGTCCCCGGCCCCTTCCCCTGTGTGACGCGCGCTCCGGGCCCGGAGGACCGGCTGTCCTGGCCCAGCCTCATCCAGCCGCGGGGGAGAGAGAGAGCCAAGCCTGGGGAGCGCCGGAGGGAAAGGAACCGGCCGGGAGAGAAAGAGGAAGAGGATGGTGGAGCCCGCTGATGACGGAGCGCGTTCAGTCCCAGGCGGAGAGAGAGAAGCCTGGGACCGGAGAGCGCACGAGGGGGGACGGCGTCGCGGTGCAGCCCGGGCCCCAGGAGGGTCTGCCCCGCCCCTCCTCGCCCCTGCGTCCGAATGGAGGGGCTGGGGGAACCCCCGGAGGACCCGCAGAAACCCGCCAGCCCTGAGCGCCGCCGCCCGGACCACCTGCTGCCGCTGTCCACAACGCCGCAGTATTTATACCCGGGAGCCAGGGGCCGGGTGGGGTGGGGGTGGGGGACTGCCCGAGAGGCCCCTCCCCACGCCATGCGGCCCCGCCTTCCCGCACCGTCGGCCCCACTCGGGGCGCCAGGACTCCCCCCCCCCCCCCAACTCTGACCGGTGTCCGCCGCTCCCTGCCCGGCCGGGGGGACCGGCTGGAGGGCGGGCCTCCCTGCGGAAAGCGACGTCATGGCCGCGCCTGCAGAGTGAATGAATCAAACGCCGGGTGACCGCGGCCTCCCCGGCGGCGTCCGGCACGCGAAGGGTGGAGGGAGGGGGAGGGGGCGAGGGGCGGGCGGGGAGGGAGGGAGGAGGGGAGAAAAGCCAGGGCTGCAGCAACAGCGTCTCCACCGGGATGTGCACCAGCCCGGGAGAGCGAGATCAAAGGGATCTGAAAGGGACGGAGGACCGGCGGGGGGGAGGGGGGCGGCCAGCCTGTGGAATCCTCCCGGAGAGGGGGAGGGTCCTGCTTCCGCCGTGACTCCTCCGGCGGCGGCGGCGGCGGCCTGGCTGGGCTTTTTATGATTATTTTCAAATTCCTGAATCCAGCTCGAGAGCGAGCGGGCGAGCGAGAGATCTCCGTAGACTGCTGCGCCTCGCTGGCTCTCGCTCCTCCGAGATGATGCAGAGCGCGGCCGTGCCCGCGGAGGGGGCTGCCAAGGGGCTCCCGGAGATGCTTGGTGTGCCGATGCCACGTAAGACACCCCCCTTTCTCGCTGGTTTAATTTAATAACAAGGCAGCCGGCTGCCCCGGCTGGTGCGGGGCGGGCCGGACGCTGCGCGCAGCCAGGACAGACCGAGGGGGCCGGGCGGGGCGCGGGGCAGCCCGGGGCGCAGAGGCGGTCACGGGGCAGGGGCGAAGGGCCCGGCTCTTGGCTTTGGGGGCGGAAAGGGAAAGCCTTCCAGATCCGAGAGTGCCGAAGCCGGCATCCCCAGCCCGTGGCTTTTCTAGGACCATCGGGGAGAGGGCCGTTTGGGGACACCAGGGGAACCAGCTTGCAGGGCAGGCCTGAGCGCTGGGTGGTCTCCCCAAATCCTCCTCGCCCCCATCCCGCCGGGGGCCACTGTCAGAGATCCCAGTTGTAGGTACAGCAACTTCACCCTCGCTGGCGGGACGTTGGAGAGCGCCTCCCTCGCCCCCACCTCCCCGCCCTGGGGGCTGGCGGCGCCGGAGCCCAGGTCGCACGTTCCGTCCCCGCGCGCAGGGCACGCGCGCCCGGTGCGTCCCCGCCGCTGCCGCTGCCGCTGCCGCTGGTGCCGCCGGTGCCGCCTGCGCCGCCCAGGCCGCCTGCGCCTAGAGGGGGAGTCCGCTCGCCATGTTCCATGTAGCAAGGAATGGGAAGAGGGAGAAGCACCGCGACGAAGTTGGGAACTCAGGGAGCAGCTTGTGTGCAGGCGAGGGCGGGCTCTCGGGAGGTCTTGGGCTCGGGAACGGGAGACCAGGGTGGATAGCGCTTGGCTCGCCCTCCGCCTGCTTTCCCGCGCCTGACATCAGCCTGGCAGCGGGAGCTGGGGCTCCGGGCGTGCTTACCTCCTGTGTGTCTGTGTGTGCATAGGTGTGCGCGCAGGGACTTTCCCGCAGGGAGGCATCCTCTATCCCCTACTCCGGGACGAGAATCTGCTGTAGGGAATCTATGTGGGACCCGGAGCCGGTCCTGAAGAGTCGAGCTCGTGCGGGGGGGAGGGGGGGAGGGGGCGCGAATCCTGCTCCGCAGGCTGGAGGGTTTTGGGGGTCGCCCCTGAGCACCACGGAGAGGCGAGAGGTTCTTTCCCTCCGCTTGCCCATGGGCTGTGCTTCCGCCCCCGACTTCTTTAGCGTAGGTTTCTTTTAAGTTAAGGACCGGTTCATCCTAGGATGCTGCCCACCTAGGCACTGGGGCGCACCAGCGCCTCCTGCGCCCCGGTCACCATGGCAGGCAGGGCTCCAGTCCTGGCCAAACCGCAAAAGGCAGGCTGACTAGCTACGTGTGTCCCCGGCTTCCCTGAAGTTTCTGAGAAAGGACTAGAAGAGCATAGTGTCACCCAAACCTACTCAGGTTGCTTCTTCCCTAATAGCCCACAGCTATCCTGTGTGCCTCATCTTGTCAGGTGCTGACAGTTTCACGTCTGCGCGGTGCCTTGCGGGGTTTGCTGACTAAGGTGTGACTGTAGAAGGTTTTGGGGGTTCACTGCCCCCCTTACTGTCCCCTCCCCACCACAGGCAGGAAAGGAGCGGGTCCTCAGCCCCTGCCCAAAACACAAACCCTGGCAAAAGTGCTGCAAGTCCCTAAGCTGATGGCAAGTTCTTGAGCTCTGCGCCAGCAGGAGAGTGTGTGTGCCGCTGTCCCTGTTCCCCAGCGCTCTGCGCGCTCACCGTGGCTGTCCGTTAGGACTGGAGCACAGGATGGATAGGCGAGGCCCTGACAGCCTTTCTCAGATGGTCTCCCTTTTTGTTTCTCTTGTCCAGAGAGACAGTTGTGATTTCCACGTCAGGAGCTCCGTTTCCTGAAATGCCCAGCACTTGCCTCCAAAGCTGCAGTTTGGCCAGGGCTCCTGGTCTGGGCTGGAACTGTGGGAGACCGCGGGGTAGAAAAAGGGGACTCCTCCAGGGTGGCCCAGGGAGGCAGTGCCCAGCCAGGAGGGGTGGTCTCTCTCTCTCTCCTTTTGTCTTGCCCGGGGCCTGGGCTGCGGCCTGGGCTGGCCTGGGAGACTTTGGGATGCAGCCTTTTCTTTTTCTTTTAGGATCTGTGTGGCTTCTGCCCAACCCCATTGCAGCAAACCTGGCCGCCGCCTGTGAGCTAAGCTGTTGGTGCTGGGAGCTGGGCATAGGTGGGCAGGGTCCCCTCACACACTACACAGTTCTCTTCTCTGACACAGGGGGCCTATGGCCTAAGAACTTCATGTGGGGGCGAGGTTCTTGGGCCTCAGGGAGGGAGGGTAATCCCAGCCTGTGGGGGTTTAGACCTGGGTCTGGGGAGAGGAGAGGCTCTCAACTAGGGTCCCTCCATCCCACCACTGTGAGGTTTGGGTTGCCCCCACACACACATACATACACACATACACACACACATACACATGCCCTGCTCCTTCCACACACTTGAAGCACTTGGGGGCACAGGCTTAGGGATCCCCAACCTCGGTGCCTCTGGTGCCCTGGGCTCCAGAATATTCTTCTGCTTCTTTGGGGATGGCCGAGGTGCATGCACTCTCCCTTGCCAAGTCATGTACTAATTTCTCCTCTCCGCACGGTCCTCTTCCTTACACTGTGTCCCGGCCTCACACCGCTGCTGGCTCTGCAGGATCTGGTAGATGAGGTGGCTGGGCGTTGGGGCCTGAAGCCCCCACAGCCCTGGGGCTCCGGACCAGGCCCCACGGGTCTGGGACTTTACCAGACAGACTGTGTGTGTGGGGGGGAGGGATCCATGGGTTTGAGGGGGTGGGTGGCCTCTGGGACAAGAAGCTCAGGAAGAATCAGCGGAGGCCACTGGGAATCATCCAGGAGCAGCCTGGGGTGGAGAGCAGAGCCCAGTCCCCTGAATCCCAGCCCCATCCTGCCTCCCATTAGTGTTTCCTAAGAAACTCAAATCTCAGAACTCCACTCCTGGCCCCGGGCGGCCGGGGCTCTGTGTTCGGGAGGCCCCTCCATGGGGTCATGTCCAGTCGGAGCTCAAGGCCCTTTGGCCCTTTTGAAAGGGCTTGGTGTTTTTTCCTTCTCTGGCCCTTGGACTGCGATGTAGGGTTGAAGGTCCCTCCTGGTCCAGGCACATCCTGTCTCTGCCTAGCGGTCCCCTCCGCCTCCCTGGAGGGTCGGAGCAATCGGAGTCCTAACCCTTGAGGCCGCCTCTCACCTCCGGAATAAAACAGCCCCCCCTCCCCCACCCCTCTCGCCGGCCCAGAGGGCTCTGGACAGGCAGGAGGCGGGCATCTCGCCCATGTTGTCTGGGCACCTGCTGCCCGCGTTCCTGGCGGGAGCTGGGCCGCCGGGGGAAGGAGCGCTGCTGGGTCCGGCCGGGGTGGGAAATGGGGAACAGGCCTGGCGTCTCCTCTCCTTCCTCCTCTCCTAACATACCTACTTCTGCAGCTCTTAGGAACCCCGAAGCTGTGGGGAAGGGTGTCTGACCGTGTGTTCGGGAGGATCTGGGTGAAGGACTCCTCTGGGCGCCCCGCTCCCCCCCTTCCTCCCGCTTCTCCCCCCAGGCCCTTTGGGAAGGGCTGAGGCGGCCTCAGGCCCCGCTGGGCGCGCTCTCCCACTCCCGACTACGGAGTGTCTGTGGAAGGTTTGGTGGGACTAAGGTGTGTCTGTCGGAGGTTTTGGGGTTGTCGCGGTGCGGGGAAGGAGGGGAGACACAAACATCAGTAAATGTTCTCCAGGCTCCGGTTCAGGTGTTCCAGCAGCTGCCTCCCGCGCCGCACACCTGCCTCCCGCGCCGCAGACACGTCCAGGTGCGAGCCCACGGGCCGCCGCCAGCAGGTTCGGGCCTCACGGGTTCGGGTTCGGGTTCACTCAGCCCAGGCCAGGGCTGCGCGCCCCCCGCGGGACCTGGAGAACCGAGGTGAACGTGGCTGCGGGCGGAGGATGGCGGAGGGCGAGAGGGCCCGGCCGCTGCCTTGGTCGGAAAGGCGCCGGGCGCGGGGAGCCTCCGGAGGCCGGGCCGGCGCTCCCGGAGCGGCCTCACCTGGGCCGGCCCGCAGGTGCGGCGGGTGCGCGGTGAGGCCCGGGGGCGGTGGAGCGGAGAGAAGCCCAGGTGCCCCTCGCTCCGCACAGGCTCGCGGGACACAGAGCCCGGCGCCCGGGGCGGAGCGGCGTCCTCAGGTCCGAGAGCCTGACCCGAGGGGCCCCGCCGCGCCCGGGCCGGACGCCCGCCCGAGGGCAGAGCCGCCGGGAGCCGCCCCGACGCTGGTCCCTCCGGCATTCGCCGTCCCGCTGCGCCCGGAGCGCTAGAAGGCCGCCCGCCGCCGGGAGAGGTGGGTGCAGACGGGGTGCCCTGGGGGAAGCGCCGGATTTGGGGGCGCCGGGTCCCGCACCCCGAGAAGAGAAGGGGTCGGAGGTCGCGGCTGCGAATGGGACAGAGGCTGCGCCCCCCGCGCCGCGGCCCGTCCTCCCCGGCCGCCTCGCCGGTCCTTTCCTCCTCATCCCGGGCGCCCCGGCGGCAGGAACTGGGGAGGAAGCGGGGCGCAGGCTGAGCTCCAGCGTGGGGAGCCCGGCGGAGCCCCCGCTTCCCCCCACTTCACACCGGGCCTTGGGGAGCTCGGACCCAAACGCCCGCGCCGGCAGCGGGAGGCTTCTTTTGACCCACGAGGTCACTTTTAACCCCAGAAAGCGGTTCCCCTCGGCGGGGAGCGGCTCCTCCCGCCCGGAGCCCCAGGTGCCGGCGGGGACCGGGTGCGTGCGCCTGGGGGGCTCCCCGCGCTGCTCCCCGCGCTCGGCGGACCTCGAGGGGCCGGGGGCCCCGGAGGGAGCAGGTCTCGGCCCGGCGGCCCGCGGTGTGAGTTGGAGGCGGCCGGAGAGGAGCTGGTGGCCCGGGCCCGGGAAGGCGAACGGCGCGGCCGCAGGTGGCCCCGAGGGCCCGGGAGGGGGCCGGGCCGCGACTGACCTGGGGCCGGCGCGGGCTCCCCCCCGGGCTCCGAGGTCGGCTTCACCCAGGACGGGATGTTATTGTTGTTGTTATTATTATTAAATTGCTATTGCTACTACTACTTAGTAGGCAGGGCGAACGTCTGGACAAGGACCTGCCTCGGAAACTGATCAGGAATTACTCGCAGAGCCTGGGCGGGGCGGCGGGGAGACGCGGGGGGCCGGCGGGAGCAGCGGGGAGCAGCGGGGAGCAGCGGGGAGCAGCGGGGGGCCGGCGAAGGGCGGCGGAAGGAGGGGCTCCGGCCCCCGGACCCCCGGCACACAGCGGCGTCCGGGCGGGAATGCGCGCGGGCCGCTCCGGGAATTAGAGCGCCGGGAGCCCTCCTTGCGCCCCGGAGACCCGCCTTCCCGACGGGAAATTCCAGGTGAATCTGTAAACACCGAGCCCGCCTGGGGGTGAGGTGTGGGTGGGGGAGGCCGGAGGGAGCCGGCGAAGTGATTTCTTCCCGCCGAGGAGACAGCAGGAACGGTGTGTGGTGTGTGCGGAGCGGTGACCCGGTGACCCCGCGGGCCAGGTGTGGACAGCCCTGCAGCCCCAAATAGTCCACGGCGGTAACCGCCCCCCTGGCCCCGGGTGGCCGTGCCCTTTGACTCGGAGCCCTAGGCAATTAGGGACCGCTTAGCGCGGGATTAGCCGGGAGCGGGGCGGGGTGGCACCTGCGGGCGGGGGGGGGGGGGGGGGGGGAGGTGAGCTCCGGGGCTGACCTCCCCGCGCCTGGGGAGAGAGCTCCTCGGAGGCTCTGGTGGGGCTCGGGGGCGGCGGCTTCCTCTGGCGGGGACATTCATTTCCTTCTCCAAACGGGAGATGTGTGGGGAGGCGGGGGTGGGAAGCTGGTGGCTCTGGATGGAGGACCGCTGTCATTTCTTTCCATTAGGGGAATTTGTCAGGGTCAGAGCGGAAGAACTTGGGAATGCATGGAGGCCGGGACGCTTTAGCTGATGGGAGGGAGGGATGCTGGTCCCTCTTTGGGATGCCCCAGGCTGGAGGCGGAGGGAAGCAGCTGTGGGCACTAGGAACTGCTGGGTTGGGAGAGCGCGGGGGAGTGGGGGTTTGTGGTCTGTTGGCCTTTTCGCTGGGGTGAGTGTGAACAGCGCCCTAGCACAGATGTGAGCCAACGGGAGCTCCTGCTTTTAGTGAAATTCCGCGGTGGCCTGAATGTCTTCCTTCTCTCACGCTCCCTCCCTCCCTCCCTTCTCACCTTTCCTCCGTGAAATCCGTGCGGGGAGGAGCTGCGTTTGTGTCTGAATTCACAGCAAAGAGGTTTCCTTGGTGGTGGAGCACTCAGCAGGCTGCAGGGTGGCGAGGTCGCCTCCCGCCCTCTTTCTGGGAGGCCTGGGAGGATGAGGCCATTTCTGGGTTCAAGACAGAATTAAGCTAACCATTTTTACAGGAGCCCTGATCAAAACGGAGCACAAATCAACCATGTTGAGCCACTGCTGTTGGGGGTAGGCGGACAGGTTGGGTCTAATGGGCAAATGAGATGAATTCGCCCTCGGAAAATGTTCTTCGTGGGGTGAACTGTGTCCGTGGAGGGCTGGAGAAGCAGGTCCTAACTTCTGTTGTTGTTTTGGTGGATTTCTGGTTTCAGCGCTCCCCGCCCGCCTCGCTCTGTCAGTCTGGGTCCAGCCACAGATGTTTTACTGCCGTATCTCACCCTCAAGTGTCTTTAACGTATAATTTGCTGTAATTGTAATGTTCAGGGGTGAAGGGATTGGTCCTGGAAATAGCTTAATAGAGGCAAAACTTGCAGCCAGATTAATGGAAAGTTTCTTCCTATGAGGGGGGTTGGCAAACAGGGAATATAGCTGCAGACGGAGACACCAGGAAACACTGTGGAGACGCAGCAGGGATTCAACCTGTCGACGCAGTGGAAGCAGAGATGTGTTGGGGACATTCCCATAGATGGCCCTGGGTTTGTGGGATGCGATTTTCTGTTTTAGCTGCAATTCCTGAGAACACGTAGCCTAGTGAAGATGACGGAATTCTGTGTCCATGTGCAGCCTGGGAGGTAACTCTCCACCTGCAACTCCATGTGTGCATTGTGTGTTTTATTTACTCCAAGGCTCGTGATCCAAATTCATTCTTAAACCGGTCACATGGGAAGTGTCCCGGGATGCTTTTGAATTTGATTTTTTATTGAAGAGGGGACTATGTTGGAGCTGTCTAAGCAGAAGAAGAACAAAGGCGAGTTCCCCAGGGGCCCCCGGCTACGAGGGAAGCACACAGGCCCGGTGGGTGGTGAGAAGGATTCCGGAGAAGCTGAGGGAAAGACGGTGTTCCATGATCATTTCTGATAAGAGGAGGACTTTTCTGACTTTGTTTCTGGTTGTTAATCATTTGTCGAGACAAATAGAAAGCACTAGACATCGGATAAGACATGTGTAGAATGGTGTGTCTTTAAAGTATGCAAGTGAATATGGTGATCATTGAGAATATGATTTACCGTAAGTGGAATGCTGATTTTTAAAAAAAAAAAAAATAGACTTTCCCATTGTTTTTGTGGCTGGCCCAGATCTCTGTTGAATTCTGTTGTCCCTGTCCCCCAAAAATACCATGATGTTCAATGCACCTTTTCGCCGTAAGTGTTAAAGAATTAACTCTGGAATCTTGTGCTTCAGCTCTGATGCTTATGAGATGATGCGTCCTAGGGCATGAAGATCCCTTAAAAGAAAATGTATAAAACATTTGGTCTCTTCAAGATACATTGGTTTAGAATAAGGGAAACATAAACAAGGAAGTCATAAATCATTCAAGAAAAATGAATCGTCTTTAACAGGGAAATGGCAAATAAAGGGCCAGGAGGGGGTGGAGGGAGAACATGAGTCAGGATGTGAGGTGTAGAACTGCGTCCTCCATCCCAGGTTTACAGCGTGTGCGGACCCATGAGTCCGGATTCCCTCCCGCACAATTGCCAGGTGGTCTGAAAGGGACATTGTGGTCAGACGACAGGATTTTATTGTCTGCAGTGGTGGTGGCAACTTTGAATTGGAAAGTCTTGTTTTTGAAATATAGAGCCAGAGGTAGAGCTTTCAGTTAATTGAATTTCAGTGTAGCTATGCCTCTGGTATAAGCCTTAGACAGGGATATTCGAGAATTTAGGTCTGAGTTCAGGCAGGCTCCACGCCAGGTATGTCCCTGTGGCCTTAACGCTGATGCACCTTCGAATTAGTCATGCCCAGACCAAACCAGTAAGCCCCCCTGAGTGTTTTCCCAGCCTGCCTTTTAAAAGGGGTCCTCCTGCTTCAGGACTCGGGGAACCTTGGGTATGGGAGCAAGGAAGTCTGCCATGGACTGTAGTTTTCTCATCATTGGGGGAGGCGTGGAGAATTCCAAGAACAACATTTGCATAATATTTTAATTGCGCGTGCGCTCGTGTGAGTGTGTGTGTGTGTGTGTGTGTGTGTTTCCATGAAGCCCCATTGGGCCTCTCCTTCCAATCTGTAGTCAGTCAAGAAACTTAAGAAATAAACAAAATTATGTATTTTTGGAACCAAATGTTGAGACAGAGCTAAAAACAAAAAACAAACAAACACCAACAATGACCTATTCCTGGAGGGAAGTCACCAGCAAAAGGATTTGGGGCGAAAGCCGCCAGAGAGAGGTGACTGGTGAGCGCTGTTGAAAGTCTCCCTCTTCCCTCTGTCCCCCCCCACACACACACACAATCCGTCCCAGAGAAAAAGAAGGTTCCAGCCCCACGTGGCCCCAGCTGTGTGCCCTCAGGGAAGCCCTTTTAGATGGAGACCCGGACTCTTCACAGGTTCTCCGGGAGGAGTCAATGGCTCGCAGGTTTGCCTGACAAAGTTCGGAGCTCAGGGAGCGCTGGCCAGAGTCCGGGCTCCGTTTAGCGGATGGAGCCGCCCGCCCTCCGTGGGCTGAAGTGCTCCCAGCTATTGTGAGCTCCGGGAAGAGGGAGACCTGGCAGCAGACCTCACACCCAGAGAGAAGCAAGGACAGCCTCGCCCTGGGCAGGAGGCTGCCGGCGGAAACTGTTGTGAAACAGAAAGGAATTCTGTTGACCCAAAAGGCAGTTTAAAAAGCAGTGCCTCCCGCTCAGGACTCCGAAATGGCCCATCTCGGTCCACATTTGACAAAATATTACTCTGATCTCACAGGACGGCTAAATGACCATGGTTCCTCTCAGTAGAGAAAAACCCATTTTTTTTTTTTACGTATATTACATTATTTGTCAGCGTTATCATTCCAATGGAAATATCTGAAATCCTATTTTCCCAGGAGGGTGCACTTTCTTAAATATTCTTTACAAGTTCTGGTTGAGAGGGTTGATTCTAATTGTAGTCTCTTTAGTGAAACAAGAAAAAATTTCCCCCTCACCTTGTTGACCTTTTGTGACCAGAGAGGGAGAAAACACTATTTTTCAAAGAATTAAAATCACATGAACACACAGGCCATTTCTGAAATGCTTCAGGCGGCATTCCCCCGTGCCTCCCCCCCTCCTCCCTCCTTCCCTCTCCCCCCCTCTCCCTGCCGTGCCTGGAGAGCACTTCCTGGGAGATGAAGAGATGCGAGCCAGGAATACAGTGGCATAGCAGTTATCACATTCACTAAGGGGTATGGGCCATCTGGTCTCCCAGGGACCGCATCAGCCCTTTTTATCTCTCCCGCTCACCAGCTTTCTGGAACTTCACTGATGGGGGAATTTGGGGATTTAAAATGGAGCCCACTCTCTGATGGGCCGCTCAGAGGAAATGGGCCCTCGGTGCCCCTGCAGCAGCCCTTTGGTGCCTCGGGGGCCGGGCGTTCTGTTGTGGGTGTCACAGGCCTCCTGATGAAGTGGGTCCCAGCTGCAGGCGGAGGGCTTCTCGCCATCTCTCACCCAGCAGACACAGGCTCTTTTTTGTTGAGCATTTAGATGTTCCCAGAAAAACCCTAGAAGCGCTTACATGGCAATTTGAACTCAGCCCATTCTTGCTTTATGTACATTCCGGCACAACTGAAGGGAGGCCAGGCAGCTGGTGGCCCCAACGCCCCTGTTCTCACTTCACGGGTGGGGAGGGGTCCCAGGTCCGGGGGATTTGCCGAAAGAACCTGCCAGACTTCTTTATCCTGAGAACACCTGAGGCCTTGTAACGCTGCATGATCTGTTCACAGCCCGGACTGGCGCTGGTTAGAAAGGGTTGCGCTCCTTCCTTCGGGGTGCTTTAGAGCTAACGGGATGACAGGGCGAGGGAGGGAAAGACAGTGCACTGGAAAACAATAAAGCATGAAATAGTTCTGACAGACCGACAGTGTGAATTCACCTTGCTGGAGAGTGGCCCGGGAGTGGAGAGAGGAGCTGGCCGTGGGGCTGGGACAGAGGGATTGGTGACCAGGTGTCTGCTATCTGATGTGACTGCACAGCAGCCGAGGGGCTGGTGGTGGTGTCTCCGTTTTACAGAGAAGGAAAGGGAGGCTCCAAGAGGCGACGCTGGTGGAAAGAGGATCCGATCCCAGGTCTGGCAGACAGTCTGATCTGGGGGGTATTATCAACAGTTTGGCAAACCTAAAGATTTGAAGGTCTGAACGCACAGAACTGAAAACTTTCACCCCTCCCCCCCCAGTGGTTTTCCAAAGGAGCATTCGAACAATGTTTCTGCTTCCGCCTCGCTGCCTCGCTCTCTGCTTCACTCACTGCCCCTCTTCCCGCTGCCTGGGTGGGACACCCCCTCCGTCAGAGATGGCCTCCCAGCCAGACTCAGAGCTTTGTTCCCAGAAAAGCGATGCTGGCCTGTGCGTGAGGGTGTGTGTGTGCGTGTGTGTGTGTCAGTAATACATATTTGTGTACATATGGATATGTGTATGTATGTATGTGTGTAAGTGTGCTGAGTATATGTGGATATGTGTGTGACTGTGAATATACTATGTATGTGTTGTGTACAGGGTAACCTTTGGGATTGTGTGTGTTTCTCTCTATGGTGTGCCTGTGTGTGAACTGTATGTGTGCACGTGTGCCTAGGAGGATAGGTCTGTGCCTTCAGCCGTCACTTTGCAGGACACAGAGGCTGGTGGAGGGGCCTGCTGGGAGGGGGGGTGTTGCACTGTGCGGCCCAGCTTCTCTGAGATGAGCTGGCTGTCCCAGGGGCATCGTGGTCCGTCATGCCTGAGCTTCCCTCCCCAGGGTCCCAGGAAGGAGCATCGCCACACACCACTTGTGCGCAGATAAACATTCTCATCTGAAATGAAATGACTTCTTCTATTGGGAACTGAGTTTATAGATGAAACTCTCTCAGTGACTCCCAGGGTCTGCTGCTATCCCAGTCTGTGCGGTGGGGTTTGGGGCAGTAAATGCTGCAGGAGATAAGTTGGCTTTACTGGGGAGAGGGAAAGCCTGGCTCCTTAGAAACAGTGGCTGCAACTTCACTTTGGTAGGAGATCCATATAACCGCTGTCCTGCTCGTTCTCTCTCAAGTGTAAAAAAAAAAAAAAATCAAATCATAATTTAACGCAAGCTTTTGGAAAGGTGAGTGTTGTTGCTCTTTGAAATTTTTCCAGATAGCTTGCATTTCACAGCAATCTAAGGAATGACTTGTGTGGGATCTGAGTCCACAGGGCTGCAGCCCCTCACGCACGCGCGGGAGGGATCTGAACTTGACAGATGCCTTCCATAAGCCGGCTCCCCGGGTGGGCGGAGCGGATCCCCCCAGGGCGCCTTTTCCAGGCCTCCCCAGGGCGCCGGGTCATCCCACACACACCTGCAAAGGACCCAGACCTGTGCCCCAAATGTTTCCCCATTTCCCTTTCTCCAGCTGTTAGGGAGCGTGATTGCTAAAGAGATGGTCAGTGCTCCCATCTGCCCCAGCAGCTTGGAGGCTCTCTTTGCCGCCTCCTCTCATAAAATGGGGTAGAGCCAGCCAGGGTGAGGCCTCAGCCTCCATCTCTGGGGTCAGGTTAGCCCACCTGACTCGGGCTTGGCTCAGATCCTGGCTCCCCCACCGCGGGACCTTGGGCACGTTGCTTACCCTCTCCCCAGCTCAGTTTCCTCACCTGTGAACCGGGATAATTAGACCTCCCTCACCCTGTTGTGTGGATTCTTGAGGTCATGTGCACTCAGGACCTGACACAGCTCTGGATGCCCGGTTTTACTATTTTTATGGGTCTCTTAAAGCATTTCTACATTACCTTTGTTTTACAAATCCTCTCTCCTCTCAAAATCTACAGTGGGGAAGGTTTTATTTTATTTTAATTCCTTTATTGATTATGGTGTCACATAATTGTCCTCATCCCCCCCCATTTCCATCCCAAACCCCTCCCCACGTATGCCCACCCCCTGTTGTTCATGACCTCTGGTTAGGCTTTTATGCATGCACACAAGTCCTTTGGTTGATCTCTCCCCTTACTTTTTTTTCATTAAAAAAAGCACCTTTAGTATGTCCCTTACATTTTTTTTGCCAAGCCTGAGGACCCTGGCTCGGTCCCAAGGCCTTCCTCAGAGAACCCCAAGTTTGGGCAGCCCAGCCCCACCGGGCGGGATGCCTCCCTGCAGGCTGGCTGCTGCAGCGGCTTGTCTGCTTTTAGTGTTGTTCCTGAAAGTGATGTTGTCTGGGCCTGCAGGCCTCCACAGCTCCCGCCGGCCTGCCCTCCCTGCATACATTAGCCTTAATGTATTCTCTCCTGAATACTCATCATATTAAGGGGCCCCGCTAGATACCTTGCTCGAAATAAATTTTATGGGCATACATCCTCGCCCTCATCCCCGGGGCTGTGCAGTGGGGAGGAGAAATATAGCCACGGTGTTCCTCCCTCCCGGCAAGGCCAAACAACAATTAGGTGGGAATTGGGGGCCTCTGGCCCCAGACCCAGGAGGTGGGGGTGGGGTGGGGGGAGGGAGCAGGCACACCCCCACCAGGGCTCGCCCAGCACCCGGAGGGCTGTTCTCTGTCTAGTTCTCCGAGGGTGAATTTGCCTCCGAAGGCCCAGCCCCCTGGCTCCCCATATGTGCCGGGGATTGAGGGGCTGGTTGGGGCTCACAGGTCCCTGCACCCCTTTGTCAGTAACCACTTCCCCGAGGCTTCTTGGTCAGCATTTCCCTCTCTTCTCCCTTGAAATGAGGCCAGAGCAGTCTTCCTGACACTCCTTTCCCCAAGCCCAGGCCCCGCAGCTGCAGGGACTGGAGGCGAATGCCAGCAGGAGAGACCCCACCCTCCGGCCCAAACCTTTAATTAAGATGCTCTTCGCTGGGATGTCTGCTCCCTGCACCCCTACCAGGACCAGGACGAGCTGCTCCTGCTGCCGGTTATCAGCTGTCACTCCTCAGCCTCACCTGTGTGTATCCACAGCTCTCGCCCACCCACAGCCTCCCCGGCCACTCTGGGGATCCTGATTGTTCCTGGAGAGAGGCAGGAGTGTTGTTGAGGGAGCAGCCCCCATAGCCTTGCAGAGCGGCTGTGTGATGTGGGTGCGCTCTGAGGCTCCGGGTGAGGGGTGAGGGTCATGACTCTGGGAAGATGCAATGAGATCCAGCCAGCGAATGTGGGTTCTAACTTTCCTCTCCCCTCGGCCTCAGCAGCACCACCTCTACCACCTGATCGCTGCAGGGATCTCCTAGTGATACAAGCCTTTACTGAGCTCCAGCTGTATACACGGTGATTGGTTTAGTCTTCACAAAGAACCTACGAGGCACTAGTTCATCGTCACACCCTCCCCCCCACTCCCCCCTTCTCCCGTCACCGCAGCTTTTACAGGCGAGAAAACGGAGGCAAAGTAACTTGTTGAAGGTTATGAAGCAGGGCCAGGAATCAAACGCAGGCATCCAACTCCAGAATCCATGGTCTTAACTGCGCGCGCGCTCTCCCCCCTTCTCCGATGGAGGTTCCGGTAGTCATCCCGTGCTTAGCCCTTTGCTGGGCACATCGGGACTCCTTGGTAAGCAGTTGCTGGTTGAACAGTTTCTGTGTCACAGAGGAAACCTTTTGAGATTGGGGGGAAAAATCTCCATCCAACCTGGGGCCGGTAGCCAGCGTCCAGTGTTCACGTGTTTTACCAAGTGTGACTCCTGGTAGTTTTCATGGTGTATTTTGGTCTGAGAATGGGGCCAAAGGGCAAGGCGTCGGAGGGGTCTGACTTTCGGGCGAATGTTGGTGGCTGCCGGAGCCTTGGAGGGAACAGGCTGGGGTCGGGGTGTCATGGGGTCCAGGATCGGCAGGTGTGGACAGGGCTGGTGATGACCCTTGAGTGCCTGTCCCACAGCCCGTGTGTAAGTTTTAGGTACAAATGACTTCATACTTGAGAAAGCGTTCTCCTTCCTTCCATAGTTTAAATGTGTTCGATTTTCTCCCATTGAGGCTAATTCCCCGTATGTTACCACTTTAGAATTATGTCAACAACCAACAGACATTCGTGAGAGATTCGGTTTTAGGAGGTTTGTTGACAGTTTGGAATGTGCGGGGGGGGGGGGGGGGGGGGGGGGGGGACTAGCGGGGAAGTGTGCCCCGGTGAGCTTCTGAGAGAGGGTGTGATCGGTGATCTATCCAGCGATTAACCTCTGTGGTGGTGCCTGTGTGCCAGGCACGGCGCTAGGCAGTGAGCTCACACAAGGCGGGAAGCGCTGGTGCTGCCCCCTGCGGATCCCCTCCTTCTGATGGGAAGACACTGTGTCAACAAACAGTTACCAAAGGTCCTGTTTTCAATAGAGGCGAGAGACACCAGCCAAGTGCTTGCACTTTCATGTGTTTTTGTTGTTAATTTGTTGCCTTCCTTTTTTTGGTGGTGGTGGTGGTGGTGGTGGTGGTGGGGCGGGGGTTCTGTTTACTCATCCAACCTCAGAAGCCTGACCATCTTATCTGTTTTGAAAATGCTTTATTGACTCAAAATCCTTTGGTAAAGATGAAATGGCAGCAAAATCAGACCTTGGACAGAAAGCCACCCAGAGCGGGAAGCACAGTGGTAGGGGGTTGAGTTGCCCACAACAGAATCCACTGGCACTATTGACGTGGAAATGGCATGAGGTAGCTTTCAACTCAGTGGAGCCATGTGTGGGCCAGCCTTCTGGGAGGAACTCCCAGCCCCCAGAATCCCCCTGCCTCTGCCATGACTGAGCAGGACATCACAGGCCCCAACCCCCGAACCCATAGCCTCTGCATGCTCCACGTCTGCACCAGGGAGCCTGCCGGATGGTTGTGCCTCCATTTAACTTCGTTCTCAATTCAGGTCCCTCCCCCACCTTTTGTTGTTGTTGTTGTTGTTGTTGTTTTTTTTTTTTTTTTTGTTAATCCTCACCCAAGGATATTTTCCCATTGCATTTTAGAAAGAGTGGAAGGGAGGGAGAGAGAGACATGGGTCATTGCCTCTCTTTTGTGCCTTGACCAGAATCGAACCCAGGACCTTTCAGTCCATGGGCCGGTGCTCCATCCACTGAGCCAAACCGGCTGGGGCCAGGTCCCTTGTAAGTCATCTGATTGGCAGACATTTTTTTTTAATTTAAAAAAATATATTTTATTTTTTTACAGAGAGGAAGAGAGAGGGATAGAGAGTTAGAAACATCGATGAGAGAGAATTATTGATCAGCTGCCTCTTGCACACCTGCCTCTTGCACACCCCCTACTGGGGATGTGCCCGCAACCAAGATACATGCCCTTGACCGAAGTCGAACCCGGGACCTTTCAGTCCGCAGGCTGCCGCTCTATCCACTGAGCCAAACCGGTTTCGGCTGGTTGGCAGACATTAGATCACAATGGGAACCTGAGCTTCAAGGGAGCCTGGGCGCCCGGTTTCTGGTGTGTGGTCCGCAGCACAGGAAGGAAGGCACATGAGGAGGTCGCTGCTGGAGCCGGTCCATGGTGTCCGCTGCAGCTCATTGAAATGCTCTCAGGAGACTCCACCTCCACAGACCCTCCGACCCGGACCTCGCGCTCTGCTCACCCCGGCACAAGGCATTTGCTTTTTCCGCCAGATGGTCTCTCAGTCCGTGCCTAGGCAGGGCTCGCTTGGGCGACGATGCTTTTAACCCGGATTCCGCCCCGTAGCGAACATGCCATGGACACGGAGGAGAATGTGGCCGGGTCTTCCTGCTGGTTGTCTGTGGAATTGCAGCTGGTGTAACCCAGGTGAGCCGCTGCTGCTGGCCTTGTGGGGCCCTTAGAAACACAGAAGATAGCCCTGACGGTGGTTTGGCTCAGAGGATAGAGCGTTGGCCTGCGGACTCAAGGGTCCCAGGTTTGATTCCGGTCAAGGGCATGTATCTTGGTTGCGGGCACATCCCCAGTAATGGGTGTGCAGAGGCAGCTGGTTGATGTTTCTCATCAATGTTTCTAACTCTGTCTCTTTCCCTTCCCCTCTGTGAAAAGTCAATAAAAATACATATTTTTTTAAAGAAAGAAACACAGAAGATGCTTTTGGGCCAAAGACACCCAAAGCAAGACCAGCAAAGCATGGGTTGCACTTGCCATGTACGGCCTGTACAACCCTGGAGGCTGGCTTCTGGCCTCCTGACCACAGGGTGGGGCGTGGCGGGGAGGATGGGAAGGCTCCGGGCCCATCTGATGAGCGGTGCCCTGCGGAAGGCTCACGCTGCCCCTCTCTCCTCTCCCCGCAGAGATCCCCCAGTGCGCTGGCTGCAACCAGCACATCCTGGACAAGTTCATCCTGAAGGTGCTGGACAGACACTGGCACAGCTCCTGCCTCAAGTGTGCGGACTGCCAGATGCAGCTGGCGGACAGGTGCTTCTCCAGGGCCGGGAGCGTCTACTGCAAGGAGGACTTCTTCAAGTGAGTCCCGGCCGGGCACAGCCTCCTGTCCCTGTGGGTCTGTCTGCCTCACTTCATGCCGTCTGTGGAGAGGGGCAGGAGCTGGCGGTGGGGCGGGGTGGGGAGGGGGGGCAGGAGCTGGTGGTGGGGCAGGGTGGGGAGGGGTCAGGAGCTGGCGGTGGGACAGGGTGGGGAGGGGGGCAGGACCTGGCGGTGGGGCAGGGTGGGGAGGGGAGCAGGAGCTGGCAGTGGGGCAGGGTGGGGAGGGGTCAGGAGCTGGCAGTGGGGCCGGGTGGGGAGGGCGGTAGGTCTATCCTGGGGGGAAGTGAACCCTCCTGTGGAGAGGCTGCTCCTCTGTGGCCCCCCTTTGGGTCACCAGCCCCCTCACTGCCGGAAACCCCAGGGTCTCCACCTCACTTTGAGTGGCCGGGGAGCATGCCCCAGGGTGACTGAGACGGGTTCCTGCAAATCCTCTGTCTGGGAAGCTGGTGCCTCAGGGCTCTTGACTGTGTCATTCCTGCAGCTTTCAGAGCCTGTGCATGAGAGTCCCATCCCGATTCTGGTGAGGCTGCTGCCGGGCTTGGAGGCCTGGAGGAGTTGTCTCTCCAGGGCCGGCAGGCTCGTTTGGAAGAGGCCGTTTCATGTGCTGGTTAAGAGCCCAGTCCCTGCCTGGGTTTGAACCCACTAATGGATTGTATGCTTTCGGGCAAATGACTTCACGTCTCTGTGCCTCCGTGTGCTTACCTGTAAAGCGGGGCTGATAGTCCTGCCTCTTAGAGTTGTTCTTGCTTTGAACGAGTCAGCCTATGTGAAGCCCTGGGACCGTGTCTGGCCCCTGGGTGCTGGCTTCTTAAGGCTGCCTTGGGTTTTCATTCTGATGTCGGGCCCATCCGAAAAATTCCTGTTGGAGCTTTGGGTCAGGGTGAGGGTCCTCCTGGAATGTATTTCCGTGGCAGTTAGTCTGGACCTTCTGTGCCAGGATCTGTTCCCCGAGGCACTTAGGCGGGTGCTTCCGTGGACGTGGACCGGCTGAGAACAGCAAACAAGAACAGGAGGTGGGGGCTGTCCATCAGCGACGCGGGGCCCAGTGTGGGGGGCCCGTGGACGGGACTGGGACTGGGGGAGGCTCGCCAGGTGGGCAAGCCCCAGAGGCGGTGTGCATCCCTCAGAGATGGTGCGTTCTGGAGACAGGGAGGGAAACGCTGGCGCTGGAGCAAAACATGGTTCCTCCCAAACCCGCCCAAAGCTGACACTGTGGGGAGGAAGTCGTTTGGATGTCTGAGGATGGCAGCGACTTCTGTGCGATATGCGTTGGAAAGTACTTTAGAGCCAAAACCGGTTTGGCTCAGTGGATAGAGCGCCGGCCTGCAGACTGAAGGGTCCCGGGTTCGATTCCGGTCATGGGCATGTACCTTGGTTGCAGGCACATCCCCAGTAGGGGGTGTGCAGGAGGCAGCTGATCGATGACTCTCTCTCATCGATGTTTCTAACTCTCTATCCCTCTCCCTTCCTCTCTGTAAAAAATCAATAAAATATATTTTTTAAAAAGAATAGTACATTAGAGATCATCTTGATAACTGAGGCGGCCTGCATGGCCTGGGTTCAGAAGGCAGCACTCGTTGTCGATCGGCATCACACTTTGGTGAGGTATGCACTGCTGTCTCTGTGTGCACATGTGTGTGCGCGCGTGTGTATCTGTGGGGGCAGTAGCTGGCATGCCCTACAGATCCTCCAGCAGAGAGATGGGCCTCTGGTTCTTCAGCTAAGCCTTTCTTCCCTCTCTTTCCCCGCCTGGGACCTTCCCCCTGATTCCTTTGTTCTGGCATTTACGCAGTTCCATTCCCTCCACCCGCACCCGTCCTCAGAGGGCAGCAAGCATCTGCCTGTCCTCTTCCCTCAGTGGTGTCCTGGCCAAGCACCACGCTGTTCTTGCGGACCCCTGAAGGGGTGGATTTCACCGTGTGTGTGTGTGTGTGTGTGTGTGTGTGTGTGTGTGTGATGTAACTGTGCACCTGTGAACAAGAACGTGTGGGAGGGAGGATCTAACTGAGGAAGCTGGGGGGAGGGTGAGTTGTCCCTGCTCCCATAGCCAGGGCACCATCTTCCAGTTTCCCCCTTACCTGCGGGAAGCCCAGTGAGCTGGGAGGGAGGGGACAGGGCTGGTGGTCCTGAGGTGGCCCTGGATCAGACCTCTGGCTGGTCCAGCCTGGCAGGGCAGCCCGTGGGGTGCAGGCAACGCCTGTCAGGGCCACAGAACCAGGGCTTTGTCCACGGAGAAGTTCTTTTGACCCCAGAAGCACCCGCGAACACCATCTGATGTTTTAACCTTGACTGGCTGGTTCCGGGTTTGGGAAAGGGCGGTAGCAGCTTGGGGGCAGTGTTGGGTTTGGGAGAAGTAGTGATGAGGAGAGAGGGTCCCCCCAGACCCAGGAGAGGCTCAGAGAGAAGGCTGGGGGTGGAGAGATTAGCACCGGTTTAGGGCCACAGGCTCTTGACCAAAAGTAACAAGGACACTCAGCTGGTACCCTGCCTCGTGGCCTCCCCAGGCCGTGGCTCTCATTTGGAAAGTTCCCAGGCCTTGCTCAGCAGCAACCTCCTGACTGATCCCCCACCCCCTCTACCTCACAGACTAGCATCCTACCTCACAGCTCACGTCCTGACCCCGCTCCCCCAGCTGCTGAGAGGACTCCAGATGCATTGCACCACCAGAGCCTTCTGCTCTGTGCCCACCCTCCCTCCCAGTCCTTGGCTCACTGCTTTCCTAGGTATGGGCCACCCCGCGGCAGGATGACACCCCTGCCCAGGCACTCTCTGCATTTTCCCACCTCCACACTCTGGCTCAGGCTGTTTCATCACCCGGGAATGATGTTCATTCTTTCAAGGTCTCCCCATCTTCCATGGCCGAGAGTCAGCTCACCAGTGGGCGGGAGCCCTGGGAGGCATGGCCGCCCTGTCCCTCCTCCCTCCTGGTGACGCAGCGGGAATGGCCTTCTGTTGCTCATTCCTCATGCACCTGCTCAGCTTCTTGTTGACTTGAGGAAAAAGCTTACTAGTCCATCATTTTTCTGTCCTCCAAATAGTCCTTTGGCCCCAAACCTTGCCCATCGGTTGTCAAAGAGGAGATTACACAGTGAACTTACAACCAGTTTTGTTTTGTTTTTCTGTCCCCTGCACGGTGTCCCGCGAGTGTTGGAGGCCCAGGCTGCCTGGGAGATGCACAGACCCCTTATTTAGCACCGTTCTTGTCCTTGTGCCACAGTACCCACTCGCCCTACTTCTTAAAACGGCCCAGTCTCGAGGCTGGAGCCTTTTGTAAAGCGGGGGAGCTGTCCACAGAGCCAGTGCTGATTCCAGGTCATTAACCCTGTGATTGGGTGCTATGTGGAGGGAGTGGTTCTCCCCACTGCCAATGAGGGTCAATCTGATATGAAGATCAGGCAGCTCTGAGGCCCCCCAGGGAGGACGTGTGGGTCAATAGGCAGGTGGGGCCCCGCCCATTCTTTGGGACCCTGGCTGTTTGTTACAGGGAGGACCGTGCCTGTTTGGTTCAGGGAGGCACAGCTGCAGGCAGAGCCACAGTCCTCGGTGAGGACAGGGAGGAGGGGAGTGACTCAGGGTCGGAGTGGCTTCCCCTCCCACTTCCCACTTGGGCTCAGGCTGTGACTTGGCCACAGAGCTGGGTCCCCTCTCCTCATTACAGCGCATTAAGTGTCCCCAGGCCCCTGCTCTCCCATGGCACCCTGGGGCACAGGTGCTGTGGGATCCTGCGAGCAGAGAGAACAGTGGCGGGGAGGAGGAGGAGCAGGGCAGTCTCTGGGACCTCAGCTCCCTCCCTCATCTCAGACTGGCTGCAGGAACTGGTTCAAGTGCTGGGTGCCCTCAGGCAACTTCCTTGGCATCTCTGAGCGCCAGGAGAAAGGGAAATGCTAATGGTGGCTGCTTTAGAAAACTTGGCATGCTGGAGCATCTCACTAAAGGGAGTTTGTTTTGTTTTGTTTTGTTTTTAATCATCAGAGTGGTTTGGGAAATCCAAACTCTGCACCTTGAGCCTCAGACAGCTTTCAGTTGTGGGTTCGGAAGATGCCTGGTCAGAGCCAGGGAGAATCCCTTCTCTGTGTTCCTCAAAGCCAAGGGGTGGATTTCACCCCTTGAAGAAAAGAATCACGACTGTAATGTGAAGAGTGGCCCCCTGGATGTGTGTCAGATCTCAGAAATGGGGTGGGGGGGAGAGCAGGAGATTGGCTTCCACCTCTGGGAGATGGGGTAATGCTGACGCCTGGCAGCAGAGGGCGATGTTGCTGTGTCACAGACAAAGAGGTATGGTGGGAGGCTGTACTCTGTGGTTGTTGCATTTTTCTTTGTGGGGAGGATGGCGTTGAGCTCTCTCTTGTTCAGTAACGCTGGCTGATTGGTGCTGTTGTTTGCTGTTGTTACTCCTCAGGCTATTGGCTCCCCTTTCTCCAAAGGAAATGAGATTCTGAGCCTGAGAGGAGAGCCGTGTGGTTTCAGGGCCATGCGGTTTCAGTCACAAGCCGAAGCACGCCAGCTCCTTGCACTGCATTTGCTAAGCAGGTCCTTTCTGGACTGTGTGCCCAGCATGTCGTGGGTCCCCTGTCTCCTTGCAAAGGGTCTGGGGAGGGCATGGGTCTGAGAGTAGGGCTTCTGGGTCCCCTCCCGGTCAATGACTGGGTCCCGGGAGGAGCCCGGCAGCTCCCTTGCTCTGAAGTGCAATGAAGACAGGACAGGCTGTGTGCTGCTGCAGGTACTGGCTCAATGCTGGGTGCCCTTAGGCAACTTCCTTGGCATCTCTGAGCTCCAGTGTCGTCTTCAGGAAAGGTGGGCATGCTCATGTGGCTGCTTTGGGAAAGCTGGCACCCTGGAGCACCTCTCAAAACGGAGGTGTTTTACGGGCAGAGTCGTTTGGGGAACCACTCTGCTTGCTGAGTCCTTGTCCTGACTTTTACGAGCTGTTTGTCAGTAAACCAGTGAGTAGGCCTTTCTGAACCTATTCCCTTACCTGTTCAGAGGCACTCGTTCTAACCCACAGAGCTGCTGTGAAGGGAGAAGACAGTGAGGAAACCGTGCCCAGCACAGGCGAGGTGCTTTATCTGTATCCTGGGCCCTGACTGGCCGCTGGACCCACAGCCCTGGATGGCCTGGCTATCGGAGGCCGCCCACAGTGCTGGGCCTGCAGTGCTGGACCTCTCCCTCCTTCCCCGGGGTTGAGACCATCCCATTCAGGTGACTTTTAGTGACCCAGAAGCCCTCAGACAGAGGTGGGGGAAGCCTGGCAGCGTGGGGAGGGCCCACAGCAGTGTGCTGGTTTGGGGAAACAAAGCAGCGATGATGATGATAATGCAAACAGCTATAGGATCAAAGAGGGGGTAACAGTCATACAGATCCTTGAAGTAAAGCCTTCAAGAACATTCCAGGCTGCACCCTTGGCCCCCCTGCCTGCCTGCCTGAGGGGTCATGGGGGAAGAGTTGGAGGCACTCTGGGGGTGATTGCCATTCAAAGGGGTTCCTTTCTAAAATGTCATGCTTCCCTGGGGGTGTCTCCCTGCCCCCGAGGCCTTCACCTGCCTGGTGGGCAGAGACAGGCGCTGCCAGGGACCCAGAGGGACGGAGGGCCTCGGTGTGGCTTGTCAGGGGGGAGCTGTGCCAGCTGCTGGCCCAGCCGGCAGCTCCACTCCTCCCCCAGCCAGTCCATCTCCAGGCAGGCAGTCAGCAGGGCTGTCGGCCAAGGGCAGGTGAGCAGCGTCCTTGGGAGCCTGGGAGCCGCTGATTTATCCCCGCGGCTCAGAACAGCCTGTTTCCGCTCCGGCACACGCTGCCTCTGGCCCGGCCGCAGGCTGGTTGCTCTGGCTCCTGTCAAGTCTTCACTAGTGACCTTGGCCTCCCTGGCTCAGCAGGGCAGAAGTGCACAGGCTATGGGGCTAAGGACTTCTGCGCCGTGGATTTCATAGAGGAAGTGGGAGCCAGGTTTGAATCCAGGCCGGTGCAGACCTCTCTGAGCCTCACTGTCTCATCTCGGAAAAGGGAAGGGAACAGAAATATCTCCTTTTTTTGAGTCCCTATGAGCACTGAGGATGATGAAGGAAGCACGTACCTGGTTATATCAGTAACTGTTCTTATTAAGGTCGTGATGCTGTATCCAGGTAGGAGGAGAAAAAGAGAGAGGAGGGGCTCAGGCTGCAAAAGGCCTCAGGCCAGATAGGGGTCCTGGTGCGGGAGGCGGGCCGTGTCCGGTGGCGATGGCAGGGAGCTGCCCTTTCAGTGTGGGGAGCCGGCTCTCCCTGGTGGGGGAGGGGTGCCCAGAGCTCGGTGGCAGTAACTGCAGTCCTCCCCTTCCTTCCCAGGGTGGGGTTCCCCGCTCTGGCTGGAGGAGCCTCCAGCTGGTACCCTGTTGCTCCAGGAAGAGGTCTCTTTATTTATTTTTTATTTTTAAAAAAATATATTTTATTGATTTTTTACAGAGAGGAAGAGAGAGGGGTAGAGAGTTAGAAACATTGATGAGAGAGAATTATCGATCAGCTGCCTCTTGCATACCCCCCACAGGGGATGTGCTTGCAACTAAGGTACGTGCCCTTGACCAGAATCAAACCTGGGACCGTTCAGTCCGCAGGCCGACGCTCTATCCACCGTTTTTGGCTTGGAAGAGGCCCCTTTCCTTCTGCGGTTGTTTGTGGGTCTAATCCGGGGCCAGGTTATTGCCCAGCCACTAATTTCTGTTAACTGCACACCTGTGAGGCCACACACACACACACACACACACACACACACAGGGGGCGGGTCTCGTTGACGTGCGACTTTCCATAATTTCCGAATAGTTTATAGTCTAATTTCCTCACTAAGCAAATTAAACCTTTTAAGGTAATGATCAGACGGTGCCGAGAGTGGCTGCGCGGGTGGACATTTGTAAGATTCAAATACACTGGTGGGACCAGGCCCGCAGTCATTTGCGAAGGCCTGTAATCAAGGCAGAAGCAATTACTTAGCAGGGCAGCTCCCCCTGGGGCCCGAGGCTGTATATCAGGGGTGATGAGTCCGAGGATTATCTGTCTGCCCGCCCGCCCGCCCTCCCGGAGCCCATCGGCCTGACATCTGTGCAGCCTGCATCCCAGAGACTTCGCTGGCTGCTCGGGGGAATCTGCTTGGAACCAAAGAGTTGCAAATCAGCCCGAGAGTCCGCTGGCAGCTGGGCTGTGGAGATGGGGGCCCCAGGCAGAGAGGGGTCCGGTGACATGGGCGTGGAGGTGCAGTTCCCGTTCTCCCATCGCTCACTGAGGCTCCACCTCCTTTTCTCCCCTTCACCTCCCACCCCTGCCATTCAGGGTCCAAGTCATAGGGTCCCACCTCCAAAATGCCCTTTCCTTCTTTCTTTTTTAAAAAAAAATATATTTTTATTGATTTCAGAGAGGCAGGGAGAGAGAGGTAGAAACATCAATGATGAGATTGACTCATTAATCAGTCAACTCCTGCATACCCCTCACTGGGGATGTGCCCTTGACTGAAATTGAACCTGGAACCCTTCAGTCTGCAGGCCAGTACTCTGTCCACTGAGCCAAACCAGCTAGGGCTAACATGCCTTCTCTTTCTATCCCTGCTGTCTCTGTCCCCTCGGAGGCAGGCCTCCCATCACCAAACCTCTGCACCACTGGAATCTTCCCCAATTGGCTGCCTCTGCTCCCCCTCAGCCAGGCCTGGCCCTGGCCCCATGAGACTTCCAAGCTCAGCACTCAAGGGCCCGCAATGATCCGGCCTGACCCCATTTCCTTCTGACTCCCTGGCCAAGGTCACACGGGGCAGATGGGGGTGGGGGGAAGGGTGGCAACTGGACTGTGAGAGCCAGTCTCTGGCTTGTCGCTGAGCATCCCGGGATCTGTCTGTCCCCCGGAAATCCCCCTCGAGGAGGCTGAGCTCTGTGGTGGGCATGGTGGGTCAGCACAGAGGGGGTGAGCCTGGGGTGTGGTGAGAAGGGTTGGATGGGGCCTCTGCCCCTAAACATCCTTGCCCCTGCCTGTCACGGCGCCTGCCACATGGCCACTGACAGGGAGGCCTTCGGTCCCCAGGGACCAAGAATCTGCAGATGCCACGTGAGGGCCAAGAGCATCTGTCACACAGTGTTTCTCAAAGAGTGGTCCTTGGAACCCTGCATTCGGGGCACCGTTGGGGGGGGGGGGCTTGTTAAAAGTGTGGATTCTGCTTTTAAGCAAACCTCCCAGGTGGCTCTTCGGCTAGGAGTGGGGGCAGGTGATCTGGTAACCGCTAAACTAAGGCCTTGGCAGAGAACTGAGCCTGAAGTCAGGAGGGCAGGTTGGGTGCCTGGAGGCGAGCACGGGAGGGCGGACAGTGTTGTGGCCGGTCAGGCCACAGCTCCCAGGCTGCCCTGCGGTGGGAGGGGATGTGACTCCTACTGTAAGGGCTGCTGTGTGGGTAAGAGAGAGCTCACCTGGCACTGCCTGGGCGTGCTGCATGCGTACTGTGTGCTGCCAGAAGTTAAGGGAGGGAGCTGGACTCTTCTGGAAGAGGGTTGGCTCCTGCCTGCCCCGAGCGGGAGAGGAGGGAAGCAAGGCTGAGGGGAAAGGAGAGTTGGGCTCTAGCTTCTTTGCTGCTGCTAACTGAGTGGTGTGATCTTGGGCGAGTCACTACCATTCTCTGAGCCCGAGCTCCCTCCTATATAAGTGAGGGGGTTGACTAGGTCACTGGTTCTAAAGCCTTTCCAATAGCATTTACCTCACAATAACATTGAACGCTTGTGAAAAAGAAAAACATACTGAAAACCCCAAATAAAAAGCAGGGCTTGTGGGACGGCGCTGGGGGGCCTGGGAGGTGTGTGAGTGAGTGTGTGCCTGGGGAGGGGAGGGCTGGGAGGCTGTGCTCCCACACCCCCAGGCGCTCACGTTCTCTGGGGCCAGGCCCCTCTCCACAGAGGGCCCCGTCCATGTCCGGCGAAGGCCGACCGTTCTCGGGCAGAACTTGCTGTGCCCGTGACATGGCGGAGGTGCTGATATATGCTGGCAATATGAGTCCATACAGTAACAGTAAATATCAGCAGCTCACCTGTCAAGTGTGCTGATAGAGAAAAGAAATACACGGAGGGACGTGTCAGCCGGGGGGAAAATATACGGCCTGCCGTAAATCACCGCAGAGCAATTAGAGCATAAAATTAAGTTATGCACTACTTCGTTTCCTTGGGACGGTGGCCTGGGCCGTGGCAGCTCCAACCCACGGAGGCTGGCGTGAGCCTGGCCTGACCCCCATGGCTCCCCACGGCCAAGGGCAAGGAAGGGCATTGGGTTCCAATCCCAGCTCCACCGTCCCTGGCCGTGAGGCCTCTGGCACGTTACCTGCCTTCTCTGAACTTGTTTCCTCATCTGCAAACGGGGGAAGCTATGCTAACAAGTGCCACAGACGTGGGCCATTCAGTGTTCAGTCACCAAATATTTGCCAAACCCATAGCTTGGGCCAGGCACTCCTCTAGGCGCTGGGACAGAATAGACGCAGCCCCCGATGGTCGTCTAGAGAGGGAGGAAGACAATGAATGAGAAATGCACAGGCTACCCATTGGAGATGAGTGCTTTGGAGAGAGAGAGAGAGGAAGTGCTGAGGGTGAGGAGATGGCCAAGGAATGCCCCAGGGAGGGCCACGTTGGAGGGGAGCCGTACAGGAGGGACCACACAGGTGTCTGGTAAGCGTGTTCCCAGCCGAGGAAGCAGGGCAGGGCTGTGCGTATACGTGTATATGTTCTTTGGTTTCTCTCTTCTCATTCCCCCACATCGAGGCACATCAGTCTGTGCCCTGCCTCCCTGCTTCTGGTTTTAGGAACCTTGACCTTTGACTCTAGGTGAGGTGGCAGCCAGGGGAAGGCTTTGAGATGGTCCGACTCAGGCTCCAGGTGGCTGTTGTGTGGAGAATGGACGTGGGGGCAAGTCCTGAAGCAGGAGGCCCGTGCAGAGGCAGTTCCGGGTGAGGGGTGGTGGGGCCTGAACTAGGGAGGCAGCCGCGGAGATGGCGAGAAGTGGTCCAATTCTTGATGTACTTCGGGTACAGCCAACAGGATCTGCTGACACATCAGAGGAGGGCGTCCAAAGCGTTCAGCCTGAGTGATTGGAAGAGTGAAGTCACCCTTTGGGAGGTGGGGAAGACCCCGGGAGCTGGTTCTGGGGGAGGTCAGGAGTTTGGCTTGGGGGCATCCAAGTAGGAATGCTGAGCAGGCGGTGGGACACACCGGCCTGGAGGCCAGAGGTCTGACTGGAGGTGAGTGTGAAATGCCCAGGGGAGCAGAGCGGGCGGAGACGGGTGTGGGAGACGGTGGGTGGAGAGGCTGCCAACGGGGAAGAGCAGCGCCAGGAGCGCCAGTGCTGAGGCCGAGGGAGTGCGGTGTTCTCAGGGAAGGCAGGCAGGGAGCCAGCGCTGCTGAGAGGCCAGGGGAGGTGTGTGTGCGTGAAGATATTTATTGTAAGGATCGGCCCGGGTGACTCCGGAGGCCGAGAAGCCCAAGATCTGTAGTCAGCAAGACCCAGCAGAGCTGAGGGGGCAAGTTCCAGTCCAAAAGCCAGCAGGCAGAGAGCCCCATGAGCTGATGATGTTTCCGTTCGAGTCTGAGGACGGGAAAAGACCAATGTACCAGCTCAAGGAGGTCAGGCAGGCGCAGGTACTCTTACTCTTGGAGGGTCTGCCTTCCTGTTCTAGTCAGTTCACCTGATTGGATGAGGCCCACTGCCCTGGGGAGGGCGGTCTGCTTTCCTCGGTCCACCCATTCAAATGTGAGTCTCACCCAGAAACACCCCCGCAGGCACACTCAGGCTTGACCAGATATTTGGATTATCCCGTGGCTGTCAACTTGACACACAAAAATTAACCGCCAGAGTGGATTCCAGAGAAGAGCAGGAGCAGGGGTGTTGGAGACCCTGCCTGTAGACCCCTCTTTTGAAGAGTGTTGCCGTAGAGAGAGTCGAGGTCTGGATGGTAGATGGAGGGAGATGGGGGTCAGAAGAGGGATTTTTTAAAGTGGCAGGGATAATAGCATGCTGCACGCTGCCGGGGAGGATCTAGAGAAGGGAAAATTAATGGTGCGGGAGGCAAAGGGGACCGCTGCTGGAAGAATCATCTGATTAGGCGCAGAGGGGCGGACTGTGCCAGGGTGGGCGGCTGGCCGGCTTTGCACAGGAGCGTGGACAGCCGGGCTGCAGGAAGCAGAGGGCTATTTCTCTGTTTTCCAGGGAAACAGGAAGTGGGCCACCAGCTGAGACGGAGGATGGGGGGCTTGAGACAGGAGGTGGGAGGGAGGGACAGCGAACGGACAGGGAAGTGTTTGTGGTTCCCCAGGGCTCCTGAGGTCCGGAGCAGAGGGTAGATTTAAAGTGAGCCAGGCAGAGACGTGGCATGTGGCCTTCAGCTCTGTGCAGACCCCCGGAGCTGGGGGCAGAAAGGGGAGAGCTGCAGCAGGGGAGGGAGGTGAGTGTGTGTGCAAGTGAGGGGCTGGTAAGCGGGACCTCTGCATCTTTGCTGGAGGAGGTGAGCGAGGCCCGGAGGGGAGTCAGGGATGTGAGAAGATGGATGAGGCCCGCAGGTTGCAGAGCCCTGGGCGTCAGGGAGCTGCAGGGAGTGAGCTCACAGGACAGGAGGTGGCGGCTGGACCTGGGGTGGTTGGAGGGTACTCTTGGAGATAGTGCAGTTTCTAGGAGCAATGAGGTCTGCGGTAGACCATGGGAGTGAGAAGGCCATGACCTTCAGGAGAAGAGGTGAAATAATTGAGAGGGCAGGGGCAGGAAGGAAATGATGGCAGGAAGGACAGTGACAGTGATGGTGCAAAACCCGCTGGGGATGAGTGGGCAGTGACCATCACAAGGTGGGTAGTCAGCTGAGGGCTGGTGGTGAGGAGTGACATATAAACCCACAGGGGCACATGTTAAGTACTTAGTGAATGGGAGCTGCTTTCATGAATCCAGTTACCATGAGGTTCACATGGTTCCTGGCCTGGTCGCAGGACAGACCCTAAAACTAGGGATGTGCCAGAATGTGTGGTGCAGGATTTACACGCCCGTTTCTAGCAGGTATGGTGCTGGCAGGGCCTGCTTAGTCTCTTTCTGCAGGATGCAGACACCCTGCTCTCGGGCGTGGTCCCACCAGGCCTCTCAAGAGCAGGAAGTGGGGGGACAGACACATGGGGGGACAGACACATGGGAGTTTGGGCTGGGGTCAGGAGCAGCCCCTGCATGTCACAGTGATGCCCAGGCCCCTCACTCCTGACTGGGTGGTAGGAGCATGAAGGTGGTGAGTGGGGTGTGACTGGGTGGGTTCGGGTGGACACCCCAGAGGTGAAGGCTCCCAGGACAGCCCCTAAATTCCAGGCCTTCCTGCTCAGTGGCTCTGAGCAACTGGGGACACTGGAGGGGAACAGGGCCCTCCACTCGGGTGCCACAGCCATCTTCTCAGTGGATGCTTGCTGCCTTTGCTGCCCGCCGTGTGCTAGCCATCCTGTTAGAGGCACCGAGCTCGAACCCTGGTTCTCTCCCTTCTTGCCCCCGTGAGCTGCGGCCGCACCCGCCTCCCACTGAGCCTGTTCCTTACCGTTGGAAGGCATCGCCTTCCAGACAGAGCACTCAGGGACCTGGATGACAGCAAAGTGCCTGGAAAGTTTGTTAGGACGCCACGGGCCCCACTTCAACCCGGGGTTCAAGTGCCTTCTTAGGAAAGCTTTTGCTAGGAGCTATGGTGATGTTGAGTGTTGATCCTTCTGAGTGCGTCGGATGTGTTTTATGAGCAGTTCAGGCATTCATTCACACATACATGCATCCATTCTCCTGGTCAGTGGGTCTTTGCTGCCTACTCCACGCTGGGCAGGGCTGTTAGAATTACCAGTGATGCTGGTTGGACGAGCTTCAATGGCTTCCCCTGGGCTCCCTGACACCTGGCCAGGCAGGACTGAGCAGGGCGATGGTCCTGCTGAGCGAAGTCAGCGCGGTTTGCAGCTGAGTAGGCAGGGCGCTGCACGCAGTAGGTGCTCAGTGACAGGACGCAGGGGGGATTGCCTGGGAAATCCCCAGGAAGCCTCTTACTTGGCCAATGCCCAGCGTTCAGCTCCACCCCAGCTTCCTTCAGCTTTGTTGGGTCGGTTAGACTATTGCTTCTCTGTGGAGCAGCCAAGTTCACAGCTGGACCAGGGAGTTTGACCTTGGCTGCGTCATGCCCATCCCACAGGTTGTGTAGCCTCTCCCAGCTGTGGCTGGCTGGCTGGTCCTAGAGTTGGAGACTCAGAGGCAGTGTCTTCATCGCCCACACAGCCCCACAGACGGCACCTTATTCCGGGTCCCGTGGCTGAGCGGGGGCCGGTGCCCCTCCGGGTGGGCTGTGCGGGGAGCCCCCTCACCCAGGGTCCCGTTGGCTGTGCTCCAGAGGAGCAAGGTAATAAGGACCAACTTCCACTTACCGTCGGTATAAATCCCACAATCAGGAAAATTGCTTCAATTGCTAAAAAACGCTGGTGGAAAAGTCCATTTATTTTTCATTTTTCTTGTGCACTTGCCACCCTCACGCATGAATCACTGTCGGTATGCAGATTAAATTTATACCCCGTTATCTTTCACATCTCTGGGGCGCTGGTGTCAAATGGGTTTCTGGTTACTGAAAGCCACTGTCTGCCTGTGGTGGCGAGAGTAGCCCGCTCTGTGGGTGGCCACTGGCGGGGGCGGGGGAGGGGTCTCCTGTCTCCTGGAGTCTCCCCACAGCCCCCCTTCAGGCCCTGCCCCTCCATTTTTTTGGCCGAAAGGTAAGACTTGCTTTTATAAACGCCAGTTCTTCTCGGGAGCTGCTCTGCCACGGCGTTTGCACCTGGATGTGGGCAGTTTACTTGGGGGTTTTGCAGGGAGTGTGGTGCAAAGGGTCCTTTTTATTTTGAACACCTGCTGTGAGAACTGGCCTGGACTGGATACGAACACAACAGGCATTTTGAAAACATGCTCCGAGAGCACATACTATACGGCTTCCTTCCTCTCTATTCCTTCAATCTCTCCCCTCACCTCTCTCTCTCTCTCTCTCTCTCTCTCTCTCTCTCTCTCTCTCTCTCTCACATACACACACACACACACACACACACACACTCTCTCACACTCACAGGACAGAGCCGGTGCCTGCCTGTTTCCCCTGTGAATGCAGGCAGTGTGGCTCCGTGGCAGGTGTTGAAGAAGCCTGGTTCTCACCTGAGTCCTGGAAGGTACAGAACTGATAGTATACCGTGTTCTCATGCTCACATTTAGCCATGTCTGTGCATATCCTCTGAAAACAAGCTTGTTTATCCTCAGATTTATGATTCAACAAATACTAACTTTTTTTGGGATTGGCCCCCTTTGAGAATCTGTTGGAAGCCCAAGTCCCCCTCAGGGTGTAGTTTTGAAAAAATTGGGGGCAGTTTGAAGAGCCCTGACCTGCCCACTATGGAGACCTCCATGCACCCCCTCCTGCCCCCAACAAAACCCTGGGCCATTCCCGGAGCTCTGCAGTCCTTCCAAGCCCAGTGCCTCAGCCCCTCACCCCCAGCACCTTCTCAGGTCTCGTCTCAGAAGAGCTGTCCCTGAGCCACACTGCTGGCTCTTTCAGGGTTACCCATCTAGACTCAGAGACCCTTTTCTCTGTGACATGTCCTGGGAGGGGGACTTCGGAAGCCACAGCTGGCTCGCCTGCTCCAGGCCCTGCAGCCCCCAGCAGGTATCATTACTGCATAAGAGACCCATCATTCTGCATTAATCTGGGATTCATCATGATAGCCATGACCATAATTAATTTATTTGGTATTAATGTGGATGAAATATGTACTGTCCTTTCAGGGGAAATCAGGCTGCCTATAAGCATTAGTTAAAAGGACCATTAAAATCAAACCTTCCCCAGATCCATTAGGCGAAGTCTTTCATCCTGAAGAAGATAAAGTTGTGCTGTGTGAAATGTCATGAATAATTAGGTTGATTGCTGTTTTAAACTCTGCCCCTGCCTCCCCACCCCTCCCGCCTCCCTCCTGAAAGCAGGGAAGGCTCACCTGAAGCAGAGCGGCCCCCTCCATCGCCCACGTCTACCCTGGCCCCCAACTCCCTGCTGACCTCTGTGGCTGCTCGTGTGGCCTGTGTGTCTGTGGCTAGAACAGGGAAAGGAGCTTAAAGGACCCTGCTGGGCTGTTTGCAGGATGTCTCTCTCTCCTCCCCAACTCAGCCCAAGGTGGCTGCAGGTGCCTTCCTCTCGCCTCAGTGCTGGTCTAGGGAGGGGTAGACCCGGGAGGGGTCAGAAGTGGCATTTTCCAACCAGGTCTGCAGACTTCCTGCCCTGAATGGCACTGGGATATGAAAATGCAGCTCCTGGGCCCACCCTGGACTACATCTGAGGGGCTGTGCATGGGAAGGGGATGGGAGCTGGCACGGGGCGAGGAGGGTCGGTTGTGCCGGATGGAGGGGCGAGGCAGGAGAGGCAGGGGAGGGCCAGGCCCTACTCTGCTGCCCAATGGTGGACCCGGTGGCACGCACGTGCTCTCTCCCTGCCACACAGGCTCCTGCGGGAGCGCGGGAAGAGGAACTCTGTAATCTGCCCCGTGCTCCAGTATGGGCGCAGCAGTCGCCCCTGGGCGGGCCTTCTAGGCCTCACCACAGAGTTGGAGATACTAGGAGCCGGAGGGTGGAGCGGCCTGCCCACAAGGGACACACACTCCTCCGAGGAGCGAATTGATGGGTGTTACCTGGACAGCGTGGAGCCCTGTGGTGTCAATGTCAGCCTTTGAAAGGCACTGGAGACTAGCTCTGATCCAGCCTCTTTATTTTGTGGTTAAAGAGCTCAGACACAAAGTAAGAGGTCAGTTAGAAGCTGGGGGACCAGATGATAAGCACTGGGTGGTCCAGGGGTTGATGCCCATGGGCACCCGGAGTGGTGGGTGGAAGAGGGGGCCGATGGGCAACGGGAGGAAACCATGAGCCCCCTGTGCCCTAATCCTTCCACGCCGCCCTGACAGGCGCTTCGGCACAAAATGCACGGCCTGCCAGCAGGGCATCCCCCCGACCCAGGTGGTCCGCAAGGCGCAGGACTTCGTCTACCACCTGCACTGCTTCGCCTGCGTCATCTGTAACCGGCAGCTGGCCACGGGGGACGAGTTCTACCTCATGGAGGACGGGCGGCTGGTGTGCAAGGAAGACTACGAGACGGCCAAGCAGAACGGTAGGTGGCATTGCCCCGCACAGCCCCCCACAGGCATTTATGCAGGCCCTGCTCACACCTGCCTCCTGAGATCCGCCCCACAACCCAACACCCCAGTCCCTCAGCACCTGCTGGTTCCGAAGCTTAAGCCAGTGTAGCCAGTGAGCGCTCCTGTCGTCCACACTGGGCTCAGGAGCAGCCAGGGGCCGTGTCATTATCTGGGTGGCTCCTGCCTGGGGCGGGGCTGAGAGGGTGTCTGCCTACAGGGGACACTTGGGCTTACTTCTTGCTCTTGTATATTGGGGGGCACACTTACCCCAGCACCTATTGGCCTATCACTTTGGACTCCAGGCAGCTGTGCTCCATTCCCCTCATGAGGTAAGGACTGAGGGGTGAGGACCCTCATGTCTCCTGAAGCCCCGATGCAGGAGCCAAGTGCTTACTGAGCTAGTGTCCATACTCAGCTGCGGGACTCCACCCCCGCCACCTTCCAACCTCCTCAGTCACGGGGCAGGGTCTGCAGCAGCAGCCCAGGCTGACCCCGATGTCAGGCCCAGCGTTTCACACCTGGAAAACCTGCCTTCACTTGGGCAGATGGGCAGCAGCTGCTCCTGCCCTCCAATGCCGTGTTCGTGGGCAGCCCGAGTCCTTCCAGGGCTTAGACTGGGCTTGGACCCCATTCCTCCGAGTGCCCTGAGGAAGGCCAAGTCCAATGCTCCCCTCCTGCAGCCCTCCTGTAGCTCCTCACACACTGGCTCCAAATATGGCATTTGGCCAAACCCAACCTGCGCATCTCAAATGCACAAACTCACAAAACCTCAAGGTTGTTTGCCTTTGACTAGGATTTTTATCAGCTCAGGGTATCACTGTGGCAAGCAGCTCCTGCTGACAGCTCTGGGCTTGGTGGAGGAAAAAATAGCAAGTGTCATGTATCTCCTTCCAGAGCGTCTCTGGGCGCCCACACGGGTCATAGAGACCTGATCACTACATGGGGCAGTGTTTTTGCTCAGTACATGGGGCTTAAAATAAGGGTTTGCGGTGGTGAGGAGGCAGAGGGAATCTCGGGGCGAGCCAGCTAGAGTTGAGCCCGGCTTTAGTGGAAGGTGGGAAGGGGTGCACAGGCCTTCTGTCTCCTCTTTCTGGGGCCTCCGTAAGCCCATTCTAGGCTCTTTGCTTTAATGTATTTATCTGCTCTGGTTCCTTAAAACTCACTCGATGCTGTTGCTTTGAAGTCAATTATGATGTCACAGAAGATTAGGCATCTTGTCAGGGATAAACCATCAAAGCAGATGGACTGCGAGGTCCCAAGCTGCTTTGGCGCTCTGATGCCCTTCAGCGGATACTGGGACTGCACGGCCTCCCCCGAGCTTGTCAGAAGCCTCGCGTGGGCGCTGAGCACACCTGGCCCAGCGTCCTCCACTGTGGTGGTGCAGGGAAGGGAGACAGCGGGGCTTACACCGGGCGGGGACCGGTGCCCAAGCAGACCTCTAGGACCATGGAGAGACTCGTGATTTAGCCTCAGAACCTTGTGGGCCTCGCTGCTGGGTCACTCACAGGTCAGGGTCCCTTCTCAGCTCTCCATGGGGGACTGTTTCCTGAGGCTGAAAAAGGAGAAAGCATGTGGAATGGGATGGTAAGTGAGGGTAAGACCTGCAGGGAGGGGATGCAAACAGGGAGTTGCGAGCTGCGTTAGGTTTTCCAGGAGCTGAAGGCTACATAGTTCGGATGGATTCCGTGGCAGTGAGGCTGGGTTCGGCCTGTGAATTTGGGGTGATGCTGAGGGCAGCAGGGGACCTTTGTCTGCTCTGGGACATTTGGCTCCATTGTTATGTTTTAATTCCTCCTTGCTAAGCTACACCCTCTTTCAGGCTTTACAGTTCCCTCCCTCATGCTACACAAAGGATCTGATATCAGCTGTTTGTATCTTAGTGTGAATGATTTTGTTCATTTGTTACACCTCCCTAGATATTTGCATTTTCAATATAATGAGGTGGTGTTTTGTGCCAGGGACAAGTGCTAAGAGAACCTGAATAATTCAAAGCTAACCTATTTTAGGGCTAATTTTCCCATAGGAATTAATGTAAGAAGTAAGGGGAGGGAGGTATTCGGGGAGCACATAAATCCATAACCAGTGAGATGTATCTTTGCCTTAATGCTACTTTTTATTTTCTCAGCACTCTCTCTAACACCTCGCAGAATGCTCTCTCCTAAATTAACAGCCCAGGGTATCATGGTCTTGCTTGGCCTTCTTCATAGCGTTTTATCACATTTAACTTCCGCACCAAAGTTATTGATTTTTGGGTACATTTTTCAGCACGAGCACGGCCACCACTACTTAATGAATACTTGGATGACATTATTATAGCATATAAAGAAGATTTTAAATTAGAATAACAGTGAATGTTAAAATAACAGCATAATAGTCCCCATAATCGCAAGAAGGTGGTCCCGTGCAGGTGGACAGCAGGGCGGAAGCCATGCCCACCAGCCAGGATGACGGGGCTGTATCCTGGAGGCACAGCCATCTGGTTGTGGTGAGAGCGATTTCTAATTCACTAGGGCAGCCTACTCTGACATTAAGCAATTCTCAATTAAAATATTTTGGTCTCACTATTTCAAATTTTAAATATAAAGACTACAGGTATTTTAAAAGTGCACTACTTGGCATTTGCTATCATGTTGGCATCTCTATAAATATGGGCAGAAGGAATGATTCTCTAAAACAGAATTAGAGTTTTGGAGGTTTTCCGGTGTCTGCCACAGTGGCTCTGGAATCCTTCCACTTTGGGGTCAGGACTCCAGGGAGGGGACTGGGTGGTGGGCTCTGGCTCATATTTATGAACATTTTGTAGGTGAACGGGGGGGCCACCCCTGCGAGGGACCCTGAGGAGGTGGAGATTCCTGCTGGAGGGACAGCCCTGAACCCAGACTTTAGCTCCTTCACAGCATTGGTCATACAAGGATGGCCACCAGTGCTGGGCATGACAGGAGATGCGTGGAATGAAACACTTTCAGTCTGATGGGAGGGGACGAGGAGGCTGGATGGGGGATGATGGTGTCCTTACTTTTAAATCACTTCGGAAAGCCTGTGGTGCAGAAGTGGCCCACACCACTCTGCCTCCCCGGTGTTCTGCCCATAGCAGGCAAGATCACACTCGAGGAAAGAAGGTGGGACGAGACCCAGGAGCTTCAGGTGGGCTGAACTCAACCAGTAAGGCTTTTATTGCAGATGACTCAGAGGCAGGAGCGAAGCGGCCCCGGACCACCATCACGGCCAAGCAGCTGGAGACCTTGAAGAATGCCTACAAGAACTCCCCGAAGCCTGCCCGGCACGTGAGGGAGCAGCTGTCCTCGGAGACGGGCCTGGACATGCGGGTTGTACAGGTGAGACACCGGCTACCTGGCCAAGTACTCATTTGCTGCCTTGGGCTCTGGGGCCCAGGGCCAGTCTGTGTCCTCCACATGGGAAGGCATGGGAGCGGTATACATACCATGTCACTGATCCTCTTGGGGGCTTGGGGCCATGATCCTGGGGAATTTGCCAACTTGGAGATTTCTGAGGCTGAGGAAGTCCTGGACACATTGTGCTCCTGGCCTTGAACTCCAGTCCCTGTCTCCAGCCACCTGGGGGCTGTGGGGTTGGCATCCTCTGAACGTGTGCCTTGTGCTTGTGTGGCAGGTTTGGTTTCAGAACAGAAGGGCCAAGGAGAAGCGCCTGAAGAAGGACGCGGGACGGCACCGCTGGGGACAGTTCTATAAGAGTGTCAAGAGGAGCCGGGGCGGCAGCAAGCAGGAGAAGGAGAGCTCTGCAGAGGACTGTGGGGTTAGTGACAGTGAGCTGAGCTTCCGAGGTGAGCAGGGCTGGAGGGGCAAGGCCCAGGCCTTGGGAAAGGCCCTTGGGAAGCAGTGATCCTTGACATTCAGGAGCGATCTTCTTGAGGCCTTGACAACTCCCTCCTGACCACAGGCTCCCCGCTGCTCTGGCAGTAAGGGTGGGGGACATGGAGTGGCCCTGTAAGGAAACGAGAGAGCGCTGCTGCTGAGATGTGCAAGCTGGTTCCCTAGCACCGTGAGCCCCAAGGCCTCCCCTCCTGGCCTGCTGACTGGGGCTCCCTCCTCACCCATGCAGCTGTGAACAGAGCTGGGTCTCAGTCTGTGCCCTCAGCCCCTCTGCAGGGGCCCTGGCTCTCTCAGGATCCCCTAGTGACCCCTTTCTGCACTCCTGATGGGGAGGACATGCTCCTCGGGCCCTCTGCCCTGGGAAGTCACTACTGTGAGTGCATGTGAGATGGGGAACAGCCTCACTTCTGAATCCCTTCCCCCTCTGTGCACTTCATCCTGCCCCGCACAAATGCTTTGGAGCATGCGCTAAGGTCAAATTGGTGCATCAGCAAAATTGCAAATGACTGTGTTGAGTCCTTAGGTTGTTTGCAAATAGCCGTACCTATTCTCCTAGCCCCATGGTTGGCAAACCTCAGCTCTTTGGCCCCTTGAGTGTGTCTATTCCACAAAATGCCATGGCCTGGGTGAGTCTATTTTGAAGAAGTGGCGTTAGAAGCTAAGTTTAAAAAATTGGCTCTCAAAAGAAATTTCAAACATTGTACTGTTGATATTTGGCTCTGACTAGAGTTTGCCGACCATTGGCCTAGTCTGAGTCCTCAAATGTGAAAGGCCTTATGTTGTAGGGAGGGAAAAGTACTGAGCTGGGGTCAGAAACTGGGTTTCCAGTTGTGGCTCTGTCACATGGATTCAATTCTTGAGCCTCAGTTTTCCCCCTTACAAGAAGGGAATAACCATATCCTTGCCCATCTCACAGGGATGTTGTGGGGAATCAATGAACACAAATGACTCTAGATGTGTTTGGGGAAAACACAGCAGGTATTTGTACTCGGAAGGGACGATTGTCCCCACAGGGAGCCTTGGCTCCCTCAGAGGGTCCTGATTCCATGGGATGACAGGTATGTGCAAAAGGCCAAACAATGGCCATTTTACGGTGAAGCTAAGCCTTCACCTTCCTGTCCCTTTAAAGAGCCTGGGCGGAATGGGGCAGGTTGTCAGAAGGTGGGTGTTGAAGTCTTGTCTGGGGAGGCCTGGAGAGGAACTGATGCACAGGCCCAGGTGGGGAATAGAAAAGTCTATGGGGCAGAGGATGGAACAAGCTGCCCGCCAGGAGCACGCTCACCTGAGGGGCTGGTAGCTCAGCCTAGAGGTCTGTCCTGGGACCCCGGAGATTGCTCAAGGGCCTCATGCTCACACCCTAGCCCTCTTGGCAGGGTTGGGAAAGCCACTTCATCTCATTTGAGCTGCTGGAATCCATGTTGGGAACATACAGGATTGCCAGGCCTCATTCTGTAGCTCCTTTCTTTTGGATGCAGGTGGTCCCCAGGGTGACATATCATTGCTCTCAATTCTGGGTAATTATGTATTAAGGCTAAAATGGCCCCTCTGTTAGAGAGATGACTTCTTCCAGGTGGCAAAGATCCTGTTAGATCCCCTTAGTGAAATTTTCTAAGAAGCAAGGTCCATTTGTCTTAACACTGTCCTCAGTGAAGACTGCATTAGACAAACCAAGTCCTTTGCTATTGAATCTCTCCCAAGTAGATAAGAGCGGTCCTCAGTACCCTTACCATATGGGCCTGCTTGTTTGCTAACCCAAGCACATTACTTAGCCTAAAAGCTTTCAGATTAAATCTTGTCAGGACGGAACTTCCACCGTGATGTGAGGGCATTCGTAGTCCTCAGTGTAGCCAGAGTATCTTAGTTCATGAGTGACAGGGGTCAAACACTCACCAAACACTGTCCAGACTTCTGGGTCCTAGGAATTGAGTCTGCAGGTGTTTCTTCTATTCTCCCCCTTGATGTGGGTCAGTCTCGGGCTGACGTGATGTTTGACCCTGCTTGGCAGCTGTCATCCTTGGGCTTCTTTCCTGGTCATGTGTATTCCTACCTAGGTTGTAAAGAACAGGAACATCAGAATCCTGTTGGCTGACAATAAATCTCCATTCTTTTGTCCACAGAGGATCAAATTCTCTCAGAACTTGGCCACACCAATAGGATTTATGGCAACGTGGGGGACGTTACAGGCGGACAGTTAATGAATGGGAGCTTCTCCATGGACGGGACAGGACAATCCTATCAGGACTTGAGGGATGGGAGTCCCTATGGAATCCCCCAGTCTCCATCCTCCATATCGTCCCTGCCGCCCCACGCTCCTCTGCTCAATGGGCTGGATTACACGGTGGACAGTAACTTGGGCATCATTACGCATACAGGGCAGGGAGTGAGCCAGACGCTGAGAGCCATGGCTGGGGGACCCACCTCTGACATCTCCACAGGAAGCAGTGTAGGCTATCCCGACTTTCCAACTAGCCCCGCCTCTTGGCTCGATGAAATGGATCATCCTCCTTTTTAAACCTCTGTCCTCCCCACCCTACCCGTCCTTCTGGCTTGAGAGAATACCTTCAAGAATCAAGAGAGACTTACCGTTTTAGGATCAAATGCGCACCAATGTGAATTTCCATTATTTTCAATGGAAGTCCTTTACTGATGGCTAGGAAGCCCCCGCACTAGGGTGCTGTTCTCCTGGAGAAATGGTGGGGAGCAGCCTCCTCTCAGAACAGTGCAGAGCCTAGAGCGCTAGGGTGCTGGCTTATGCTCCCTCCCCCACCCTGCTTACAGGCTGTGGCTGCTCAGTGCTTGGCAGCAGGAGGTGACTGTGAGGCCACCCTGGCCTTAGGGAACTCGGCTCCAACTGGCATGTCTCATGAGATGCTTCCCACACCAGTGCTCTCGCCAGAACTGAGATTTCTGTGACGTCACAGCCCTTAAATATAAGTGATTTTTGAACCACCCTTATCAAACCCTAATTTTCAAAATAAAACAAAGGTCACTTACAAAAGGCCAGTAGAAACTTTGATGTAGAAACATGCCCCTCCTTTTTCCTCTGCTGTGAAGGACTTCTTCCCTCTCCAGAGAATATCTGTCAGTTTGGGTTTGGGAGCGGTCCCATCATCACTGAATCCATCCCTGATGGCAGGAAGTGGTTTTCGTTGCAGGTGACTCTAAGGCTGGAGCTCAGTTGCCCTGGCCCATCACATTGATTGCCCGATGAGTCCCCTCGGAGCACAATGTGCCTTTTTAATTTGCTCATATCACTTATTCCACTAGACAGGCTGTGGATTATACAACGATCAAAGCTAAAATATGGAGAGACCAGAAAGACAATCAGTGAAAACGTTTGCAAACCCATTTGGATTCCAAGCGTGTAGTCCATTTAGCCAAATCAGCAGATGCCAGTCTCCCAGAGTCCCCCCTCCTGCAGGGGAAATGATACTGTGAGTTTGTGTCGAGGTAGTTGGTTTAGATGAGTTTGCAAGTGCACACCCACCTGCAGCCAACCCTCCCCAGCGCTGTAAAAGTGAGGGCTTTCTCTGCTGTGCTAGCTGACTCAGCTGGAGGAGAGCCCTGGCCTCTTCCAAGTACGAGCACTGCTTTTTGGCTGGTAGGAGTCATGTAGGGAGCAGCCCTAAAGCTGCCAGAGTTCCCAGTGGTCCTTGGGCTGCATCCCTCTGGGCTGCTGGCTGGCCTCACACCAGGCCCTGTGGTGCTCCGGCCCTGCACTTGCTCAGAAAGGGGAGCGCTCTGGCCAGTGGCAGTGCAGACTCAGCTTATGGGTTTTAATAGCACATCACCAAGCCTGAGGCAAGGCCAGGCCTGCGACAGGCCGCACTTCAGTGGGACATATCGTGGTGAAGGTGCCGTGACTCCTACTTAATACACCACCTCTCAACCTGTCAGGAGGTTCTCCATGTGCACACTGGAAATTAGCCAGGGGAATTTATTCATCCCCTGGGAAAGGGTGGCTTACTTCTCCCGGCCTCCTGTTTTCTGAAGATCAGCACAGGAGGGAGGGTAAGAAAGGCATTGCCTCTCTTTCAAGTGAAGTGAGGGGGCCCAAGACCCTAACCTCCCTTTCTTTCATGTCTGTCACGATTTGAAGGCCAAGATTTAAGAGTGTGCTAGGTAGACTCAAGGAAGAAATAAACCTTCCTCTGGCTCCTGTATCTTCTGCAAATGCCTCAGGGGACTAAACTATGGGCAGTTAAGCTGCTTTAAATTGTACAGCCACTGAATTCCTGAGGTCAGCCTGCAGGCCACCTTTCTCTGATCAATTCTGTAGCGGACCCTTATTTTTTGACATGCTGCAATTGTCATGATTTTTGCTTGGGGAGTCTTGCAGATGCAGGATTTCTTCATGAGGCTCTAGGAGTAGGGATGACAGAGGGTGAAGCCCAGACAATTCCCAATACAGTGAACAGTGGGGACGGCGATGAATACTCACAAGCAAGGAAAGACACGTGCCGCTGTCTTCTGGGAGGACAGGTTCTTGAGCATATTGTTCTCAGCAGGCAGCTCTCAGTGCACAGGAGAAAGACTGTGTTGGGCAATGAACCGGTTAAAGACTGTCCCACCCAGACCACTGTCACAGCTTGTGTACTTGGTGTAGGAGCTCCTGAAATCTCAAGGTATTGCCTGCTTTTGGTGGTTAATGGGCAGCAGACAAGGAACATGCCCCTCTATGTAGCGCTGCTCCTTTAAGATCAGTTGAGCATTTTTTGTTTTCTACGCAAGTTAATCAAGCTCATGCCTTATTCAATGGCTGGAGAATGGGGGGCCTTCTTCCATCATGCTAATAACAGTCTCCCGAGAACTCAGTGAGCAGGTCAGCTGGTGTGGTGGTGTTGGCTAGCTATCCTGGCCACAAAGCTGGGGTAGCTGAGTTCCCCAGAGCCTCCTCCCAGAGAGCAGCAAACACAGGCGCTCCATGGAGAAGCACAGCCATGCCAGGCCTCAGTTTTAAGTGGCTCTCCTTGCAAGTGCAGTTAGCATTCTAGAATACTGGTGCCACCAGTGAGCCACTGCGTGCCAAGACTGTTCCTTGGCTCTCCTGTGACTTGGACACGGAGAGCACACCGCATACCTGAGCTCCTCCTCCAGGCTCTCCTCCGTGGCTCAGCGGTCTGCGACTGAGGTATAGGGGCCTCCTGGGAGCTGCTTTCTCCCTTGCTAAAATGACATGGACAAATTTTAAACACGAAATGAGACCTTCTAGAGCAATTTACATCATCTGAATCTGTCTTTGGCTCTAAGAGAGCGATTAAGTAGCAACACTCATCTGTAGTACCTGGCTGATAGACCTTGGGGGATGGGAGGTTTCTGAATTCAGGAGCAAAATAATAATTAAAAACCCAGCAACACCTAAGCTTCCAGTAGTAGCTGATATAAGCAAAAATGGTACTCACGGGGCTAGGGAAGTACTATTTTTAAAGAGTAATAAAACCACAGAAGAAATACCCAATGCAAGGCTAAGCCAGCCCACCTGCGGTATCACATTATTGGGAAGACTGGTCTTGGCCCTTTCAGGCACTTGATGTGCCAGCTGAGGCAAACTCCTTCTGTCTCTGTGCTTTCTTTTTCTCACTTCAGCTAATAGTTATGAATATAATAGAAAGTGCAACTCAACTACCATATTGATATTATTCCTCCAAATTAACACAGTGAAATGTCAGGGAAAGAGGACAAAATTAAGACATAAGAAAAGCATTTAGCCCTAGCCAGTTTGGCTCACTGGATAGAGTGCTGGCCTACAGACTGAAGGATCCGGGTTTGATTCCGATCAAGGGCACGTACCTTGGTTACAGGTTTGGTTGCTTGCAGGATGTCTCTCTGTCACACATTGATGTTTCTCTGTCTCTCCTCTCTCCTTTCCACTGTCTAAAAAATCAATGGAAAAAATATTCTTTGGTGAGGATTAACAACAACAACAAAAAGAAAAGCATATAGCTGTGTGTTTAAGTTCTATTTTTTTTTGCCAATATAAAACATGAAATCTAGTAAGATAATTGGGGTCCATTCGATCTTCATAATTAAGCTTGCTTTGGAAGTAACCTGTAGAACAAAAGATACGACCACCTCTTGAGGCTCAAGCTGGTTATTGTGCAGTAACTGCCTCCTTGCTGGAGTGGGCGGAAGGCTTCAGCTGAGCAGAAGCTGTGTTATGGGTGACGGTGCATCCAGCACCCCCTCCTTTCCAACCCTTCCCACATGCTGCTACTGACATCTTGGTTCTAACTGTGGAAATAATGACCATACCTCTTGAGCCAGCAGGATCTGGAAGGACTGAGGAGGCTCATTTTTAAACATTGCACTTTAAAAATTGGAACCCATGAGATGAAGAAAAATTCAATTAAGCGGAAATGAGTTCTGTTTTATTGCCTGCTGCTGAAGGGCTCTGGGCACGCTGAAAGCGAAATAAAAAGCACATCACTGGCTCTCTCTTTCTTGGATTGGTCAATTGGCCCCCTTTGCAGTAGTTGCTCCAACTGTCTCCCACAGTGACAGGAGCCAAAAAAGAGAGAGTTCAGCAAAGTCATCCCACCCTCCCTCTGCTTGGTAGGCCCACGAAAGCACAGTTTCATGCTGCTAGCTCTGGGGAGGAGACAGCTGCAGGTCTGGAGGTGTGCCAAGCGTTCCTTTGCTTAGGGAGGCAGAGCTCAGGTGGACAGAGGACACCCCACTCTCATCTGCTGCCCACCTAGAGACAAAATCACTTTTACTCCCTCACTTGAGGACTGTGTGCAGCCAAATGGGCAGGATTGGGGCTGCAGGATCCCAGATGCTGCTCTGAACTTGCATTCAGACCTCAAAGCACCTGCTCCCCTAAGCTCTGGATTGTTGCCCTCACCCTTCCCAGTGTAAATTTTGTACAGTGAAAAGAAATGAAGTCTCATTTGCTGGAAAAAAGGAAAAAAAGGAAAAAAAAAGTACCTACCCATCCTTATTTATTGCCATGTGACTTTGGAACAGAAGCTGGTGCGTTTGTTTGTATATGCCTCCTGTGTGTTGGCATGAGATGTGTATGGTAAAACTATGTTAAATAAATATGGATGTTCTTTAGAAGCTTGTGTGTCTTGCTTTTCATTTAGTTTACTGCAAGTTTTTTCTCTTGATCGAAATCAAATGCAAAGCTGTGCTGACATGGAACCCTTTCATCACCAGAAGAAAACCCGAAGTACAACCCCAAATGCCAGAACTACTTACAACCATAAATACCAGAACTGCTCAGTGAAGGGTTGGTCAGAGTTCTCTGATTTCTCTCACAGCAATGTTCTAGGGCCCAATCCTCTGCTCCTAGACTTAGGGAATGGGCAGAGAAACCCATTGACTACATGTTTTTTAGTTTGTCCTTCACACTTCACATATTTTCTCCCTTGAGAAATGTGCAATTGTCTACATTTGGGTGAGAGGTGGACCGAGGGTTAGAAACACCTCATCAGAGTCATCAGGGCTCTTAGACAAGCTTTTCTAGGAAAGTCTGTATTCAGACTTTTCCAGAGGAGGCTTTGTTCATGTGCAGGACCTGAAGTACAGTGAGGATGGAAAGAGCAACAGAGATTCTTTAATAAAAAATAAAGTGTCATAGCCTTTCTTTAGAGCTAGGGTCCCAACTTGGAAAAACCATTTCCATTAGTGATTAGTTTTGTTTGGTTGAAGAGAAGATCCAAGCAGAGGTGTACTGTCCAATATGGTAGTTATAATACTAATCACGCATGGCTATTTACATTTAAATTGCTCAGTATGGAGTGAAACGAAGTTCATTTCAGTTTTTCACACTAGTCATATTTCCAGTGCTCAAGAACTACGTGTGGCTAGTGGCTATGGCATTTGGTCACAAATATAAAACATACCACTGCAGAAAGTTGTACTGGTTAGTGCTGGTGGCATCTGGCTCAGGAGAAGGAACAGAGAAAACTCATCCATCACCTCTTTAGCCACTAGTTAACCTGGAGCACTTGGGCTCGTATTCTCAGACTCCTCAGACAATGGTAGTGACAACTGTCACATCTTGTGTGGCTTGTTTAGGTACAAAGCATGGGGCTGGGCTCTGGGCCTCAGTTCTCAGTCTAAGGATGCCACCAGGTTACTGGGATTCTTCCTAAGTTTTAGACCTACTTTGTGCCCCACAGTCAAGCCAGTTAAACAGGAAAGGTAGTACTTTCCCCAGGCAGGACCTCCAGTGAGATTCTCAGAGGGCTTAAAAGTCTTTTTGTGGAGACCTGAATCTGCTCTGGAGGGAAGGGATTTATGGTCCCTGGCCGAGATATTTCCTGTGGTACATACTTTACAAGGCTGAGAAAGGCAAAGGCCTTACTGGGGTATGTACCAAGGAAGGCTGAGGATCAGAAGGACTTTACTGGGTGCAAGCCAGGGAGAAGATGAGAGCACCCAATGGGAGTGGGAAGTTTAGGTAGAGCAACAAGGAGGTGCTGCACATGAGGACTTTCGTTTCTTCCCTTGCTCAGTCGCTTGGGTGGTGGTTAGGGAAATTTGCCAAGTGGCTATGAAGAACTCTGTTGCTACTAAATTTGATTACTTACCTGGGTGTTCCTGAGGAACTCAAATTGGACTTGAGAATTCTGCCAGGGTATGCAGTGGGCTATTGATTTAACACTGTACACCATGCCTGTAGTCTATTCTCAAATCCTCATCACCAGTAGTCTCTACCGAGTCTTTGCTTTCCATACTCTATCAATTGCTTTGAGAGTATCAGGCTGTTAATTCAATGGAATGTTTCTATTTTGTGCTCTAGTGCACTCTGATCCCACCACCACACTAATCTAGTAGCAATACTTTAGAATTATCAAAGGATTGGGTCCTTCTTTCTGGCTCAGTCTCTGGAGACCAGCTCCTGAGCATGATTCTCTGACAGCCTTTTCAGAAGAACATCTGCTTAACATATTGCGGACCAGTAGCTTTACTGCTAGCTTTACCCAGTGGCCAGATAAGTTCCTATTGAACGAGTACAAAAAATGTTTTACATAAATGTTAAAGGCATACTTTAAAATTAAATAACCATTGCATTTTGAAGTTATTTATTACATGTTCTTACAAACTAATATCTTTTTAAAGTACGATACTTTGTAAAGCACTGTGTAATAGGAAGCAGAATTCTCCTGATCCATCCGCAATGTGTTAAAGAAGAATAAAGGAAAGAAATCACTGGCCAGAAAGAATGAAATAAAACTCAAACTCAGGAGAACTGAGGAAGGCACAACCGTCAGTGTTTGCACTGCCTGCCCTGCCATCTTTCTCCTTGGGCCCAGAATTCCACTCAGCCAAAGTCAGAAAAGGATGAAAAAAAGATCAAAGATAAGTAAGTCAGTGTGTTATAAATTTTAACCAATTGTCAAATTAGAAGTAAAAATCCTAAAAGGTGATCCTCAACGTTTCTGAATGTATTTCCTTAGATGTGCTATTTAAGACATAGTTTAAAAATTTGGTTAGAGTCCTTTACAGTCTAAACAGAAAATGGCTGCATCCCTTTGCCGTACCTCTTTAGACGGATGCTATTTCAGTTTAGTCATTGGAAATCCTCGCCTTTCCGCTAGTCCTCTGCTGGATGTGCAGTGAGCAGCGGTGCTCGGTCAGTGCTGGTGTGGGTCATGGCTGCCCCAGAGCAGTAAGCAATGGTTAGCCCCTGCTTCTGAGGAAACACTGTGGTAGGAGGGAGAAAAAAAAACACCTTAATGTTTATAAAATGGGGCCAAATCATTAGAAAGAGGAAACTTATCATCTTTCTAAAAGGAGTGATAAAAGGAATCCACCCAAACTATTAAACAGAGCTCTTCAAATCATCTCTCTGTACCTGCTGGGGGAGAGTACATCACACCCTTTCAGAGGGAGTGGGCTACTGATTGTAACACTTCTTTATAAATTTTTCATTCCTTTTCTTCTTTTTGTTCAATGTGATTTCAGAATTTTCCTTTAGAACCCCTTTCTTTGGCCTCTCCCCCATTAAACACAGCCATTGAATTTAGGCATGTGATTAACTGGGATGTTATTCTGTAATTAAATGGACAAGTCACCGGCTGTCCCTGACAGTAAGCACTTGCTCCCATGGAAGGGGCTCCCAGGGCAGAAAAGTTGCCACGTGACTTAGGCACACCTTGGATTATTCAGTAACCACAGAATCGGCCACAACGTTCAGGGATGGCTAACTCTGAAGCTGGGGGAGAGGTTTTGTTTTCTGTTTTTTAAAGATTTATCTTTCTCTCGCTTGCTTGCCAACCCTGGACCAGGATCTCCCATTGCCTGGGAGGGGTTTGGGGATTTTGGAAAGGCTGGGAATTGCTTCCTGAAAGATAAAATACAGACCCCAAAGAGTACTCTTGGCACACACACTTGGAGTTGGAAATAAAGCAGTTAAAAAAGAAATAAAAAAAGGGCCATTAAAATGGTAAATAGGTTTCAGCAGATGGCTCCAGCACAGCAATGGAAAGCCCAGGCAAGGACTTGAGGGTTAAATCTCCCATTTTAGTCATCTGGGACCAGCTTATTATTCCAGAAAAACAAACATCTGTAAAGTTGCCAGCTCCCCTCCTCTAACGTGGAGCCCTTGGCCACTGCCTGCTCACTGCCAGCCGATGGGTGGCCGCCCGCAGACAGCCACCTCGGGAATTGAGAGTCGCTTTTTCGACACCTGTCAACTGCAGGGCTTAAAGCTCACTCAGGCTAGAGGAATATGAGAACCAAGAACTATATTACTGATGGGCCTGGACTTTTATACTCAATATGTGTGCTGGCTTTATTATTTTTTTAGAATCATTTTAACATTTAATGCTTCTCAATTAAAGTGGTTTCCCGGAGTGGATGCCAAGCTTCGTTTAGAATGCGCATTAACCACTTTCCCCATCGGTAGTTAAAGGCACTGAGGGATTTAAACAGCAATCCACAGGTCTGTTCAGTCAAGGTTTGGCGGAATAAAGCAGATTATAAACAATAATATATGTCTTTCTCTTCTTTTTTTGGAAGGGTTCCAAATTCACAAACGGAGCTAAAGTGCTATAAACATATCCAGGACTAAGCTTTGGGTTCTACAAATGTATTCTGTGAAAGCCACCGGCCCTGATGGTGCCACTTTTTATCCCGTGTGTGTATGTGGGCACGTTCTTTAAAAGAGTTTTTTATTACACAAAATGTCCATCAACTGAACTTACCTTCTAAGTATTAAAATGGAAACCGGGACTGCTACACAAGCGAGATGAAAAATAAATCTTGACTGCAGTGTGGGTGATGAATTGGCTGTTGCAGCCCAGGGCAGCCCACTGAAAGTCACCCCTCTGTTCCGTCAGGCCCCATGTTCAGCCTCAACCTTCTGTAGTGTCAGACTCCCACATGTGAGAGAAACCCATTCTGAGTGCCCAGAGTTCCACCATGAGGCAAACACAGTTAATGGGGCCATCACTGGATGGTTCCATTGGGTTTTTAACTTCACTGTTCTATTGCAAACTCATCTTCATCCCTTCTAAATGTGTAGGGATTTCAGCGAAGAAGAGTCTGTGCTGGGCACACACTGGCACATACCTTGGAACGCCCCGCTCCGGCTCCCAGGGCTGGAAGCTTCCTATTGCGACAGGAAGGAACAGCACCCTCGGAAATGACTCCAGCACACACAGGTCCCAAAAGGAGAGTAAAAGATGTAAAATAATGACATTCATTTTTATAACTGTGCCAAGGGGAAAAATGATATCATAAAACACAGGAAAGCAAGTTTTGAAGAATTTATACGTAAAAGTAAAAATAGTAAGGAATAAAATGTCACAAGTGCCCAGTAACTATGGTGATCCATACAAAGTTCAAATCGTTATGTTCTGCTTTTCGAGGAGCAGCATGACAGGACTATTTCAAGGATAAGTGAATAAAGATGAGGTTAAATAGCTTTTCCTGTTCAGTCCTTTAATGCAATTAACGCATATGTAAAAAATTGATCACACTCGGCACATAATAAACGTTAGGCGATAAGTATAACAAGGAAGCTTTCCCCCATCAGCCTGATAATCACTATACTTTGGTCCAAAATCTCTCTGATGAAGGAACTGTGGATGGTTATTAAAATAATTAAAGCTGCTCAAGGTAAAGCCCCAGTAATGACTGTCATAATTTTTCAAACCACATGATTACAGAAGACTGCACTGAAGGCTTTTTATGTTTTAAGGAGAAAATCCAATGTACATATATAGAATTCATTAAGAGGCTTAACAATGCACCTTTGAGTGTGGCTGCTTTTGTTTGCACTGTAGCCTATCCTGAAACATGGCGTAAAACTTTTGAACGTGGTATCACTAGGCTTGGGAGATTACCTCAATTCTGTGTAAAAGTGTATTTAAAAATGGGCATTTTCCTACCAGTTCTGAGGTTCAACTTTGTCACTGCAAAATAAATACCAATTATTTCTACTTTTATAATTATTGTGAGGTTCAATTAACACACTTGCATAAAAGGCCTGTATAAAAGTAAGGTGTAATTAAAAATGCAATTCCCATTTAACCCAGTAATCCCACTTCTAGGACTATATCCCAAGAAACCAGAAACACCAATCAGAGAGGATATATGCACCCCTATGTTCACGCAGCACAATTTACAACAGCTAATATTTGGAAACAGCCTAAGTCCATTAGCAGATGAGTAGATTAAAAAACTGTGGTATATCTACACAATGAAATACTATGCCACTATAAAAGAGAAGAAACTTTTACCATTTGCAACAGCATGGATGGAATTGGAGAGCATTATGGTAAGCAAAATAAGCCAATTGGAGAAAGACAAATATTGCCAAAACCGGTCTGGCTCAGTGGTAGAGCGTCAGTCTGCGGACTGAAAGGTCCCAGGTTCGATTCTGGTCAAGGGCATGTACGTTGGTTGCGGGCACATCCCCAGTAGGGGGTGTGCAAGAGGCAGCTGGTCGATGTTTCTCTCTCATCGACGTTTCTAGCTCTCTCTCTCCCTTCCTCTCTGTAAAAAATCAATAAAATATATTAAAAAAAAAAAAAAAGAGGTGTGCAAGAGGCAGCTGGTCAATGTTTCTCTCTCATTGATGTTTCCAGCTCTCTAGCCTTCTCCCTTCCTCTTTGTTAAAAAAAAATTTAAAAAAATCAATAAAATATATATTTTTAAAAAATCACATGATCTCACTTATATGTGGGATATACTGATCAACATAATTTGATGAACAAGAATAAATACAGAGACAAATAATGGGGGAGGAGAGGGCTAGAGAGCAACCAAAGTACTTAATGCATGCACATTAGCATAACCAATGTGCACGGACACTGGGGCAGTGGGGGCTTGCCTGGGGTGGCAGTGGCTAGTGTGGAGGGGTCAATTGGGAAAAAGGAGACATATGTAAAACTTTAGACAATAAAAAAAGTAAGGTGTAATTACTGTCATGTCAACTAAAGTTCAGATATATTGACTGTAAGGTACGTTAGCTTATGTATAAATCACTAGGAAAAAAATGCTGTCAATTCAACTTGGACATACCATTGTTTGTAAAAGAAACAATTTGGAAACGTTAAATAAAAAAAAAAAGAACTGATCAGATAATAGTACAAATTCTATTAAAGCATTTGATCCACAACACCACAGGAACTGGAATTTGAAATTCAATTATAAATATTTAAATGCAATATTTTCATTACTAAATTGTGGCTGGTGGGTACACATTTATTCTGTGATAAACATTTATTTAAAAGGGATCTATTAGGTACTTGAAGTTTGATAAAAAGCCTTCATGTTTCAACTGATAAATGTTAAACATTTAAAAGTCTTCATGTTCAACTGAAGCATATATTAGCCTGGGCACTAATCCCTCCTGCATTCCAAACTCAGCTTTGCTATAGTCACACGCCTTGTTCATTAATCCTCAGAGATGCCATGTACACAGAATAATAACCCATGGCCAAGTAGTTAAACCTGGCAGGAAGCTAAGAAATAACTATTTAATAGAAAGGTTCACTGGATTATAGCAACCTTTTAGCTGGAAAATGCTGAAACATTAAAAAAAAAGATATAATAGATATGCTTCCAGATATTATACTTTGGTTGTTACCCTTCTACCTGACAAGCATAAGAGATAACAATATGTGGCCAGTTGGCTGACTTCTTACATCTTTATTAGACACACAGTTAAAGTAGGTTTAAAAGATTTAGTGAGTTTTTGATTAGCAATTTATGAATTTCTATGAGGCTTTTCAAGATATCTCATGCAATACCTTGAAATAACATGAGTAATTGTAAATGTACACGATAATGAGAGGGAATGACAGTACCTGCCATTTAGTAAACTCTCAAGACATACTGGTGGCAGAGCTTGAACACTTCATAGGAGTCTTGTGCTCTAACAGAAAGGACTGCAATATAGCAGACTTGGTTCTAATTGTGGCTCTACTGTTATTCTCTAACCTTGGAAAACTGAAGTAATCTGTTTATGTCTCAAATTCATCCTTGTTTAAGTGGCCTTAATAGTAGCTGCACTACCTAATTTATAGGGCTACTGTGGAGGGGCAGTTTAGATAATGCTATGAAAGCATTCTGATAAGTTGCAAAAGCTAAACATATAAATAGGAATCATTAGTGAGTGACACAGAATTAACAGGTGGGCTCATTCCTGCCCTATAGCAGAATGAGAAGTCAAGGGCCAACTTTTTGGCCAGTTCTCTTTAAAAATTTCCCAGTGTGGTAGTTAGTGATAAAACTATAATCTATATTAAAATATTTTTTTCCCTTTTATTAATATTTTTATTAAATTATCATCTGTGTACATATTTTACCATTGCCCCCCCCCCCCTTACATACCCACCCTCCCCAGAGTTTTGTGTCCATTGGTTGTGCTTATATGCATGTATACAAGTCCTTCGGTTGATCTCTTATCTCCCCAAGATCTCCCTCCCCTCCCCGCTGCAATTTGACAGTCTGCTTGTTGCTTTATTGTCTCTATATCTATCTTTTGGTTCATCAGTTTATAATGTTCTTTATTATCCATAAATGAGTGAGGTCATGTGGTGTTTCTCTTTCATTGACTGGCTTATTTCATTCAGCACGATGTTCTCCAATTCCATACAGGTTGCTGCAAATGATGAGAATTTGTTCTTTTTTATGGCAGCATAGTATTCCATTGTGTAGATATACCATAGTTTTTTGATCCAATTATCTGCTGATGGGCACCTAGGCTGTTTCCAAATCCTAGCTATTGTAGATTGTGCTGCTATGAACATAGGGGTGCATATATCCTTTCTGATTGGTGTTTCTAGTTTCTTGGGATATAATCCTAGGAGTGGTATTACTGGGTCAAATGGGAGTTCCATTTTCAGTTTTTTGAGGAAACGCATACTGTTATCCACAGTGGTTGCACCAGTCTGCATTCCCACCAGCTGTGCACGAGGGTTCCTTTTTCTCCGCAACCTTTCCAACACTTGTAGTTTGTTGATTTGTTGATGTTGGCCATTCTGACAGGTGTGAGATGGTACCACATTGTTGTTTTGATTTGCATCTCTCTATTTTGTTAAAATCTTGATCAATTGTTTAAAATTAAACACATCTCCCAATCTTTCAAATAGGCATCATAACACCTCAGATATACTTAAAACCATGGAAATTGGGCCAGTCAACAAAAGAATTCTCATTTTTGAAATACTCTAACAAGGAGCCAGGAAAAAGGATTCTAGATGGGACCCGCAGACCCCTGTGAACTATACTTCAAATCCACTGTAATCAAAACAGCCTGCTATGAACATAAGAATAGGCATATAGATCAACAGGACACAACAGAGAGCCCAGAAATCAACCCATGCTTCCATGGTCAATGAATATTTAACAAAGAAGGCAAGAGACTACAATGGAGTAAAGACAGTCTTTTCAATAAATGGTGCTGGGAAAACTAGACAGGCACATGCAAAAAAGGAACCAGACCACCAACTTGCACCTACACAAAACTAAATTCAAAATGGACAAAAGACTTAAATATAAGTTGTAATACCATAAAAATTCTAGAAAAAAACATAGGCAGTAAAATCTTAGACATCTCTTGTAGCAACGTTTTTGCCAATATGTCTCTGAGGGCAAAAGAAACTCTGGAAACATATACAAATGCAACAGCATCAAGTTAAAAAGCTTTTGCACAGCAAAAAACATCAACAAAATGAAAAGAGAACTCACTGAATGGGAGAACGTATTCGCCAATAATATATACAATAAGGGGTTAATTTCCAAAATATATAAATATACAATTCAACACCAGGAAGACAAACAATCCAATTAAAAAATGGGCAAAGGACCTGAATAGACGCTTCTCCATACATGACATACAAACGATCAATAGACATGCAAAAATGCTCAAGGTCACTATCAGAGAGATGCAAATAAAACTATACCTCACATATGCCAGAATGACTACTATCAATAAACAACAAATGCTGGTGAGGATGTGGAGAAAGAGAACCCTCGTGCACTGCTGGTGGGAATGTAGTCTGGTGCAGCCACTGTGGAAAAACAGTATGAAGTTTCCTCAAAAAAATTAAAATAGGAACTGCCTTTGACCCAGTGACCCCATTTCTGAGAATATATCCTAAGAATCCTGAAATACCAATCAGAATATATGTAACCCTATGCTTATAGCAGTATTTTTTGTAATAATTAAAACATGGAAATAGCCCAAGTGCCCATCAGCAGATGAGCAAATAAAAACACTGTGGTACATTTATACAATGGAATACTATACAGCTGTAAAAAAGAAAGAAGTCTTACCGTTTGTGACAGCATGGATGGACCTGGAGAGTATTATGCTAAGTGAAATAAGCCAGTCAGAAAAAAACAAATACGGTACCATGTAATCTCACTAATACATGGAATATAATGAACAAAATAAAATGAACAAAATGGAACCAGAGGCATGAATACATGGAACAGACTGGCCAGTGCCCAAGGGAAGGGGAGTGGGCATGACTCGATAAAGAAGGTGAAAGAAATAGCTAAAGAACATATAATATATGCATAAAAAGAGAACTCACTGAATGGGAGAACGTATTCGCCAATAATATATACAATAAGGGGTTAATTTCCAAAATATATAAATATACAATTCAACACCAGGAAGACAAACAATCCAATTAAAAAATGGGCAAAGGACCTGAATAGACACTTCTCCATACATGACATACAAACGATCAATAGACATGCAAAAATGCTCAAGGTCACTATCAGAGAGATGCAAATAAAACTATACCTCACATATGCATACCCCATGGATACAAACAATAATTTGGTAAAGGCCAAGAAAGGTGGAGGTGGGGAAGGGTGGAGGTGGGCAAAAGTGAGGGGGAATAGGGACTCCTGAAATTATGTCACTAAAATTTTTTTAATGAAAAAAAAAAGAAAAAGAAAATAAAAGCTGCATACACCTTGGTTGTGTTTGCTGTAACTAATGCATAATGTCTCTTAAAACATTCAATTAATGTGGACCATGAGAGTGTTTAAACAGTAGGTTACAATGTAGCTGGATTGTGGGAAAAGCAGATAATGAAGAGAAAGCTTTACTAGAATGATAGTACCATTTCAGCATGTACTAACATGCATATTTCTTCCACAGATAATTGAAAACTGAATAGCCTCGGGAATGGCGTGGCTTACATCTCAGAAAATAAGTTAGTTTGGAACTCACAAAGTGAGCAGCATTAATATGTCCCATTTCCGAAGGGGCTTGTTTCAGGACAGGTTAGCCTAAGCTACTGGAAATCCTGTCCATTGTTGAAGGCTCCACTAAGCACGATTATTGCTTGTTATCTACAGTAAATAACACATTAGAAACATTGTTTTTAAATGGTCACCTTTGCATCTCAACCTGTTTCTTCTTACTTCATTTCTCTTCATATTATAACTGTCTACTTTCCTTACATAATAAGAAAAGTCAAGGAATTCCCCAGATGGAGTTCTTTAGGCTTAAAAGGGGAAATGTAGGAAGCCAGTTTCAACAGTGTCATACTTATCTATTTTTTACATAAAAACCATGGCACATTGTCTGTGTTTTAACAAAAAGCAGACGCTCTCCTGGTATCTTGAAATAACTTTAATCACATTGAGTACTGGGGCAATATGGCTATTTCACATTCGCACACAGGCCTAACAGTTCAGGCCTGAGCCCGTATGCAGAGGCTGCTTCCATGTGACAGGGACAGTATAGTCAATTAAAAGGGCCATAGGGAAATTGCTCCCTATTATGTAAAGGGGAGTTTAAGATATCCTGACCTAACCAGTGAATTCTCCAGAACCTGTGTCTCAATCTTAGAGTGAGGTCACTAAATCTTATTCTGGTACTTCCTGTGACTTCTATATCCCAGTGTGACAAAATGCTGCCCTTTTGCCTTTTCTTTTCCTTAACACCCCTTTTCTTTCTTATCTTCCCAATTCAGTCTGCCAAGAGGCTAGACATTTTAGCTCCCTATTCAGAACCACCATATAAAATGCCACAAGGTTGTGTGATCTCCACCACACTGGGATTTCATGAACGTTTCTCTCACCGTCAGTCGTGTTTTGCTTCTGTATGTTTCCTAAAAGAGCAGCCATGTTTAATATTGTGACCTAAGATGTGACTCCTCCTCTCCCCACCCTCAAGAACAGTGATAAATTTCAGAGCATGCTCAGCAGAACTGGATTGCATTATGCACAGTACACATGTTCATTGCCAAAACTGTACTCGCCGGAATGTATGCAAGCAGAATGAATTGCTGAGACTTCAAATTCCCCGTTCCTCAGAACTGATTTTATTAGCCAATGTACACCAAAGATGGGTGGTAAAAGAAGTATGATTTTCTTGCATCACTGAAGCCCTATACTATGAAGGCCCAGTCTTTGCCTAAGCCTTGCCAGCTGTATGCTGCTGCAACACCAGAGACACAGCTTTGCAACCTGTCACCTCTTCCGGCAGGCAGCCATCCTGGTCTCGCAGAGTAGGGTCCGCGCCAGACTGGAGCAGCAGCTCCACGATGTCCAGAAACTCACAGGCAGCAGCTGACAGGGAAAGTGACAGACATGAACACAAGGTTACTTGGAGACAGAGAGACCAGACTTCAGCAGGAGGGTCACGTGCTGAGCTGTGAGGAATTCAGAACAACGATCACCCTTACAGTGGCTGTAGGGGGATCAGGCCTCAGAAGCAGAACTGTGACGGTACAGAGGACTTGTGAATGTTAGGAAAATCAAATTTACTTTTTTGGTTGCCCAAAAGCAAACAAACAAATGCATTTTTTTTTTTTTTACTTTATTATGATTTAAAAAATCTCTTGAATTTTTAAGAGAGAGGAAAGGAGAAAGGAGATAAAGATAGATGAGAGAGAGATACCGATCAGCTGTCTTTTGCATGCCCCCTACTGGGGACTGAGCTTGCAAACTCAGACATGTGCCCTGACCTGGAATCAACCAGCAACCTCTTGGTGTACAGGAGGATGCTAAACCAACTGAGCCACACTGGCCAGGGCAAAATACAAAATAAATATTGCTTTTAGCTGCATTCCACACATTTTGATAGGATTTTTTCATTTAGTTCAAAATATTTTCTAATTTCCCTGGATATTTTTTCTTTGACCTATGAATTATTTAGAAGTGTATTTAAATGTTTTGGAATTGGGGATTTTCCAGATGTGTGTCCGTTATTAATTTCTAATTTAATTCTGAGGTGGTCATAGAGCAAACTTTGCACAATTTCTTTCACATTTGTTGAAATTTGTTGAATTGCCTAGAATATGGTCAATCTTGGCAAAGTATTCCATGTGTACTTGAAATAATGTTTATTCTATTTATTAGATGGAAAGGTCTATAGATATTAATTAAGTCAAATTGATTGACAGTACTGTTCAAATCTTTCATATCCTCACTGAATTATTATCTACTTGCTCTATCAATTACTGATTTATTGCTTGACAAAGGGTTGTTTTTTTCCCTTGCCTTTTTGTGTCTCATAATTTTTGATTGAACACAGAATACTGTGTGTAGGATAGTGCAGTCTGCAGTAAATAATACTATTTATCCCAAGAAATGGTTCCTCTTCTCCTGTCATGCCGTTAGAATGGGCGTAGGCTAAATCTAGTCAGCAGTTGAACTGGATTTGAGGTTTGTGGGTCCAATAGGTAGCTTTAGTATATCACCCATTTCAATTCCTCCAGGTGTGGGCTGCTGCTGCTCCCTTCTACTGCGTGTGCAGTGCAGGGTGCCAGAGGGTTTTTCCAGTATTCTTGCTCTACCTTCAGCTTTCAGTAGTCTCTGCATGTCTATCACAAAGGGAGTCTCTCTCTTCTACTCTGGTTCTAAGACTGCCATTGCTTATTATTCAGTATAAAGCTCATGGTGGGAGTGGGATGGAGTTCTTTGTCCTCTGGGCCTGGTTTCAGTCTCGGGCAGACCCTCAGGGTGCTGATTCCTCAGTGTTCTTGTACTCCTCCCAGAAATGTCAACCCAGCTCTGCCTTGTATGAGGGAGAACATGTCCTGAGTGGGAGAGTCTCCTGCCCTGCCCCAGTGGTGAGATTGCTCTCCTTGTTGCTGGTGTAGGGTTCAGAGCCTAGGGGCTCCCTGTTCCCCCTTGGCAGCAGATTTTGCTTTTATTCCTCCTCCAGAAGCAGCTGGTATCTGCCTGGGCCCAGGGAGAGGAGGAGGGCAGAAGTGTTTTCTGATTTACCACAGTGGTCTAAGGATTCTGTTTCATATGAACTAAGGGTCCAGGGAAGTGGCAGAATTTCAGGACTGCATGCCACAGAGGAGAGCTCTGTCTGTTCTCAATTTCTCTTAAGAGCATCAGTTAATAAAGAGCACTGGGGTGAGGACTCTTCTTTGGTCTGAATTATTCTAAAATGTCATTTTAGCTCACTCGAAGGTTTTCTTCTTAATTGGTTTTATGGTGGTTGCCTCTTCTTCAGTCGCTCCACCAAAGTGAAATAGTCTGTGTGTCTTGTAGGGGCTTGCCATTCTTTGCTGGATCTTACATGGAAGCCAGTTTTCTTTGCTGGATCTTATATGGAAGCAGAACTTTCTGGGAGTTTGGTTTTAAATGATTTAGTGTGACATTTCTTCTTTTGTTCTTTGTTGGTACTCAAGTAAAGTAGTTTCTCTGGCTCCCTTAACTGCTCTCACTCCCTGGTGGAGTTCAGGGCTTCCTGGCTATATGAGGTAAAGTAGGAACAGAGTCAACAGTGCGAACCAGGTTGGGATGAATTGTGAACTTGAGACAAACTTAGGCCCGCATTCTAATCCATAACAGCACAAGGTCAGAGATGGTTCTAAGTGAACAGAGGTAGAAGGCAGAATTTTTTCTGAACTAAAATCAGACCAATTGGGAACCCTATCTCTGCCTTCAGTGGGTTTTCTTAGATGGCCACTAAAACTACATATTTGATAACTGAATAAAGAGGAGCAAAACAGAGAAGGGCAAGAATTGCCTACTTCTGTACTTGGGGCAGGTATTGGTGGGCTGAGATCATATTTTGGGGTATGGCACAGATGGGGAAGAAGGTGAAGACTCGATATATTTACCAAGGCCCAGGATTCAACAGAAAGTGTTTAGAATCATAACATCCCATCGAGAATTTAAAAATATCTCCCAAAATAATGATTATACCATGAATCACTGTACACCAAATTAAGATTCCAATGGAAGACAGTTTCTTACAAAATATAACAAAGTTAAAGACACATTGCTTAATATTAAGTAGCTGTGAGAGGAGGGTATTTCTCCTGCATAGAACTAACTACATGACATTTTTTGTTTTAAAATATATTTTATTGATTTTTTTACAGAGAGGAAGGGAGAGAGATAGAGAGCTAGAAATGTCGATGAGAGAGAAACATCGACCAGCTGCCTCTTCCACACCCCCTTCCGGGGATGTGCCCGCAACCAAGGTACATGCCCTTGACCGGAATAGAACCCGGGACCTTTCAGTCCACAAACCAATGCTCCACCACTGAGCCAAACCGGTTTCGGCACTACATGACATTTGTATTTTGAGAAATAATCATTTAACCTTTTTTGTTGCAGCTATCAGTCTCAATTTATTGTGAGAAACACTTGGTTAGGTTTTAAAATTGGAACTTTTAAAGCTGTATCAGAGGAATAAATTTCCCAGTGTATAAATCTGTAACACAGGATAATAACTAGCATGATCTGTCAGACCACTATTGGCTCAAATCTAACCCAACACTTGAGATACTAAGTATGAAGGTCCAGTCTAAGTACATGTACACTCTGGCTGAAAACACTAAGCTGGCCATCTCAGACAAAAGGACACTGATTTAAGAGATGCTGTAAGAGGAAGGGAGCGATGGTATAATCTGTGAGTACTAACCCAGGAAAAAGTTGAGCTTAAAATTTTAAATTCCACAGCTAGAGGACTATAGATAACCAGTTAACAATCCCCTTAACCTAACAAATGTGAATACAATTTTAGCTCCAGTCTAACTATGAAATGAGATTTAAGTTTGGAATTTAAGGATTACAAAACAGTACTTGTGAGTAAGGGATATGCTATCCATAAGGAAAGGAGTTTGATTAACAAGTACCAGGGGTTTATGCAAAGGCAGACTGACATGAGAGCATAAGGAATCAGGAAGCTGTAGTAGAGAGACAAAAAGGAAGTGAAGAGAAAGACTGGTTTACAGGACAGGGAAACCACACAGGTGAATCATACCCAGTATAAGGTGGGCACTGCGGCACCGCCTCTGGGAGATTCACTGTTGATAGGCATGAACTATGTTTACGGTTAGCAGAGCCTCCTGGTGCAGATAAGTGCCCAACAAATAGTTTGTTTTTAATAGGTGTTGAACCCACAATTAGATGGTGAGTTACTTGATTTCATGCTTTTTTATTTTCTCTCCTCCCTCTAGCACTGTGCTGGGAACCTAGTGTTTGCTCAAAATTCATTAGTTAATTGATTTCTTTGCCTTTGGCATCTTCAGTGAAGCACAATTCACGAGGCAGTCATCTTTTAGAGACGTGTGAGCTGCCCACTCCTTCAAAATGGACAAAAGCAAAGAAGATGGGAGAGGGAGAAAAAAAGGGGGCTAACATTTTACCCAATTAATGAGGGGATATATTGGTGCCCACAATGTGCTGGAAAATAGAAAACCAGTCATAAGCCCATCTCAGAAAAGCTTGAGCAAGTCCACAGGGAGAAGAACAGTTGCTGAATTTATGGTACCCTGGGAACCTCTATTTGTCAAGTGCCATAGAGGCAGCCCTGACACTGGCACAGGTGAAGATGAATTTCATTCAGAGCAGTGAGCCTTCTGACTCCATTAATCCTCAGGGTTTTGATGATGAATTTCTTTCTTTTTTTTCTTTTATTTATTTTCACTCGAATGCCTCCTCCCACTGCCCTGTAACAGTGTGGAAGGAGCAGAACAGATGGTGCTTTACGTGGAAGACCAGGGGCTCATGAGGATACAAAGCCTGCCCACTCTGAAATCACGTGACTGCACGTGCAAGGAAAAGCCTTGATTTCCCCTGGGAGACACAGATGCAATGATGTTAGTATTCCCAGTGGAGGGAGAGGAGGGGAAGGCTAACAGGCCATTTACAAGGAAGACCACACTTATACTAATATACTCTTCCGCAAGGATCATGTTTAATTACAAAATAACAGGAGGACCAATATCTGAAGATACAAAAACACCAAAGTAAAATTGAGGTAAATAAGGGTTTTCATGAGCTGCTATGCAAAGCCCGTTTGGAAAGAACCAGTATGGCCATATAGTAGTAGAATAATGGCCTCTAGTTAACCTGCCATTGGCTCTGACCCAGTTTTAATCAGAAGAAGCCAGGATTTACAACCTGCTTAAGGATGGAGTTTGACAACTGCTATAATCAGAAGAGCTGTCAACACAAGGACAGCTGTCAAGCCAAACTGTAATTCATAAAAAATAGTAGCTAAGCCTATAAGACATCCCCAACATTGTCTTTGCACTCCCTGGATTTAACTATACTTTTAGTTTTATGGAAGTCTCAAGAATAGGTTAAGGGTCATAAAATCAAACCAAATCAACAAATAGCTATTGAGTGCTTATTAAATAAAAAAAGGTTAAATAACATTAAGTGACTAAAAAGATAAACTATGCCCAGCAGATTCCCTGGCATTTGGAAGGTATTTAATAAATGGTAATTACTATTGTTGTATGCAAGACTTTGTTTGGATGAGCTTAAAAACTGGCAAGTCTAGTGACCTGGTTAAAAAAGAAATCTAAGTTAAAAATGAATCACTCCTATAAGTGATTATTAACTTAAAATATTAATTTCATGAAACATTCCTGGTTGTCAGAATATTTTAATTTTATTTATTTGTAATGCCAAAAACCTCTAACTAATGGTATTATTTTTATTCTTAGTTATCTTGATTATAACATATATGATATTTATTTTTTTCCTTCTACAATAAATAATATAATGAGATAGAAATAGAGGTTTTACAAGATCAATTTTGGTCAGGATTCCTGAATCAGGGATAATTTTTATTAATGTTTAAACTCTGTGTCCAGAAATAAGACTATAAAAGTGCAAAGACAGACACAGATATTGATATATATGTTTACTCACAAATACGGTTTTGAAAAATAGCCTTGATTCACTGACTGAGGGGACCAATGGTAAAGGATTTCCATTTATTTTATTTCTAGAAGAGATAATCTTCCACAAAATAATGTCTGTTTTAAAAGGATATTAGGACTGTAATTATTTATGGAATTATGAAAAGAGCACTGGAAGTTTAACCGGGAGACCTAGACAAGTGTCTGGTCTCTGCTACTTACAGCTCGTGTTACCTTCTCTGGACTTGAGATTTTCATTTGCCAATGTCGGAAATGTGAGTGTGTATATTATATATAATTTTAATTAATAAATATTTTAAGTACAGTACAGAGAGGAATATAAAGATTAATAAAACAAAATTTTTGTTGTTATAAATAATGCTGCAATAAATGTTCTTAATCATGTCTTATATACATGTCCAGTGGTATTTCTAGGGTCTGTATCTAGAAGCAGACTTCCAGCTGGTTTTGGGTACCCAGGTGATTCTAGCTACAGTCAAAAATGAGTCGGGGCATGCATTTGGTGACATTTCAATCCTTTTTATCAGGCCAAGTTACCATTAACAGCTAGCCCAATAATTTAGACTCCTAGACAACCAAGTGAGGTGCTTGACATCCAAGCAAATACTAAGCAGTGGACAAAAGTGCTCAGGGGCACCCGGGATACTTACTACTGAATGGTGATCCGGGATTGCCAAAACTAGTAAAATAGCCCAATATATTCCCTCCCAAAAGGTCTGAAGGTGGTTGATCCTTTATCTGATTTAAATATTGATGGTTGCCTCTTATTCAACCTTATTCACATCCAAATAGAAGGAAAAAAAAAAAAAAGGAATACTTTTACTACCGTGTTTCCCCGAAAATAAGACCTAGCGCATGGAAAGATAAGACATCCCCTGAAAATAAGACCTAGCGCAACTTTGGGAGAAAAAAATTAATGTAAGACACTGTCTTATTTTCGGGGAAACAGGGTAGTACTTTACACTTTACAGAATACTTCAATATCTTTTACCTCATTGAATTTCCCAGTAGCTCTTTAAAGCCATTATCCTCTATTTTATAGGTGACTTACATGAAGATTACTTAACTATGCTAATAAGTTAGTAGGGGAAATAAGTTAAAAAATAAAATCTATTGTTCTTCAATTACATCAAGAAATTACTGTTTGCAGGATTCTAGCTCCTACAGTAACTGTGATTAGCATCTTAGTTGTCACTGACAGTCAAAGAATAATAAATTTTCAAAGGAAGATTGGAGAAGCCTTCATTCCTGTTGATAGTTCAGAAATGCTCAATTCACTATGAATGTGCCCATACGAATTTTAATATATGTGGACACAGACAATGGGGTGGTGAGGGCCTGGGGAAGGGAAAAGATAGGAGAGGGCTGGAAGAGGTTAATGGAGGAAAAAGGAGGACCTATGTAATGCTTTCAAAAATAAAGATTAAAAGAAAAAAAAGAATTTTAATATATCTTCAACTTTAGAGATTAATTTATTTTTTTAAACAAAAAGTTACTGTATCTTTGCTAGTGGCCAGGCATTTTTCTAAGCACTAAATAGTGCTGGATAAAGTTGAGAAAAACATATAGAGAAAAATTTCAAATGATTATTAATAGTTATGAAACATCTTACCATAATGTAGAGCTGTTTGACCTTCATTGTCCTATAAAAGAAACAAAAAAATACATTTAGAAGTCTGTTATTGCAAAAGTATGTAAGTACATAAGCTATAGCAAATATCTGATATTACAAAGTTCTACAGGTTTATCAGATACATAAAATGAAGAAGTTAGTTCTTTGAGCCTCATAGTAACTTCTGTGGTTACCAGGGGCTGTGGGGAGAGAGGAATGTGAAATTATTGGGTAACGGGTACAACATTTCAGGTTGGGATGGTGAAAAAGTTCTGGTGATGAATAGTGGTGATGGATGCATGACAATGTGAATGTTCTTAACGTCACTAACCTGCACACTAAAAAATGTATATTTCACAACCATTTAAAAAATAGAAAAGTAAAAGTGTGAGCCAAGAACTGCAAGAGGCAATGTTCTCCACTTTTGGAGAAAAGTCTGCAGTAGGAGAAAAGAAGGAAGTACTGACAAAGAAAGAAATACGTAGTAGTGAGAGAGAGGGATTTAGAGTCTGGTTCTTGTCATTCTGATTATACAATTGCCTTTCTTGGTTAGATGAACCAACAACAAAATACTCCCAAGACAAATGTGATAGTTTTGTCGCTGCAAACAAGTGTCCTCACTAATACAGTATGCAAGACAATTTATGACCCAAACCTTGGTCATTCTTCCTCCCAATTCCTTCTTCTCCAATTTTGTGACTGCCAATTATTAATCAATTGGGACTCCCGTATCTGTCCTGCAGCCTTTAAAGATAGTGTCTTGCTCTTTTCTCCTGTTTTAAAATTTGTCTTTGATATATTGGAACACTTTAGGTGGACTTATTTTGTAGTATCCAATAGTTCCTCTAGTTATTTGAGTTCAGAAAGAGGAGGTGGCTGGGTGACAATACACGTGGTGCTTGTTGGGCTGCCTGGGGTTCTTTTTGATAGCTTCCTGTGTGCTTTATAATTTAGGACTGTAAATTCATTTTAAATGGGGCTTTATCTGAAAAATTCTGGATTGAAAGTCCTTCCCTCCACAATGATTTTGCTTTTGTATCTGCCAAGCACTTCTGAGATATTATCAAACTGAGATCCTTATGTTGATTTCTTAGCTTTTTTGTAGATTTCTGAACCCTTAAGTAGAACAAATTTTAAAAGGGCAAATCTCTCTCTCTTTCCACTACTAACTAGGCTTAGAGCACAGACCAAGACAAACTCTCCTTGTCCACATGTTGGTGGGCAGATTATTTTTAAGTCTACTTTTTTCCTGATGGTGGTTGGTGTTGAGATCTCTCCCACATCAGTGTTGAGACTGGCCAATTCTTGCAGGGCAGCCCATTGTGGGTTTAAACTCACTATTTTTTTTTAAGCTTTGGGTTTAAAAAAACCCCCATGTATATTACCTTTATGATTCAGTTCATCTTCTTCAGGAACCCTCCTGAGTCCTCAGGCAGAATTAGGTGGCCCTGCTTTCTAGCACTGTGCATACCGTGTTTCCCCGAAAATAAGACATCCTCGGAAAAAAAGACCTAGCGCATGGAAAAATAAGACATCCCCTGAAAATAAGATCTAGCGCATCTTTGGGAGCAAAAATTAATATAAGACACTGTCTTATTTTCGGGGAAACAGGGTAGCATACACTGTGTATTAATTAGTCTTTCTCTTCTATTGAGGCTGTAAGCTTCCTAGAGGCAAGTATTATGGCTTTCATCCAGGGCCTATCACAGTGTCTTGCATACACTGTGTGCTTTCATGAACTGAAACAATGAATATGTTTATCTTTCCCTATTGATTTATTACTTAATCTCTTGACTAACTTTTTTTCATTTACTTGTGTTTTTTTTTTTGTTTTTTTTTAAAGTCCCACATATTTCCTATAGTGTGGAGTATAAACTAGCTGTAATAATCCAATGTGGGCCTAAACAATAATGAATAGGATATGTAGTTTATAGTTAACTAGGTGCAAAATCACTACTATATTCATGTTGATTTCTAGTCTTTTTTTCTTTCCTATGTGCATAGAATGAGTTGGTCACTCTTGATTCTCTCCCCACAAGACTCTGCACTGACTCTTTTGTACTTCTATTATTTTTATCATGTCCACATTTTATTCATAACTAGAGGTCTGGTGCATGAAATTCGTGCATGAAAATGGGTGGGGTGGGGGTGTCCCTCAGCTAGCCCGCACCCTCTCCAATCTGGGACATCTCTCTCACAATCCAGGACTGCTGGCTCCCAACCATTTGCCTGCCTGCCTGCCTATCTGATTGCCCCTAACCACTTCTGTCTGCCAGCCTGATCACCCCCTAACCACTCCCCTGCCAGCCTGATTGATGCCTAACTGCTTCCCTGCCGCCCGATTGCCCCTAACTGCCCTTCCCTGCCGGCCTGCTCAACCCTAACTCCTCTCCTGCAGGTCTGGTTGCCCTCAACTGCCCTCCCCTGCAGGCCTGGTCGCCCCCAACTGCCCTCCTCTGCCAGCATGGTCACCCCTAACTGCACTCCCCTGCTGACTACCTGGGTCCACCATCTTGTGCCCACATGGGGCGACCATCTTGTGTGTTAGAGTGATGGTCAATTTGCATATTACCTCTAGATTGGGCACACTATCAAATACAAGAAGTTTGTTTTCTTATTCTATCATATGAAGTACTGATTAAAATATTAATATTTTGCTCAGAACAGATATAGAGGAAACACTATTTTATTCTTTTAACATTAAGCCACTAATAACAGTTTTCTGTGCATCAAAAACACTATAGCTAAGTCCTGATTTCTTCCCTACTGTTAACTATCAATCTGAATCAAAAGCCATATTTCCAAATCTATCTATCTATCTATCTATCTATCTATCTATCTATCTATCTATGGTAGTCATGGGAATAACGTGCTTCCTAGATGTTCTCTATGAGCAAAAATTTTTGCTGAATGTTACTGAATTTCTTTTTTTTTTTTTTTTTATGTGTGACCATAGTGATACTAATATTGATTTAGTTCGACTTGACCTACCATCTCTGCCCATGTTAAGTTCTAAAGGTACAGTAGGAAGGCAACATTAAGAGTAACAGCAGAGCTGCACAGAGGGGATACATTTTCTCATGTGCCTAAAGAGAGGTTTTGTTCTTACTCCAAAATTTGATAAATTATTTTATTTTAAAAATAGTATTTCAAGTGAGTATACAAGGAAACACTAAGGAAAATTGGTTATGAGGTATTGAAAGTAGTGATAAAAATGATGAGTTAGTAATATGATTTGGGATAATTTTAACTATTATTTCTAAGCTTAGAATGTACTGCTTCTTTCTCTATGAGATCTGTGAATCTAATAAATTAAACTAAATTGACAATTTGGAAGTCTGCAAATATATTTTGTGATTACTTTTTAAAGAATTTTTCTGGATACAACAGTAAGCCTTCAGTTGAAGGTTAGAGGCATACTCCTTACTTGAACAACAACAACAAAAGAAGTATAGTACCACCTCATTTAACTGGCATCTTTGGAGAGTGAAAAACCTGCAGGTTTTTCAAATAATTGGAACACTACCCTTGGAGCATGCATGTAATAAGAAAAAATTACTACTCACTTGTACTTTCTCTGAATTGTAATACCATCTATATGTTTGTAAACATTTCTCAGCGAGTACAATTATTAGCTATTTCCAATAAAAATTATCAAACCAATTAAAATCATGGTTACTTATAAATGGCTCTTTACAGTTACAAGCATGACAGGGTTACCCCACCTTGCACCATTCACTTGTTGTTTGCTATGTTCTTCAGATCACCATGCCTAATTTGTGGCTTTTGAGATCAGATGCTGGGAGCTGAAGTGTTATAGTATTTAATGTGAAATACTGAGATTTCTGATCTTTCAACTTAGAGCATGTCCACCTAGAAATCAATTAGAGCAGGGATATGAACATAAGAACCATGACTCCAATCACAGAATTGATTTGCAAGCTGAGAATAGAAAGATAGAAGGACAACCAAGTTGTGTTCTAATTTTATTATCTTTTCTGTCTTCCAAAAGTACTAGAGAAAGGGAGTACTTTAAAAAGACATCAAGAATTTTCCTCAATTCTGATCTGTTTATATATCTAACTACCTTGATATGTCTAAATAGGTATTTGAGAGAAACAGAGAAAGGATGATTATTTTAAATTACTCTCTAATCAAATTGCAGTCTTTAGAGACCTGAATTTAAAATTCTTCTTTCATTCATTTTTTGTATGCCTAGCTCATAATAACTACTCATGAAATGTTTGTTCAAAGAATTCGATGATTGTAAGTCCTGTTTAGTTTTTAATCATTAATAATAATTATTTTAAAGCAACTACATTATAATACTCTTACTATTACGATTATGAAGCTTTAATAAAACACATCTTGTATCTACAAAATCTTTACCTGTTATTCCTCTTTGTATATTAAATGGAATTTGTATTAAAGAAGGAATATGACTCCAAACATTTTTTCTCAGTAACCTCAAAATAGGATATAGGAACCCAAACCTTAGTCTTTATAAACATTCTGTTTTAAAATATATTACAAAGAATAAATGGAATTGAATGTCAAGAATGAGTAAGTGAAAGCTTTTACTCATCTGGTTTACAACTTATATCAGCTAATTTTTCTAAATTTAAGTTGATTAATTTTTTTCGGTTGTTTCATTTCAAATGACCACACCAGAAGAGGGTTGTTTGTCATGGTTATTTATGCTTTTCCTTTCTGTTTTAGCTTAAAAGAAATGTTCAAATTTAATAAGTATGGAGTTGTTATAAACAGCAGCAAAAACAATTCCAATAAATTAAAATCAGTCATACATTTGAAATCTTTGCAAGGGATTATACACTAGGGTAAAATAAAAATACTCAGTTGAATTAAAAATAAACAAAATCACATAATAAAGTAAAAATGTAGACAAATTCAACTGTGTTTAAAATTCAAAGTACAGACAGATCTAAGAGGAGAGGGAGTTAGAAGGATTGGAAGAGATCAACCAAAGAATATATATGCATATATGCATATCCTATGGACATAGACGATAATGTGGTGAAGGACTAGGAGTGCTGGGGGACAGGTAGGGAGAAGGCAAAGGGAGGAGAAATGGGGGAACAACTGTAATCGAGTTCAATAAAAATAATTCAAAGTACAAAATAAGTAAATGTGCAATCCCTACACTATACCTCTATATCCTTTCTGTCCAAGTAAATAAAAGTTTGTAAGAAACACAAATGACAAAATAGAAAATTTAAACTCAGACTCTCAAATAAGAAGAGGGAAAAAACGCACCCATGACCCGCCTATGTGATTTCCCCCCATTACATTTATTTTTTTCAAAAGTTTATTTTTTCTCCCATTACATTTAAAACGACAGAGAGCCATAGCAGCTCCTCTCTATCTGGCTTGGTACTCCCTCCTTTAATACAAATTTCATTTAACTTACAAATGGAACCACCACCCACTTCTCTGAGATCGGTTTAAAAGCAGCCGATCTTTATAACTTAACAAAAAACATTTTTATCCTCACCTAAGGATATGTTTTCACTGCTTTTTAGGGAGAGAGGAAAGGAGAAAGAGAAGCACCAATGTGAGAAACATCAACTGGTTAGAGAACCATGAGCCTTCTTAATCCTTACTTAAGCTTTCTCTCAGCCATCTTCATCCTTTACCTTGTATCATGTGAATATGTCTGTGTTTTCCTGCTGTTCTTCTTCCTGAAGGTAAGGATCATGGCACAGTTTAACTTTATAGACCCCTATTTCCTTTATCCCTTGCATCTAGCACAAAACTTTGCATAAAAATAAAAGTTAAGCCGAAACCGGTTTGGCTCAGTGGTAGAGTGTCGGTCTACGGACTGAAAGGTCCCGGGTTTGATTCCGGTCAAGGGCATGTACATTGGTTGCGGGCACATCTCCAGTAGGGGGTGTGCAAGAGGCAGCTGGTTGATGTTTCTCTCTCATCGATGTTTCTAGCTATCTCTCTCCCTTCCTCTCGGTAAAAAATCAATAAAATATATTTTAAAAAAATAAAAATAAAAGTTAAATAAGACCCCAAAAATAAACTACTTGAAGAGTTATACCTCACTAACCCAGGGACTTGATTTTTGGCATTCTCAAGTACCTGGAATAGGGCCCAGATTCTGGGGGGAAATGCTGATAAGGGTCATATTAAACATGTTGTGATTAGTTGGCTCACTGCAGAGAAGGATTTTTCTTGCTGGTTTGAGAAAGCAAAGCAAGGCCAGTCTTTGCCAATGAAATATGAGATGCTATGGGAGGCAGAAGACATGGAAAGGGAACAGTGAAGGAAAGCAAGGAGTAGAGCAGAAATGGCAAGAGGGCCAGCAAAGCCTAATGGCAATTAGAAGAAAGAATAGAGGCAGCAATAGTAGCAGCCAGCAGAAATTAAAAGCTGTGACAGCAGTGGCAAGTTGCAGACATTTTAGACCACAGAGAACAGCCAGCCATAAAGAGGGCTGGGCTGCATGCCAACCAGGAGATTTTTGCAATCTCAAGAGAGAAAGAGAGGCTCTGGCCCCATGCTTCACACCATCTATAAATACCCATGGTATAAGTACAATGCCTTAAGAAGGAAGCAATGAAGTACTGGATATATTTTAGAAAAAGTATTTTATAGAAAACATTTAAAAACTAAAAAGCAGAAAGTAACTGTTCAGCTATTTGAAACCAACACTAGTCTAGAATGTTTAACTTTCCAAAGGGAACTGAATGGTTGAGATTTTATTAGAGTGAGGGGAAGTAAAAGGAACAAACACTGGCTAATTCCTATGTATGCTGAAAGTTTTACAAACACTGTTTCTTTAATCCTCACAACAACCCTATTACATAAACATTATCATTTTTGAGCCAGGTAAAATGAGGCTCAGAGAGATTATCTATAACTTGCCCAAGGTCCTTGGCCTTTCATCCTCAAAATACATGCTTTCTCAACTGTTCATGCGGCTGAAAAGGAGCCAGGGGAATCAAAACAAATACATACAAAGTAAGGAGAAATGTGGTTAAACTTTTATTTTTGCAGGATAAAGACAATAGGTAGCCTAACCAGCAGTTTACAACCAGTGGTCCACGAGGTCCCTGAAAGGTTGGTGACCGCTGGCCTAAACTATAATCTCACATCATATTATCTTATCTAATAAAAGGGTAATATGCAAATTGACCATACCTCCGCTATACCCACCAGCCATGCCCACCAGCCAATCAGAGTATGCAAATTAATCCCAACCAAGATGGCTGTGGCCACAGAGAACAGGAGGGAGGCTTGGGTTTCTTTGGCAACGGAAGAAGCCAAGCTTTCCACACACCTTGGTGGGCCCAGGCTTCCACTCAAGGATACAAAGTTTTAATTATAGAAAATAAACAAATCCAAACAGAAATGGCAGAGCCATGGAGCAAGCAGAAGACTTGGTTCCACTCCAGGCTACAAAGTTTCAATTGTAGAAGGTAAATAAATTCCAGATACCAGGGCCTCCACTTGGGTCGCCAGGGGGTGTGGCTGGCCTGCAAACCACCACAGGCCCCTTGCCCAGGCTGTCCTTTAACCCAAGGTAATCCCCATCCTGATCTGGGACACCCTTCAGGGCAAACCAGCTGGTCCCCACCCATGCACCAGGCCTCTATCCTATCTAATAAAATAGTAATATGCAGATTGACCATCACTACAACACAGAAGATCAAGATAGTTGCCCTCATGTGGTCAAAGATAGCTGCCCCCATATGGCCACAAGATGGCCATCATGGGAGGGCAGTTGGGAGGGACCAGGCCTGTAAGGGAGGGCAGTTGTGGGTGATCAGGCAAGCAAGGGGAGAGCAGTTAGGGGTGACCAGGTTGGCAGAGGAGGGAAGTTGGGGGCAAACAGGCTGGCAAGGGAGCAGTTAAGACATCAATCAGGCTGGCATGGGAGTGGTTAGGGGGTGATCAGGCTGGCAGACAGAAGCAGTTAGGGGCAATCAGGAAGGCAGGCAGGCGAGCAGTTGGGAGCCAGCAGTCCTGGATTGTGAGAGGGATGTCCGACTGCCCGTTTAGAGTCGCCAACCTAAATGGGCAGTCGGACATCCCTCTAGGGGGTCCCAGATTGGAGTGGATGCAGGCTGGGCTGAGGGACACCACTATTCCCCCTCTCCCTCTGTGCATGAATTCCGTGCACCGGGCCTCTAGTTAATCATAATCTCCAAATTGATATCTCACATTCAGCGAGTGAATATTCTTACTCTTTAGGACCATGCACTCATCTTTACTTCTCCTTGGCTGATTGCTGTACTTTTCCAAGTATGCTTATATCAAGAAGCTATAGCTAAATCTATAAATTTTTTAAAATTGCTAAGCTGGTTAGCGCCCTGTCAGTTATCACTATAAGAAAACAGAGGCAAACTGCTTTCTCTTCTGAAGGGTGTTTTGTTTACTGCATTACTGTTTCTATAATACTGTGCAGCAAAAATTCAATATATCTCAATTTATTCTATCCTATGTCCTTTGCATGGTAAATAAGCAGACATCTAGTGGAGAAATTCAAGAAAAGATTCTTTCCATTCATACTCATTCACTCTTTACTTCCACAATGAAAATTTTCAGAGTGTGCTAGGTCCACCACAGAGAGTGCTATGAAATAGACACTTTTATTTGTTGTTAATAGGGATATAAATTAGCATAATATCTAGAAAATGTTTACTGTCTATGGTTTTGCATTTCTAGAATCTATTTTTTACATATATGTATATATTTAAAAATATATTTGCATTGATTTCAGAGAGGAAGGGAGAGGGAGAGATGGAAACATCAATAATGAGAGAGTATTATTGATTGGCTGCTTCCTGCACGCCCTCTATTGGGGAGGGAGCCCACAAATCAGGCATGTGCCCTGACTGGTAATCAAACCATGAGCTCTTGGTTCATAGGTTGATATTCAACCATTGTGCCACACTGGCCTGGGCTAGCATCTATTTTTAAAAATACTTCATACAGCCCTGACTGGTTTGGCTCAGTGGATAGAGTGTCAGCCTGTGGACTGAAGGGTCCCAGGTTCAATTCCGGTCAAGGGCATGTACCTTGGTTTCGGGCACATCCTCACTGGGAGATGTGTAGGAGGCAGCTGATTGGTGTTTCTCTCTCATCAATGTTTCTAACTCTCTATCCTTCTCCCTTTCTCTCTGTAAAAAAACAATAAAATATATTTAAAAATATATATTTTTAAAAATTTATAAAAAATTTGAGTTAATTCCAATATTATTCAGATTAGCGAGAAATTAGAAACAATTTAAAGTCCAACAATACAATACAGGAAAAGTTAATATGTCAGTTGAGCATATTAGCATGCAGCAAATTAAAACAATAGTCATAAAGTATTTATAACTTAGAAAATCACAATATTATTAGTATAATGAAAAATAATCAGAATACTATATAATAAAAGGATAATATGCAAATTGACCAAATGCGGAATGACTAGAATGCCTGTGGCCCTCACCCTGGCTGGCCCCGCCCACGGCTTCTGGCCCTCACCCTGGCCGGCCCCGCCCACAACCTCTGGCAGCAGCCGGCCTACCCCCAATATCCCCCATCAGGGTGGGCCAGCTGGACCCCACCAGTGCATGAACTCGTGCACCAGGCCTCTAGTGTCTTTATAAGCTCTTAACTATGTAAAACAAGCAAAGAAACAAAACAATGGTACACTGAAAAGATTTAAAAAACCTACTACTCTGTTTCCCCGAAAATAAGAGTGTCTTATATTAATTTTGCTCCCAAAGATGCGCTAGGTCTTATTTTCAGGGGATGTCTTATTTTTCCATGAAGACTACAGTACACATTTATTGTTAAATGAAAATAAAGGAAATTTATTACCTGTATACGGTATGGTAGTACGGTAGTTGTCAACACAAACCAGACAAACCGTGAATCCTACAGTATCAAGAATTTACTCATTTATTCAGTGACAATCATGTCATCATCTTCTGGATCATAATCATAACAATCCAATTCTTGAATTTCCTGGTGCATTTCTTATGACTCCATTTCTTTCAGAATCAGTGGACCAAATCTCTCATGTTTAGCCTAGGGGAGCCTTATTTTCGGGGGATGCCTTTTATTTCACTCAGAAGGAAACCTGTAAGTAGGTCTTATTTTCAGAAGATGTCTTATTTTTGGGGAAACATGGTACATATATACTCCAATAGATTAAACATTCAAAAGATCCATTATGTACTCCTTTTTCACACACACACAGTAGTCTACTCCTTACTCTGAGCATCATAGCTTCCATGGTCTAATTTCACTTTATTCAACTATTCTTCATTACAAACACCTATGTAATGGTATTTCTGCTACCTATTCCTATCCCAACCTCAGAGGTCACCAATGATCACCTAGTCTTCACAGTTCATAATAGGCCACAATTCCCTGCTGAAGATGTCTGTTGATTACTGTGGCCTCCCTTTTCCTCCATTACTTCTCCCAAATAACTTCCACAGTATATCTCATCATGGCACAGTATATCTCATCACATTGTATCTCACAACTGTTCTTTTTATTCAATAAGTTTCTTATTGTCTTGACAGTAAGCAACCCGATGGCAGGGGACCATTGCTGACACTTCTTTTGTGTCCCTTAGTGTCTTATAGCATAAAAGTCATGGAGTAGTATTTAATAAAAATATGTGTGATGAATTTAATAACCCCAGGTGTTAGTTTACTTATCAGTGTATACTGCTGATTTGTTCCTATGGTAGCCTGTTATCTGTAATAATAAAAGCATAATATGCTAATTAGACCAGACATCCCTCCGAAAGACCTTATAGACGAAGGAAGCCCGGATCCCAGATGCCAGAGGGAAGCCACTGCTGGCAGCTGGGGGAAGGAAGGCCTACTCTTGCATGAATCTTGGGCTTTTAGTATCTAATAATTACCAAGTATCTAATAATTACTCTCTTAACCATGATAAACAATTCCAAGAAAAGTATATACCCATATAAAATTGGAAATAATGAATAGATTTAATCTTAATCAAGACATCTTTATATCATTTTATGGCTTACATTATTTGTTAGGCATTCATTTAATCTGAGTGCCCTGTCAGTTAGCTATATATTAAAATTTTCTGAAAATGCAATGATACATCACTTCACATCCATTAAGATGGTTATTATCAAGAATACTGAAAATAAGTGCTGGTGATGATTTGGACAAACTGTAACACTTGTGAATTGCTGGTGGGAATGTAAAATGGTAAAGCTGCTGTAGAAAATAATAGTAGTTCCTAAAAAAAAAAAAAAAAAATTAAACATAGAATTACTGTATGATCCAGCAATTCCACTTCTGGTTAAATACCCCAATGAAATGAAAGCAGGTATTCATAGCAGCATTATTCACAATTGCCTAAAGGTAGAAATAACCTAAATGTCCATCAACAAATGAAAGAATAAACAAAGTGTGGTATGTACATACAATGAACTACTATTCAGCCTTAAAAGAATGAAACTGACAAATGCTACATCATGGATTAACCTTGAAGATATAATGCTAAATGACGTAAGCCAGGAATAAAAGGACAAATATGGAATGAACCTACTTATATAAGGTACTTGAGAGTTGTCAAATTCACAGAGATAGAGTGGGATGGCGACTTGCCAGGGGTGGGAGGAGAGATATATGAAACCAAAACTTATTTTTATATCTTTTATATGTACCAGGAACTATGCTAGGCATTTTCACATAGAATTAAATTCTCACAGAAGCCATTTGAAGTAGATAATATTCTCCTAACTTTACAAGTGGAAATGAGACTCAGAGGGGTCATGTAATTTGGCTGAGTCACACAATTAGTAAGCAGTACAATCCTCATTTGAATCTGCATCTTTCTGACCCCCAAACATATGTAAAAACATTCATAGTCTATTAGAAATATGGGTCTGTAGCTTAGAGAGAGGTCTGAACTAGAGATAAAGATTTGAAAAATATTAGGCCAGAGGAAATAATTGAAATCATAGGTGTAAATGAGGTAATCTAGAGAAAGTATATGGGGAGAGATGGGGTAAAAGAGAACAGAAGAAAGCAAGTCTGGTAAGGAATAATCCAAAAAAGTGGGGCAAGAACCAAACCTGAACCTGAGGGAAGAGTGTCAAGGAAAGAGTGTCTAGTCCTGTAAAAAGGTCAAGTAGGCAAAGTCCACCTTCTCCGTGAAGCCCAAGCCAGAAACAATCACTTTACATTCCCACCAAGCAATGTGGATGACAGCTCAATGATTTCATATGCATTTCCATCAAAGCAGCCATCCCACTGAGTCAGCATGATGTGTGTCTAACATTCTTGGATGAGGTGAAGTTACACCTTGGCAAGAACTCAGTCTTACCTGTTCTGTCTACCTGGTCTAGTTCACAGCCTAGCCATAGCAAATGCTCACTCAATGAATGGGCCCAGGACTACTTAATCCTGTGAGGTAACAGGATAGAAGCAGAGTCCCAGCTCTGAGGTTATTACTCTGGTTGACAGTCCATACTCCTGAATATGAGGCTCTGCTTTAGTTAACTCTTCGTCTTCCAGAACATCATTTACCTGAAAGAAACATTTCTTCCTAGCTGACTTCCTGGGTTTGGCCTTCGAGGCCAGGTTTGCCCTATTTTACCTACGGTTTTGAATGTTACATAGAAGTGCTAAACATTCCAAAATTAATATTGGGTGCTATTAAATTTCTATTAACAGAAAACAGGTCATTGTGAAAAATGACAGCAAATATTACTGTAACTGTGACAAGAGGGCTTTATTTTATCAGAATGATACTGCCCTTTTCCCCCACATATACATGTACATTATATGTAATATGTACTTGGTAATAAAACCCAGCTTTATTGAGGTCTACTGATTTTTATTATAAACATAATCCTATGGATATTTCCATTTTAAATTATTCATATTTAACTATTCAATAGCTATTATTTTTCTAGACCTCATGGCAGGCCAAAGTTTTTTCCATGGAGAACTTGGATTGACCCCACCCTCTACGCAGAAGTGCACACACACACACACACACACACACACACACACACACACCCTTTCACTGTTCTACAAAACATTAAGTAAAGGCTGCTTTAAACTTCACTCTATTGAGACCAGATGATCAGTACTTTTCTAAAAATGTGACTATTCTCTGTGCTAGAAGAATCCTAATGATTAAGCACAGACTTCCTTCAATGGAGCACAACATTTAAATTGTGAGAAGATGCCTTGGGGATTAGAGATTTGCCTTCTTTCATGCAAAAGATTTATTCCTGAAAAGTCAGGCACGTATCAAATCATACTTTGAACACGATAGGGAGTTTCAGCACTCATTGATAAATCCTTTTAAGCAGTATCATTTTACACTTGATCTTTGCCAAAAGGTCAAGAAGCAACAGCAGTGGTTTTTTTTTTATACCATGACCAAGTATCCTTAACTTTATCAGTCTGGTAAGGCAAAATGGTGCAGTAATCTATTTCTCAACCTTTAAATATTCATGCTCCCTTCAGATAAACAAAAAAAAAAACCCTCATGCCCTTTAAACATCTTACATGAAAAATTTCACACACGCACAAAAATAGAAAATATGAACTTCCATATACCCATTTCTCAGATTCAACACTATAATAATCTTGCTATTTTCTTCATTTATTCCTTTTTTTCTTACTGAAATAAAGCAAATTGCAGACATTATGTCATCCCCTCCCATCACTGTATGAAATTTTAAAAAACATGGAAATTTACTTATATAACCACAGCACCAAAGTTTCCTGATTGTTTTTAAAATGTCTTTTTATACTTGATTTGTATGTCTGAGAATTCAAACAAGGTTTACATGTTACATTTGCTTGGTAGACCTCTTAGGTAATTTTCCATCTAGAGCTGACTCCCTTACTTTAATGTCAAAGACTTATTATAGAAATAGAGTCAGTTATTCAGCAGAATGTCCCAGAGAGCAGATATGCCATCTAGTTTATTTTGATGTCATTTATATTATCACCAGATGTATTTATTTATAGACTTTATTACATTTGGGTTCAACTTTTTTTTTGGTAAGATATTTCACAAGTAGTACTCTGTGAACATTATAGGCTAAAAGAACATGAGGAAAGGCATAGATATAAGTAGCGAAGTATGTGATGTGTTCAAGGAAAGAAATGGTACCATCTAGAGATAGGTTTTCAATACTGTTCCCGGCGCTGCACACACAGGTTCCATTGCTTCATCGGCACTGCTGAATCAGCATTTCCAGGGACAGGCTCAGCAATCCCTATTTTTACAAAGTTCCTAAGGACATTCAGAGGCTTTGCCAAGTCTCAAACCCCCTGGCCTGGAGTATAGTGGGCCTGTATGTAGTCTGTTCTTGGTATGTCAAGCTCATTCCTCCCGTTTCAGAAATTTGGGGCATGACTTACAGCAACTTTTCTCCATTGAAGCCTCAGTTTAACTATTACCTTCTTGGTAAATACTCATTTGATCACTCTGTTCATAGGAACCAATCTGCTTTATTTCTTAACACTTATCTGATATGGTCTTACTTGTTTACTACATACTTGTTTTTGTTATGTCTTCCTCTCTGGAATTTATGCTCCCCCAAAGTGCGGAGCTTGTCTGTCTTGTTCACTCTGATAATTCCAATGCTTGGGAGAGGCCTTGGTATATAAAAGGTATGCCAAAATAGTCACAGGATGAATAGATAAATTTGGCAGATTTAGGAAATCCTTTTTGGACCACTGTTATGTAAGTAGATAGAAAAACAACAAAATTACCTGTTAAGCATGTCTCCACCAAGAATGGAATAATAAGTATATTCTTTGAGAATTTCTCTTCGTTGTTTTGGATATTTTGCTTTATGACAGCTCATGTCACCTATTGTTTAAAAGGAAAAATTTGGGATAGCATTTTATAGAAGAGAACTGCAACTCTGAACATCTTTGTAATCAATTCAATAATAATTTCCAAATGTACTTAATGGACTATTAAATCAGTAATTAGAAATCTAATTTTGCTACGCTGCAAAAGATGTCAAAATTATGTATGCTCAGACTGAGATATTTTAAAATTAAAATTTTATTTAATTAGCATTCCTCAGAGAAAGATATTTTAAAATTAAAATTTTATTTAATTAGTGTTCTCATAATCTATATTAAAATTTATTTGTATCCTGCTGACTTATATAGGCAGGGTAGGGTAGATTTACAGAAGGAGCTCATAGTGGTGAACAAAACTCATGACATAAAACAGTTAACAACAACCCTCCCAAAAAAGCCCTGCAGAAAAAATGACTTAGCGTTTAAGGAATAGGAAAAAAAGCATGAATAAAGTATAAAAACTTTTATATAAGTTGTTTTGTGGGGTGTTTGAAAACATTTCTTCTTTTTACCCACACTTTTGTGAGTTCAAGGTAATGGATTTCTATCACATTCCTGTTGTCACTATTGCCAAATGCTTTCCTATGGATGAGACAGATACCTGGTTATTTAAGGAGAAGGATAAATGGGCCAAGACAGCTTTTCCTATCCCCAATTCACCAGGGAACGCTTGAGAATTCCACCTGACACGAGGACAGCACTGTGCTCTTAAACAATCTGCAGTTTGATCCGATTGTTCCCCAGTGGGGGAAGCAGGCCACAGCTCACTCAAGAGTCATTGATTGGATTAACAGCCTAATTCCCAGCAGATGAATAGAATACTGATGTCTTGTCAGCCCAGATCACAAAAGGAAAACACAATCTGCTTCTACAGCTCAGAGATTTAACCCTCTATATGCCCTGAAGCTACAATTTCAGATTTTTAGTACTGTAATTTCTTCAGAACTATTTGTCTATAGATGTTATCAAATGGTGGTCCACACTCTTTCATCCTCTCCTATGGTAATTATAAAAAATGTTTAAATATAGGGAAAGATTTTTACTTCAGTTTTTACTGTCCACATTAGTCCCACTGTGTAAATTCTTTCCTGGGTTCCCCCCCAAAATATTTAATAAACTGCTTCTTTGGGGACCCAATAAAATAGGACATAGCCTATGGGAAGTAAAAACAAACATATATTCAAAGGTAAAACAATTTTTGAGCTATTTTTCTGGCATAAGGGACTAATTTTATTAAGGGGAATGAATGATTGTATTAAGGGGAATAGAGTCTCAATAAATGTTAGCTTTAGTTCATTCCCCTGCTCCATCTCTTCCTCCCAGTCCTACTATAATTTAATAACTTGTGTATGGCTATACAACTGAGAATCAAATAAAAAGGTCTTACTTCTGATACAAGTTTAGAAATAAGAACAAAAGACTTCATCCAGTCACCTATCCATTAGAATTCCATAATAAAGATACAAGCAAGTTTTCTATGAGTAGTAAAAGAGACAAAGATGAGCATTCCAGACAACTTTCATAAGACTTAATTTTCTATATCATTCTGCCTATAACCTGTCAATGTAACAAGAAAGACTGATTTTAGTAGGTTGTGAGTAAAAACAATGATAGTAGTGGCTAATCTGTTTACTGCACCAAGCAAGTTCTCTTACTTAACCACCCAATAACCTTATGAAGTAGGCATTAAATGATCTCATTTCACAAATGAAGAAACTGAAGTTTAATTTACAAGTGGCAGAGCCAGAAATTTCAGAATCTGGCTCCAAAGCTTATGCTCTTAAACACTACTGTGATTTTGTGTTGTCTCTCCCCTCCCCCTCCAGTCCCATATATCTTCATATTAATATAGAAAATTTTCAGTATCCTGAGGTATTAAAATTAAGATTCAGTCTTCTCTCAGAATTTGTTATTTGCAAAACATCTCTATGTGTACGAATGTCCTCTATTGGCTTTTCTTTTTCTTTAGGACATTTTTCCTAAATTAGTCATGTCAAAAATAAAAATAACTTTTGTCCAAGGCTTTGGAGTAATATTCAACTTATATCCCTTTTCTTTATCTCTTATTTTCCATTAAGTAAGGTTGATTGAATTTTCCTCTGTCCAGTATCTCTAATTCTTTCTTTTCCACAGTAATGGACCATATCCAGGTCCTAACATCCTAATCCACTAATTCTTATAAGAGCCTCCTTTATAATTAATCTGGTCTCCAGTCTCTTTTTCAAGCATTGTCCTAAGCCTGCTATTCTTTTATTTAAAACTTTGAAGCATATTCTAATTGTCTTAAAGCCAGATAAGTATTTCTAACTTGGAATTTTTCTAGCTTTGAACAGAATTTAGCATATTTGTTCATGTTTTAAAAATTGACATTGTACATATAGGAAGTTTAGGTCATATATGAGAACATATTATATAATGAATATATTACTGTTTACATTGTAATATTACATTAGGTTACAATATAATTTTTATGGTAATATGTGCTTCCATAATGGCCATTACATTAAAGGACATTTTTGAAAAATAATAGTTATAGGAAAGAGAAAACATTTTGTTTTGGGAAGAAACAAGGAAAGAGCTCAACTAACACCAATTAAAAAACCCTTCACAAAACATGGATGGTGTAAAGATCTTTTTTATTTTATTTTTTATTTTTTTAATTAAATTATTATCTTTGTACATATACCATTGCCCACCCTCTCCCATACATGCCCTCCCTCCCCAGAGGTTGTAAAGATCTTTAACTATACTATATAACTTGACTAAGTTTTTCTTAATTCAGACATGTTATTCTTTTTTTTAAGAAAATAAAAATTTACACTTGTATGCCATTATACAGAACTCTCACAGATACCAATTTATCTGAAACTAACATCCTCGAGTAGGTAGTAGCTCCATTTTATAAACAAGAAAACTGAAATTCAGCATGTTAAATGACTTGCCCAAAGTGATATAGTAAGCCAAATAACTGACCTAGAGCTGACACTTATGTCCTCCACACAAATGAAGCAAAGAAATGGCAAGTTTTGTAATTTCAATGTCTAATTCCCACTTCTAGAACATAAGCAACAGTTATCGTTGAATTCGGATAATAAACCTTAGTTACTAACATTTTGGCTAACCAACATTCCTCCTCCATCCCTCAAATTCTGTCAATATTCATTTAGCTAAGCACGAAGAAATCAAACTAAGAGGAAAAAGGACAGGCTCAGTAACTGGAAGTGGTAACTTTACACTAACATGAAACAACTTAAAACAAGATTTTAGAAGAAATAAATATCATGAACAGATTTTGAATCAAGACAGGTCCCATTAGAGGTCCCCTAGAAACTGGAAGACCCTCAAGAGGATGATCCCTTCCTCAGCATCTGGAGGAGGGGCAGTAGTGCATGAAGAGACAGAACTGCCTCCTTCTATTAGAAGCACTCCATGGTGCTGAGATGTGATGCTCCAATGGCAGAGGACAGTTCATAAGCTCTTGTGGTATTTTTTTGGTTCCTTCATATGTGTGATCTCTCAAATCCAGAGGAAATTTTTTTATAGCCCTCAATAACAAACAGGAGAGGTAGAAATCTTTGTTCTGATGCCCTCATCAGGCATACAGTTACAAGACAATACTGGAAACCATAGGAAGCATGCCTACTAACCCATCATTAAAAATAATACCCTGAAAGGCCTTTTGTTTTTAATAATACCCTCAAGTTTTCACATTCTATTATACATGTCTACAGGTTTAGATTTCTATCATATAATACAAAAATAGCATTTTAACAGTATTCTAAAATAAATCACCCTAATTTTAGTTATCTTTTCAAAAAACAGTAATGATAACAACATCAAGCCGAAACCTAACAATTTTAATAACAAGGAAGATAAAAATCAATGGTGCCTCCTTTGTGGTAACAAAGATATACTTTTCTGACAGTAGAAACCAGGTTAAAGACAAGGCCTTGGACAGTTGTGCCCTGAAACAAGCAGACTGCAGGTTTTATAAATACATACAGAAATAATTAAAATATAAGGGGTTTAAAGGGGTTAATCTCCTTTAAATAATCTCTGCCACAAAGCCTGTAAAGACACTGCTGGCAGCAGGCCACGTGAGACCAGCTGTCGGACATCAGAGCAGCAGAAATGAACGGCTACCATTTCTGCACTGACCTCCTCTACGCAGTCTTCATTGGGCTCCACCTGCAATATCCACTGCCCCACAGGGGAAGGTCAGCAGAATAATGCCTGGGATAGGTGGAGCATTACCATTTGACTGAGTATCTATCCTTAGCTGAGGAAAGCAACCAAACCAAAACAAGAAAGTTGGTGCCAGAAGGGAATCACAAAATGTAGGGCTCATAGAACTTTAGGGACACACAGGAGGACTCCAGAAAAGTGCTGATTACCCGATTCCATTCATTTAACTCATGGCAATTTCAAAGTCACCTTTAATTATTTTGAAATTGAGTTTTAAATAATGGAGATAATACCCTTACTCCCAAAGGAAGCACAAGCAACTGATAACTCATTAAAATCAGTAACTAGCCGAGACCGGTTTGGCTCAATGGATAGAGCGTCGGCTTGGGGACTGAAGGGTCCCGGGTTCGATTCCGGTCAAGGGCATGTACCTTGGTTGCGGGCATATCACCAGTAGGGGGTGTGCAAGAGGCAGCTGATCGATGACTCTCTCTCATCGATGTTTCTAACTATCTCTCTCCCTTCCTCTCTGTACAAAATCAATAAAATATATTTAAATAAAATAAAATAAAATAAAATCAGTAACTAACATTTACGTTGCTTCAACATTAGCTATTGTATGATTCAAAAATATTCTTAAGAAAAAAGAAATGTGGAACAGAAGAATATGATGGCTACAAAGCATTCAAACACTGTAAGAAAATATATAATGTACTTATTATCATATATATTCTTCCACCAGAAGAAAATGAGACAGGGTACCAGACCACCTTCTTTAAACAGGGTTTATCCAAGGTTCCAGAGCCTCTTTTATCCTAATTTTGCTTCTGAATTTTTTGGATGTTAACAAACCTCTCACTGTGACAATTCCTTGTCAAAAATACAATTTTTTTTTTTGGGGGGGGGGTCTCCTATTTATTACACAGGTTCATTTGAACGACAAGTAAATAAATAGTATCTAACGTCCAGACTCTAAAGTAAAAGTGGGCTATTACAACAATTCTAAGTATTTCAAAGGAAATGTTTCTAATATAGCTAGAGTGAAATATTCTGGATAATACAAAATGGGAATCAGAATATCAAATACAATTTACTAGAGGCCTGGTGCACAAAATTTGTGCACTCGGGCAGGGGGTCCCCTCAGCCTGGCCTGTGCCCTCTCGCAGTCTGGGAGCCCTCGGTATGCTGAACTGCTGGCTTAGGCCCACTCAGCGGGCCCTAAGCCGGCAGTCGGACATCCTTAGCACTGTTGTGGAGGCAGGGGAGGCTCCTGCACTGCTGCTATGCTTGCCAGTCTTGAGCCTGGCTTCTGGCTGAGCAACGCACCCCCTATGGCAGTGGTCGGCAAAAACTGCGGCTCGGGAGCCACATGTGGCTCTTTGGACCCTGAGTGTGGCTCTTCCACAAAATACCACATTGCACATGTACAGTGCAATTGAAACTTTGTGGCCCATTTGCAGAAGTTGGTTTTTGGCTCTAAAAAGAAATTTCAAGCGTTGTACTGTTGATACTTGGCTCTGTTGACTAATGAGTTTGCTGACCACTGCCCTATGGGAACACACTGACCATCAGTGGGGAAACTACTGCATTGAGTGTCTGCCCCCTGGTGGACCATGTGTGTCATAGCAACCGGTCATTCAGCCATTTGGTCGATTTGTATATTAGCCTTTTATTATGTAGGATTCTTTTTAATGAGTAAGATGATGCTTTGGGTTTTTACATAATTAAAGGGTTGAAGATCTTGTTAAAAAAATTTTAAATATCAGAATACCATAAAAGACAACTTCATTCTACTATTATTCAACAGGTCATAGGAAACATATGATCAGTTTTTATTCTTTTAAATAACACACAGGTACCTATACTTTTCTCTTTAAAATAAAAGCTCTGTCTTCATGTCCCCCCTGCCCCACCTTCAGGTTGGTTTTTAAAGACTTCCAATGAGGAAGCCAAATGTCAAATAAATGCCTGTCTATTTGACTAGATTGATATGCATCAAGGTATTTTTCACACAGTAGAGTGCTCTCAGATATTAATAACTTGCAGACGAAATGATCTGACTTAAATTTGGAACCACTGACCCAGAGTGAGTATCTCTTTTCACAGATCCCTCAGGCCAGTGGTTCTCCAAGTGTGGGCCCTAGGGCAACAGCATCAGTTGCATCTAAAAACTTTTTAAAAATGCAAATATTAGGCTCCACCCCAGACCCACTGAACCAAAGACTCTGAGGTTGGGTCCAGAAACTTGTTTTAACAAGCGACATTTGAGGACCACTGCCCTATGCTAGTACATTGAGTGGCTAGATTATTATGCTCTCTGTACACATAATAATTTGGCCACTCAATGTATATCTTATATAATAAAAGGCTAATATGCAAACTGTCCCCTCAACCAGGAGTTCAACCAGCAGGCAGGCTGGCCACCGCTCATGTCTCCTCCCCCTAGCCAGGATGGCTGGACCCCACCCATGCACGAATTCATGCACTGGGCCTCTAAAATACACACACACACACACACACACACACACACACACACATTGAGTGGCCAGATTATTATGTGTTCAGAGATCATAATAATCTAGCCACTCAGTGTATATTCTCCATAAATGAGCATGATCTTTTGGACAACAGATATATCAGCCACAGCAAAATAATTAAATGTAATAAAAAGTTCTCTAAAATATTAAATGATTTATATTTTCCTACTATTAAACATACTTGACAGGATTTCTTTTCATCTTCCAGTGAAAGGCTGCCCATCAGAGAGACCATTATGGTCTGGTGCACTGTTTTTATAGTTCTGTAACACAAACTGACATTTATTGGAGCTTCACATAAGATCTTTCCATCAACGGATGTGTTGGAAGAGCAATAACCAAGTATGCTGTGTTGGGCAAATACCTACACATCAGGACACTTTTCAAAGCCATCAGGCAAAGGGGGTCAGTTGAATTTTTTTACTGCACAGGCTAATGCTTTAAGAGTGTCTTGATGGAATCAAGGAAATTGGATTGTCCCCCCATTTGCTGGGCTAAAACAAGCCTTTTTTATTTATCCTATTAGAGGAACACAAGAGAAACCTTTTAAATGTCACTAAAATTTTCCCTGCATTGCATAACCCAGTCAAAAGGGCTTTAATTTTCTCTGAGATCTCTTTAAGTAATGCAGTATGTCAAGGTTTAATAAATTGTAGGTGGGGATAGTTTTCGTTGCAGGCAACTTTTTTTTTTTTTTTTTTTTTTTTTTTTTTTTTTAAACAGGTGCTTAGACATGGTTAGGCTTCTCTCTATCGAGAGAGGTCAGGGCACTAACTCAAACAGCAGCCCAACTTCAATTCAAACAACAAACAAATGAACCATAAATGGAATCTGTAAAATAGCTGCAACTAATTTTAAGGACACTTTTAAAAAAGAAATATCCTAAAATGTATTTAAAGTGATGGTTAATCTTTTTATAAGTGTATTTTTATACTGAGCTTCTTGAAAAATTTCTTTAAAAGAATTTGGCATTGATGAAAGCTGACCTCAAATGGAGCTCAAGCAACAGTCTTCCCATAGAAAGAGGCACCAAACAGTAGATACAGTGCGTTGCCTCATTTTACAACTTTTGAATACTACAGAAACACCAATTAACAAAAATTAGCTGATTTATATGTTATATGGATTGCATTTATCTTTAGAGACATACAATAAATTGGTATATATTTTCTTTCTAAGATCATATATTTATTTTGTTATATTTGTTGAGTAGATATAACTATTAAACATTCTGGGTTTTTGTTGTTGAATTTTCCCCTTTTCAATAGAATACTAAAAAAGTAATTCCAAATAAAACAAATGTTATAGGGGGAATACCACAATGGAGTACTTTATTTTTTTAAACTGATTTTTGGAGAAAGAAACATCAACCGCCTGCCTCTCACATACCCCCAACCGGAGATCAAGACTGCAGCCCAGGCATGTGCCCTGACCCAGAATCGAACCAGTAACCCTTCAGTGAATGGGATGACACCCAACCAACTGAGCCACACTGAGGACTTTTTCTTTTTAATGGCTAGCTACAAATGAGGATGGTTCCTTTCCTGAATTATCAACTTAACAGAAGTATTTTTAACCATACTCAAATTAGAATTATGTACCTTATTCTATGCCCTATCTCCCCACACTGAGATACGTAGAGGAAACTATGCCAAATATAAATGATAATAATCCTAGCATTCTGAAATGAAATGATTTAACAATTAAATTATGCCAATTACTCCTCTTTTGTTAGTTGCCTTTTAAAAATAGTTTTAGCTCGCATCAGGGCAGATGGTAGCAGATGGGATTCAACAATGAGATAGTTCTATAGGGGAGTCCTGCTGGCTACTAGTGTCCTTTTACTAACCTCTTGTGTCCTGTGTCTACCTTGTGACCATTGCTGGTCCAGAGGGAGCTTTAGTGAAGTGCCAGCTGAGAAAGGAGGACATGAAATAGGTTGGGAAAAAGAAAAATCACCCTTTTGTCATGTATAATCAGCTATCCCTGTACTTTCAATAAATATGCTTTGTTAATTAAATTAGTGTTTAAAAACTAGAATTCTTTTTTAATGGAAATTTCAGCTTTATTACTTAAGTTCCTAACAACTTAATGCATTTCATTACTAGTCATTCTGCTCCCCCTCCCCTCTCTCTCTCAGCAGTTTTCCTCTTTTAGCTGTTAGCAACAACTCAGAAGTTCTAGATGAAATTCTAAGTTGTTAGGCCTTAAAAGTTGAATCACTGGCTGAAACCGGTTTGGCTCAGCGGTAGAGCGTCGGTCTGTGGACTGAAAGGTCCCAGGTTCGAATCCAGTCAAGGGCATGTACATTGGTTGCAGGTACATCCCCGGTAGGGGGTGTGCAAGAGGCAGCTGGTCGATGTTTCTCTCTCATCGATGTTTCTAGCTCTCTATCTCTCTCCCTTCCTCTCTGTAAAAAATCAATAAAATATATATATATTTTTAAAAGTTGAATCACTGAAAGCCTTCTTAATCAGTCAACATTGGTAAAAGATATATAAAATATAACAAATTAATAAGAACTAAAGGAAAAAGAAGCTGAACAAGGGAGCATATTAAGAGATTCCATAATGATACTTAAATCATCACTAAAGGATCCTGCCATTAGCTTAACGGTGCTGTTTTTATAGAACTTAAGCAGATTCCAAATCCTGACATTCAGGTGAACAGAAAAGGTGAGACTACATAGCATTCTTTGCTGGAATACAGAGATTCTAATTATAGATTCTTAAATTCCTAGGAAATACATGGAAGGGCTTCAGCAAGTGTATGAACCTATTAAAACTGCAAAAATTCTGCATGCACATCCTTTCTTTCTGGTGTGCATAACTTTCCTCTATCCCTCCCAAAAAGCTACAAACCAGTTGTGGGGTACCAGTATAGATTAAATAAGATTGGCCACCAACTGGTAATTGCTAAAACTGGGTGATGAGTACATGGAAGTTCATTATACTTACTACACTAATTTTGCACGTGATTTTTGTAATTAAAAGGTTATATTTTAAAAACTGCTGTAAAAGGAATTCATTATGAACAAACCAGTTCCTGATAGAGGACTGTAGAATTATATATGTCAATCTAAGTGAATTGCTAATGTAGGTGACAATTCTCTTGTTCCTTATCTTATAAGGTAAGTCAAAATGAAGGTAAGGGATTTGGAGTTTTATAAATGTCAAAATTTGACACGAAATCTGGAAAAAGGAGGAGAGAAAAGGTAATGGCAAAGCAAAGACTACAAAGACAAAGAAGGTGGCGGACTGGTGCCTGAAGGGGAGGGGGCAAAGTGAAAGGAATAAAGTGGTGGGTCTAATCAAATCATTTAAAAAGCTCAGCCTCTTAGAGTTAACCTTGCCAATCAGAGGAAGAAGGAGCAGGAGCAGGAGCAGAAGCATGTTTTGCCCATTAAACTTTGTGTGTCCTTGAATCTATGGTGCTCTTTTTGCTCTCAAGCAGCCTGAGAAGGCTTCGTAATGCTCAACCTTAGAGAGAACCTTGAATTCCATTAGAAAGCTCCGCAGGAAGGAGAAACCTCAAGTGGCAGCTTGAACCACAAAGACGGCTCACACCCTTTACTGATATTAGAAGTGAGCTCATGGGATTAAGTCTGCAAATCCTGGAAAATTAAAAAGTATGAACACAACTGATAAATGTCATTATATCAACAAGAACACAATATATCTTTAAATCTTTCTTTTCTCCCACTCTTTTCCCGCCGGGGCCCCCCCCCCCCCCCCCCCCCCCCCCCCCCCCATAAGATGGCAAATATTTAAAATGATACAACAAAGACTGGTTACTAAGTCTACAATAAAGCTCTTAACTGGTCTTATTGAAATCTCACTAATATAATGTTTGTAACTCTACAGTGCTTTGCCATAAAAGCATTCACTCATTTGATGGCTTAGCACATTGTACATACAAGTTACACTTTTAAATAAAAGAAAATATGAAGGTAGATACCTTGTCTTTCATGTCACAACTATTAAGTTCTCTGTTCTGTAATAAGGAGAAGATACCTTATATAATTGTACAGTTTTAGTATTAAATGTAGACAGACATATACTCAACATATAAGAGAAATTTCTAATAATGAGAGCTTCCTAAAATGGAACAGGCTACCTTGTGAAGAAGACTAATGTTCTAAACAGAGGCTAGCTGGCTTACCCCTCTTTTGAAAGTTTAGTTGAGAATTCCTGCCTTAGGTGGGAAATTAACCAGATAATCCTTGAATTCCTTTCTACTTTTAGGATTTAACAATTACACTTTAGTCATGGTCACATACTCAGTGGTAGAATAGAAACTGGAATCTAGGCAACTTGACTCAAAGCCTAGACTTTCTACATACAAGGTTATAATTCCTTCAAATGACTTCACAGTAAATATCAAAGGGGTGAGGTTAATTGGGCCAGGAAGCAATAGAGGGTCATGGGGAACTAGAGAGCTCTGGGACTGTCAATAGAGGGCAGTAGGTACTAGGCTCTATGTGACTGCTGCCACATGGGAATGTGCTCAGGAATGCCAGATTTTCAGATTTCTCAAGAGAATCCTAAAATCTGTATTTTTATGAGAAATTAAATGGCAGTAAATTACAAATAAATAGTGGGTAACACTATGAATGCCGAACAAAAATAGATCTCTGGGCTACATATCACCCATACCAGTTTGTGATCATGACATTTTCTTAAAAAACTCTATTTCCAAACTACTAATTTTTAAAAGTCCCCTCTAGAGTCTTCAAATTTATCAACATCCTTTAAAAAATATAAAATCTAAAGTTTATGTTTTATATTAATTATTATACAATATTCTATGTATATAATAGTATTTTGCTCTGGCTTTTACAAGTTATATTTGTTACTTAGTGGCAGAATTAAGTTGGCTTTTTGTAAGATCAACACTACACTGTAGTCTTACTGTTCACTGACGGTCCACAAAAAAATATCAAATTTTCTACAGATGACATTTGTGCATAATCAACCTCAATATATGTGCATATGAACATGGTCCATAAATATTCTATAGCACTTGTTTTACAGAAAAATCACCTTTTCTTTGAAGAATCATTTTTTTCTGATTCCCATCTTTTAGGCACTATTAACCACTATATGAGTATATCAGTTTGACCATCAAAAAAGCATTTCTAGACCTTACTCTGTTGACTCATTTGTTACCTTTGTGTAATTCTTTCATCTTTAAATCATCCTCATAATGTGGCATTTTGAAAAACATTTTAGACTCAGCAACACTAAGCACAGCCAAACATACTTTATAACATGCATACATTTAAATAATAAATCTCAGAAATCATCAATGAACCACCACTTCAAATTCAAACAAGTTTTAAGAAGATGAAGATCCATTCTTAGAGCAATGAGAAAAAATTGCCTGCCTTTTTAAAATGTTAAAGAATTATAGAATTAATCCAATTCTGAAGGCACAACTTTCAAGTATATAAATGTTATGAGGTAGCTAAGATGTTCAGAAACCTTTATGGTGAAGAAGGGGATAAAGAACAGTTCTTTTGTTTTCAAGCTCACGATAATGTAAGATGTCAACAATTTCAGGTTTATAGCAATAGCAAGAGAGAATGTAGCCAGGGGACCATTAAGAAGGAGCAATTTACCATACCAGGACATAACACTTTGACAGTGTCCTATAATTCAGTTAGATGTAAAAATAAGATGACACTGGGTGTTTTGTAAACTCAAAGTAATTTGAACTTGATTCACAGTGCACTGTGAGCTAGTTGTTCATTCTCAGATACAAACTTAGCAAAAGGAATGAGTATTCAATATAAAAATGACAGAAAAACATAACGTATTAAAGAAAATTATGAGCTATGAGAATGGGAACATGTATTAAAAATCATGCTGAAGGGGAAAACCTGGTAAACAAAATATTGTTTACGTTGAACAATTTCACTATAAACTAGAGGCCCAGTGCATGAATTCGTGCACGAGTAGGGTCCCCAGGGGGTGAGGGGTGGGGATATCTTTGGCCCTCCGGGCAGGTGTTGATATGCTGTTGTTGGACCAGGATCTGGATCTGTCCCTGACATTTGTGCCAATAGTTGGGAGCCACATGGTGGCTGGCAGCTTTTATATTGTTTCTTCCTTGCAGACCATCTAGGGAAAGTGGCTGCAGTGCCCAAGGCCAACTTCCAGGAGGCCAGAGGCACTGTCGGGATAGTGCTGGTGGCACTGATCCCGACAGTGCCTGGCCAATTTTCCAGTTTTCTGGAGATTGGACCTGCAGGATTATTTAGGGATGAGTGGCTGTCGCCAGGCGGGTGGGCCAGAAAGGGTCAGTCAGCTGAGCAGCAATCCCACTGTGGGAGCGAACTGACCACCAGGGGCAGCTCCTATGTTGAGTGTCTGCCCCTGGTGGTTAGTGTATGTCATAGTGAGCGGTTGTTTCAGTTGTTCAGTCATAACAGTCGCTTAGGCTTTCATATATATAGATAAGAAACTATTAAGGACATGCAGAATTTCTTACTGTAACCCTCATAAAATGGATCAGATGGCTGTGAATTCTAAAAGCAAGAGTCAGTGTAACAGGGTGTGATGGCAGCTCGGTGCAAGAAAAAGCATGGGATCATTAAAACACTGAGGTGTGAACTCTGTTTTCTACTTACTAGCTTTGTATCCTCAAGCAATTCACACAACCTCTCTGAGCTTTAGTTTCCTCAACTGTGAAATGAGGATATACCACCACACAGGGCTCCTATAAGGATAAAATGAGCTAATATATATATAAACTTATTTTATGGCACAGAAAAAAATGATAAAAATATTTCATCTTTAAATACTAATTTCATAATTTTTATCAACAATTTTCAGACTTTCTTTTCATTGACATTTTCTCTTTGTTAACTGGAAAACTGCCTACATTTTTTAGAGATGCAGAGATTTCTTTGCATAAGGGGCTGAATACATTTTTATTAATTAATAAATATTTACAAAATGCTAAATATTTAATTTAGTATTAAATAATACTAAAAGCTTGGTACACAGCAAGGACTAGATTTAATCTCTACTTTCATAATCCACTACAGGACTTTTTCTTAAAACAAAATCTTAAAAAAAAAAAAAATATATATATATATATATATATATTTTTTTTTTTTTTTTTAATATATTTTATTGATTTTTCACAGAGAGGAAGAGAGAGGGATAGAGAGTCAGAAACATCGATGAGAGAGAAGCATCGATAAGCTGCCTCCTGCACACCGCCCACCGGGGATGTGCCTGCAACCAAGGTACATGCCCCCGACTGGAATCGAACCTGGGACCTTTCAGTCCACAGGCTGATGCTCTATCCACTGAGCCAAACTGGCTCGGCAAAACAAAATCTTATTCAGAAGCCTAATCTAAAGATGTAAAAGTTGAGTGGGGAGGGGAACTTCTAGGTAACTCTGTGGGGATTCAAAGAGCACTTTGAAAATTCTATGTCCCCAGGACAAGAGTACAAATGGATATCTCCAGAGCCTTCTTTTTCCACTCTCTGGACCCATCTGTATCACAAATGGACTCACATACATGAGCACAGACACCTTAGTTCCCATGTCCAAGCTCAATCAATTTCCACAATTGTTATTCACTTGCCCCAGCAGCATGATCTACCCTCAAGGTGGATACTGGAAATGCACTGGGCCATTTGGACTGGTCTCTATACAAGCTAACTGAATTCCAGGTGAAGATGTGGTTTAAAAGTACAAAGTAGAGCCCTGGCTGGTGTGGCTCAGTTGGATGGAACATCCTCACGTGCACTGAAGGGCTACAAGTGATTCCTGGTCAGGACACATACTCGGGTTTTGGGTTTGATCCCTGGGAGGCAGCCAACTAATGTTTCTCTTTCTCCCTCTCCCTTCCTCTTTCTCTAAAAATTAATAAAATAAAATTTAAAAAAGAAGAAAAGCACAAAGTGGATATAAATTTTATATCCTAGAAGGGAAAAATAAGAGACATGATTATCTTATAACTCAGCTCTTTCTTTTTTCTACTCTCATCATAAATTAGTATCTTCTACCAGTTTTACAAGATTCTTTATATTTCTTTCGACCATTCATAGTTTTAAAAATATGCTAAATAAGAAACTGCATTTCTAATAAAGAACTGCTTGAAAAAATAAATAAGACACATGAAACAAAGCCAGTCCACTGCCATATTTGTCAAGAGCAATAAGTCACTTGAATATGGGCATTGTGGTCTCATAAGTACATCTAATTTATCATTAGAACAAAGTCTTTAGCATCCACTGTTTAAGGATGTCTATCTGACATATGTGCCAAAGCATATTTGTTTAGGCTTGCCCCTCTCAAACAATTCTCTACAGAATAAATAAGTATATTGACCAGATGTCAACAAAGTCATGAAGTATTCAGATAACCTCATTAAGATCAAGTTTTACTAATCTAATTCCTTTCCTTTTCTCTTTCTATAAAACAGTTTAATGGAGGTATTATTATTTCTATTCTAAATCTTAACCTTTGTTGATCAAACACATATTATTGACATGCCCAGTAATGCATTAAGATTTGGGAATAGAAAAGTATCAAAGTTCCCACTCTCAAGGAGCCTAGAGTCTTATCAATTGCAATATTTATAATAAAGAATAAATTCTATGAAAAGATGTGAACAAAGTATATGATAGGAGTGCAAAAGAGGGTATCCAAAGGGAGGCTGTAGTTGGAAGAAAAGGATGGGACTAGATCAGGGTCCTCCCAGAAGAGGTTATGCTTTAATAAAGAAAATGTAGGGGAAAAGGTTTTGTGTGTATGTGTATCTGTGTTTCAGGCCGGCGAGTACTTATCTACAAAGGGACAATGATTTTTCAGTATTTTATAGTATTTACTGAATGTATACTATATTTCAAACATTATGCAAGAGACCAGTAGAAATATTAAAGAAATAGAAATCACGGTTTCTGCACTTAAGGAATTCACAATCCAACTGGAAACCATAAGGTAGACAATAAAGTAATATACAAATAATAGAGTCACACTTAATAAAACTGTTGGAAAACAGTCTATGAATTTAGTGGAGTTTCTTGAGGAACCTCAGTTCCTCTTCTTTAATTTTATGTTTCCTGGATAGGAATTTTTCTACCATGCTTTCCTGAACTCAGAGTAGTCTGACTATATTTATATTCCAAGTGACCCATTAAAAAAAAAAAAAACTACCAATTTGCCATTAGAAAGGAGTTTTTTGTGTTTGTTTGGTTTTTTTGGTGTGTACACGAACTTCTAGAAAACTAAAGGCCCAGTGCACAAATTTGTGCACAATGGGGTCCCTCGGCCTGGTCTGCAGGATCAGGCCGAAACTGTCTCTCTGACATCCCTCAATGGATCCTGGATTGCGAGAGAGCATAGGACAGGCTGAGGGACACCACCAATGTACAATCGGGGCTGGGGAGGGGCATGGGAGGTTGGCCAGCCAGAGAGGGACTGCGGAAGGGCTCCAGGGCATGTCCGGCCCATCTCCCTCAGTCCCAATTGGCCGGACCCCACCAGCAAGCTAACCCACAAATTGGAGCGTCTGCCCCCTGGTAGTCAGTACATATCATAGCAAGTGGTTGAGCAGCCTTAACATATCATTAGCATATTACCCTTTGATTGGTTGAACGGACGAATGGACATTTAGCATATTATGTGTTTTTTTTTTATATAGGAGGATAAGGGGTGTTCCAAATGAACAAAGGTCACAACCTACAGAAACATGCTGGAAAAGGACCTCATGTTGGATTGCCTTGTTTGTGTTTTGCTTTTTGTCATTGTTGTTTAGTATTTCATAATCATAAACTTAACTCTGCAATCCAGCTAGACTTGGAAGGGGTGAGAAAAACATGGAACCCATTGAACTGCAGCAAGAGCATGATGATTACAAAACATTCCAAGGAAATGGAGGTTAAGGGGTATTCTTTTGAGCTACAGAAGGAATGGTTTGGAAGTTAAGATGAAACACAAGCCAAATTTATTAGAGCTGTCCACAGTCAGCAATGGTGATCTTGCTGGTCTTGCCATTCTTTTTTTTTTTTTTTTTTTTTTTTAATATATTTTATTGGTTTTGTACAGAGAGGAAGGGAGAGAGATACAGCGTTAGAAACATCGATGAGAGAGAGTCATCGATCAGCTGCCTCCTGCACACCCCCTACTGGGGATATGCCCGCAACCAAGGTACATGCTCTTGACCGGAATCGAACCCGGGACCCTTCAGTCCCCAAGCCGACGCTCTATCCATTGAGCCAAACCGGTTTCGGCTGGTCTTGCCATTCTTAAACCCAAAGCACTCCATGGCTAATACAATATCCATGCCATCTTTCCTTTATCTGAACACCACAGTCTTACCATCAACCACTCAGTTTGGGCAGTGCAGATGAAAAGCTGGAAACCATTATATTGTGTCCAGCATTTGCCATGGACAAGATGCCAGGACCTGTATGCTTCAGGATTAAATTCTCATCATCAAATTTCTCCCCAATGATGGACCTGTGCCATTATGGCATGTGAAGTTATTACCCTGGCACATAAATCCCAGAATAATTCTGTGAAAGTTGGAAGTTTTATAACCAAATCCTTTCTCCCCAGTGCTCAGAGCATAAAGTTTTCTGTGGATGACAGCTTTCTTGGGGCAATGGCAAAGCCTGCCTTATTTTTTGTTCTACTTAAAAATATATGCTCTAAAAAGCTTTGATGTTTCCACTTTATTTTGATAAACTAACTGAAAAATTACCAATTAGAGGTCATTTGCTTTTGGAAAACTTGGATTTGAATTTTAACACTGCAGCAGCTGGAGACTTTGGATTATTATGTGGAAAAATTCATTTCACAGGGTTATTATAAGAAAAAAAGAAGACCATCTTTCACAATTATTAGAAAAATAACAAGTGTTCAGTCAATAGGATTACATGAAAATTTGTATCCCTACTTTAAAAGTGAAACCATATCTGATAATTCTTAACAGTTGTTGATTCAGGTAGGAATGAAATTAGCTTCATCTGACTGATTTTATCCTAACTCCTAGTTAAGGTAGGTAGCAATAAAAACTAGCAGGTGAATAGAAAGTTCAGAATTACAAACCTGGCACTATAGAATTATGTATATATGTTTTATAATTTTGAGATTCTCATCTTCCCAACACCCTCCAAACTTCATTTATCTATTGAGTCATAATTTCTGGAGCTGAAGCTTATTTTTAAAAAAGATCTAGTTAATGCTGGTAATCCAGATTTGGGAGCTTGTGAGATATACAAAGTGATCTCACCAAATTCATGAAGTGAGGAACACTAGGTAAAACAGTTTGGTCATGGAGATGGCACCCGAGAGTCACTCATAAAAGCTGAGAATTGAATTGTAAATAAGAAACTACTAGAGCCGAAACCAGTTTGGCTCAGTGGTAGAGCGTTGGTCTGCAGACTGAAAGGTCCTGGGTTCGATTCCGGTCAAGGGCATGTACCTTGGTTGCGGGCACATCCCCGGTGGGGGTTGTGCAAGAGGCAGCTGGCCAATGTTTCTCTCTCATCGACGTTTCTAGCTCTCTATCCCCCTCCCTTCCTCTCTATAAAAAAAAATCAATAAAATATATTTTAAAAAGAAAAAGAAAAAAGAAAGAAACTACTAGAGGTTTTTGATAATAGAATCATGTAGACACTGAAGTAGGATTTAGATCATGACATTTAAGGAAGACTAATATGTCATAATTACATAGGACAAAAAAGTCACATTAATAAGTTCCTATGTATGAATGAATGACAGTTTGAATTAGACAAGTATCAGTGGAGATGGAATACATACTATAAAGCTCTCCAAACCTTATAAGACCAACAACCACAAATCTCAAGAGCTCTTTTCCCACAGTCAGAAGGTAGTTGATACTCAAATTGCAATAATATTATTATACTAGAGGCCCAATGCATGAAGGCTCGTGCAAAAATGGGCCTTCCCTCCCCTGGCTGCCAGCACCGCCTTTGCTCTGGCCCAGAGCCGGCTTCCCACACTACCCAGAGGCCTGGAGCTGCTGGGGCGCTCAGCGCCTGTGCATGCAAATTAACTCACCCTATTTGTTGGGTTAATTTGCATACTCACTCCTGGTTGTCTGGTGGACGTTGTGAAGGCATGGTCAATTTGCATCTTTCTTTTACTAGGGTAGGTGACAAAGAGAATGCAAAGTTTTATACTAATTAAGTACTACTATGGATAAACAATAATATAATGCATAAAAGAACAGCTAAGCTTTTGAGAACTAAGTTGAAATTAAAAGTATGAACAGAATGGAACAGAGGGAAATCTTTCCTGGTAACACTAGCTAATGATTTTATTTATTTTGTTGAAGTTGATTAAAGAAATAAGACATCATAACATCTTGTCCCTAAATATATCAATGTGCACCTAAAAACAAGGAAAATTCCTACACAACTCATACTACTCAAACTTAAAAGTATGAACTTTTAAAATTAAAAGTATGAACTTTTAAAATTAAAAGTATGAACAGAATGGAACAGAGGGAAATCTTTCCTGGTAACACTAGCTAATGATTTTATCTATTTTGAAGTTGATTAAAGAAATAAGACATCATAACATCTTGTCCCTAAATATATCAGTGTGCACCTAAAAACAAGGAAAATTCCTACACAACTCATACCACTCAAACTTAAGAATTAACACTAACTCCTTAAGGCAATCACTAGAGGCCCAATGCACAAAATTTGTGCAAGGGTAGACCTTCATAGTCCTGGCTGCTTTATGGCCCCATGGGCCTCCCCCACCCACTGGTCATTCTGGAAGGTTGTTCCACCATCTAGTCTAATTAGCATATTAGCTCTTTACTATAGGATGGCCCTCTTAACTTATACAGTTACATACAAATCAAGACAACATGGTCTTGTGTTGTTCCTCCCCCAAAGCAATTCTATACCATACTCTTTGAATTATTAATGGGAAAGTTAGCTCTCAAGATTAGTCAACTTTGCCCTGGCTGGTTTAGCTCAGGGGGATAGAGCGTCGGCCTGCAGATGGAAGAGTCCCAGGTTCAATTCCAGTCAGAGGCACATGCCTGTGTTGTGCTTGATCCCCAGTAGAGGGCATGCAGGAGGCAGCCTATTGATGATTCTCTCATCACTGATTCTCTCCCTCTCCTTTCCTCTCTGAAATCAATAAAAATATATTTTAAAAAAGATTAATCAGCTTTGCAAATCCTTTGGATCTCACTGACAATATGATAGAATCTCCTGTATCCCTTAAAAAATGTATCATTAGGAAATGCTCATTTGACACTAACAACATAGAAGTTATTGGAGTTTCATACATAGTGTTTCCATAAGACTTTTAAGAGTTCTCGAGAGTACTTTCCAAGTGTCATGGGTATGGATTGAACATCAGCAAGAACCATGGCATGCTCAAGACTGCCCTTAACAGAACCAAGACCTCTGGCCACTGTCAGATAATCTGTCACTATAAGCTATTTGTATCCAAGCCAGATATTTATTGCTATTGATCTGCCTGGTCCTAGCAAAAGACTTTTGTTCTCCCAGACCGGGACTTTGACCTCAATTAAGTTATGAATTTCAATCCAATAGACTGCTCCACTTACCCTACTGCTCTCCCTGACTGGATTAATTAGAATTAGCTAGGCCCAGAGTCACCCCAAGCTCCTCATGGATCATGTTATTTTAATAATAAATAAAGGAATAGCTGCAATGTACAAGAAGTATTTTGAAAGATTGCTCATCTAGAAACATCATTCAGGACCTGCCAATATCAATTTCTCTGACTTTGATTACCTCATTTACTTTTTATTTCTCTTCCTTCACTGGAATTTCTCTTTATTTCAGCTTTCTGAACATGTTCTTTGCACAGAGAAATCAAAGTCCTACTTGTCATTTTAGCACTTTGCTGCTATTTTAGGGTTTCATTAGAGAGTAACTTATCAAAACAAGCATTTGCAAAAATGTAACTTAAAACATTTAATAATCTCAGAGCATCAAGAAAAAAATACCATTATTTAGGAAAAATAGCAGTCTTTAGCTAAATGCACTTTTCCTATAGCTGATTAATGGGTTGAAAAGAAACAAATTAGAATGTCACTGAGAAGGCAATATCCAAGCTTGCAAAGCATAAAAATGTGCAAACATATTTATTTCTAATTCATAACCCATTGGGACAGATTATATATTGGCCAATGAGAATTCTAAATCTTGTTAATATCAAGAATAAATGGTGGGATCAGGATTTGCTAAATATACGCTGTTCTAACTATAACTTACCCCCTAAATATAAAAATTATTTTAAAATGCAAAGAATATTATAGCCCTAGCCAATTTGGCTCAGTGGATAGAGCAGACCAAAGGGTCCCGGGTTTGATTTTGGTCAAGGGCACATACCTTGGCTGTAGGCTCCTCCCTGGCCCAGGCCCTGGTTAGGACTCTCATATCTTTCCCTCTGTTTTCAACTCTCCTTAAAAAATCAATGGAAAATATCCTTGGGTGAAGATTAACAATAGCAACAAAGAATATTCTATAAGAATGTTCACATTCTGGAATGTAGTACTTGGTATTTAATACTAAAATTGTAATATTTTAAGAATCTATAAAGAGAATTCTAAAAACTATTTGCTGTATCAAGTAATGTTTTTGACAAAAACTCTTTTCTTTGATTATTAACATTTTGAGTTTTGATTGGCTCTAGGAACTATTAAGAAAATATTTAACTAGCATGCCTAAGTGCATAGTAATTTCAATATTAAAAACAATGCAAAATCAACTCGCCTTCAAAATACCAAGAACTGAAATGTATTTGAAAGGCATATGATAAAAATAAAACAATTATATATTTTAAAAGTATAGCTATTGGATTTAATCTCCATACTCCCATATCCTTCTTATTATCACATGCACACTCACTTGAGTTCTGTAGGTTATGTAAAACTTTATTTGTTTAAAGAGGAGTTTTATATTTTCCCATGGAAAGGTTCTAAGCTCAAGTACTAGTAAACATTTCTTTTTCAGTACCCAGACCATATTAGTAATATAGGAAAAAAACAAACTGTGTGAGGGCTGGACTTTACAATGTGTGAGAGAATCAAGGATTAAAGAAATAATTTGAAGGCTAAGGCTATTTTCAGCAGGAAAAAAGATCAGATGACAAAATGTATTGTGTTTTGACAAAGAGTGGCTGTTTTCACACCTGACTTTCATTATTGCATATTCTTAACTGGAATTAAAGCAATTATCCAGCAAATCACACAGGTGATTTAACACATTAAGCCCATTCTTTCCAAATGACCCTTTAGAGTCACAAGGACAAGATGTGAGGGAAAACAGTAAAATTTAACATATTTACACCTTCACTTACAATTGGAATATCTGAAATGTAGAAAATGACTTATATATGGGAACTACATTAGAAAAATTATATATCTAAAATTGCAAACATTATCTGAGAAACTAATAAATAGCAAACAGTTTATAGCAACAAATATAATATTAAGTACTTAAAAACAAATGAATAAGAAATGTGCAAAACCTATATGAGGAAAAAAATTTAAATACTGAAAGACACAAAAATAGACTTGATCAAAGGGAAAGCTATTGTCTATACTTGAATAGAATGACTAGTATTATGAATATGTCAGTTCTTCTTAATTTAAAAATTCAATGCACTCTCCTCCAAAACACCAACAAGCTATTTCATGGAGTTACACAAACTGATATTAAAGTTCACATAAAATACACACTCAAGAATAGTCAGGCTCTCTCCTGCTGCTTTTGTAGCTGAGGCATTTGCTGTTTTTGTACACAGGCTGAGGATTGAGAGTGGATACTGGAGGAAATAAAATTAGTAAAACTTTTGGAGGTTGTGTGGGGTTGGCTCAGCAATTCAAAAATTTTAGAAGTTCCAAACACAAAGTGCTGCTTTGCTACATGATTTATTTTATGAGCCTTTATTTTATGGCTATGTGGGAAGCCAGAGTTTCTAAAAAAGCACACAAGCCCTGGCTGGTATGGCTCAGTTGGTTAGAGCTGTGGTCGGCAAACTGTGGCTCTCAAGCCACATGTGACTCTTTGACTCCTTGAGTGTGGCTTTCACACAAAATACCACAGCCTGGGTGAGTCTATTTTGAAGAAGTCCATTAGAAGAAGTTTAAGTTTAAAAAAATTTGGCTCTCAAAAGAAATTTCAATCGTTGTACTGTTGATATTTGGCTCTGTTGACTAATGAGTTTGTCAACCACTGGGTTAGAGCACTATCCCATATACCAGAAGGGGGTAGGTTCCATTCCCAGTCAGGTTATATACCTAGATTGTAGGTTCAATCCTAGTTTGGTTGCTCCACATATGAGAAGCAACCGATCAATGCTTCTCTCACATTCATCTGTGCTCTCTTGCTTTCCGTCTCTTTAAAATAAATGAAAAACATATCCTCGAGTGAGGAAAAGGAAGGAAAGAAGGGAGGGAGGGAGAAAGGTAAGGGCACCCAGAAAACTATCCTGCTGTTTTGCAACGTTTCAAAGACAAAGTCCTGCCGAAACCGGTTTGACTCAGTGGTAGAGCGTCGGTCTGCAGACTGAAAGGTCCTGGGTTCGATTCCGGTCAAGGGCATGTACCTTGGTTGTGGGCACATCCCCAGTGGGGGGTATGCAGGAGGCAGCTGGTCGATGTTTCTCTCTCATTGACGTTTCTAGGTCTCTATCTCTCTCCCTTTCTCTCTGTAAAAAATCAATAAAATATATTTTTAAAAAAATAAAAATAATAAAATAAATTAAGGGGTCAAAGTTGTTAAGGCAAAATAAATATAATTAAAATGAAGGGTATATGATAGAGCTTTTTAAAAAAAAAAAAAAAACAACAAAAAAAAGACAAGGTCCTATTGAGGAAGAGGGCCGTTCTCAAAAAAACAAATCTCAGCCTGAACACATTTGCCAAAATGAGACAGGAAACTGGAGAACAAGGCACAAAGCAGAAAAAATCAGGCTGAATTTTCACCAGTCTTTCGGCACAGGGAGGCAGAGACCCCATAGGCTCACAAACAAAAGCCCTAATGAATCTCCCCCAAGATATGTAGGAAAGCAAAGGTGGACTAGGTCCAACTAAAGCTACAACCTAACCCAACCAGCTCAATTCCTTATTGGCTTGAGGTGCCAGCCCCTCAACCTATATATCTGACAGAATAAGAGGTGCCCTCTTTTTGGGGAAAGTAACACTCACTTCAGTTTCTGGCCCTTTATACATAATGTGTAATCCTATCTAATAAAGAGGGAATATGCTAATTGACCCTCCTGCTGTCGCAAAGATGATGGCACTCGTAGCCAATTAGGAGGGAATGTACTAATTGACTGCCCCACCCTCAAAGATGGTGGCACCTACAGCCGATAAGGAGAAAATATGCTAATTAACTGCCACACCCTCAAAGATGGCAGTGCCTAGTCCCCTCAGCCTCACCACGCGCCTGCCTCTGGAGTTCTCCAGTCCCCGCAGTCCCCCAACTGCCCAGGGCCGGCCCGAGGTGCAGGCAAGCGTTTCTAAAAAAGCACACAGGTAACCAGGCCGTATTTTGTTATGGCAGCCCAAGCAAACTACTAGGTGTAACAGTTAATAATGCAGATTTTGTAATCAAAGAAAACACGATTAATTTCAAAAGAAACATCATAACTGCTTTATTTAAATGTCCATCACTAGCTACACATTTCCCCCATCTTTAGTTAATTTGTGGATACCATCCCAATAGAACTTTTCTTGTTTTGAGGCAAACCATTCAGAGATCCAATTTTCCACTTCTTCTTATGATTTGAAGTGCTGCTCAAAAAGTGTGTGCGCCATCGATTGGAACAAGTGGTAATCTGAAGGAGCAAGGTCTGGTGAATACAATGGGTAGGTTAATACTTTCCAGGCAAGATCTTTTAATGTCTTTAACTGGTTTTGAAGTGTGTGATGGTGTGTCATCACGAAGCAAAATTAATTTGCCGTGTCTTCTGGAACATTATAGTCATTTCATGATCAAAGTATGGTTCAAATTGATTATTTGTTGTTGGTAGCAATCAGTAATAACAGTTTTATCTGATTTTAGAAGTTCATAATACACCACACCTTCCTGATCCTACCAAACACAGAGTACTGTCTTCTTTCCGAAGAGATTTGGCCTTACAGTCAATGTTGATGGTTGACCTGGATCAACCCATGATTTTGTGCATTTGGGATTCTCAAAATAAATCCACTTTCATCACCAGTCATAATTCAAGTAAAAAAAGACTGTTAAGCCAAAACCAGTTTGGCTCAATGGATAGATCATCAGTCTGCGGACTGAAAGGTCCCAGGTTTGATTCTGGTCAAGGGCATGTACCTTGGTTGGGGGCACATCCCCAGTAGGGGGTGTGCAGGAGGCAGCTGGTCGATGTTTCTCTCTCATCGATGTTTCTAGTTCTCTATCCCTCTCCCTTTCTCTCTGTAAAAAAATCAATAAAATATATTAAAAAAAAAAAAAGACGAAGCAACATTTTACTGATGACTTTTCAGTTTTCCATTTGTCTTTTGTTTAGTTGATGTGGCACCCATTTTCCTTCCTTTAATCTTTCCCATTGCTTGTAAATGATTGGAAATAGTTTACTAAACGTTTAATCTTCCTGCAAATTGTTTTTGAGTTTGACACACATCTTCATCCAATAATGCTTGTAATTGTTGGCCTTTAAACTTTTCTGGTTGACCTGTTCTTTGTCTTTCACATCAAAATCATCACTTTTAAAGTGTTTAAATCAGTATTTATAAGTGAGATAGAGCATGTTCAATATAAGCTTCCTGAAGTACATGATAATTTTTTCTTCAAAATATTGAATTAAAAGTTCCTGTGAATGCTCTCTTTTTTGGGGCACAAAATTCGACATTTTTAAGTGTAAAATATCTATGATGTTAACATCTTCAGCAAATTTGACATATGAAGGTTTTGTTTTTAAAAAAATATATTTTATTGATTTTTTTTTTTATAGAGAGGAAGGGAGAGGGAGAGTTAAAAACGCCGATGAGAGAGAAACATCGACCAGCTGCCACCTGCACACTCCCCACGAGGGATGTGCCCGCAACCAATGTACATGCCCTTGACCAGAATCGAACCTGGGACCCTTCAGTCCACAGACCGACGCTCTACCACTGAGCCAAACCGGTTTCGGCGACATATGATGTTTTGAAGCTCGTTGTCAATACAACAAAAAAGCATACATATCAACATATGTGTAATTCCATCTATTGTAAAAAAAATTGCATTAACTGGTACACCTAATAAGATAGAGAAATAACAGTAAAAAGATAGAAAAATATATAAGATAAACACTATACAAAGGAAAGCTCATGTGGCTATATAACTGAACAAAGTACACTTTCAGGCAAGAAGATTAATAAAATTTTTAAATGGCCACCTCTCAGTGGGAAAAGGATAATTCAACAGGAAGATAAAACGATTTTAAATTTGTATCTAATATCATAGTTTCAAGATATAGAAAATGAACAGAACTAAAAGGAAAAGCAGATAAATCATAAGAGATTTTTAACACAATTCTCTTAGTAACTGATAAACAAATAGATAAATCAATAAATATAGAATACCTGTCTAATACTATTAACTAACTTCACCTAAATTATATTTGTGGAAGACTACACCAAACAACTGCAAAATAGTCTTTTCAAGTGAACATGCAACATTCCCCCAAATCCTATATAATAAAGAGGTAATATGCAAATAAACCTTCACACCTGCACAAGATGGCTGGCTACAACCAGGCCGGCAGGGGTGTTAGTGAGGGACGACCAAACAACTATACAGCAGGCTGCATGGGGTGATCAGGCTGGTGGGGGGCCATGAAGGGCAACCAGGTGGGCAGGAGGGGCAGTTGGGGGCAACCAGGCTAGTAGAGGGGGGCAGTTGGGGGAAACCAGGCTGGTAGAGAGGAGCAGCTGGGAGCGACCAGACAAGAGGCGACCAGGCCAGCGGGGGTGGCAGCTGGGGGTGACCAGGCTGGCAGAGGGGAGCAGTTGGGAGCAACTAGACCAGGGGTGGGGGGGGCCAGTAAGAGGCGACCAGACCAGCGGAGGGGAGGGGGTGCAGTTGGGGGCAACCAGGCCGGCAGAGAGGGCAGCTGGGGGTGAGTAGGCTGGAAGAAGGGGGCAGTTGGGGGTGAACAGGCCGGCAGTGGGGGCAGCGGGGGTCATTAGGAAAGATCAGGCCGGGGGGGGGGGGCAATTAGGGGCAATCAGACAGGCATGCAGAGGCAGTGAAGGTCAATCAGGCTGGTAGAGGGGGGAGTTAGGGGTGATCAGGCAGGTAGGCACGTGAGCAATTAGGAGCCAGCGGTCCCGGATTGGATAGGGTGCAGGCTGGGGATCCATCCTGTGTAGGAATTTCATGCACTGGGCCTCTAGTACATCATATAATGGGCCATAAAGCATGTGTTAATTTAAAAAATATTGAAACTCAAACAAACAAACAAACAAAAAAATATTGAAACTCTCCAGAGTAGATTCTCTTATCATAATAGAATCAAACTAAAAATGAATATAGAAAAGAAAACTGTAAAATTCCCAAATGTCGGCAATTAAACATACATCTGGATAACCCATGATTCAAAGAAAGAAATCACAGTAAAAATTTAAAAATATTTTGACTAGAGGATAATAAAAATACATCAAAATCTGCTAAATGCATTTAAAGTGGTGCATAAAAAGAAATTTATACCTCTGAGTACACCTATTAGAGAAGAATCGTTGAAAATCAATGATCTAAGCTTCCATCTGAAGAAGCCAGTAAAAGAATAGCAAATTACATCCAAGGAAAGTAGGGGAAAATAATAAAGAGCAGAAATCAACAGCAGACACCAAATGTATAATGTTCTTTGTCCTCTTACCTCCAATTTTAAAAATAAGGGCTCAGTATCTGAATAGACATTTCCCCGAAGAACATGTAAAAATGGCCAATAAGCACATAAAAGACGTTCAATGTCATCGACTATCAGGAAAATGAAAATCAAAACACAATGAGATGGCATGTGATACACTGGCATGGCGATAATCAAAAGACAAATAATAGTGTTGATAAGGATGTGGAGAAACAGCAACTCTTACATATTGCTGGTGAGAATATAAAATGGGCTGTCTCTTTGAAAAACCATGAGCAGGTCCTCAAAAGGTTAAACACACAGTTACCATATGGACCAGCAATTCTACTCCTGAGCAAAATGCAAGAGAAACAAAAATATATGTGTATATGTCCATCCTGAAGAATGTTCACAGGTACTTTATTCATTATAACCAAGTGGGGGGGAAAAACCTTAAAAATGAAATGTCTATCAACAGGAGAATGGATAAATTGTGGTATACAGTAAGTGGCTAGATTATTATCATCTCTGAATGCATAATAATCTGGCCATCTGGCCACTTGGTGTGTGTGTGTGTATTTTATATATATATATATATATATATATATATATATATATATATATATATATATATATATATATATTTTAGAAGCCCAGTGCATGAATTTGTGCATGGGTGGGATCCGGCTAGACTGACCAGGGGGAGGGGACATGGGTGGTTGGCCAGCCTGCCTGCTGGTTGAACTCCTGGTAGAGGGGATAATTTGCATATTAGCTTTTTATTATATAGGCTATACACTGAGTGGCAAGATTATTATAATATGTGTTCAGAGATCATAATAATCTGGCACTCAGTGTATGCTTGCAATGAAATGTTACACAGCAGTCAAAAATAAAGGAACAAATGATATATGAACAACATGTATGACTGTCACAAATGTTATTGTATTGATCAATAAGCCTGATCCAAAATAATATGCATTATATGATTCCAAATATTTGAATTTTAAGAGGAGGTAGAACTAACTAATTGGTGGTGAGATAAATCAGAATGGAGGGTGGAAAGACTGATGTTGATAGGAAGTAGGTTTAGAAAACAAACATTCTTGGTGTTTTGGAAATATTCTAATTTGATATGGGTGGTAGTTGCATATACGTATACATAAAATGATCCCATGTTTATATTACTTTGCATTAAAGCTGTGGCAAATAAAATTATACATAAATACATTAAGTTATATCCTTAAGATTTTTGTACTATATGTACCTCAATGAATGTCTTTTATAGCTCCTCTATCTATCTATCTATCTATCTATCTATCTATCTATCTATCTAAAAGCCTAAGTGACTATTACGATCAGTCGCTATGATACGCACTGACCACCAGAGGACAGACACTCAACACAGGAGCTGCCCCCTGGTGGTCAGTACGCTCCCACAGCCAACCTCCCGTGGTCCCTTTCCCCCAGCCAGCCGACCCCGATAGGTCCTGATTGAGATTGGGTGAGATGGCCCCACAGCCCCCAATTGCCAAGAAACCCCACCCGTGCACGAATTTGTGCACCAAGCCTCTAGTTTTAAGTAATGAAGGAAAGCTACTCTATATACAATATTGTACCAAGAACAGTATCTTTAAAATGTTATATGTTAGTAGAAAAGACAAAAATGAGACAAAATGTACTAAAATTTCACAGTGGAAAGGTTAAGAGCTTGGGCTTTGCTTGCTTAAATTTAGATTTTGTCACTTAATAGCACCATGACTTCTCAAAGCTCCTATTTCTTCATCAGTAAAACACAGAAAATAATATACCTAAGTTGGATGAATGAGATGGTTAAAAGAGACAATACTATTGTAGTACACATAAAATACTTGATACCTACTAAATATTAAAGAACTATTTTATGTCAACAACCTACTCTTGTAATAGGTTTTTTTATACTTTATACCATTCTTGTGATTTGTTTTCTTCAGATGATGGAGAACTCTGATGCCAAATCCATAGAATTTTGAAGTTATCCTACAGGCTGTGCAGTCATTAGAGAGTTTTGACAAGGTCAGTGACACAGTAAAGAGCAGTATTAGGAAGGCTGTTGGCAGCAACATGCTTGGTGGACTCGGGGAGTAGACTTGGCAGGAGCAGCAGGACAGCCTTGAAGTGAGGATCTCATGTCATCATTTTAAGCCCCACAATAGCCAGGTAAAATCTAGAATTGTCATTACCCATTTTTTAGTTTTTAAAATATTTTCTATTCATTTCATAAAACTATATGGAATTTCTTTTTTTCTTCCAGATTCATTCATTTATTCTTTCATTCCACAAGTATTCTTTTTTTTATAGAGGTATAATTGACATACAACATTATATTAGTTTCAGGATCATCTCTCTCATGACTCAGTCTTTCTTAAACAACATAATATTTGTATACCGTATATTATGAAATAATCACTAAAGTCTAGTTAACATCTCATGTTTTCAAAATATTTTAGAACACACAGATGGTCACAGAGGGGCTGCGTTTGCTCTGTGCCATTATACTAACCATAAGTTTATGAAATTTATAAAACACGGAGTCCTTAAATGTTTCAGTACCACTAAAACAAAATAACTTCCTTTTGAATTTCATAACATCCAGTGCATAGTGTAGACATCTCATGACCAATGCTCCTACTCCTCCCTCTATCCTGCTTATTTCCTTAATATTATTTTATAGTAAATCTGAGAAAATGTAGCAATAAGTCTTCAACATTCAAATACTTTTTAATGTGCTTTGGGAGTAGCTTCAGTCTTTCACCAGGGCTTGAAAAATCAAAGTTACTCAAGAGGTCTGCGCGGTGTATATGTGTGAATTTAACTTATGTCTTTTTTTAAAAATATATATATTTTATTGATTTTTTTACAGAGAGTAGGAGAGAGTGATAAAGAGCTAGAAACGTCGATGAGAGAGAAACATCGACCAGCTGCCTCTTGCACACCCTCTACCAGGGATGTGCCCACAACCAAGGTACATGCCCTTGACCGGAATCGAACCCGGGACCCTTCAGTCCGCAGGCCAATGCTCTATCCACTGAGCCAAACCGGTTTCGGCTTAACTTATGTCTTAATGTCAAATATGGTTAAGAACTTAGCTTCCAGATTTGAACTAAAAATCAGTATCAAGCAGAAGAAAAGACAAAACAGTATCCACAATATTGCTAGATAAAAATTGAAATCTATAAAGGATCTTTCTTAGAAATAAAATTAAAAGTTCCAATTCTATCAGAATGTAGAAACTGCAGGGCAATAAAGTATATGAGATGTACTGAAGGGTAAAAATGACAGGAAAACACAGAGTAGATTATGACATATCTCTAACTACTACTCAGTTTCAGACAAATACTGTAGTAAACATTAGTCTTCAGATAGTTGATAACATTAGCCTGTTTCAGGTGGTTAGTTACCAAGATCTATGATCAAGCAAATATTTCTAACAAAATTGACTTTCTTTTTTGGCAGCCAGTAGGCCAGTCAATAATAATGTTGTTTAAGAAAGACTGAGTCATGAAAGAGATGAACCTTTACTTCCATTTGTTATGTTTGTATTATCTATATTTTCAAAGAGTTTTCAATATTGAAACCAAAGAAGAAATTACAAGGGGAAAAAGTTACTCTGAGAGCTAATTTCCAAAAGTCCCCTGTGACTTGGAAGCATGTTAGCAATCCAAAATGACAAAAGCAGAGCATTCCCTAACTGAAACTCGATCACATGACTTAGGATTGTCAATAACAAAGGAAAATCAAAACTAGGATCAATATAAAGTGGTCATGAGAATACAAAGATAAAAACAAACAAACAAAAAACACTGGCCAGGTATATAGTCCATTCTAAAAACCTACATGAAAGTTTTACTTTACATTAAAATTGATATTTAGTAAAGAATGTTCTATAAAGCCACATAAGGTAGTTTTTGGCTCATCTGCCTTATATTACCCAAACAAATAGAATACAGGAAACCCACAAGCAAAAACCTCAGGCTCTGCCTAACTTGGGGACATTTCCCTCCAAATACTCTTAAGAAATTAAAAATACTAATTCAAAAGATAAATGCACTCCTATCCTCATTTTGTAGCGTTATTTACAATAGTTAAGATAAGGAAGCAACCCAAGTGTCCATCAACAGATGGATAAAGAAAATGTGGTACATATATACACAATGAAATATTACTCAGTCATTAAAAAAAAAATGAAATCTTGCCATTTGCAACAATATGGATGGACCTACAGAGTACTGTATTAAGTGAAATAAGTCAGACAGAGGAAGACAAAATACCATATAATTTCACTTATAAGTGGAATCTAAAAAATAAAATAAATGAACAAACAAAACAGAAACAAACAAACTGAAGGTTGTCAAATGGAAGGGAGGTGTGGGGATGGGTATAAAAAAGGTAAAGGGAGTAAGAAGTTACATAACAGTCACAGGATGCAAAGTATAGCATAGGGAAAATAGTCAATAATATTGTAATAACCAGCTATGGCACCAATTGGGAAGGAGAGTTATCAGGAAGATCACTTCATAAATTATATAATTGTTTTAACCACTATGCTGTACATCTGAAACAAATATAAAATAATATTGAATGTCAACTGTAATTGAAAAACAAAAGTAATTTTAAAAATATACTTACAGTCCAAACCAAATAAAAGATATAAGTGTACCAATAATTTATTTCTTTTGTATGTTTTTTTTAACTTGGTGATGGTGGTGTTGCTTGAGGGGAAGAAGCAAAGGTTGGAAAGATGATATCAAAGTTCACAGAAAAATAAAGTAATAATACCAGGAAAAATTCTGAAAAAGTAGGAAAGGAATTTATCCTAAAAGATATGAAAACATATTTCGAAGCTATAATACTTTAAAAAGCACAGCTCAAACATTAATAGAAAAACAGAGCAATGGTACTGAATAGCCCAGAAATATACTAATGTGATGTAGGTAGTGACTGTTTAATAGGTACAAGGTTTACTTTTGGATGATAAAAATGTAGTGGAATAAGAGGGTAGTGATGGTTTTATAACACTGTTAAATTAACTAATGCCACTGAACTGTACACTGTACAATAGTTAATGGTAAATTTTACGTTATGTAGATTTGACCTCAAATTTTTAAACAAGCTCCACTTTCATCAACCACTCTTACCTGAGAGTTAATATCAGCTCTATATTGTAGCAAGACTGTGACTAGTTCCTTATGTCCTCGATCACATGCCCAATGGAGTAGAGCTCTGCCCTAAAACACAGAAAAAGAGAAATAAATTTGTTAATACAACTGTGAGGCCATATAAAAGATATGTTTTAAGAAAGACAGCGAGTAATAAGTAAAACTGGGTTAATTATTGTAAGAATGATGACATAAAATGCTCTATGGGAAAAGCAGTAAACTTTTCTAAATCAATGGGAAATCCTGAGTTCTACTTCTAGCCCAATGATCAGTTTCCTCCCTATAGAATGAAAATAAGGATAATATTTATTGAATGACTGAGCTGCAAGACAATTCTTTGAAAATTTTAAAGCACTACTTTATAAATGAAAAAGATAGTTTTCTTAAATTACCACATTTACCACTTCTGGTGAAAAGAAGTCTATTGAATAAAAAAAAAATGAACACTTAAACATACTCAGAAAATATAATCTAAGTGCAGTATATTTAAATCTGCTAGTTTATTCCTTAAAATGCAAGAAAACTTAATCAGTTTGAAGGTAAGTATTTCCTCTTAATATTCCAAATTGACACTCTTAAATATCTCAAAAACAGTATTGTTTACTTTGTTTTCTAGCTTCAAACTTTGACTGTAAAAGCCATTTGTGAAAGAGAACAGATGATTAACTGTTAGGAGAGAAAGTACTAAATATAAAACATTAACTGTTATCTATCAAAGACTCACAGTTACTATCAACTTGTTAATTCTGTTCTGCACCATCAGAAAATCTTGGTTTAGTTAATGAAAGAAGCTACTTGTTCCAATGAATAAACAAAACCCCAATAACTAAGGGCTTCTTAGAAGCAGTGAATGATGTATGGCTTAACACTACCTTCTGAGGGTGGTAGTGATGTTGTCATTTTTAAGAACTGGAATGTGTTTCCACATTAAGTTGAAATCCCTGCTTTATGTCATTTTAGAAAAGATTTAAGTAGGACAAAGTGGGATAAAGAAGGCTTTAAAGGAAAAAGCACCTTTCAAGAAAGCTTTTCTAAACCCACTTTATCTTCCAGCACCTATTCCAGCACCTATTAGTTCAACTAATTACAGTAGGATCCATTCTTGAAAAAACAACAAAGAATAAAGACAACTTCTTTCCTACGAATTGTTCTTTGCCTTTTCTTTCTTTTGCTCAATTTATTTTTATTTACCTGTCAATATGTTTTCCAATAGGCTTTTACTCAAAATCCAAACAGGAAGGGAAGCAGAAAATTAAAACGTATGGGCAAATCACTCAAAATTTGTTGTAGTAGCAAAACTATTTTGTTCAGAGCCCACTGGGAATTTTTTTAAATGGAGACAATTCTGTAACCCAAGTAAAAAAAATGCTCTGTGAAGTAGAGAACAGAGTTTCCTATATTAAAATTTCTGTAACTCTAATGACCTACTGTTAGCAAGGAACTAATTTCAAAACTCTCCATATGAATAACTAGCTATCCTAATAACACCCTCAGAACAAATACCAACATAGAAAATATCCTATAGTTCAATGTAATTGTTTTACAACTTTTACATTAAAAGAATCATATAACATTTCAAAGTCTCTATTATATTTAGTTCTAACTTTAAATGTGCATTTTATGGCTATTTAGTCAAGCTATTAACAAGAATTACTACATAGTTAAAATGATGTGTGATACACTTTCACAGGGCACCTACCAGAACTACCTACCAGAACTACCTACCAGTTAAGTAGGAAAATAAAATATTAATATATCTAGTACTTTTACCACAAGATAATTTCTACTCTTCCCCAGGTTCCTAGTTTCTCCTTAGCATTAACCCAGTAGGGTTACATCGATTAATAATAAAATATAAGTCCTGAGCTGTTCTGATGGGAAAGCAGACAAGCAACACATTTTACTGTTAATGGGAGTTATATTTTAAATTTCCCATATGTGGTGCCAAAAATTTACTTTAGGGGGAACACCTATGACTGGACCTCAGTAGTGATTTCCACTTTGGATATATTTTCCAGCAGGGCGGCACTGTACAGCAATGTTTTAAAGAGGATGATGTGCTCTCAGACACTTATACTATCCTTTTCAACACATTGCTTGACCTGCAATGTAATTAATTTTGGTAACACATTATTTTAATGGTACACTAATTAACCTTGAATTGGAATGAATTCTGCCAATGACTTTCTGTAGAAGTGCGGAAGATATCTATATTAAGGCTACTAATGATTAATATTTTAATGCAGTACTAAGTTCAAAAACAAAACTGGATCAAATATACTTGCAAATAATTAGGCTTTGAAATTTTTGCTTTAAAAATGTTTTGTATTATATTTAGCTCTAACCGGACTGGCTCAGTGGATAGAGCGTCAGCCTGCGGACTCAAGGGTCCCAGGTTTGATTCTGGTCAAGGGCATGTACCTTGGTTATGGGTACATCCCCAGTAGGGGGTGTGCAGGAGGCAGCTGATGGATGTTTTTCTCTCATCAATATTTCTAACTCTCTTTCCCTCTCCCTCCCTCTGTTTAAAAAAAAAATCAATAAAAATATTTTGTATTTAAATGAACAAAAACTAGCACAGCCAAGTGTCTGAATGGGATGACACTTTACTTATTCAAATAATAAAGTTCCCATAAACATGCTCTAATTTAAGATTATCAGTTCAAGTAATATGATAAGCAATAATATGCAGAGATTCCATCCTCATAGCCATTTATGACAAAATTAAACTAAACACCCATGGCTTCTTTCCCTTTTCTCAAGAAAAACATGAATTAAGTGCACATTAAAGTTATATCTGTTTAAAGACTTTATCCACATTTATGAAGCATTTCACCTATTTTTATATATAACTGTTTTATCTTCTATGACAGTGTTTTTCAACCTTTTTTGGGCAAAGGCACACTTGTTTCATGAAAAAAATCACGAGGCACACCACCATTAGAAAATGTTAATAAATTTAACTCTGTGCCTATATTGACTATATATAAAGTAATTCTCTTGAATAGGAATCAAATAAACACAAAGAAAGTATTTTATAATTACTTTATTATGAAATATTAAGTAAACAAAATAGTGAAAAATTATAAAATTCTTGTCTTGTCTGCACCTACGGCACACCAGGCAACATCTTGCGGCACACTAACAGCGGTTGAAAAACGCTGTTCTATGAATGATATAATCTCCGACAAATTTTCAAGTTAAATTTATTTTTACTGCTACCACAAAAAAGAACAACTCTAGTTTTAACAACTCTTCTGCAAAAAGACATCCCAGAAGTATTCAGGAGATAAGGGAGGAAAGTCTGGGGAGCATGGTGGCGGGGTTGGGGAAGAGGGGGAGAGGGGAGTTCTCATTTATTAACCAAGCAAAGGTACTAATACTGTCCTACCTCAGACAGATGAATGACTCTAAAGTGCTTTAAAAGTACAGGGTGGCAGCTAACCTATTAAGTGGTATTACTTTCACTTCTTCTGGAAAATACTGGGTTTTAATATTTTAAATGCTTCTTTGATATCCTTAGTTACTTGTCCTCAAACCACATAATTTTTTAAAAATTATATTTTCTTTGGGATATCACAAATTAAATGAAGACTGTATTATAAAACAAGTCTTGCCCTAACCGGTTTGGCTCAGTGTCTAGAGCGTTGGCCTGCGGACTGGGAAGTCCCCGTTTGATTCCGGTCAAGGGCATGTACCCTGGCTGCAGGCACATCCCCAGCAGGGGGTGTGTAGGAGGTAGCTGGTCAATGTTTCTCTCTCATCGATGTTTCTAGCTCTCTATCCCTCTCCCTTCCTCTCTGTAAAAAGTCAATAAAATATATTTAAAAAAACAAACAAACAAGTCTTGATGTTTTCATGGTATTTGGAGAACATGGTATTTTGTCAACCATACATATAGTAGACAAAAACATGTTTAAATTTATAAGAAGTGTCACCTCGCCACTGAATCAAAGACAGTATAATAGAGTACTGTTTAATTAGCAGATGAAATTCTGCAAACAGGTCGACTTGAAAAACTGAATTTCAATGTACAACTGTGGTAGAGAGATTGACTTTAGTACCAATAACTTGCAATGACTCTGTATCTTCTACCCCATCCCTAACTTCTCCACGTTTCTGCTGCTACTGTATAGAAGTTGCTACAGTGAGAACTCCTAATCTAAACTACCATAATGTTAGTGATGTAAGAGTGAAGGAATAAGCAAGGGAGATATAACTTCATCCTATATAAAATAAGTAATAACAGCAAAAATAAGTTGCCATGAAAACAGCTCAGATGTCCATTATAAAACAACAGAAAAATTATAATCCTATCTAATAAAAGAGTAATATGCAAATTAACATCACTCCGCTATACCCACATGCCATGCCATATGCCACACCCACAATCCAATCAGGAGTGAATATGCAAATAAATCCAACCAAGATGGCTACAGCCACAGAGAGCAGAAGGGAGGCTTGGGTTTCCTGGCAATGGAGGAAGCCAAGCTTTCTGCTTGCTCTTGCTGGCCTAGGCCTCCACTCAAGGCTACAAAGTTTAAATGATAGAAGATACATAAATCCAAACAGAAATGGCAGCAGCCATGGAGCTGGCAAAAGAGGGAGGCTAGGGTTGCTTCCGGCGATGGAGGAAGCCAAGCTTTCCACACACCTAGGCCTCTGCTTAAGGCTGCGAAGTTTCAATTATAGAAGATACATAAATTTCAATAGAAATGCTGCCACCAGGAGCAAGCAGAAGGCTTGGCTCTGCTCCAGGCTACAAAGTTTCAATTGTAGAAGATAAATAAACCCCAGATACCAGGGCCTCTGCTTGGGTCGCCAGGGGGCGTGGCTGGCCTGCAAACCACCACAGGCCCCTCGCCCAGGCTGCCCCATGTCCCAAGGGAACCCCCACCTTAATCCAGGACATCCTTTAGGGCAAACCAGCTGGACCCCACCTGTATGCCAGGCCTTTATCCTAAATAATGAAAGAGTAATATGCAGATTGACCATCACTCCAACACACAAGATGGCTGCCTCCATGTGGTCAAAGATCCTGCCCCTATTTGGACACAAGATTGCCACCACAAGATGGCCAGCAGGGAGGACAGTTGTGAGCAATCAGGCCAGCAGGGGAGGGCAGTTAGGGGCGACCAGGCCTGCAGAGAAGGGCAGCTGGGAGGGACCCAGGCCTGTAGGGGAGAGCAGTTGCTGGGGACCAGGCCTGCAGGGGAGGGCAGTCAGGGGTGGAACAGGCTGGCAAGGGAGCAGTTAGGCATCAATCAGGATGGCAGGGGAGTGGATAGGGGGTGATCAGGCTGGCAGGCCGAAGTGGTTAGGGGCAATCAGGAAGGCAGGCAGGCGAGCATTTGGTAGTTAGCAGTCCTGGATTGTGAGAGGGATGTCCGACTGCCTAGTGGAACTGGGCCTAAGCAGGCAGTTGGACATCCCTCGAGGGGTCCCAGATTGGAGAAGGTGCAGGCTGGGCTGAGGGCCTCTAGTATATTCATATGATGGAATATTGCTTAGCAATATAGTGATCTATACAACAATATGGATGAATCCCAAAAACATTATAAATAAAAGTAGCCTCATACAAAAGAAGTACAATACTAGAATTCCATGTATATAGTTTGAGAAGAGCAAAACCAAACTATAGAACAATGATCAGAACAGCAGTTACCTTTGAGGAACCACTTGGGAAGGAGTATGAGGGAATTTTCTGGGGTGACACTAAGGATCTTATGTTGATGGGCGTTTCAGTTTTACAGGTACATGCATTTGTCAAAAATAATAGAATGTACACTTAAGAGTTATGCATTTCATCATATATAAATGTTATCTTTAAAGAAAAACTAAATACAGAATTATAATTAATGATATGCATGTTGAAGCATTTAGAAGGAAGTATATTGTCTGGAAAATACTGATAAAAATTCAGCAAAATATAAGATTGATGGCTGAATAGAGAGATGGGTAAATATTGATAAAATAAGCACATTTGTGGTAGAATCTAGGTAGTAGGAATACAGACATTCACTGTAAAATCCTTTCAACTTTTCTGTACGTTTAAAATGTTTCATAAATGTAAGAAAAAAATCAAACAAAAATTTGTACTTCCATGATCATAGCAGCATTATTCACCTCAGCCAAATTAAGAAAGCAACACAGTGTCTATGATGACTTTGGATAAATAAAATACAATATATACACACAATGGAATACTATTCACTTAAAAAGGTAGATAATTCTGACACATGCTACAATACTGAAGACATTATATTAAGTGAAATAAGCCAGCCACAAAAGAATAAATATTGTGTGATTCTATTTACACGAGGTATCTAGAGTAGTCACATTCATGGAGACAGAAAGTAGAATGGTGGTTGCCAGGGAATGGGGAAGGAAGAAATGGGGAGTTAGTGTTTATGAATACAGTTTCATTTGAAGACGTTAAGAAAGTTCTGGAGATAAATGTTGGTGATGGTTGCAAAACAATGTGAATGAATTTAGTGTCACAGAACTGTATACTTAAAATTAGTTAAAATTGTAAATTTATGTTATGTATATTTTATCATAATAAAAATATAAGTTGCAAAAGCTCATACGAATGTAACTACCTACTTTCACTATTTTCTGACCTTGCACTAAATATGCATTTCTGATGTAAAATATTACCATATTCTCGATTTTAAAATGCAAATGAGAATAATTAATTTCTCAATTGTTATTATGAATAGCAAAGTTCCTTCAAATTAATATTTTAATAAATTACACAACTAAAATAACATACTCATGTCTAAAAATTTATTTAAGAGGATGCATTTTTTTCTCTTCCTTTCTTAAATCTTAAATAAAAGCATAAAGTTAGCCTTAGTATACTGACTCTGCCTACTAAATCTTGTGCTTCTTTGTTAGGTTAATACTAACAGTTTTGCCAGATTTTCCAGCAGTTTCTCAAGACAAAAGCATGTAAATCACATCTGACATGTGCACAGATTTAAAACAAAGTGAGAAGGGAAAGAAATGAAGTCAAGAGAAAGGTGATCTCCCTCAAAATATTTGAAAGAATCAATAAACAATATGGAAAATGGTGTAACAATTATACCTTCAAAAGGATAGAAAAGAAAGAACTTAACTAAAAATGTAGCTCAATAAAAGGGATATTGGGAGTGCATTGGATAAGAATCTATGGAAAGCTAATGAATTGTATGAATGCTTTTGGGGGAACCAAGGGTAGCTAGCATTGGAATACTGTAATCTATTTTGTTCAAGTATTGGTACATTGCTACATTGATTCTAAAAATTTAAATTATATAAAGATTTAAAATATTATTTAAATATAATCAATAAGCATGCATTTAATGTATAGTCTCTATGGCACTGATCTGAGAAATAATGTGCATGACAATAATTATGCAGAAGTAATTTGTATCTGACGACTGATAAAAAATATTCTGCTCACATCACACATACTTTAAAAATTATTTAAATAATTCTTTACCCTTAAAAGAAATATATTTTTGAAAAACTGTAAATATTTGGGTCAATGATACAAACTGAATCACCATTAAAAATTATTAGGTTTTAAGATATATTTTTCTATATTTCTCTTCATATTGCCTACCTCAATTTCCACATTTCTGCAAATGGTTAAAAATGTAATAAAAGTTATAATTTAAACAAGAAATGAGTACACAGCACCTTGATGCTATAAGCTCGGACTTTAAACATCTGATATGTGAGGATAGCTTCCTGAGTAAATATAACTACAAAACTTTTTCCATTATATGTCATATAGACAATGTCCTAGTTACTGTTATCAGTAGGAAACACCATGTAACTTTCTCAAACTAGAAATATATGCCCAAATGTAATAGTTACAATTACAACTTGAATAAATAAACAAAATATATCAGGAACTATATTTAGACATAATAAAATAACTTCATTATTAAATATTAATATTTTATTTAAAAGTCATCTTACATATGTTCATGTGCTATAACAGTTACAGATCCAAATATGCATTTCAGGCAATATAATAATTGTGCTTATTTAAAATATGTGGGAATGCAAATGTAGCATATTTCATGACTATAATTAAATTTATTTATGTGCTCATAGCAAATTTTAAGTGTAATAATTTTTAGTTATATAAGGACAAGACTAAAATTGAGTTGAATGTGCTGGATAAACATTTTAAATACAGTTCTATACCATCCCAAAAAATCTTAGGCAACCAGTAGTGAAATATCTCAAGTTCATATGTCACATAGATAAACACAAAGAATGGAAAGTCCTCTCAAAACTGTAACTGTTCCCCAAACTATTATAGACAAATGTCATTTTTCTGATAAAGAGGTTAAAAATATTTAGTTAGCAACTTAACTTTGAAGTTACATACTTTTAGTCCATCACCCAGGCTTACCAAGTTGCTGTTTTATTTGATAGAGCTTTAAATATCATAAAGCAGTATCATTTATCTTATTTAGGATGTTAAGTTTAATTCTCATTTTAAGCTCTCATCTCCCTCATGGTCTTAAATTAATTCATACAAATCCCTGATTAATAATAGAAGGGCTTGCCATCAGTATTCAAAGCTCAGCCTGAGCTGTCATGGCTGAGAGGGCAGAAATCTGCTCGGAGCAATGAGAGAACCCAACTGAATTCTTGGAGCCTCAGTCTATGAATGTGTAAGCACTTCATCGAATGTTCTGGCAAGGTGGGATAAAGGTAGCTGCATGGGTAACAAACTGGAAAACCTGGGAGGCTACTATATCAAAGTAACTAAGTGATACAGAAAGCAATACATTTACAAGTTTTCCTTTTATTTTCACCAAAAAAAAGTGTTTATTAGTGTAAGCTGTTTGTGTTCTAGACACTTATGTTATCCCTTTCACTGCTGTCCAATAATCTTTGTAAAGGTCATGTGTGAATCTGATTTTCAGTACTATTTTTATACATTTATCCAAACCCAGAGAATGTACACCACCAAGAGTCAACCGTGAGGTACACTAGGAACTTGAGTGGTTCTGATATCTCAATGGAGGTTCATCCTTGGTTAAAAAAAACAAACAAAAAAAAACCATTCTTTTTTTTTTAATATCTTATGAGTGGTATTAATAATGAAGGAGGTTCTACATGTGTGGGGAATGGAGGTATGTGAGAAATCTTTGTATTTTCCTCTCGATTTTATTGTAAACCTAAAACTGCTCTAAAAAATTAAGTTTAAAAAAAAAAGAGGTAAGTGGCTTCTTCATTATAGTCTCATTCTTTATGCATATTATTAAGAATATCCAAGATAATTAAAATTTATTGAGTGATTACTATGTATGTGTCATATATTATTTACCTGCTTTCTATATATTAACTCATTTAACCCTCAAAATCATCCTGACACAGGTGCTATTATTATCACCATTTTACACATTAGGAAACTAAATCACAGAATGAACTTGAAAGGCCATATACCTAGAAAGTAACAGTGGTAAGACTTGAACCTATGTAGTCAGCTCATCACCATTATATTACACTATAGGCCCCATGCACAAAATTTGTGCACTCAGGAGGATGTCCCTCAGTCCAGCCTGCCCCCTCTCTAAGTCTGGGAGTCCTCAGGAATGTCCCTGTAGGGAGTGGGCCTAAGCTAGCAGCTGGACATCCTTAGCGCTGCCACGGAGGCCGCTGCTGCACTCGCCAGCTGTGAGCCCAGCTTCTGCCTGAGCGGTGCTCACCCTGTGGGAGTGCACTGACCACCAGGGGGCATCATAGCAGCCGACTGTTCCACTGTTCGGTCAATTTGCATATTAGGCTTTCATTATATAAGATTGCTTTTAGTTATTCATTCCTTCAAACATCCATTAATTAATCTTTTTTAAAGTTTTATTCCTTGCTCCCTCCTAACTTTTATTTTATTTTTTTGTTAATCCTCACTTGAGGATATTTTTCCATTGACTTTTAGAAGAAGGGAGGGAAGGAAGGAGGGAAGGAGGAAAAGGGAGGAGGAGAGATAGCCAGTGGGGGAGGGGGAGGGAAGAAGAGAAAGATACAGAAACAACTGAAAGAATGGAAAATTTTTGCCTCAAGGGAGCTGGAATCAAATGTGAGAAGGATGCAGGTAAGGGAGTACCTTTTTTTTTTTTTTTTAATTTTTAGGAAATTTTATTTTTTTAATTTTTTTTATTTATTTTAATATATTTTATTGATTTTTTTTTGCCCCCCTCCTTCCCTCCCACACATCCCCTCCCTCCCCAGAGTTTTGTGTCCATTGGTTGTACTTATATGCATGTATACAAGTCCTTCGGTTGATCTATTATCTCTCCCAGATCTTCCTCCCCTCCCCGCTGTAATTTGACAGTCTACTTGTTGATAAACTGTCTCTATATCTATCTTTTGGTTCATCAGTTTATAATGTTCTTTATCATCCACAAATGAGTGAGGCCATGTGGTGTTTCTCTTTCATTGATTGGCTTATTTCACTCAGCATGATGTTCTCCAATTCCATCCAGGTTGCTGCAAATGATGAGAATTCCTTCTTTTTTATGGCAGCATAGTATTCCATTGTGTAGATGTACCATAGTTTTTGGATCCAATCATCTGCTGACGGGCACCTAGGCTGTTTCCAAATTCTGGCTATTGTAGATTGTGCTGCTATGAACATAGGGGTGCATATATCCTTTCTGATTGGTGTTTCTAGTTTCTTGGGATATATTCCTAGAAGTGGGATTAGTGGGTCAAATGGGAGTTCCATTTTCAGTTTTTTAAGGAAACTCCACACTGTTTTCCACAGTGGTTGCACCAGTCTGCATTCCCACCAGCAGTGCATGTGTTTTTGTTTTTTTATTCAAGACATAATTTGATATTCTTTGAATTATCCACATATGTTAATTTTATAAAAAATTCTTAACTCAGGAGCACAAAAATAAAACAATAAAGTCAAGGGAAATAATCATACCTGATTCCCTAAGAAAAAGTATTCTGATCCTGAAAAGCAAAAGACCCCTAGCTGGAATCATGACCTAGTTTTATTATTTCACAATCTAGCATCTACTTTTCTATAGCTATGTTTTTCTTGACTGTTTCAATACTTGGGAGAAAACAAACAGTATTACTGGCTCCCCTTTACTGTAGAACTGGCAGCCCAGTGCACGAATTCGTGCACCTTAAAAGGAACTGTGGGCCATGAAGTTGTAGTGGGCACAGGGGCGGGTCTCAGCCCATCCTCCATGTCCTGCCCAGCCTCTCCCACTGTGGCTTCCGGTCCCCTGTCTTCCTGTAACCCCTCTCCTGCTGCCGCCAGGTGCTGGCAGCTGGTGCAAGCAGGGCCAGCACTGACAGCAGGTGTGAGCACTCAGTAGGACATGGCATGTGGGAGGAAAGAATTTTCAGTAACCACCATAGGCTCCCCCCAATGACAGTGACCAGCACCCTGCCATGGTCTGGCACTCCCACTCACCTGCTCCACCCTCCCGCTGCAGTCAACCCTATTCATGTTCCACGCTCTGCTGCCTGCTGTTGATGCTTACCATGTACTGGGTGCGCCCCCCGGTGGTCAGTGCACATCACAGCGACAGCTGTTCAGACATTCCATCCTTCGGTCTATTTGCATATTAGCCTTTTATTGTATAGGATTATAGCCTTACATTTTCAGTTCTAGATGTCACTGACAATATGTTACAGGAAAGATGTTGCCTAAAGTGAGGTAATATTGAGTGGGGCAGAAGTAGGTTTACAGTTGTTCATATGGAAAATAATAAAAGAATAAACTTTTTTCTGTAATCACAACTGTAAACCTACTTTTGCCTCACCCAGTATTAAGGGCTTACCTATACAGAGAGCTCTCAATTAATACATAGTTGATCATTTATCTACTCTACATATTATCTATGATCACTGCATGCCCTTTTCCTAACAATTGCCACCTGCTGGTCATTTCAATCAGCTTTCACTGTATTACCAAAGAATGAGAAAAGTAATTAAAAGTGAATTGAAGTTTGCTTCTTTTTTAACAACTAAAATTCAGGGACAATTTAAGCTCAATAAATAGTATTATTCACAAACAAATATACTTAAGAAGTAATATATTTTACAAAATACATTTAAATAGTGGGCTCACATTTAAATGATTGGATTTATCAAAATTCTGAGTTTTCTAGAGTAAAGGACAATATACCATGTAAGATATAATGATAGAGAACACTAAAGCTATTTATAGTATTTCTTTATACACACATGCGCGCGCGTGCGTATTTTTAATTGATTTTAGAGAGGAACGTGAGGGGGAGACAGAAATATTTTTAATTGATTTTAGAGAGGAATGTGAGGGGGAGACAGAAATATCAATGAGAGAGGGTCACTGATTGGCCACCTCCTGTACTTCCCACACCAGGGATCGAGCACGCAGTCCACATGTACCCCGACCTAGAATTGAACCCTAACTTACTACTTCATAGGTTGATGTTCAACCACTGAGCCCCAACAGCTGGGCTAAATATTTTTATTCTAGAGGTCTGATGCATGAAATTCGTGCAAGAGTAGGCCTTCCTTCCCCTGGCTACTGGCACCGGCTTCCCTCTGGCACCTGGGAACCAGACTTCCCTATGGTCTCTGGCAGTCACCTGGGACCCAGGCTTCCCTCACAGCCCTGCTTCATCCAGAAGGTCGACCATAATATTGTGCTTTTATTATTATAGATTTCCTATAGGTCTTACTTATGTTAATAGTCTTCCCTTTATAATAAACAAATATGAATAATTTGAGTACAAGTTTCACCTAATAACTTCTGTATCATAGACAGAAATATGATGAGAACAGACACAAAAAGTATCTTCACTGGTGTCAACCATCTCATTTAGATATTCTGACATTCTCTTAACCATACTGTACTTTGAGTTGTAGTTCACAGGCCTGCATTTAGAAAAAACCACTGGGGCAGAACAAGAAAGCATAAGAATATAATCACAGGACATGTTTTTCATACCTCTTCATCTTTCATATTCACATCCACATTTTTTGATTTGATGACTTTGGATATATGATCAATGTTGTTTTCTCTGCAGTAATCAAATATGTTTTTGTCTTCTTCCCTAATGAGAATAAAAATAATAAGTCACATTTTTAACACAACCTGATTGCTGCTGACAAACATGAACAAAATCTGTTTTTATAAAGGATTTTACACGAACAATAATGGATTTTCAATAAGACATAATACATCCAACCTCTGAAAAAGACAAAAGTTCTTATCTATATATAAGAAGCACTGTAATCTCTGTATGGAGGCACCAAAAGATCAGAATACAGCTTACTGCTTGTTTTATAGGACAATAGAATGACAAGTTGTTACTCAAATTATACACACACACACAGAGACATACACATGCACACAAATAATTTTCTTTAGTGAAAGATAACTACAGCATCGTAAAATTCAGAAATCCTACATGAGTTAATAGAAACAAAATCTGAGAAGCATACTAGGTATCCAACCCCACTCTAAGTACATTGATATACTGAATTCATTTACTCTTATCCAACAACTTCAGAAAGAACAAGTAAGAGATTACATGATCTTCCAAAAGGCATCAAATTTATCAAAGGTAGAACAAGAGAGCTAGAACTCACTCAGATCAATTGATTTTATATATAGTACATTTTTCTATTATATCTAGATACATTTTGACTAGTCAACTATAATCTATCCTAGACACAAAAGCAGTTCCTAACAGGAGGTCTTTGAGTTCTCTAAAATAGGATACAGAACTATCTCTGTAAATGCATGTGCATTTTTCTGAATGTGTGTGTTGTATGTTTCTGTGTGTGTGTGGGGGGGGTCGGAGGAAGGTAGCTTCAATGAGATTCTCAAAAGGATAATCCTTGGGAATATTAACAATGAAACTGTTTCCTATGTGGACTACATTTTCTGGATAGGCTTAAAAGAATGCAATTTGAGCTCTAAAAACTAGTGCTTTATAATCTCAAGACTATGTTTCCATTCATCAGAAATTAAAGCACCTAGCCACAGGAGTCCTCCTATTTTAAAAGCCAATTTAAATACTTTATACCCTATAAGAATTATTTTCAGCCAGAGATAATTACATTAAAATACACTACTTTGGCCTTATTCAACTAAGTTTTCCTTATGCATTTGTTGTATTCAATTGATCACTTACTACAAGCAAGGCACTGGGCAAGATTCTATTGATAACAGGTAACAAGGATAAGCAAAAAGCTTTGCATTCAATATATGCACAGTAGAGTTGAGATGATAATATCGATACATCAGTAACACTGGGTATAACTGGATCTTTAGAAAGGCCTAAAAAAGTACAGAGGAGAAACAGTCTGCCTCAAGCTGGAAAAAATGAGATACATGTGCAGGAAATCATGTTTAAAAGCAATACAGAGGTGTTCGGAGAAGTCTGAAAGGAGAAGTCTGATTTTAAAAATTAAGGTTGCAAATGGTACCACTTTAGCTATATTTAACTACGACAAACAAACAAACAAACAAACAAAAAACCACACAAACAAAAAAAAACCCCCCCGTTTCAATGAAAACGTGTGTTCAGAATACCAACTTGGTAATAATAGGGACCTATTTTCCTCCAGTCCAGTAACAGAGACCCCTCTAATTCAGAGGCAGCAACTTCAACTGTGAGAGAAAGAGCTGAGTCATTTTGTCATCATACAAAATATACTAGTTACCAATTGTTTTGAATTTTAAAATAAAGGGGAGCTGATGGTGGGGCACAGAAAGGAAAATAAGAAGGACCCTTGGGATGTCAGTTACTCATACCCAATAACATGTAAGTGCTATTCATAGATAAGAGGACCTTCTGCATGGTCCCTCTTCTTGAATCCCAAATGTGCATGTATACTTATGCTTAAACAGTGTAAAAGAGTAAATATAGTATGAACATATTCATATTTTTATTTTGCTTAATATGTTGTCAATGTTCCTTATGTGAATCAAATATTCTGATTTGATATAAGAATTTTTGGAGGGCAGAGGCAGTTTTTCATCTGAATACCTGCTTATTGTCTGCACTTTATCATTGCTAAATATGTCAGGCACACAGAAGTATTTAAAAAAATATTTCAGGGTAGAGTACACAATGTAAATTAAGTATAAAAAAGAAATTCAATAAAATCACCAAAAATGATACAAAGTTGAATGACTAATATTAAAAAAAAAAAAAAAAAAGTGATAAGGCTTGGGCTTAGTTGTTGAATAGTTCTCTATCCTCACTCCAAGTCTGACTTCTCTTACTTGCCAGCAAACAAGCTGTCAATACAATGTCACCACCTAGTGGCCAAAATGGAGAAACATCGGGAGCACTATCTTTCCACATCTCCTTCCTTTCTTGCCCCTAACAAGATTATGTACAATATACAAATCAAATTCTCTCTTTCCCCTCTACATTTCCCTGTCAATACAATCTCCCAGAGGCAAACTCTCCTTTGGATCCATACTTAAAGGAAACATGTGCAAGTGATTCCAACCATTACCAAATACAGTAGAGCCTTAATACATGTTAGTGACCTCCTACATGTTCTCAACTTATCTTCCTTTCTCTTATGTTTCTTACTCAGTTATTGTTCTCCCACTTTCAATATAAGAAATAAGTTATCAAATCTGTTCTTTATGAATGAGTATAAGTTATGTTTGTGACTACTTTCAAGGATGTAGTCCCTCCCACATTATCCCTAGCACAAGACAGAATGTCTCTCTTTGATTACTCCAAATTTCCCAAGAATGACAGAAAATATATTTGTATATTTGAAGGAAAAAAAAATCACTGGCTTTCTTTGAAAAATAAAGGCACACCCTTATGAGAAAGAGGGATGGTGTAAGTATGGCCATCTTTCATCTACCACATCTTTCATGGACTAAAACCTTGCCCATTCCTAAATATGCTATCTGTACCACAGTATCCCAGTAAACAGACAATGGAAAATTATTTATTGAATAAAAACACAAAGAAGAGTAAGCCAATATCCACACAAACAGGTATAGACAAATGCTCCCAATTCCTCAAACTAAGGGATGTATATCTGTGGGCTCTGGAGGTATAGAAAGACCTTTAAAGGGATATGTAGGTATGGAAAATTTTATGTGAATCTATTTTCAGCTCTATTTCTATATAAATGCACTCTTTCCTAAACTGATCTACCTGAAAAGGCTCTTGAGGTAAAGATTTCATCACCATTCTCCTTTCAACATTCCCTCAGCTTAGTCACTATTCCTCACCCCTAGTTTACAAAAGAAAGGCCCATACTACCTCTCTCCTTACTATGGTCTACTTCTAGAAAGTATAACCAAAAGACTGTACTAAGAATTAGTAAACTATTATTAATTAAACTTTGTTATTCCTGCCGAAACCGGTTTGGCTCAGTGGTAGAGCGTCGGTCTGCGGACTGAAAGGTCCCAGGTTCGATTCCGGTCAAGGGCATGTACCTTGGTTGCGGGCACATCCCCGGTAGGGGGTGTGCAAGAGGCAGCTGGTTGATGTTTCTCTCTCATTGACGTTTCTAGCTCTCTATCTCTCTCCCTTCCTCTCTGTAAAAAAAATCAATAAAACATATATTTTAAAAATAAATAAATAAATAAATAAATAAACTTGGTTATTCTTTTGCATAAAAATACTTTTGAACATACTAGGAACGGTTTGGGGGGAAATATCAACTCTAGGTTATACTGTCTCAGGATATAAAATCTTCCATGGTATCAAATAAAGGGACAATTTTGGTAAAACTTTGGTGTTGGGAAGCCCTTTATAACTAACATTAGAGGATGAAGAAAAGTAAAAACAAAAAAACTAACTTGATATTAAACCCTGTCTCATTCTAATATAAATAATATTCATCTGTTAAACTATGTATTTTTAAAAACTTATCTCATTGACGAATTTTCAATAAAAGTTACCTTATGGTTAATAATTATTTAACAAGATTTATTATGTATGTTGATCAACTGTATAGAAATAATTGTAACTCAAATGAGAAAAATAGTTAATGCTTTAAAGCTTTGGGGTAACAAAAATTTAAATTTAATCATATATTTTTTTTGTTGCAGAGAAGAATTATGAGTGTGATAAGGTTACACGAAATATATTACTTTGAAATAAAATTATGTGAGAGAAGTAGAAATGATGTACAATTTCTGTTAAAGAACTTGTTCATGTATTTTTAAGTCAAGATCAGAATTGTATTTAGTTAAACTTTATTTTGAGGCCATTGAAGATTCACATGCAGTCGTAAGAAATAATGTTTGGACCATTTTCCCAGTTTCTCTCAATGGTAACGTGTTCCTTTAAAAAAAAAAGGGGAGGGGGGATTATTATTATAGCACTTAGATTCCATTGGATATATCTAAAAAATGTTTATTCTATGTTTTCATTATTTACAAAACGCCAGAGATTTTGCCCTTGAAAATTATTTAAGTTTTTAATTAATTTTTTTAGATACCTTAAAAAAGTAAAAGAGAACATAGTCTCTACATCAGCAAGAAAGTTTTTTGAGTACCAATATTTTAGAAAGCAGAGGCCGAAAGCAAGGAGCAGGCTAATCAAGAATGATCAAAGAAAGCTCTATAGGAGAGTTGACATGACAACCTAGCTTTGAAGGATGAGATGACAACACAGGTGGGTAACTGAAAGATTCCGAAGAAAAGAAAGAAAAGTATCATCAAAATGAAATGTTCAGGGGAACCTCAAGCACTTGGTTATGGTCGAGTATTGGGAGATAAGGTTAGAGGGATACGCTGAACATAGATCCCAAAGAGCCTTGGCACACTCACTGCATATAAGGTAAGGAACAAATGTAGGTAATGAGTTAGCTGGAGAACAAAACAGTTATTCACCTTTCAAAACTTGAATAAAGGGAAGTAAAACTGCCCTCTTAAATTTAAATAAGCTACTAATGAGAGGAAAAAGGAATGTCTTCCTGATAGACTTGAAGAACTACTTGATTCAGACACTAAACTTAACACATCTAAAACAAAACAAAACAAAAAACAAAACAAAACAAACAAAAAAAAAACAGACACAACTGAGGGGAGCAAAGTTAGTGATGCCAATTTAAACACAGACCAAAAGAAACAATCTAAGGAAAAGAGCATTCTGAAGTATTTCCCCGCTGGGAGATGGTTTGCTCAGGAGGCATCATGAGAAGCTTGGTGAAGTTGGTGTGTAAGGCTTATCTGGGAGGAGCAAAATAGATAAAGTTAATTCCTAACTCAGGGATTAGACAGTAGTCATAGCTGTCATGTTTAGCCCATGAAAAGTCCCCATTTTTATTAACATTTAATTCAAATTTTAGATGTTAATTTCACCTTTGTAAAACATTCAATCTTACCAAAGACCGTAAATCTTACCAACATACCCATCCAATCTTACCAAAAGCCTATACTATGATCACCAGGTAAAATTATCAAAGACCACAAATGAGAGTCTATGCTATGATCCCCAGATAAAATCTTGCAAATAGTAGAGTATTCTTTCTGAAATACCTTGATCCTAAGCCCTGAAGGAGGCAAAACACTTGGGCAGTAACTATGCTCAAGAAGCCTAGAATTCAGACCAAGGCATTTTAAAAAGTGTTTGTTTTTGTTGTTGTTCTTAAAATCCTGGATGACAAATAGTCATTTAGAAATTGTTCATAAGTTGCCAGATTACACTGCTTCTAAAATAAATGTTTTGGTTTTTTCCCCCATATCTTAACATTTCTTTTCTTTTCTTTTTTTAAAAAAATATATTTTATTGATTTTGTACAGAGAGGAAGGGAGAGAGATAGTTAGAAACATCGGTGAGAGAGAGTCATCGACCAGCTGCCTCTTGCACACCCCCTACTGGGGATATGCCTGCACCCAAGGTACATGCCCTTGACCGGAATCGAACCTGGGACCCTTCAATCCCCAAGCCGACGCTCTATCCATTGAGCCAAACCGGTCCCGGCATATCTTAACATTTCCAATAGATCTTACAATGTGTGACATCTTATAATTGATTAGTGGCTTTAAAAAAATGATGTTCTGAAACCAATAGTGTTTTAGAGTCCAAGAAATAATAGGATAGGTTTAAATTATACAGTGCCAAATGGACAAGTGAACTATAACTGAAAGAATTCATATAGGGTATACTGAATCACAATCCTCCAATTCAGAATGCTTACTGCTAGATCTGCAATTAGTATCATTTATGGGAAATAACGAGTTAGTTCCCCCCCCTCCTGTTATGTGACATGGCAACATCTTCTTTTACCAAGTAATAACTATTTTCAGACTGTGATATATAAGTAGTATACCTAAAGGACTAGAAAATTCAAAAAGCCTCAAATACCAAGTTCTACTTATTATTTTATATGTTATAACATATTTTTCTCAAACAAGCAATGACAAAGGAAAGATCAATGTATACTTCTTGTAGATAACTCATTATACTTGAAGTTATTTAGCATGATTTATAAAGACACCAGTTACTGAAAATAAATTTTCACCTCTTAAAGTCTGCTTAACTCTAAAAAAGTTGGTTGAAAATTTCTGATACTTTCAACGCCTATAAGAAAAAACAGTTCAATTCTGATCAATTCTTGCAAAACCAGTGGCTCAATCAGAAAAATATACAGAATCCCTTGACTAACAGGCTCTGTAGAGCTGAGTTATATTCTCAACCATTAAGGTTAAGTCTAAAATCAATATAAACAATTAATCCAAAGAAGACATCATCATCATCATCATCATCATCATCATCATCACCATCATCTTGTATACTGAAAAATGAAAGACTAAAGTCTAATTTTACCAGTAAGGCACATTTTTGAAAACATTAAGTAGAATGAGATTTAATTCAAAATTTAAACTGAAGATATTTACTACATTAGTATAATAACAACTGTCAAATTTGATTTCATCAGTTAGAGATTACAATTGTAGCAGTTAAGAGCAGAGTTACAACCATGTGACCTTAGGCAAGTAAGTTAATTTCTGAGTCTCAGTTTCCTCATCTATTAAATACAGATACAGTATTAATAAAACCTACATCTCATAGAATCATTCTGGTTACTAGCTTACAAGAAGTAGTCAATAAATGTTAGCAATTTTACCATAAGGTTTTAGCATATACTGTAAGCTGGGGTCATGTATCATATATCCTTATATAACACTATCAATCAATTCATCTAACAAAGATTAATTGACCTTCAAGGAAAAAATAAGCCAATGTAGTTGGAGCAGATTGAACAAAGAGGTGATGCAGAAGGGAAAATTGGCATTAGATGAAGATGATGAGGGGCCCTGTAAGACATGTGAAGGATTTAAAATTTTATCCTAAGTGCTATAGGAAATCATTAAAAGGTTTTAAGCGGGAGAGTGATATGATGAGATCCGAGTTATAAATCCGGGGAAGAGACAGCACAGGAAGAGAGAAATACAGTTTCAAACTGTCTGTAGTGTTTTAGAGTAGCAATGATCATGCAAAGGGCATAATAGTGGCAATAATAAAAAGTAGAAGAATGTGGATTATTTTTGAACCTGAAGAAACAGAATTTTTAATATCTTAGGGGATGAGAGAGTAGAACAATATGACGAAGACGTAGAAACAACATATCCATAAGTATATACATCTTTATATGTGTGTACACACATACATACACTAAACTATGTAAACAAGTCTAGGTGCTTAGTATTTCACAGGTATCACTTATAGAAAAAGAAGAAAAATATTAGAAAAAAGTTTAGACAGAAAAGAGAGAACAAAGTAGAGAAAATGAAAAGAGGGCAGAAAAAAGAAAGGAGAGAGGAAGAGAAAATTAAGGATTGGTTTCAATTGTTGAGTGATTCTCTTGTTCAGAAAAGGCTGTTGATCTGCAAACAGGTAGACTTGCCTATATGCTTGGTTGACATCATGACACTGAAGACACAGGAGCTAAATAAAGCGCATAGGAAAAGGGTGACTATGAGAGCCAGGAGACTCTTACAACAGTTACTGTTTATGTCAAGACCCATTTGTCTCAAGGGACCCATTTTCACATAATCTATAATTATCTCTTCGCTTTAATCGCCTTGTCATTCCTGAGGCTCTCATGGGCACTGGAAGAGGAAAAGCTCATTAACTAAACCTTTTCTCCTCTCTCCAGCCACCCATGGCTTTTAATTGCTTGGTGTGTTATTATCTAGGAGTGCAACTGGGATCATTTTCATAAGAAAGGGAGGTAGAGAGGAGGAAGGGAGCCATGAGTCCCTGAGGTATGCACCACAGACAAACCTTTGCTTTCTCAATTATTTATGCCAGCTGAGGTTTTACAGGCTGAATAAATCCATAACTCAAGTTCATTCTAAGCAGTCAGATTCTCAAGGGGGAGTTTCCCACTTGCCTATCCACACTTGTGTAGTCCTCAAAGAATAACCAGAATGTAACAAGACATATGTCATCCAATTTATCACCTATCACCAAAGTGTTAACACAATGTTGATCATGGGCAACACAGTGAAATAGGGAAGTATTTCACTATTACCAGCCAAACAGATGAAAGGAAGCAGAATAATATTTTTGATGCTAATGGCAGTGGTATTAATGGGACAGTGGTATCCCAGAGTGACTTAACTTACTGGAAGCATAAAAATCCAAAATTTCAATTAAAAAATAATACTACTGAAGCCTAAGAATCTTACAGATTTGTTAAAAACAGAAACTCCCACAAAAAAGATTGCTATAAGGCTCTGAATAAATAACTACATGGAATTTTACACCATTTCATTTTATAAGTCACTTACAATAAAATAATATTCATTGTAGCTTTTTCTCCAATCATACTCTTTTAGAGAACAACATTGTATAAGTGGCAGGCTTTTATACTACCTTTATTCAGTTTGTATTTTCACCAAAAATTATAAAATTAAAGCATAAAATAATTACATTCACTTTCATTTTTAACACCATTTTATAATCAGAACTAAATAAAGAGCAGCCAATGAAGAGACATTTCTAAAGTATTTTCGAAATCCATATTGTTTAAAATTTTTAACTTTCTAAGTCAAAAATGAAAGAATCTCTTTAAAATTCTACAGGCCTTTGTGTCTGACCACAACAGTGACCTCTGGTATTTTCTGCCAAAACAGTTCATTTGTCTCACAGAACAACTAATCAATTCTAGAGCCCATCAATCATTTTAGCTGTATACTGCTCTGGTCTTGCTTAAAGAAGGTCCAGATGGCTGCCTGTGTAAGTGGGATTAATAAAATTCTGATAGATTACATAGCATCAAACTACAAAATATAACAGGGAAGATCAAATCTTATTGCAGGGTGAGATGGATATTTAAAGGCTTCATGTATTGTATTTTTAATTCTTGTCCTAATTCTAGATAAAACTTTATGTGCCAACTTCTAGATAAAACCTTCCATGTATACAACTCATCCAAATGTTTATTAAGTCACTATATTATGTAGTACAGAACCAAATGACTCTGCAAATTCCTAAACTTATTTACCAGAGCTTTTTCTGTCAGTCCTCAGTATAAATGAAACACAACTGATCTCAAGACTAGAGTAACTGTGAGCAACAAGATTTTTGACTCTCTTGCTTCTATAGTTTCAAACACAGATCTAATAGCATTGACTCTCCCTTCCCTGTTTTCCAATTTCTTCTGTAAAAGCAAACAACCATTACCACATTCTATAACCAGACTGACATGTGATTCTTAGCTCTTACATAAGTCCTATGTCCTGGGTGTTAACTGTGGAGACTCTGAGTAACAATACTATTAAAGCTAACAGTGACATAGTATCTTATTTTGTGCCAGATACTGTTCTAGGATGCCTGTATGTGTGTATTCCTATAATCCACATAAGTACTACATGAGAAAGGTACTGTAGTTATTTACCCCAACTTATAAATAACTTGTTCAAGGTCATGGGACTAATAAGTGGTGGAACCAACATTTGAATGCTGGCGGTTTGGCTCCATAAGTTTTTGTACTTCATTAGCCTCACACTATGTCCCTTCCATTATACTACAGAACCATTAACTAGGAGGAACTGGGTCAGGGCTCTGGAAAGTTAACACAGAGATCTGTACCTATGAAATTATATTATCGCTTTCTCTGACAGAATGGAAATAAAGGCCAGAACCAAAACAGGCAGGGAGCAAGTTCAGAATTGGCCCCAGTGGTCCATGGCTCAAAAGCATTTACAATAAAACTCAAGTGGGCCCTTACCTAGCCGAGACCGGTTTGGCTCAATGGATAGAGCGTCAGCTTGGGGACTGAAGGGTCCCGGGTTCAATTCCGGTCAAGGGCATGTACCTTGGTTGCGGGCATATCCCCAGTAGGAGGTGGGCAAGAGGCAGCTTATCGATGACTCTCATCGATGTTTCTAACTCTCTATCTCTCTCCCTTCCTCTCTGTACAAAATCAATAAAATATATTAAAAAAACAAAACAAAACAAAAAAAAAACCTCAAGTGGGCCCTTACCTTATCAGATACAGAAAAGCTGCCAGGACAATGGAGCCTTAAGAAATGGGTCAGCTGATTTCTCAACAGAAACTATGCAGTCCAGAAGGGATTGGCAAGAAATATTCAAAGTCATGAACAGCAAGAACTCCTGTGTCCACCTTAATATGTGAGTTGAATTAAAATCTCTACTGTATATAAAAATGCGATATTATTTGTTATATTTCTTATGATCCAATTCTAAATACAGGTATTGATTTAAATGTAAGAGTCACTTCTTTGGGAATTGGATGGAGAGTAATCAGGTAGGTAAACTCTTCCAGTGTAGCTAAGCTCCATATTAGGAATACTCCAAATTATCTAGACATTTACTCTCACTTCAATTGGAGTACATGTGATTTGCTTTCTGTTTTATAGAGGCACTGTAATTAGTCAGGTCACTGGACATTCCAAAAGAATAGTGCTCAGCATGTCATTTTGAAAAATACTAGAGTCTGGGATCCCTTAAAGAAATCAGCACACAAAATAAGGATCATTACTACTTATAGATAAGCAATTGCTATTATTAGAAAGTATGTATGGTGATTTTTAAAAAGCAAAGTCAAGAAACTACCTCAATTTATTTTCCTAACTAAACTATCAGTTCCGTGGGGAAGCAGATCTGAACATTCAATAAACTTTGGTAGGGTTAGAGTTCTAAGATGGAATTTTTAAGTAGACTCTAAAGATGGAATATATAAATTAAGAGTCCCAAAATATTTTTTTAATATATAGGAGTTAAGGGGCAGAGGCGTTAAGCTCTGAAAATGTGTTTTAAACTATGCTTCCTCAAAACTGAATGGGCTCCTCAGGAGTTCTCAGAGACCCAAATAGGTATCAGGATAGCAAATGTACTCCAGGCCAGTATCAGCCTTAAAGGGTATCTTTATTCTCCTTAATTCTCCATTAGCCTTTCCCTTTCAAAACCCAAAAAACATTTAATCTTAACAAAAAATGGTGTGCTTGCTAAGAAAATAGATTCAAGAGCGGACAACTAGTATTAACTGACTGATCATTAACTGGAAACTATGAGCATTTAAAGTTTTTGATTCACAGTGTTATCAGTAACTTCCCTCCCGGAATGCTACCTGGGAGTTCTTATCATCACTTCCTTATGTGGTGGATAATGTGATCAAACTCTTTTGCAAGAGTGAAGCATAACAGTTTGGTACAATTTCCTCTTCATTCTCTTCAATAAATTTAGATAATGCCAATTTTCCACTTAAAGATTAGAGCTCCTTTACTTTACGTTAATGAGTAAGAAAAGTAAAGTTCAGATAACTCAAAAAGAGTAAGAACATCAGAGATTCCTATTTTGTTTTTATCTGTAAAGGAGCAATCTTAGAAGAATGTGTCACATGACTTTAAAGCAAGACAGAATTCTTTTCCTGATTTACACAAACAGTGCTGAAAGAAAAAGATTACCCAATAAATTTTATACATAACATCAAATTTAAGATCTTTATTAAATACAAAATGACCTTTAAAATTTTTTTCTTTAAAAAATAAAATGTACTATATTAACCATTTCTAAGTGTACAGTTCAGTAGAGCTAAGTAAATTCACATTGTTGTGCAACCAATCTCCAGAACTTTTCCATCTTGCAAAACTGAAACTGTGCCCATTAAATAACAACTTCTCCCTTCCTCCAGCTCCTGACAACCACCATTCTACCTTCTATTTATGTTGATTATTCTTCAAACCTCATATAAGTAGAAGCATATAGTATTTATTTTTTTGTGACTGGCTCATTTCACTTAACATAATGTCCTGAAGGTTTACTCATGTTCTAGTATGTTTCAGAATTTTCCTTCCTTTTCAAAGGCTGAATAATATTCCATTATACATATCATATTTTGTTTATTCAATGGACACTTAGGTGGTTCTATCTCTTGGCTATTATGAACAGTGCTCTATGAACACAGTGTGTCAAATATGTCTTTCAGATTATCTTTCAATCCTTTGGTACAGAACTAGAATTAGAATTACTGGGTCACAGACTAATTCTCTGCTTAGTTTTTTGAGGAACTTCCACATTTTTCTTATAGTACCATTTTATATTCCAAAGTGGTCTTTACTTTGTAGCTAGAATGAATGAACTATAAAAGTTAAAATCTTTAAAATAATGGTATTTTGAGAAAAACTAACAACAAAAATCCAAAGCTTTAGATTCTCTGAGACACAAATCCTTGACCTACCAAATATTTATATAGTGGGAAAGGTTACTATCTGGCACTGATTCAGACACACTGATTTTAATGATTATACATCTTAAAAATCCTTTCCTGCCATTTATTATTTTATTAGATATACCACCAAATCAGTTTCAGGTTAAGAAAAAGTTCTTCACAAATGCAAGTTTTCAGGATCAAAAATATATAAATACACACACAATATATATCCAGATATAGATAGATATCCCTATTATCAAAGACCAGAAAAAAAATTACCTGATGATTTCTTCATGATACAGAGAACTAACAACTGGTCCACCAAAACCAGTATTTGCTTCTTTTCCTTTCTTCTCTGGTGACTGGGGTGAGGGGTGGGGTGGGGGGAGGAGATAAAAGGTATAAAAAAAAAAAAAGGCACAAGGGTTAAAACAATGTGTATTTAAACTGGTTACAAAATACTACTTTGCAAAGGATACATAACTAAAAGTTTGACCATCTACTATTTCTCAAGGCACACTAGTATCAATTTCAAGATGGTATCAAAAAGGCAAGTAGACTTTCAGGTCATCACAGCAGTGGAATGAGTACCCACTAGCAAGCTATGTTCATTCCATTAGTGCCTGTGAAGTCACCTAAAAGCCATTCCCCTAACTGATTATAAGATGTTAGCTATGTTCAAGTAGAAATATGGATGTTCCATGTGGGAAAATGAGGCCCTGGCCACACATCGATGTTTCTCTCTCTTTTCCCTTCCTCTCTCCCTCCCTCCTTTCCACTCTCTAAAAAAATTAATGGGAAAAATATCCTCAGGTGAATATTAAAAAAATAAAATATGAAATAAAGGTGATCAGGAAAATCATATCTACATTAACAAAATTAAAATCCCCCCAAAAGAAAGAACCTAAACTGCATAGTAAAACCTAAAATTCAACCATAAAGAAAATATTTCAGGTGGTAAAAAGGAAGAAGGTAGAAGGGAGAGAGAAAATGAAATATAAACTAAAAGGAAAAAGAGCCAAATAAACTCTTAGGGAAACACATTCCAAAATCAAATATTCAATTCTCTGTCCCTTGATATTCTTAAAAAACACAAGATGAAGATTAAATTTAGAAATAAGATTCTTCCAAAACATGTAATGTGGAAGCAGTGAACTTGGATGTTATTACTGTCTGAAAGGCTTAAATTGCAACTTTTGGAAAAGCCCACTTCTGCAATACTGAGTCTTTTTTTTTTTTTTTTTTTTTAATATATTTTATTGATTTTGTACAGAGAGGAAGGGAAAGAGATAGTTAGGAACATCGATGAGAGAGAGTCATCGATTAGCTGCCTCTTGCACACCCCCTACTGGGGATATGCCCGCAACCAAGGTACATGCCCTTGACCGGAATCGAACCCAGGACCCTTCAGTCCCCAAGCCTACGCTCTATCCATTGAGCCAAGCCGGTTTCGGCTGCAATACTGAGTCTTGATACTCTTATCGAAAATCAATTGGTCATAAAATTAGATTTTATTTTTAGACTCAAATCCATTTTACTAGTCTATCTTTATGCAGTACCAATGTTATAATTACTGCAGCTTTATAGTGTGTTTGAAATAACAGGTGTGAATCCTCCAATTTTGTTCTTTTTCAATATTGTTTTACTATTCAAGTCCTTTGCAAATCCATCTAAATCTGAGAACTGGCTTTTTAATTTCTGCAAAAACGGCATTTAGAATTTTGGTAAGAGACTGCATTGAATCTGTAGGTCATTTGGGTAGTACTATCATCTTAACAATATAAAACCTGCCAATCTATGAATCTTTCCATTTATTTGGGTCTTCTTTAATTTGTTTCAACAATCGTTTCTAGTTTTCAGTGTAAAACCTTTCACCTCCTTGGTTAAAATTATTCCTAGGCATTCTATATTTTGGATGTTATTGTAAATGAATTTTTTTTCATTGTTGGTGTATAGAAACACAACTGATTTTTGTATGTTGCTCTTGTATTTCACAAATTTGCTGAATTAACTTATTAGTTCCAGTAGTTTTTTGGGAGAGTCTTTGGATTTTCTGCATGTAAGAATCATGTTACCTGTCAACAGAGCTAGTTCTGCTTCCTCCTTTCCAATATGAATGCTATTTCTTTTACTTGTTTTATGGCTCTGGCTAGAATTTACAGTACAATGTTGAATAGTAGTGGTAAAAGCAAGTATCCTTGTCTTATTTTTTTTTTAAATGGAAAGCTTCCTTTCTTTCACCATTGAATGTAATGTTACCTGTGGCTTTCTCATAAATTTCTATTGTCATGTTAAGTAAATTTCACCTTCATTTTTAAAGCTGACTTCAATGGTATACAATTATGAGGTGATTTTTTTTTCCTTTCAATATTGCCCCTACTGATTTCAGATTTCTGAAAAGAAGTTTGCTGTAGTTTTTTTTAAAAAAATACTTATTGTTCATATTATTACAGATGTTCTTCCCGCCCCTCCCCCTCCCCCCACAGCTCCCCTCCACCTGGTTCCCACTCAGCCCACTGACCTCATCCATAGGTGTAAGCTCCTTGTCCAATCTCTTCCCACACAACACCTTCCCCCGAGAATTGTCAAGTCTGCTCCATTTCTATGCCCCTGATTCTATTACATTCACCAGTTTGTTCTGTCCATCAGGTTTTTTATTCACTTGATTTTTAGATTCACTTGTTTTATATATTTGTTGTTAACTTTGTTGTTCATAATTTTTTTTATCTTTACCTTTTTCTTCTTCTTCCTCTTCTTAGAGAATACTCTTCAGCATTTCATATATAATAATACTGGTTTGGCAGTGATGAACTCCTTTATCTTTTTCTTATCAGTGAAGCTCTTTATCTGAACTTCAATTCTAAATGATAGCTTTGCTGGGTAATCTTGGCTGTAGGTTCTTGATATTCATCACTTTGAATATTTCTTACCAATCCCTTCTGGCCTGCAGAGTTTCTGTTGAGAAATCAGCTGACAATCATATGGGTACGCCCTTGTAGGTAACTGTTTTTTCTCTTGCTGCTTTTAAGGTTCTTTGCCTTTTGCCGTTGGCATTTTAATTATCATGTTTCTTGGTGTGATCCACTTTGAATTCCTTTTGTTTGCTGTTCTCTGGGCTTCCAGGATTTGTAAGTCTATTTCTTTCACCAGACAGGGGAAGTTTTCTGTCATTATTTCTTCAAATAGGTTTTTAATATCTTGCTCTCTCTCTTCTTCTGGCACCCCATAATTCAGATGCGGATATGCTTGAAGTTGTCCCAGAGGCTCCTTACACTATATTTATATTTTTGGTCTTTTTTCTTTTCTGGTCAGGTGTTTTTTGCTTCTTTGTATTTCAAATCTTTGACTTGATTCTAGGGATCCTCTAGTCTGTTGTTGAATCTCTGTATATCATTCTTTCAGGTCAGTGTATGCTTAATTTCTGATTGGTCCTTTTACGTATCCTTAATGGTCTCACTAAATGTCTCAGAGGTTTCTAGAAGTTTCTTGAGTAATATTATAACCATGGTTTTGAACTCTATATCCAGTATTTTGCTTTCAGTCATTTCTTTCATTTGTGACTTCTTTGTCTCCACATTTTGGCTGCTTCCCTATGTTTATTTCTATGTACTGGGTAGCTGCTAAGACTCCTTGAGTTGATAGAGTCCTTGTGTGGTAGATGTCCTATAGGGCCCAGTGGCTCAGCCTCCCCAGTCACCTAAGGTGTATGCTCTTGATGCACAACTTACGGGCTGTGTGCACAGTCTTGTAGTTAACCCTTGAATGGCTGTTAGTACCACTGGGAGAAATTGACCTCCAGGCCAATTGGCTGTGATGACCAGCTGTGTCTACACTAGAAAATCTATTGTGCAGGAGACACCCTTATGGGGCAGGACTCACTTCAGTGGGGCTTTGGTGCTCACTGAGTCTGCCCCTTGAATGTGTCTCTTATGGATATTAAGAGTTGTAACCCAGTATGGTCTTGCTCTGACCACTGGGTACAATGGCTTTTGGATCTCCAAGTAGGTGCAAGGTCAGCCACAGTCTGGGGCCGCCCAGCAGGAGCTACAGAAACATCTGCTGATTCCTCCTTTTTGTATGGGGTTTGGAAATGCCCAGACAAGGCCCAGTTGTGAAGGCAGGCTGCCGCTGCCGGGCCTTGGGCCTTCTTTTGGAAGCTCTGGGGCTCTCTTGACCCAGCTGCAGTTTGATAAGTTTTAGGTGGAGAAAGGACAGGCCATTCATATGCAAAAGCCGATATGCACAGCTTGGGTGGGGTTGTAAATTGGGTGGGGCGGGGTCTCTGGGAATCCCCAGGGCAGAGCAAACAGCAATGGGCAATGGCTGCCAGTCATCCCTGCACTGGAGAGGCCCCAGGGTCCCAGTGTCCCGCGCCCCACTGCAAGAACAATGATTGCTGCAAGCACCTCTGAGAGAAAGCCACCCTCACATTCCTGTCCTAATGCCAGACAGTCTAGTTTCTCCCCGTATGTGTCTGGGTCCCCCAGAGTCTTGCCTGGAACTGGAGTTCAGATCAAGTGGGAGCTTGTATCTCCCTCCTGATTAAAAGAGCAGAGCACTTTCCGCACCTCCACACCTCTTACCAGTCTCAATGTGCTTTCTTCACCTCTAGTTGTGGAACTTACACAAGGCCAGCTTTCCTGCAGTTCTGGGTGGTAATTGTTCTGCCTTTTATTTGTAATTTTGATGTGGTTGTGAGAGGCAGCAAGTATAGGTGTTTATCTATGCCACCATCTTGGTTCTCCTTCTTGCTGTAGTTCTTACCTTTGTTCCTCTGTATTCCACCACCCCTCCCTTTTTATTTATTTTTTTAATCTGGATGCTTTTAAGATTTTTTCACTGGTTTTCACCAATTTGATTATGATGTGTCTTGGTGCTTCTTCCGCTTGGGGTTCATTGAGCTTCTTGGATCTATTAGTTTATGGCAGTGATTCTCAACTGGGTGAGTTCCCCCTTTTATTTTCCCTCCAAGGATCTCTAGCAATGTCTAGGGCAATTTTTGGTTGTTTTAAGTGAATGGTCCTATTGGCATTTAATAAGTAGAGACTGCAGTTGTTGCTCAACATCCCACAATACATAGTTCAGCCTTCTACAACAAAGAATTACCCAGCCTCAAATGTAAATGCTGCAAAGGATGAAATACTCCGATTTATAATTTTCATAAAATGTTTAAAATATCAGCTATCATTTATTAAATTATTTTTTTTTCTCTTGCTTTTTGTCTTCTTTCTGGGACTCCAACACATTACATTGCTTGATATTTTCCCATATTCTTGATATTTTGTCTTCTTTCTGGGACTCCAACATGCTATTGTACATTGCTTGATACTGCCAATATTTATCTAATATTCTCCTGATAAAACAAAACTCCAAAACAAAACTTCATTAGGGTTCTGTTCATTTTTATTCAGTCTTTTTATGCTCTGTGTTTGATTTTTCTTAGTTTCACTTGCTACATCTTCAAGTTCACTAATCTTTTCTTATGCAAAATCTAAGTTTCTGTTAATCCTATCCAGTGTGTTATATCAGATATTATTTTCTTCTCTAGAAGTCCATTTGGGTTTTTTGTATTTTACATTTCTCTGCCCATTATGTTCATGTTTTCCTCTACTTTTGTGAATATATAGAATATATTTATAATAGCTGTTTTCATCTCTATCATTTCTGCAGTTACAGATGATATTTTGCTGCTGTCCTCAAATACTTTAGAGACTTACTGTAAACCAGACATTGTAAATTTTACACTCTTGTTTGCTGGTTTTGTTGTGGGCCTTTAAAATATGTTAGACTTTGTTTTGGCATGAATTCAATTATGTGGAATCAATTTGATCCTTTCAAGATTCACTTTAAAGCTGTGTTAAGGTAGGGGCAGAGCAGCCTTCAATCTAGAGCTTAATTTAGCCTCACTACTGAGATGAAATCCTTTTGACGCCTCTACCATATGACCCATATATTACATTTTCTTTCCACTCTTACTAGTAAGAAATGAAATATTCTTAGTCCTATGTCAGCTCCAAGAATGGTTTGGCCTACTGCTTTCTTGTAATTCTTTTCCCAGTCTGTTAGTTCCCTTTCATACACACAAATTAGTATTCCGTCAAAGGAACACCTCTGCAGATCTTAGAACTCTCTCTCCCTCTGCAGGAACATCTTCTCTAGTATTTGGTCCTGCATTTTCTAGCTCAACTGGACCTGTCCTCCCTTCACTGTAGCCTGCAAGTTGCTCCCAGGCAATAAGCTGAGGCGATTGCAGAGCTCCTTTGTTTCCCTTCTCTACTAGTTGTATATAACTTTTAGTGCCATTTCTAAAAACTATTGTTTTATCTATTATGTCTACTTTTCTCCTTGTTTTGGCAAACGGTAAATCTCATTTCTATTACTCCATGCCTAGGAGCAGGAGTCCCACAGCATTAATTAAAAAACCAGCTCAACATTTCATGTAGTAATAATGTACTATAAATTACTTAACCATTATCTGATAGTTACCTATTTAGGTTATTTTCATTTTTCCCCTCATAAACATATGATGGATATCTCTAAGCATAATACAGTTATAATAAAAATTTTAGGACAAATATGACTTTATAATTTGAATATAGTGTATTCTAAATATATTCTTTCTTCCTAGGATTAATTTATTATTCTGAATCAATAGCACAAAGCATATTAGAATGCTGCTGTTAACTTTTTTATTCCTGGGGGTGGGGAAAAGAGGAAGATTATATCTTAAGCAGAAATAATATTTCAAAAATAATCTGCCATTATCAGATGGAATTCAGAATAAAGCTGCCAAAGATGCATTAGTTTTTGTCTCCATCCACTTCATCTACAAGAAGGGGTAAACTTTGGCTACTCTAGCCTCTAGATTTCCACTCCAAAGAAATGTTTCTCACAGAGGCTTAAGAAGTTTATTCCATTTCTCTCTACTCAAAATCCATTAAGTTATTTTTATGTTGCATCAGCAGTTAAAGAAAGACTACAATTTGGCAGTCAATAGGATAAAATTTGCCAATTCTTACATTGCCTCAGTCTATATTATTTGAGACACTGAAATGTTCCTTCACTCAGAAGGGAAAGGATAAGTTGTTGGCTGAATCTTTACCGTTTGGATTCAGATTCCATATTAGTTGCAGGGTCAAGACTTAAAACCTTGTGAAACTTTCTTTCCATCTGAAAAATAACTATTCCATATGTTATCGGGCTAATATACGCAAGGAAGGGGTTGAGTTTCTTGTTTCCACATACTACCTTTTTGGCTTCTGTTTTATTGGTTTGTTTACTTAATTTGTTTATAGGTTTAGCTGTACAACAGGGTAAATAAATCTCTCTGCTTCAGATTCCTCACTTGTAAAAATAGGATTAGTTGCTATATCATCTGAGTGTTTAAAGTATTTTAAATATATATATGTATAGAACATTGCTCAGCACAAAGTGAACACTATGTAAGTGTCAGTAATTTTTCCAAAATATTGCCATTTGTCCAAAGATAAAGTTTCTCAGCAAGACAGATACAAAATGTTTTGAGTTAGAAAATTACAATATTGAACTATGAGTCTTTATCTAATATTCTCCTGATAAAACAAAACTCCAAAACAACCAGAAAACCTAACAAAATAACTGTTACTAGAAAAAAAAAGGAAAGCAAATTAGGACTTAATATCTCCCATATCCTTCACACCTTACATATACTTTCCAATTCCAACTTCAAAACAATTCTATAAAGTTGGCATTTATACTGTATTCATTTAATTAACACATAAAATTATAAAGAGTTGCATTATTTTATGTAATGCTAAGAAAAAATACAGCCAACTAAATATAATAATATAATCATCTATTTAATACACACCCAGAATTTTTTAAATGTTAAAAACTGAGTAACTGTCTGCCTTATATTTGATAAAACATATCTTTATTTTACAGATTATAAAGTTAAGAGAAGTACCCAATGCCACACAGCAATTGGCAGAATTGAGATCTTCTGATATCTAAAGCCTGTGGTGTCTTTATTAAATTATGCCATCTATCCAATACTTTAGGAACTATTATCACATATTTACAATATTCTGAATTGAAATTTTGTTCTGTTTCTTAGGTGAACATTTTTAAAATTTAAGTACTTCATTAGTTCAAAAGGAAATTTTAAAATTAAAATAAATTCCAACAACTGAGTGATTATTTTATGAAATGCATGAGTGGGACTACACAAAGAAATAAGATTAATATTGCTAAACTAGATGTATTTTCATTCCATACCCTTTTCCATTACATTTGCCTCCATTCAACCATCTTAGTAAGATTGATGAGTTCATGAAAGAAAGGTTCAGAGATTGATAAAGAAAAACAAGTCTAATGGGTATCTTATTTGTGGCTTATCAAAGTCTTTTTTTTAATTTTTATTTTATTGTTTAAAGTATTATATATAGTAGTACATATATCCTTTTTTCCCCCATAGACCTTCCCCCAGCCTCCCCTACCCACTGTCACATACCCTCATTCCACCCCCCCAGTGTCTTGTGTCCATTGGTTGTGTTTATATGCATGCATAATAGTCCTTTGGTTGATCTCTTTACCCCTTTCCCTAACACTCCCCAGCCTTTGTGCTGTAATTTGACAGTCTGTTCCATGTTTTACTGCCTCTGTGCCTATCTTTTTGTTCATTAGGTTATAATGCTCTTCATTTTCCATAAAAGAGTGAAATCATGTGGTATTTTTCTTTCATTGCCTGGCTTATTTCACTTAATATAATGCTCTCCAGGTCCATCCATGCTGCTCAAATGGTAAGAATGCCATCTTTTTATAGCAGCTATAGTATTCCATTGTGTAGATGTACCATAGTTTTCTAACCCATTCATCTGCTGATGGGCATTTAGACTGTTTCCAAATCGCAGTTATGGCGAATTGTGCTGCTATGAACATAGGGGTGCATATATTCTTTCTGATTATGTGTTTCTAGTTTCTTGGGACATATTCTTAGAAGTGGGATTACTGGGTCAAATGGAAGTTCCATTTTTAGTTTTTTGAGGTAATTTTATAGTTTTAAATTTTCAAAGTAGGTAAGTTTATAAGCAAAACCTTCAAAAAGTTTCAAAACTACTCTTCTCATTTTCTAACTACATCAAGCCATGACACGCATGATTACTCCCAGGGTAAGAAACTTGTGTAGACAGTAACTGTATTTGACAGCAGCAATTACATGCAAGGTTGGAGATGAGAAGACCATTAATGTGTGGGCAGTAATTGGTGTGGTATTTTCTGTTACTGTTGAGGGTCAGCTTGAAGAGAATTCTCGGCAAACTTCACCTTGGATGCAGTTGGTCCAAGAACATGTGAAAACACTGGTTATAGGAACAGCAGGCATGCAGAACATCCCTTTGATAAGAGACTGATAAAGCATGAAATAAACTACTAACATGCAACATTAAAAGGTATTTCCATTATACCTTTCAATTAATTATGAAGACTATCAGAAAAATTCACACAATGAATACACAGGCTCCTCAAATTATGATGGGGTAAATGTCCTGATAAACCCATCACCAGTTGAAAATATCACCAGTTGAAAATGAATTTAATACATCTAACATATCAAACATAATAGTTTAGTCTACTCTACCTTAAACATGCTCAAAATACTTACAACTGCCTACATTTGGGCAATTATCTTGAGTTTCATCTCAAAAGTGATTGCCTTCCTCTTCTCACCAGAAGCAGGGAACACAGAAGAACATTTTGAAGACACGACGGGATGTGAAAACACTAAACACAATATCCAATAAACTCTGGCAACACTACACCGAAGAGTATTGTTTGATGTCCCTCGACAGGGGGGACTGTGGCTCACTACTGCTGCCCAGCATCACAAGAGACAGTACTATTTCAACTAGTCCAAGAAAGATAAAAGTTCATAATTTGAAGTATAGTTTTTACTGAATGTGTATCACTTTTGTACATCATAAAATCAAAATATCATAAATAGGGGATCATGTGTATGATCAAATGCTGACCTTTATTTAGCAAGAGATCAAATAAATTATCTTTTATAACATCACACTGTAACAAAAGCTTACTATCTGAAAATTATATTAAATAGAAAACCTGAAAACTCTGGAAACATAAAAAAAAAAAAAAGCATAAACAGCAAGCTTATCTTAAAACAATAGGAAGATGGCAGACTAAACACAGATCATTGGCTCCCTCTTCCTACACAAAGCATACTAGAATAATTCAACAACTAAAATAAGCCTGGAAGAAATTATGAGTATATCTAGAGAGGATGGTCAGGATCTATCTAATTCGAAAGATATATTCCTTAGCAAGTAGAGAGGAGTGACACCTGCCACATGCAGGTCCTTCATTTATTTATTATTATTTTTTAAATGTTTTATTGATTTTAGAGAGAGAATGGTAGAGGGCGAGAGATAGAAACATCGGTGAGAGAGAATCTGCCTCTGACCAGGAATCAAACAGGCGACCTCTTGGTGCACTGGAGAACACTGAGTTGCACTAACTAAAGCCATATGCAATCTTTACCTGTTGAATCCTGCTTGCTCATTCAGTCCTAAAACTTGCCGAGCCCCCTCCGCTGGGGCTGGGCATGCCTCTCCTCCCTACAACTCCAGACATGGGTGGAGGCAGGCCTGAGCAGCCCCCCAGGGTCAGACCCTTCCCCCGACAGTAGCAGCGCTGTCTCCACAGCAGAAGTGCGCTGAACCGCGCTGGGGGCATGGCTAAACCTGCCTGACTTTGCCCTGGACTGGCCTGGCCGCCACCCCGCTCCAAGCAGGTACAGCTGCAAAACAGCAACATTTTAAGAATGGAACAAGCAGGAATGTTTGACAGTTACCCCCCCTTAGACCTCGCCACCCCCCCTAGCGCCCTGCCCGCCCCCCTCACCCCCGCAAGCGCCTCCAAAGACCACCACAGCTATAGGGTTGCTGGCCAGAGCCCACCACTCCGAGGCCTGCAGAACCCTCTGCAAAGCTTCCATAGCTACAGTCCCAGGAAACATCATGCCCTCCTCCCCTAATCAGCACCTGCTACCTGTGAGGATACCTGTGGGCTTCAAAATAACAACCCCTTCCTATTTAGACATCACTTACTTGATGAAACATTTCTAGGTTATTAGCTCAGAACCTCCTCATGACAACGCAGTGAGGTTGGTGGAGAAGAGATTACAATTCTCATGGTATATGCGTATGTATTTAGAAACGAAGCTCAGGAAGTGTCAAGCCCAGTGGTTCCCAAGGTGCAGCACATGCCCCCTGGGGGGTAGGGGGAGATTTGATTTTAAGTGGGGGCAGTTCGAGAATGAGTTAACAGCGAATTTTTGCATTTGTTATGGTTCTAGGGGGCCTCATCTACAGCATATCCTATATAATAAAAGGCTAATATGCAAATGACCAAATGGTGGAATGACTGGTCACTAATAATGCACTGACCACTAGGGGGCAGACACTCAACACCGGAATTGCCCCCTGGTGGACAGTGTGCTCCCACATGGGGAGTGCCGCTCAGCCAGAAGCTGGGCTCACAGCTGGCGAGCACAGCGACAGTGGAAGGAACTTCTCCCATCTCTTTGGCACTGCTAAGGATGTCTGACTGACGGCTTAGACTCACTATTTTTTTTTTTTATAATATATTTTATTGATTTTTTACAGAGAGGAAGGGAGAGGGATAGAGAGCTAGAAACGTCGATGAGAGAGAAACATCAACCAGCTGCCTCCTGCACACCCCCCACCGGGACGTGCCCGCAACCAACGGTACATGCCCTCGACCGGAATCGAACCCGGGACCGACGCTCTACCACTGAGCCAAACAGGCTTCGGCAAGACCCACTATTTTAAAAAATATATATATTTTATTGATTTTTTTTTACAGAGAGGAAGAGAGAGGGATAGAGAGCTAGAAACATTGATGAGAGAGAGAAAGAGACATCGATCAGCTGCCTCCTGCGCACCCCCTACTGGGGATGTACCCGCAACCAAGGTACATGCCCTTGACTGGAATAGAACCTGGGACCCTTCAGTACGCAGGCCGATGCTCTATCCAGAGTCATATCAGTTTCGGCTAGACCCACTATTTTTAAGCCCCTATAGCATCCAGACTGCAAGAGGGCACAGGCCAGGCTGAGGGACCCCTACCCAAGTGCATGAATTTTGTCAGGCCTTTAGTTAATGAATAAGCATGATTCAGTAACTGGAATGTTTTTAAAAAGACAATATAATTGTTAGAACCACATTCAAAGAGCATATGTTCACATAAAGAGGCATAATTTATGTTAACAAATATACCTAACATTTTTCAGTTCCACTCAATTCAACACAATAATAAACACTGAGCTTATCACTGAAAGATATATAAATCAAGGTACCTGTTATCAAGACATTTAATATTACAAGGGATTTAGAATGTTAACATGTAAAACAGATAAGAAAAAATTGATAAGATCAAATATTAAAATGTATACTAGAAACAATAAATGTGGTAGATTTATAGAAAGGAAAAATTAGTGTGGATTGGGGGCTTCATGGAATGAACAGGAATTGACCAGGTCTAAATAAAAACAGGTAGAAACAGTAGAGAAGGCAATTTGGTAGTATACCAGAATGCTTAACATGGTCCAGCTATTCAAGAGAAATATCTAATACTAGAGGCCCAATGAACAAAGTCATGCAAGAATAGGCCTTCCTTCCCCTTGCTGCTGGCACTGCCTTCGCTCCAGCCAGAGCCACCTTCTGCCTCTCACCTTGCCTTACTGGCTGTGGGCGCCATCCTTTGTTGTGAAGTTACAGTCAATTATCATATTCCGTCTTTATTAGATAGGATTTTAGTAATTTGGCCCCAGTCTACCTTAACATTTCTAATTTTGAAGCCATGTTCAATAATTTAACTTTTTTTGCACTTTTCTATAATTATAATTTACTATTCTCTTTCCTAAAATCTCCACCCTATTGTATATCTACAGTTACCATCTGTGCATGTGAGAAAACAGCAATTCAACAAGCCAGAGATTCAAGTATTCAATCTTAGCTTAGCTAAGGAGATTCAGCTCATAATAACTAGGACTCACAGCAGATGAATATCCTGATGATGACAGGCAAACGAGAAGACTAGTCCTTTGTGACTATTCTAGTCTCAATATAAAGGTCTGTTTATTAGGGACTAGGGAGCTCACTAATAGCTGTTGGTACATTTAAAAGATGTTCTCACACATTCATTTTAATTCAACTATAACATTCACAGTGAGAGGACTCTGACTCCCCGCCTGGTGATGTATATACAATGCCAAGATCTCAAGTTCCAGGGGGAAGAGGAAAAGTTTAAGTCAATTAGTTATTTAATTCATAAATTCCTCTTACTCAGTTTTCTATTAAATGAGGATGCTTGTACAAGGAAAAGACTGTTATGCATGTATCAATAGCTGTATTATGCAATGGAAAAATCAGACACACTGTGATCTCAAGAAAAGATTTAAACCCAGTAAACTGCATATTTTTCATCAAGAAGTTACTTTGGGAGTTAAGGTTTAATTTAGTAAGCTTTGACTCAAAGTGCAAAATGAAGGCATTAGCATATTATTTATTCTAATTATATTCAATTTCAAAACAGCAAATCAACTACATGAAATTGAAATATAAATACAGCATATTCAATAGGGATTTCCTGGGGCTATTTATGACCATATTTCTATAAAAATATTTACTCCATATGTGATTTAGAAGCAGTCTCTTGCAATGAGGTTGTAAACTTTTTAACAATTAATCAATATGAAGTCATTTATTTTCAAAACACCCATAACATCTTGTGAGTTAAAGTTTCAAAGACTACAAAATTAAATATAAACAATAAGCACTATAGTATAAGAGAGCGACTTTTAAACTACGTTAGCCAAAACTTCAAAATTCCAAAGGGAAACTCATGAAGTTATTTAAGTTATTATTATTGACAACCTAACTAACCTGGAACTATTTTATCTCTTCCAAAAACGTCAGAAGGAAGGATACTTCCAGGCTATGTTGAATTATGTCTTAAGAGTTCTGTAATCCTAAAAAAATCACACACACACACACACACACACACACACACACCCTGAAAAAATTTTGTGTAGTATAGTCAATACTCAAGGCATGAGCTAAAACTGGTAACTTGAACTGCCAGCCACTCCACAATATCTTTACCCTTAGTAGGTTTTCCTTTTCCCTGGATCTGCTGCTTGTTCCCTAACAGGTGAGAGTGATAGTGTTCCTTCTGACATGCCATTTAGACTAAGATAAATTATGATAGACTCTAGTAAATAAGGTATATCTTACAATAGAGCTGAGCCAATAGACAGACTGTACTGGATACCAAAAGTTTATGAAAGAGAATCCTTCAGACCTTGGTAAAACAAAAATATCACAGTTGGCATTACAAATTTAAAAGAGAAAACATCCTGGACAGAATCTTTTCTATTTTTCTATGTTGATAAGTATTTGCACACTAAAATCAATAGGAAGAAAAATGAACATTTTGCATATTTTATTATTTAAGAATGCACTTTTATTTATACTATTATTATAAGAGTATATATTTAACATATCACATTCAGAATTCCAAAAAAGATTTAAATCTACCATTAAAAATTTTAAGCACTATAGATACATTCACACTTTTCTAAGCTACTTTTTTTTTTTTTTTTTGGGTGTGTGTGTGTGTGTGTACATAATTTTTTTTTAAATTGAATTTATTGGGGTGACATTGGTTAATAAAATTATATAGGGTTCAAATATACAGTTACTATACATCATCTGTATACTGTATTGCGAGCTCACCACTTGAAGTCAAGTCTCTTCCATCACCATATATTCTCCCTTTATTCTTTCAAATTTCATATAACATAGTTCTATATATGAATTTTTCTAATATCTAAACTTCTTACATTTAAGTGTAAATCATTACATTAATAATTCTCTAGTAATAACATAAGGTCTGCCAAGTAGTGGGAATTTAAATATTTTTTAATATATGAATGAATTATACAATTTAAAAGCAAATTATTTTTCCTTTAAAAGAACTATAAAGGGTAGTGTCTCTTCACTCCACACAGAACTTCATAATGCTGCTAAATAACAGTCTAACCCTAATCTACCCATCCATGTTTTCCTGAGCAATGAATGATACACATTAATCTCTTCTCCATTTTCTTTATGTCAAACTCATATTTCTACTAGAGGCCTGGTGCATAGACTCATGCACCAGTGGGGTCTCTCAGCCTGGCCTGTACCCTTTGGCAATCCAGGACTCCTTGGAGGATGTAGTACTGCATGAAATGGCAGGCGGCAGGGGAGGAACCCGAGCCTGGGACCAGGACGGGGCGCTGCTCCTGCTCATCCTGGCTCCATTGCACCTACTGGGAAGGCTTGGTAGCACTGCTGTGGAGGGAAAGGCTTGAGCTGCCATAGCTGCACTCACCGTGAGCCCAGTGTCTGGTGCCCATCAGTCAGCTGAGTGGCGTTCCCACTATGGGAGTGCCCTGACCACCAGAGGGCAGCTCCTGCATTGAGCATCTGCCCCCTGGTGGTCAGTGCACATCGTAGTGACCAGACAAGTGGTCATTTGGTCACTTAGGCTTTTATATATATATAGACTAGAGGCCCTGTGCACAAATTCGTGCCCAGGGGATTCTCCCAGCTCTGTCTGCACCCTCTGCAATTTGGGACCCCTGCACCTTTTTCTTATCTAGCTAACCTCTTCACTCTTAAAAAAATTAACTGAAATATCACCTACTGTAGGAAATCCTCTTTGAACAAATGTCTTTACAATCAATATTAAATATTTTTATAGTATATCATTCTTTTTCTTTAACAGCTACTTAGAGTGGATGCAATGTGGTTTTCATTCTTGTATCTGAATTTTTTCTTCTTGCTCTTGTAATAGCAAAACTTATCCAATTTATATTTTCCCTTCAAGTTTATATTTTGGTTCAATTTCTAGTTGGCTCCCTGCTTTTTTTTCAAGCAATAAATTTGGGTTGTGATAGTAAGCTCACTTGTAATCAAGCCTGAAGGTCTTTCTATCTGAATATTTCTGTGATACCTATCAATTAGTATACCAGAGATCGTATTCATTATAGAAAATAACAATAAATGTCATCTGATCATTTGATCTAGTAATGTTTTATAGCAAGATGTATTATTCTAGTAATTTAACTATTACAAAACTGAGGCATACAGAAATAAATTATGTTGAACAACAAAGAATGACTCAAATTTCAAAGCATAGTACACTTAGGGCCTCCCTTGTCCTGTGCCTCAGATATCATAGCATAGTACACATGGAACTCAGCTTCCTTTAAAATAGGAAGGGATGCATACTCATGAAGCAACTGATTTTTATTTAAGGGCCTCACTTGTTCTGCACCTTTACAGAGGAGTGAGTAGGGGCGGAGGGAATTTGAGGAAACCCAGACAGAATTCTCCTCCTAAAACATTTTGCTAAGTTGGCCACTGGGACCACTGGGCATTCATCCAATTAAAACTCAGACCCACAGCAAGAACAAAGGCACTGGTCTCCTACTACTAATGCATAAGGATCAAACCCCAGCCCTTAGGAACTCACCCCCGCAGTCAGGAACAGGCCAGTGGGTAGACCTGGGCTGGTGCTCCTAACTCTGGGGAGAGGGAGACTTCCCATGGCTGCAGGCTAGAGGGGAACAGATCCATAGCGCAGGTTGGTCAGCAGAGTGGCTTCTTCACTGGGGATTGCAGGGCAGCTTGGCAAGGCTCTGCCTGGCCTGGTCACCCCATGATCACAGGTCAGCTCGGCCTAGCCTGTTCTGTTCTCCCCATGATTGTGGGTTAGCTCAGCTTGGCCTGTTTGCCCCGTGATCGCAGGCGGCTTGGGCCCGGGCTCTTCATCCTATGATCACAGGGCGGCTTGGCCTGGCCTGCTCGCCCCGTGATCGCAGGGCAGCTTGGATCACAGCCTAACGCTGCCTGCCCATGTTCCCAACTCTATCAGCCACATAGGGCCTCTTCCGCCTGCATATGCAAATTTAGCCACCATCTTTGATAGGTTAATTTGCATATCACTCCGATTGGCTGTGGCCATCCTGAGGGTATGGTCAATTAGCATTTTCCTCTTTTATTAGTGTAGATTCCCTTATACTTCTATCTGCTGCCTCTATACAAAATGCTGTTCCATCCTCTCCTTCCACTAATACGTTTACTCAAACCTTAAGACCCACCCTGAAGGTTTCCTTCATGGCTATTAACAAGCAGACTGATTCCTGTGATTTCACAGATCTTTGTTCACAATGTTATTACCGTGTTTCCCCGAAAATGAGATATCCTCCAAAATAAGACCTAGCGCATGGAAAGATAAGACATCCCCTGAAAATAAGACCTAGCGCAACTTTGGGAGAAAAAATTAATATAAGACACTGTCTTATTTTCGGGGAAACAGAGTAGTATACTTCACAATCCACTGAAATAACCAGTTTAAATGGTTTTTTTCTTTCACTAGATTTTGATTTCTCAAGAGAAAGGATTCTTTTGTGTCCCCAAATATAACACTAATGTCAGGAAAGTTGATTGAAGAATAACAAGTAAATGAACAAATGAACATATTATTAAATCTTTCTTTGTAACTCAGTAGCTATATCATAGTAGTACAATGCAAGTTACAGGAATTCAATATTTTGCATGCTACCTTAACATCTACTAAATTACAGAATCTCATGATTGGGAAGAACATTAAAAAAATGAAAAAAAACATTAAAAACATTTAAAAAAGGAAATAAATTATTAACATAATGAATAAAAAATAAATAATAAAAGTGAAACAATGATCAATACACAATTTAAACCATGTCTTTCTAGCTAACCATTTTCAAATATTTCAAAGACGAGGCATCATCATATTTCTTACAGTAAGAAAAATACCAAGTACATCAACCTAATAATCCTAGTGTCCTTTTATCTAAGTCCAGCTGTAGATGATAGTTCTACTACCTAATCTGGAAGAATACAAACAGTATTTTAAGTATTTGAAATTAAATGTTTTTAAGTTCACAGGCTTTGGTGGTCACTGGCAATCTATGAAAAGACTGTACGTGGTTTCACAGTTTGACTATAATGCTCATTGAACAAGAGCCTGGCATTTCCCAACATTTGCAGTTTTCTTGATTTGTTGGAAAAAGAAATTAAGGATGTATTTTTGGGTGTACTTAAATTTTAAATAAATTACTTGTTTTATTATTAAAACAATTATGGAAAATCTTCATTAAGATGTATCTTTATTAGTAGTTTACTTATGCCAAAAATAGATTAAAAAAGCTTAAGATTCCAAAAGCTTAAGAAATTCTTTCTAATGGTCCAGAAAACTTGCTGCTTCTAAGTGATTTATTTTTATTTCCTAGTCGTTATAATCAAATTTATGTAGCTTTTCTATTGAAAAGTGAAACATGAAACACCTACCCAGAGACTATCAGTGACAACTTAGACTGAAAATCAGCAAAACGGAGGTAACAACTCTCAAATATCAAGAAACTTGCCATTCACTTTATTCCAGACCCCATCTAATTACTTATGGTTTTAAGCTATGCATTTATAAGTTGGCTAAAGTAACTGGTAAACACTCCTTTGGGGCATATCATTTGTAATATTGATTTATTGGTTTGCTGCCTCCCAGGATAGGTCTGACCCTGAGTTTATAATTAAGCTGCATAATTTGGAGACAGAATGGTGGTTTACTATCTCACTTTATGGGATGGTACGAACATATAAAATGAAATTGTTTGATTAAATGAATTGAGAATGTTGGTTCCACTTATATAGCTTTGAAACATTTTTTGCATCATAATATATGTCCAAAAAGCTCAGTAGCAATAGTTCTACAAATGACCTAGGAAACAGATATTTTACTTCACTGTATATAGATGTATTATTTCTCATTTATTTATTAATTCAACTTACAGTCATTGCCTCCTAACTAGGAGTACAATAGTGACCCAGACAGATATATTTTCTTAAACTTTTAGAGCTTCAAGTTTAGAGGAAGTCAATTATAATGTTAGTAAATACTATTAAAGGAAAAGTATAATCTACATAGATTTTAAAGTTCCCTCCAAATCCCATGGAGTAATATTCTCATATTTTGTTTCCATCCTTTATTATGAAGCAACTCTGGCTCAGTTTGTAGTCACAGATTTACCCAGAGGAAAATTCTGAAAATCACTTATGGGCACAAACACACCTGATTTGTCTAATGACCTAATTTGTCAAAATGGGGTCAAACTAAGCATAATGAACTGCATGTTACCTCAGATAATATATCATGAACAACTTTCTATATTATTCTTTTATTGCTAGAAAGTATTCTATTACATATCATTATCTAACCATTTCCCTACTGATGACCATTTAGATGGTTTCCAATCATGCAGTAAGGTACACTACAGTGTATGTTCACATAGATATATCTTCTAGAACTTCCAAATACTTTTGTGAAATAGAGGCTCAGAAGTGGGATGGTTAGTGGCTTAGCCTATATTCCTTAAAGAAAAGAACCCGAGGTAAAGCTTGCAAGCTCAGGAAATCTTTTTTTGTTTGTTTTAATAAATTTTTATTGTTCATATTATTACAAATGTTCCTCATTTTTTCCCCCTCCATTGCTCTCCTCCACCAGGTTCCCACCCCACCTTCTGCCCTTTCCCCACCCCCCATTGTCCTCATCCATAGGTGCACAGTTTTTGTTCAGGCTCTTCACGCACCCCCCACTCCCCTTTTCCCCCCAAGAATCGTCAGTCCACTCCCCTTCCATAACTCTGATTCTATTATATTCACCAGTTAATATTGTTCATCAGGTTTTTTTAATTCCCTTGGTTTTTAGTTTTACTTGTTGATAGTTACGTATTTGTTGATCATAATTTTTATCTATATCTTCTTCCTCTTCCTAAAGAACAAGCTCAGGAAACCTTAGGAGGTGAAATACCAGGATATGAAGAGTGAGAGGTAAAGGAAGGGAAGGAGAAAAAGCAAGTAAAAGACAGTACAGTTACTGAGCTGGCTTCACTGAACTAGGTCACACAGGATAAATGAACCACAATGTCTCAGAATAGGAAGAAAGAAAAAGCAATTTCACTTCCAGTTCCCTCCAATTTCCTGCCTTTCCTTGGTCAAAGTTTGCCAGCCTACCTCCATCCCAACCAGGCTTGTGACCTAAAACCTCCAAGCAACTGCTGGAGATAGAGCTTCTACCACACACAACCCGTCCCATCACCAGCCTGGAAGAGATAGGAATCAAAACTTCCATGCCTCTGCTTAGTTAGGAGACCCTGCTGAAGCTAGTCCTCACACCAAAGGAGGCTAACTTATAGGTGGCTTCAGAAGGCAAAGAAGCCATCTCCTACATGACTGCTGTCAATTCACACTCCAATAAAAGTACATGCCTGTGATTTCCTCATGCTTTGCCAGCAGCCTATTAGGTCAACCTATCAGCTGAAAAGAAAGTATACACTATTGTATCTTACATTTCTTTATTAGCAGTGAGGTTCTGCATCTTTCACTAGTCATTGGATTTGTATTTCTTCTGGGCTTGGCTTATTCATATAAACTTCAGTTGTAATTTCTCACCCTTCCATTAGGAGTTTTAATTAATCAAACTACAAGATTCTGTTACTTTCAGGTCTGCCCTATTTCCTAAAGTTACTTCAAGTTATCTATGAGTCAATATACTTAAACTATTTAGTGAGCTTAAATACAGTATCATAAAACCTTCGCTGGTTATTCTGCCTGCAGCTATGACAGAAAAGAACAAGGCAAGAACATGACAATTTCCTTATACCCAGTTTCCATCATTATATTTCACACAATTAGGGAAACTTAGGCATATGAGAAAAGTTGGCATTTCCATCCAGAATGCTTCAGTATTGGACAGAACACTGACCCTTCTCCGAGCCAATCTAGCCTCACTACCAGTGTCTAGTTTAAATTCTTTTACCATAAGATAACCATCTCCAACTAAAGAGCATACCGGTATATGTATAACCCATGGACATAGACAATAGTGTAGGGAAGGTATGGGGTGGGCCAGGGGCTAGGTGGAGGGGGAAAGGGAATCATCTGTAATACTGTCATAAATCTACACTAATAAAAGAAAAACATACAAATTGACCATCACTCCACTACACCCACCAGCCAATCAGGAGGGAATATGCAAATTAGGACAAAGATGGTGGCCGCCCAGCTGCTCCAGGCACAGAGTGGCCAGGCAGGACAGGAAGCCTGCTATGAGAGGAAGGGCAGGGGGCAAAGGGATCTACAGAAGCGGCACTCTGGCCGCAGTGAAGACAGACTGCAAACTCCAGATTCTGCAGCCCAGACAGCAGACTTCCAACAGGAGCGAAGGCCTGGTTCCCAGGTGCCAGAGGAAAACTAGTGCTGGAAGCCAAGGGAAAAAAGGCCTATTGCACGAATCTCTTTGTGCAATGGGCCTCTAGTCTTACCTAATAATAGACAAACATGTAAATTGACTGTACCTCTCTATGCCCACAGCCAATCAGAGTGAGTATGCAAATTAGAAGGCCAAAGATGGCGGCTGCCCAGCTGCTCCAGGTGCAGAGTGGTCAGGCGGGGCAGGATGCCTACTATGACAGGGAAGGAAGGCCTATTGCATGAATATCTTCATGCAATGGACCTCTAGTAAATAAATAGCCATCTGCAACACAAAACCTTTCCATACAAAGACAGGCATCTAGAAAGTCAACTCCAAATTTGTTATAAAAATCTATTTCTTCTTATGCTTCTTTTTCCCTTTCAATTACTCTGAGCATGTATTTTTAAAATTTGGTAGTTTAATTGTACCCAATAGTCAACCTACTCTTTTTCACCTCTGCCATACTCTAAATACTGAAAGACCAATAAACATCTAATAGTAGCTCTAACTATAAAGCTGCAATGTTACTAATATTTTTGGTCTCAAATTATAAATTATGTCAAATAGCTCAGAGTCTTACTTCACATGCATTGTGATGGGAATAACTGCATTGCATCCATAAGAGGATTACTCTATAGACAGAATGAAAACATTGTAGCATTCAGTGTTTCAAACTCAAACCTTTGAAATGTATTTCTTTTCAATGAACATATTTATTTTCAACTTGGTTAACAAAATCTAATTCATACAGCCAACAGATTCGATATATATGGACAAAAACTGTATTTTCCAACACTAAATTAAAGGAATATGACTTAAGACTTAACTAAATCAGTTCTTTATGATTCAGGGTTTGCAGCCACACACACACACACACACACACACACACACACACACACAGGAAATGTATTAACTTTTCCCTCTGAATAATTTCTCTATAATTTCAACCTAGTCATTTATCCAACACACTCTACCATGTGCTATGTTATCACTCGCTAACTTCCCCAGTTACACTAACAGTATATACCATTTATTTTTGGTAGCATATTAATAAAATTCTTGCCCCTGTAAATATTATAGTTGGTATAATAAAAATAACTTATTGGCATTATACTCTATAGTTTACAAACTCTTTTCTACATATATAATCTCAGTGAATTATAATCTTCCTTAACAACTTTAAAATATGACAATATACTACAAATTTCTAAAAGCAAATTATATCAAATATTGTAAATAAGATTCTAAAAGACCAAAAGAAGTATAAAGAAATTAATCTGCCATTGCCTTCTTACCTTACTCCAAAATAACTCACATTTGCACTGTTGGTTCATTTTCCTAATTTAAGCTTTTAGAAAAATACATACTAAATTGCCCCACATTGTATTTCAATCAATTGCCTAAGCTGAGGCTACGATGTCATAAATAAAGTACCCGATCATAAATTTCTCAAAGGACATAAAATCAAAGATACCCAACACCTACAAATTAAATGCAAAAAAACACAAACTGAATAAAAAGGAGTTACCTTATGAAATTTAAGTTGATCAGTAAATTAACCACTCTATTTTTAACAGTCTTTATTTTCTATATTAAGATTATACAATGCACCAAAATCATCTTGGTTTAGTCTTTTCATTTTATGTTTTCTTACAAATTATGGAGCTATGGGGGGAAAGTCAATCACCTTTCAGTTGTTTGACTGCAAAAGCACTATTTAGAATAGCAATGATATGAGTTATTTAAATACAGGCCTCTGCATGAAATGAGGGCTATCTATAAAACACACTTATTCGAGGTTATAGAATCATGGAGGCTTGAGGCAATTCTCAAGCCTCCATGATTCTATATTTACACAGTTGACGAGGAACTCCAATACACAGGAAAAAAAGAAAGTGGCCTAGGAAAGTGAGCAGCATAGCGTTTACTTTTTTCATACAAACAAATGCTTTATCCAAAGCATCTTATAATATCCAGGCATTAAAAGACCACTCTGCTTGTGCTTACTATAAAATTTTTTTTAAAAGACTATGTAAAGTTATGGTGATTAGATTTTTAAGGTATGTGATTGAAATGGCCTTTAAACCAAATGTCATTGTGTGGAGGTGGGTTAAAATACTTAACCATTTTTTTGGTTAAAATAAACCCATTTCTTAAAAATGTGTTATTTGAATAGAAGTATATTCTAAGTTTTCCAAAATTTTAGAGCATTTTGCATTAATCTGTGAAAATAACTTAATAGAAACTTGCAACTGTATATTTTCTATTATCTATTTCTATTATTTCTATTATTTTCTAAATTATTTAAACTAAAATTAATCTGTCAATTTGGGAAAAAGGAGATAAGTGACTTCACTCTTTTCCAACAAGCATAAAGTAGTAAAAAAAAGACTACAGCACAAAAATGAAAACCAATTATTAAAAATACATGGTTTTTAGCCTTAGTAGAGGTTAATACAAATGTATTTCCTTAAAAACCTCTTAAAGATGCACACATACAGAGACACCTACACACTCTCAAATACAGAAACATATTTACATTTCTAATTCTAAAGTTATGCTTTTCATGATATTATTTCTGATGTGCTGAAACTTAAGGAACTTACACATACACGTACCAAGGCCTGACCTGAGGGGGTTCCAAGGACAGTGTCAAACAGTTCTTTAAGTTAACATATCCTATAACATAACATGTTTACATACCAAATGTGTTAATTCTTCCATTACTTCATTACTCAGAGTTGATTTACATGCCTAGATGACACCTGGCAAAAAGCTAGACTGTGGAAAAAATGCTGCTTTACACCTTAATGATAGACATGAATGACGCAGAGTAGCTGAAAATGACAAAACAGCATCATGACTTAGGGAAGTCAGCTGAAGCACCCCATCAGCCATCTCTGGAAAACTCCAGATAAAGCCTAAGGAGGTCAGTTGTTGGTCTAAAGGAAAACAATCCCAATTTAAAATATTTTTGAAGATATCACAAACACAAAGGTACAGGTGTGTGTGTGTTTTCATCAAAAATAATTTTTGAAAATCATAAAATCTTCTAATTCATTTTTTCTCTCTAAATCACAGGAAAAAAAGAAAGTGGCCTAGGAAAGTGAGCAGCATAGCGTTTACTACTTTCATACAAACAAATGCTTTATAACAATAATGATACTGCATGATTTCATTATTTTGGATTAATCAGCAGAAATGCTAGAGAAAAGAAGTAAAACTAAGTGATTTGGAATCTTGAATTTACTGGGAAAATCACAAAGTGCATAAATTCTTTAAAAATTTCAGATGACATATAATTAATCATTATTATTATAAGATTTCGGCAGGATTACAGCATTACTTTATGCTAAGTAATGCAACCTGAAAGGCTCAATAAATCTAAGCTCAAGTGAATCTCAAAGGACAAATTAACATAGTCACCTCTAGTTTTACAACACAAATAGATCTAAAAAGAAAACAAAGACTATAGCACTTAGAAATCTAGAAATGTAGTGCAGTACTGAGTAAAGAACAAAAATATAGAATAATCCCACAGAATAAAACATAAGAGAAATGCTTCATGGACTATAAAAACTAACATGTAGAAAGGACACGGGATTAAAATAGTAATAAAAACTATTTAGTCAACTATTGTACAAAATAACTAGACATTTAAAAATTCAGTCTCTCAATATATAAAACTTTTGTACATGATACAAATTTGGAGGATACAAAGGGAGATGGAACTTAGAACTTATCTAGGTTTATAATATAAAATTGTAATATCCCAAAATGTTAAGAATTTTAAAAACTTTAAAATGGTGATATACTAAATTGTCCAAACATTTTTTTGGTAAAGTACACAATAGAGAGGATTGAGATGCAATGTTAATACCAAATGCAGACACAACTTTGCTATTTTTTTAGTTTTTAAATGTTATTTAATTTCTTAACACCATCATACTATTGATATTAGATGCTAAATAATAGTAGGTAGTATGAAGGACATTTAAAAACACACACACACAACATGTACACATGCACATGACAAATTAATACACTATCACCACCAAAACAGAAGCTTTGGATTTACATGATTAAAATATTTCTCATAATCTTATACTTGCATTAAAAGGTTAATTAATGTCTATACTGATATGTTTATATGTACATATACAGTTATACATAATAAAATTAAAATTCTGAAATTATATTACTCCATGTTGAGATTTCTCACTGTAAATCTCCACATAAATGTAATATTTCCAAATACTTCCAAAGACTGCAAATTCTCACCAAAATATTATGGAGACTTTTGTTTCAGAATAAAAAAAAGACAACTTTGCTATTATTTTACAATTTCTAATTCTATATACTAAAGCGGTAATATGCAAATTGACCCTCACGCCTTCAAAAAGATGGCTGCCTATGACCAGGCCGGCAGGGGGGTTAGTGAGGGACAACCAAACTGAATAGCAGGCTGCGTGGGGCAACTAGGGTGTCGGGGGGGGGGGGGGGGTAGGAGTAAGGTATGACCATGCCATTGGGGAGGGCGGCAGTTAGAGGTGACCAGGCCGGCGGGGGGTGGGGGGGCAGTTAGGGGCAACCAGGCTGGTAGGCTGGTGAGGGATTAGGAGCCAGCAGTCCAGGATTGTGAGAGGAATGTCTACCTGCCAGTTTAGGCCTAATTCCCAGACTTCCCCCAAGGGGACCTGGATTGGAGAGGGTGTAGGCTGGGCTGAGGGGACCCCGCCCGCCCTCATGCATGAATTTTGTGCATCGGGCCTCTAGTTTATTAATAACTCCATTAATACAAACTTATATTCAGTGAGAAATACAAGAATACTATGTTGTGAAGGAAGAAAACAAAGCTGTAAAGCCATCTTGAAACAAATCTGATGCATATTTCTCTTTAAAAAGTTATAAAATGGGAAGTATATTAAGATTTCTTTTGTAAAAGAAAATTTTAGTTATACAAGATACCAATTTTCTTTAAAATTTCTAATAAACTTGGATTACCAAATGAAATTTATGTATCTTATTTTTCTTTTATGACTTGAATAAAACAAGATATTTTCTCAATTTTGGTTCTCATCTATCATTCTAAGACCAGATATTTTTGGATAGGAAAGATAATGTTCTTTATATTGAGACTATATAGTTATCTTTCATTAAAACATTACATTTTATTACTTATAGCTAAGAATTTTAATTTCTAACCTTACTATAATGTGTATCTATAAAGGAAACAAAAACACAAAATAAACACAATATAAGTGCATTTTATCTTCATAGGAAGTTACAGTAACTTTAAACTGAGAAACACTGCCCTCTATAGACAATTCAATTTACCTAAATCTCAACAATATTAATCCAGACTAGGAATTCTGGATTTTCCTGCCTTGTTTTTTGTTGAAAATCCTTCTACTCCATAAAGATCTTTTTCAAAAATAGATTTATTCTGAAGAATTGTCTATTGCAAATATTCTTCAACCTCTTTTAAAGTATCTCCTTCCCTCTGGCTCACCCAAGATTCCATGTGTATTTAAAATAAGCCACGTATAAGCAATGTTGAAGACAGGATTGAATGGAACCAATACAAAATAGGGATAACATGTAGGAGGTATTGCAACATCTAGCTAAGAGATGATGACATATGAAGATTAAAGTAATAGGGAGGGAAAGAAACTGGTGGATGTAAACTATAAGGTAAAACTAGTGAGACTTGGTAACTAGGCCACTAAGAAGTGATAAGGAAAGTTCAGGGAACTCCTAGGTTTCTCACTTGAACTAAACAGGTATTGGGTCGGCAGCTAAGTAATTGCGGATTTTTTAAAGAAAATCAAAGACAATTTTTTCATGGAACTAAATAACTTTATTCTGTAATGTATTGCCCATTTTGATCAATGACCTCTTGCCATCTTTCAGGCAGCATCATAATCCCACGTTCAAAAAACTTCTGGTTTTTATTAGCAAAAAACTGAATCAGGTACGATTTGACATCATCATCATTATTGAAATTTTTACCATTCAAGGAGTTTTGTAAAGATCGAAACAAAAAGTAATCAGATGGTGCAAGGTCAGGACTATATGGTGGATGTGGCAAAACATCCCAACCAAGCTCCATTAATTTTTGCCGAGTGACCAAAGATGTGTGTGGCCTTGCATTGTCATGATGGAATACAACACCTTTTCGATTTGTCAATTCGGGCCGCTTTTCTTCAACTGCATTGTTTAATTTCGTTAGTTGTTCAATGTAGACATCAGAATTGATCGTTTGGTTGGGTGGTAAGAGTTCAAAGTAGACAATTCCTTTGTAATCCCACCAAACTGATAACAAAACCTTCTTTTGATGAATATCAGCTTTTGATGTTGTTTGAGTTGGTTCACCTGGCCTGCTCCACGATCTTTTCTGCTTGATATTGTTGTAAACAACCCATTTTTCATCGCCAGTTATCAGTCGTTTTAAAAATGGACCATTTTCATTACGTTTCTTTAGCAAATCGCAGCTGCTAATGTGTTGCGTTAACTCTGATTCTTTCAGTTCGTGAGGAACCCATGTATCGAGTTTTTGAACATAGCCAAGTTGTTTTAAGTGATTTTCAATGCATGTATGTGATACATGAAGCTTCTCTGCAATCTCACGTGTTGTACTGTGACAGTCCAAATTGATTATTGCTTTGATTAGGGCGTCATCAACTTCAACTGGACGACCAGAGCGTTTTTCATCTTTGAGTGAAAAATCACCAGAACGAAATTTGGCAAACCAATTTTGACACTGCCGTTATTTTAAGGCTTCGTCACCATAAACAGCACATAACTTTTTATGAGCTTGCGATGCGTTTTTCCCTTTGCGGAAATAAAAAAGCAAAATATAACGAAAATGTTCCTTTTGATTTTCCATTTTTCAACGAATGCCAAACGAAAACTACAAAACAGATCAAAAAACTTTTTTTACTGATTAACAGCTGAATAGCCAACTATCAAATAACAAAATGTGTTTTACATTTGTACTACGTCTGCAAACCTAAAAATTCAACTGAAGCCATATATGTGTGAAACCAGCAATTACTTAGTTGCCGACCCAATATATGGCAGTACCATTAAATAAGATAGGGAATAAAAGAGAAGGAAACAGTTGAAAGCAGACGAGGGGAATAAAGAGTTGATGAGTTCTATCTTGAACCTGAGTTTGAAGTCCACCTGTAATACTAACGTAGAAATGCTCAGGAAATATTTAGACATGTTAAACTAAAAATAAAATAGGCAGAGCCCCTCAAGTTGAATGTAACCTGTAGATATGGCTCACATTTAAGAACCAAGAGGTTTCACATAAAAACTAGATTTCATATCTGATCTGGCCCTACTGGGCACTCACAGTAGTAAGCAGCTGGAGCTAAAGTTGAATTCCCCTGTTTAAATAGTGCAGGGCACGCACTCTGTTATAAGCCACAACTGCTATGACTGTATACAAACTCCAGCCCACTTTACTTGGTCCCTGCAGGCATTTTACTTTTTAAAATACATTTTTTTGTGACCCTGGTCTAAAAACTGAGCCCTGGTCACACAGAAAAAGGTCAGGGCTAAAAAGGAATTTTACAGTAGAATCAACATAGGCTGTAGTTAAAACCGTAAGATGGTAGGGAGAAACATCAATACAGGCTAAATCCTTGGGAAAAACAATATTTAATCATGCAGGCATCTGCTTCAAAATATTCGTATCACCTTAAAAGTGGGGAACATTTACGCCCTTTCCAGTGCCCTTTTAAGGTTGACTGAGTGCCTTAAGAGGCTAACACAGAAGGGTACATGAGGCAAGTCTCCATAAAACCCAGAGAAGAGGTGGCAAAACTCCTCTCTGGATCCTGTCTGGAGTCACAGCTGAAAAAAAAAAAGAAAAAAAAGAAAGGAAAAAAGGAAAGAAAAAAAAAAACTGGGGAACATTTAAATCTTAATTCAAAATTCACTTTCTCTATGTGGGTATATTTTAATCTCTTTTAACCATAAATGCTGAATTTTCTAATTATTTCCAGGTCTTTTTTAGAAATTAAAAGCATCCCGCATGTGCTCTATAAATGCTAGATGAATTAAACAAAGCAATCCCCCAAATACTGAGCATAAGTTATGCCCTGGATCTTGAAGAAACAAGAAAGGAGCCAGGAGATGTTTAGAAATAGGTGATAAGAGAAAAATGTAAAGAACATTAGAATAATCTAAGAATTATTTAGTAGGCACCTGGGCCCTGTGCTACATCTTGTAGGCAGTACGACCAGGACACAAAAGATGAATCCAACATGGTCTTAGGCTTTGAGAAGCCTATAGGCTACATGTAGTACTAGCAAGTGTAAAGGTTACAGGTTACATGAGGTTCTTTCTGAGATGAGAGCAATACATGAAAAAAAATGTACCTTAAAGAATAAATCTCTAGCATAAAGCAGCTAGTGAAAAGAAACCCAATTTAACACTAATACCTGATAGGTGACAAAAATTAAATCTAAATGATGAAAACAAAATCAAAGATCATTTTCTGGGCAAAAAAAACCTATCTATTTTTAAAATAGAAATTTCAAAAGTTATGACTAGCTTTATAGGTAAATACACTACATGTATGAATTTATCTACTCTGATATTCAATGACTTTTTATAGGTAAAAGATAACCTGACAATGATGAATAGCTCAGGTTTTACAAAAAGGCCAGATGGCTACTGGATAGCTAATAACCACTTATTTGGCTATCAGAACAAAAGTGTGAATTCTCCCATTTATACTATTTACCTTCACTAACAATACACAAATATAATACAATGATGCTGGTCTAAGAGTTATCAGAGCAGTAAAATGAAGAGAAATAAAGTTACTAATAAGATCCCATGTAAATATATAAATTTTAAAGATCTAAGGGATTAAAAAAAGGGGGGAAGTAAGACACTAGTCAGTGAGAACCAAGGTATTAACAATACTATTGAAACACACAGAAAGCCCTAGAATTACTAAGAATGAAATCCTTCTTTTTTATAATGAACTTTGCTCCCTCTAGTGGTCATAAGAGGTTTTACAGATGTGAGTAGAAATGGAGGTAGAGCAGCAATTTTCAACCTTTTTCATCTCATGGCATACATAAACAAATTACTCAAATTCTGTGGCACACCAAAAAATATACCGTATTTTTCGGACCATAAGACGCACTTTTTTCCCCCCAGAAGTGGGGGGGGAAAGTCCCTGCGTCTTATGGTCCAAATATAGCCTACACATATACTTTAAAAAAAAAGTTTTTTTACTTGCCCGGCTCTGTGTGGTCTCTGTGTGCCTGCCCGGCTCTAAAATGGTTCTAAATGCTGCTGTTTACTTTACAGGGTTGATTACATGTGTTTATGACTGTGATGTTGTGTTTTAATGCACATAAAATATTTTAGGACACTATTTGTTTCAGAATCTTTTTTTCTTCATTTCCCTTCTCTAAAAACTGGTGTGTCTTATGGTCCGGAGCGTCTTATGATCTGAAAAATACGGTATCATACTTTTTTGGTAATCTGACACAATAGGTATAATTTTGATTCATTTACCAAAAAAAAGATAATAGCAATTAACCACTCTTTTGGCTCCAAAGTGACTTGTTAAAAAAAAAAAGCAGGTGCCTATACTTATACATAAGATTTTCTGATACCCAGAATTAACCAATCATATGCAAACTTATACAACATAACCAAGATGCAATTCTATTATATAGGCCCAGTGCACGAATTCTTGCACCAGTGGGGTCCCTCGGCCTGGCCTGCGGGATCAAGCTGAAACCAGATTTCTGATATCCCCGAGGGTTCTCGGATTGTGAGAGAGCACAGGCCAGGCCGAGAGATGCCACTGGTGCATGATCGGGGCCAGGGAGGAACTGCAGGAGGGCTCCAGGGTGTGTCCAGCCCATCTCACTTAGTCCCACTCAGCAGGACCCCAGCAGCAAGCTAACTACCAGTCGGAGCATCTGCCCCCTGGTGGTCAGTGCATGTCTTAGCAAGCAGTTGAGCGGCCTTAGTATATCATTAGCAAATTATACTTTGATTGGTTGAACGGACAACTGGATGCTTAGCATATTAGGCTTTTATTATATAGGATATATTTATGGCTTAAGATAGGGCAGATGGCTATTGTTATGTTGGCTTTTGGCATTTTTAATTTCACAATAAAAGGAAAAAGAAGTCGAAGTAGCCCTGACTAGTCAGGTATTGCATGTTTTAAAAATTCTTGCGGGACACCAGTTGAAATTGTTGAGGAAGAGGGTAAACAGAAATGAAACTGTAGGAACTACCCAAATTAACCCGCATTTATATGTCAGACAAATGTTCAATTTATAAAAAGCATTTCTTTAAAAGGAAGAATTTAGAGTTTAGTGTTACAGATGTAGCAATTCAGAATTACAGAAACAGTCACAAGTGGAGAGTAGTTCTAAAAATAGTATATAACAACAATATGGGGCAAGAAACTTTATAAAGTTTCATTTTATATTCTTTCATTCTGTTGGAATTATTTCCATATGCCTATATTACTTTCATTAAAATATTTACTGGACAACGTAGAATACTGTATCTTTTATAACTTAAAAATCAGAGTATTTCCCTTGCCATTGGGAGTAAAAGCTATAATCCTTATAATAGGCTATTCCATGTGCTCCATCCTACCTCGTTTCCTATTTCTCTGTCCCACTGCCACATCACCATATACAATTGAGTCCACCTTGCAGTTTCCAGGGCATACAAGGCATGAGCCTGCTTGAGTGACATGCACTGGCTGTTTTTTTCTATATGCAATGCCCTTCCCCAGATAACTGTATGGTTCACTCTTTCACTATCTCAAATGCATGCTCAATGGCACCTTTTCAATGAGCCTTCTTTGACCGTCTGATTTAGAACCCCATCTCTTGTACATCGTAACCTTCTCTTTTGCTTTATTTCCATAGCACTAATCACCTTCTAATACATTATAACACCTACTTACTTATTTAATTACTCATGCCTGCCAGACTACAAGCTCCTTAATAGGGAAGGTCCTCTTTTGTTCACTGCTGTATCCCTAGCTCTTAAGAGATATAAATTGTACATGCAAGTGTACAATTAGCCAAGACCAGTTTGGCTCAATGGATAGAGCGTCGGCTTGGGGACTGAAGGGTCCCGGGTTCGATTCCAGTCAAGGGCATGTACCTTGGTTGAGGGCATATCCCCAGTAGGGGGTGTGCAAGAGGCAGCTGATTGATGACTCTCTCTCATTGATGTTTCTAACTCTCTATCTCTCTCCCTTCCTCTCTGTACAAAATTAATAAAATATATTAAAAAAAAAAGCAAGTGTACAATTAATGAATAGAATGAATGAGTAAATAAGATCAATAATACCTTAAATGACCAAAAAAAGGGACAAAGGCCTCATTTTATATTTGGTTCAATATGAAACACCATATCTCAATATAGCTGAAGAAGAAAATGTTAATATGTGGTCTAAGGGGAAGGGGGCTATGTCTACATGAGAGAAAGGAGAGGGAGATTAAATACAGACACACAGGGAAGAAGGCCATGTGAAGACAGTGATAGAGATTGGAGTTACACTGCCACAAGCTAAGGAATACCTGAGGTCACCAGAAGCTGGTCAAGGCAAGGAAGGACTCTTCCCTAGAACCCTCAAAGAGAGCCTGGCTCTGCAGACCTTGATTTCAGACCTCTGCCTCCAGAACTGTGAAAGAGTAAATTTCTGTTGTTTTAAACTACAAAGTACCAGTTTGTAATTCTTTCCTATGGCAACTATAGGAAACTAATACATCTTGAAACATCTTGTGCCAGAAAGAAAATGCTCAAAGAATGATGGGGATATATCAAAAGGACACAGAAGCCATTGTGAAGGGGTTCCTAGAGGCCAAATAAATAATGGTGGTAATAAATAATAACCCACTGAATAAAATAAAAATCCATGAATACACACTGATATAAACACTACATGAGTGTTGGGAGAGGCAATAAACCATGGACCCCAAGTGTCCTTATGCACTCTTGTTTAGTATGCCAGGCTCTAACCACTCTTCACATGCGCCATTTTTCAGGATTGTGTGCAGTGAGCCACCTTCAGGGATGAGGTAATGTCTTCCCAACCTCTGCCAGAGAACAGGCTTGCTTCCACCTGCTATAAAAGTGGTGAATTCTCAAAGCTCAGTGCTCCTTCCCTAGAGCACAACCCACTGCATATGCAGGAATCTATCTAGGCCCACCTGCGTCATCCTGGGGGAATTGGGGGACTTGAGAAACCAATGCAAACCAAATGAAGCTCATGCAATTTGCCATGCCATGAATAATAAAGTCCTTTGGCTCAGACCCAAGAGTGCTGTACCTCTGCCATCATCTAAGAAACAGTAACAGGCTAACTTATTAGCTTGCAAATAGGGTACAATCCTAAACCTTTCACAGTTCTTGACAATGAATAAATAAATAAATGGGGGAGTAGGGAAAGCCCATCCTTATAGTGGGTGGCAATTAACAAATGTAGAATAAATGATGGAGTTAGAACATCATTAATGGATATTAAAACTAGTGGGTGAACCCCAGCTGGTTTGGCTCAGTGGATAGAGCACTGGCTTGCAGACTGAAGGGTCAAAATGAAGGGTTCAATTTCAGTCAAGGGCACATGCCCGGGTTGTGGGCTTGATCCCCAATAGGGGGTGGGGCATGCAGAAGACAACCAATCAATGATTCTCTCTCATCACTGATGTTTCTCTCTCTCCCTTCCTCTCTGAAATTAAATATATATGGAACGAAAACCTAGCGGGTGAAATCTGATTAGGAAAAGGATACTTACATAGTAGTCTCAAAGTTATCTCCCCACAAATTACTTACTAATTACAAAGGAAAAATAGGGACTTTACATTAGAGAAATCTGGCAGATACCACCTTAGGCAAGTGGTCAAAGTTAACATAATCAATACTGGGACAAAGAGACATCATGTTTCTCTTGGTATAATGTACTTAGAGGGACACAATTCTGAGGTATCCCCCTAAAAATATATTATCTGAATCTAATTATGAAGAAACATTAGACAAACCCAAAAATAAGAGACATTCTACAAAATGACTGATCTATATTCTTTTCTTTTTTTAAAATATATTTTTTTTGATTTTTTACAGAGAGGAAGAGAGAAGGATAGAGAGTTAGAAACATCGATGAGAGAGAATCATCAATCAGCTGTCTCTTGCACACCAACTGGGGATGTGCCCACAACCAAGGTACAATACATGCCCTTGACTGGAATCGAACCCAGGACCTTTCAGTCTGCAGGCCAATGACGCTCTATCCACTGAGCCAAACCAGTTTCGGCTGATCTATATTCTTAAAAAATATCACAATCAAGAACGAAAAAGAAAAGCTGAGAAATTGCTCTAGATTAAAGAAAATTAAAGAGACAGGACCACTGGAAGATATGCATGATCCTGGATTGCATGATGAATCAGAATTTTAAAAAATAATTACAAAGGACATCGTTAGTTAGATGATAAATTTGAATATGAACTATCAGTTTGCCAATAATACCTAATCAATGCTAACATTCCTGACTTTGAGAAAGAACTGTTGTACACTGATTTGAGAAGGTAAAACTTTAAGAATGTACTTAAGCATAAGTTTAAACACTTATTTGAGAGAAAGATATGTTTTTATAATCATTAAGTCTTACCTGAGCATTCCAACCTGGATCTAATTTTTTAACTGCTGCAATATACTCCTGCATTGCTTGACTCGGGCTGGCATCACCAAGTGCTTTCCATGCTTCCCTACAATATCCCAAAAGACCCATCATTAAGTATGTAAGTAGCACAAATAGCATGTTTCTCTTTATTTAAAAAATTGGCATACGCATTTTATAGGTCTGGGGATACAGATATAATAGCCATAGATGAGCCTCTCTTTTTATATTTACATTAGTCTACACAGATCTTCTCACCACACCTAAGACCTTTTACACAACTTTTTCTAATCACCTTCTCCCATCAAATTTTAGTAGTCCAGATATATTGCTTATCTGTTGAATTTTGTAAGACCACAAACCATTGTAATATCTAAGATTTTATAACTTCCCAAAACAAACTTTCATACCCCTGTTGAAAATGTTTGGTCAGTATATAGGTCATTTTATAACTTAACTGTGCTAACAGCATTTCGGTAACATGGAAACTAATCATCACACAAAACAACATTCCTTGGAAAAATGCCTCAAACCTCTTATTTAAGATGTAAAAAGTACACCTCCCCCTTTTGCTATTATCTAATCTGCTAGTCATGGATCCTGAGGCCTCTGCAGAAACTTCAAAAGTGATGGCTGGTGAGGACAGAGTTAAGAATACACAAATGGGTAAGAAGGTAGGGACTTCCTAAGTATAAATACCAAGAGTAATATTTAAGCCCAAAGTAATATTTTAGTGTGTGTTTTTTTCTGCAAGCTGCCAAAACAGGCTCCTTCTTGGTTTTTCCTTGCCGATTTTACTTCCACCAGGAAGTAAACCTATTGATCCACTGTGAGCCAGAACCCACACATTTTCTAAACACTTTCCTGCTCCTCCGATGAATATAATACCTTTCTGAGATTTCTAAATTCATTTTCACTGAATCTCTTGAGTGTTCCTTGTATACATCCTAACACTTTACCCATAAATACACCAGCATATATCAAACAGGAAATTTAACATCAATGCAATAAAATTTCTGATTTGCCAATCATTTCCTTCATAGCTTTCTTCTCCTAGACTAGGAGTCAATCAAAATTCATATACAGCATTGAGTTTCATGTATCTTTAGCATTTCTGTCTTCCATGACATTGATATTTTTAAGACTCCAAATGTGCGATTTTATGAAATATCCCTCCATTTGGACTTATCTGATTGCTCCCTCACCAAAGAGTGTTCATGGCAAAAGCAATTAATCATTATTAGAATAAGGTTAAATATTTTGTCAATACATGGGTGACATGTCCTTTACAATACACTCCGTCAGAGGGCACAATATCAGATTGTCCCATCATCGGTGATAAGACTGAATACTTAGTAAAGGCAGTTATCTCCTGTTTTCTTCTTTATAATTAATTAATAAATTGTGGGTAAGTATAAATAAAAATTGCTCCCCAATAGTTTTTCATCTCCTGGTTTTAGCATCCAATTTAGATTCTTGCCTGAATTATATCAGAGTGGCTATAAAATGTAAACTTTGGCTGAGACCGGTTTGGCACAGTGGATAGAGCGTCAGCCTGTGGACTGAAAGGTCCCGGGTTCGATTCCGGTCAAGGGCATGTACCTTGGTTGTGGGTACATCCCAAGTAGGGGGAGTGCAAGAGGCAGCTGATCGATGATTCTCTCTCATTGATATTTCTAACTATCTCTCTCTCTTCCTTTCTGTAAAACAATCATAAAATATATTTTTTTAAAATGTAAACTTTGTAAAATTATTTTAAAAAGTTAAAACAGAAAAATAATGAAGTTATAAATTATCAAAACATCTTTAAAAAGCACACCTCAGCCGAGACCGGTTTGGCTCAATGGATAGAGCGTCGGCTTGGGGACTGAGGGGTCCCAGGTTCGATTCCGGTCAAGGGCATGTACTACCTTGGTTGTGGGCATATCCCCAGTGGTGGGTGTGCAAGAGGCAGCTGATCGATGACTCTCTCTCATCGATGTTTCTAACTCTCTATCTCTCTCCCTTCCTCTCTGTACAAAATCAATAAAAAAAATATTAAAAAAAAAGCACACCTCATAATAAAAGTTATGTCAGGGATTCTCTACAACAGTAATAAAGCGCAGTCGGAGAACTACTCGTTATTACCAGCAAAAAAACCTTGGGCCGGAATGAAAATCAAAGCGCCATGTACTTCACTGAGATATGCTACACACACAAACAGGTCAGCGGAACCAAGCAGTGTGCTGGATGCCGTAACGTAACGGATTTACATTTGGCTTCAAGTTCAGCCTCTCTGGCTGGGTAACAGACAGTTCAGACAGGCAACCTGTCCAGGAGACCACATTTGGAGCAGCACTGCTCTAGAAAGTAAAATTACAATTCTTGTTTAACACTTCTCTCTACAACCGTGTTTCTTTTTTTAAAAACCCTACCCTCTATACAATTAATTGCAGGGTTAATGCTTCCAAGTTCTTCCTGATACAACTAAGGTTCCCTATTATGTGCAATTCCTCTTTTTTCATTTAAAAAAGGTAAGAGGAAATAAGGCCTCAAATGCTAAGAGGCTGGAATCTTAGAATTACAAGCAAAAAAACTGGGAGGGTATAATCCTCTTACACATTCAGTAAAGGAGTGAACTAAGTAAGCATTTGATTTCCCCCCTTTTTCCCCCAAAAGATTATGGTGAGCACTTCCTTCCTGTGTTGGGTGGGGCCAGGAACAGAAGAGAACTAGAGATGAGATAAAACAGGATAGGGAGAAGAGTATGGACTGGGGATTCACCTGCTCTTCTCAGAGGAAGAAGTGGGGCCTGTATGAAGGAAAGGGAAGTCTCCAGCAGGAGCGCACATGGTCACTAAGAAGCTGTTCTTATGTAAGGAATGTATTTCTGTTGTGAACTACTTACATACCACCATCATGGCATAAGATCCTTTAGGAGACTTAGCTAAAATCGGATTCTTTTAATCTCTCTCTCTCAACTGCCTGCCCTTAGCAGTCTACAGCAGGGAGATTAATATAGAAATAATTCTTTAATCTGCTCATCCATTTCAAATTCCTAAACACCTAAACCATTTCCAACAACCCCAATAAAGTCCAATAATTTCTTACCATTTTTGCTTTCCTTCAAAATCAAAGAAACCTGGTTTCGGAGTATTGCATTTTCCAACTTTGGCCTAAATGAAGACAGAGGAAATCAAGAACTTATTTTTCAAAGAAATGCCAGAGAAACTTTTTTTATTTTCAAAGTTATTATGTATATTTAGTCACTACTGGTTAGAAAATATGTGCATCTATATAGGACAGTGGTCAGCAAACTCATTAGTTAACAGAGCCAAATATCAACAGTACGAATGAAATTTCTTTTGAGAGCCAAATTTTTTAAACTTAAACTTCTAATGCCACTTCTTCAAAATAGACTCGCCCAGGCCGTGGCATTTTGTGGGAGAGCCACACTCAAGGGCCAAAGAGCCACATGTGGCTCTTGAGCAGCAGTTTGCTGACCACAGATTTAGGGTAACAAAATATAACATTTTTGCAAAAGCAAACAAAAACAAACTTTAAATTTAGGCTGGTTTTGCTTACTGCATGAAATAATTTATCTAATACTATAATACACTTAAAAATATGGGTGAAAGCCCTAACTGGTTGGTACAGTGGATAGAGCATCAGCCTGTGGACAAAAGGGCTCTCGGGTTCAATTCTGGCCAACGGCACATGCCCAGGTTGCAGGCTCAATCTCCAATAGGGGGCATGCAGAGGCAGCCAATCAATGATTCTCTCTCTCTCTCTCTCCCTTCCTCTCTGAAATCAATAAAAATATATGTTAAGCCAAAACCGGTTTGGCTCAGTGGATAGAGTGTCAGCCTGTGGACTGAAAGGTCCCCGGTTCGATTCCGGTCAAGGGCATGTACCTTGGTTGCAGGCACATCTCCAGTAGGGGGTGTGCAAGAGGCAGCTGATCAATGTTTCTCACTCTCTATCCCTCTCTCTTCCTCTCTGTAAAAAATCAATAAAAAATATATTTAAAAATATATATATGTTTAAAAATTTGGGTGAAAAACAGTTGCATTCCCAAGTTAATAGACAAATTATCTATGACAAACTATATAGATTACGCAATACTAATTACTACTTATAATACAGAACAATTTTAAAGTTTGCAATAAACAAACATTAAAGTACAATTATCACAAGTCATAATACTGTTTATTTACTAGTATACTGATGCTCATAACACTATAGCATTTTATGTCTCCCAAATTCCAGGATAAAACACACTATTTTTAAAGTGCCCTATAATGAAACTAATTAATATAAATTTATTTTGGAAGCTGTGCAAAAAATTACAAGGGTTTCTCAACAATATAAATTCTATCTATTCCACAATAATCTTTTCTGTTTGTGGTCAATACTTATTTTTAATCCAATTAAACTATGCAATAATTAGCTTCATTGTGAACAAATATAAATGAATTTCACACAAGAGCAGAATTCACTATCCAGCCCCTGATTCCCATTGCCAGAGTGATCTCCCTTTCTGATAAACTCTCCCAGCACTTACTTTATATAATACAATCTATGACAGTACTTTTCACTTTAATTTTGTGTTAGAAAGTTTTGTGTAAAGTCTCATCCTTCTATTAGAATATAGCCTGCAAGAAACTCAGGCACAGGGGACTGAATGTATGTTGATATAACTCAATCATTGCACCTAATATAGTGCCTAACTTAAGGTAAACAAGCTTATTGACTACAGAGTGAATATATTAAGCAGGTGTTCAACAAAACACTTTTCCCTAATGCTAAATATCCAATCTGACTCCAATCCACTTCTCAGGGATCTTCTCACTAACTCCTATTACTCTTCTACACTTGAATATTTGCTAAAATCAAAACGATGGTCTACTTGCTAACCAGACTGTTCTACTCACTGCCTTAGGGATTTTTATTGAGTTTTGCTCAATGTAATTCCCCTCATCACAAATGCTTTCCCTTCTTCCCTGATCTTTCCAAAATGCTACACCTCCTAGACAAGGTTCAAATTCTAAGAACCCTTTCAGTCCACAATGATCCCATCCATCTCTGAAATATAACAATTATCAGCCCTATCATTTGCTTAGCAGTTTGACACAATTCATCCGATTGTTAATAAAGTGTACAGCCCTGTTATGAAGGGACACAGCGGTGAGAGAGCAGCAGCTGCATTTGGTGTAAGAAAGCTCCTCCCATGTTATATCAAACGAGCCACACAACATTCCCGTTAGGTTTGCCATTACAACACCTTTTATAAATGAGTACAGAGCAGCTGAGGAGGATTGTTGCACTCCACACATTAGGAAATGCTAATCAGCCGTCAGGATTTGAATCCAGGACTGTTTGACTCCACAGTCCAATATTCCTTTACTATTAACATTATTATATATATTACACAGAATCTAGGCTTCAGTTCTGGCATCTCTAAAACCACTGAACTACTGAAATGACAGAAATATTAAATGAGATTAACTACTGGACATTATAAAAATAGTTATCATCATTATTATTGGTTTTTTTTTAACCAGACTTCAGCCAGATGCAAAAACAAAAACTATTATCTATTCTCCATTTCTCCTACAGAAATAGAAGTCTCAGCCAAACACATGGTCATCCACTGAAACATTACATATAGCCATGCAACTCTTGTCCAGGCACACGGAACTGTGTGTAAAAATTATAGAAATGTCTTTCTTAAAAAGAAAAAAAAAGGCTTGACCTTCCCTTTCCCTGGGCTAAATCATGCCTGTGCTGATGGTGAGCTATCTTTGGCCGTGGACAGAGGATCTTAGGGCAGCAGTTCTCAAACTTTTCAATCTCATGATCCCTTTACACTCTTAGAAACTGAGGATCCCAAAGAGCTTTTGTTTATGTGGGTTATAACTACTAATATTTAGAAGATCCCTGAGAAGTAGACTGGGGTCAGTTTGGATATTTAGCATTAAGGAAAGTAGGTGTTTTGTTGAACACCTCTTAGAAGACATTTAAAAATATGTATTAATTCACTTAAAAATAATAAACTCATATGTTAACATAACAAAATTTTATAAAAAATAACCATCAGTCTAAAGCAAAAAGAATAAAAAAGGTGACACTGTTTTACATTTTGCAAGTCTCTTCAATGTCTGCCTTAATATATTAATAGTCTCAGAAATCTACTTCTGCATTCAATATACTGCCACATGTTGCTTAGACTGAAGTATATGAAAAAAATTCAGCTTCACACAGATATGCTGCTAGAAAAGAAAGGTATTTTAGCAGCATTTTCAGATAATTGTGAATATTCTTCTCTAATGCCACACCAAAACTCAGTGGCAATTTCTTTAAGGTTAGTTGCAATCTGGAATCTGAAGTCATATGAATTTTTCAGTTACATTAAAATCCATTGTTCTGACTTGCACTTTGAAAGGTTTTTATACCCACACATAACTTGTAACATCACTCCATGCAATAATCAGGAAACATGGTTACTAAGTTATGCAGACCTTCCAAATGTTGACACATTTCACTATACAATAGCAAAAGTTCAAAATCATTAAAACCACCACTAATATAATAGGAAAAGTGTTTTAGTATTAGGAAGCTGTCAAGCTGCTGAGGCAGATTTTCCAAACTCCTCATTTTCACTTGCAGGCTCAAATGTTCTCATTGGCAACAAATACCATCAGCTGTTTTCGATAAAATGATAGACTCACTTCAATCATTTTCAAGAAACTTTCTGCTAAATGCTCACATCTGAATAAGCATAGTTTATCCGTGAGTTGGTTCTATTCCAGGGGTCTTCAAACTTCTCTCATTATGAGAATCACCTGGTGGAGTTGTTAAAACACAGATTCCCGGATCCCAACTATAAGAAGTGCTATCAGGAATCTGTGTTTTAACACCTCCACCAGGTGATTCTCATAATGAGAGAAGTTTGAAGACCCCTGTAAAAACGTTTAATTAAAAAGTGGATAGCTGTTTGCAACTCAAAAATTACTAAGTAATTTTCCTTGAAATAGCCAACATAATTCAGGCTGCGGCAAAAGCTTTGTGTGTACCCCCTTTTCATCACATACAATATTAGAGATTTATACTCAGAGTTCATATTTAATAAAAATCAATAATTTTTACTGCTTCAACAAAGACATTTTTAAGTGAAAGTTTTCTTTTCTTTTTTTTTACTCTGAGTGCATGTTGGCAAAGAAATATGACTATTTACTGTCAGTGTCTTCATTCATTCTAATGCATCAGCAGTTTTATCCACCATGACAGCACAGAAAGAAGGTAAGTAGTGTCTGAGTATGATTATGATCTTACAGATCCTCTGAGAAAACCTCAGGCATTCTCTGGGGTCCACAGACCATAATTTGAGAACTGCTGCCTCAGGGAATGGCTGTGCTACAAGATGGAAAAAGACCAAGCCCCTGGATGATCTCATGAGGCAGAATCACCGTACCAGTCCTAAATCAACTACCTCCAGACTATTATGTGAACTGAAAATGAAAGTTCAGCAGCTGACCAGTATCCCAACTGATGCAGAGCTTTCTGGATCCAGAAAAGACTGAGAAAATAAAACTATAGGATTTTAAGACATCATAAGTAGCAGTTTCCAAATCATTAGATAGGAATCTCCTCGTAATGTTACTTTAATGTAAGTGACCAAAGAGAAAAGAAAAAGAAAAAAGAAAAAAAAAACTTCTACAAGAAAGCAAATTCCAAGGCCAATTCAGGGGCAATTTTCATTCAACACTATGATTTATACCACCTGTGTCTACAATTGTATCTCTCAGGTTAATTTTACTAATATTCATCAATCTTCAAAAAAAAAGGGGGTTTATCCATATTCAATATATTCAGGTGAGGAATACAGAGGGACCTCACAACTATTAAAAAAAAATACAGGGAAAAATAGATACCAAGAGGCAAAAGTTTTTAAAACTTTAATAAAATAAAATGGGCTATTATCCAGCACTTCATTGCTTCCAGTGTTCTAAAGAGCTGGAGTTCTGAATTGTTATTTAATGCTTGTCAGCAACGCTTGTCAGCGAGTTTAAATCTAGACTCAAGTAAATTCGAAAGTCTCTTGAAGGTAAGTATCATGATGCTTTTGCTTCTTTGCATTCCCTGTAGGCATAACACCCAAGTGTTTTGCACATAAAAGATGCTGAGTATTTGTGGATTATGATAAAGCAATTATTTTTTCTTCTGATACCTAACCCAATAACTTTGAATGACATATTAAAATATCTTAAATATTATTATTTTTATTTCCTAGTAAAGTTCAGAGTCTTAGGATTAGGAGCTACAAGCTAGTTCTGGTTCTGACCGTCTTACCTGTATAACTTCAAGCAAGTTACCTACTCTCAGCATATGCTGTCAAAACATGTCTATGGTATTTAGGGTTTTTTTTGTTTTTAATCACAATAAAAGTAATAATACTTTTTTTTTTCTATTGCATTACCCTTTTTATTGCAATCATATTATTCTCTTAGGTTTCACAATACTTTTTTAACCTTACATCCATATGACCCTTTGGCAAGAGTGACTGACAAATCTAATTTTGTCATCCTCATTTTGTAACGGTTCTAAAGCTGGTAAAAGCTTAAGTGCGTCAAAGCCACTGAGCAAGTCAGAGAAGACATAGGAAAAACTGTTACTCAGTGTCCCGCCAAACATCACTCCTAGGAGAGCAGACAGGACCTTTCCATGTCCGTAATGATGCTAATCTTTAAGAGATGATGAAATAAACAAACAAAACACATACACACACCCACTTCATTACTAGCCATTTACCATGCTCGTTCGCTATTAGTTTTTGTTGGAAAGAGAAGGCCTCTCGTCGCTCTGCCGCATCCTCCCCTTCCCTGCGACCTTACCTGCTTGTACCTGGCGTACAGGTACAGGAGCTGCTCCCTGCTGGCCACGTGAACCAGGCTCTGCAGGTGCGCGGCCGCCTTCTCGAACAGCTCGGCCAGGCTCCGCGACGCCCCGCTCTCGGGGCTCGGGAGGGACTCCACGTCACCGGACTCGTCCCCCGAGCTCAGCTCTCCGCCGCTGTCGCCCGTGGTGGTCCCCGCGGACAGGAAGGAAGAGGCCATGTGTCCGCTCGGTCCTCTCTAGGTCGGGAGTCACGCCGGCTCGGGGTGGGGGGGTCTGGCCGTCCAGTCCGCGACCGGAGCCCGCGCTGGCGTCGGACCCCGGCTCACTTCCTCCGCGCTCCCTCCCTCCCCTCACTCTGCTTCCTTCCCCGGGGCGTCCGGGGCAGGTTCCGCCCCTCTCCGCGGCCCTCCCTTGCAGACTCCGTCCCCTCCCGCTTCCTGGGACTAACTGTGAGCCGGGGGCGGCTGGGGCCCCTCCAGCCGCGCGGGGACCCGGCAGCAGCGCAGCCGGCCGGCCGGTCCGGGAGTGGAAGCGGCGTGCGGCGGGGGCGGGGCGACGTGAGCGCGGGCGGCGTGCACGCTGAGCACGCGCACGAGCATGCGCACGAGCACGCGCCCGGCTACGCTCAGCGCAGCTGGGGGTCACGTGCGCGGCTCGAGGCTCGGCGCCGTCCTCTCTGGGGGCGGAGGGTCGGACTCGCGGGACCGCCCTGGGGAGACGCCGCTCGGGAAAGTGGTCCTTCCTCATTTAAGCTGAAGTTAGTCTCAAACCCCGGAACCGCGCTAAGAATGGGCCGCGGGAGTAAGGGAAGGAAACCTTCGGTTGGGCAGTGTAGCCATTAGGGTGGAGTCGCGGGAAACAGAGGTGAGGACTAAGGTTCCGCCCGCGCGCCCGCCTGCCTCCCCGATTTTGTGCCCCAGATTCCCCCCAAAGAGGCCTGGGGTCGCTGCATCTGCGGTCGGACAGTTGGGCTTGAAGAAATAAAACGGAGCGCCTGTAGTCAAGCTGCTAAACTACTAAAATCAAGTTTTGATTGAGGTATGAGGAAATGATGCTGTTGTTTTTACCTGGCCTGCCAACGGAAACTTGTGAACTTCCCAGCCCTGCGAAAACGCCCGCATCTACATCCTACACCAGACTTTCAGATGTATGTCTGATAACTCCCTGAAGAGCAAACAAAAGGATGTTCGAGGATCACCATCTAGAGCCAACCCAGAGGCTAAGAATGCAGAACTGGTTCTCAAAAAATGTACTTTTTACAGTTAAAAACCCTCAGCTTTTCTGTTTTCTCCTGCCCAGGTGTATTTCTGGTGGAAACCTTGAATAAATCTCTATATTTTCTATCTAGCCAACGCCTCCTCATTACGTGGACACTTAGTCTGCAGGCTCTCACTTGAGCAATGAATGGAAAGTTGGGAGATGGCCGAAACCGGTTTGGCTCAGTGGTAGAGCATCGGTCTGCAGATTGAGGGGTCCCAGGTGCGATTCTGGTGAAGGGCATGTACATTGGTTGCTGGCACATCCCCCGTGGGTGGTGTGCAGGAGGCAACTGGTCGATGTTTCTCTCTCTCTTCCTCTCTGTAAAAAATCAATAAAATATATTATAAACAAACAAAAAAAAAAAGTTGGGAGATGGTGGGGCTTTTTCTGGCCCACCTGTGTGGCTGATTGGTTGAGTCAGCGGCTCCTTTGCAAGTCTGCGGAACCCCCCAGCTCTCAGGGCCTTATGGGGACTCCAGCCCCTCAGCCCTTTGCCACTGAGCTTTTCAGGCACTGTAAAATGAAACCAAAGAAGTAAAATAGAGTCTGTCCTCAAGGAACTTACAAAAATGCAAAAGCTGTAACGTGATTATAATAGTTAACATTACTGAGTAGTTATTATGTCCTAAAACACACACACCATATTCCGTTAGTACTCAAAACACTGTAATAAGCACCAGCAGAATGGTACAAAGAAAGTGCTCTGAAGACTGGTTATTAATCCTTTGGGGTTAGGCTTTATGCCATGGGCAAGGGGAAAGGGTAGACAGGATGGGAGAACAATGAGAAAAGGCAGGCAGATGAGAAAGTTTGGATCAGGATTCAACAAACATTGCTTAAGTATTGTCAAAGTTTATTAAAAACACGAGTAAAACCAATGAATCACTTAAGCTATAATCAATAAAAGTTGTGGAGCTCTCAAACACAGTGCGATTCAGAGGTATCTATCTATAATAATAAAAGGGTAATATACTAATTATACTGGCCATCTTCTAGATGTCATTCTGGACATCCTAATGAAGCTGGGACTGGAGGGAAGCCAGCCAGGATCCCGGGTGCCTGTCAGTGGCTGGAGGAGGGAAGCCCAGCGGCAGCTGGGAGAAGGAAGGCCAACTCTTGCACGAATTTTTGTGTACCAGGCCTCTAGTCTTACCTAATAATAGAGAAACATGTAAATTGACCATACCTCCGTTATGCCCACAGCCAATCAATGTGAGTATGCAAATTAATCCAACAAAGATGGTGGTTAATTTACATACATACCTGGGTCCCAGGAACCTCCTGGGCACCCAGGTCACTCCCAGCCGGCCAATGGGCAGAGGCTTTAGGCTTGGGAAGGGGCTAAGCCTGTGATTGGAGGTGCCAGGGGTGGGGGAAAACCCCTTCCCAAACCTAAAGACTGGGGTGGAGGCTTTAGGCTTAGGAAGGGGCCAAACCTGCAATTGGTAATCTGGCTACTCAGTATAGTCTACATAGTGTGGAGGCAGCAACTGCTTATTTGTCACAGTGATTGGTCATAATTAAAAATTTCTTAAATGAAAGAGGATTACTTAGTGGCTATATCAATTTTGGGGGACAATTTAAGTGTTGCTTATGATTTTCAGAGGTGTAAGCAAAGAGTGAATCAGGTCAAGTTAGCCTCATTTGCCTTGCAAAATAAGCTAAATTAGCTTTTCTTCTATGACTAAAGGTCTGCCTAGGGAATTTTCAAGTCTGGTCTCCGTTTGAGGTTAATTTTAACAGTATCCAGGGGTGCCACTCTTGGTCCCTGTCCTCGAGGAACTCACAGTCCAGTCTAGGGATGTCTGATGAACAAGTTCTTGCAACTGAAAAGTGACAACTTACTGAATCCTCTACTGTTTAGGGAACCCTTCATTCCTACTACTTTAGGTAAGTAGTCATTTCCAGTTAGATGTCGGAACTCGGAAATTGGCACAGAATGGTTAAGTAACTTGCCCAAGGCTGCACAACTAATAACAGAGGCTAGTAAGAGAAGCTGATAAGTAGAAAAAACTAATCAGAGAAGCTTCTGATATTCAGAAGCTGCCCTGGCACCCACAGCTAAGCCATATTATTCTATCAGATGGAGATAATTTCGTGAGATACCAAGTTCAAACAAGGCCATTCTGAAAACATGCAGATCGATATTGCGCTCTCACCTCGGTGATTCTCTCTCCCTCTTTCTTCCTTTCTCTCAAAAAATAAATAAACTATGCTTTAAAAATAATAATAAGACAAAAGAGAGCACTCCACAAGTTTGCCTAAGCACAGACAAAAACAAAATCACTCTGCCAACCATAAAATACCAAACAACCATTATTCAAAATGCGTGATTACTACCTCTTTGCTCTTCCAGCTTTATTCTCCTCCTAGACCTTTCTCCCTACAGGTAAGATTCATTAAGATGCCCAATCTGCCGAAACCGGTTTGACTCCGTGGATAAAGCATCGGACTGAGGACTGAAAGGTCCCAGGTTTGATTCTGGTCAAGGGCATGTACCTTGGTTGCGGGCACATCCCCAGTGGAAAGTGTGCAAGAGGCAGCTGGTCGATGATTCTCTCTCATCGATGTTTCTAACTCTCAATCCCTCTCTCTCTCTGTAAAAAATCAATAAAATACATTAAAAAAAAAAAACATGCCCAATCGTAGTGTTGTCCCAGCTTTCTGACAGCATCCAATCAAGTGCAAATCCCCTTTGTCACCAACCAAAGCCCAAATCCTATAACAGCGTCCTTCTGAGCACCCTCTTCCTGTGACAGCCCATGCTTTCCTATGGTTCTCGCTGCAACAAGTCATAAGTACAACTTGGTTTACTGCAGGGGTCTTCCTGGGGGTCTCCAGCTATAGGTAGTTGACACTTAAGAGCCTTTGATTTCTTGAAGATTCAATTAAAACTCCAAATCTATCAGGATCTGGTGACCTGTAGGGAATAGATCTTTTACAATCAGTCTTCCCATTCAAGCATTTCTTTGGGACTGTGGGGAATTGTATATGTTTTTCTGAATCTCAAGAAAAAAAAATCACCTGAGCAATCAGAAAGGAGAAAGTATGGCCATCCTGCTAGAATTAAAGTTTAACAATCAACCTAGGGCAGTGGTTGGCAAACTCGTTAGTCAACAGAGCCAAATATCAACAGTACAACGATTGAAATTTCTTTTGAGAGCTGAAAACCGACTTCTGCACAGGGGCCATGAAGTTTCATTCATGCTGTACATGCGCATCCACACGTGGTATTATGTGGAAGAGCCACACTCAAGGGACCAAAGAGCTGCATGTGGCTCTTGAGCCAAAATGTCAGAGACAGTACGTATTTCTTATCTTTATCGACGTGCTTGGAAGGAGGAACAAATAGGACCTTGACTTACCCAGGTCTTGATATGCTAAATCCCAGGAATGCGGGAATGACTAGGACCCGGCACACCCCAAACTCCTTTGATTCTAAGCTTTTCAGGGAAACCTCCCTTTATACCTTTGGAAATAAATAAATGTGCTGTGTTGTCTGTGGTGGGTGTTAACTGTCTCTCCATCCGAGTGACAGCCCCCCACACTGGTCCCAGCTTAATGAATCTATTTCTGCCTCTTGGTCTCTTTTTTTTTTCTTTTCTCTTTTTAATTTCTTAATCCCTAGCTCCTCCACTCAGAAACCTGTCGTTTTCTGCTCAGGTCGTGGAAAACAGAGAAACAGCCCCCCACAGAAAGCAATAGAATCCGAAGTGAGCCCGGGGAAAGAGCAGCCAGGAGAAAAGCGGTCTAGTTCTCATCAGTCTTACTTGCAAGGGTTGCCAGGTTGCATGTATGTTCAGAGCCCCACCTGCTGCCACCAGTGATTCCTGCAAATCAAATAAACATTATATGTACATTGCACTTTATATAAATTCTCGGAGTGATGCTCTGAGGAATAAGTTCTGGAGACAAAGTAAGTCCTTAAGCTGGAAATTTCTCTAAGTGATTCCGAATATTGCTGTTCAAATCCGCCGAGCGATCTGAATGTTAGGTTATACGACTACTTACTATCCAGCAATGTTGGCCGGCATTTCCAATGCTTGTATTCACTATCGGCTATAGGTCTTTGTAAGTACTTAGACAGGAGAAGTGCAAAGAGAAGAAGCTGTGAATGGCCATGTGAAATGCTCCAACGCAACATCCTGAACTAACCTGAAATCCGGATGAACAAAAGACACATCTGTTTCAGTGCAAAACCAAGTTTGGGCAAGCGGACAAGGTATTTTCATTCAAAAGTAACTAGACTGGATTCAGTATGATTCTGGGTTTGTGAATTATTGACATTTTTTGCACCAGGACAAAATATTCATTAATTTATCAATGCTATGTTGACTCCTAATGTTTCAGACACAGTGATAAGCGTTAAGTACAGCAGGATGAACAAAATTATTCTTCCTCTCTCTCCGGCTACTCCAACCACTTGGGCCTCCTTATGGTTCTACAAACCAGGCGTAACCCAGCACACTGCTGTCTTAGTGCCTTCTCACTTGCTAGTCCCTCTTTCTGGAACACCCTATCCTCAGATATTTACATGGTTTATCTTCAACTCCTTCAGGTCTTTCTCAAATATCACATTAGTCAAATCTCCTTTGGCTGCCCTATTAAAAAAAATTGCAACCTCGTCCTCACTAACACTGTCTATCCCACTACTTTAACATTCATCTCCACCTAACTTACAACATGTTTTACTCATTTATTGTGTGATTTTTATGTAAGTTCCATGGAGGCAGGGATTTTTGTCTGTTTTCAGCATTCCTGTATCCCCCAGACCTGACTGACACATAGCTAAATCTTTACTGAATCAATAAATGGGTGAATGTATAAGAGACATAGTTATAGTTCTTTAAGGGCTTACTAATGGAAAATGAATATAGGCAATAAAATATGACAAGTGATGTGGAAAAGGCACACCAGACAGAAGAAGGAGCATGGGCAGAGGCGCAGGGGTATAAACATAGTAAGCATTGTTGTTGGGTTTCACTTAATCATAAGAAAGGTTCAATAAGAAAATGGCAGAAATATAGTTAGCTGTTTTTCTCTCTGACCCAGCATAAACTAAAAATTGGAATATAGGTAACCTACTCCTAAGAGGAAAAACCTTGCTTAACAAAGACTGCATTCTTTTTTGCAGACATTAAAAGAATAACGTTCTTTTGGGTCAGTGACTTATTTTGTCACTAAATCAAGTTGACAATATTTATCTAGGACATAATCTTCTAGGAAACCCCTGGCCTTTAATCCAATGCTTTAAGCACATTAGGGAAACTCTAGCTTATAGACAGATAAGCAGGGGAAGAGAGAGAGAGAGAGAGAGAGAGAGAGAGAGAGATTAGACCGTATTATCTAATTTGCATAATCTTGAAGTTCATTTGACCACCTCCAAATAAGTAACCAGCAGCATTTTACTAAGTGCAAAAAAAGGGGGGAAGGAGCACAACAGGAAAATCAGACTCTTAATCTTAGAGTCTGTGAAATCTATATAATCAGCAAAGTTTAAAGTTTAATTGAATTTTTTATATATTTTTTCTTTTTAAAAAAATATATTTTATTGATTTTTTGCAGAGAGGAAGAGAGAGGGATAGAAAGTTAGAAACATCAATGAGAGAGACACATCGATCAGCTGCCTCCTGCACACCTCCTACTGAGGATGCGCCCGCAACCAAGGTACATGCCCTTGACCAGAATCGGACCTGGGACCACAAATCTCTTAGATGTTAGTCCCAAAGAGGTTCCAGCCTGCCTGTTAAATCTGGATCACAAAGCAGGACAGAAAATCAGTGGACTCAATTAAGTGTTTAGTTCTGGATGATATCTGTCCCACATTTGGAACATGTGGGTGGTTATTGTTAATGTAGCAGCTAGTACACTAATGGAGTTTAGTGAATATTCTTTATTTATAAATGTATTTTTAAAATTTCATCTTGTTATTTTGACTTGCTAACAATTAATCCAAAAAATGCTGACATTAATCTTTCAGGTAATGTAACACAGTAAAAAAAGTACTCAGGCTGGGGAGACGAATATCCTTGTTATCAAGTAACTTACATTTTAGTTGGAGAAATAATATTAGGATTCATGAATTTTCATAAGCATTAGGAGTCAAGATGTTTAAGGAAAGTATCTTTGGACTTGAAAGTAAGAAACTAAAAATTTTCTTATCCATCTCTGTAATCTTTTGGGGAGGTACATTACTGGTTTGCAGTCTAAAGGAGCAAGAAAATAAAAACATAACTGACATATTGTTTCCTTGTGAAATATAGTTTCTTCTTATGAAAAATAAGTCCTGTGAGATTGAGTCTCCTCTTTGGGGTGGCTCAAGATTCCAGAGGCCCATCATCTTGCTGGGCACCCACTGAGTGGAAGCGTAATATACATTTTGACCACATGATGGCGGCATAGAGCCAGGTTTGTTTTTCATCAGTGAGCCAGACTTCAGGATTATCTTTGTCCTTAGGGTCTTTATGCTTAGGGAGGAGGACACAGACCTTGCACGTCGTATGGCACAGTGAATGGAACAATTATCTCTCTCTCTTTTTTTTTTTTAAACAGCAGCCAAACCCTAATTCTGTTTCTTCTTTAAACTTGGAACCCAAGAATGGAGAATGAAGAGGAAAACTGGCTTTGTTAAGATGTGCTTATTTTGAAGTATTTTTCAAATAAAAAGAGTAAATAAAAAAAAGATGTGCTTATTTTTAAAAAATGTTCTGACTATCCACTTACTATTCTGAACGTCACAATAAGAAATAGAGGCCATACAAAGTAGGGTGAGATAAACTTAGCTTTGCATTTATATCATCACCCCCTTTTGATGGTTGATTTTGTTTATTCTTTTCTTGAGTATTTTTTTTTATTTATTTTTATTTATTTTTTTTAGGAACAATCTGTTTTATTGGGAGCCTTCAGGGAAGGGTCGCAGCACTGGGAGGACAATGGATCCGACGTCCTTGGGCGGCCGGACCTCGCAAGCTTTACAGCCGCCGAGAGCCTTTTCTTGAGTATTTTTAAATTAACAAATAATATTAACCCAATGGCTACAATCCACCTATTGAATTAGCATTTGGTTGACTTGGTTTTCCTTCTTCCTTTTCCTTTATCCCATGTTCTTCATATTAATACTTTATCCCTTTCCTTTATTCTTCACAATATTCTTGAGTATTGACCAGAAAATTTTATTTATTTATTTATTTTTTAAAAAAATTTTTATTGATTTTTCACAGAGAGGAAGGGAGAAGGATAGTTAGAAACATCGATGAGAATCATCGACCAGCTGCCTCTTGCACACCCCCTACTGAGGATGTACCCACAACCAATGTACATGCCCTTGACTGGAATTGAACCTGAGACCTTTCAGTCCGCAGACAGACGCTCTATCCACTGAGCCAAACCAGTTTTGGCTGACCAGAAAATTTTATACTAACCTTTATCATATTGAAATATTTCATAGTTATATCCAAAGCATATATTACAACTGAGTGGTAAAATAAATATAGTCTAGTAGCTTCCTACTGAAGTCTTTAAAATCTATCTAAAAATCCCAACCTTGATCTCCCTGACAGATCTTTCCTGGCAGGTGCACACCTAAGAGAATCAACCCTTTAATAGGACACCATTCACTCATCTGAGAATTCTGCCCCATTAACATTGAGGGTGTTGATTAGTTGCTTAGTAGGAGTTGACATGAAGAACTTAAACTGCTGATGTCGAACATAACCAGGACAGGTTATATATCAGTAACAAAACCCCCCAAGCTTCAATGACTTAACACCACGCATCTTTGGTTTCACCCACTCTGTGCTCCTTGGCTCGTCAGAGTCACCAGGGACCCATGCTGACAGAACTAGTCTTGATAACTGCTTCCTCGATTTCTAAAAGCAGCACAATAGAGGAGAATGTAGCAAAATGGTGTGCCAGGTCTTGAAGCTTTTACTCGGGAGTGATGCTAGTCACGTCTGCACACACTTCACCAGCCAGAGCAAATCACATGGACAAACCCAACTGCAAAAGGGCAGAGAAATGCCGTCTACCATGTCCCTGGAAGGAGCGACAAGCAGGCTTCTTGTGAACAGCTGCAGTGTCATTCACCATCTTACTCTTCTTTCCTTCCTTCCTTCCTCCCTACCTTTTGTGAGAACATATTCTGTCATCTATTAGAAACCTCCCTGCCAGGTAGGTCACTTGCTGAATGATAAGAGATGAGCTGCCTCCTTGGAAAGGTAATTCCACGCAGTTATTTTATAGGACTAGAATACAATTTCTGCAAATATCGGCCAATTCAGAGACCATCTGTAGTTTATAGAAAATATTAGCGGTTAGCGAGCATAATGGCACCGGGTCACATGTCAGCAACATCTTCCTCTTTGCCATGGAAACCAGGGGACATTTTGCAATTTATCAACAAGTGTGCTGCCGGATTAGAGTTGAAGGCTTGCTTCCAACTCATTGTGCTTGTCCGGGCATGGTCCAATTATTCCTAATGCGTGGAAGGACTAGCTTTGTGTTTCCCACTGCGCATCTCGAACCACAGTGGCTGGCCGAGTCCTTGGGCCATGCGTCCTGTTGTCATCTTCCGGCAGGGTCACTTGAGGGTTTTCTGTTTTCACTATGGGAATGAGGAGCATGTCTTCCCAGTCAGGAGGAGTTAGTTACCCGATACTTTATGGTATGTCAAGGGCACTGGCCTGGACATAGAAAGAGCTTTGCACAGGCTTCCCACCCATGTATGTTTACTTACTTCCTGCTACTAAAGTGATTTCCTGATTTGTTTTTCATTTTGCCACCTGTTGGTTTTAAGTTTCTCTCCGGAATTCCTTCTAAACACTGTTGCTTGTTGATGCGGAAGGTCACAGATAAAGACGGGTAAGAATACACTTGAGTTGTTTTCCCAGAAGGGCAAGTGTCAGCTCTGTTTTGTTTGCCACCGAATCTCCATTGCCTGGGATGGATCCTGGTACGTGGTGCTCAATAAATATGATCCTATATAATAAAAGGGTAAAGTGCTAATTGACCCTAACGGTAGAACAACCAGAATGACCACTGGACCAGTCACTACAAGGCACATTGACCACCTCTGGGTCCCTTTCCCGGCTTCCAGGCACCGATAACCCCATGGTGAATAGGGAAGCAGGGGTGGGTGGCGGTGGGGGGCGGGGCCAGCTGCAGGCAGCCCGGGATAATGGCCCTGATCACAGGCCAGGCTAGGGTCCGTCCCCATGCATGAATTTCGTGTGCCGGTTCTCTAGTTGAATTAAAAAAAGAGGAAATCACAGCTAGATAGAGACAACATTATTGGCTCACCTGCATGGTAGTTCTCGATTTCTCTTTGACCAACAGCCAAAAAATTGTAAGCTTCTGGACTGGAATGAGAGATGCAGAGAGCTTTTCCACATTAAACTAAGCTGACCAGTTCATCATTTTTCTCTCTGTTATTTTAACTTATTATGGGTTGAATTTTTGTCCACCCCTAAAAAGATACGTTGAAGGCCTAACCCCCAGCCATTCAAAATGGGCCCTTATTTGGGGGGGGGGGGGAAGGAGGGGGGTTTGCAGATGTAATTAGTCCAAAGGAGATCATACCGGAGTAGGCTGATCCCTAATTCAATATGACGGGTGTCCTTATATGATGACGAGACACACGGGAGAGAATGTCACGTGACAACAAAGACAGACACTGGAGTGATGAAGCTACAAGCCGAGCAACGTCAAACACTGCCAGCAAGTGGCCAGACGCTAGAAGAGGCAAAGGATTCTCTCCTCCTGGTTTCAGGGGGAGACTGGTCCTACGGACACTTTGACCTCAGACTTGGAGCCTCCAGAACGGAGACAGTAAATTTCTGTTGTGGTAAGCCGCTGGGTTTGTGGCCCTTTGTTACAGCTACCCTGGGGCACTCACACACTCTGCATGCCTATCGGCTTTGCCTCCTCTATCTGGTCTTCACCCCGAGGTTCGTCTTTAACTTCTCTTCTTGGGGAGAATGTCTAAATCATCTCCAAAACATGAGATCCGCTGACTCTTCCTCCCTCCTGCAGCATCTATGTCTATTGTGGGCCAGACAGCGAGGAGCAGGTGGGGAATTCTGAACAGAGAACTCTAAAGGTATCAGGGTTCGTTAGAAGAAAGAAAATGAGTGAGTAAATGAGGGGAGAAGCCTATTGGTCATTAAGACCTGGGAGGAAAAGAAAGGTGTAGGCTGGGAATACTAAAAGAGCTTATTCAAAAAATATTTCTTTTCTTTTTTTAAATATATTTTTATTGATTTTCTACAGAGAGGAAGGGAGAGAGATAGAGAGCTAGAAAAGTAGATAAGAGAGAAACATCGACCAGCTGTCTCTTGCACACCCCCCACCAGGCATGTGCCCGCAACCAACGTACATGCCTCTGACCGGAATCGAACCTGGGACCTTTCAGTCCGCAGACCGACACTCTATCCACTGAGCCAAACCGGTTTCGGCCAAAAAATATTTCTTGAAGGCAGAGTTGAGGCACTGCCCAGGTGAGCAAACTCAATTCCTGGTTTCCCTGGCAAAGAGGCCTCTCCCCCTGGCTAATGACACACGCTATTATGAGAAAACTGCTTGCGATTGAAATATCTAATCGTTAAAGGCAGAGCTAGATATGGTTCAATCGTTCCACTTGATTCAAGGATCGTCTGAGGAAGACGGGGGCTGCAGGGGAGGGGGTGGGGGAGGAGGGAGGTTGTGCCACAAAGAGTGAAGGCATGAGATAAATATTTGAGGTATACATAAAAAGTAAACTCATGTCCGCATGCACTTTGATTTAAAAAATAAATGAAGGGAAGCCGTGGCAGGGAGGGAGGTGGGGAGGGAAGGAAAGAGAGGGGGTTCTTCTGAGCATGCCTGTTATTTCTCTCGTGGCCTTTTGGTCAAGTCAATTAGGTAATAAATTATGCATAACCACCTCCACTAGCATGAAAACACTTGCAAGTGGGACATGATGGATGTCCTGGTGACCCGGGTAAATTCTCTCGGGGTCAGAACAATTGTCGACGCCTGTTGCTTAAATTGTTCTCCGGATCCCAATTATCACCCAGGAGGACAGGCCTGGCTGGAGGAGGAAAAGACTATTAAACAAAGAGTCAACACGTATCTCCAGTGTAATGGTTATCTCTGGGTGTTCTAGTCATCTTGGTTGAAATAGCAATGAATTCAGTGAGAGCAGTCAAAGAGACAAAAGAGATATACTGGTACACACTGTCTCGGATGGATGGGAAGGTGAGAGGCAGCTTTACTGAAAGGAAGGAGCTAGAAGCAAGGATTAAGCCTGGCAGCTGTGCTGGTCAGTCCTTATAGGCCCTAAGGTCAACAGAGCATGGGGGTGGAGCTGGGAGGGGAGACCTGGGTGTGGGGGAGCATTACTAGACTAACCACAAGCTTTGAGCACTAACAAATCGGGCCTCTCAAATATTTGGGTGGAAGGAGCATTTGACAGAAAAAAAAAAAAAAGCATTTGAATGGTCAGCATTTAATGTATTGAAGTTTATATTTATTTTATGATTTATAATTTTAAAATGATCGTTGACGTATTGTTTGTTGTTGTTGTTGTTGTTGTTGTTGTTATTATTATTATTATTATTATTATTGCTTGGAGTGTTAAAGGTTTTCGTCCTGCCCCAGCTGTTTGAGACGGAAGAAAGCTGGGATGCTGCCCAAAGGAGTTGGGCAGGGGTTGAAGCTGGGGATCTGTTCCAACAGGAAGGACAGAAGCTCAGGTGTGGGATGGAAGTTGGGGAGATGCAGGCAGTGGGCAGGAAGGGAGAGGTCCCTGATGGGAAAGCTCAGAATAACCAATGAGTAGCCAATGAGCACGTAGCGGGTGGTCTGGAGAAATGCTGGAGATTTAGGCCAGATGCTGCCAAGGGCTTTCAAGCCACGTGTGTGAGCAAATGAGATAGGACACGAATGACAGCACTTTAGCTGTGCCCTGAAGAGCTGCTGACCTTCTCAAAGACTCAGCTGCACCTGCGAGGGAGTAGGAGCCTGGTGATGAGGGTGGCCCTGCTCCCGGCCTTCAGAAGGGAGCTTGGCCAGGCCAGTGTGGCTCAGTGGTTGAGCATCGACCTATACACCAGGAGGTCACCGTTTGATTCCAGGTCAAAGCACATCCTCCGATTGTGGGCTCCATTCCTAGTATGGGGTGTGCAGGAGGCAGTCGGTCAATCATTCTCTCTCATCATTGATGTTTCTATCTCTCTCCCTCCCCTTTCCTCTCTGAAATCAATAAAAATCTTTTTTATAAAAGGAAAAGAGAAGGAAGCTTGTGCAGGTGGGAGCCCTGCCCTAGAGGCAAGCCAGCGGTGGGGGGTAGTGGCGGCAGTTGGCGCATTATCCGAGGGGCTTCGTGAATCATTTCTTCGGTGGATGTGGGAGTTGGGGAGAGTCACTGCAGCCCTGTACACACACATGACGGCAGTTGGAAACCGTCCTAGAAATCCTTCCCCATTTCGAGCAACTCATTGTGGTGTAGTATGGATTTTCATTCTGCCTGCCCCTGAGGCTGGAGACCCGGTGGGGGAGGGACAGGGGACGGACTTCCTGCCGCACAGAGGAGAAGGCTGTGTGCGGAGCCACAGCTGACGCTCAGAGATGCTGGCTGTGTAAGCTTAGCGGAGCCTGCTCGGTAGAACGTGCTAGAGCTGCTCCAGGTGAGTCAGTTCCACCTAATTGAATCAGTAAGTGATCAACTGCCTCTGGGCCCAGGGCCCAGGAGAGCCTTTCTATTGACTCTGGGCTCTGTGTTGGTTAGTTCAATAACTAGAGGTTATTTCCCTATTGCTTTATTTATTTATTTATTTATTATTGATTGCAGAGAGGAAAGGAACATCGGTGATGAGAGAGAATCATTGATTGGCTGCCACCTGCACATCCCCTACTAGGGGTTGAGCCTGCAATCCAGACATGTGCCCTTGACTGGAATCGAACTTGGAACCTTTCAGTCCGCAGGCCGACCCTCTATCCACTGAGCCTAACCAGCTAGGGCATTTCCCTACTTCTTTGACCTGGGACAGTGTATGTATCAGTGTAACCTGAATGTTCCCAAGTGCACTGCCCGTCTTGCCTCTGACATTCCCTGTAAAAACGTCACAGAACTCCAAACAAAAGGAATCCAAAGAGGATCACACCAAGACAAATCATAATTAAAATTCCAAGAGCAAAAGACAAAGAGAAAATATTAAAAGCAGCAAGAGCAAAGCAGGTAGTTACCTATAAAGGAGCACCTATACGATTGTCAGCTGATTTCTCAACAGAAATCATGCAGGCCAGACGGGAATGGCAAGAAATATTCAAGGTGACGAATAGCAAGAACCTACAGCCAAAGATAATCTATCCAGCAAAGCTATCACTCAGAATCGAAGGTCAGATAAAGAGCTTCACTAATAAAAAAAAGCTAAAGGAGTTCATCACCACCAAACCAGAATTATATGAATTGCTGAAGGGGGTTCTTTCGGAAGAGAAAGTAAATAAAGATAAAAATTATGAACAACAAATATGTAACTATCAACAAGTGAATCTAAAAAACCAAGGAAATTAAAAAAAAATCTGATGAACAATATTAACTGTTGAATATAATAGAATCAGAGGTATGGAAGGGGAGTGAACTGATGATTCTTGGGGAAAAGGGGAGAGGGGGTTGTGGGAAGAGACTGAACACAAACTATGCACCTATGGATGAGGACAATGCGGGGTGGGAACCTGGTGGAGGAGAGCAATGTTGGGGGGGGGGGAGAGGAAGGAACATTTGTAATAATATGAACAATAAAAATTTATTAAAAAAAACAAAAACAAACAAAAAAGTCATTGCCTTTCTTGACCCCCCCACCCAGCGGCTCCAGCTCCAGAGTCCATCTCCTGCTCAGTCCTAGCGGTCTGCTCTCTGCTCCCCCACCACAGGCGGCCTCTGCACAGACCTGCCTGTCTCCTTTCTCTTGCAAAAACACCCTTGACACAAAGCAGTTGCACAAAACAGACTTTTCTGAAGAGGTGGCTAATGGGAGCAGACAGTGCTGTTAGAGCCTGCTGCAGGAAGTTCTTTCAAATGAACATCGGGCATCCTGTCCTCGAAGGGCATTGCCCTTCCCCCCACGAGACATTTCTCTTTGTCCGTGTCCCTCTGTGGCACTCTCAGGGCCCCAAAAGCTCGAGCTGCCCCAAGAAACCAAGAAATATCCCATCCTGCCACATGGAAGAAACAACCTTTTATTAAGGGCCAGAGACTGCACTACCTGCTTGTATTATCTCACTTAATCCTCTCGACAACATCATGGTAGACACACTTATCTTACACCCGGGAAAATGGAGACTCAGAAGTAGTAACTTGACCAAGGACAAGCAGCTGAGATTTGAACCCGGCTCTGGATTCATGTTCTTTCTGCTACAGTTGCTGTCTTCTTGCATAGTTAAATTCTTCACATACCCCTGAGGTCATCAGAATCCAACTCTATAACTCATCCCTTACCTCAGCAAAGTTTTCTGTAGAGTCAGGTAAAAACATTCCCCTAACCTTTCTTCCATGCAACTGAATCTTTTCCCCAAGACCTCTTACTCAAAAAACGACCCTCTGTCTCCTGGGCTGTCATATCCGCTCCGCTATTTCCACGGGATTGTTTCTGCTCACTTGCTTCCAGAGATAACTTTATGCTCTCGCTGCCTCCCTCCTCCCAATGCCTCTGCTTTGCCAGCTCTTCTGGTGAAAAGGCCTCAGCGAATCCAGGAACTTGGATCCATTTGCCCCTTCCTTCTTAAAGCAGGTGAATCCAGCGCCATAGAAAAGGCAACAGGATGCTTGTGAAATCTCCCAGGTGTCTTCTCCCATAGCGGGGAGGGGTGAAGGGGGAGAGAGAGAAGCAGAGACCCTCCCCACCCTGAAGCTGTCTTTTCCTTCTTCCTCCTTCTTGGAGCTGAGCTGAGCTTGGCCCTCCACTAAGCCAGGCCTCTCAGCCCTCCTGAATCCTCATAATTCTTCATGACGTCCTTGCCACCCGTTGCGCTGACAGCCTTAGCGGGGAGAGCGCACATTCAAATGGAGTTCTAAAGTAAACATGTGCTTCTCCTGCCTGACCTTGCCCGGAGACACTGTCACAGCACGAGTCCGCGGCCCGCGGCCTCCTGGAACCGGGAAGTGCTGAGAAAGGACAGCTCTGCTGCCCACACGCAGAGATGGTCCTGTCCCCATGCACCAAGAGGCTGGGGTTCGTGAACCAATCCAGACAAGGTGGTTTGGAGGACCTATGTGGGCTGAGGCACACTCGCGGGGGACATTTCATTTTTAAGGAAAAGGAAGAAAGATACGCCTGCACGGATGGGACTCAGCCTATTTCCGGAGACAGGACATCAGAGGTAATTATCCATATTAGAGAGGATATGTCAGGCTGCAAATGCAGCAGGCAGGCAGCGAGGGCTGCAGGAGTTCAGGGGAGGGAGACAGCCCTGACGAGGGGGAGGAGGAGGGGAGGCTTGGCTGGGGAGGAGACTGGCAGGCAGGCAGCCTTCCTGGGCAGGCCAGCAGGGCAAGGGCAGCTCTAGGAGAAGGGCCCGAGCCAAGGTGCGGGGGCAGGAATGCCAAGGATGTGTTCCAAGGACAATGAGTCACCCCCGGGCTTTCTTTACAGTTGCCGCATCAGAGTGGGCACATCCCAGGTTATAATAATTTCTCTCTCTCTCTCTCTCTCTCTCTCTCTCTCTCTCTCTCTCTCTCTCTCTCTCTCTCTCTCTCTCTCTCTCTCTCTCTCTCTCTCTCTCTCTCTCTCTCTCTCTCTCTCTCTCTTATACCGCACGAGTCAAGTGAGATCCAGATTCTCGATATAGAAAGTATATATGCCCGTGACGTCACTGCCCAGGGACACCGAGGAGGCGAGAGTTCCTGAGCCCCGGTATGAATTTGAACCCTGGCAAACTGCTCTCGCCCATGTTTGGCAGGAAACTCCATTTCATGCTGCTGTTGGACGGGAGTCTGTTCTTTGGGAAATCCGAAACATAACCTGGTCACACCTTAGTGCCTCGATCCCCAGGCGCCGTGTCCAGCAGTCATTTTGGCTTTGCCATAATTGATCACAAACGTTTCCGCCGTGTCCAAGTGCTTAAAAGCGACGGGGAGCCAGGGAATGTCTCCATGAGGAAACTAATCCCAGTAACATTACCTACACACGTCTGAGTGCTGTCCCCGTCAGCAGTTGGTGGGGGGAGGTGTGTGCATCTCCTCAGGATGTGGAGGGCTGTTTCTGAGGGATGCTGGCCTGGGTTTCTGAATTTCCGGGGATGTATTCATGGTGTGTGTGTGTGTGTGTGTGTGTGTGTGGTGGGGGGTCGTCCTCTGGGCTCCCCAGCCAAGGTGAGGCATGTCCACTTCTAAGATATAAGCAGGAAGATTTTTTGCTTTTTTTTTTTTTTGGCCTTTTATATAGGAGATGTTTTTGTTTTCCTAGTATTTTTCTATTCACCAATATTAGCTGCCTATTATGACAGATGGATGGGACATTCTCCTCGATGGATTATCTTGTAAAAACAATTTTGAACCCACCTACCTCTCGTGAAATGCAATTACCATACATTTCCAGTGTATTATAGAAAGGAAATTAATTCTCACTTCACGATTGTAGCAAAGCAAAGGTTACCAGAGTGCAGAAGGAACCACTACTAGAGGCATTGTGTTCTCTTAGTCATAGGCACACACTAGGAAAAATCCAACTAAGCCACCACTTGGGTGTATTAAAATAGCCCCTTTTTCCAGCTCAGAATCACATTTCAAAGGGTGCCTATGTGCAAAGCTAAGTCAAGTATAATCTAGTCACAAAATAGTGCCAAGGGTAATCCGCTGTTTTCCATTTTGTTTTAAACATCAGAAGGCAGCCCAGAGCTGCTAAGAGCATGCAGGGAACGGGTGGTGATCAAACCTGAGCAGCAGGGAGCTGGATGACCTTGAGCAGGTCACCTCACCTGTCTGAGTATTTTCATTTTAAAAAATGAGGGGGTGGGAGGGGAGGGGGGGAAGTGCCGTTGTGCCTTACCATTTAATGACCAAATGAGAAAATATATGCAAAAGCACTTGGTCAACCAGATCTTTTTTCTAGAACACTTAAAGGAATCATAGAGGTGGCTCTTTGGGGGAAGATGAGATACATGCAAAGCTTCCTTTTTAAAAAGTGATTTTAATATCTATCATTGTACGTGATTTAAATGTAGCAATTAGAGGATCGTTAATTAGCACCCTAAGAAAATACCATTACACTAATACTGTATTTCCTAAATGAACCATTTCTCTTTTTACTGTCGTTTGAAATTTTCCCCGTGGGAGAAAAGTATCTAAGACAGATTACCTGTAAAACAACGGGGTGAGATTTTTCTAAGTTCTTCTGTTCAGAGACACAGGCCTTTCCTGCTGTGCCTCAAGTGCACACTGATTTATTTGACCATAGAATGTATTATTTTCAAACAGAGTAAAGAAATAGAGGGTATTCCAGCAAGTCCCATGAAGGGAGGTGCCGAGGAGAGGGTATAGGGGAAGGAGAAGAAAAGAATAGCGAGGGGAGTTGACCAGGAGAGATTTCAGGCAACCATCCTGGGCATCTTCAGAATTGTGGTGGGATAGACAAGGCCCCTCTTGGTGAACAGAGCGCTTTGACAAGCCACCATCCGCCTGTGCAAGGGCCTGGGCTTCAACCGATCCCACCTCTCCTCCTCACCACTCTGCTCTTTTCTGAAGGCTGACCAGTAAGAATGGCTCAGAGCACTTTCCTAAGAGGGCCTTGTTATTCAGGGGAGGCAGCCCTTCAGGCAAAATCGCACCCACTTCCTGATGCCTGGCTTTGCTGCCTAAAGCAGGACGGCACTAAACACCCAACAGTTCTCTGTCCCCACCTTATTTTCGCCCAAGGCAAGGCAACTGTGACCCCAACTGTACTAAGTGAAATATCCTTTTTCAGCTACTTTTTAAAATTTTATTGATTGACTTTAGGGAGAGAGCAAGGGAGGGAGAGAGGGAGGGACAGAGATTTGCTGTTTCACTTATCTATGCATTCATTGGTTGATGCTTGTATGTGCCCGGACCGGGAATTGAACCCACAACCTTGGTGTATGGGGATGACTATCTATGTGAGCTACCCAGCCAGTCTCAGATACTTTTCAATATTCCTTAACAGTTACCTTTGCCCATTGGCAGGAGACTCAAACGCAAGCAGCACTGATCACACCCTATGATAGCTCTTTCACACAGTGACGGGATCCCATTTGCTGCACTGCTAACAAGCCTCGCTGGATTCAAAGCAATCCCAGAAATTCCCTTCCTGCCCTATTTTGTGAAGGAAGTGCCATGTTGCAATGTGATTCCAGGAGGACAGTGTTTTACCCAAGTACCACTTTCTCCACCCACCGCCCTCTCCTCTCTAGCCGCTGGGGTCTCATCTCCACAGGTCTAAAGTCCTGACTCCTTTTCATCCTTAGGGACCACAGTGACAGCTCTGAGGCTGATATTTTTTATTAGAGGGCAGATAAAAAAAATTATGAGTGGATTTTGTCTAGCAATGGCATATGAGGGAGATTATGACACCTTCCTATATAATGTTGGTGCCAATGGATTCCTACATCCCAGGAGCAAGCCTCAGATAAGGCCTGAGGGGGAGGGAGTTAATTGATGATGCTTACTGAAAGCTTCCAAGATTGCTTCCTGTAGCTATAACCTGAGCACCACCAACTGCCTCTTCTAAAATTAGTTTCTTAAACAAATTAATTCCTCTGCTTCCCAGGTCAGCTAACCAAGACCACAGTGGAAATAACATAGAAATATATCACTGAGAATAAAGCTTTTACGATCAAATAAAACAAATATGTTCGTCCACTGATTTATTTATTTGGCCATTACTTGTCAAACATTGCAGGGAACAAATGAGGCATAGGTGTCTCTGTTCCCTGGGAATTTAACAACGTAATTCGGAGAAAAAGTACACAATCATTGTGGCTTAAGTATGTTGATTGGAAAAAAGTTGGAAATGCTTAAAAGTATAAAAAAGGGAATTGTTGCCAAAGCTGGTTTGGCTCAGTGGTAGAGCGTCGGTCTTCGGACTGAAAGGTTCCAGGTTCGATTCCGGTCGAGGGCATGTACATTGGTTGCGGGTGCATCCCCGGTAGGGGGTGTGCAAGAGGCAGCTGGTCAATGTTTCTCTCTCATCGACGTTTCTAGCTCTCTATCTCTCTCCCTTTCTCTCTGTTAAAAATCAATAAAATATATTTAATAAAATAAAATAAAATAAAAAAGGGAATTGTTAACTTTTAAAATGGATTCTTTATAGCATTTTACTTTATTTTTATGTGCTTTAAACAAAGTAAAACTGCTATCAGACTATGCACACAGTTTTGCATTCTGCTCCTTCCACGTAATTTTCATTTATGAGAATTGGAAAAGGAAGTTTTTAAGCCCCTCTCCCAACTCTACAACATATGTGATGAGGGGTTCACATCATACAGATAAGAGCTCTTAGCAATTAAGGGGAAAATGAGATGCTTCAATGAAATAGACAGAGAACTTATGAATAGATAAGTCACCAAAAAAGAAATATGAGATTGATTATAAATATATATGTATGCATATATATGTATATATACATATTATATATTTTAAATATCCAAACCCCCTAGAAGTAAAAGAAAAAAAATGCAAAATAACTAAAGACATCTCATTTTCACCTATCAAGTTGGCAAACGTTCTTATAATACTCAGAGAAGTAGCATTCAAAAGCCACTAGGGGAATATAAATTAGTATTGTGTCTCAAATTGGAAACCTGGCAGTATGAATCAAAAGCCTTAAACTATTTCTCTTTCTCCACTGGAATTTTTATCTTTAAGAAATAAGCATTATAATTTACAAAAGGAAAAAACTAGAAAGGATCTAAATGTTGGATAATACACATTAAATGATTGCATATTTACCAATAAACATTCATGTTTCCAAAGTGCAAGTTTCACAATATTCACAACATATTGTTGAGTGAAAAAAAAGCTGATTATATGACTATGCACAGAATGAGTTCAGTTTTGTTTGAAATATACACATTTACTTCTTTAAGTATTGTTATGTATCAAATAATTAACAGTGGTTACTTCTGTGCTTTTATAATATATCCAAGTTTTATACTGTGTTCATGTATACTTTAGTGATTAGGAATAGAAGCAACTAATTATACTTTAAAGAAAGAGAGAGATGAAGGTCAAACGCTCTGTGAAAGATCTCCTGATTTAAATATTTATATAGGTGATGTCTTTGATGTCCCTGTCTCCCTCAACTTGACCAGAAATTATATCATGTCTCAAATAACAAGGTGAAAATTATTGTTATTATACTGTAGCTACCATTTATATGTATCATTGCATTTAATCCTCACAAGTACCTCTTGAGACAGAAATTATTATTATTCCCAGTTTACAGATGAAGAAACTGAGGTGAGGCTGACATTTAAACCCAGGCAGTCTGGCTCCAAAACCTATACTTTTTCTATCTACACATATGTTCTTTCTCCTTTGCAAACTAGTTGGAAGGCCCATCCAATTAATACATTTAGTAAAATCAGGCTTGTGGTATAGAGAAGAGGTAGTACTGGTAGTCTTGTTCAGTAGGAGATCATGGATTTTATTTTAAAAAATGTATATTTTATTGTTTTTTTACAAAGAGAAAGGGAGAGGGACAGAGAGCTAAAAACATTGATGAGAGAGAAACATCAATCAGCTGCCTCTTGCACAACCCCCTCCCCCACACCCCCGCCTTGTGCCCACAATCAAGGTACATGCCCCTGATCAGAATCGAACTCGGGACTCTGGAGTCTGCACACCAACGCTATCCACTGAGCCAAATCGGTTAGGGCAGAGATTGTGGAATTTTATATGAATTACCTGGAATTTTGCTTTAAGGCTACTGAAAACAGCAGCTGCCCAAGTTCACACAGCTAGTGACAGAACTGGGGCCAAGCTAAGGAGTTTGACCCGGCATTTGCATGCCTTTGTCAGTCACTGCACAATGCCTCTTGGGGTGTCTGCCAGGGATCTTTCCTCCAAGGGATCATTCTGGAATAAGATCCAAGTCCCCATTTCTTGAGAGCATTAGGAGTGAAGAGATGTTTTCCACCTGCGATTCCATCTGGTCCCCTGACATCCCCACCACCCAACTGGCAAGTACCCTTCCCTGGCAGGAGGCTCTCCCAAAGCCCTCCTGATTCCTACTGCATTTCTAAGTATTCAAGATGCCATGTGCCCCACTTTTCCGCTCACCCAGTGCCTGCCTCCAAATTCCCTCCCATCACTGCATATCATCCATCTAGAAAGATGCCACGTTACTGCTAAAAATCCAGCCCACATGCTCAGCACCTCAGAGAGTGATTGCATGATCTGGCGAGGCATGGGGAATGTGCTCTGGAGCGTAAGGGTCAACGTAAGAAGACATTAATGTTTAAACTCAGAAGCCAAAAAAAAAAAAAAAAAAAATCACACGTATTTTCAAAGGAGGAAGTCCTAATGGTTTTCTGAATGCACAAATGATAGCTTGTGAGAAGCTTTAAAAGCTTTCCTGACGTCTTGGAAGGTCCAAGGTTGGCTTGTGTTTTTTTTTTTTTTTTTTTTTTTTTTTTTGTGTGTGTGTGTGTGTGTGTGTGTGTGTGTGTGTTTGTGTGTGTTTTTGTGAGGTTCCTTAATGGAATCTAAACACTTCATTGTGTACCCAGAGCAGCGCGTGGAATACAAAGTGGCAGGTCTGAGAAGGGCAGCCAGCAAGTTGGAGCACAATTTGACCGCATGAAATACGCTAGTTTCCTGTTTTCTTTATGGCACTTAAATGTTCCTGGGAGAGAGGAGTATTAAATTGTTTCCTTTTTTCACTACCGGTCGCACCAGCAGGGTCATCCCTCACCCCGTGCCTGCATTGCCACTTGGGGGCACTCTCATGCCTCCATCCCTCCCCATCGCCATTTCCCCACTCAGGATTCTGAGGTCCTTGACCTGGTTTCTTGGGCTGTCTTACAATAGAATGGTCATTACCAGTCTCAGCCATTTCTTAAAAAGAATCAAAGGCTCACATTCTTAACATATTGGAAAATAAGGAATCCCACGCACGCTGCTTCTCAAAGGAGCATTCAAGAGGACTCTCATTCAAAGGGGCCTCTTGAGGGAGGCAGGGCAGGTCTACATTCACAGTTTTTGGACCAAGACAACGTGGCTTGGGGAGGTTAGGCCAAAGCGGAAACCCTGAGTCGTTCCGTAAAGCCAGGGATCTTTCCTCCGAGGGATCATTCTGGAATGAGATCCAACATTTATTTTGAAGGACGATAACTTTTTTTTTTTTTAAATGAAGACATCAGAATAATAAACAGCAGTAGGAATAACACAACAGGAAAAGTAAAGCACTTAATCACATTTCTTTTCCCCATGTCTACTTACAAAATGTTTCAACCTCAAGAAAGAAAAAAAAAGAAATCACACCCCCCCCCTTCAAAATTTAATAGAAATTCACTTAAACAGGGAACAGACGGCTTGTCCAGCCCCTTCCCCCACCCTTCCATCCACGCTAAGCAACTTAATTAATGGCAAATGGCCCGGTGGCGGAGTTTTCTGATCGAGTGGCAGGAAGAGTAAGATCCATCCTTGCATGGAGCTTGTTGGCACCACACTCTGGCTGCGTTACAAAAGCAGAGCAGAGTCGTATGGTTCCTGGAAAGTAGTTGTTTGGCAGGCTCTGGCTTTGGGTGCATCGATATAGGAAAAGTGCTCAGGTGGCCCTCCCTGATGCCAGGGCCAGGGCGGATGGCAGAGGGCGTGCACTGAATGTGTGTGTGATGGTGTGAGATCCTGAGGTGGGGGGAGGAGGACACAGCAGAGGAATACGGAGAGACCCAGGAGAACAAGGCTGTAGCGCATTCCTGCTGCCTCTGCTCCTGCCAACATATGCACGGAGTATCTCTTGCATGCTCAGCACTGAGCTAAGAGTTTTTGCACAAATGAGCACAAGAGATGAACTTTTCAAGGATTAACAACAACAAAAAATGCCTATGGTTTTTGATAAGCTTCCAGTTCAGGTGAGGAAATAGTTTTTTTTCAAGAAGTTACTGAACAGATGTCTATTGAGCATCTACTCTGTGCAGTTGGGGGTATCTGACAAGCCTCGAGGCTCCCAATGGAAACATTGCTGCATTATCATGTAGAAAAGCAGCTTTCGAGCCTGTTTTACGGACGTGGTCAATGTCACACAGAAGTGCAGAACAGGATTGCTTTTAGAACTACTCCAAGACTGTGGTCCATTTTTAAAGTGTGAATCAAACGGAGAACAGTTTGAGGAATTGGCTAGAAGCCTTTCCAGGATTTTCTAGAAGGAGTGGGCAGAAGGGCAAACGCCCATCAAATTTAGGCCAGTCAAGCCTTAGCCCTGTTCCCAACACCAGGACCTGCTCTGCAAAATCTCTTCCCCCTTTGTTTCAATGTGTCTGACAAATATGAGCCTTCAGCACAGTCAGCGTCGTGTGACTGTCTTCACAGAAATGACGTCAGCTCTGTGGCTGTAGATTCCAGGTCCTTGTCCGCCTCCAGTGAATGGCAGCAGCAATTGCTCTTAGGACATTTTAAAGAGCCTTGGGAATCTCCCTTTTATATAAAAATGCCTTGGAGACTAGAAACTTGTGTCCATGACCTCATACTCTGCAAACACATCTGGGAGCTGGTCAGGTCCTTTAAGCTGGAACCTTTGGGTGCTACACCAGTATGTGCTGTAGCTGCTTCTATCCATCCTTTCTCCACGTGTGAATTTTTTTTTCTTTTTAAAAGATATATTTTTTGATTTTTTACAGAGAAGAAGGGAGAGGGATAGAGAGTTAGAAACATCGATGAGAGAGAAATATCGATCAGCTGCCTCCTGCACACCCCCTACTGGGGATGTGCCCACAACCAAGGTACATACCCTTGACCGGAATCGAACCTGTGACCCTTGAGTCCGCAGGCCGATGCTCTATCCACTGAGCCAAACCGGTTTCGGCTCCACATGTGAATTTTGCCACATGATGTAAATCTGGATCCATGCTGCATCATGCAGGGATGATGACAGCCGCTAGAAGGAAAGGTTCAGCCTACTGAAGGTGCCACCTGACAGCCCCAGCATTGCCCACCAGCTTCACATGCACACAAGGACCCAGAGGTCCATCCCAGCTTGTCACGAAGCCTTTCAAAAAGTCACTCTGCAGAAGCAAGGTCTTCACAGAGAGCAGAACATGCCTTGGTTTCACTCTGCCCCTAGCTTGGCTTTAAGCAAGTTGCTTATCTTCTTTGGACCTTAGTTTTCTTACTTGGGACACAAAGGGTAAGACTCATGACTTGTAAGTTCCCTTTCAGCTTTAACTTCCTATAGATGTAGAAGTCAAAGTGTGTAGGAGAATCAGGAAGGAGCTAGTAAGATTCACTGACCTTGCCCTAACAGGTTTGGCTCAGTGGATAGAGCGTCGGCCTGCAGGCTCAAGGGTCCCAGGTTTGATTCCAGTTAAGGGCATGCACCTTGGCTGCAGGCACATACCCACTAGGGAGTGTGCAGGAGGCAGCTGATCGATGTTTCTAACTATCCTTCTCCCTTCCTCTCTGTAAAAAAAAATCAATAAAATATATTAAAAAAAAAAAAAAAAAAAAAAGATTCACTGCCCTGGAGATAGCAAAGATGTGTCTGGCCTGAGCCACTGGAAGGTTAAGTTGCCATAAGTGAGATGGAGAAAAGTGCCTTGGAAGCAGTTGGTGGTGAGAAGCAGGAAGATGGGTGGCCCAGAGATTGGAAGTTTAGTTTGGAACATGTTAGATATCCATTTAACCTCCAAATGTTGATGCTGAGTAAGCAGTTTGGTATAGGAGCCTGTATTGAACCGACTTTTCATCATTCTCTATTAAGATGGAGAGCCAATTTCCACCAAGACCACTAAGAACTGATTCTGCTCATTTCAAATCAAGGGTGATGTCAGAGTTCTTAGTCCTTTCGCTGCTTATTTCTTTATGGTCCACCTTTCCAAAAGGGGGTGGGGATTGCTTCTTGACTAGCTAAGAGCTCTCCAAGCTCAGTCCAAGCAACTTCCACCTCGGAAAGATCCTGGCTTTGGAAAAACGGAGGGAGTGTGGTACATAGCTCTCCGGACTTGTGGTGAAAGTCAGCTGAATGCTCTCATGCTAGATTTTGCCTTTTTATCTGAAGTTCTTACCTATGTGGTAATTTAAGGAGGTTTTCTCCCAAGGGGGGGAAAATATATGGTAGCATTAGCTAATCCTGCTCAGGGTACGTGACAAGCAGCCCCAATCATAGAGTAGGAGAAAGTGTATGTTACAGAGGAGCCCAAACACCTCACTATAATTAACTGTTTTATCAGCTGCTTTGAAAACATATCATTGAGAATTTCCAAAAGAAAAATACTTGGGTTTCCCAGCTGAGACTGTTTGGAACCTGGTCGCTGGGGCTTCCATGAACTAAACTATCATTAAACATTTCTACCACCGAAGGGGGTCATTAGGTGTGCAAACCCATTGGATTTAAATTCCTACTTACTTTGGTGGTGGATCTCTGTATAGATTTGTGGCCCTAAGGCAGTAAATAAAGGAGTGACATTTGTGCATCTTAAACATGTATTTTCTCAAAGGCCCAGTGAATAATGTAACCGGGACTGCAATCAATGGTGGAAGCTTATACCTAAATACTAGCATGAACAATGATTTCTTGTTTTATTTCCCAGTTAATAAAGATGACCAGGAGCTGTCCCAAAGAGGAAATTCTCCCCTTGTATTTACCCCCCTGCCACATAGCAGGGCTCAGCTCTGTGTGGACACGTACAGCAAGAGGAGGTGGGACTGGGAAGGGTGCAGGACTTGACTGCCCATAAGGACGGTCCTGAGGCGACAACTCTCGGTTCAGAGAGCAATGCCTTCAGAGAGTCCTGCCATCACATCAGCTTCTCTGATCTTCAGTGGAGGCCAGATGGCAGGCAATTTTACCCAAAGGAACTGTTCTATGATGACTGGTGTCACCCTAGTGTTATGCCTCATTTTTAACAACTTCTGCGAGATGAATCCTGGGGTTGTTACCTGGGAGTCTAATGTAAGCAGGTACCTGACCTTGGACTGCCTCAACATTATGTTGTTCTCATGGACTGGAGCTAGTGTCTAGCCCCAGCTTTTCCCAGCCCAGCACCAAACTCAGCCTGTCCCTGACTTTATCTCTACAGTGTCCTCTAGGCACTCTTACCCTGGACTCACCTCAAGTCCAGAGGCTTCCCTATGCTTAGGCCCATCTCCCACAGCACTTCTACCTGGAGTCCTTAGTGCCACATTCAGCTGCCTTGATCCTCACTTTTTTTTTAATAAATATATTTTATTGATTTTTTACAGAGAGGAAGAGAGAGGGATGGAGAGCTAGAAACATCGATGAGAGAGAAACATCGACCAGCTGCCTCCTGCACACTTCCCACCGGGGATGTGCCCGCAACCAATGTACATGCCCCTGACTGGAATCGAACCTGGGACTCCCCAGTCCACAAGACCGACGCTCTATCCACTGAGCCAAACCGGTTTTGGCGATCCTCACTTCTCAAGGTCAAACGTTGGAGCACCGTAAAGTGTAGAAAGCAGTGACCTCAAAGTTTTGCAATATGGCCATTGCAGGGCTAAGAAACCAAAATTATTGTATTGATGAATAACAATCCCACTTACTCACAGGCTAAGTAATTCCAGCCAGCCCCTGCCGCCACCACCGGTGATGAATCACCGAGACGGCCGCCGGGGACGTGACATTTCGGGGCTGTGCACATATGACTTCAGACACGAGATAGGGATGGGGGAGAGAGAGAATGAGACTTGTCCTGAACAAAGGATTAAAGGCCACTGGCAACCTACTCCTCCCTCTCCCCCGACCTTCCAAGAATACGTTTTGGCAGCAAAAAACACACACATTCCCTTTATATTGCTTTATATTTGGGAGTGGAGAGAAAAATCCAGCCAGTCTTCTTTTGCAGCCACCCGTGCTCCCCCACCTGACACACTCACTAGCTCTGCGACCCATTTAGATAGCCTTCACCCAACCACAACAGACAGCCCTTTCTTCCTGTATCCCCAGCATCCTCAAACCTCCCAATGCAGTTACCTTTTTAAAAAGTGAGGTAATTACATGTGAAGCCTTCAGAACAATGGCTGGCACGTACTGAGCATCACGTAGGTGCTAGCTGTAATTATTATTTTTGTCTCTTTTCTGCAGATAATCCAGGGCCATTTACCTCCTCAGACGCCAATATCTTAACGCTCCTCTCCAGCTGCTCCCTCCCACCACCAGAGTTTATCTCAATGAAAAAAAAACAAGCAACCATAACAGTGGCAGAAACAACAGTCTTAAGAATTATAATCACACTAGAGGCTCAGTGCACAAAAATATGTGCATGGGGGGGGGGGGGCCTTAGCCTGGCCTGTCCCTCTCACAGTTTGGAAGCCCTTAGGGCACTTGTGTCAAACACAAGGCCCACGGGCCAAATCCGTCCCGCCAGGCCTTGCAATGTGGCCCGCACCGCGCTGTCATCACTGCACTCCGCTGCGTTTCCATCACAATGACAGTTTATGACTGTTCAGTAAACCATTCGGCCCGAGATTTAGGCTGGATTTTAGATTTTGGCCCCTTCTCTGATTGAGTTCGACACCCCTACCTTAGGGGATGTCTTACGGGAGGCCATTGGGCTGACCAGGGGAAGGTACCACCCCCCTCGCCCCCCTGCTGCTGCCACTGCCAGCATCCATGGCTACCAGCTCTCGGCCCTTGACCCTCACAATGCAGCTGCCATGGCTGCCAGCCCTGGGCCCTCATAGCCACTGCGGCTTTGTCTGGAAGGACGTCTGGAAGTTGTCCAGTCTATCCGGTCTAATTAGCATATTACCCTTTTATTAGTACTACTTCGGTGGCCTTTTCAAAATGAGTTTAAAACAAAACCATTCGAGGACCGGGAAATTAATTTTAGATGCATAAATAATAGCCAGAGGTGATGTGGAGGCCTTGTTTGGGACCTGACTCAAAGTAAAAAGACACTTTAGAGACAGTAAGAGAAAGTTAATTACAGAGTGGGTACTCGTGATACCTAAGTACTGCTGTTAATTTTGGCAGGTGTGGTAATGGCATTGTGGTTATGTTTTCAAAAGTCACTATTTTGAGAGTCAGAGGTGAAATAATGTGATGTCTGGGATTTGCTTTAAAGTATTTCAGCAAATAAGAAAATAAAAATGGGGATAAAATAAAATAAATATGGCACACCTTTAATAATTATTGAATATCAATGATATTTCTCTACTTGTGCAAAAAGAATGTTGCTGGTCAATAATCTTTAGCTTTAAGTTTTCAACACTGTTGGGCTATGACCAACTAATTAAGCAGCTGATAATAATGGACGCAGAGGGATGCTGAAACCTGGAGCAGAGGGGACGGTACCAGGGTTGTGGGTGGTGAGAGCTTTGGGTGACTTTGAATTCTGGATCCTTGGAGTCTGGGGGACAGAGAAGCATAGTAAACTGAGACCAGCACCATGGAAGGATTGAGGAAGAGGAGAGAGTGACCACAGGGAGACCACCTCTGTTTATGGAGTGGCATTCAGGCCATTTTCCCTTCAGCCTTTCCTTCTAGTGAGCTACCCTCTTTCTGTAGTCTAGTCCTTGGCTATTCTTTCCTCTGGGAATAGTGGAAAGTTGGAGGGAGTAAAAAATAGGAATTACCACTTTTCCTGGAGTCCACATGCCCCAAAATGACAAGAGTCTCTGAAGAGTGCTTTTAGGAATAGGTATGATGTGATTCTGGGAGGCTTGGGAAGGGTTGTTTCTGCTCCTTTTTACCTAGAGTTCTATTTTAAAGGGGCAAGGACTTTCATTTGCTATTTAGAGTGAAGTTCACAGTGTTGACATTCTTAGGTTATGGCTGTAGCTCATTCACGCTAAAGTGAAAAGGACCAAGGTCACATCCTTTGCTCCCAGGCTGGTAGAAACCAGCACACAGCAGGGCCCTGGGCCCGAGGAGGATAAAGACAAAAACTTAAATGACCTGCTTCACAGCATTGCTGAACGCTGTTTACCTAAATCTACTGGGCAAATGAAAGTAGTTGGACAGTGTGCAGCCTTGCCTGTTCTCAGAAAGCACCAATGATACAGGCTACAAGGGACTGTGTGAGAGGACATGTATTTTATGAGTGACTCGAGGTAACTGTGAGGCCTCTTCTCTCCCAAGCCTTGTTTCTCGAACAAAAACATTTTTTTTTCACATGCAATTCAGTTTATTTACTTTTACAATTTATAAATCCAAAGGTTTGACTTCTTTGTTGGTATGCTTTATTCGTTCAACTCAAGCAATCACATGCTCTAGCCCATCACGATGATGCAACATTTAGCTCTTCTTTGTGGCTGGAACTCAGCAATGCATTTCATTCCATTCCAGGGATTCCTGAGATGCTCTCATGGACTCCAGCTCCTTTTGCTTGGCCATGATATATTCTGCTCTGACCTTGCTAGAAATGATTTCTCAGTCCTTCTCTCTCGTCAACACACTCATCCGAGGGGTGTTCTCTCCTATTCAGCATACTGATTATTGTCGTTGTTCTTATTACTGTGAGACCAGACAAGTTGGGATAGAGAGAGCTCTCTGACAACCTTAGTTGTCCTGCATGCCTCACGGATAAGACCTTTCCTTAGAACTCAAACTACGAACTTCTTCAAAGAGCCAACCTACCTCACACTCTTCCTCTTCCAACTCATAGTTGTCTGAATCACCAGGATGCTGGACATATACACAGCAATCAGGGACATTCCTTGTGTATCACCGTGGCTTAATCACTCTTCTTGAATTTCTGAAAGGGAGACTGAGAGAGGGAGAGAGAAAGAGAATACCATACTTCTACAGTTGCCTCTTCCAGTCTGGGATTTTATAAAAATTAATAAAATAGTGACTGCACCTGGACCACTGGTGAAAGATACCTTATGTGTAGTGGAAATGGTGCCATTTCCTAAGCAGGCTGTCATTTGCACAACCACAGTGCCCCATTTTTTCTTAGCTGTCCTGGAGAATATGCTGACTCAAGTTGACCAATCTAAGGATATCATCATTCCAACCCTTCTCATTAATTTGGAGGTAGAACAATGGCTTGTGCAGGCCAATAGAGGTTGTCAAAAGCTGGCATCGCACTGTTCAACAATACTTGTCTGCCTGGCAGTGATATCTTTATTGGTTTGGTGCAATGGTCGCCTGGTTCTATGATAAGGTAACACTCTTGGTGCCCAGCCAGGACAGCTACATCCTGAGGCCCCTCCTGTGTAGGCTGTATGCTGACCAGAGCATAGTCAAGGTTCCAGGGCCCTGGAAGCTTCTGTGGTTGTCAAAGCCAGGCCTCAAACATTACTTTGGACCTGCTGAGGTAAGGGTGAACCACTCCACCAGAGGACAGATGCCCCCAACGAGAAACTCACCAGGACAAAAGGAGGGCTTGGGACTGGTGACCTGGATTCTGTGCCACGACCTAAATGCCCTTAAGATAAAGGAGCCCCTTGATGGGCTTTTGCAGGTCACAGAAAAATCACTTTTGTCCTTTTCCCCAGGGTAACAGACATCTGCATACAATTACACCTGACTAACAAGACAGGGACCATGCCAGGACCAGGCAAGAAAGGAAAAAAAAAAAAAATACTTCAAGGTGATCTGAAGTCACCTCAGACATAGAATAGACAGTTACAACTTTTAAGTACCTTCCTCAAGGCCCATAGTGCTACTCCAAACCATTTACACCTGAATATTTTGGAGAATAAGTTTTCCAGAGACGATCAAGAGGTGGAAGCAGGGCCTTCTGTGGTCCAGCATGTACTTGGCATGAGAAATCCTCTAGGCTTTCTATATGGCAAACCAAGAACTGCAGAGATCGCAGTTAGGCTGGTGGGGGCTGACATGGGGGAAAAGTGGTGTTTTATTTTTCACTGGAGGATGTGGTCTACTTCCCTGGGGTAAGGTCCTATTGACATTTTACCAATTATATGTGGAATCTGGTGTTAGAATTTACCTGGCACTCTGTTTCTGCTTTGTTCTTGAAAGTATTCATTAGAAATTGGTACCTAAGTCAGCTGTCTAACCCGACCCTCAATCCAGTTCTGTATCTGTGGTTTCTTTTTTGCACCCTCTATGCTTCTCCGACCTTCTTGAAAGAGGTCATGCTATCTCCCACTGTGGGCAACGGAATGTATTAGTAACAGAGCTCTGCCGATAAAGGCTAATCTATGGTTGTCCCTGTAACTCACAAAGTGTTTGGGGCCCACTCTCCCGCCAACCTGTCTCCTGAGGCCTCACGTCAGGAAGCCCAGCCAGTGCTTATATTGCCTCACTTAGACCTTTCTGGATTTTTAATGTTGTCATTCTAGTGAAAACTTCACCCAATCTATGACATCCTACTATTAAAAATGTTGGCATGCCTGGCCCTTTGCTATCCTCCTGACTGGTGATAAAAATGGGCTGTGGCTCCAGTTGGTGGGCCATCTGAATCTTATAACTTTAAATGTTCTCCTGTCAAAGCAAATATCCCAGATAGGAAGTGTGACCTGTGTGTCCAGGGAGACAGAGAATGGTGTTCAAATCAGATTACTTAATATAAAAATAAAATCACATTCTCTCATGTGCGTTTTGCTTTAAGTCCTCTTTAGGACGCATAAAAACATTTCAGAGGTCAGTGGTAGGCATGTGAATGCCCTAAAACAGTGGTCGGCAAACTCATTAGTCAACAGAGTCAAATATCAACAGTACAACGATTGAAATTTCTTTTGAGAGCCACATTTTTTTAAACATAAACTTCTTCAAATGCCACTTCTATAAAATAGACTCAACTAGGCCGTGGTATTTTGTGGAAGAGCCACACTCAAGGGGCCAAAGAGCCGCATGTGGCTCGAGAGCTGCAGTTTGCCAACCACGGCCCTAAATGAACACTCCTGAATAATCAGCTAGTAAAAAATGGAAAAAACTTGCTTTGGTAAGGGTTTCTAACAGGTGAAGACAACAAAAATTCAATTTTAGGTTCTGCCTTCTGAGATACAGCGAGATAAAACAGATTAGGTTAAAAAAAAAAAAAAAGCCATATTCATTTAGGAAATGCAGATGGAAATGGCCAGGAGTCAGCACCAGGCACAGGCAACTTCACTCAGTGTAGAAGGTGACTAACTGTCTTGGTTTGCCTGGGACTGTCCTGGTTTTAGCTCTAAAAGCCCCACATCCCGGGAAACCCCGCCATCCCAGACACACTGGGACATTGGTCATCCTAATGGGAGCCAAGTCATAGACCACAAGCCCTGGTCAAAATAAATAGACTGTTCAGACTGTTCAGGTATTTTTATGGTGGATGCATATTTGTCTCACTATCTTGGTGTTTTAGTAAAAGAAGGGTTAACATCCTCAACCTCCCACTCGGAATTGTTATAAGAAATTGGCTCAATTCACGGCGAAGCAATTTGCAAATGTGCGATGCTATACAATTATAAGTAATAGCTTGGAAGTGATTTTCCTGCAGCTTCTACGCAGAGCTTACCTGGCTGATGCCAAGGTCTTGCTGTGTAACTGAGAGCTTTCACTATGGAGAAAATCTAGCCCATTGTGAGTAATTTTACATTTCTTTCCCCTTGCTAATGCTAGGCCATCTCTCGGGACAATACAGGGCAACCTTGGCTCCGATTTTGTTTAACCCAGCTGGATGCAGCCAAATTATGGGCTTCTTTTTGGGTGGAGCATATTTTTGTGGGCTGTGGAAGACCTGTAATTTTTTTTTTTTTTTTTTTTTACATAATGCAAAGCCATTTATAGCTTTGAGTGATGTAAAATCCACAGGGTGCCTACAACAGTGTCATGCAACTGAAGGACGTCCCCCATGACCCATCTGGGACACAGTGGAGCCAGGACTTAAGTCTCTGTCCACCCCCTCTCCACATCGTCTGCACCCATCTGCCCCCAGGCAGGGCAGCAGCCTGCCGAGCCTTTTATTTCTTTCTTCGCTGTGGTTCCAAGGTCTCAATTACCACCAGGTTTTCTTTTCATCCAGAGAGAGCTATTGTTTGATGCCTTGCATTCATCCATCCCTAAGCACCTCAAGTCAGGTCTGACTTGTTAGCTTCAGAACCATGGCAACAGTATAGTTTTGTGCGAGAGTCCCCAAAGAGGAGGCAGACCTCATTGTTAGGCCCAGCTCTGCCTTGGCCTGGCTGATATATCGCAAACCAATTGCCCTACCTTATAAGATTTCTGTTCCTTCATCTGTTAAATTGAGTGTTTTCGATTAAATTAGCTGTAGAGCCCTTTTAAACTCTATAGTTCTGTGATTCCATCATGGGTGTTAATAGCTACTGTTCAGTTCTAAGGAGTTGGCTGGGCTATGGTGTAATTTGACTTCTCTCCCATATCACCCTAGCTTTCAGTAAAAGTGCTACCCGACAGCCTTCCATTGGGGGTGATGTGGAAGAAAGATTACCATGAAGTAAAAAAATATAACGTTAAGCAGTTGGTTCAAAGTCATTGCATTGAAATCCATGTACAAATAGCTCATTTTCTCAACACACAAAACAACTGCACTTCTGTAGCTCTCCGTGGCAAACCCTGAATTTAGCAAGCAGCCTTATAAATGCGAGTTCTTGGAAATCACTACACATGACATGATTTTTCAGAGAGGAAGCGAGGAAGCAGACATCATCACTGCTGCTAGGCTGACTTTGACTCTGGGCTCTACAGCCTTGGGTCCATTGCTTGTAGTTTTAGGGATCCAGGAATATTGCACTTTAAAGGATCTTGTTCATTGAAGCAGGCTCCAGAGAAAGAGCCCAGAACTCTTTAGTTCCTGATGTTATTGGTGGGCCTCACTTATTGCTACTCCCTATATCCTAATTAGCTTTTTGGGTATAATCCACAAAGGAGCAGAACAATATACTGTTTTTTGTAGATTCTTTTATCCTGGGGTCTGCAGAATCCCTAGGGGCCCGCACAGTAGTAATAAAGATCTGAGAGCTACTTTAGTTGTTCTCAAAGTTATATTGACAATTATTTTCCTGAGTCTGTTCCATCTCAATCTTTGAATGTAAGTACCATCTCACTCACTACACTTAAGCAGGCACATGAAGGGATGTTAGGAATTTATTCCGGTCCAATCTCTGTTTACTGTTTGATCCATTGCTGGCTACTATCCTAACTCTCTAATCCCTCCAAGGTTCAACACTTGATATCTTACATTTGGACTCTAGAATTTTTTAAAAAACTTTTTATTATGGAAAAATTTATATACATGTATAGATAGGTATATAGAGACAGACAGAGAGACAGACAGGGAGAGATGGAAAGAAACAGAGAAAGGAGATAGTATAATAAAACCCAATATCTATCATCGATCCTCGATAGACATAATCAACTTATCTGATGCCCAACACTTCCCTCTTTTTTTACCATGAAATTATTTTTGGTGATTCTTATGCAATGAAATAATCATAATGGCCTCCTATGGGGTCTCGATAACTAAAGAAATACTAGAAGCTGCATTTAGAGATAATTGGCATTAGGGTTTGGGGCTACACGTCAGATTCCCTAAGAAATGTTTCTTCTCTGGGCCAGCAACTACTGAAATTGTGTTATGGTTTTACATGGTTGATGTATATCAGAAATGACTTTGTATAACCTATGTGTTTGCTGGCTAAGTTAAATAGAGAACACTCGGTTCACTAAATGTTCAGTAGCATTTACTTATTTTTTAAGAACTTGTACTCCAACAAGTTAGGTTAGTATCTAGACTTACATGGTAGTAAAGCTCTTTTTAAAAAAAGTATATACAGCCAAAACTGGTTTGGCTCAATGGTAGAGCGTCGGTCCCAGGTTCGATTCCGGTCAAGGGCATGTACATTGGTTGCGGGCACATCCTCGGTAAGGGGTGTGAAGAGGCAGCTGGTCAATGTTTCTCTCTCATCAACGTTTCTAGCTCTCTATCTCTCTCCCTTCCTCTCTGTAAAAAAATCAATAATATATATATATATATATATATATTTAAAAAGTATATACATTATACACTTGAAAATAACACAAAATAATATTGACTGCAAACCATAATTGAAAAATAAAATAAAACATTGCATTATTTTGAAAAGTGGTAAGTAAAAGGAATGAATAAAAAAATGTAAACAGAGGACAAATTAATGTTTTTAGTAAGTTACATTGTTTTAAATATCTGCTTAATTTAACTTTTTAGTTTTTCGGAAATATCAGAAATGTTATGCTTACATTTTTTTTTAAGGTTTCATATTATCAGTCATCTTAAGGTGGGAAAAATCTGTACGGGCCTTTCTATTTTCAGGTCTACCATGGGATTTGAGTCACCACGTTCCAGGCCCAAAGAATGAGCGATAAGAGGAAAGAAAACAAAAAGGTTATCAGGAGGCAGGGTTATCTGGTATATTTGTTCTGCTCTCTCCTGGCACTCCTCAGTGGTTACTCTTGCCTGAACACACTCCTCTTCTCCATCTGCCTCCCCCACCCCATCATGCCATTGGAATGGAAGCTCAGAAGTCATTCAGCTGAGGGTTATTGGAAAGGCCAGGCTAAACCACAGTGGTGGCCAGATACTAAGTGGCAGCCAAGCTACATGTATGGCAAGAAGTGGGGCCAAGGGAATCTCTGTGAATCCACTGGGGTGACACAAGGACCTGTTATTTTGGCGATTCTTATGCAATGAAATAATCATAATGGCATCCGTGAATCCACTGGGGTGACACAAGGACCTGTTATTGTCCTGTGACAATTGACCTGAATCCACATGTAGCCAAGCTACATGTATGGCAAGAAGTGGGGCCAAATCCAAAATCTCTGTGAATCCACTGGGGTGAGACAAGGACCTGTTATTGTCCTCTGTCGGGACAATCCAGCCATGGGAACAGGTGGTGTTGCAGAAGGTGGGCGGAGCACACAGCAGGGATTTAGAGAACAGGGGCTCCATGGAGATCCACATAAGCAGATAGCACTCAGCAGCGGATTGTCTGGCAGCTCGGAGCAGGTGCTTTGCATGGGCCAGCCATATGAAGTGGCTGGGTTTTCGGCCTGGCTGGGGTGTGTCCGGAGGACCCTCCCTGTCATGGTCCATTCTGAGATGTGAGAAGCTGTAAGTGCCCCCAAAGGCTCCATAGAAGGATGACACACAAACAAGTTGCTTCAGCAAATCCAAGACCAGCAACTGGTTACAGTCATATAATTTGATTTCGCAAATTAGAGTTCCCTTTTTTCCTCTTTGGCCTTCTTGGCCTGTCCAGGTATATACAGGGAGGCCAGCCATCCACGTTAATCATGGCAGCGAGGCAGGTGTGGAGGGTGGCCTGCAAGGACTCGTCAAAGTTCTTATTTCTTTTCAGGAGGCAGCTGTAAGGAGGCTGACATGTGGACCAGGTAAGCAACCCAGGCATTCTTGGAGAGAGAGAGAGAGAGAGAGAGAGAGAGCGAGCGAGAGAGCGAGAGAGAGCGAGAGAGAGCGAGCGAGAGAGAGAGAGAGAGAGAGAGAAAGAGAGAGAGAGAGAGAGAGAGAGAGAGAGAGAGAGAGAGAGAGAGAGAGACGAGCGAGAAAGTGGAGACAAGACTGACTGGCTGGTGTTTTGGCTGAGAAGAAATAGGAGTATGCATGGCCCTCCCAGGCTGCTGAGGTCTGGGACACCGAGTAATATGGTTGTGCTGTGAACGCTGTCACCAGGCAGAATGTTGCTCCCAGTGAGGTGACAGGTAGGCAATCGGTGATTCAGAGTCTCAGGTATAATGTGCTGAGGGGTCCCAGGAGACCAAAGATAAAAGAGGATGTATCTCCTGTGCACCTTAGAGCTTTAAGAATGCCTGAACTTAGGGATCTAGAAAGCCCTAAGCCAGGCGTCTTCAAACTACGGCCCGCGGGCCACATGCGGCCCGCAGAGGAGTCTGATCCGGCCCGCCAGGTTTTTTGGGCAGTGAGCGCAGCCGAGGTGTTACAGTAGGAATTAGTAGTTCATATAGTCCGGCCCTCCAGCTCTCTGAGGGACCGTGATCTGGCCCCGACTTTAAAAAGTTTGAGGACCCCTGCAAGCCAAGCAGAGGGACAGGTGGAAGGAGCGGCAAGTCTGATGACCCAAGCAAGAGGCCACAGTGAAGCTAATATTGGGCATTGAGACTGAGGTGTCCTGGGAAGATGGATGGGGTGCGCACAAGGAGGCAGGCGAGAATATCTGAATCAGGGCCATGGCTGTGGCTGATGATGCTGAGGGGTCACAAAGATGTGATGATGGCCAGTCCACCTCAGTTAGAGGGACAGAGACCGAGGGACAGAATGACATAAACAGCAGTCAGTTTAGTACTGAGTGTTTCCATCTGGGTAAAGACTAACTTCCTTTAGTTCTAAACATGGAATTGAGAATATATTCTTGTTCTTCTAGGCCAAGGATCGGCAAACCGCAGTGAGCCACATGCGGCTCTTTGGTCCCTTGAGTTGTTAGCAAAGGCCAGCTTAGGAGTACCCTAATTAAGTTAATAACAACGTGCCTACCTGTAGAGTTTTTTAAAAAAATGTGGCTCTCAAAAGAAATTTCAATTGTTGTACTGTTGATATTTGGCTCTGTTGACTAATGAGTTTGCCCACCACTGTTCAAGACCAGTGACCCTCGCCAGAAAGATAAAGACACAAGTGAAAGGAAACTACAAAAGCAAATTTATGGCTACTTCCCTTGGTCTCTGCATCTGGTGGGCAAGTAAGAGGGGGGAAGAGTAAGGTGTGAAGCTCCTGCCACTCTCCCCAGGCAGCAGGGCATGCCGGTAGCAGAATTTATCATCTCTGCTTCTTGCAGGCCCTGCACAGCCTGGACCCACCTCCCCCAGTCAGAGAAGGGCAACAGGGAGACAGCAAGGTAGGAGGGCTCTATCAGGAGCAGCCCAGATGGGTTCACGTTCTGTTAAAATCGCAGGCTTCCAAGAAGAAAAGCAGAGAGGAGCTCCTTCATAGGACTAACCAAGAAGAATCATCACCTTACTGCACACAGCCAGGTATCTCCATTTGGGTCACCATGCACAGATGACCACAAAATTGATCATTTTGACTAGATACCTTAAGGGATGAAAGGGGGCCTGGTACTTCTGTTGGATGTTTCTGGCAAATCAAGACCTAAAGCTACCCAACGCATACACAGTAACCCAATCTTTCCGATTTTATTAAAAGAAGCTAGTCACACTCTTACATTCAAACATAGCATCTGAGTCGAAAGAAGGATTGCCAGATCCAAGATCAGATGCCCTGTTAAATTTGAACGTAAGATCACCAAATAATTTGTTTAGCATAAAATGTGTTCCAAATATTACACAGGGCACCTTTATCACGCTAACACTGTTCCTTGTTTATTTGAAATTAGAACTAAACTGGGGTTTCTATGTAATTATTTGCTACTACTGTATTACGACGTGATAATTTCATCAGCCTGATTATGATGTAATGCTTTCAGTCTTCGACTGATTTGGGGCATCGTCTGGTTGCCAAAAAAAGAGAAAGTAGAAGGGACCATCCCAATTAACCCAGTCCCCAGAGCTACTGAAATCAGCTACCTTAGATCTCTGGACGAGGAATAGGCTGGGACTAGGTCACAGTGCCTGGGATGAGCTGGGGCGAGAGTGGCCGGGACAGGAGCAGGAGTTAAGTGGGTAAGCGCATTCTCTCTGTTTCCTGCTCACTTTTGCTTGATCGAGGCTAAGGCCGGTGTACTTGAGAATCACCTTGGGAGCTTTTACAACCCACTGATGCTGGGGGCCCCACTTCCAACCAATTAAATAAGAACCTGGAGGGGTGGAGTCCAGCATCCACGGATTGCAAAAGCTCCCCAGGTGATTTTAATGCTCTAATGAGAACCACTGTCCTCTGCCCTCACTCTGATCCCAGTGGCCTCGGTTCTGCTTACTTGGTTTCTCTTTTTTTTTTGAACACTCTCTCCCTGTCATATCAGCTGTTTTGTAGTCTGGAAAACAAGGACTAGACCACGTGTTCCATGTCAGAATGGGGGCAGCGATGAGATTCACCAGGAGGGTTCTTGGCCCGTGCAGGGCCTGTCTGGAGCTGACGCCCTGGCTCTGTCCAGGCCTCACACCTGCTCCTGCTTCTCTTTAGCTTTGGCAGCCCCTGCCTCATGCTTCTCGACTCACAACACATCATTTCCCACGTTGCAGCTGGTCTCCTTTTCTCGGGCCCGCCTAAGGAAGGGCTGGCCTTTTTTGGCTCGGACCAAGAACCCCGTCTGGGAATTACCGTTATTCCTGCAGACCACGTCGATGGCACTGGCTTCTGCCCCAGGGGGCCACGTCCCAGATTGAGCCGTAGAGAAAACCCAGATTTTGTGTTTCCAGAGCAAGAATCAGTGGACCCCTCAGGCAGGGTAAGCCGCGGTGCTTTCCAAGCTGTAGCAAGGAGGGCCTGGCTGTGGCACAGGGCCCATGCATCGTTGAAGATGGACTCTCCCCTCTCTCTGGAATTTGACCCCAGGAACTCAGCTGATCTTTGGGTCATGACCAACTCCAAGCCCCATGCAGGATACAGCAAGGCTTTTGGATTATTCATTCACTAAGTTCCTACCCTGTGCCAGATACCATGCTATATGCTGAGTATATGCTGGTGAATAAAACAGACGCAGTCCTCGAAGCCTATGCATTTGATTATCTATCTAGTCACGGATAACTTGAAGATAAGATGAACGCAGCAGAAAAACTGGGATGGAAATCCTGGAGCGGAATAAGGGTGGAAATGAAGTGCCTGAAACACACAGTGCTTTCCAAATGTAGCATTTCACCCGGCAAACAACGGACCACCCTGACTTGTTCAGCCGCCAAAGCCACGCTCTCAAATTCTCCTCATGGAACAATAGGCTCGTGCCCAGGGAGCTATTTCTTAAACTCAACTGTTTACACGGAGGCTACCAATCTGCCGAGAAAGAAACCCCTGCCATTTACAACTGTCTATCGAACAGATGCTCAAGAGCCATTGTCTCTCACCACCCAGGTCTCAGCGAAGAGGAGGGAGCAGGTCTGAGCAGCCTCAGCTCCTGGCACTTCACACATTCTGTCTTCGTCTGTGCCCAGAGGCTGCTACTGGGCTCGGCTCTCAGAACAATAATGATTTTTTTAGAGGTCTAAGCAGGAGGGTGTGCATTGAATTATTAAACAATGGGCACTGAAGATGTGTTTTCTTTGACCGCCTTACCTCTGACGGTTACCCGTCAGCGTTTTTCTTTGTGCGGGAGGCAAAAGCTTTCTAGAACACTGCAACAGCTCATGCCTCCCCTTCTTAGAGTATTTTCCAAACTTCGTTTTAAAAACCCCTGCGTTTTAGAAGTCCCGTGACGCACGTGAAAACATCTCGTGCCCTCCTTTTTCATGTTCTGAAATGAATCGTACATTTCCGGGGGGACAAATGTGCCAGAGAACAAAGCACGGCTTTGTTTCTGAACCAGGCCCATGACCCGGCCCCTTGGAGAGGCTGGGTGCTGACGGGGGCGCCCGTGGGAATCCGAACTCCTTCCCGCCACCGCCAGTTCCTAAGAATCATTGTTCTAAATGGTAATAGTAACAATTACTACATTTGTGTATGGGGTACATCCCATGGGCATTTTCAGTGGTAAACATTTTCTTGGCAACATAAAAGCCAAAGCCGGTTTGGCTCAGTGGATAGAGCGTCGGCCTGTGGACTGAAAGGTCCCGGGTTCAATTCCAGTCAAGGGCATGTGCCTTCGTTGCGGGCACATCCCCAGTGGGGGGTGTGCAGGAGGCAGCTGATCAATGTTTCTCTCTCATAGATGTTTCCAACTCTCTATCCCTCTCTCTTCCTCTCTGTAAAAAATCAATAAAATATATTTAAAAAAAAGAAAAAAAGAAAAAAAATGAGACGTGACCAGTAATACAATGTGACAGACTCTAAACATGGGAGTAGGAGGGTGTACAACCCAATGAGCACTGTGCTTTTGAGATGGCCCCACTTGGTGGGTTAATACCCGTTTCTAAGGCTAAAGCCATTGTTTAAAAATAAAATAAATTGTGGCGTGCTCATTTATGTGAAGCACAGGGCCAAAGGCAAGGGCTTTGGCGGCAGGTTGACCTGGCTGCAGATCAAGTTCTGCCACTTTCTAACTGTGGAACCTTGACCGAGTTGTGTAACTCTCTCTCTCTCTCTCTCACTCAGCCTCAGTTTTCTCATTCGTAAAATGGGAAGAAGGATAAGAAAAAATGTATTTCAATATGTCAAGTATTGGCACATCCCAGGAAGCCCAGTAAGTACTGATACTAGAACTAGCACGAATGCCATGTGCTTTTGAATTGCATTAAAAGGCCTCTTAGTGTGGCATTTGTGGGGAATTTCCAAAGTTAAATTAGTAAAATAAAAATCGATAAAAAAAAAAAAATGGGGCTGGAAATTCTAGTTTTGGTTGGGGGGATGGGGGTGGGAAATGGTCATTGCTATAGTCAAGAGATCAGACTTTGATGTGGCTTATTTAAGTGACTCTGAAATTAATTCCAAAAAATGCTTCCAAAACGCTCAGCTCCAAAAACCCACAGGCACCTTGGAGCTGTGCAAGGGCTCCTGGGGTGGCCACTTTGAAGTGGATATAAGTCCTTTGGCTGTTTTAGTAAAACACACCACAGAGCTGGACCCTGTTTAAAAAAAAAAAAAAATTTAAAAAGGCCGAATTATTGCAAATCTGCCTTGTCATTTCCTCTAGGTCCTGACATGTGTTCTTCCTTTTAAAAAAATATGGTGTATAGTCACCAGTCCCCGCACCCCCTTTTCTAATGCACTCCTTTGAATGCTTGAACCTTTGTCACTGGAAAGGGATATCAGACTCAGTCCTGCTATCAGAAGCTGCTGTCATCATTCCACATTTTCAGAAGGCTTTCATTCCAGGTCTCATTTTCCTCGTCTCACCCCAGATGCCTGGCATACGCGATAGCAGCGAAAACAAAATCTGTTGCATTTTTGGAACATTATTAGTGTGTAAGCAGTCCAGGAATTGCAACAGCTAAGATAGCACTCCGCCATCCGCTTTTTTTCTTCTTCTTTTAATCCAGAGAGTAAAGAGCAAAATTGTGGGTGAGGAACGTTGTCTGAAAGAGTCACCCAAATGCATTCTAATCCACTAATTCCCCCTTGCCTGGCATTCCCCGCCGGCCCCCAGTCTCTGTTTCCCGATAGGAAAACTTTGAGGTGTTAGACAATGATATGACACAATAGAACTATAAACCCAGTGTTTGTCTAGAATTTAAATGGCACTGCAGAACCCCACCCTTCCTCCTGTGAACAACATTGGGAGAGGAGTTAGTGAGGGGCAAAACCAGCTGGGAGTGTCTCTGAGTGGATTTTAAAATTGCTTCCCCCCCAGGGTCTTCTAGGGTTTTAAATTATGAAGGTGTTCATCCGACTGAAAACATTTTATGTCTATTAGCAATTTAAGCTTCAGCATGTCTGGCAATTCACTCTTTTTTTATAAAAGGATGAGAAAATGCAGTCCTAAATGTGAATATGTATGCTGTGTAAGGGAACTTCTGAACCCTTCACTGTCATCTTAAAGTCTTTAGGAGAGAAGCTCTTGAGGATGTTGGATTATAAAAATCATTCTTTTGTTTCTCGGCTTTGAGGATCTTTCTCTGAGCATAACAAATGCAGGATCACAGCTAACGGTGCTTTGACTAATGAAAGGGAGATTTACCCTTAACAAAGACAATTCTATTTCTGTAATTAAAATCATAGTGTGCCTATTTTCATTAGACAATCCTACCCATCTTTCCCCTCCCTAGGCTGATGGGATTCATCTCCTATAGCCAGGGTGGTTGGCTATATGGATTTAGCTGACGTGGTCAGGAGATCGTTTACAGGGAAATTGAGCAAGTAAGTCAACATATTGAGAAAAATGGGAGCCAGGTCTCATGGTCAGACAGATCTATATGTGAGTTACAGATACAAAGGAAGAGGCTAGGATAAACTGTGGTGCTGGATTGGAATTGAAGGTATCTGTGTGAGCTCCTGGGTTTGATGTAAATAGATTCATTAGATTTATGTATAGTTATGTGTGTCTATAAATAGATATAAACTTACATAGGTATACACATATGTACAGATATACATACTATCTGTCTTTCTGTCTGTGTAACTTCTTGGTTGTTGGTGCACAAAGTGCACTCAAGTAGCAATGAGTATCCCTAGCATCCACATGTTGGCTCCTAAGTATCATTCTCTGTTAATAGGAATAGCAGGACTTCATTCCAGAGTATGGAAGGCTAAAAAAATGGTCCAGCAATTGATATTCACATCCTAATCCCTGGAATCTGTAAATGTTACCTTTTTTTGCTGGCAGAGGAGGAGACAGTGTGACCACAGGGGCAGAGACTGAAGTAATGTGGGCATTTGTCAAAGAATGCTGACAGCTATCCGAAGTTAGAAGAGACAAGGAAATGATTCTCTCTAGAGTCTCCAAAGGAAGCGTGGGCTTGCTGACATCTAGGTTTTAGTCCAATGACCTGATTTCAGACTTCTGGCTTCCAAACAGTGAGAAAATAAATTTCTGTTGGATGAAGCCACAAAGTCAGTGATAATTTGTTACAGCAGCCCCAGGAACTTACAGTATACTGGAGGTCTGGTGCATGGATTCGTGCACCTTCTTGTAATCCGGGACCCCTCAGAGGATGTTGGAGAGCTGGTTTTGACCTGATCACTGCAGGCCAGGCTGAGGGACCCTACTAGTGCACCAATCTGTGCACCAAGCCCCTAGTATGCATATAAGATCTTTGGTTAATCTTTTCCCAATCTTCCTTCTGAGATTCATCAGTCTGTTCCATGTTTCCATGCCTGGGCATTGAGCATCATTCCCCTGGTGGTCATTGCACGTCATAGCTACCAGGTGGCCAGTCAGCCTGTTAGCTGGTCGTCTGATAGGCTAGGCTTTTATATATATATAGATAAGGCCAGGACAGTGAATGCATCCAGAACTTCTTGTTGTGCCAGAAAGTGAGTTAATGCTGAGGAATGATGAAGACATATCAAAAGGACCCAACTTTAAGGGTACCCAACTGGCCAAGTTGTGGGCAATTAAGAATCGAAATAAATAAAAATTAAGAAGCAAAATAAATGGCAAGACTAATTATTACAACCCACTCTTAATAAAATGAGTCCATATTAATCCATATAAAATGATATAAATAAGTAAATAAGAGAAAACTCTACCTCATAGTATAATGCCAACTAATAAATATAGAATAATGACATTAAAAAACCGTTTGGCAACCATCATAATGAAAATTGATTTAGGCAAGAATCATCAATAAATGTTGAAACTAGTGGATGAAAATTTAACGAGAAACAGAATATTTACAGCATCTCATAGTATCTCCCAAAAAAATACTGGTTAATTCCTTATTTTTAAGTACAAAATGCTTATTAATTGAGTTTACGGTAGAGAAATTTGGCAAAAGCCAACTTAACTAAGTGACCAAATTTAATCTGTAATGAAACAAATCAACATCATGTACCCAGATATGATACACTAAGAAGAACAAAGCATTATTATGCTGTACTAGCTCTGTCAAAAATGCATAACTGCTCTGGCTGGTGTGGCTTGGTTGGTTGAGTGTTGTCCCAAGCCCTGAAGGGATTTTGGTTTGATTCCTGGTCAGGGTACATGTCAGGGCTGCAGGTTTCCTGGCACGTGCAGGAGGAAACAGATAGATTTTTGCCATCACATGGATGTTTCTCGCTCTCTCTTTCTCTCTCTTTAGAGAGCAATTTAAAAAATATTTTAAAAAATATTTCATGAGAAAATATCAGACATACCCAAAATGAGGAATATTCTATATAATAACTGGCCGTACTTCCTGAAAATATCAATTACATGCAGGACAAAGGCTGAGAAACTATTCCAAATTAAAGGAGACCAAAGACACATGACAATAAAATGCAATGCATCATCCTGGAAGGGATTCCAGACTCATAAAGGATATTGTTAGGACAGATGGTAAAATTTGAATATTGTTTGTGGGTTAGATGGTAACACTGTATCAATGTTTGTACTGTAGTTATGTCAGAAAATGTTCTTGTTTTTAGAAAATGCATACTAAAGGATTAAATTATACTGGGACATTATGTCTTTAACTTTCTCTTAAAATTTTCAGGAAAAATAAAAAAATAAACTATATAACCATTCAGAGAGAATGAAAGACAACTGTGGTAAAGTGTTAACAATTGGGGAGTCTGGGTGAAGGGCATGTAGCAGTTCTTCAGAGTGTTCTTGCACCATTTTTGTCAATTTGAAATTACTTCTAAATAAAAAAGAAGCTCTTTCATGCTATCTTGTCACTTCCATTCAGAGAGTCTTTATGTGCACAGCATCATTCCCAAAAGGGAATGGCAATGGAGGGAAAGGCAGGGATCTGGTCCAGCCACTGTGTGTCAGTGAACCTCCGTGTCCTCAGCTTACCATTCTCTCCCTCTCTACGGCATTGGTATCACTAATGAGTTTACTTTAGCTTTAAAAGGGACAACCACGGGAACATCCCCAGTAGAGGGTGTGCAAGAGGTGGCTGGTCGATGTTTCTCTCTCATCGACATTTCTAACTCTCTATCCCTCTCTCTTCCTCTCTGTAAAAATCAATAAAATATATTAAAAAATAATAAAAAAATAAAAGGGACAACCAATGACAATGTTAAAAAAAAAATCATTGCCTTGGAATGAAAGCAGCTGCTAAAGGGCATCAAATTCCATTTCTTTCTCCCCCTGTTCCTCCTCCTCCTCCTCCTCCCCCTCTTCCTCTTCCTCCTTCATTTCCTCTTTTTCCTCCTTCTCCTTTTTCTTTTTGTTAATTGAGTTTACGGTAGAGAAATTTGGCAAAAGCCAACTTAACTAAGTGACCAAATATATTTTTTCCATTGATTTTCAGAGAGAGTAGAAGGGAGGGATAGAGGAGAAGAGAGAGAGGGAGAGAGAGAACCATCCATCTGAGAGAGACACACTGATCAGTTGCCTCTGCACACAGCCCAATCAGGCCAGGAATCAAATCTGCAACCCAGGCAAGTGCCCTTGTCCCAGAACCAAACCTGAGATCCTTCTGCTGCTCAGGCAGATGCTGTAACTGTGGATCAACACCAGCCAGGGCTCAAAAGGGTAAAAATGTTGCTAAATGGGAATGTGGTGATGGTTGGCTAACCCTGTGACAATAATGAAAAACACTGAATTGTGCACTTTGAATGGCTGAACTATATGATATGTGAATTCTCAGTGAAACCATTGCTGCTCCTTTCCTCACCCCACTCCCAGCTGTGACTCTATGGCTAGAGTGGCACGTCTATGCCAGTGGTCAGCCAACCGCGGCTTGTGAACCACATTCGGCTCTTTGGCCCCTTGAATGTGACTCTTTCACAAAATATCACAGCCTGGGCGAGTCTATTTTGAACAAGTGGCATTTAGAAGAAGTTTAAGTTTAAAAAATGTGGCTCTCAAAAGAAATTTCAATTGTTGTACTGTTGATATTTGGCTCTGTTGACTAATGAGTTTGCCGATCACTGGTCTATGCCATTGGTGATGGTTTAATACCTGGTTGAGTGGAGAAGACTTACTCTTATCCCAGAGGCTGGAAGGAAAGAACAAGCAGCAAAGGAATCTTTCCAAAGGCACAGTCCCAGGGAGCCCCCAGTGCCAGCCTTCCAGGCTCTGTCCTCGTCCTCTGCTCCTCTCACTCTGTGCACAGCCCCTGAGTGACAGGAACCATGGCTGTGGCTTCAACTCTCTCCCATAGCTTACTGACTCTTTGTGCGATTTAGGATTAGATGCAGCAAGCAAGAGAAAACTCAAGTACGACTAGTTTAAAAGCTTAAACCAAAGAGTTCTGTATTTTCTTCTTTCTCATGTAAATGTTGAATAAATATTGAGGATAGTACAGAGTTGTTAGGAGGCTCCAAGATATCAGAGACCCAGGCCCTGGACCTCCATGTGCGGCCTCACAGGAAGCATTATGCACACTTCCAGTATGAAGGATCCCTTCTGGAGGAGGGCCAAGGAGGGCCCTGCCCTGGAGCCTTCTCTCTTGTTTTCTCCTCTAAGTGGCCTCAACTTCGTTGTCCAAGATTGCAACATCTATCGTCTTCCGGGCAGGAAAAAAGGAGGAAGGGATGTATGCACATGGACTGAATCTAAAGTAAGGCTTTCAGAACTTCTCACATGAAACTTCTCACATGCATTTCATTGTCTAGATATTACCCATAGGATCACACCCGGTTGCAAGAGATGCTGGGAAAGGTAGTTTTTATTCTAGGCGGTCATATAATCAGAAACAATATTCAGCAGGAAGGAAGGAAGGAGTAGGGAACGGTGAGGAATTCTAGTACTGAAGAATAATAAGCAATAAATAACCACCGGAACAACTTAGCGTACTTGGTCGTTCTTTCCAATTCACGCTTTTGATCCAGATGGGTATAGCCGATTGTCTCTGGGACACCTCTTCCTGGATGACTCACAGGCAGGAACACTGAACATGCCCTAGATGGAAAGCACCGGTGTTTACCCACTCCACCCCCCTCTCAGACCCGCTCCTGTGATCTCCGTCCCAGGGAATGGCCATGTCATCCACCTGGTTGGATGTGAATCATCTCAGACACTTTCATTTCCTTCACTGCCTTCCCGGGATTCCCGCCCTGCAAGCTCTACCTCCTCAGTGGCTCTTCTATCCATCTCCTCCTCCCCATTCCCATTACTTGGACTTAGACTCCCCCTCTTTCCACCCCCCCCCCTGGTCTGGATTACTATAGGGATCTCAAATTGTACCCCATGCCTTCAAGCCGCACCCCTACAATCTGCTCCCCACATTACATTCAGGGTACTCTTTCTCAGCATAAACATTCACTGTTTGCCCCACCCCTCCACTGCCCGTTCCTGTGGTGGTAAAGTTCACTTTGTTTACGCAGGGCACCCAAGGTTCTTCCTGATCTGACCTCTGCCTGCCTCACCCCATCTGCTGCCTCTCCCCCACACACATACCTTTGCTCCAGACTTACTTGAACTATCTGTTGTTCCCTAAACAGTCAGCAGCGATTTCACGCCACCCTGCCTGGGTGTAAACGGTCCGCTCTGCGTGGAATGACCTTCCCATGTTTGTCTGTGTAACTCCTACTTCTCTAAAACGCGGCTGGAGCACGGCCTCCCCAGGAAGTGTTCCTAGGTTCCTCAATCTGATGTAGACGTTCTTCCTCTTGCTCCCAGAATGCACCAGCCATAAGTATCTCCATTATTTATATGTCTTTCCCACTAGAGTTTATAGTCTCTTACGCCTTTATAGCCCCAGTGTCTGGCACATAAATGCTCATGTTTATATAGAGTGTTTAATTCTCATCACGCCCTAGGATGTACTCATTTTATTGTACAAATGGGGAATGAGGCTGAGGAGAAGAGCAAGACATGATGGCAAAGGCCACAGAGTTAGTAAGAAGAGCAAATGGAGATTAAATCCAATGTCTAACTTCCCCATGCTTCTATTTAGACAAATCACATTTGTAGGCTGTTATGAACTGAAATATGGAAGCACCCGGTTTGGAATGGGTTGACCTCCTTCCTGAGTCCACTGTCAGAAATGTCTATTTCCTCTCTTCCCCCAAATCCCTTGGCCCCTGGACACAGTTCTAGGGTACTTTCAAAGCATGGGGTCTAGAGACTCAGTTTCTTTGCCTCCTTCTGGGAAAATGCCTTTATTAAGCTTGGATCTCTAGCAGGGGAGTTTGCTTCTTTATCCATCCACTCTTCCAGTGACTATTGAACACCAACTACATGTTAGCCTCGTTCACACACAAACATACAGAAACAAAGACGTTTCCACCATCAGAACCTTTTAATCCTTTTGTTGGAGTCCGCGAGCATCGGCCTTGTCTAAGAACACAGCTGCAGACGAAGAGCCAGCAGCAGGCCTGTGCTTTGTGTTCAAGGTTACATGGTATTGTTCCTCTGTAAGCAAGGCGTGCACCGTCCTCGAATAGGAAACAGGTTTCAGGGACAATCAAGAATGCGCTCCCTTATCTCGGATGTACCCGGGCAGTTCAGCCAGTTGTTTACCACTTAGGTATTCCTTATTCAGCAGTTTTCGTACAATAACGATACCTTTAAATTCCCTAAAGCTCTACCCTTCCAAAAGGTAATAAGAAATCGAAACTGTGTGCTGCTTAAATGAATTCATTTGTGTGGAGAACAGAACTATGTTTATATACTCCTGCGATGCCCATTTGATTAGAAGCCAGGACATTTTACACAGGCAGCAAAATCCATCTCCTGGAATTGATTCAAGTTTTACCCAATGATGGGGTGGGGGTGGGGGAAGGAGGAGCAGAGGGCGGGAGGGAAGGGTAATGAAAAAGAAAGGCACGTGCTTCTAATTGCAGTTGGAAGCAGTCCCAACTAGGAGAGCAATTTTTTTTTAAAGTTGCCCTTTCAGTCTCACCTAAATTATCTTAACGGAGCAATCAGGTGTAATAGGAACAAGGAAAAGTGGGGAAAAAGAAAGCTGGTTTTTATTTATTCATTTATCAAATGTTCAGGACCCACCACATTAGGACCTGTGGAAACATGAAAATTATTCACACAAGGTTTTTGCCTTCAAGAGAGTACAATGCAGCAAGCAAATTAACAGGCGAACACACACACACACACACACACACACACACACACACTCTGCACACATGCACACATGTATGCACATCCTCAGTATTCAAACTCTTTGCTAACAAATTCAGGATCTGGATAGATTCAGACACATTTTAAAATAAATTCTTCTCTTTCCAAACTTTACAACTGACTTTCCAAAACTCAGAAACCTCAGGCAATCAGTATTTAACCTCCCTATGCACACTGCCAGCCTCCACACTCAGGAAACTGTTCCATGTAGCTAGCGGAATACTTGGTACTGTGGGGACATAAGGGCTGTAAGAATGGCTCCACATAGCAGGGAGCTTGGAGGAGTGGGTGCTATCTCCCAATGGGAGTACAATTTTGTCGAGAACACATTTTCATCGAGTCCTGAAAGATGGGCAGAATTTCTTATCTCCAACCTCAGTGCCACTCGGTACTCCTTTTACTTGTCTCTACATACTCCCTCTCCCAATCTCCCTGCCACTTCTTCTAAACCTTTATCCACTCTTTCAAGGTCTCCACCACTACCTATCTCCACCCTCCCCCCAAGCCCCTTCTCATTCACTTCTAGCAATTGACCTTACTTCTTACTTCATAAAGAAGAGAGGGGCTCACAGGTGCAAATGACTTCATTTTCCTGACCGTGTTTTCCTCTGTCCAATAAAAACCATCCACCCACCTTTCTATGTTCCATGCATCTGGAGCTTATTCCCATCCATCTCAAAGGAAGAAATCCCCTAGCAGAGTGACCTCATCATTTGTCCTTTAAATTCATCCACTCCCAAGTCTGTGGGTCCATCTGCCTTGCATTCCTTCCTTCATTTTTTCCTTCCTCACTTCCTTCCTTGCTTCCTTATTTATAAAACTAGAGGCCCAGTGCACGAATTTGTGCAGAGGTGGGGTCCCTTGGCCTGGCTGGTGATTTGGACCAACTGGGGCTGGCCAGCCGGGGGATAGGGAAGGGGGGATAGGGAGTTGGGGGGAGAGAGGGACCACAGGAGGTTGGCCAACCTAAAGGAGGTTAGCTGTGGGAGTGCACTGACCACCAGTAGGCAGCTCCTGCATTGAGCATCTGCCCCCTGGTGGTAAGTGTATCATCAGAGTGACTGGTCGACCAGTCATTTGGCCAACCGGTCATACCAGTCACTTAGGCTTTTATATATGTAGATGAGGTTATGGTAGGGTCTTCATGATGGGATTAGTGTTCTTTATAAAGAGAGCAGAGACCAAAGTCCTTTCTCCCTCTCTATCCTGTGAGGATATAGGGAGCAGACCACCATCTGCAAACCATGAAAAGGCTCTCACCAGAACTTGACCATGACCATGCTGGCATCCTAAACGCAAACTTCCCAGCCTCCAGACTATAGAGAAACAAATGTCTGTTGTTTAAGCCACCCAGATTATGCTATTTTGTTCTAACAGCCTGAGCGAAGACAAGTGCTGACAACATTGCTTTGAAATTTTTGGATTTTTCAGTTATGCTAGCCAAATACTTTCCTTTTTTGCTTAAGGTTGTTTGAATTGGGTTTCTGTTGTTTACCATCAAGAATTCTGATGAAAGTAGTCTTCTTTCTCCATCAATCAGCTCCCCCTCCCTCCAAGTACTCTGGTCTTTCCCTTCAAAACAAATTACTTACCTCAGTCTATACACATGCTGCACACTCCACCTCCCGGGAAAATTCTCTTTGGATCCTATAGCCACTGCCTGCTCTTTCTGCTTCCCTTCATGTCCACAAGCCAGGCTTGGCAGATGACAAAGTTGCCACTAATCTGTGGCAAAAAAAAAAAAAAAAAAAAAAAAAAAAAAAAAAAGGGACAATGCTATGAGGTTTAAGTTCGGTTTACTGGGGTAAACCGAACTTAAATTTAATACAATTTAATACAATAAAATTCACCCTTTTACCAATAAATTTAATTTTTAAAAGTTCACCTCTTTACATATGTAGTTCTATGAATACTGAGAAATACAAACAGTGTATAACCACTACCATAATCTAAATATGGTATATTAGAGGCTCAGTGCATGGCAATCATGCACTAGGGGCAGGGGAGGGGTCCACTCAGCCCGGCCTGTGCCCTTTTGCAGTCCTGGGCCCCTTGGGAGATGTCTGACTGCTGGCTTAGTCCAGCTCTCTGCAGTCAGACACCCCCAAAGGGTCCTTAGGCTCCCACTACTGCCTCTGTGCTTTTCAGCAGTGAGCCCACTGGTGAGCCCAGCTTCTGGCTGAGTGGCACTCCCACTGTGAGAGCACACTGACCACCAGGGGGCAACTCCTGCATTAAGCGTCTGCCCCCTGGTGGTCAGTGCACATCATAGTGCACGGTCATTCTAGCGAGTGGTCAATTTGCATATTAGCCTTTTATTATATAGGATTATTATATAGGATTGTCATCACCTTCCCCCCCCAAATTCTCTGTTGCCCCTTTAAAGTAGACCTCTCCCCCAGGCCCTGGCAAACACTGATCTAACTTTCGTCCTTAGAGTTTTATTTTTCAGAATGTCAGAAATTTGGAATAAGACGGTAATTTATCTTTTGCCTTTGACTTCTTTTACTTAGTATTATGATTTTGAGATTCATTCATGTTACTGTGTGTTTCATTTGTTCATTTTTTTAAAAAAATTCTTAATATAAAGAGAAGCAGCGATCAGACTTTTAAACCTCAGAAAGTAGGGGAGGATGGGGGTAAGGGGAAGAGATCAACCAAAGGACTTGTGTACATGCATATGGGCCTAGCCATTGGCATGGACAACAGGGGGGTGGGGGCATATATGGGGAGGGATTTTGGATGAGGACAATTATGTGATACCATAATCAATAAAAATTAAAATTAAAAAAATTAAAAAAATAAATAAAAATAAATAAAAAGACTATATATATATGCTGGTGAATAGTAGAATAATTTTTATTCCTTTATTTATTAATTATTTAATATTAATTTATTATGCACTGCTTTTGAGTGTGCAGCTTAGTGGTTAGATAATCATATACTTTACATAGTGTTTCCCTCCATATTTCTAGTACCCCAATAGGCACCATTCATAGTTAACACAATATTATTGACTATATTTCCTAGGCTTTATTTACTTCCCCATTTATTCCTTTTTAAAAATAGCTATTCACATACCATACAATTCACCCATTTAAAATATATACTTCAGTGGGGTTATTTTTGTATATTTACAGAATTGTGCAACCAATAGCACAATCAATTTTAGAACATTTTTATCACCCCAAAAAGAAATCCTAAAGATGCCATTTTCCACTCTCCCCAAACACCAGCTCTAGGCAAGTACCAAACTGTCTCCTGGACATTTCATCTAAATGAAAGATACAATATGTGGTCCTTTGTGGCTGGCCTCTTTCACTTCTTTCCAGCCTACTATTTTTTAAAGTTTATTCATGTTGTAGCCTAATCAGCACTTCAGTCCTTTTTATTACTGGATAATATTCCATTGTATGGATATAACACATTTTATTTATCCATTCATCAGTTGGTAGGTATTTGTGTGGTTTTTTCCCCCTACTTTTTGGCTATTATAAACAACCGTAAACATTTCTGTATAAGTAATTGTGTGGAAATACGTTTTCACTTTTCTTGAGTATATTCCTAGGAGTAGAAATTAATTCATTCTTTTAATTGCTGAGTAGTATTCCTCATATGATGGTACCACAATTTGTTTATTCATTCATCAGTTGATGGGCATTTAGATTGTTTTCTGTTCCTGGCAATTATAAATAAGTTGCTTAACCATTTGTGTAAAGATCTTTGTGTGAACATATGTTTTTATTTCTCTTGAGTAAATATTCAGGAGTAGGATTGCTGCATCATTTGGTAAATGTATGCTTCATGTTATAAAACACTGCTTTTCCAAAATGGAAATATTATTTTGCATTACTACTAGCATGTATGAGAGTTCAAGTTACTCTACATTCCTGTCAGTGCTTCCTATTATCAGGGTTTGTTTTCTTTTGTTGTTGTTGTTGATTGATTGGCTGCTTGCTTTTTGCTATTCTAATGGGTTTGTAGTGATACTTTATTGCAGTTTTAATTTGCTTATCCTTAATAATTAATGATGTTGAGCATCTTTTTGTTGGCTTACTTGCCATTTGTATCTTTTGTAATTAAAAGATCTTTTGCCCATTTAAAAATTGAGTTGTTTATGTTCTTATTGATTTGTGGGAGTACTTTATATAACCTGGAAACAAGCCATTTATCTCATATGTTTTTGGCAAATACTCCTAATCTATGCCTGTCTTTTATTGACATTCAAAAGGGCAGAGTTTTAAATTTTGATAAAGTCTAATCTACCAATTTTTTTATGGTTTATGCTTTTTGTATTCTTTCCAAGAAATGTTTGTCAACCAGTTGTTTTAGTTTTTGTTTAAACTAAATTTATTTACTAGTAACTCAAAGCATTTTAAATTTATTCTGAGATTTTGCTTCTCTGTTGGAATAAAAGTATCTTTTTAAAAATACACCACAAAATGATGACAATACAAATAGATAGAAGTGTGTGTGTGTGTGTGTGTGTGTGTGTGTGTGTGTGTGTGTGTATGTATGCCTAGAAAAATAGAGTTGATTAATGATATTATGTTGGTGTCATAGGTCAGGCTTCCCAGGAGACAGACATGAATTTGCATGTGACAGATCTCTCCTTGACCGAATCCTTCTGAGTCTGCTCCAAGGCCTCTTCTCAACTAGGTGTTGACCTTTGACTTCTGTCTGTCCTTGTAGGTTGGCAGCACTCAGTTTTAGCAAGAATCCTGTTAAGTTAATTTAGAGATGCCCCCCTCCAATACCTGATTCCCCTCAATATCTGATCCAATGCTACACCCCTGTGATGTGTAACCATCATAACCTGCCTTCAGCAAGAATTCTGTTAGGTTGGTTTAGTTAGAACTCCCTCTCACCTCCGATGTTTCCTGTTAGTAGTTTTCCATGCCATAACCCCCAACCCTCTGCTGTTTGTTCTTTTTATATTCAGAGCTGAGCCCAGTTTTATACAGACATCTCTTTTCTCCTATAGCAATAATCCTGAATACCCTTTAACTATTATCCAGCTCTGTTTTTTTCTTTGACACATAAAGGGATTTTATTGGGTTTAGTGTGTGTGTGTGTGTGTGTGTGTGTGTGTGTGTGTGTGTGTGTAGGGGGTGTGGTTTTCTACCAGAAACAACACCTCTAAGCGGGGAGTGAAACAAGCAGAAGGAGACATTGAATTATGATGCAGTTGCCACCGAGGCACTCAGCTAATCCCATGGGAAGATCTGGAACTGGGGTGGCCCTTTCAGAACGGCCCTGAGTACAGGGGAAAATCTGGACCCTTGCATCCCTCATTCCTTCCCCCATCAAGTGAGATAACGTGTGAAATTTAACATGTGGTATAAGAGTGAGAGAGATTAAGTATTTGAACAGTAGTAAGTCTCGGTGAGCCGAAGGCACTCCTATAAGGAGCATGAAACAGAACTAGTCATTCTATAAGGAGAAATAAAACAAAAGTAATTAGTCATCTGTGAAACCCCTTCCATGGTTCTGTGACCTCTGCAACCTAGCAGCTATGTATCCTGGCAACAGTGTCTGGGCTTTGTGCCTGGTTTGCATCATTCGCCACTGGGGTGAAGACATCACTGCTACCTGTTCCATTTTTTCCCCCTGAAGCAAATGGCTACCCCTTGCACCCGGCAGATCTGGATGCTAAAGGAACTGCAGAAGGGAAAGACTTCCCTGAATCCTGGGGGATGCGGACAAGGAGAACTTTATGAGAACTTTAATAAAGAATAAGTGAGGGTGTGTGAACAATGATGTTTTGCTGTTTTTAATTTACATGCTTGGGCATCATTCATGCACCACCAGAGCTCTCCACCCCTTCTCACATTGTTGTCAGTCTAAACCCGGAAAAGGCAGACAAAAGCTCAAAGCTGCCCACCAGCCAGCTCTTGGCAAGTAAATCTGAGGATCCACCAGGAAAAGGGAGGTTTTTCCTTCCCCAAGGTGGTCCTCCTGGCCCCTTTCAGTCCTCTCAGCAAATGAGCTCCTGGAAGTCGGCGCTGTCAGGAGACATGAGCCCTATCTGCTTTCATGTTTTCAATCTGACCTCCTTGAAATGCAGAAACTAGCCTAGGATTGACTTGCGGCAAAGCCAGAATTAGAGTCAGATCTCCTTTCTCTCAAGTCAACCGGGCCAGAAACCTCGAGCTAGCCTTGATTCTCCTGCCTTCCCCACCTCTCACATCCACTTAGTCACTAAGTTATGCTAGTTTGACTTAAAAATAGCTCTCAGACGTATCCCCTTGTCCTTGCTACTTCTTTTGCTCGGGTTCTAATCTCTTGGACAATCGCAGTAGCTTCCTAACCCGTCTCTGCCTGGTTTCTTCCTTTGCAGCCCATTCCACACAGGGCAGCCAGAGTCCTGGTGTACAAGCACAGAGCCAACAACTCATTCCCTTGCCTAAAGCTTTCTGTAGCTCCCATTCGTCTTCATGATAAAGGCCAAACTCCTTAGCCATACCTAGACAAATGTCATTCTTAGCATGACAGCAGCTGTGACAAATTTGATGGCAAGCACAATTAATGGTGGCTTTAACCACAGGATATTTGTGTCCCCTTAGCTCAGGGATGGGGAAAGTCAGGCCCTCGGGCCGTATAAAGGCCCTCGAAATCATTTGGTCTGGCCCTGCCAAGGCATTAGGAGTGAGTCAATTAAATGTTTGACCAAATACAGCAGGCTAATTTTTAAGTTAATAATTCTGTATGGCCCACGAATGATGTTATACACATATATTCGAATGACCCGTGCAGAAAAAGTCCTAAGGCAGGCAGTCTTACAATGGGCTTCGCTAATTTCTGACTTCCTGTCCGCTCTCTTCCATTCACCCTCAGGCTTCTCACTAAGGTCACAGATGACAACTCTAGATATCACATCCAAACCACACTGGGGGGAGGGGGGAGGGGAAAGAAAACTCTTCCTGATACAGAATTAATTTTTTTTTCTTTCTTTCTTAAAATCAGGATAATCCTAGCCGATTTGCTCAGTGGCTAGAGCATCAGCCTTCAGACTGAACGGTCTTAGGTTCGATTCCAGTTAAGGGCACATACTTTGGTTGCAAGTCCTATCCATCCCCAGCCCTGGTCGGGGTGCATGCAGGAAGCAACCAAGCAAACATCTCTCACATCGATGTTTCTCTCTCTCTGTCTCTCTCCCTCCCTTCCACCCTGTGTGGTTTGGATGTGATATCTCTAAAAATCAATGGAAACATATTCTTAGATTATTAAACATATTCTTAGGATTAACAAAAGTAAATTAAAATCAGGGATGAAACTCTTTCCTCACTACCTTCCACCAGATTTCTTCTGTTTTTCTGGCTAGAACGGAGTGCCATACCCAGTCCTAGACCAAGCATTATCATCAAATGTAAGGGGGACTGCTACGTATCTTTGCTTAGGCTAATTGTGATTTGTGTTCTGGCCCTAGGCGTTTTACCACCCGGAACAAAAATCAAAATTCTGTTAGCAAGGGAAAAGAATGGCACACTTACAATGTGCATCCCAAACCCTAAGGCCTTTCTGAGCTAGCTTCCACCTACCCGTTAGCTTCCTCTTCTGCTATTCTCCTTTATTCGGCCTTTCACTCTTCTAGCCACGTGGAACCACTCACAGTTCCCAGAACAGTCCTCCATGATGAAACTACATTTGCTGTCCCCCTGCTTGGAATATCCTTCTCCCCTGGATCATCTTTTGAATTCTCCTTCTTCTCAGGAAATTGGGCTGAAATGTTGCCAACTTTGTAGCACCTTTCCTGATCCTCCAAAAGCAGGAAGAAAACAAGTTCTAAGTTAAAGAGTGTAAGGAAAAATAAAAATGGAGTGTAGAAAGGTGGAAGGAAAAAAGGAAGGAAAGAAAAAGGGAAGGAATGAAGGGAGGGGGGAAGAGGGAAGAAAAGAAGGGAGGAAAGAATGAATGGTGAAAGAAGGTGAGGGAGGGAGAAAGGAGGATTGAAGCTTCGAGAGTTAAATAAGATGTCTACGTTGTTTAGATTGTCACTTCCTGGAATCTCTGCCTAATTTCTTTGAAATGTGACTCAGGTTCTTCCCTAGGGGTATGTCTGTTCTTGTTCTGACAGAACTTTAAACTGTTTACCCCACACTCTGGTCCAGCAGCCTCTCCATTATTCGCCTCCAGCCATCTCCCTTGTGGGCAAGAATCACAGATTATCAAGATACACACACCTGACAGGGACAAAGTTTTAATTCTCTCATGCCTGTTCCTCAGCCCCTCCAGCTAGGGCTGCCTCCAGGGTCTCTCATCTGCCTCGTCCTCTGTGGTCCCTGGTTCCCTTGGAATGTCCGTAGCTGAGAGCTTGGCTCTGGGGGCCACGTGGGTAGAAGAGGAGGACTGGGTTACATGCGATGCTTTCTGTTTAATAAAGGTCTGTCTGGCCATTTTAGCCAAATGTTCTTCTGTAAGTTCTGACAAAGGACTCGCCTTCTAAAAATCTTAGATGGGAGCTTCTTGAGGGTGCCCAGCAAGGAAACCCAAGCAAAACTGTGCAGGGCAATAGCGGGACTTCCAGTCCTACAGTCTCCTTTGGTGGCAGCCGTGTCCCCATGCTCCCTCAGAGCACCCGGTGGCCTCCATTATCTCTATGGGCCACGCAAAACCTGTCCTCGGGAATGGAGTTAAGGAACTCATTGACACAACTGCTCTCCTGGTAAAGGTCACTTGGTATTCAAAAATACATTATGAAGTCTCTTCTTTTCTGAACTGAACTCCAGAAGACGCACAATCAAGTTCACTTTCATTGAGCCCTTCCTATGTGCCAGGTATGTTGCTAAGCACCTTACATTATCTTCTTCTCAAGTTTAGGTAGAATATCATTTAGGATGTTCTTGATTTACCTGAACCAAGCAGGTATAAATGCAAAGGGTTTTTATGAGAAGTCCAGGCATAGAGCTGGCATCAGACATGACGGGAACTCACACAATGTTATCAGAACCTTGTCTCCCTCCAACTCCTGGGATGGCTCCATCTTCCTTTGTGCATCTTGGCTTTATTCTCAGGTTCAATGTGGGGGCAGGTGGCTGGAGCTGCACCAGACAGTCTTCCAGCGTCTCTGTTCTCAGCAGGAAACCGAGACCTTTCTCCTGCGCGCTCAGATGCCCTCGGATTAAATGGGATCACGTGCTCACCATAAATAGTTCTCATAGCCGGGGCCATAAAGAGTCTCTCCGGGGTCATTCCAGTTTCATCGATGAGGAAACTGAGGCTCAAAGGTTTAAGCAACCTGCCCAGGGTCACTGCTAGGAATTGGCAGAGCAGAGACTTGAATCCTATCTCTCCTATTTAACAAGCCATATTTGTTGTTCCACTTATTCAGAAGAAATGTGTTTACTCTTTAAAGAAGTAAAATCAAGAATGCATAACTAGAGTAAATGAATCAATGGCAAATTTTCCATAATGAAAATGATGCCCAACTTATCCTGCAAATTTATCCCAGGGGACAGGCTAGAAGCTCTCTAAGGAGGCATAACTCTTTTTCCAACATGCCATTGGCCAAGTTCTACTGCCCAGGAAGGAAAGGGGTGTGGCCATTTATTAAAGGTACAGGATACACTTCCAACGTCATTATCAGAATAACTTGAACCAAAAACTCTGCTTGCTTCAAGAAAAATCAACATGTGAAGTGAATTCTTGATATAATTTTTACTTTCTTAGATATTTCAGATGGCTCAGCTGCCTCTTGGAAGAATTTTGAAACAGTCATCCAAGAGGCACGGTCATTGTTGATTTTGTGCTGAACTCTCGACCACAAGTGGCGATAAAGTCTGTTATTAATTGCCTTATCATACTGACACAGGGCCATGCACTAAGTAAGATAGAGAAAACCATGGTGTTCACTGCAGGATGGAACATTCGATTTAGAGTTAACAGAGTCCTGACTCTGGCACTAATTAACTTTGTAACTGCAGACAGATGGCCTGATCTTGCTGCCTGTCACGTCCTTCATCTATAAACCCTTTAAAATGATGATAGCACTTCTTTCAGGGGTTCTTGTGAAATTCGGGTGATATGATGTATTTTAAAATTCCAAACTATCTGCAAACCTTTCAACCTTGCATAAATATGAAGGATTATTGTCCTTTTGATCTAAGAATCTGAGGACCTCATGGCTCCCTATTAATATTAACAGCGAGAGTGCCAAGAAGCAGGCAGGTCTACATCAAGTCTGCAACTTCAGTTGTTACCCTTCAAGATCTAGAAGGATAAAAACCACCTGTTTAGTAAGGCCATATGGCTTTCAGCAAAACAAAACAAAAGAAAGCAAAACAAAACCCACAAACGTGTTTCATTAGATTGAAATGCAAAAAAACAGAAAACAAAAAACAACAACAAAAAACTGATAGAAATTCTGAAGCAAAATTAACAGTTACTTGAACTCGGTGTGATTCAAGTTTTGTCTGCACATAACTTCTAGAGCTTTCACTCTCATGGAAAAGGTCCCACAGGAGCCTTAGCAGTCCAAGTCCATTGCCTCAAATATGATCAAATCCCCTCAGCAGGTTCAGGAGAAAGACCCACAAGTCAGAAACCTAAAGAGTGGTTTACCATGACCAAATTAGAACAGAGCAGCAGCCTACACCAAGGACAAATCTTTCCGATTTCAAGGTCTAGTTCAAGCAAAAGTGGTCACTGTTTGGGCAGGTCAGTGGCCAGACCTGCAGCTGGGCAGAGGATGAACTTCATCAACACTGGGGAGCCATCATCTTTCCAAAGCCTTCCATGGTGTCCTCTGCCTCATGCCAGCGAGGCACAGAGAACTGACATCCTTTCATCATCTCAGAAAGATGACCAATGACTATGTTTCTTGGCCTCTCCAGACTTCACTCACTTATGAAAAGTGGGCTGATCACCAGCCATCATTTGTTTATGACGGTTTATTTATAGGATCAGAAACCAAGTGCCTGCTCTATGTTACCTGGTCACAGGCACTAGAAATACCGACTGGAAAGTCCAGTTTCTGACCTAAAGGAACTCGCCAACTGAAATTTTTTGGAACCTGCAGAGATGGTGGCTGAGCTGAAGGGTGGATCGAGCCAACCTTTCAGACAAGGGTGGAGGTGAGGGATGATCTGGGCCAAATGAATAATGTGATCTGAGGAAAGACAAAGGGGATCATGATGCACTTGGAACCTTTATGTCCACATGGCTGGACTATAGGTTGTGTGTGGCTGAGAGGAGGCTAGGAGAGGAGGCTGGAGAGGTAGGCAGGGGCTAGATCCCGAAAAGCCTTAGAAGCCATGTTTTAAAATTAACCTTTATCACGAAGGCAATGCAAAGGCATTGAGGGGTTTTAAGCATAGAAGTGATAAGACTAGATGTGCATTTAAATAATAGCAAGCAGTGTGTGTTTCAAATAAAAATTGGAAAATCAGAAAAGCACAAAAAACACATAGTAGATTTATTGAATGTACTGGACATTCAATATAGAGAAATAGCTCTAGAAAGAAGCAACTTTTTACTCTTTCTCCTGCTGCTCTAGAAAATCCATGCATAATTTTTCTGATCCTATTCCATCACAGGAATATTCTCATTTGAATATTATAAAGGTCATGTTAAATCCAGTACTGAATCTTCAATCTTTTATTTACTTTAAAACTCCTCTCATTCCTCTAGCTAGGCTTGCTTCAATCTGAGGAGCTTGGAGTGGAGGAGGAGTGCACACTCTGTCTTTTCCTTTCCTTTAAAAAAAAATTTTTTTTATTGCTGAAAATATTACAGATGTCCCATTTTTTCCCTCCGTTGACCCCTCCACCCCAACTCCACCCCAACCCCAGGCCTTCACCACACTACTGTCTGTGTCCCTGGGCTATGCATATAAGTTCTTTGGTTAATCTTTCCTTTTTGTAACCACTATCTGCTCTTTCCTTGGGCCTTTAGGAAGGATTAGGGACAAATGGCCCTGACTGTGTGACTGATCATCAGCCATCATTTGTTTATGATACAGTTGTCATCTGGTGTGGCCCCTGCACCTTGCGCAGCTCCATCTACCAGGGACCCCTGGCTACAGTGCACTTCCTCCAGGTCTCTTCACCTCCCAGGTGGTTCTCTTGGGTGGCATCCTTCATGCCATTCAGTGGCCCAGGGATTCCCTCCATTTGGTGGCCCGCCCATCAGCGAAAGTGCAGCTCCCTACCCCTGAGTCCTCTTCCTTCATTCTGCTGCAAGGCAGGCCTCCCCAGCCAGCCTTTCACCTGAGGTTTCTCTGGTGAAAGTCAGCCTCTGGTCTCTGTGTCCCTCAAACTCCAGGAGACACAGGTCATGATCTCCAAATGGTTTGTGTGAACTCCTCTCACCTGGCTTAAGATGAGGGGCTGTATCCAATGGCAGAGCGGGGGATGAGGGGAGTTGTGGCACACAGCACCAGGACCACACTCTTCCTGATCTGGCCTCTGGCACTCCCACAGGCTGCTTCTAGCTTCTCTTCCATGACCTGAAGGTGGATAACACGCTGGCACTGTCTTTGCATGCCCTGCATAGCTAGGTGGTCTGGCACTTGCTTTTAGAATGTGTTTACTTAGGACCTACCATCATGTTTTTAGCTTTTGTGGGGCTTGCAATAATAGGGGAAGCAATTTTTTTATAAAAAATAAAAATCACCTGTAATCCCACTAGTTTTTCTTCCTTTGGAAGTGTGGAGAATAAAGAGTGAATGTCTCTTCCCCTCCTCTAATCTTTAACAGTTTCATGTGTCTTTTTTAATTTGTGCATATACAAATTAAAATAGATAGGTAGAAAATAGAAAATAGATAGAGAGGTGATTTAAAACATCACTCCAACATTTTTGACATTGTTCCCATCTAGAGGTAGAATTTATGTGCCTTCCTTGGATTGAGGCGGGCTTGTGACTTTTGACCAAAGGAATACAGTGGAAATGAAGATATGTGACTTGGGAGAACCAACCCCAAAGGGCCATGAAGCTCCACCTCATGTTAGAAAGTTCATTTATCTTCTCATGGGAAGGATGGAGCAGCAGAGGGCAAGGCTAGGGGCAGAAAGAAAATGTACAAGGCTTTTGCAGTGATCCACATGCGGGAAAAGTGTTCAATGAAGGCAGCCGTAGTAGGAAGGAGAGACAGGGCTCAGCACTCTGCCCAAATGGCCAGCGTTGGGAGTCTGAAGCCTAAGACAGTGGTCGGCAAATGCGGCTCGCAAGCCACATGCAGCTCTTTGGCCTCTTGAGTGTGGCTCTTCCACATAATACCACGTGCAGGCGCACACATATAAGTGCGATTGAAACTTCGTGGCCCATGCGCAGAAGTCGGGTTTCGGCTCTCAAAAGAAATTTCAATCCTTGTACTGTTGATATTTGGCTCTGCTGACTAATGAGTTTGCCGACCACTGGCCTAAGAGATGGCAGAAGAAGGTGCAGGGCAGGTACCCTGTGCACTGTGTGTGTGCAGGTCTCCTTTGACTTATCCCTGCTTTTTCCTCTGTGTGCAGAGTTGGCTTACCCCAGGCTGTAATTACATGGTTTAGTTCCACAAATGGGAGGCCTTAAATGCTAGGCTATAGATTACATGAATCAATCTATTTTGTTTTATCTTGCATGCTCACTTAAAAGCCTCTTATACTTGGAAAGACAATATATGCAAAGATATGTACAAACCAGCAGAGCCTTGTTATCTTAAGCAGAGCCGCTGTGCCCTGTCAGTGAACAAGGAGGCCCCTGGGTGAGCAGGGTCCATCTACAACATTCAATCTCCCTGCAACAGGGCAGTGAGGCAGGGAGGGAAAGACAGAGTGTACAGAACAATAAGAAGATAGAGAAAATTTCCACACAGCCCCAGTATGTGCAGTAAGGTATAGTATACATTCTAGAAAAGATCTGCACAGGAATGAATATGTTCATAGACAAGAGATCCGAAGCATACATGCGAACATGGTAAGGTTGTCTCTGAGGGGAGGGATTAATTCTGGTTTAGTTTGTTTGTTGGGTCCTTTGTGCTTCTTTATGTTTTCCAAGTTTCTTGCATGCATGTTACTTCTGAAAATGAACCAAGCAACTGTTAGGTTAAAAATAATCAGGCCTTCACAATTGCATCCATTTTACCCATTCTTATCAATACTAATCTTTCCTCCTGGGTCCACCTTAGATCAACCTCCCATTCTTTAGCTTACTAGACTAGGAGATCACAAATACAACAAGGGACTACTTGACACACAACGTTTAGAAGCCTTTTGAGTCTCCCTTTCCTAAACCCTCCGTAACACTCACATTGTTCTCTGATTGCTCAGGTCAGTGCTCCCACCTCTCACCCCAATCTCCTCTACAGTGGTCTTCAGTAACCAATGTCTGTGCTCCCCAATCTCTTTCTCTGTCTGGCATTTCCTGTACTTTCCCATCCAAGTGCCTACTTCCCAGGTAGCTCTGTTAGATGTTAGAAACAGTCAATAAATGTTAAATTAATTCACATCATTTGAATAGCTAATAGCTTCATACTCCCTGGGCTTTAAAAGAGGTTGCCCAGTTAATGCTGCTGTGTCTCTAATGGTCTCTAACCTAAAGCTCCAGTTAAGTGCAGATTTTCATGCTCCCCTTCTACCATGGGGAAGCAGGTCACAATCGCTTTTAGCCAAGCCGGGAAGGTTTCCTGTAGCCAGGCGCCGTGGCCATTACCATCAGATAGAGCAGCAACTAATTCAGTCATGTTGATGGATGCGGAGAGGGAGCCCAGACTCTATCTACAGTCAGAGCTACAGAGCTAGAGTGCGGGGAACTAATTTCTCCCCAGCCTGAAGTGATCTAGGTCACCGCTGTTTGCAGGGGAAATGGCATGAGTCACTCGTCTCCTGAGTCAGTTCATTCAGAACATTGTGCACAGCTAAGACAACCAATAACAGCAGGTATATGGGGAATGCGTGTTGTCTCACTTGGCTAGTTCCAAAGATGGAACTCTGATTCCCCAGAAAAAAGAAAATGGTTGGGGAAACTGCAAAAGGAGTAGGTATTAAAGCATTTCAAACCAATACCCACTACGGGAAGAAATGCAGACAAGCTTATGAACGCCAGCCAAAGAGCCAACGGAAAACAAAGCTGTGCCTGCCTAAGAGAACCCCTCCCTGGGGGAGCTTGAAATGGTTTGGAGTGTTTTCTGTAGCTTGTTTCTGTGGAGTAGAGATGGGACTCTTCCTTCTTCTTTTCTGTATTTTTGTCAAGGTTTTTTTCATTAAAAAACATTTTAAAGTCCCTACTACGTTCAGGCACTGATGCTTCAAATATGAATATTAATCAGCCTCTGCTCCGAAGGAGCATCTAGTTAGGGGTTGGCAGAGGGGATTGGAGCAAATGATGAAACAAACCAATAAAATAAATGTGGCCCCATAAGAGAGAACAGGAGAACAGAGAGGAAGTGCTTAATTTAAGAGTCCTCCTGCCAGGGAGGAGGAAGAGGTGGTGGATATGGGGATTAATGGGTGGGAGGGGAGCTGGGAGGCAGGGAAGAGCAGGTGACCCTGGAAGGAAACTTTCACTCCAAGAATGATTATTAACCAAGTAGATAGGGAAGTGCAAATGAGGAGGGAGAAATAAAAATTAGAGCATGCTTATCTATGAAAGATAGTTCCAACTCTAGATTTTTGTATTAGCTTATTTTTCTTTAGTTTCTTGTTTCACTCCAAAATTAAAACTGAGTGGGAACATTTTGTAACTATTGAAAATTGAAATGGTGCAATTTGATCTGTTAGTTTCACAGTGAAGTTTCTTCAAACCTTCACTCATCTTCTATGAGCCTTTGGAGTCACACTTGTCCTAGAAGATAGAGCAGAGGAATGACAGGGGGGGGGAAAAGTGAAACTCCGTTAAAAAAACACACAAAAAAAAACACAGTTGGTTTATATTTTATAATATATTTACACAAGAGATTCAGAGGAAGCAACTAATGTATTTGTTTAACTGACCCAGTTAAAATTGTTGTGAAAAGGTTGGAAACACAAAGCTATTGTAGATTTCAACTTTTATTTCCTCAATTATCCTGATAATTGGGAGATAACTATATCATGTACTCCCAAGTATATTTATAGGAAAAATACCAAAGATCTGGCTCTCTAATCTTTCTCTGTAAATAAAGGAGTCCTAGATGCTCCAGATGCACTTCTGAGCTTACATGGCAAACTGACTTGACATGTATTTCTTTTAAACAAAATTTTTAAAGAATTATAAGCAATACTAGAGGCCTGATGCACAAAGATTCATGCCAGAATGGGTCTTCCTTCCCCTGGCTGTTGGTACTGCCTTTGCTCTAACCGAAGCAGCCTTTCCTCTTTCCCACACTGCCCAGAGCCCCCAAGTGCTCCACTATGCCCCCAACCTTGTATGCAAGTTAACGCTCCATCTTTGTTGGGTTAATTTGCATACTTACTCCTGATTGGCTGGTGCGCATCTCAAAGGTACGGTCAATTAGCATGTTTCTCTTTTATTAGTCTAGATATGATTATGGATTAAAATACAATAAAAGTATAGAAGAGAATAACAGTCACTCCTAGAAGTAGTCAATCAAGAGCTTTGAGAATCTTGGTCCAATATACATTATTACAACAGGACTATATTGTAGGTTATGGCATCTCCAAAATTTCTATATTGGAAAGCCTTGGGAGGGGCAATCTGGTTAGACAGGAAATTTCATTGCATAGTAACCAGTATTTAGGTTGATTTTGATTTGTTGTGGGTTGTGGGGATGGGAGCTGGAGATTATGGGAGAATTTAAAGGCTTCTCAGGTCCATCCATAACAAGCAGTGCCATATATATCCCTCCACAAACTGCTTTTTAAATTTGAAAACATGTCTTGGATATTTCACCATATCTTCAATACATAGAAACGTGCTACCTTCTTTTATAATAGTTACCTAGGATTTTATTGTATCAAATTAGACTATTGATAAACATTTACATATTTTCTGGTTTTCACTAAGCATTCTTGTGTGTGCACATACATATAATCTGCTCATAACATGAGAATTTCTGTAGAATAAATTCATAGAAGAAAAATTTCTAGGATGAAAAATACGTGCACTTAAAATTTTGACAGAAAGCTGACATTGTTTAATATACAGTACAATGTACAGTTGTTCTATGACCCTACTTCCATTATGATGGCAGAATATTGTCTTACATAATTAATAGAGTGATCATATAATTTTGTGCCCAAACCAGAACACTTTTGAAAGAGGAAGTGGATGCTATTAATTATCATACTGGACTACAGGCACAAACTAGGATTCTCCTGGGCCAACTGGAACCTTTGGTCACCCTAATAATTATTAACATAAACATTATTAATGAGAGTAATATTGCAGAAAATGTAAGACAGCCCTGCAAATAGCTTAAGATATTCCAATTATCCTCCTTCTATCCTTCCCAAACCTACTTTTTAACTCCCACAGTATTACTCTGAGAAAGGACACGAATTTTCCAGTAACCTACTTGTTGGATCTCGTCTTAATAACAGCGAACCAAAAGATTAAGGAAAAGAAGGAAGGATTAGCTTCTAAATATTTTGCACTTTTAAACTTTTCATTTCAAAAAGGAAGATTCCCAAGCCAGGAACCATAGTTGGATATAAAAATATCTCATAGAGTAAAGAAATACTATGGAGAAATGAAAAAGGTGTTTTGAAAAAAAAAAATATTATCATAAGCCCTGTATAGGTGGTTCACTTGGTTGGAGCGTCGTCCCATACACGAGGTAGTTGCAGGTTTGATTCCTAGTCAGGGCACACATATGAACATGTGAGAGGCAACTGATTGATGTTTCTCTCTCTCTCCCCCTTCCTCTCTGTACATATCAGTAAAAACATATCCTCGGGTGAAGATTAAAAAATAAAAATATTATTACAAAACATTTGCTTCCTCAGCAAATCTAGCCTCACCGTTCCCTGATAAGCCCGAAAGCCATGTAAAAAACATGAAAAAGAACGTAGCATATTCCGTGTTCTGAAGACTCTTACTTGGGTTCCAGAAGGGCAAATTTCAGGTAATCCCTAGACTAATATTAACTTTTTAAAAATATATATTTTATTGATTTTTTTTTTTACAGAGAAGAAGGGAGAGAGATAGTTAGAAACATTGATGAGAGAGAAACATCGATCAGCTGCCTCCTGCACACACAAGGGATGTGCCCACAACCAAGATACATGCCCTTGACCAGAATCAAACCTGGGACCCTTCAGTCCTTAGGCCAATACTCTCTCCACTGAGCCAAACCGGTTAGGGCTAACTTTTATGTCTTGACCCAAGCACATATATTCTCTTTGGTATTCTATAAAATGCTGACAAGGCCCTGACCGCTTTTTTGGTTCACTCCACAATGCAAGACCTGGGATTCTAGACAGATGGCCTTCTGTGAGTGTGATCTATCACGTGTGTCACTTCCCATTCCTAAGACAGCTGGGGGGGAAAAAACTCGTCGCGCTCCCAGGCAGGATCAATCTAGGGCGAAAATCTGTTTGTTCGGGAGAAAACTGGTTGCTCCAGAAGAAAAGGGAGGGCCCACCGCATGCCTTGTGTGTGTGTGTTCCCATCCCTCCAGCAGCGCCCTTTGTTATTCATTAAGGATTACATTTCTTTTTCTGCCTGTTATCCTGGGCTCAGGAAGAAAGCCCTTGATGGGTTAATGCGTTGCACACCGCCCTGAATCATCTGTCTTGTGTTTCTCACTAAATGAGAGGCTTTAACAGATCAGCACTGAGGTGTTGCGAAGTGTGTTTCCAGCTAATGTCAAGCTGTTGAAAATGCCTCAGCGTTTACAACCCACTACCTGAAGGCAACTCCCAGGAAGGAGCATTTTCCAAAACATTCCTCATCTCCCCTCTTGTCCATTGGCTGCTCATTCAAAAAGTGGGTGTAACGACACTCCCTCCCCCACCTCCACTTTTCAAAAAGGCTGTTAGTTACAACATACTGTTTATTAGCAGAAACTATTAACCTACTTTAGCTTTTTTTTTTCTTTCTTCAATATATAGCACTATCCCCACTTTCTCACTTAGACTTTGTTTTGATGAAGGTGAGCATTGCAAAACATTTGCGATTCATTCTGTTTCTGTGAAGGGGATGTTTTCTCTTTTGTCAAAAGCTACCCAAAGGCTGAGATCAAGCTATAGATATTGACAAAGAAAGATAACTAAGATGTTTGTCAAAAAGAGACAAAGTCACCAAACAGGATGTATGGCAGACCCCATTTATGTAAAAATATGTATAAATATAATATGTGTTGATTATACGAATAGAGGAAAATTGATAGTCTATGTACTACATTGTTAATAGTTGTTATGTCTGGGGGTGGAATTGTTAGGGTTTTTCACTTTCTAAGACATCTGTATGATATGTCTTTTATACAATAAGCATCTGTTACTTTTCCAGTCCTTAAGATTGGGTGCAAAAATAAAGTTACTCATACGAATTGAATTGATTTCTTAGTCCTACAATAAATTATGCTGAGCTAGCCCAAAAGCAAACATAAAGAGCTTAGCAGGGAATGAGTAGTGCATTATGTAGAAGGCAGCATAGTTATTTATACTATATATACATATATACATATACATATATATATACATATATATATATATATATATATATATATATATATATATACATATACATATATATATATAAAAGGCTAATATGTAAAGTGTCCCCGCAGGAGTTTGATTAGGAGACTGAGAGTACTATCACTTGCTATGATATGCAATGACCACCAGGGGGGTGGCAAAGAACAAAGGGAGGCCCCGGCTGGCAGCCAGAAGGCCCTGATTGGCCTAGTGACCCTACCCATGCACAAATTTCGTGCACTGGACCTCTAGTAAATGAATAAATATATATGCTTCTCAGGAAAAAGACAGATGCCAGAGAAACTGAATTTTCTATAAGTATTACACATTAAAAATGAAATTGTTTTTAAAAATCTGCTTAGAGAACTTTTTCAAACTCATAGAATTATTTTATGGATATTCATTTTGGGTACATAATCTGAACTCTCAGTTTAGGAAAATATTTAGCTAGAGTGTGTCAGATGTTAGTTGCTAGTGCCTAATGGCAAATTATTGATATGTAAGTCAATTATATAAGATCTAACATACTATTTTGTGTCATCCCAGTGTGGTATAGTGGAAAGTACATAGGTTTTGGAGAGTCAGCCTGAATTAAAAACTTTCCTTCCTCACTATACTTGCTATTTGATCTTGAATAAGTTATTTAACCCCCTTGAGCCTTGTTTTTATGAGTTAAATGTATTTTGTAACAATAACTACTGTATAGCATGATTTGTAAAATGTACTTCATTACCTGTAAAGTGCTCTGCATAGAGCAGACACTGAATATTGAGTGAATGAATAAATAAGAGATTATTCTAGATTTTCTTAAGTGTCCATATCAAAGTGAGAGAAAGAGGGGTTAGAGAGGGAGAGAGAGAGAGAGAGAGAGAGAGAGAGAGAGAGAGAGAGACTTAAAGACAGATGCATTCTAGTTCCCTCAGGTGTGGAGTTTCTTTTTAAAAAATATATTTTTGATTTCAGAGAGGAAGGGAGAAGGGAGAGAGAGATAGAAACATCAATGATGAAAGAGAATCTTTGATCAGCTGTCTCCTGCATGCCCCCCATTGGGGATCGAGCCTGCAACCCAGGCATGTGCCCTTGACTGGAATCGAACCTGGGACCATTCAGTCCACAGGCCAATTCTCTATCCACTGAGCCAAATCAGCTAGGGAAGGTGTGGAGTTTCTTAAGAATGAAAGTAACTCTTGGATTTAGAAAAGGAGAAATGTAAACAATAGTTTCACGAAGGCCCTAGATTTAGAATAATGCAGCAAAATTCTGCAATTGTGCCCCCCCCCCCCCCCCCACACACACACTACATGCAGCACCTATCATCCTTTAAATCTATCTCAAATGTCACAGCCTTCTCAAGGCCTTTCCTGACTTCCCAGGCAGCGGTAGAAACTCCCTCCCAGTGAGATCCTCTTTCAGAGGAAATGAACAGAATCAAAAAGAATTTGCTAGTTGGAGAGAAGAAGCCCATGTACAATGTGAGTCCCTTACTGAAAATGACAGTTCTAGGGCCTGAATCTACTTTAGGTTCCACAGTTGGGACAGAGGTGAAGTCAGGCATATACTCGAGGACATTTTATCTTAGTTATCCTAACAGGTAGCTTGGGAGAGTGTAAGCCACCTCAGAGAGAACTGGAAACATCTCTGCTCTCTTATTTATTATGTATTTATTTAATTTATTTTTTAGTTAATTGTATTGTGACCCTGGTTAAAATCTCTGTTCTTTAAAAATAACTTGATCTGTTGGCTTGTTTGTAGAAGCCACTCATGACTTCTTCTTCCTCATCCTGCAGCCTTTCCCCCTCTTTCATTTGCCACATGACCCTTCTGACCAGCAATGTTGACACAAGTAATATTTGAGGGACCACCGAGCCCAACCGTTCAGCTGTGAGTCTGATGGCCTGGAGAGAGATAGAGACCAACATTCTAGATTTGTAAGTTAACACCCAAACTGTCTACTGAACATCCACCCGAGTGGATTTAAAGTGGGCTGTCCTGCCAAAACAGGTTTGGCTCAGTGGATAGAGCATCAGCCTGCGGACTGAAGGGTCCCAGGTTTGATTCCGGTCAGGGGCATGTGCCTTGGTTGTGGGCACATCACCAGTGGGGGGTGTGCAGGGGACAGCTGGTCGATGTTTCTCTCATCGATGTTTTTAGCTCTCTATCCCTCTCCCTTCCTCTCTGTAAAAAGTAAAGTGGACTGTCCTCTTGCTCTTAGAAACAAGTCCTGCTGAAGCAGGCCTCCAGGCCTATTTTGGGCAGAACTCAAGGCCATCACCCAAAACTTTTAGAAATTGGAAGTTGAAAAGCAATTATGTTTTCCACTAATTGCCTACTGTGTGCCCAGAAATGTGGGCATTTTTTATCGGTTAACTTGTTAACTTTCATGGTAATCCTGTAGTTTTTACTGTTGTCCACGGTCACAGATATATATAATCAGTGGCCTCCGCATATGGACCCAGCATATGGGCCCAGGTTTCATAGGCCCCGAAGTCCGGGTTCTTTATACTGCACTTCACTGTCTCCCATGGGCAAAGGGAGGGGTAGAATGCTGGTACTTTGGGGGGCATCGCTGTGCTTGATGGAATTGGTCCAGCTTTTTGAGGATAAGCTTCGGCTTCTGGAGGATTCTCTTCGAGGCCCTTCAGGTCCATACATCGTCTCCACTGTTTCCTGCAGTGGCCTGAACCCCAAACAGAGGAGTTGGAAGGCTGGTGGTGAAGAGAACAGGAATCTCTCTCATTTTCTCTTGTATTTGTTTGTTCATTCATGGATAGCGTTTAATGGAGCCCTCCTCCTGTGCACCCCTGAGCTCCCAGCTCCCAGGGTAACTGTGCCTCTCTCTTTTAACCTCCTCTTTTGTTTGTCCGGGGCCAGCAAAATCAATGGGACATGATGAAAAGAAAGTAAATGACTTCAGAGTAGCATGCTTTCTGAAATGAGATTTCAATGTATTATACAAAAAAAAAAAAAAAAAAAAGAACTGTTTGGCCGATTATCTTGTTTGTCCAAGAATTATTTTATTACTCGATTTAGCCACAGGACTGTATAATTAACTGTTATTCAATCAAACAAAAAGGGTCATAATTAAGTGGAAGCTGGGCAACGGGGTTGATGATCTTGTTTCCATAAGGCTGTGACCTTGAAATATGTGTCAATTCATGGGTGTATTTGATGCTTTGTCTGAAAAGCATGAGCTGCAAGTAACCTTGGTAACAAAGCAATAAGGGAGACGGCCTGTTGTGGAATCCAGAGATTCTAGAGCTGAAAGTTTCATGGTGCTCATCTAGACCCTTTGCCTTGTTTGACAGATAAAGAAAGTGAGGGTGGGAGGTGCCTGGTGAACTTTCTAAAACCACCTAAGTCATTAAGGCTGCAAGCCCAGGCCTTTCCCATTATATCCTATTATGGTGCCTATGGTTTACTGATGGAGGTTATTTTTCTTTACTTGCTTAATTACATTTCAGTGTTTTTATTTTCATTTTTTTTGTTTTTAAAATGATTAAACATATGCTTATTGTAAAGAAATTCAAAACAGAAGTATACTGAGTAAAAAGTGAGTCTTACTTTTACTTCTCTCTCTCAAATACATGTTGTCTCTAGAGAAACCCTCTGTTAATGGACTAGTATGTGTTCTTCCTGATTATTTTCCCTATGCATTTACAAAACATATATAGCTTCCCTTTTCATAAATGGAAACATATGATACATATTGTTTTTGAAGTTTCCTTTTTTCATTGAACATTACAGGGTAAATGACTAATATAAATAAAGCAGTTAGGGCTTGACACATGGTATGTGTTCAATAAATGTTAATATTACATGTAAATACTTCTATAGGTTAGAAATAAAATCCTAGAAATAAAATTTGGGGATAAAAAATTCATTTTTGTAACTTTGAAAGATACTGCTTATTGTCCTTCAATAAGGTTATACCACACTCTTGCCAATTCTGGAAACCATTAAGCTTTTTTCATTTTTCATTTAAATTTTGTCTATTGAGTAGACAAGAATGGCTTATTTTGCTCCAATTAGCAATGGAGATTAAGTGTATTCTAATATGTTTTAATATGTTTATCAGTTATTTATATTTCTCCTGCAAAATTTACATTTGAGGCACACGTTTTTATTGATTTGCAACTTTTTGTTATATGTTTCAAAAATATTTTCTCTCAGTTTGGTTCTTATCTTTTAAATTTGTTAATGGTACCTTTTGTCATGTCCAAGATCTTAATGTCAATATTTGTCTCTGGAAGCTATTCCATAGACAATTAAAAGCTCAACATGGGAGTGACACAGATTACTTTTACGCATAACTCAGTGGTCAGAACTGGTCACAAAGACCTACCTAACTACAGAGGGACCAGGAAGTATAATCCTAGCCCAATACCAGAAGGCGAATAATTGGAAATATTCAGAGAGCAGCCTGAATATCTGCCACGATGGTTTATGTCAGAAAGAGACCACCAGAAACCATGGGAGAACAATAGAGTGATTAAGGAAGTTTTAATATGCCTCTAGGTATTGAGCAAGAAGACTGTGATCAAATAATACAGAATTCTTTCCAGTTGAATTAGGGAGATGTGGCTTCAGGAAGCCATTTCATACAAAGTAAGCCTGAAATGGGAGTCTAAAATGGCTACATTTTCTGAAGAAGTTGATTGAGTTCTTAGTATTCAAAGAGTGAGCTTAGAAAAACTGTTTTGTTTTGTTTTTCTCTTTAGCCATTGATTTAATCCTGGTGTGAGGGGTTTGTATAGATCATCCAAATATTAAGTCACCGAGCCAGAGGGTATTTTGAGTGCATTTGGGGAATGGCAGAGCTGTCTGTTCTTAAATAAATGCCTGCCCAACCCCCATCCTCTGTAAGCGCTCTTAGTATGTGTGTGTGCACTGCTGTGAGAGGAAAATCAATACCTTCTTGGATGAATTGAAATTGAGCTATGTCAAGGCATACATGCATTGTCTGATAGCATCTTTCTGCCAGGAATCTAATATATTGATCAAATTTCTCTAGCAGAGCGTCCATGCAATATACAATAGCAAGACAGGCTAATGTAGGAGTGTTGGCTATACAATTATTTGAAATGTCTCTTTTAACCAAAAAAATAAAAAATAAAAAAATAAATCAAAGCTTGAGATCACCATGCCAGGGCACTGTCTCTTCTGATGAGTGTCCGAATCTCCTTGCAGTTTCTGGCAGGGGTCACGAACAACACGCCCCCTGTTTCTGTGGTTCACCTGCTCCTGACGGAGGGTGAGAAATGATTTTCGCAGTTGGAATGATCCTGATCTCCTCCTCTCCTTTGCCTCCACCCCTCCCTCCCTCTTCTTTGAGCCAAAGCAATATTTCCCCCTTTTACTTCGGGAACAGCAGCAAATGCGTGGGTAGCGATTTGGCCGTAGCTGGCTATACTAGCAATTACGGAAGTTGTACCTTTGCATTGTGCACGTGGGGTTTAGATTATTAATAACTCTGGTTATTGAGGAGGAGGAAAGGCTCTCTGCCCGGCTCTTTCAGACATGCTGGCTCGGAATGATGACACACAAGCACAAGGGGCACTGGCTGACACTGCTCATGGTTGATGAGCCTGCCTTCAGCTGCTCAAGAGGAAGGGACACACTCACAGCAGAGAGGAGGATGTGCCTGCGTTTTTAAATAAACCGTCTTGTGATGCAGAAGGCTTATGAGACATTTCAGGTATTGAACTCCAGAGATATGGAAAATTACTCACATGCCTTTTATATATTTTTTTCGCCTAATGAGTCTACTGATCCAAAGGGAAATTTTCCAGATAAATGACTCATCTAAAACACGTTTCCCCCCCCCCCCCCACCCCCCTACTGCATCTTGGGTGATGAAGACTCTATTCAGAGGCAACAATTTATTATTTAACATTTGGACAGGTCCACAGAAGTATAAGTCATTTGAGTCTAAATAAAAAGAAATGTGCTATTTTTATCAACTTCTAGATGTTCTTGGCAGAACCTAGGCTGGACTTTGTTAGGGGAAAGAACAGGTTTAGGATATTTTTAATTTAGGTTTTCAATAAAGATTTGATAATCAAAATAATATATATTTTTAAAAGCCTTAAAAAATGTTACGAAGATGTGATGAAAGGATTAGCAAAGGAAAGAGAAGGACAAGAAAGAAGGAAGAAAGGGAGGGAGGGAGAGAAGAAGGGAGGGAAAGAGGAGGGAAGGAGGGAGGGAAGGAGGGAGGGAAGGAAGGAAGAAGAAACTGCACTGGAACGAGAAATAGTTCCACCTGAAATAGATAAATTATGTACTTTTTTAGTTCATTCCTATTATTGCATGGATTGTTAGAGGAGATTTTATATATTGGAATATGCTTTTATTTCCCTGTAATAAAGTATTCATCCTTTAGAGATGAAAAATACCATTCTATCAGAACTCTATCATTCAAATGTGCAACAATTTGGGGTTTTTATATTTCACAATGTTTCAAAAAATGTCACATGTTACTTTATTTAAGAAGCAGGCATTCTTAAAAAAAGAAGAAGCATAAGCATGTGTTCTTATCCACCAGGCAGGGCATGCATTATTGTTCCTGTTTTATTGAGGCAATGATGACCAAGGTCATATAGTAAAATAATAATAAAGTTGGAACCCACTTCCTTAGCATCAAATCTACTACAACATACTGCCTCTTTAGACCCAAAACTTACCAAATTTTTGGACATACACTTACCTTCATTTTCTTTCTTTCTCCCCCCCTCCTCCCCCCTACCCTGGGACTGAGTTTGAACCCACAGAAATCCTTGATGAGTTTTTGTTTGATGTATAAAATGTTTATCTTTCTTCTGAGGGAGTGACAAATGAAGGTTTTGTTCTCTTTGTTGTGAAAATGGATATTATGTTGTGTGTTTTGAAGGACCAAAAGGGAAGAATTGGCTCGATTTTATCTTATATTTCTTTCCAGTACCTTCTACTTGGAGTAACTTATACTGTGGTAAATTACAGTAAGAACGGAGGAATTAAAATTGGTATGTCATGATTATTGGACAAGGATACTCATAAATCCAAAATCAGATTTTGAGTATAACACTGCTATGCAACAATCTGATTCTTACCTCTCTTACTTTTCCTATGTTATGCAGTTTAGTTCTTCACTATCATATATGTTTTGTGTTTAAGTCTAGTTTTGCCAACATATTGTACATAAATTGAACGTAGGACTTCTCATTTCTCTTTTAACCCTACAGCTAAAATTGGTAACTTTTAGAGTTCTCTTGAAACTTTTGTCACTTAGAAATATTCCATGCTCTGGATGGAACTGGAGAGCATTATGCTAAGTGAAACAAGCCAGATGGAGAAAGATAAATATCACACGATCTCACTCATATTGGGATATAATGATCAACATAATTTGATGAACAAAAATAGATCCAGAGACAAATGGCAGAGGAGGTGGGGGTGGTGGTGGTTAGAGAGCAACCAAAGGACTTGTATGCAAGCATATTAGCATGTTAGGATAACCAATGGACACAGATACTGGGGCAGTGGGTGCTTGCCCGGGTGGGAATGGCTGGGACGAGGGGGGGGGGGGGTGTGCGGTGGTCAATTGGGAAAAAGGAGACATGTGAAACTAAAAAAAATATTCCATGCTCTATTTTTGCGTGCTCTATATTTCTTGCCTGCCATCTATGCTGAATTTATTATACTCTGTAACTATCCATGCTAATTCATTCCTTCATTAATTCTTTTGTTTATACATCTATACATCTAATACAGGTGATATACATTGTACTTCCATAATAATCACCACATCATATAGCAATTTTCTGTTTCTCTTTCTACAATAGGTTTGAACTGTCTGAGGGCAAAAAAGTGTGTGCTTGTGCAGAAACCGGTTTGGCTCAGTGGATAGAGCATCGGCCTGCGGACTGAAAGGACCCGGGTTCGATTCCGGCCAAGGGCATGTACCTTGGTTGCGGCCACATCCCCAGTAAGGGTTGTGCAAGAGGCAGCTGATCGATGTTTCTCTCTCATTGATGTTCTAACTCTCTATCCCTCTCTCTTCCTCTCTGTAAAAAAATCAATAAAATATATATTTAAAAAAAGTGTGTGCTTGTAATATTTTCATTTCAGAAAGTGCCTGGTACATAGTAGGTGTACAATGAATGTACAATTGTACAATGTACAATGATTTAGATGAATGGCATTCAGTAAAATGCCACATACCTGGCAGGCAATGACTAAATGCGACCCTGTGGTGAAGACACTGTTTTCTTTTCTTTTTAAAAAAATATATATTTTATTGACTTTTTACAGAGAGGAAGGGAGAGAGATAGAGAGCTAGAAACGTCGATAAGAGAGAGAAACATCAACCAGCTGCCTCTTACACCCCCCCAACCGGGGATGTGCTCGCAATCAACGTACATGCCCCTGACCGGAATTGAACCTGGGACCTTTCAGTCCGCAGACCGACATTCTACCGCTGAGCCAAACCGGTTTCAGCAACACTGTTTTCTTTTACTTTCTATTTTAATTATTTCCCTTATCAGTGAAAGGTTTGAAATATGTGAAAGAATATGACACTACCTTTTGAGCAGATTTTAAATTTTCATTACCATGCAAAATCCCATTTAGATAAAACAAACAAACAACCTACTTGGGGGTGCCTGGGTATTGAATGCCTCTAAAACTATTCAATATTTTATTGCTATACATTTTTTTTCCCAGAAGGCTGACATATGCATGTTATAATGGTAAGAAATCTTAGATGGAAATCAATACGAATTATATTTTAAATCAAGGTAGAATAAACAGGAAATAATGGAGGGGGGAAGGAGAAGCAATGGATATTTGTTTCTATGTTCATTTGAAATCCCGCCTCTGGTTAAACCAAGCAGCCCTTTCAGAATCGTTGCAACAATAATAACATGCCACTAAATGCTTCTGCTTGTTCAATTTTTCATTTGCAGAAGTAATCCATGCCTTAAAACCTGGAAAACCTTTGAAATATGCATCAGGCAAAGAGGCTGGTGTGGAGATTGCCTTGAGGTCAGGACTTTCAGCTCCTTGGTTGCTGAGTCTGAGGTTTCTGCCAAAGGCCACGAAATATCCCTTCATTAACTGGTGCTTGGCGGCAAATATAATTAAGAGCTAGCCATAGACCAGAGAGTGGGAAAAGAATAGGTGTCTCCTGTGGTGTGCAAACAAGGGCCAAAGATGCTGACCCAGTGACAGGAGCCCTGTGCAATCACTACCCTGTAGTTGGTGGGGATCTGATTGAACAAAATGGTTAGGAACAAAGCAGCTTGGTGACGCTGGTGGTTTCTGACAGAGAGCGCGCCCTTTTGTGGGGCTGGCATGTGCAGAGCGCAGAGGCTTGACTGCACATGCTGGCGAGTCCTCTGGCTTCCCAGAGCCCTTCCCCAAGGACGCTCATGGCAGGCCGCTTAGGTGCGTGTTTGTGCAGGTGGTGGATCAGCTGTTTGCCCTGGAAGCTGTTCCTTCCTCTTTCCAGTTTTCCTGTCGTGGGTCACTCAAGGGTGACAAGAAGCGGACTGCTCCTTGAGGGCTGAGCCTGCTGTTGCCGTGGCTGCCAACCCACGGCCACAAAGAGACAATGATTTGAACCTGCCTTGCTGACTGCTGTCTCTAGACTCCCTGGCACCGCTCAGTTCAGGGCAGGAAAAAACAAACAAACAAACATACCTGGTAGCATCAAGTCTAGAATGGTAATGAAGTGAGGGTGTCCAGCTGTACGCTTTTCAAAGGGATTAACGCAGTGGTCCCAGAAGCCTTGGGAGGGTAATAAATTATTTACCTTTTCCAAAGGAGGCAGGAGTAGGAAATCTTCAGCTGTGCTCAGGGAGATTAGAATTTTAGATAGACCTTTCTGAGGAGGGAGGAGGGAGCTGTTTGTGTTGCACAGACCATACCCACAGTAGATCTTTGTTTCCACCTGGGTCATTAGTGCATGCTTCTGACTATGCCAAGGTCCCTGGGCATACCAATTACACTTTGCTGAAATCTTCTCTGAGAAACTTGGGTGATGCAGTTAAAAAATTAAAAAAAAAAAATCCCCAACCATCTTGGGCTGGGTAGGAAGGATTTTTGAAATGCTATTATTTGCCTTTGCAAGATTGTACACTGCTGATAATCCCTTCCAGCATGCAAGTCTCTCTCCTCCTTGGGCTCATTAAAAAGACCCGAGCCGTTTGCCAAAACCTCCCTTCACACCCTTGACACTAGTCAAACCGGCTTCCTTGCCATTTCCTGAACACAATATCAAATATGTATTTATCAAGTCCATGCTACGTGCCCGGCACTGTGTTATGTGTTCCATATACATGAAGCTCTTTGCATTCTTTTATTCAATCAAGAAATCCTTCACGAGCACCTACTCTATGTCAGTCATGTGCTAGGAAGTGAGGATATGGCTGTGAACAAAGCAAACGTGAGCTTACAATCTAGCAGAGGAGATAGATGTTAAGTAATAATAACGAGGGAAGGCTAGGAAGGCATGAAGACATTAAGCAAGGAGGCCTGACCCCCAGGAAGGGATGTTTTCCCTGAGACATCAAGGAGCCAATGGAATCAGCCAAATTAAGAGGATGGGGATGGCTGCGGGCACTGAGGGGAGAGTCCAGAAGAGTGAGAACAAGGTCAGAGTGGCACAGTGATGTATACCTCACAGCCAGTATACCTGGTTCAAATCCTGGCTTACCACTTTCCTTATAACTTTGGGCCAGTCATTTAAAGTCTATGCCTTTATTTTCTTATCATTGAGATAATTATCACAGCTGATACGTTTGCTGGCCTTACAAAGGAGTTGCTATGTGCCCAGCACATAATATGAATTATTTACGTGTTAGTTATTTTAACAAGGAAGTAGAGGTATTTTGAGTTACTTTCTAGCCTAGAGTATAATGTATAAAAAATACAGAGAAAGAAGTGAGGTTAGAAAAATTGATAGAGCTTGGATCATGGGGGGCTGACGAAAGGGGAAGTCTTGGAAGCATATGAAGGACTTGCTGGATCTGAGGAACTGTAGGAAGTCACTAAAGGGATTTGAGCAGGACAGTGACACAATCAGGTTTATATAAGCCAAGCAGGTGGCCATGGAGATAACCCAAAAGTGTATAGATTGGTGAGATATCTAGGAAGTAAATGAACAACCCTTGGTTATGGAGTGAAAGTGTGAATGAGGAAGAAGGACAATTGAAACAGAATCACTAAACTCAGGAGAAGCCAGGGCAGCCCTTGCCAGTTTGGCTTAGTGGATAGAGCATTGGCTTTTGGACTGAAGGGTCCCTGGTTCAAGCCGGTCAAGGGCACATGGGCTTGGTCCCTAGTGGGGGGCGTGCAGGAGGCAGACGATCAATGATTCTCTCTCATCATTGATGTTTCCATCTCTCTCTCCCTCTCCCTTCCACTCTGCAATCAGTAAAATATACATAAAGCCAGGGCATCTCAAATGCCCAAATAGCAGGGTAGCTGTGGACACGTTTGGGTTAATAGGTTTGGTGAAGGGAGTTGGCATTCTTTTTCTAAGGGCTCCTCTTTTCTCAGTGCTGGGAATTGAGCTCATCTGCTGGGAGTATTGGAGAAAAGGAGAGGATGGAGGTTTAAAGAGGCATAATTTGAAATGCAGGTTGTAGAAAGTGGGGAGAATATTTACTAGGGAAACCCAGGCAGGGTGGAGGACTTTGGTGGGGATGGTGATGTTTAATTTTTTAGTGGCACCTGACTGCGTAGGTTTGAGGTTTTCTCAGCAGCTCCCGGCAGCTCTCAGGTGCAGAAGAGGGATGAGCTGCTGCGAGCTAACTCTAGGATCAGAATGAGATAATGATAATAATGATTCTATCTAACATTAACAGGCTTGCTGGTTTACCAGGTGGCTGGTGTTTTAAGAGCTTTCCATACTTTCTCTTATTTAATTAGACACAGGGTAGGTCTCAAAGTTTGCATAAAATGTACTAGATAGTGCACAGCAAATTAAAGGTTAGCAGCCTGGCATTTTATTTATAGGATATTATATAGAAGCTGTGTTTCTCTGGCCTCACTAATCTATGGGGAAAATTACTATCATAATAACAGCAGTGAAATGTCGTCTCTTTGGCTCTGTCCTATTCACTCTGAAAATCTTGCCTCAAATTCTGTATTAGTTTCCTAGGGAACAAAGTACCACAAATGGAGTGGCTTAAAACAATAGAAACTACCCAAATCAAGGTGACCACAAGGCCATGCTTCCTTGCCTCTTTCTAACTTCAGTGGTGCTCCTCAATCCTTGGCATTTCTTGGATTACAGCTGCGTCACTCCAATGTCTACTTCTGTCATCACTTGCTACTCTGTTGGTGTGTCTCCATTTTCACATGGTATTTTCCACTTCTTATAAGGACGCCGGTAATATTGGGTTAGAGCCCATCCTAAGGACCACATCTCAACTTGATTGCATCTGCAACGACCCTATTACCAACAAGGTCACATTCTGAGGTACTGGGGGTTAGTACTCCAACATCTCTTTCTGGAGGACCCAATTCAACCCATAATAAATTCTTTCCAAGTAGCTCTGAAACTCCTGGGTGGTCATGAACTCACACTTTTTGTTTCCATATGCTTTTCTCCTTAATGCTACTAGCACCCAGTGTTCTCTGACCTAGTTATAGGTTGGTCTACTGTGTCCAACAATGTGACCTGACCCCCTACCCGTGCCTCCCCACACTGTTTGTAGACAGATGTACATTATACTTTGTTTTTGTCTACCACATACATGCAAGTCCTCCTCCCTCTGCTCAGCTGGGATGGAAGACAATCACAAGGACAGATGCTGTTTGGGACTTAATCATTCCTTCCAGTGACAATGATTTTGAAACAGAGTCTTTGAACCAATCTTATGAGCCTTGCCTCTCTTCGCCCCAGTCTGATGGCTGTTATCATGCCCCTTGGTACAAAGAAAACCTTTGCTATACCGGACATGCCCAGAAATAGCAACAGGGATACTAGGGTGAATACAGCTTAGCTTCTCAAGTCAAGTCTACAGCTTCCTGTGATATGATTTTATACAAAAATTAATCCACAGTATGATGCCAATCACTGGGCTGTCTACTGAATCTACTGCTCAAGATTTGAAACATCTTCTGGCCTGACAGAAAGGGCTTTTCCTCATATAGCTCACATTTCCTCTTTTCCTTTTTCTAAGCGTACTGAATCCAGTGAGATTTGATTTCAGTCCACAGCCTCTTCTAGTCAGTCATAGTCTCTCACTACACATAACACAACCATGCCCAGCTATACTATGTCTTGATTGCTTTTTCTTATAAGAGGCCCTATTATTAAAGTAATTATAAACGTTTGTACCTAATTCTCACTATAACAGTTTCACTTTCACCACAGTAAGAAAAGGGTTGACTGTAATTATGCCTGGGTGCTGTGTGTGCATACACGTGTGTTTCTCTTTGCTTTTTATTTAAGTAAAGTTGACATAATATACCTGGGTGTCTTTGATCCTAACCTGCCTCCAGGTGTGATACCTTCTTTATTCCCACCCAAAATATCAATCTAAAGTTCATCAATCAATAGTACCTAATGAGTGTGTTTTTATATGTCCTGTATTAGTAGAAAACAGACACAAGAACATTACCTTTTTTGGTAATTATTACTATTTAAAAATATTTTTATTGATTTCAGAGGGGAAGGGAGAGGAAGAGAGGAGAGAAACACCAATGATAAGAGAATCATTGATTGGCTGCTTTCTTTATGTCCCCTACTGAGGATTGAGCCTGTAACCCAGGCATGTGCCCTGACTTGGAATCTAATCTAGGACCTGTCAGTCTGCAGGTTGACATTCTATCCACTGAACCAAATCAAAAAAATTTTTTAACTGTTCAAACTTAAATAATTTAAACCATTCATTCAAGAAGTACTGAGCACCTATTATGTATCAGGTACTGTACCAGGCACTAGGGGATACAACAGAAGCAAAACAGACACAACCACTCTCTTTTTAGAATCTGCCATCTATTGGGGAACCTGGACCTTAACAATCTTACAGATAAATACATATCCACCAATGTTAATAAAAATGGTAAAAGAAATGTAAAGAGTGATATGTATAATAGGGAGAACCTAAGTGAGATTGGAGTGGATGGTCAATGATATTTAAGCTGAAATTCAAAGGGTGAGTGAGAAGGGAGGAGCATATCTTATGCAGAAGAATCGCATATGGAAAGGCTCTGGGGTTCAAAAGAGCTTGATGATGCCTCAAAGAAATTGGAAAAAGACTAGAGAAGCTGGAGCACAGTGAATAAGGAGGAAGGTGAATCAAGATGGAGGAGAGGGAAGGTGAGGGTTTGATCCTAAATGGCCATGTAAAGATTCCAGATTCCAGCATATGTGCCAGGGGAAGCACTGAATGATATTTAAGGAGAAAGTTATGATGAGATTTATGTTTTAAAAGATGCTCTGACTGTTGTGTGGAGAATGATGTAGGCCAAGAGAGGGACACCAGCTAGGAAACTGGTGAGACACAGAATACAGTGACTGGTGCTTTGGAGACCGGAAGAAGTGAAGAGATTCAAGAGATATTTTGGAGATAGAGTCAACAGGTTTCTTTTTAGGGGAGTATAAAAAGAAAGCATTAACCAATACGCTACTGAATTATTTTAATTTCTAATCCAAATAATCTGGAAGTTAATCACCAGCTCAGCACTGAAGTTCCCCGGTGAGAGTCTGTCCCATTGTGTTTCAGGCAATACAGCATTGAGCAAGGCCCAAACCTCCAATTCTCATGCAGACAGAAGAATCAACTTGCATTTTAGCGCATGCTTTGCCTGGGGCTGTTTGGCTCGCTTCAGGATTTCAGGAAGTGAACAAATAAAATTTGTGGGGTTTTTTTTGGCTGTCATCAGAAAACAGTTTTTAGAGCTGTGCAGAGAGCAGCAGCGGGAAATGATGAATGTTTTTCTTAACTAAGTAGACAGTCTCCTGCTTGGTGTCTCCTCCCCCATTGTTTGCTTCTGCCTTGGCACACACTAGCAAGAGCCCATCAGAGTTATCTTCAAATTACACCTGACCAATCTACACTCCTTACACACTCCCAGGCATACCAACACACCCCACTTTCTACACACACACACACACACACACACACACACACACCCCTCTCCCTATCTCTCCACTTCTAACTGATTCTCTTCTTTGCTGACTTCCCCCTCCTCTAGCCAGATCCTGGCTCTCAAAAGCCAGCTGAGAAGAGGTGAGGTGGAATGCACCTTAAACTGGTGGAAAGGATGTGCTGGGCCTCCCTAACTGGTTTTTCTTATTAGAATCTGTCACGCAAGGAGGAGGAACTCCTTTTCTTGGAGTCAAGACAAAACATCTCTTTGTTTTTTGGTCCGAGCTTAAAAGCTTTGGGGTAACTTTGGAGGTGTCTTGTAAAGGGGGAGAATGGGTTCTTACCTCAGAGACCTGTACCCTGATGTCGGGAACACTTAACATTTACAGAAGAGGGATACATTTCTGCTCTAACCTCTCAGAACTAACTCCTCAATTATGTTAACTTAAAAAGACAACACAGATATGCCCAAAGGTTGATAGTAGTTCCTCCTAGGTGATAACATGAGGCTCTATATTTTTTTTTTCCTGCTTCTTGACACTTTTCTGTGGTTTCTAAATCCCCTACAATTGATGTGTATTAATTTGATAATTAAGAAAAAATATTAAAATTAAAATCAAACCTCCCTGAAGTTGAGAATTTTTTCCTTGCATGTACTAGCAACTAAACAGAATACAGAAGGCTTATGTATCTCAGTGGGACTTTTAACACATTTGCTAACAAAGCCCCACTCCCCAAACACTTCAGATTTTGACTTTCCTGGTTATCTGTCTTACCCCTTGCGTACAGGTCTCTCTTTAGTTTCTAGCCATCCCATGTACTGATGAAAAGTCCAGATTCTGATGACATGTTTTTATAAGAATGGATCTGCATGGATTCCAAAATTGTCATGCTTATCACTCCTGGGGTGAAAAGGATCTATTTATGTTGCTATGTGGAGTCTATGTGGTAAGAAATGGTTCCTGTCCCTAAGGACCTAGCTACAATTTGGGAAAGGCTCTTCCTCCAACTTTGAAGATGTAAGTGCTGGCAGAAAACAGCAATTCGCCTTTGATCAAAACATCTGTGAGTCTCACAAAAGACAAAGGCACGTCAGAGTGAGCCACATAATAGCCTGCAGCAATATTTAGAGTCTGAATAAAGAGCAAAAACTCTTTACAGTAATCCAAACAAATAATCTAAGCCACTATCCCACAATCATTTTGATACAACACAAAAAAAATTAAAAATAAACATGTCTTATATTGTTTGCAGCATTGTTTTGTTTTGCTCTTCGGTCGGGGCTTAGGTACAGATACAGAAAACCACTGTAGCAATGTTAAGCGGGAAAGGCTGAAGACAGGGAACTAGGTACTTACCAAGTCATTGGAGGGGCTGAAGGAATGGGCCGCTGCCTGAGAAACCAGAGAGGTCTAGACTCTAGAGCACATGTGTCAAACACAAGGCCCGCGGGCCAAATCCGTCCCGCCAGGCCTTGCAATGTGGCCCGCACCGCGCTGTCATCACTGCACTCCACTGCGTTTCCATCACAATGACAGTTTATGACTGTTCAGTACACCATTCGGCCCGAGATTTAGGCTGGATTTTAGATTTTGGCCCCTTCTCTGATTGAGTTCGACACCCCTACGTCTAGAGGAACTCCTGGCCCCACGGGGATGTCCATGCTTCTCCAGGCTAGTTACAGTACCACCTTCCTATATTGTAACCTGAGATCTAACTTATAAAGCTCACCGCCTCCAACACGGTAGAATAAAATACTAGAGGAAGATGGAAAGGCAAGCAAAGGAAATGGGTTACTCTATGTACAACAAAGCAAGGGAGAAAATGGGGTCGCAAATACAGACCTTATTTCTGCCTCTGACCCCAAGCCCATAGCTGGTATTTATAACTTTCTTCCACTCCCATCTCATATTCCTTTTTGTACTTTCAGCCAGCACCTCAGCTAGTCATGCTACTTTATCTGATGGGGTAACCCAAGCCTTCACTCTAAGGGGTCTGAACCCTTGGTGATCTGTCTGTATTGGGTTGCTGTATCTTTAACTTCTGCCACCGGACAGAGCAGCATCAGAGGGTGCCCTAGAGATTCCTCTTGGTTTTAAAACCACACATACCCATTATTTCATTTGTTGTAGAAATTCTGTTTCCCCTTGAAAACCGGGACCAACCACTCCAACAATATAGGAACCCCCTTTCACATGTTGATTTAACATTAGGAAGAGCCCACATTGGCCAAATGGCTGTCTCAACTTCCCCTTTAATCTTTAGGTGGGAGCAATCTTTCTCTAGGTTTTAAGCCTTCTAAGCCAGGAGAGAGCCAAGCATCATGAAAGCAGATATAGAAACTTTGTGATTAGGTCCTTACATGTAATAAAGGTTCTACTCCTATTGATTTCTAGATTCATGTAGCCTGACTGGAAGAAGCATCACCGTAGATCGGCTACTGGTTAGAGCGCGATCTCATTCCATAGCACAGCACTCTGACAAATCAGAGTGCTGTCTTCTGGCTGTTACCAGGACTGAGTCTTCAATAAGTTATAATGTCATTCTGTAATGGCGTGTGTTTGTAGCTGATGAGATACTCCACAGACATTTTTCCTTTCTCTCAGTACTTTGGTAGAAGTAATAGTTGGCTACAAACAAGATAATATGACACTGGTTGACTTAAACAGAAATAAATGTTATCGGATGGCTTTGGGTTGCTCACAATATCAATGTGAAGACCTCTAAACAAACCTAAGAAAAATCCAGAAGCCAAGAACAACAGCAGAGGTCATGCCAGAGAAACAATCAGGTTAGGACACTGCCTTTGGCAGCCCAACTTTGGACACTCACCGCCATTTTCTCTGCTGGACTCTTAAGTCTGTTGCAGCCTCTGACAATATAGTCTACTTATGGCTGAGTCTTCGAGTACTTCCACATGAAGCAAGATCTGTGGCAGAAGATTCTGTTTGGCCAAACCTGCTTCCTGCCAAGGAGGTGAGACAGGAAAGTCTGCCCTATTTAGGCCTAGTTGGAGCTGAGATCTTGCCTCCCAACAATACCTAAGAGATAGAGGATCCTTCTATCTAGGAAGGCAGCCCCAAAATCTGGCAAATGCCCACCATGTCCTTTAAGCCTCAGTTTTCTCATCTGTACAATGGAGATTATGATGTCCTTTTATAATTCTTGTCCTTTGCTATAATACTTTAACCTAATGTCCTTTCAATCCTTATCCATTGCTATGAAGATTAAGTTTAATAATACATGTGAAAAAAATTGATTGATATTTTATTTCCATTAGTGCCTCCACGTCTTTATCTCCTTGTCCTGAGGCAATTCCTAATCTTGGAGCAATCCCACTATTCTTTCCCTCCTCTCCTGCTCCTAGACTGCTGAATACATCTGAAAAAATTGATAAAATCATCCCAGTTGATTCCATTACAAATAAACAATTTCCAAACTCAAATTACTACTTGTGTACCTCTTCCCTAATGCTGCTCCCATTTCCCTAAGCAAATGGATGTACTTGTCTCCTACAGAGAGGAAAGAGGGAGTTCATATGTAACCCCCTAAACTCCTTTCCCTACAAATACTCATGTACGTCTGCCCCAATCATTACTCTTCCCCTTACCCGGAGTCTCAAGTGATATGTCTCTCCTCAAAAGATGGCAAAGGCTAATCTCTCCCTTTGTCTGTACTCTTTTGCCTTTCCTGAACCCTTGCTTAAGCTTCCATCTCCTTAATTTTCTGTATTTCCTAGTCCACTGGTTTCTTCCTTGTGGCTTGCAGTGTCTAATACTGCAGACTCTCTTTCACACTCGTGGGGCATCACTGGTTCTGGGTTATTTAAACAGTTAATACTATAGTTTTTTGTAGATTTGATAAATGCAACTTGTAAAAATTGAAAGCAACACAGAAAAATACAAGGAGTAAAAACCACTTGAAATCTTTAACCTAGAGATAAGCATGCTGAGTATTCTTCTAATTCAGCTTCAGTGAGAGGTACAGCATAAGATTTAATCCTTTTGCAGGTCAGTTCCTCACCCTTCAGCATGATCGCTCATCTCATTTGCTCAAGAAACAGGGCAATATTTATATTTATCACACATAATTCTAAGTTTTACAACAGTTACTTTGTGGTAAGTATAACTGTTCCCAAACTTAGAATTACATGTGATAAATATAAAGTGTTCAGACTCAGCACTTATGAGTTTCCAGATAAATAGCTTAGTATGCTATTAAATTTTCACTCCTGGTGGCTCTACAACTTGTACACAGAATAAATATAATTTAGTATACACAAAAACAAAACACTGTTCACTGCTCAGCCTTCTGTAACCCTTCATGCTATCAAAGCCACTGCCTCTGAGGTTACTAATGACTCTTTAATTGCTAAACCCAAGTTATCCTACTCAATTTCTCTGTAGAATCTGACAATTTTTTTTTATCATGCCTCCTTTATGAAAATTCCATCTTTTAATGGCCTCCTGAACACTACTCTCTCCTGGTTGTCTTGCTAGGCCCATTCTGGCCATACCTAAGTCTCTTTCCTTATCCCATCTTCATTATCAGGATGCTCCTTCAGAACCTTTTCCATTTCAGCATATGCTCTCTTTCTGGCCAGACTTACCAGTACTTAATTATCCCCGAAATGTGAATGGCTCCTCAGCAATACCATCATCTTCAGCAATACCATCGTCTTCAGCAATACCATCTCTTTCCCAAGCTCTAGTTCTATATCTTTCATTGCTGTACTGTATGTCTCATGAATTGCCAGCCATTTAACACATGCAATAATGCCCCAAACCTGTCCTCTACTTCCATTCCTTATCTCATTTCACGGCAGCAGCATCAACCCAGGCACTAGAGTTAGAATGACATGCCAAACCTCCTTCTCTCCATCACTATGACTGGTGTGGATTGTATCAACAGTCAGCATAATGTAGTGGTCAAGAGCAAGAACTCTGGAGCTGGATTGCCAGCATCCAAACCCAGTTTACCACTTACTAGGTGACCTTGAGCAAGAGTCTTGTGTGTGTTTTCTTAATCCTCACCTGAGGATATTTTTTCCATTGATTTTTAGAGAGAGTGAAAAGAAGGGGGGGAGAAGAGAGAGAGAGAGAGAGAGAGAGAGAGAGAGAGAGAGAGAGAGAGGGAGAAAGAAAGAGAGAGAGAGAGAGAGAGAGGAGAGAGGAAGAGAGAAACATTGATGTGAGAGAGACACATCAACTAGTTGCCTTTTGCACATGTCCCAACTGGGGTTAGGAGCAAACTCACAACTGAGATACATGTTCTTGATTGGAATTTTACCCATGACCCCTTGGTCCGTGGGCCTATGCTCTACCACTTAGTTAACCAGCCAGGGAAGATTCTTAACTATTCTGTCTCAGTGACTCATCTCTAAAATGAGGATAATGATAATAGCAATCTCCTAGAGTCCTTGGGAGGATTAAATAAGTTTGTATTTGTAAAGCACTTAACACAGAATCTGGCACCGAGTAAGTGCTACATAGGTGCTTGTTAATTAATTGGTCTCTGGTTCACCCCCACTGTAGAGCATTTTTCACACTGCCAACAGGTTTTTTGAGGGGTTGCCAATGTTTGAGTCTCAAGGAGAGGCCAGTCATTGTGCTAAGTGCTTTGTATATAGAATCTCATTTAATCCTAATAACAACCTGTTTGGGGTAGGGTTTGTTACTATCCTCATTTGAGAGATAAAGAAACAGAGATCTTAAGAGCTAATTTACTTTGTTAAAGATTATAAATGCCTGAGTTCAAGTTTTAAGTCAGGCTTGTGTATTCTGTGAGCCTAGTGTTCAAAACCAAGAAGCTACTCTATGCCACTTTCCCAAGGCTGAGTAAGTCACTTACTGCTTAAACGTTTTTAAAGACCCCACATTGCCTGTGCTGACATAATCTATTCCTTCACAATCTTGTTCCAATTTATTTTTTTCCCCTGTAACTTGCCTCCATGTGGACTGTCTTTTCCATCTTCCTTCTCTTTCCTCCTTCTTTCTTTCTTTTGTTCTTTCAACATTTATTGAATGCTTGAATGCCAGCTAGACACCATTGGAGAAAACAAGAGAAATGAACAATTTGTCTTCAAGGAGCTCATAATCTGACACAAATTATTGTTGGCAGTGCAATGAAAGCTGTGCACCAGGTGGATGAGGGGCCAGACTGAGAAAGGGAGAGGAGGGGATAGGGAGAATTTCTCTGAGGAGGGAATATTTAATTGCCTTACAGGATATTCTGGTCAGACAATTTTTTCCCATTCTTTGACAACCCTGACTTCTAGGTTTTACCTTTGAGATTGTTGGGTGTCTTTCTTCAGGTCAGATTGATGTTGAATACTGTGTTTCAAAATTATCTTCTCTGGGTCATGACCCAGTTGGATGTGTGTTTTCTTGTACCTACCTCAATTATAGCACATATCACATTATGGTCTAGATATTGGTCCATCTTTCTTACTTTCTGACTGAATTGTGATGTTCTCCAAGGAAAATACAGTCGTTTTATTTCTGTTCTTTCATTGTCAAAGTAGTGTGACTGGTATATCATAGTGCTTAACAAAGTTTTGTTAAGTGAAGAGTTATTTGCATATTTACAAAAGGAAGTGGAAGGCCTGGGACCCTTCTGATTCAGAGTAAAACTATTCAGAATATCATTCATAGTACTTAGCCCAGTGCTCTTTAGAAAGTACCTACTTTTAATAAATGCTAAGTACCGTATTTTTCGGACCATAAGACGCTCCGGACCATAAGACGCACCAGTTTTTAGAGAAGGGAAATGAAGAAAAAAAGATTCTGAAACAAATAGTGTCCTAAAATATTTTATGTGCATTAAAACCCAACATCACAGTCATAAACACATGTAATCAACCCTGTAAAGTAAACAGCAGCATTTAGAACCATTTTAGAGTCAGGCAAGCACACAGAGACCACACAGAGCCGGGCAAGTAAAATAACTTTTTTTAAAAAGTATATGTGTAGGCTATATTTGGACCATAAGACGCAGGGACTTTCCCCCCCCACTTCTGGGGGAAAAAAGTGCGTCTTATGGTCCGAAAAATACGATATTTGATGGTTCTGTTAGTGAAATATCTGAAGTAATGCTAGGAGTAAGAAAACTTATTATTAAATCTACTTCTTTAGATAAATTAGGCTTTTTATGTCCAACTGAGTATCGGGACTCTCGATCAGGCAAGATAAAAATTAAGAATTGTTGGTTACAGAGCTAATATTGAGGATTTCTTTTTTTCCTTGGCTTGGGTCATGGTTCCAGAATCTTGTGTACAGTGAAGGCACCAAGATATGGTGCTGTTGGGAGCAGGATACCATAGTCTACAGGAGTTGCTGCCAAGAACCCACCTTTCTAGTCCATTCTGGCTAAAGGCCTAGCAATCTCGTTTGCAGCTGCTTCTGGTTCTGTCTTCTTAGACATACTGTGCAGTTATTTCCTCTCTGTGGTTGAGCCTTCTTCCTGGTAGCATAGCTCTCTTTTTTGTTTATGGTGGGCAGAAGGTACTTAAGGTGCTGAGGTGAGGAGTCCTTGCTGCTCCTCCTCTCCTTCTCCTTCTTCTTCTCCTCCTTCTCCTTCTCCTTCTCCTTCTCCTTCTCCTTCTCCTTCTCCTTCTCCTTCTCCTTCTCCTTCTCCTCCTTTTCCTCTTTCTCCTTCTCCTTCCCCTTCTCCTTCTCCTTCTCCTTCTTCCTCTTTGTCCTTGATTAGCCTTCCACCAGGGGCTGAGTCTTTTGTGTCACAAAAGTCAGAAAGGCTTATAGCCTATGCCTATTTTCCATTTGCCTCATCCCTCTCTTGAGAAAACGATTGCAGAACCCCTACTGGCATCAATTAAGAGGAAGGGAAAGGGGAAAAATACATGTAGGGGGGAAAAAAAAAGCCCAAAGCAGAGACTGGTATCTCAGAATATTGTCCTGGTCACGGTAGTCCTCTAGTCTCTGGGTCTCATCAAAGTTGTTAAAATTGTTAAAAATTAAAGTACATGTGAGGAATTTGGAATTGCATTTGGTACTCAGACAGTGAGTGCTTAATAAATGTTAGCTATTATTATCTAGGACTTTTCCACTCAGGGAAGGACCTGGGTCTCTGTCCCAAGTTAGGTCTTCCAGGACAATTACTCTTACCCTCATAGTAGTGCCATGCTGTGTGAGTGATCTATACCTCATGCTAGACCTAGAGGACAGTTCAGCTGCATGAACTTCTGGTCTCCCCTGGGGGTGAGGTTGCTACTACACCTAGAGGATTCTCTTTCCTCTCAACATTGGTTCCCCTTTCCCTACCAGAGAAAGCTTACTCAAAAGTCCAGTTGGTACTGCACCAGTTCTGAGTGGAGTCCAGGTGTTGTTACTGGCCTTTCTGGTAGACCTGGGACTGGATAATTACACTGAAATTCAGAAGCAGCATGCAATTTTTGGCACTGGTGTCTTTCATTAAATTCAACGAGCATTTACTGAGCCCCTAAAGCGTGTAAAAATCTGGTTCCTTGAAATACATTTGGCTCTTCTTAACTCAATTTGGATTAATTCTGATCCCATCCTTAAGCATTTTATGAAGACCAAATATTAAAGTGGGAAATTTTTGCATCATTCCTTGCAACTATAAACGTCTTCGATGAATGACGGTTGCTACAGTGCTATGTTAATATTAATTGTAATAACATCAAGGCAGCTTCCCAGGCAGGCGGTAGAGAGCAGCTGTCAGGCCAAAAGGAGCAGGCCGGAAGAGGTTAGGGGAGGTGCCTCCAGCACGTCCGGCCCAGAAGAGGCGGGGCCTCGGGGAATGTAACCCAAACCCCGCCCCTTCCTCAGCCCCTTCCGTCAGCGCGGCGTAGGCGGTTACCATGGGGATGACGTAGAGTGGGCGGAACGGGGGCGGGGCCATGGAGAGGAGGAGGAAGATGGCGGGAGGGCGGCTCTGAGGAGACCTGGGCGGCGGCGGAGGAGGAGAGAAGCTCAGCGCCGCGCCGCGCCGCGCCGGGGCCCATGTGGGGAGGAGTCGGAGTCGCTGTTGCCTCCGCCGCCGTTGCCGCCCGCCTGGAGCTGTTGGACCGGAGTGGGAGTGAGCGGGAGACGTCAGGATGAAGTTCGCGGAGCACCTCTCCGCGCACATCACTCCGGAGTGGAGGAAGCAGTACATCCAGTATGAGGTACCGGCGACGGCGGCCGGGGTGTTGGGAGGACTCGGAGGGGCCGCCGTCTCGGCAGCCCGACCTCCAGCCACAGCCGCCTTCCGCTCTCGCTACGTCCCCGCGGCGCCGGGGCAGACTTTGACCCGGGGCCGCCCGGGAGCCACTGCGGCATCCCCGCCGCCGCGCCGGCCCCTCCGGGCCCGCTGACCTTCCCCTCCCCCGCGGCCCCGCTGCCGCTGGGGTAACGGATAGGAAGGCGGCGGGCCGGGAGGGAGGGCACTGCCCCGCCGGAGCTGGGGCACGGAGGTGGAGGGCGAGCCGCAGGTGCGGGGCTCGGGGTGCCTGGGCAGCCCGGGTCGCGCTAATTCCCGCATTCCCTTCTCACCCCGATCTCTCTCGTCCCTACCCGGGGCGAGCGCCCCCGTCGCCAGGTTTGCTGGTGTTTCTCCCTCCTCACCTCTCACCCAGGAATCCTCTTCCAGGATAAGCCCCTCTGGGCGATTGGCTTCATCCCACAGAGCCCTCCTTCTGCCTTTCCCGGCTTGCCCGCACTGTTGATAAAGGCTTTGTAACTAACTGGGTTGAAACTTGATTGAAATGTACATCACACAGGCAGTGTTAAACAAACGTATTGTAATCAACTCATCAGTTTTGATAATAAGACTAGTTTTACTGACTGCATGCAGTATAACAAAGTAATCGCATCTTAGGTTTTGACTCTTGCGTTGTTTTGGAAGGGAGCGTAGGGGGAAGAGGAAGGAGGAAAGAAGAGAATTATTAAAATGTTCAGGGTTGGGGTTTTTTGCCACTAAAATTTTTGTTAACGAGGGAGAAAAGTACTCTATTGTAAACAATTACTTTTTTTTTTATTTTAAAGCCCTACCTGCCTATTACAGAAATCATGCCCCCCCCCCCCCCCTAATTCCTTTGATAACCTGTAGGGTACTTAATTGAGAGTGGTAAGGAACCTTACATTCCTACAGGGAAAAGTAAAGATAATGAACCCATTTATATAGTCAGAGGTGAGCTACCTAAAGGGCTTTAAGCATTGCAATAGGTTATTCTCAGTAGCTGGCAATTCAGCTCCTGGATAAAGACTTCTTCTGTAAGCGCCAGGAATTCACATCTATGTTATGTGCAAGAACAAAGAGTATACAATCAATATGAACCCAAATATGCTAGCTAGATTTTATGAAATAGAATATTTTAGTACTCTCATTTCTATTTAAGTTAAGTGATAGCGTGTTTAAGCAATAGCATGAGTTTATTTAATCATATAGCAGTTGTAATAATTGAAGAAGACAGGGAAAGGGATGTAGGTAGGTTAAACAGAACCTCGGAAGATTGTAAAATAAATTCACCTTGTAACGTACAGCATTTCATTATTGCCAGGAACGAAAGGCCTAAAATTATTAATGCTTTTCTTGTCACTTAATTTTCTTAGAGTGTTTTGTGGCTACGTTTGTAAGAATGAAATAAGGGGATGGCTTTTCAGCCTGGAGAGTTTTTGATTTATTGTTCCTAATAACATTCAGTCAGTTTTAAACCTTGGCTAGAGTCCAGACGATGGTTTTTATTGAAAGGAGAGTATTGGTCTTTCATCTCTCTGGTAGTAGTAATTTTCAGCACCACTGCCAGTTCTTCATAGAGGCATAGGACATAGCATGCTGAAGCAACATCTTGCAACTTGCGGTATAGTATGGCATGCTTGATTTGGGCAGAAGTAATAGTGGCTGTTTGCTATGATTCATTTTAAGTATTACAACGCTTAACTGTTTCATAGAACTGTATTAATTTGGAATATCTGGGGCTGGAAGTGGAAGCATACGATTTAGTTTGAAAATGCAATTACCTCTTGATTTGTAATGGCAGCTTTGTGGCTGGAGTGACCACAGCAATTCTGGGACTCTTCATTCACTTACTCCATTCGGGTACTAGTCTTAAGTGGTTATTCAAGGTTGGTTACAGAGGGACAAAATCCCTGAGCACGTTTGTGATTGTATTATCTTTCCCAGGCCAATTACAAATCATATTTGGAAAAGTTCATTTACTGTGGATAATTGAAATTTTATTTTGCAGAGTCCCTACTATGTGACTCCTGTCTGGGATAAACTCATTGTTTGGTAGACAAAATTAAATAAGGGGTACTTTTCTTTGTGCACTGGAGCAATTAGAGACATTTAAAAAAATAGGGCTAGGATTTTTATGTGTTTTATTGTTTCTCAAGAGCTGGTGCTGGTCCTTTGAAAATACTTAAAGAGAAATACATGAGAGTGTTTTGCATTCAGAAATTTTGGCAGCTTTTAAACTTAGGTGTGGGGGGGTTCTTTTCTTTGCTAGAGAAAAGAACCTTCTTGTAATGCAGCAAAACGTAGTTTCTCATGTATGAAGGTGATGCTCTTGAAACACTCTTAGCAGAACAGACCCTTGCATTTGTTATTCGAGCACTGGTAGTGAAATTTTGGTATATTACCCCTGACTTCTAGCCGAGGGTGGTTTCTAGTGCTGCGAACCACTGTGCTTCAGCTTTGGTTTTTATGTTCATCTTGCTATATTAAATTTTACTTGAAATAAGCATAGCATTACATAGAAGCTGACAGTTTTGTTTTATATCTATAATTATATGTATTATTGGATATTCACGGTCACACAGTAAGAGCTAGTTTTTGTAGGTATGTTATCCGTAAGACCTTGTGGACAGTTTTTTGGCCTTTCCAGGACTCTTTCTCCTCCATAAAGTAAGACTATACGCCCAGAGCTTTTTAAGGTTTGTTGTGGCTCATAGGTTTTTGATTTAACCTTCAATTGTTTTTCTTCCTTGGATTGTTAAAATTATTTGATAGTGACCCATCAATATCCTGAAAATTATTGGAGTTTCTAATTTAAAAGTGAATTATAGAGTTCCTAGACTAGGTCTTCGTAGACAGAATAATAAAGCACAAAAGAATAGAGCAACATGGAGAACCGTATAAAGAAAACCTATTCCATCCACTTCTGATAGTTTTTATAAGGAATAATAATTAAAAAAATGAGCATAGACTGTTTCCAGTAATCTATTTGAGTGTAAATCTTGGCATGTAAAATAGACATTAATAAATTTTTGTAAGAATATTTTTTAAAAATTTAGAATCAGAGATTGTATAGAGTTCTGTAATTGATTAATCAAAATTAACTTAAACCAGTTTCAACCAAATAGATTAGTCTGACTATGTTAATATTTTACAGAATATTAACAAAAGAAGTAAATATATTTGGTGCTTTAGGCTGCTGACTTGTATTTTCTTTCCTAGGGTCCTGTGGTTTAGTTTCTTTTGTCAGTGTATACTTTAGTTTTGTAAGATACTAAAATAAATAGGCACCCAAGTTTTAGGATTTTAGACTTTAAAAGAAATTTAGAGATTATCTTCTCCTTGTTTTTTCAGGCAAGGAATCTAGAGATATTCAGTCACTTGTCCAGGATCAGATATAGCTAGCTAGTCTCTTGAGCACAGATGTTTAAGCATTGGGAGTCAGCTAGCCTAGCTCTGTGACCCTGATTAAATCACTTTCTCTTTCTGGGCTTTAGGTTCTTTGAAACCCGAGCCAACTAGATTTGATGGTTTCTATATTTTCTAAGGACCCATCTGGCTCTAAATTTCTGTATGTTTTTATGGTTTAGTTATTTGATATGTGAAGAGGAAATAATTTAATGGAATATTATTAATAACATCCTTTTAAATTAGTGTTCTTTCAAAAATTTTTTATGATATTTTAATCTGTGAATGGAAAGCTGCCTCAAAAAAACTTTTGTTTAATTAAATAAGCAATGATAGTCATGGATTAATTTTTTGTTGCAGGATTTGGGAAAGGAGAGATTCTGCATAACTGCACATCCCTTATTTTCAAATGCAAGGAAACATTGCCATAATGTTGTGCTTTTCATTTATAGAACCTCTCCCATGAGAACACTTGTGTTGTAGGCTTCAATTTTCCAAAGGTATTGTGTTGATTAGTTAGGGTTAACTTGCCTTGCTGGAACTTGTTTGAAATTTCCAGTTTGGCCACCCGATGGGGCACAAATCACACTTTTTCTTTCAGTGCTTCTGTAAATGAAAGTACAGTATAGTATATTTAAGATAACACTTGTACGTGATTGTGTCAATAAAATGCCTAGCATTTACAAATGTTTCTTACATGAGTGAATAAATGTTGTATAAGACAGGAAGGTATTATTGTTCATTATTATCTTCCTATAATGAAATGTGTTAGGATAAGGATGCTGGGAAGATTATACTTGTTCATTCATCCCTGCAGTTTGGTTTTAGAACAACTTTTGGGTGAAGGCCCAGATCACAAGAACTTAAGAATCTTATTTGACTTGCAGTGACCATGGAAAATTAGTCCTGGCTTCAAATCTAGTCCTAATCTAGAAAGCATTTGAGAGATTGATTGAGTTGTGCTTGTTAGAAGTTTCAAGTATATTTGCATCATAGACCCCAAAAGAGAGTACTCCTAATTTCCATGAAGTAAGGGAAGATAGCATTACATAGTAGTAGATGTACTTATTTTTATGCATAAGAAAAGGAAGAAATAAAATTTTACTAAAAATGGCTTGATGTGACCTTTTTGAGGAGGTAATTCTTAGGGAATTTTCAGTGTATATTCATAATCAAGTTTCAAAATCAACTGAATCCTGAAGTTTGAAACTAGAATACTATATTACAAAGTTATTAAGTTAAGATTTTAAAAAATAGCCAAAACCGGTTTGGCTCAGTGGTAGAGCATCGGTCTGCGGACTGAAAGGTCCCAGGTTCGATTCCGGTCAAGGGCATATACAGTGGTTGTGGGCACTTCCTTGATAGGGGGTGTGCAGGAGGCAGCTGGTCAATGTTTCTCTCTCATCGACGTTTCTAGCTCTCTATCCCTCTCTCCTCCCCTGTAAAAAATCAATAAAATATATTAAAAAAAAGATTTTAAAAAATAATGAAGCTTTTCAGTTATGTTCTCTAAAAGTGTTATTATTGATACTTTCTTAGATTAAAAATACTTTGTAGTATTCACAAATAAAAGGTAAAATTTATTTTATCATTGTCTCATCTTTTAATAACTTCTATTTTAAAAATTGTATGTTTTGGCCTTGGCCGGATAGCTTAGTTGGTTAGGGCATTGTCCCGATATGCCAAGGTTATGGGTTCCATCCCCTTTGAGGGCACATAGAAGAATCAACCAATGAATGCATCAATAAATGGAACAACAAATCTATGTTTTTTTCTTTCCCTCTCTCTCTGAAATCAATAAATTAAAAAAATTCTGTGTTTCGTAATGTATACAGTTTTAGAAGGATATCATTTATAAATAAATATATATGGGAGATGGATTTGACACAAAAAATGCTTGGAAGACTGCTCAAGTTGTGCAGCTTAACCAAAGCTGGGTTGTGGGTTGCCTGGTACTATTGAATTGGCTTTTCGGATTAAGACAGTGTCAGAATTCACTAGGGTTCTTGCCTCTTCAGGTCTTCTCCTTTCCTAGTAAATGCTAAAATAAGCCAAGTAGCCCTAACTAGTTTGGCTCAGTGGATAGAGTGTTGGCCTGCGGACTGAAGGTTCCAGGTTCCAGGTTCAATTCCAGTCAAGAGCATGTACCTTGGTTGCGGGCACATCCCCAGTAGAGAGGGTGGGCAGGAGGCAGCTGATCGAATCGGTTTCTCTCTCATCTATGTTTCTCACTCTCTATCCCTCTCCTTTCCTCTCTGTAAAAAAACAATAAAATATATTTAAATAAAATAAGCAAAGTAGACAAAGCTAATGAACATAAATAACTTAAAAATTATTCATTCAACCAATATTTAGAGGGGTTTTACTTTGCTATAGGCTGATTTGTTATATTTATTTCATTATCTTAAAAATAGAAAAACCCAGTATTTTTTTGTGTGTGTTTTTCCTTTACATTTCAGTAAATATACTGTTTTCAAAATTAAAAATTGTGTAGAAAGGGAAGATTACAGATCGAGGTCTTGGGACACAGTTATAAATTCGGATCACTTGTGTAAATGATGTGGAAGACTTTCACCTTAGTTTTTCAAACTCTTTTAAGTTATACACCTTTAAATAATTACCTATTTCTTCCCATCACCAAGCAGGTATATGGTATCTGTAGGAACTAATCAGAAAATCCTTTAAAAGTTGTTTATTTATTTAGAGGTTATAGGAAAGTATAATTTACCTGCTGTTAGCATAGCTTACAATTTTGTTATCTCTGTAACAAGAGGGACAATATGTTGATTGAGAACCTAGTCATTTCTTTTTTATTGAGGTTGACCTGCAATATTTAGACAACTATACACCAGGAATAAGGAGATATAAGTCCTTAGACCCAGCTTTGTCACTGATTATTCATAAATAATTAGTGAGCAAGTGATTTTTTTTAAGATTAAAGGGCTGAAATGTAATCAGACAGGAATGTAAGGAGTTTTTAGATGATTGTGTGAGTTACTTATTTGGGCTAAATTGGTAAAGTTGTAATTCACAGAATAAACCATGTGCTTTGAGGGCTTTTTCTATACCTCAGAGCAGTGTTCTTTTAATTTTTCATCTCCGAACCAAATTGAAATTCTTAAAAATTATTGAGGATTCCAGTGTCTGTTGATATATGCTGTATTAGAAATTAAAACTGAGAAATCTTAAAGATACCAAAGTACACAAGCACACTTATTAGTGGTCAGAGACATGACATACACTTCATTTAGCCTCTGGAAAATTCCACTGTGTATTCTTGAAAGAATGAGAGTGAAAAAAAAATGTATGAAGAAAAATGAATGAAATTGTTGTATTATTATGAAAATAGTTTTGATCTTTTGGGTTTCCTGAAAAATTTCTGATTGTTGCTGCCTTAGAGTATAAGATTCCTATCAGAAAGTAAGGAGATGGCCTGAGAAAAAGTGTCTAGTCTTAGGAAGCACATTAAGAGGATAAAGGAACCCCATGGGTGAGGATTCTTTGGTATTTCTCTCCCTTCTTATCCCTCATTGCAAAGGACAGTTGGCTTCCTGGGATTTCATTCTCTCTTCTTTGAATTGAATTAGTGGAAATGTAGTCAGTTTTTCATTAGGAGAAAGGAGTTAACATTTATTGAGCATTTAGGAACCAGGTATCAGCTGTTTTACAACAGTTTTGCAAGATAAATGATTTATTATCTCCATTTTACTGAGAAAAACCTAGACTTAGTGGAGCCAGAATTTGAAATAAAATCTGTCATATTTTGGAGCTCTAGCTTTTATATGGGAACTAAAGGCCCAGTGCATGAAAATTCATGCACTGGAGCGGGGGTCCTCAGCTCGGCCTGTCCCCTCTTACAGTCCGGAAGCCCTCAGGATTGGGAGGGGATCAGGGGAAGGCGACACCCCCATCACACCTGTGCTGCTGCCACTGCTGACAGCGCAAGCCTCGGCTTAATTTCTGATTGGTCTTTTTCCATATCCTTAGGGTCTCACTAAATTTCTGAGGTTTCTAGAAGATTCTTGCGTCACCTTATAACTGTGGTTTTGAATTCTATATCCAGTATTTTGTTTTCATCTATTTCTTTCCTTTGTGACTTGTTTCTTTGTCTATGCATTTTGGCTGCTTCCCTGTGTGTTTCTATGTACTGGGTAATTGCTAAGTCTCGAGTTGATAGAGTGGCCTTGTGTGGTAGGTGACCTACAGGGCCCAGTGGCTCAGCCTTCCCAGTCACCTCAGGTGGATGCTCTTGGTGCACCCCTTTCTGGGCTGTTTTCACAGTCTTGTTGTAGTTAACCCTTGAATGCTGTTGGTGTCACTGGGAGGAATTGACCTCCAGGCCAATTGGCTGTGATGACCAGCTATGTCTACACTGGAAAATCTGTTGCACAGGAGACCCCTTTATGGGGCAGGACTTGCTTCACTGGGGCTTTGGTGCTCACTGGGTCTGTCCCTTGAGTGTGTCTATTTGTGAATGATGGTAGATGCTTTATTTATTTATTTTTAAAATATATTTTATTGATTTTTTTACAGAAAGGAAGAGAGAGGGATAGAGAGTTAGAAACATCGATGAGAGGGAATCATCGATCAGCTGCCTCTTGCACACCCCTTACTGGGGATGTGCCTGCAACCAAGGCACATGCCTTTGACCGGAATCGAACCCAGGACCCTTCAGTCCGGAGACTGACGCTCTATCCACTGAGCCAAACCGGTTTCAGCTGGTTTAGATGCTTTAAAAGTGATGATTTCGATGTGAAAGTCAAAGAATGTCCGGGTCAACAGAAAAGTTTGAAGAACAACAATTATAAGTATTATTGGATGGAGATGCATGTCAAACTCAAAAACAACTTGCAGAAAGATTAAACGTTACTCAGCAAACAATTTCTGATTGTTTACAAGCAATAGGAAAGATTTTAAAGGAAGGAAAATGGGTGCCACATCAACTCAATGAAAGACAAATGGAAAACCGAAAAGTCATCAGTAAAATGTTTCTTCAACAGCACAAAAGAAAGTCTTTTTTTTCATTGAATTGTTACTGGTGATGAAAAGTGGATTTATTTTGAGAATCCCAAATGCACAAAATCATGGGTTGATCCAGGTCAACCATCAACACTGACTGCAAGGCCATGTCGCTTCAGAAAGAAGACAATGCTCTGCATTTGGTGGGATCAGGAAGGTGTGGTGTATTATGAGCTTTTAAAACCACGTGAAACCAACAACAAATAATCAGTTTGAACAACACTTTGATTGTGAAACGACCAGAATGTGCCAGAAGACATGGCAAAATAATTTTGCTTCATGATAACCCACAATCACACACTTCAAAACCAGTTAAAGACACCTTAAAAGATCTTGCCTGGGAAGTGTTCACCAGACCTCAGATTACCACTTGTTTTGATTGATGCACACACACTTTCTGAGCAGCACTTCAAAATGCATAAAGTGGAAAATTGGGTCTCTGAATGATTTGCCTCAAAACAAGAAAAGTTCTATTGGGACGGTATCCACAAATTACCTGAAAGATGGGGGAAATGTGTAGCTAGCAATGGACATTACTTTAAGTAAAGCACTTTTGATGTTTCTCTTGAAATTATAGTATTTTATTTGATTACAAAATTATTAACCATTACACTTGATAAATCTCTGGCTATTGGTGATTGAACTCAATGTTCAGCCACTCTCCTTTCCTCTGAGGTTCTGGGATGGGGCTAAAAGTTTTAAACTTCTAATCAAGTTTATGGTTTTTCTGGGGACAACTCCTATCCTAAAGCTGTCTGGGGCCTTCTCCACCACTCCTCCATAATTCATATGCAAATGATAGTACATTTCAAGGGTTTTCAGAGCTTTGTGTCAGAAACCTGAAACAAGGAGCAAGTATTTTTTTGTTATAAAATACTTGTATTACTGTATTGTCTCAAATTCTCCATAAATAGTGAATCTTTGGAAGTCTTTTTTACTATATATTGTCAAGGTTATTTAGTCATGGAAGTAACAGGTTGGTCACTAGTCTAAAGCAATGGCAATTCATTTGGGAAGAATATAATTTACTAGACTTGAATACAGAGTGGGTTACCCTGTAGGTATATTCCTTGCAATTTGGGGGTAGGGGGGTGGGGGTGGGAAGGGTTTAATATGTATGAATGACTTTAGGCCAGTAGTTCTGGGGAGAGGTGATTTTGTTCCTCTGGACATTTGGCAGTGTCTGGAGACATTTTTGGTTGTCGCAGCTTTGATGGATTGGTTGCTTCTGCTATCTAGTGGATCCCTAGATGCCAAGGGTGCTAATAAAAATCTTGTTATGTGCAGAACAGCCCCTCACAACAAATGGCCCTAAATGTCAGTTATAAGTAGGTTGAGGAAAGCTGGTGGCCAATTTAGGAATCACTAATAGATGGTAGTTGAAACTTTGAAGCTGTGTAACTGGATACAGTCACTTGAGCTGATGACCAGCTCTGGAGCCTTATCCACTTAATTAATTCTACCATTTTGATAGATATGAATAAACCCTTTTTATTCCTGTTCCACAAACCAGTTAAAGAGAACAAAGGGCAATCATTCAGATTACCTAAATATGGTTGTTAGTTGATTTTCTGGTTTGGGAAAAAACAATAAAATCTTTACTCTCTTTATAGTCCTGAACTGATTAGGGAGGACTTTCCAGACCTCCATTGAAAAGTATTTCTATCCAGGATGAAAAGAATTCTGGAAATTATCTACACATAGTGTGAATGTACTTAACACTATTGAACTGTACAATTGAAAACAGTTAAGTGAATTTTATGTTATGTATATAACACAATTTTTAAAAATTTCATCTAGTGTTTCATATTTTCTTAGATGGTGTTCCATTGTATTTCTCTGGGCTCTTGTTCTCGGTTTCTATAACTACTTTCTTTTAGTCGGAGTGTTTATGTTCTCACAGGTGATTTTTCAGCGGCATTTGATTTTTAAAGTGTACAAATTAGTCCTTGTCTTAAAAATTAAATAGTACTGATTGGTATGAAAAAAATATATTTTTTAGCTTATTACAGTTAATTGAAGCATTTCACTAGATTCCTTTTTTCCTTAATTTATTTTTCATTATTGACAATATTAGAAATGTCCCCCATTTCCCTCCCTCTTTTGCCCCCCTTCACCCAGCTGCTGCCTCACCTCAAGCCTTCATTGCACTATTGTCTGTGTCATGGGCTATGCATATATGCATATAAGTTTTTTGGTTAATCTCTTCCTGAGATCTGTCAGTCTGTTCTATGTGTTCATGCCTCTGGACTGATTCTGTTCGTCAGTTTGTTTTGTTCATTAGATTCCACATATAGGTGAGATCATGAATATTTGCCTTTCTCTGGCTAGCTTATTTCGCTTAGCATAATAATCTCTATCTAGGTCAATCCATACTGTAGAAAAGGATAAGAACTCCTTTTTTACAGCTGCATAGAATTCCATTGTGTAAATGTACCACAGCTTTTTAACCCACTTATCTACATGGACACTTGGGCTGTTTCCAGATCTTAGCTATTGCAGATAATGCTGCTATGAACATAGGGTTGCATATATTCTCTCAGGATTCTTAGGATATATTCCTAGAAGTGGGATCGCTTGGTTAAAGGGCAGTTCCATTTTTTAATTTTTGAGGAAACTCCATACAGTTTCCACAGTGGTGTCACCAATCTGTGTTCCCACCAGCAGTGCACGAGGGTTCTCTTTTTTCTACATCTTCAACAGCACTTACTGTTTGTTGATTTACTGATGGTAGTCATCTGTAATAACTCATTGTAATTTTAATTTGTATCTCTCTGATGAATTGTGATGATGAATAGCCACAGAAATCTTGAGAAAGAAGAAAAAAGTTGGAGTGATCACAATACCAGATATCAAACTATACTACAGAGCTATTGTAATAAAAACAGTCTGGTAATTGCATAAGAACAGGCTTATAAATCAGTGGAACAAAACAAAGACCCCAAAATTGACCCTGGCCATTATTATTTGACAAAGGAGGCAAAAGCAATCAATAGAGTAAAAGACAGTCTCTTCAGTAAATGGTGCTGGGAAAATTGGACAGATACATGCAATGAAACTAGACCACCAACTTATATCATGCATAAGAATAAACTCAAAATAGAGAAAAGACTTTACATTTAAGTCATGAACCCATAAAAATTCTAGAAGAAAACATAGGCAGTAAAATGCAGACATCTCATTTAACAAAATTTTTGCTGATAAATACCTTAAGGCAAGAAAAATAAAGGAAAAAATTCACTAAATTAATTTAGGGAACCATATGTAGTTGTGTGGATATTGAAAAAGAAGTAATTGTTTAGCTTCACATGCTTTTAATATAAAAATTATTCAATTCATGTATTCCTTTTGTTTCTTCCTAATAGGCTTTCAAGGATATGCTGTATTCAGCTCAGGACCAGGCACCTTCTGTGGAAGGTAAGATGCATTAATTCCTTCCTACGTGTAGTCACATAAAATCTCTCTTTAAGGAAAGAGATTTTAAACTGTACAGTACAAAACCAATATAACCTGTCCTATTATGTAGATCTTTTTTAGTTTTCATAATATATATATCATAATTACATTATATTTCAAACAGACATTGTTTTTTGTTTAGTTCACATTTTCCCTATGGATCTTGTAAATGTCCTTAAATCAATCTTAGCATTGTGAATCATATACTGGCTTAGAGTCAGATTTCTTATCTGTGTCATTTTCAACCTTTCCAAATGTTTTTTCTTTTTCTTTTTTTAAAATTCTTTATTGTTGCCGAAACCGGTTTGGCTTAATGGATGGAGCGTCGGCTTGGGGACTGAAGGGACCCGGGTTCGATTCCGGTCAAGGGCATTTACCTTGGTTGCGGGCACCTCCCCAGTAGGGGGTGTGCAAGAGGCAGCTGATCGATGACTCTCATCGATGTTTCTAACTCTCTATCTCTCTCCCTTCCTCTCTGTACAAAATCAATAAAATATATTTTAAAAAATAATAAATAAATAAATAAATAAATAAAATTCTTTATTGTTAAAACGTCCAAATGTATTTTCATATCTTTCTCTTCATCCATCAACCTTCAGTGGATCCTTAGTCTATAATTAGTCTGGCCAACACACCTTTTTCTATTTATGCCATGTCTTTAAACTGGGACTAAAACAACAGAGCACATTTACTGTGTGTGTGTGTGTGTGTGTGTGTGTATATGTGTGTGTGAGATAAGCATTTATATATATGCAAGTATACAGTTTGGCAGTCATAAAACAACCTAAGGACACTGGTTATCTCTCTAATTATTTTTATTGATCCTTCTTTTTCTGTTACCTCAGCTTCTGCTCACAGCTCATTCTTTATGGGTTTAACCTTTGATAGGTTTGGATAGTTCTAAGTTAAAGTATTGTAGTATGGGTTCTTGTGTCAGTAATTAATTAGCTAATTCAACAACTATTTCTTGAGGGAGTGTTCTTTCTGAGGCTGGGTATTTTACCTTTTTATATCACTTTTTTTTTTCTTTAGGAGTGAAGAATGTGGAAAAGTATTTACTAAGAATATTCTAGATTAATACAGATTAATATCTTTATGTAATACCAAACTGGTATGCTATGAAGTCATTCTAATGACAAGCTTTTTCAGGCTTATTTTTATGACATAGATGCTGAAGTTGTTTAATAAAACTATAGATGTATACATCTTTCATTTCTAGTCATTTTGAATTGAAAATGTGCTTCCTTTAATACTTCAAAATCTTTACCAGGATTTAGGCACTTAGATACTAGTGTTATGTCACTGAATTTTAGTTTATAATATATTTAATTCTCTTAATATTTCACTGAAGACATTTAAGATTTATCAAAATGTTGAGTTCTTTTTTGGGGTTATTATCTCTTATTTAATGTGTCCTAAAGAGTAACTTCTCAAAATATTTTAGGAATGTAAGAAAAATGAAATTACATGGAAGTTAAACTGATTTTCTCACCCTGTGTAACTTGCTTTAAATAGTGATTCTTTCAATTTTATTTTCAAGGTTGTGCTACTTATCTTTAATTTTTTTCTTAAGTTTTACCATCTGGTTTATAACAAAGATACTCAGATGTGTTGGAAATTATGATGATCTTTCTTCAGCCTTTTATGCTGGATCATGCTGTAATTTTCATACACTTCTAGTTCTTATAGGAAAATGGAATTCTGTCATAGACTGCTAAAATGAACATTATTTAGAGTTAAGAACTTTTTCTTTATCTCACTGCCCAGAGACAGTGAGTTTCATAAGGCTATTTCTTTTACAGTCCGAGGGCATAATATAAAAATTTATTACTCTGACCTGGAAGGCCCTAAATAATCTAGTCCTTTGTCCATGACTTCACCTTATGCCATTTTCTTTCTTGCTCACTAGACTCCAGATACATTGCCTTTCTTTATGTCTCTAAATCAGCCCAAGCTTGCTCTTATAATAATAGGTCCTTAGCTTTTGTCCTCCGTTGAGAATCATTGGGTAATTCTTGAAGGGCATATGGCTGTGCCCCTCAAGAGACCTTCTGAATGCCCATTCGTATATATAGCTATTTAGTCACTTTATATTACATCAGTCTAATTTATTTCTTTACACAGCATTTGTCACTTTCTGATATCTTGTGTGTTTTCATTGACTTATTCTCTTGAGACCAGTGTAAGTCCCTTGTGACCATATATTTTGTCCTAGTATCTAAAATAGCTACATACCTTAGCTTATATTTACAGAGTGCATCAGTAGGTCAGAATAAAAAATAAAAATAATTATTTTCCTCAGTCTTTCTTTCTTTTTTTTTTTTTTTAATATATTTTATTGATTTTGTACAGAGAGGAAGGGAGAGAGATAGAGAGTTAGAAACATCGATGAGAGAGAGTCATCGATCAGCTGCCTCTTGCACACCCCCTACCGGGGATATGCCCGCAACCAAGGTACATGCCCTTGACCGGAATCGAACCCGGGTCCCTTTAGTCCCCAAGCCGACGCTCTATCCATTAAGCCAAACCGGTCTTGGCTTCCTCAATCTTTCTTAAAATCGAAGTACTGTTTATGAAAAAAGGGAGTAAATTAACCTAACTTGCGTTTTTAAAATTTTTTTAACTTTTCTTAATCTTTAATGCAGAATTTTCCATGCTGGGTAGATGGCTAATTGTATTTTTTGTTGTTGTTTTATAATGTTGATACTATAATTTTATAAGGTACAGTCTGAAGTAACACATTAGCATTTCTTTAAAGCCAGTGGAGAAGCAGATGATATAAAGTCCTACTTTAAAGATTTTGTGTTTTTGTGCATTTGTGTTGTCTTGATGCCAAGCATAGTATTCCCTTTGATTGCTGAAGAATCATATTTTATAAGCTACTGGGTTAAATGTATATTTTTTGTAAGATACTAAACCACTTAGTGTTTTACATATGGGATATGCCTCCTTTCAAAGTTACATGTAATAGGCATAGATTTAAAAAATCATATATGAATTGTTGGAGAATTTTTTAAAAAAGTCTACTCAGTGGAATATATTTTTTAGATTATTTGAATTATAATGGAAAGACTTCCAGATGCTTTGATTGTTTTCACATTTGAGTTCTCGTTATAAAGTACTAGTGGGCCAGTGCACGAAATTCTTACACATTAAAAGGGGATTAATTAGAAGAAATAATTTAATATTGCTATTTGCCCTTTCTCTATAATAGAAGTGTCAGAGATGAAAGAAAATTAGTAAAATGTATATGAAAACCTTCCTCCTGTCAGAGTCTGGGGCATACCACGGGACCCAGAGTCAAGTCCCCGCCCACCCACATATGCCTCAAAATCACAGGAGACCCAGATCCAGCCAGCCCCTGCCCTCATTGGGCTAGAACCAGACCTGGCCAGTCCCACCCTTGTCAAGCCCCACTGGGCAGGGGACGTAGCCTCAGGTCCCCTGGCCCGGCACCAGGACGGGCTGTGTGGCCTGAGATCCCCCAGCCCAGACCAGGGTGGGGGGCATGCCTTGGGGTCCCCCGTCAAGCCCCACCAGTGGGGGTCATGGCCTGAGATCCCCTGTCAAGCCCCGCTGGGTTGGGGGCATGGCCTGAGGTCCCCCATCAGGTTCCGTGGCCCAGCACTGGGATAGGGGCACAGCCTCAGGTCCCCCGTCAAGCCCTGCTGGGCAGGGGGCACAGCCTGAGTTCCCCCAACTCAGCACTAGGGGTGCATCTTGAGGTCTCCTGTCAAGCTCTGCTGGGTGGGGAGTGTGGTCTGAGGTCCCCGGCCTGGTGCTGGGGTGGGGGGTGCATCCTGAGGTTCCATAGCCTGGCGCTGGAGTGGGGGAGCAGCCTGGAGTCCTCTAGCCCAGCACCAGGACAGGAAGCACATTTTTAAAAATATATATTTTATTGATTTTTTACAGAGAGGAAGAGAGAGGGATAAAGAGTTAAAAACATCAATGAGAGGGAATAATCGACCAGCTGCCTCATGCACACCCCCTACTGGGGATGTGCCTGCAACCAATGTATATGCCCTTGACCGGAATCGAACCTGGGACCTTTCAGTCCGCAGACCAATACTACTCTATCCACTGAGCCGAACCGATTTCGGCAGGAAGCTCATCTTGAAGTTCCCCTGTCAAATTCCTCAGGTCCCCTGGCCTGGCGCAGGGGCATGGAGGAGTGGCCTGAGGTCCCCCAGCCTGATGCCAGGGGGTGCGGTGTGGCTTGAGGTCCCCTGACAAGCCTTGCTGGGTGGGGGATGCAGTGTGAGGTTCCCCTGTCAAGTCCTGTGGGGGTGGGGGAGGGTATAGCCTCAGGTCCCTGCTGATTGCTCATTAAGGCTCCTTATGGGAACTTGGCCTCTGTATTTAATCGGAATTATAAGTCCCTTTAGTTAAATCTAGGGACTTATAATTCCGATTAAATACAGAGCACACATATTTTTTCCCTCTCACAACACTTTATAAGTGCTGATGTGTACTTCTATTAGGAGGAATGTATATTAGCAGATTGTTTCTCATCCCATCACAAAGATGGTACAGCCATCTTTGTGATGGGATGATGGTCAATGAGCATATTCCCTCTTTATTAGATAGGATTCCTTTATTTTTTATATTTTTAAATCTTTATTGTTGAGACTACTACATATGTTAAAGTATTCCTTTTGATGGGGAGTGTACATAGCTAGTGTTGGTTAGCTTAATACAGCTCTCTGACTTTCTGAAATGGAACAAATACATACAATTAAGGACATAAGCCACTGACCACTACTATTTTCTAACATTTCTTCTTTAGTCTCCACACATATTCCCCAATCTTATGAACATGTTTTATTGGCTCTTTTTTGCTTAGGCTTTCTTTGCTTATTCAACTTGGTTAGTAGATGTGTTACAATCTCCCTAAGCTCCTTAGAATTCAGCTCTTAGTAGATTAAAGTATGCTTCTAAATTATTCATTCTGATTATATGCTTGAGTTCACTTTAGGCATCGTCTTCCACCTCACCTCTGTCCCCAGGTCTTTGTTGTTTTAACAGATATGAGCTTGCTTTTTAGTTTTAGATGATGGGAGACTGAATTACCTTTCTAAAATCTATGAAGTGTATTATCAATACAATGCCTAATCTTGTTTAATCCCACCATTGTTTTGAAGCAAATTTCAGAAATTGTATCATTTTTATCTGTAAATATTTCTAAAGAATAGTCTGCCCCATCACACATAAAAATATTAATAGTGATTTCTTAATATTATTAAATATCTGACAGGATTCACATTTTCCTAATTATTTTATACTTTAAAAAAGATTTATTAGTTTGAATAGAACCCAAATAACATTCATTTTTTGATATACTGTGATTGATTAAAAATCTCTTAGTTCTTCTGTGATCTATAGTGGCACCATTCATTATGGTACCCAGTAGTCAGATGTAGCTATTTAAATTAATTGAAATGAAATATTCTGATCCTCAATCATACTAACTATATAGCCACATGGCGTTAGGAATTACTGTATTGAACAGCATAGAATATTTCTCTCATTGAAGACAGTTCTATTGGTCAGAGCTCATCTATAGATTTCCCCTCTAACTTTCTTTGTTTTTCTTCTATTTTCCTTTAAAAATTTTTATTATTATCTGGTAGAACAAAGAGGTTTGTTTGCTTCTTTTGGTCTTTCAGATTCTGGATTTTACTGATTGTACTTCTGTGGTATATTGTATCTTAACATGGTTTCTGTTTTCTGTAGTTCCTGTGAAATTTTAGTTAAATCTAGGGACTTATAATTCCGATTAAATACAGAGCACACATATTTTTCCCCTCTCACAACACTTTATAAGTGCTGATGTGTACTTCTATTAGGAGGAATGTATATTAGCAGATTGTTTCTCTTTGTAATGTTACTAGCTATTGACAATTATTGCCTCCCCTAGATTCATGAATTCAGTAAGGTTTACAAAATAGTGATATTCTCATTCTCCTGTGTTTATCATCAGAATTCTGTAAAGAAAAACTTCTCTTCCCTTTAGTTACCCTTAGCTATATAAACTGTATAGGAAAGATAGGATAATTGCCTAATTCTTTCCCTTTGTTGCTAGCTTTCAAAATAATATTGGTTCTCTGACATTTTCCAATGTTGACCAATGAAACTTTTTAAAAATGTCTTAATGAATTAATATATTTAAATATATTTGGTATGTTTTGGTACAGTGTAGTTTTTATCCTTATTAACGATCGGGTTTTCAATTTTGGCCCAGTGGGAACTTCTTCAGTTAATTTTCTTATTGCTTTTGATATGACCCTCATAGTCTTTGAAAGCTCCTTCTTTTACCTGATATGGCAGAATTTTTCAGACTCACATAATTCCAGCCTAGGACCTGGGATCAGGCATTCTGCCAAGGAGTCATGGTTCTTTTAGTGATAACCAGGGAGTGTTAATTCTTTAAAAGCTACATACTGGCAACTGGAACTGTTAGTCATTGCTACTGAGTTATTCATTGTTGTAGACTTTATTTTTCAGCAGCAAGAAGTACATACATGTGTATCTGCACATGCATGCACATGCACACATCTGTAAATATATATTTGTATATTTTTAAAAGATAAAATCTCGTTCTTTAAAGGATAGATTGTTAATATATTTGAATTTAAAAGTTACCGTATGTTCTATTTGAAAAGATTAACTGTGATGATTTTTAGGATTGAATAATACTTTTAGGCCTGGTAACCACAGGTTGATCTCTTTAGGATTAAAGTGTTGAGGGGTAGTGAATACCAATACTGATTAAAATTTCTTTTTCTTCTTTGAAGGTTGAGAGTTGAAACATAGTTTATTACCTACTAGACTGCCAATTTATGGCTCCTGATGAGAAATTGATCAGCTATCTTTTTGTTACAAGAGATATAATCAGTGAGCTTGGAAAAGGAAATTGAATTTACTTCAGTTTGTTATCACATGCAATTAATTTTGCATACACACCAAAACACATCTTATTTGAAGTTGAAATAGTTGTGATTGGAACAGGACATTGTAAGTCTAGTGTAATTAAATATATTTAAGAGTTTCTGTTGTTCTACAATTGCAGTGTAAGTCCAAACAATATGTTATTAGGCTATTCACAAAGGAATCTTTTGGTTGTACAGTGAGAAAATGAAATAGCTAAATTTGTATATTTCTTTTACAAACGGTGGAAGAAAATAAGGTAAATTTATATGGTAAGATTTATTATTTTTATACTGTTATTTTTTTCTGTTTGGGATCTCTATCTTCTTAATAGAACAATGGTTTGTTATCTCTTTTAAAGTCTACAACCAGTCTTTCTAGTCTGTTCACTCATGACATGATAAATAAATTTAGGGTATTTACAGGAGAGAAGAATTTTTAACAATGCAAGAAGAACACAGTATACTAGGTAGATAACCAATGTCACCCCAACTGCCTCCTCTGCTGGCCAGATCACCCCTAACTGCCTTCCCCTGCCAACCTGATTGCCTTCAACTGCCCTCCCTTGCAGGCCTGGTCCCTCCCAACAGCCCTCCCCTACAGGCCTGATCTTCCACAACTGCTCTCCCCTGCTGGCCTGATCACACACAACTTGTGGTGGCCATCTTGTGTTCACATGGGGGAAGCCATCTTTGACAATATGGGGGTGGATAGCTTGTATGTTGGAGTGATGGTCAGTTTGCATATTACCTCTTTATTATATAGGATAGGGACATAGAGTAGAATTTCTGAAGACTTGCAGTTTCCATTGTTTTAAAGCTTTTTGGAAGCTTTTCTTGTTTCCTAGAAGTACTAGAGGCCCAGTGCATGAATTCATGCACCAGTGGGGTCCCTCAGCCAGTCCTGCAGGATGGGGTCGAAACCAGCTCTCCGACATCCCCTGAGGGGTCCCAGATTGTAAGAGGGCTCAGGCCAGGCCAAGGGACCCCACTCAGTGCCAATCAACTGGACCCTGGTAGGAAGCTAACCTGTCAGTCAGAATGTCTGTCCCTGGTGGTCAGTGTATGACATAGTGAACAATTGAGGGGCCTTAGCATATCATTAGCATATTACCCTTTGATTGGTTGAATGACTACTTAGCATATTAGGCTTTTATTATATAGGATAAAAGACTTGAAGATATAGGCCACATTGATTATCTACCGTACAATAAAAGATAATTAGAAACTGCTAATAAAAAGTAACATAATTTGTGCACGAGTGGGGGGTTCCCTCAGCCCAGCCTGCATCCTCTCCAATTTGGGACATCCCTCTCACAATCCTCGACCACTGACTCATTGCTTACCTGCCTGCCTGCCTGCTTGCCCCTAATTGTAACCCCTGCCGGCCTGATCACTCCTTACTGCCCCCCTGCTAGCCTGATCACCCCCATTGCCCCCCTCTGCTGTTGTGGTTGCCCCTAACTATCCCCTCTGCCAGCATGGATGCCCCCAGCTACTCTCCCCACCCCCCGACAGGCCTAGTCATCCCTCACTGGCCCCCCTGCCAGTCTAGTCATCCACAATTGCCAACCTGGTCACCCCTAACTGCCCCCCCCCTGTCAGCCTAGTCACTCCTAACTGTCCCCACTGCTTCCTGGTCATCCCCAACTGCCCTCTCACCTCATAGCCCCCCAGCTGACCTGATCGCCCCATGCAGCCTGCTTGTTCAGTCATTTGGTCGTCTCTCACTAACCCCCTGCTGGTCTTGTTGTAGGCAGCCATCTTGTGAGGGCTTGATGGTCAATTTGCATATTACCTCTTTATTATATAGGATGAGTTAAAGCAATCTGAGGTATGATTTCATGTATAGGACATGAAATTGCATATTATAATTTAACGTTATTAGATCAGTTATTTTCAAAGTGTGATTTTTTGACCTCAGTATCAATAAATGCCGACCACTGTCCTAGGTGACATCAGTATCACCTAGGACAGTGGTCGACAAACTCATTAGTCAATAGAGCCAAATATCAACAGTACAATGATTGAAATTTCTTTTGAGAGCCAAAAACTGACTTCTGCTCATGGACCACAAAGTTTCAATCACACTGTACGTGCGGGCCCGCACATGGTATTTTGTGGAAGAGCCACACTCAAGGGGCCAAAGAGCTGCATGTGGCTCGTGAGCCACAGTTTGCCGACCACTGACCTAGGAAATGTAAAATTTTGAACTCAGTTCAGACATACTGAATCAGAGAATAGGCCTGGGCCATTTGTGTTTTAACAAGCTCTTCATTGGCTTCTGATCCATACTAAAGTTTAAAAACAAACTTAGAATGTTATTGTCCTTTCTTTGTACCAGCCAGTAAATAAAATTCTATCTGTGTTATTCTGTTCAAGAATTGTGCCCTTATAGAGTGCCTTCATCAGTTAAACTATCCATACATAATTTTTAAAAGGTAGAATTGATAAAAGTAAAATCAGAGTATATGGTGGTTAGATGTCATTAAAATTTAAAAGGGTAGTTCTCCATTCTGTGTTGACACTGGAGAAATTCAGTTTGTAAGATTTCAGTGTTCTAGATAAATTTATCTTTCCTTTTTTGGAAAAGGAAAGATAAATTTATCTTTAACATTTAGTCAACAAGTCTGAGAATGTTGAGATTGACCGGCTAAAGATAAACTTAGGTAGTTGTTAGTAATTGGTTTGGAATGTCACTTAGAATAGTATCAAAATAGGTCTCTGATAGAGGTGAGGAAAGATTTTGTGCCTATCTTAGATTTGAGCAGGAATTGAAACCATCTTTCCATTGTTTTTGTGGGTCTCAGTTTGAAAGTCATTGTTCAAGTATAGGTAAAATATGTCTTTCTCAGACACAGTATTAGGGTTTAGGTTTTTGTTATACACAATGAGCTTTTAAAATTGTGTTTAAAGGAGAGAGTTAAACCTTAAACTAGAAGCATTTACAGTGTTACTTTAATTTATACATTCAATTACATAGTTTCATTTTATTTAGAATTCTCATTTTAAGAAAAGACTAAATGAAACTAGAAATTAGTTGAGAAATTAGCCTATGGTGTGAAATGATCTGATGTATAATGTTACTTAGTTGAACAAAAATGTAATTTTATTTTGTTTTTAAGTGATAAGTTAATTTATAATTATTAACCTGGAGTTTGAATGGTCTTTTGAAAAATCCTACCTAAGACAGCTAAATGCTATTCCATCAGAACACTGGTCCCAAAATAGAGTTCAGACTGTTTTTCTACTTGACACAGTTGTCTCTCTTGCTTTGCTTTCCTCCTGATATGTTTCCATTTTGGGGATGGGAAGAGCTATGATTATTTATAGGCTAGTGTGTTTTGGACAGGTGGTGTGTTTACACAGATCAGTGGAATTATCAGTGTTTCACAAGACCTTTATATGAATACGTTTTGTTTTATCATCACTTTTTGTATTTAAAAAGAATGAAGTAATTACATTGGGTGAATAGAGAACACTTTCTTTAATTTTATACTTTAACACAGAATGTGTTCTTTATAGGAATTTTCCAGAGTTTTGGAATAATGCTATATGTAAGCCATGTAGCTTTGAAATTTGAAAAAAATTTAAAGAATGTGTTTGTGTCTTCTTAAAGAGTGTAGAGCCTGGCTGGTTTAGCTCAGTGAATAGAGCGTTAGCCTATGGACTGAAAGGGCCCTGGGTTCGATTCCAGTCAGGGGCACATGCCTGGGTTGCAGGCTCCATCCCTAATAGGGGGCATGCAGGAGGCAACTGATTCTCTCTTGTCACTGAAGTTTCTATCTCCTTCTCCCTCTTCCTTTCCCTCTGAAATTCATAAAAATATCTATACCAATAAAAGGGTAATATGCTAACTAGACCGAATGTTTTCCAGATGTCTTTCCAGACAAACCTACCGTGGCGGGCACCAAGGCAGAGGTGGTCAGGGGCCGTCAGATCAGCCGGGGAGAACAGTTAGGGGTGATCAGGCAGGCAGGCAGAGTGGTTAGGGGCAATCAGGCAAGCAGGCAGGTGAGCAGTTGGGAGCCAGTGGTCCCAGATTGCGAGAAGGGTGCCCTGCGGGATCAGGCCTAAACTGGCAATCGGACATCCCAAGGGGGGTCCCAGATTGGAGAGGGTGCAGAATTTCATGCACCAGGCCTTTAGTGTGTGTGTGTGTGTGTGTGTGTGTGTGTGTGTGTGTGTGTATGTAAATAGTATAGAAATTATAAGCATATTCTTCCATTCCCATTTTCTGCTTTTTATTTGACAGTGTTTTTTTTTTAAGGGAGTTTTGTATAACTCTGAAGTATTCATAAATTATTGAAGCTTTACATAAACTATAATTCCAAATTTATAATAAAGTCAGGAAGTAATTACTGGCAATACTACAATATGAACTTCTGAAGTTAGCATATGCACATATGTTTCAGGTCAGAAATCATTGTTAAGTTAATTATGTAAGTAGCTCTTTATTGTAACAGGACCATTTTGCCACTGTCTTCTCTAGTGAAATAGAATAAAATAGTCTCCTTTTTTTCTTTCCCTTATCTCTCTTCATCTCCTTCTGGAACCTCCTTGTTCTATATCCATTAAGCCCTGGTCATCCAAAGCCATCTTAAGGTTTCTCTATACTTTATTATACTGAATTGACAACTATTTGTAGGATCATCCAGATACTTCATCTACTAGAAGTAGTTAGCTTGCCTCTTGAGACATTTGGCTAGTTAATGATCTGTATCACATAGTTAGAAACCTCTTTCTTTCTGGATATTGTGTGACTATTAGTTCTCAGTCTTTTCTGTTCTTCCAGTTCCTATTTTACCTATCCTTCTATAAACAAAGATGGGGTGAAGAGTGGATTGTGAGCTCAGTAAGTAGTGATATGGGCCAGAGTAAAAGATTTTGGTGTCCTTCTCATATAGAGGTAGATTTTTAGTAGGAAGAACCTACCATTGAAGATTATTATCTTGGAAACCAAGATGGAGGGGTAGGAACTACTAGTTCACCTCATGAACTATAAGTCAATATTGGAAGAGGGAGTCTCAAAAAATAAGAACTAAAAATAAGTTTAAGTCAAATATTTTTTAAAGAAAATTCTATACTAGGTAGGTAATATATAACCTATATTTTTCCTTCATTGCCTTAGTAGCAACAAGGATATCATTGGTGTCTAAGGCAAAAATTAAGGTTTTATTTAATCAGCATTGCTTCTCTGTATTAAAGGGGATGTTGGAGAAGAAAAAGATTAACTCAGAATGTGACCTCATTTGGAAATAGGGTCTTTGCAGATGTAATTACTAGTAGTTAAAGATCTGAGATCCTTGTCTATAATGAGCGAGTGAGGAATAACAGAGATACAATTTAGAGGGAAAACTGATCTTCAATGAAGTTTTATTGTGCTTCATTGAGTAATGCCTATTGAAAAGCAGAAACACACTTAAATTCCAAAGTACATATTTTCAAACAGAGTGTTTCTGTTCAGTATTTAATAATCCAAGTCTATTTGAAAACTAATCAAGTAATATCTTTTTAAATGTTTTTAAACAGATTTGTGTATTACATTATGGCTCTCTAGACATTTAACTTAGTTAGACTTAAGAAAAGTTGATTTCCAATTAACACCAGATTTCATAAGGAAGAAAATATTAGCTAAATAATTAATTCCATGAAATGACATGTATTCCAAACAGAAACAGGCAACATCTGTTAATTCAATTGGGAAGACAAGATTGAGCTTGATCCTTTTATTTTTAAATTAGGTATTGTTCAGAATTTTTAGTTGAAGCACATTTTAAGTACATTTAGTGACTAATACTCTGTCACATCAGAACTTGAAATATTTGATTTGTATATGGTCATTAAGTATTTTATTGATTGGTCAAATGGTGAGAGCTGGTTAGTTTGTTGATCTATATATAAAATACCCATCTAACTAGCTCTAAAATATATTTATTTTATGCATCATAGCTTATAATTCATATTTCAAATTAAAGCCGTATTGTTTTTATGACAAATGGTCTTTTATTCTAATCATTAGTAATTAATACATGTTTATTTAATGTTTGCAACAACTACTTCACTCACAACCTATTTAGTATTTTTGATCCTAAGTGTTATATAATTGTTTTTGGGCCTTCAACATAGTTTTTTTTTTTTAATTGTTTAAAGTATTACACATAGTAGTACATATGTCTCCTTTTCCTCCCATTAACCTCCCCCATCCCCCAGCACATGCCCTCAACCCCCTAGTGTCTGTGTCCATTGGTTATGCTTATATGCATGCATGTATTATATAATTTCACTGCCTGAATCAAAAACTTAGAAATTGGTATACTAAAAAAAAAAAAAAAAAAAAATGCATGTACTGTTAGCAATTTAGCCTCATGGTGTTATTGTAGTTTCCTAAAAACAGTTTTTATCTTTATGGGCTATCAGGATATACACTGGCTTTTAGAAGATGTTAAGAGTATGAGGGGGCCGGAATAGAAACTTTAAGACACTTATGTTCAAAGCTTTATCCATTCATTTGGTAGTGAACTGTTTATTTGTACTTTAGCCCATAAAAGTTCATAGGTGAATACATTATTTTGTTTGTAATTTGCCTTGTTGTTAGCTTTTAAGGTTCCTAAATTCAGGCATTATTGTTTATTTAGTAATTATCATTTCCCACTCAATAGATAGTTATTGAGTAAGTTATCTGGAATTCAGATCAGTGAAAAAATTTTTAATAAGTTAACAGGGAAGACTTTATTACTAATTAAATGTGGGATGATACAGAAATATTTTTATTTGTAATTGAACTCTTAAGGCAGAAAAAAGTAAGATAATGCAGATATCTATAGAGAATAAACAGTGTACGTGTACACAGAACAATAAGGTCTCTTAGTTGCCATGGCTTTCCAATTCCCATGAGATATACCTCCATCATGATTTATGTGGGTGGGTGCCTAGCTTTCCAACCAAACTTATGTCAGTGTAGCAAACCTTCTCTTATTTAAAGTTATTAGATTATCTGCTCTTTGAATTTAAAGGAATATAATGAAAATAGATTTCCACTTAAATATTTGCAAAGAAAAAATTTATATAAATTTTCATATTAAAGTTTATGTAAATTATATCATTGATAACCTGCTATAACTATAATAGAAAACAAATAAGGCAGTCATAACCCGGCTTGAATCATTGTGTTACCATTATCAACTATGTTAACTTTTTTTTATTGTTGTTAATCTTTACCCAAGGTTATTTTTTCCATTGACTTTTGGGGAACAGAGTGGGAAGGGGAGAGACTGAGAGAAAGAAATATCACTGTGAGAGAGACACATTAATTGGTTGCCTCCAACACGCCCCTGACAGCCGGGGATCAAGCCTGAAACTGAGGTACATACCTTTGACCAGAATTGAACCTGAGACCCATCAGTCTGTGGTCCGACTCTATTCACTGAGCCAAACTGGCTAGGGCTCAACTATGTGATCTTGAACAAATCATGGCTGAGTTTTAGTTCCCATGTTTGTGAAACATTTATATGCTATCCAGCCAGTAGTGTACTGGAGCTGATAGTTACATTTTTAGAAATCTTATGAGCTGACTGTTATGTTAGACAGCCATTATTAAAAATTAAATTACATAAATTTGTAATTAACTTACATTAAAAGCAAAGCCAATAAATGCCCAAAACTCATCACTTCCTAATTATTTTACTACATTGTATTAGTATTTATGTTTATTATATCTATGGTGAAATTACTATATAATGATGTGCTTTTGAACATCTCTTCCCAACTCTGTGTTCAATGCTATCTCATTCATTGGTAGTTTGAAAGCTGTTATGCCAGGAAATTAATAAATATAAACCGTAACTTGATTTATTGTTTTGTTGATTGTCTATTTAAGAAAGTCCCAGTAAGGTGGTTTAAACTTAAAAGTTTATTGAGTCTCTTGCCTGTTACTGTGAGTAGCACAAGAAATTGAGGAAATATTCTAAACTATTAACTAGTTCAGCAAAAAGTTGCTCATGTCATTGATGAACAGGTGAGGTTATGACATACACCTTTGTTGTTTCATTTTTTTCTCATTTTTTAATGTAAATGAAAGTATCAAATAACATACAAGTTGTAACTATACTCGTCTATCAATTGGCAAAATCAAGAGCATTCTGTAAGAAACAATTGGGTCTATGAAATTTACAATAAAGAATATTGTCTATTTTATTATACTTCAAAAAATTTGTCCTATACATAATAAACACATATACTTTTTATGTCAGAAAAATACATGATAAACATATATACTTTTCCCCCTGCACGCGCGCGCGCGCGCGCACACACACACACACACACACACACACACGCACGTACACTCTACATACCAAAAGCTGATTGTTCATTTATCAGCACACCACTGTGTCTAGCACAGAGCAGGCATTCATTAAGTACTGCTTTTTCTATCCTTTTCTCACCTTTGGCCTTTTCAAATAGAATCAAAATATCTGTTATATGTAATATAATCAGAGTTGCTGAAAGAAAATCTTAACACTGATTTTAACTTCAAGGCTATTATATCCTCTAGTATTACCACTTTACCAATATTAAAAACTACTTTAGTTAAAAAGGACAAATGAAGGGGTGAGGGAGTTGGTTTTCTTTTGAAATTCTGGGAACTTTCAGGTCTAAAAATACCAATACTTTATTATATTTGAAAAAGGGACATTAGAAGCTTAAAGAATATAATATTTATTGAATTTGAAAAACAGCTATGAATCATAGCAATTATCAACATTTCTTGAAAATATTTTTCTGATAAATGGGAGTAATTTAAATTTTGTTTTTAATTGTCAATCTTTTTCGTCCTTATCTACCTTCCTATGTGAATAAGGAAATTGATTTTATAAAAAGCATTTCAACAATGGGCTGATTTTCTTTTTCAGTTACTACAAAGATATATTATAGATTCTTTGACAACATTAGATTTTCCATTATTGTGATGGTTTTTCTTTCCACTTTTAATCTGAAATAAAACATTTTCTAGAGCTTCTGTTTGATGGTGGTTGTTTTTTTCTTACACATTCAGGATATATATTAGGGGGTCATATATAGTCACTCTTCTCACTTCTAGTTTACCTTTGTCTAGTTTAAATAAAAGCAGCTGTATTTCTGTAGTGCATAGTTGATTGCTTTCTAACTCCCCTAGGAGAGGAATCAATTGCTGAACATAGAAAAAAGATGAAACATTGAGAGACCTTTTTGTGTGGATTTAATGTTACTAATCAGGGAAAAGTAAGCCTTTACACGTTTTAATCCTGTTATTTCCAAAAGAATAATATGGGCTAGTAGTGTTTCCTCCTCATGAATGTTTGAAAATATATAAAGGAATAATTGAATTATATTAGCATTTTTGTAGGAAACCAATTGCCAAACATATGCGGTCTGTTTCTGGGTTCTCTATTGTACATTGTAACACTTGTCTTCATTTCTAACATGTGTGCTACAAGAATTTTTAAAAGCATTACCTGACTTATGGACACTGACTTCTTTTCCCTTGGATTGTCAAATAAAAAATAATAACAGCCAACACAACAATACCCGTCTGGTATGAATGAATCAAAATCAAACCTTTTTTTTTTTTTTGGAAGATAGGCAAAAAAATATATATATTTTAGTAATGAGTGTGTTTGTCATGAGATGAAAAAGATTGAAAAACTCTGCTTATAGCTTCATAGTAATTTTTAAAATTGGACAATAATAAATATTCATTTTCAAAATTACTTAGCTATTCTAGAGTTTTTGCATTTCCAAGTAAACTTTGAAATCTGCTTCTCAAGTTTTGCAAAAAGAAGTCTGCTGAAATTTTTATTGGGGTTACATTGAATCCATAGCTTGTTTTGGTAAGTATAGACATATTAACAATATTAAATATTGTAATCCATGAACATGTTATATATCTCTATTTAGGTATTATTTACTTTGTCTTTGCAACATTTTTAATTTTCCATGTAATTTTGATTTTTCATATTTTTATGCAAATTGACCCTAACAGCAGAACAACCATTGGACCAGTCACTATAAGGTGCACTGACCACCTCTTGGTCCCTTTCCCTGACCAGCAGGCTCTGATTGCCTGATGGCCACCCGCTGTGGGGGCAGGGCTGGTGAGTGGGCAGGAACAGCAAACCTCTTGTCCCTTCCCCTGGACGTCAGGCACTGATCACCCAGTGGCAGTGGTGGGCGGGGCCAGTACAGGCAGCTGGGGAAGGTGGTCCTGACCACAGGCCAGGCCTAGGGACCATACCTGTGCATGAATTTCATGCATCAGACCTCTAAAATTTTTATAATTGTTAATCCACAAGCTATGAGGCATTTCTTATTTATGTATCTTTTGTTTTAATTATTAGTATCTTCCTTAATTTGATATCATAATGATCAATTTTCTTGCTATTAGTAAATAGAGGACTACTTTAATATAGCTTTTCTAAGAAGGCCAATCATCAGAGCTTGAGTTTCACATCAGTACCTAATAAATAATACTTGGAATGAATTTATTAGAAAATGGAAGTTTCCAATTTTTACAGAAAACTGAAGCTATCTCTTTTAAGCTTCTTTTAAACTGTATCTTTTACCGGCTACTGTTTAAAAATTTAGGACAGTTATTTTATATTAGTAGGTTTATTTTGTGAGCATTAACATTAGCTTTATAAATTAAATAGCAATAAAAGGGAAGTTAAATTTGCTGATAGCATTTTAAAATTTTCTTTGTGTTCTTTCAGAATATTATTGTTGTCACATGAATTACTATTTTATACATTTCTGGGAAATTGTAATATAGGTCACTTTCAGTGGTAGAATAATTTCAATGAACCAGTTTGCAGTAGCAGACCCTCTATCCTATAAATAGTAAGAGCAAATGGCAGTAATCATTAAAATAAACCTCACCAGCATGTCTGATATTTTACATGTGTAAAGAATGTCACATAGTCATCTTTCATATAGACTATTGAAAATTGTTTTCATCAAGAAGGAAGAAGAACGGAAGAGTTAATGTCTAGGGGGAATAAATATGTCGTCCATAAGTCTGGTGATATGAGCTTGGACCCTTATAAATACAGAAAGCAATGTAATGATAGCATCATCTATGACACTTAGTAATGGAAAAAGAGAAAGGAGATAGTATGAGTATGAGGAAAATAAGATTGAAGCTAATTAACATTTACTTTCAGACTTGAATGCTAACCTTGGCTGGCAGAAGGTGCAATGGGATGGAAAAGGATCTTTGGTTATAAAAACAAAACAAAACAAGAAATGTGGCAAAATAAAGCATAGTAGTTAGCATAGATATCTAAATTTTAAAAAGGAATATTCTCTTCTTTTTTTTGGAATTATATGGTTAGATTTATTTGTTGTTCTCTTTAAAATTATTTGGATATGACAGTTTACCATAACATTAAACAATATTGGTATCTCCCTGTTCTTATCTATATCTTTTTTGAGAGTTTTAACGATAGCAACTTCTTACCAAAAGTCTTATATGCTTGTGTTTTCGCATGAGAAACTTGTCTGATTTTCATCACTTTATTTGGAGATTTTTAAAGGAATTTCCCCATTGCTCAACTGTGCACCGTGGTTAAACAACTTAACTAAAAAATATTAAATGTGAGTCTGAGGAGCACATAAACTTGCTATAATAATCAAAGGCTCCTTATTCCACTGAATATATATTTTTTTTTTTTTAAATATATTTTTTATTGATTTTGTACAGAGAGGAAGGGAGAGAGATAGAAAGTTAGAAACATCGATGAGAGAGAGTCATCATCGATCAGCTGCCTCTTGCACACCCCCTACCGGGGATATGCCCGCAACCAAGGTACATGCCCTTGACCGGAATCGAACCCGGGTCCCTTCAGTCCCCAAGCCGACGCTCTATCCATTGAGCCAACCTGGTCTCGGCAATTCCACTGAATATATTTTAGCTTCTTACCCATTTCAGATCCCTTTCTTTAGTAACTGGAACCATTTCTGAATGTCCTTAAGACTGTAAGCTACAGTTGCTTATAATGATTCTCAGAATCCTGTCCAAATAAAATTACTCCCCCTTACGTGAAAAAAAAAATTCTATGAGTAAATATTTCAATAAGTTCAGAAAAAACCCCCATAATGCTTTTCTCTGGCTAACATTCAGTAAATTCAGTCAGCTGCAGCCTTCTTGGGCTAATTTGTTCCAGGCATTCAAAAACAGGGCAGAATTGCTGTTGTATCTTTTTTCTTTACTTCAGAGACTTTAGCATTCGGAAGCAATATGTCTTAAACTTTCTTTAAGGCAAATAAGTCATGAAGGCCCTAACCTGTTTGGCTCAGTGGATAGAATGTCATCCTGCGGACTCAGGGTCCCAGGTTTGTACCTTGGTTGCAGGTAATACCCAGTGGGGAGTGTGCTGGGGGCAGCTGATCGATGTTTCTCTCTCATCAATGTTTCTAACTCTCTATCCCTCTCCCTCTCTGAAAAAAAAAAATCAATAAAACATATATATTTTTAAAAAGTCATGAAGTATTTTAAGAAAAATAGAGATGTCTCCTGGGATCTATAACATTTTACATTTTGTTTCAGAAGGAATTTCTTATAATTTGTAAACTTTTAGTTAAGAAGGCCACTATTAGGGGAATTTGATTTCCTTCGTGTCTTTATTTTTTGTCTTGGGAACTCATTTTGAATAGTATTTGTCCTTTTCTACAGAATTCCTACCCTGTTGCTTCCTAGAAATATTATATGAATTTATATTTTAATGGCTTTTTTTCTTAATTTGATGTTTTTTTTCATGTTAAATCAAAAGATCTCATTTTCTTATGAGTCATTGAGGTACTAAAACATGTTCAGAGTTAAACATGGGAAGATGTGGAACTGCATGATTTTAATTTTTAGTCAATCATTGGAAGAGTCTCTTTTTAGTAGCTGCTTTTCTTTTCTAATTTGAAGATACTGAATGGTCCAGAATATAAAGGAGGGGGAATGCATATAAAAGCCTGGTTTAGAGAGAATTTAAGCTAAGAACTTTTTTTTAGTTGGTATGTTGCTATGAAATTAGAATGAAATTTGGAAATATTGGGGAAAATTCTCAACCAAGATGTACTTTCTGGATCTTAAGAATTAACAAAAAGCAAAACATACCTTAGTTTATATCTGACTGGACTATTGATGTTATGTTTATTATAAATGCTTTCTGTCCTTAGTTACATACTTGTTACTTTAGAGAGAAATGAAATAGTTACATAGCCATAGTTACCTGAAAGCTTTATTCCTGAGTAAGTAACCAGAATCCTTCTAATTCATATAGTTCATTTTTGTACTCATAAAAAAAAAAAAAAAGGACTGAGCATTCTTTTAAACCAATATTACTCATTTTGGAGTAATCATCAAATATTTTGTATTTGTATTTGGTTGATAGTAACTCCAGTCTTGATAATATGTATAACCTGTTGTTTTGCAGAAGTGAAGAAAGAACTATGATTAAGATTAATAATAATTTAGCTAATGGTTGATTTAACTAGATAGATTGATTAACAAAGTAGCTTTAAATAATGACATATACTTTCCAGTTATATGAAATAATTAGGCTAACAGAATTAGCAAATGGAAGACCTTGTTTGAAGAATAGGTAATTCTCTTGAAAATATAGTTGTCTTGTATACAGATTAGTATTTTGTCATGTTAGTTAAATAAAGAACAGTGCTGAAAAAAAGTTCTTTTTTACTGTCTTTGAGAGGAATTAATTTCCAGATCTTTCATATATACTAAATCTTGAAATTGTTTTGCCTGAGTAATTGCCAGCAGTTAAGGAGTCCCCTTTCAAATGCCTTTCCCTGATTTTATAAAGTAAAACCTTGTTTCTTACTAAGTCTAAATTTTATGAAATACTCAATACTTAGTATAGGTGTTGAGAAAGTAAGTGATGAACAGGATAACATCCTTTTGCAGTCAAATTATTGTCAGTTGTTTGTTTTTAATGAAGTTTATATATTATTAAAACTAAGTTTTAACAATATATCCCCATGTAATTTTTGCAAAACACTTGGAGAATTGACATTGCTACAACAAATGCTCATTCTTATCTACTCATTTATGTGAACAAGTTTTCTCAGCACTTACATCTCCAGGATGAAAAATAAGAATAGCAGTGCTTGCTAATGGTCTCATTCTACAGTATTCATAATATTCTAGCAAATAATGTAATATTTATCATTTGAGCAAATAATGTAATATTTATTATTCTAGCAGTAATTAATATTTATCACTGGGTATATGAACTAATTGGGAGAGAAAACTATCCATTTAAATATAAGGTTTATTTTTAAATGTCCAATAAAATTTTTTACTTATTATATTTAATATTTATCAAAGTTTATTATATATTTATGTTGTTCTGATGTAGTGTGTTCTAATAATTATAATGATAGCTCAGTGTAAAAGAAAATTTAGTATTTAGGGCTTTATAACTAGGAAAGTTTTTGTATGTAAATTTTAATTTATATTTAATGGCTAGGAAGTATGATAGTATCATCAATAAATAACTTTCAAACCTAAAAACACGTTAAAATAAATTCTGTAAGGTTAATATAATGGAAATACAAGTTCAAGAAGAAAACAAAATAATATACAATTTCCAACTGTTAACTTATTTTTATGTATTTGATAATGAATGATGGTGGTTATCATATTACTATGACGTTTAAATTCTAGCTAAAATTAAAAGTCACTTTAATAAATGCAAATAATTACAATGCATCAGAAATTACATTATTTATAACTGTTTAAAATGTTGAAATCTTTTGTTATAATTTAAAAATATGTAGGATGGCTTTTTAAAATTTTTTTTAGAGATTACAAAAGCAAAGCACAATTGAAAACATTGGCATTATGACACTTGTTTTACTGTTGAATTATGCCCTTGTTGGAATTATTTTATTATTTCGTTTATTGGTGGTTTTTTGCCTAGCAGACATCGGTAAATTTTCAATGGGGTGATAAATAGTTTCAATTATATCAGCTAGTGCCAGTGAGAATAATTTTATCTCAATTATATATTACTAATGTGAATTAATTGTTCTACCAGAACTATTTTAAAAGCACATTTAATTTCACTCATATGATGAAATCTCAAGATAGATTAGAAAATCTTTTTAAGGCCACTTCAGTCTAGTTGGATTCAGCATATTTTGCAGAAATTAGCAGCTTTAATTATGGAATATAAAATTTGGAGTTAGGTGAGCACATAGAGATTGCCCATTCAAATGCCCTTGTTTGTCAAAGAGAAAAGCACAGAGACAGTCATTTACTCAAGTTAATACAGGTGGTTGGCAATACAACCATATCCAATCTGTCGCTAAAACCTATTCATTTTTTACCATCAGAATATCTCTTGACTTTCTCTGCTTCTTTATCTCCCTCACCCTAGTTAAGGCTATCATGATCTCTCATGATATCTATACTACATATGATTGGTCTCCCCATAGCTCCTCATTTACAAAGTATATTTGATCATAATTATTCCTCTACTTAAAAATCCTTCAAAAATGTCTCCTTGGTCATAAAAAAATAGGTTAGTCTTTGTTCTGGAAGACCTTAAATGATCAGACCCTGCTACCTGTCTATGTTGACACCATTGTCCCCCTTACCCCTGGATTCCAGTCACATTGGTCTCTTCAGTTTCTCACATGTACCATGCTCTTTCCTTCCTTCCTTCATTCTCTCCCTCCCTCCCTCGTTTCCTCCCTCCTTCCTTCCCCTCTTTTTCATACCTTCCCTTCCTCCCCTATCTTTATTGTTAAGAATGCTACATATGTCCCTCTCTTTCCCCCCCTCTATTTTTCCTCTCCATCCAGTTCCTGCCCTTTCCCAGGCCTTCACCGCCCTAATTGTCTGTGTCCATGGACGGTGCATCCCTCTTGAGATTCATCAGTCTGTTCCATGTTTCCATGCCTTTGGTACTTATTTATTTTTCATTAAATTGACATACAGTATTATATTAATTTCAGGTATACAGCATAGTGATTCAATATTTATATACCTTACAAAATGATTACCAAAGTAAGTCTATTAATCACCTCTCACCATACATAGTTATTACGATGTTATAAACTCTAATCCCTCTGCTGTACATTACATTACCATGGCTTATAACTGAAAGTTTGGATTTCTTAACCCTCTCTTTTCCCTTTTTCAGCCTTCCTCTCCTCTGGCAACCATCAATTTGTTGCCTGTATCTTCTACACTATAAGGAAAGCTTTGGAGCAGCAGTCGCTAACTGTGGTCCTTGGACCATTGGTGGCCATGAGGTCTGAAAGGTCCGGGACTGCTGTTCCACAGCATCTTGTTATATATTGTTTTGTTGCTTGGAGCGCTTCTACTGCTCTAGCCAATGCCTACTTATCCTTCAGATTTCATCACTTCTTCAGAGATGAGATTCTGACATGTAAAGTATTTAAAGAAGCTAATAATGATTTTAAAGAATTATTTTTTGAGAGATTATATGTGGAAGATTACACTGATAAAGATAAAAGAATTCCTGAAAATTGCTGTAAAAACCGCTTGATAATGGCTGCTATGCAGTAGGACTATTTTTACCTTGATTAGTACTCTCAGGGTTATTTGCTGCTAAGTTAGTCATTTTGGGGGAGGATGAGAAAGAAATTGCCTGTCATCCACAAATGCGAAGTAAAGATAATATCATAATAGAAATGATAAAAATCTTTGCCTCATTTTCTCTTTCTCCTTAGTATGACTGACTCAATTAATATTTTACTTAGAGCAAAGTGTTCTGTGAGTCATACTTAACAAATTCTATTTTTTTCCACCCCTTTGTCTTCCTTTTTTTCCTGTTGATGCTAATCTTATAATTGTTGATAATACATTCTTGCTGAAATTTGCACTTATTTATGCTGGGATTCTTTTAGTAACTAGGCTTACTCTTTTGTGGCTATTGAATTCATGTGAAGTTCATTTTCATAGTCAGCTAGGGCTGCCATACCAGAATACCACAGGCTGGTTATCTTAAACAACCGAAATTTATGTTTTCACAGTTCTAGAGACTTGAAGTGCAAGATTAAGATGCTGGCTTTTCTGATAAGGCCCCTCTTCCTGGCTTGCCGAGGGCTTTCTTGCTATTTCTCACATGGCCTATTGTCAATGTGCACATCTAGAGAAGGAGATAGGGAGGGAGAGGTGTGTCTTTTCCTATTGGAATCAGGCCCTATCATTATGACTTCATTCAATCTTAATTATCTCTCAACTGACCTGTCTCCAAATAAAGTCACACTGTGGATTAGGGATTCAACATATAAATTGGGGTTGGTAGTGCACAATTCAGCCCATACACTCATGTAACACATAATAGTCATTTTGATATTATTTATTTTATACTAGAGGTCTGGTGTATGAAAAGTCATGCACTGGATGGGGGTCCCTCAGTCTGGCCTGCCCCCTCTCACAGTCTGGGAGCCCTCAAGGGTGGAAGGCGACCTGGCAATCAGGGGAAGGCAATGCTACATCACACCTGCTGCTGCCACTGCCGGCAGCGCAAACCTTGGCTCACCCTGTTACCTGAGCCTTGGGTGGCCCTGGGTGGTGGACAGCTGCCTTCCAAGACTTGTCCGTGCCTCGGGCCAGCCCTGGGCATCTGGGGGTGGGGGTGGGGGGGAGGCTGAGTGCGGGTTCGGTCTCACTGTGCACCTGCCCATACTCCTGGTGGGGCTGAAAGGATGGCCTCCTTTTTGTATAGTGTTTAGGAAGACTTTTCCCATGCAGAGTTATTTAATTTTTTTCTAGTATTTTATAATATTGTGTTGTTGTTGTTTTTAACTACATTTGGAGTTTATTTAAATGGATGGTCCCAGTTTATCCAACCCTATTTGTTATATAGTACATTATTTTCTCGATGATTTGAAGACACCTTTAGCTTAATCTAAATCTCTATGTATATACAGATTTATTTCTGGACACTTTTTCTGTTCTTTTCATTGTGCTTTTCTCATTCCTTTACCAGTAGTGAACTTCTGATTGTGCTTAGTTACTATGTCTTTTGAAATCTGAAAGGACTGAAACATTTTTCTTCATTTAATTTATTTTGCATAGCTATTCTTGCTATTTTTATCCATAGTTTTACTTTCTCTTTTCTGTTACTTCTTAGTATTGTAATCTTACTCATCCCTCTTCTGACTTGTGGCTATTAAGTTATATGTTAACTATGAAAGTAAATAACAGACTGCTAGTACTTTAGATAAAATACTCTCTAAATTGAGGAAATGGAGAAATCACATGAGATTGATTAATGGGTAGAATGTTCTTCCTTTGTAAAAAGAAATTTATTAAATATGTTTTAGTTTTCAGAGGCTTAGATTTTTTTCATTTCTAGGTTCTTAGTAATATTTTAAATAGTTGGAAGTTGCTGAATATGCAATCTCTATATAAACATTAATATATAGAGTTAAAGTTATTTTTAAAACAAGCTATGTTTTGTTTATTTCTGTCATGTTAGGTTAATGAAAGTTGTCTGTTAATTGGGAAACAAGTAAGTGACCTAGTCCATTTTTTGCTTCAGGGTTTTCTTTCCTAGGAATACAATAGAGAATAAAAGAAAAAAGAAAAAAAGTAGATAATTAAGTAGAATAAAATATTACTCTTATTTTAAATCAGCTGTGGCCAGATGCTATTATAAAAGCATCTGTTACCATGGAGCATCTTTAACTTAAGGTTAGCTTTATACTTTGAAAAAATAATTCTCAGTAGATTTGGGTTGTTTGTAGCCTTTATTGTACCTAATTGTTGAGCTTACATGAAGAACTTAAAGTGACATCCCTTTTTTAGTGCAAAGTCAATGGAATCCTGTATTATCTCTTCATTCTAAAGCAGAAGAAATAGAGAAATAGATGTATATCAATAAAAGTTAACATTTTGTGTAGTATTAATTTTTTTTACATTTTTAAAATTCTAAATTAAGTGGATGGAATCTACTTGTTTTTTAGAACTTCATTTTAAGCATTTATTTATTTTTTAAAATATCTCTGATACTGTGAATTTGTATGTATCGATATATATGTGTGTGCTGAGTATTACACAAGGGAATACTATGTCTCTTATTCCTGCACAGGTGAATTATTTAAGGGTTTCCAGGATTGCACTAAGATTTGGGGCATCTTTGGGACATAAAAGCATCTATACTTTGTCTAAACATTTCAGGCTTAGAGTGCCCAGAGATCCAGAAATAGGATGGGTTCTATATTGTGATTAGTATCTGGAGTCTAGTCAGACCTTACTTGGGTAAGAAACATACCCTTATAGACTTGGGATTTCCTGAATCTTCATATATTTGTTCTTATGGGGTTTAGTAAATCAACATGTCAGAACTCACACAATGGATTCAGCCTACAGAGACTTACATGGATTGGTGCACACAGTATTTTTTAAATATCTAGATTTATGGATTCTCCTGAAAAATTTGAAGGTCTCACAACCTGAGCTCCATATCACCACATGGCAGCAAATAACTGGATGGGCATGTGCTCTCCAATTTGCCAGTGTCTGTACCACTCCTTATCCTAAACGTGGCAGTTGCCATTTATCACCACACTTGCACTATCACACTTTGCTCCTTTCATTTATGTTCCTACACAGCATCTGAGGTTTGGAAGATCTAATTTATAACTATCAGTCTTCATCTCTTTTTCTGTGTCTGGGCAGCTAAAATGACAATGAGTAAATAGCAATTTAATATTGTTAGAACAGTCAACTCCCCCCCCCCCCCCAGAAACATATGACATATTCATATCTTCATTTTCTCGAATTTCCCCCCTGAAATATTTTATCCACTTTTTTGCAGAATCCTACTCATTTCAATTGCCAACACCTTGAATCTTCCTTAACAGCCTTGTCTACAGTATTGTGTTCCTCTTCTAAAGTCTTAGAACACTTATTTTCTCCACCACTATAAATTTATCATGGGAGAGGTTTAGAGAGTTTTATTCAATTATAAAATAAATAATTGTGTTTCTGTTAAGTGGTTTTTGATTTGTCTTAATATGGTTCACACTTTTTTTTCAAATCGAATATTATTGTCATCTTGAAGACTATGAAAAGTAACTTTAAATTTTGTTTCCCTAGTTTTCAAATTGGCCTTCAGACATTAAATTCAAATAATGTTTTTCTTACTTTCAGTTACAGATGAAGACACAGTAAAGAGGTATTTTGCCAAGTTTGAAGAAAAATTTTTCCAAACCTGTGAAAAGGAACTTGCCAAAATCAACACATTTTATTCAGGTGAGTGGTTTTTTGGTGCAACATGCAAAAGACAATTTCTGCTGCGAAGGAGAAACGACCATGTCATTGTTTAAACATTGGTCATAATTTTAAAATTTGTTTCCCGCCAAAACCGATTTGGCTCAGTGGATAGAGCATCGGCCTGTGGACTGAAAAGTCACAGGCTCGATTCCATTCAAGGGCATGTACTTTGGTTGTGGGCACATCCCCAGTAGGGGGTGTGCAAGAGGCAGCCGATTGATGTCTCTCTCTCATCGATGTTTCTAACTCTCTAACCCTCTCTTCCTCTCTGTAAAAAAAATCAATAAAATATATTTTTAAAAAATTTGCTTTCCTTGTTATATTGCACTTAAGGGATATTTTCTTTAGCTGAGGTGGAAACACATCTGATACCTCAGTGTTTAAGTCTTATCACCGGGTGGTGACCGCGAGCCTACATGTTCTTATATTTGCAAGGATTTGGGATCTCGTTGTGAACCAGTATCTTAATAGAGCTTCACTGTAGCTTTAAGGGTCTGAAACTTAATTTCATAATTTCTTTCAGAGCTGAGTTACAGTTTCAGCTTTTTAATAATGACAGTTTTTTATCCATCCCCCCTTGCATTGTGCAACACTCATATTTATCTCTCTAGAGCTCACAGTCAGCAGAGTAGCTTCTACAAGATGCTATTAAAATTGAGAAGAAAATATTAAAGCTTATGTTTATTTATATCTTACTCTTTAAAATTTTGTTTTTAATACATGTTTGCTTCCCCCCTTTTTAACATCTGTTTGTTGTCTCTCAGAGCTCAAGTTTCTTGACTCCCTCAGCCCTTCCTAGAATGACTTGCTTCTTCAGTCGTTTAACCACTTTGTCCCTGTACTTTTACTTTTTACTCCCTTTACCCTTATTGTTTGTAATGCTTCTGCCTAGTGAAACTCCCAATTGTGGACCAATATGCCATTTCTCATCTTCATGTGTACCCATGAGCTGGTTAGGACGGCTAGGGAAAAGTCATATAGCAGAACAAATTTGAATCACTATAAATTCATTTTGGGATTCTTAACTGGGTCCTAATCAATGTTCTTTTCTATGCTCCAAAGTGCTCTTCTAAACCCTACACCATTCTTTTGAGTTCTCTGAGCTCAAAATCTTCCCCATCATGCTGATTAATCTCTTACTTTACAAATAAAAATGAAGACCTTCAATTCCTGTTGGTGTATAATACTTAGGTAGATCTATGCCACTCACTCTCCCTAGATACCTAGAGACATTCTTACCGTTATTAATTTTCCTCCAGTCATCGTAGAAAAGATATCCCTCTTCAGTCTGTGCAAATCTCTACAATTACTGATTGAATTTCAGTTTCTTGAGACCTTGATCTAATAATTATCTTCTCTAAGAATTATTGGATAAGTTCATTGTTTATTTTCCTTTTTGCTGGTTTAGTCTCCTTAACCAGTCACTCCTTTCAAGCAAAGAATAAAAAGTAAGGGGAAGCGAATATCTTAACTCTGTGTCCACCTCATCTTTCATTGATGACTGGACTTCTTTCTAGGTGGAGGGAACAATTTATGCAAAGGCACATGGCCGTTAATTGACATGGCATATATTCATGTTCTTCTCACTCATTATAAATACCTAGAAGGCAGACAAAATAGAAATATTATAGCCCAGCCAATGTGGCTCAGTAGTTGAGTGTCAACCCAAAAACCAAAAGGTCACCCATTTGAATTCTGGCCAGGGCACATGCCCAGGTTGTGGGCTCAATCCCCAGTTAGGGGTGTGCCAGAGGCATCTAGTTGATGATGTTCCTCTCTCATCAATATTTCTATTTCTCTATCCCTCTCCCTCCCTCTCTCTTGAAAACTCAATGAAGCATTTTTTTTAAAGGAAATATTATTTGAAACCATGCAAATGGATAAATTTTAATCAAGGGGAAAATATACAAAAGGAATGACAATTTTCAAGGACAAAAATCATTTCTATAATCAGGAGGTAGGAGAATAAAGAGGAAGCCAGTAATGTAGACAGCCATGTAATAAAGGCTGAGGAAGAGGAGGTCAAAGAGGAAGGATTTGCAGTGGAAAGAGTGTTGAGATTGAGAAAAGGCCGTTGTATATAATCTAAGGCTGTAAATGAAAAACAAATGAGGTCAAAATTAATAGCATTTTCTTTTACTATTATTTTTTGGGGTGGATTTCTAAGCCCAACTCTAAATGGATAATTTAGATCACAAAGAAGAGTTAATCATTCTTAGTTTACAAAGAAAAATAAATATCTACTCTTAACAAGAGATAAATACCTTTTATATTTTTTTAGTTACACATAGATATGTGTGTTTTGTGTGTTTACATGCATCTATAAATGTGTGTATATATGTAATATGTTTAAATAATTTTTATGGAACAATACTCATACCACTTATGATTTATTCTGTTTTTATTAATTAAATATTTAATTATTTCTATTTATTTTTAAAATCCTGACTTATGATACACTGAATTGCTTTTATAACCCCATATTGAAATAAACCTTCAGTTTAAAAAATGATACCTTAGACTTGTTACTTTTTAAAAACAATGTAGGCATTCTACTATTAAAAACTTGGGGGCTGTGATTTAACGACTTCCTTTTTCTATGTAGCAGGGCCATCAAGATATGTCTCTTGATGTCATCACAGAGTAGATACAAATTCATAGTCTTCAGACTGACTTTTTGCCAGGTCAGGAAGTGATAGGTAATATGAAGACATGATTGACAGAAATAAAATTTGGCACTTGTCCTAGACAGTATCATTTTTCTCCTTAGTTAGCTGCCTTTTTCATGGCAGATTGTCTTGTAACTGCAATCTTCAGACACTAGGACACATGAGAAACTATAAATAATACAGGGGTGAGTTCAGCTTACCTAGTATACACCTATCTCCTCCACTCACATCTCATAGAAATATTTAATGGCTAGCTAAAATGGTCATTTTTAAGTGAGATATAATATTGACTAAAACTTGCCGAAATCGGTTTGGCTCAGTGGATAGAGCATCAGCCTGCGGCCTGAAAGGTTCCAGGTTCGATTGCGGTCAAGAGCATGTACCTGGGTTGTGGGCACATCCCCAGTGGGGGATGTGCAAGAGGCAGTTGATCGATGATTCTCTCTCATCGATGTTTCTAACTATTTCTCTCTCTTCCTCTGTGTAAAAAAATAAATAAAATATATTTTTTTAAAAATATTGACTAAAACTTATTACTCCAAGCAAATACTATAAAAGCCAAGCAAACAAAACAATAAATACTACTAAAATGTGAGTATTTATTTTCACACCAATTATCTACCAATTACATTTTGGATTTTTGACCCTTATTATTTTTTTTTTAGAAGTTTACCATTTAACTTTCCTAGGTGTCCATATATACTTGCTTATAAAATGAGCAAATTGATTCCCAGCCTTCTAGGTTTCCACATGTGAGGAGTCAAGCTATTTTAAAGTTTCAGAAAACCTGATGTAAATTATTTTATTGATCTTTATTTTTTACTACATATATTTGGTTAACATGATAGGGGTATTTATTTATATTTATATATAAAAATCTTTTAATATTTGAAGACCCTGGGAGGATAGGGTAATTTTTTAAAAGAACTGGTCCTTTTTGGTGACACCATTGTTGATCATTGGCCTAGAAGTCTCCCAGGTCTCTTTCAACACTAAAAGTGGTATCAGTCTTGAAGGCTATAATGTTAGAAATCTTTTTTGTGGTGACTAGTTATTTCTTCTTCTTGTCTAATCATGGTAGAAGGAAAAAATTTAGGAGAATGCAGTACGAAAATTATGGCAGTAGAAATAGATTTCTTTAAAACAAAATTTTTTTTTTTAAATTGCTTTCAGAGAGGAATGGAGAGGGAGAGATAAAAACATCAACCATGAGAGAGAATCACTTATTGGCTGCCTCCTGCATGCCCCTACTGGGATCCAGCCCACAACCCCAACATGTGCCCTTAACTAGAATCAATCCTAGGATTCTTCAATCTGCAGGCTGACACTCTATCCATTGAACCAAACAAGATATGACCAGATCTATTTCTTGTCTGTTAAATATTTTCAGGCTTTATATAAATGCAAGACCAGTTGGATAATAGTTACTCAGAAGTATTTCTATTATATAGTTACTAGAGGCCTGTTGAATGATATTCATGCAAGAATAGGCCTTCCCCTGGCTTTACTCCCAGCCGCCTGGGAGCTGGCAAGTCCCCACTCCCTGCCCACCTGGGAGCTGGCAAGTTCTCACTTCTTTCCAGAGTACCACTCCTGTAGCTCCTTTTGCCCTCCCTCCTCCCCCTCATAGCAGGCGTCCCATTTTTGTTGGATTAATTTGCATACTCACTCTGATTGGCTGTGGGCAAAGCGGAAGTACAGTCAGTTTAAATGTCTATAATTAGGTAACATTCCTATAATCCTGTCATATAGTGTCTTGCTATGTGTTTACTTTTCTTTATTCTTTTAAAAAATATATATTTTATTGATTTTTTTTACAGAGAGGAAGAGAGAGGGATAGAGAGAAACATCGATAGAGAAATATGGATAAGTTGCCTCTTGCACATCCCCTTATTGGGGATGTGCCTGCAACCAAGGTACATGGCCTTGACCGGAATCAAACCTGGGACCTTTCAGTCCACAGGCAGATGCTCTATCCACTAAGCTGAACCAGTTTCAGCTACTTTTCTTTATTCTTATTGAATTTAAGATACCACAATGTGTAATGCAATGTAAGAATCTCACTGAAATACTAAATGTTCTTTTTCAAATGATTATATGTATCTAGTACCCCACATTTAACAGGTTTTGTTCTATGCTTATATGTGTGGTAAAAATGTGGATTAAGTATTTTGAATTAATTAGGATAAAATTCCCATTTCTTCCTATTTCATGAATATCTTGAATCTTGAGTTCATTACAACAAAATCAGCTACTTAAGAGCTATTAAAAGATGGGGGCAAAGAGAAAGTTAATTAAAGCAGTCAGCCTTACTTGCTTTCTTGTTAATAGATCTCATGAAAATTAGATATATATACTATTCACAGTATATTATACTTTCTCCATTTTGTTAAAAAAAAGTGATTGATAGTTTAAAAAAATCTAGCCATGTGAAACCAACTTAATTTATTCTTTCTGTTTACCTCCTCCTTCCCTTCTTTCTTTTCTCTGCCTTTTTCCTTCTTCCTCCCAAACCCTGGCAACCACTAATCTAAATACTTTTTATCTCTGTGGATTTACCTGAGAGATAAATATATTCATTTCTTATGATCATTTTTTTTATAAATGGAATGCAGAATGTGGCATTTTCTGTCTGGCTTCTTTCACTTACCATGGTGTCTTCAAGATTCATCCATATTGTACCATAAGTCAACATTTAATTCCTTTTTATTACTAAATAATATTCCATTTTACATATCCTACATAATAAATCCTAATATGCTAAGTCTCTGGTTTTCTGTTCAACCAATCAAAGCGTAATATGCTAATGATATGTTAAGGTCACTCAACTGCTTGCTATGAGTGCACTGACCACCAGTGGGCAGACGCTCTGACTGGTAGGTTAGCTTGCTGCTGGGGTCTGGTTGATCAGGACTGAATGAGATGGGCCGGACATGCCCTGAAGCCCTTCCACGGCCAGTCCCTCCTCTGCTGGCCAACCATCTGTGCCCCTCCCCATCCTTGACTGTATACCCGTGGGGTCCCTTGGCCTGGCCTGTGCCCTCTGGTAATCCAAAACCCCCTCGGGGGATGTCGGAGGGCTGGTTTTAGCCCGATCAAGCAGGCCAGGCTGAGAGACCTCCCTCACTGGTGCACTAATTTGTGCACCAGGTCTCTAATGTACCTTATTTGCCTATCCATTCATCAATTAATGGACATTTGGGTTATTTTCACTTTTTTTATTTTTTGGTTAATCTTCACCAAGGATATCTTTTTGAGAAACTGGAAGGGAGGGGAGAAAGAGAGAGAGAGAAACATCAATACATCGATGTGAGAGAGACACATTGATTGGTTGCCTCTTGCATGCAGCCCAACTGGGGCCAGGAGTCAAGCCTGTGACTGTAGTACATGCAGAATTGAACCTGAACCCCTTCACTCCATGTGCTGAACACTCTTACCACTGAGCCAAACCAACTGGGGCTACTTTTTCACTATTATGAATACTAATTTGTGTATGAGCACATGTTTTGTGTGAACATGTACTTTTAGTTCTCTTGGGTATATATGTAGGAGTGAAATAGCTGGATCTTAAGGTAACTATGTAAATTTTTGAGAACTGCCAAACTGTTTTCCAAATTACAATGTGGTTGTACCATTTTTGCATTCTTACTCTTAGTGGCTTTTTAAATTCTGTGTCATTTGTCAAAAGTAAGGGTACATTTGAGATTTTGTAGGAAGGGAAATGTAGGGTAGATGAAAAGAGGGTGTTGTACCAAAACATTTTTTTCCTATCCAGTTCTAAATATTACATGTAATTTTTTCTCTAGAAATTTTAAGGAAACAAATTAGTATGATTAGTAAAAATTCAGACAAATTGGTAAGAACTTTTACCACCATTTTGATCTTGATGTTTGGACAATTCTGTTTTATTTCTTACAGAAAAGCTCGCAGAGGCTCAGCGCAGATTTGCTACACTTCAGAATGAGCTTCAGTCATCACTGGATGCGCAGAAAGAAAGCACTGGTGTTACTACGCTGCGACAGCGCAGAAAGCCAGTCTTCCATCTGTCCCATGAAGAACGTGTGCAACATAGGAATATTAAAGACCTTAAACTGGCCTTCAGCGAGTTCTACCTCAGTCTTATCCTGCTGCAGAACTATCAGGTACTTACATTCTTACCCTGGAGAATGACATTTTTAAATAATTGAGAAATTACAATAAATGGAATTACCTGGAACTGTACTTATGGGCCAATCCAAAAGGAAAATCCTTAGCATGCCATTATTCTTTTAAAAAATATGTATATTTTATTGATTTTTTACAGAGAGGAAGAGAGAGGGACAGAGAGTTAGAAACATCGATGAGAGAGAATCATCGATCAGCTGCCTCTTGCACACCCCCTACTGGGGATGTGCCCACAACCAAGGTACATGCCCTTGACCAGAATCGAACCCGGGACCTTTCAGTCCGCAGGCCGACACTCTATCCACTGAGCCAAACCGTTATTCTTTAGGTGCTTACTGAGATTTCTGATGTTCTTACTGGCCAAAACCATGTTACCAGAGATAGTAAAATAAGACCTCTATTTTCAAAGATCAGTTTTCTAAAACCTGTTAATAAGACTTCTATTTTCGAAGATCAGTTTTCTAAAACCTTTTTGTACAATATTCAGGAGTAGCCTAGACCAGTGTTTTTCAACCTTTTTTGGGCAAAGGCACACTTGTTTCATGAAAAAAATCACGAGGCACACCACCATTAGAAAATGTTAAAAAATTTAACTCTGTGCCTATATTGACTATATATAAAGTAATTCTCTTGAATAGGAATCAAATAAACACAAAGAAAGTATTTTATAATTACTTTATTATGAAATATTAAGTAAACAAAATAGTGAAAAATTATAAAATTCTTGTCTTGTCTGCACCTACGGCACACCAGGCAACATCTCGCGGCACACTAGTGTGCCGCGGAACAGCGGTTGAAAAACGCTGGCCTAGACTAATAGTTTGTTTCCTATTTTTTGTAGGCATTTCTAGCCTTACTGAGTAGAAATCAGAAATAATGTATATCTACCCAGCCACTGGTGGCTATATAAGAGCTTCTATTAATATATTGCTGCAACACTATAGCAAAGTTTCTACAACTGCAATTGGACAGTTAACTTTCCAATGAACACTAACAATATAAAAGATACTGACTTTTTAACTTGCCACTAAGAATTCTTGCAGTTTTATTATTCACAGGCTGCAATATAACTTTTTTTTAATCTGGTTAAAAAAAAAAGAAAAAGGAATTGTCACAGCAAATGTGTATACAGACCAAACATCTAAGTTACTATATCACTTAATATTTTAAAAATTTAATCTGAAAAATTGAGCTACCATGTATGTGAAATTTTGGAAATACAGGGCATTTATTCATTTGTAATTGTAGATTTGTTTATATAGTTAAATTTATAAGGAATTTACTGAAAAACAGATGACTCATTCACCAATAAATATTTAAATTAGGCAATACATCTTCCTCACCTTCCCCCCATCTTTAGAGAGATCTTATGCACTATTCTTTTTTCATTTTATTCTTGTGATTGTTACAGTTCTAACCAATCGTTATGATCATTATAGGATCATATATATATGAACTAAAGATTATATAACAAAAGTATTACTAGGTACAAACACTGGTATTTTAATATAAAAAGTAAATGTAGCCTCATATCTGCAGTGATCTAAGTTGTTAATACATATATTTATTTCTCTTTCCCTTTTATAATTCTGCTTTCTTGTTTGCTGTTTGTTTGTTTTTTTATCATTGAAAGAATCATCCAGTTGGAAAATAATTTTAGAAGAATAGAAAAATAATTAGATAAGATATATCTGATAGGAAATTACTTTCCTTTGCAATTTATTCATAGGCTGTATAACTTATTTTTTGAGCATTGTCCTATACAGCAAAAAGGTTGCAGGTTCAATCCCCTGTCAGGGCATGCACAGGAGGCAAAGGATCCATGGCCTTCCTCTCTCTCTTTCCCTTCTTCTTTCTCTAAAACAAATAAAAATATCCTTAGGTGAGGATTTTTTTAAATGTATTTCTTACATTTCATAATTTATTATTTATGCTTGTGTGTTACAGGGAAATACCCTTGTGAAATTTTTTAATTTTCCTAGAAGCTTTTGTTTGGGGTCATTATAAAAAGCTCCTTGGGAAAACAAAACTAATTATAAATTATAGAAGTTTTGATTTATCCTTATGTTCTTTGAGGGTTGTTTATTCTATAAGAAGACATTGATTTTGAGAATCAGGAGAAAGAAAAGTTGATGGAATGCAGTCTTCAAGTCATGGTGTATGTAACCCAAGAAAAATTTAAGATGATTCATTAAGGAAAAAATTATAAGCAAACAAAGCCTTAGTTTGGAGTGAGTGTTGTTGTTGTTGTTGTTGTTGTTGTTTTACTAATGGGGATGTGATCAGAAAATTTGGGAGACCTCTCATTTAAAGAACCTTGCAAATCCATAATTTTCTGCTTTTTTGCATGTTGATCAAACAACAGAATTTGAGAATGTAGAAAAGTAGAATTTTGATGTAGTAGAAATGGAGGAAAAATACCAGCTTCCATTCATTTTCAGCTAAACCCTGTAAGAGTGATCACTTCTTTTCTACTGATTCTTCTTTGCAATCCCATTCCTTAACTGAGAATGTATGAAAGTTAAGAGAAATAGGTAATCTTCCATATTCCATGCTGGTTTGTACATGTTTGCATAGGAGTAGGGGAGAAATGTATAAACTATGCCAGTCCTTCAAACAGCAGAGAACTTATAAATGTATTCAGTGCATGATAATTCTGAAATATTTCTGAAAATATTCTTTTGATCAAATAATCAAAATAATATAAAGTAGCTATTTTGAAAACAATTGTTGATAAGAAAATGGAAATAAACATGTTTTGAGTTTAGGACTTCCATTAATTTACTTGAAATAGAAATAATATGGTCTGTATTAAGGGTTTCTTTTTATTACTGATAACATACTACCTTGAAATGAATAAATAAAATAAGAAAGAAGAGTCTTTTCCTTTCAGTAAATGCTTTTATGAAAACATTGTCATTTCCCTAGGTACTCAATCTTCAGTAAGTTCTGATACACAGTGTTTATTATTTTTTATCTTCTTTATGGTGCTGGAAATTATAGTAGTGTTTCTCACTTCTTTCTGTAGAATCTGAATTTTACAGGTTTTCGAAAAATCCTTAAAAAGCATGACAAGATCCTGGAAACATCTCGGGGAGCAGATTGGCGAGTAGCTCATGTAGAAGTGGCTCCATTTTATACATGCAAGAAAATCAATCAGCTCATCTCTGAAACTGAGGTATAGTAATCTCACTCATATACCAAATATTTTCAATGTTACACGTTTTACTTTTAATGAAATATTTCCTCCTTTTGCCTAGTCAGAGTGGCTCAGCAGTTGAGCATTGACCTAGGAACCAAGAGATCACCTGTTTGATTTCTGGTCAGGGCACATGCCTGATTGCAGGTTCAATTCCTGTTAGGGTGCAAGCAGGAGGCAGCCGATCAATATTTCTCATATCAGTGTTTCTCTCTCTCTCTCTCTCTCTCTCTCTCTCTCTCTCTCTCTCTCTCTCTCTCTCTCTCTCTCTCTCTCCCCTACCCCCCCTTACTCTGTCTAAAATCAATAAACATATTGTTGGTGAAAGATTAAAAAATTTAATAATATGTCTTTTTAGGCTGTAGTGACCAATGAACTTGAAGATGGTGATAGACAAAAAGCTATGAAGCGTTTACGTGTTCCCCCTTTGGGAGCTGCTCAGGTTAGTATTTTTTTCCAGTTGTTTGGTTTTACCAATTTAATAATTAATACAATCTGTTTAGCTGATAAAATATACCTATTTCATTACTTTAAATAATGTTTCAAAAATTTTTAAGTAGTTAATACTTTTTTTAAATTTAAAAATTAGATACTAAATCTCACTTCATAATGAATTGTAATGACTTCCCACCCATCTCTTCTTATCCTATATTTCTCTTGTTTATTTTTATTGACATGCTAACTTTGTTGTCTTACCAAAAGATGAGATGTGTATTTAATGATTGGGGTGTCAGTTGTGCTGGACTACTATACAGCTTCATCCAAAATATAATAGTTATACCTAAAAAAAGCCTTTATTAAATAATATTCATTATATTATAGCAAGAAACATTTAAGTGATATCTTCTATGTCATAAAACAAGTCTCAATAAACTAAAAAATATTTAAACCATAGCATGTATGTTCTCTGACCACAATGGAATAGAAATCAACAGAGCTTTCTTATCTCATTCTTATAAAAGGCATTTATGAAAAACGTGCAACTAATATCATACTGAATGGTGACAACTGAATGCTTTCTTCCTAAATAAGTACAAAAAAAGATATTCACTTCTCTTCAACATTGTACTGGAGCTTATAGCCAGTACTGTCACATAAGAAAAAGAAATAAGAGGCATTCAGATTAGAAAGAAAGAATAAAAGAAAGAAGGTTTTTTTTTATTGTTCATGACTTGATGACCTCAAAATCTAACGAATATAGATTAACTACTAGAACTAGCAAGTGAGTTTAGCACAGTTGCTGAATCCAAGATCAATATATAAAAATCAGTTATATTTCCACAGACCATCATGTAAAGTTAGAAATGAAAAATTTAAAAATAATGCTACTTATAATTAAAATATGAAATATTTAGGTATAAGTATGACAAAAGATTTTCAAGACTTCTAAATTGCACTAAATCTATTCTGTAAGAAAATCAGAGTATATATAAATTGATGCCTAAAATTATAATTTTGTTTATTTAGTGACTCAGATTTCTGTAAAAGAATTAAAATAATTGACAACTCTATACTAGTATTATAGAATGATGAGGGATGATTCTCTGGTTCAGATTTCTAAAAATACAAATCATAAAATATTTTTATTTTCCTGATTGAACTTTGAGGTTTGTGCTACTGATTTGTGACAGCATGTACTAAATGTACTTAATATTTTGCCCTATACCCCAAATTCTGTTTTTTCTGTCCACAGCCTGCACCAGCATGGACTACTTTTAGAGTTGGCCTGTTTTGTGGAATATTCATTGTACTGAATGTTACCCTTGTACTTGCCGGTAAGTAGTTTAAATTTTGAATTAAATTATGTTTTCATAAGTATGCATATGTCATACTCTGTTCTTTTGTCAAAACTACTAAGCTACTAAAGCTTCTGAAAGAAAAATCTGTAAGGCTGTTTCTTGTTCTTATAAATAAGTGGGGGTGGGGAAAGTCATTTGTTTATTTTTCCCCACCCTTGGTTATATTATTTTTTAAAAGATGCTAGTTGATGACTACTTATTCTCCATTATTTTTCAGTGTTTATGTACAATTTCTACACATTTTTTCAGTGTTCGGTCATCAAGAACTTGATCACAGATGAGAATAAAGAAGATATTACAAATGATGTACTTATTTATTTACTTTGCTTTTTGGACACTCTTTCACATCTTTTCCAGAATCTATTTATAATTACTTTATAGAGAATTTTAAGAAGTGTGGTTGTATAATTTCCTATTATATAGAACTTAAAAATTAGAAAGAAATAAAAGGAATTGCTAAAAGCTAGTGCATTCTCAACATCAAGAAATGACATAACAGCCCTAATCAGTTTGGCTCAGTGGATAGAGCATTGGCCTGCAGACTGAAGGGTCCCAGGTTCAATTCCCGTCAATGGCATGTACTTCAGTTGTGGGCACATCCCCAGTAGGGGGTGTGCAGGAAGTGGCTAGTAAAGTTTCTCTTTCATCATTGTTTCTCTCTATCCCTCTCCCTTCCTCTGTGTAAAAATTCAATAAAGTGTATTTTTTTTAAAGAAATTATATAACAGTAACAGAGGCACAATCTTACTAAACCTCCCAAAAGAAACACTTGACATTATCAATCACTTCTTCTTAAAACTTTTTCTTCAGTAGATTTTGCTGAGAAATCATAATCTACTGGTTTTTCTATTATAACTTAGCTGACAGTTCTTTCCCAGTCTCCTTTGCTAGCTGTTTTTTTCTTTTTCTTTGTGACATCTAAATGTTGGGAAATACTACTGTGCTCAATCCTCAAGTCTCTTTCTCTGTCTACATGCATTTCCTATCTAGGCAATCTTATTCAAACCTATGGCCATAATATCATTTATATACTAATGACTCCCAAGTATGTATACTCTTTTCTCTGAATGCTGTCTAATTGGTTACTTGGATGTCAAATAGGCATCTCAAAGTTACATGGACAAATTTCTTTTTACCCTCAAATATACTTTCTCTTTTATCGATATATAGCAATGCCTTTCATCAGTTTCTCAGGCCAAAACCTTTAGCCTCTCTTTTCCTCCGTCATTTCCAGTTCATCAGTTCTGTATTCAAAATAGATTCTGAATCTGACTACCTCTACCAGTGCCATCCTTAATATATTGCAATGGCCTTCTAAACTTGTCTTCCTTCAGCCATTTTTGCCTCCTGTAGCCACCATGGTCTTTTTAAAAAAATTAATTAGATCATATCAGTCTCCTCTTCAAAACCTAGTAATGGCTTCTCACAATATAATTGAAATTTCACATTACAGTCTATAAAACTCTACAGGATCTCACCTCTCTGGGCCTTTCTGGCTTTACATCCTATCATCCTTCCCACATCCAGTTTCACTCTGTTTTCAGTCACTCTTGTGTTATCACTATTCTTTGAACACTCCAAGCTCATTCCCATCTATAGGCCCTTGCAATTGTCTAAAGGCTCTTCCCCGAGATATCTATGCTTACTTCCTCACTTCATTTATGTAATCTCTATTCAAATGCCACCTCCCCCAGAAGGCCTTTCCTGATCACCTCTAAAATAGCTTGTTCTGTCCCTTTAGACTACATTCGTTTTCTTCAGAGTACTTATAAGTACATGGCATAATATTTCATATTTATGTTTCTTGGTATCTGTTTTCCTCACTGGAATGTAATTTCCTTGATGCTTAGCCATTTATTTTTCCTGTTTACCATTTTATCGCTAGCACCGAGAACACTGCCTGGGACATAGTAGGGACAATATTAAGAAAATATTGGTGGAAGTTTGAATGGATGGAAAAGAAAGGACCAAGATGAAATTAAGTGATATACAAACATACATATTTGAGAAAGATACCTCTCAAACATTCTTTCATTTAGAAATGAAATTTATACTGGAAATTGATGGAATCAAAGACATGTCAAGAGGAGACAGAGGAGCAGAGATTTTAATTTTAGTTGGCCAGGGTAGGGGATGGTACGTAGGAGGAGGAAGTGGGTTATGAAAAGGAGAAGTAATATATTCACCTAGGGAAAAGAAGAGCATTATTAGATGACAGGGATGAAAAGGTAGCTTGAGATCAGTTCATAGAATTCAGCTAAGAAGTGGACTAGTAAGTAAAACATATTTTTGGTTGCGAAACACTACATCAGTGTACATGGTGCATGTGTTGGGAGTTGTTTTTTCAGCTTAACAATAACCCACAACCTTCGGACTAACTAAGGGAGTTGTTTTTTCAATAAGGATAACCTTAGTCATTTGTATGTGGAATTTTTTCTTTTTCCCCCAAGATGTATGTGGTACTATCATCATCATTAAATAAGACATAAGAATAAATAAGTGTCTTTATTCATTTTTATGTGAATGGATTGAGAAGAAGCTTTTTAAAATTCAGGGACAAGTTGAGGGTTTTTTCTTTCTTTTGTAAATGTAGATTAAGTTTTGGTGAGACACTCAGTTGTTTTTATTGTGTGGTTTATGCATTTAGTGTTGTGATTATGTTCTCTCACCTCTGAGCCCTTCTTTGTTTGATCTTTGTGTTTGTATGGGGAGAGTCAGGATAAATATAGTTAAAGCCAGCTGTCTATCCTTATTTATCTCCCAGGGGTGCTTAAAAGATAACAGTGTTGAGAGAAACACAGCAGTAGTAATGCATGTACAGGCATGATTCTTTTTTCAAACATTCACATCAGAAAAACTGTGTGCAAAATTCCTGTAGTTTCTCAAAGGGACATGGCCTGATATGTAATAATTTGTCTGAAATTTGCATATTTTTACTTTCATGAAGTTGAAAAATTACCTGTTTAGACTTTTTTAAACTTCTCTTACAGATTTCTAATAACCTTATTTGATACGGTAACAACAGACTTGTTCTTTTGCAGTCTGTCTTTCACATAACAGCTAGAGTAGCCCATTGAAATTATTAATCTGGTCATGTCACTTATGTGTAAAATTCATTGACTTCATACATCAGAGTAAAAGCTTTAAATCTTGACAACATACTTCAAAGTCTGCCTTGATTTTCCCCTGGCTATCTTTTTACCACTTTACCTCTCTCTTACTAGTATTCCAATCATAGTGGCCTTGGCTTCTTCCTGTTCCTGCAGCACACCAGGCTCATACTTGTTGTCTGACTCTTTTACTTTCCTTTTACTTGGAGCTCTGTCCCTTAAGATATTCACATGATTCATTTTGTTTCCTTAAGGAAATGCAAATGACCTACAAATGTCATATCCTGATAGATCTTCTTGACCACCCTACCTAAAATAGCACCTAACATCATTCTTTATCTCCTTACCCTACATTTTTTTTACTTAAAAAAAAAAAAAAATCACTACCTGATATTATACAGAACACAAGTTTTTGGAGACAGGTATTTTGTCTGTTGTTCATTACTAAATCCCCAGCTCTTAAATTGGGCATAGGAGGAGGTGCTATAAAAACACCATATAAATATTTGTCAAATTGAGGAAAAAATAAAGTTTTCTCAAGTAAAAAGAAAAAAAAAATAATATATACTGAATGCTCATAATTGCTCATTGTTTTAGTCATTTAATATATGTTGTTCATAATTAATCCTCTTAAACTTTTAAGAATAGATATTATCCCCATTGACAAGGAAACTGAAACTTAGAAAAATTAAATTATTTGCCCTAGTGTAGCTAGGATGTGAAATTTGGTTTATTGTATTTGACTCCAAAGCAAAGCTTTATTCACTCTGTATTTTTAAGTATCACATGTGCTATGTACTATAGAGAATACAAAGTTAAGTACTAAATGATTATATTAAGTGTATAAGGTAGTATATAATTAAATATTAAATGGATGGTACTAATAGTACATTTTATAGTTTTTTGGAAAAATTAAGAAGTTGTTAGCCAAATTGAAATGTTTTGCACATAGTAGGCTCAAAATGAAACATTGGTTCAATGAATTTGTGAACAGATGAGGATCTGGCTCTTAAATAAGTAGAATTTGAATTTTCTGAAAGAAAGAGCAAGGCCATTTTATGTACAAGGGGCAATATAAGCTAATGTGAAACAAGAACTTATTAAAAGGATAATAAAGTGATAAGAATTAAATTGTTTAGGAGTACTGTGAGATAAATTTGGGAAAAATGAGTTGAAGATCAGATTGTGAACTTGAATTGGGAGTCTCTAAAGTGTTTGAATGTTCTTAGAAAGCTATAGAATAATAGTGATACTGAACATTTATATGGGCAATAGTATGTAGTGGTTAACAGTGTGGGCTTTGAAGCAAAATTGAGTTAAAATCCTGACTCTGCCCTATACTAGATTATTAACCCTTAGAAAATTAACCTATCATTGCTCTAGTTTTTCTCATGAATCAAATAGCAATAATAGTTTTTAACTTACAGAGCCATTGAGGAATAGATGAGTTATTATATGTAAAGTACTGGTCATGTAAAGTCCTGGGAACAATTGTTAGCCCATTGTAAGCATTCTATAAGTATTAACTGTTGTCATTTATATCACTTTTTAATTATCACATTGCCATCATATGTACTATTTTCTTTAATTTTCATAGCAATTCTGTGAAGTAGGTATTACATATCCAGTTTAATGATGGACAAAACCAAACCAAAGAAGTTGTGTCATGCCAGAAATCTCCATCTGACAGAACTGGTATTTTACCTTGGTTCTCTGTAATCTAAGAAACTAATGGAATGGTGGACTAATATGCTAGTAGTCAAATTTTAGGAAAATTATTCTGGTGGGATTTTGCAGAGTGAAATGAAGTTGGGAAATAATCTAGAAGCAAATTTATAGGCTCTTGAGATAATCTAGATTTATATTTATTTATAAAAATTTCTATGCCAGGGTTGTATCATTGAGAATTAAGAAAAAAGACAATAAAGGGGACATTATGAATATTCTAACTAAGTAATTTATATTCTTTCAGCTATATTTAAACTTGAAACAGATAGAAGTATATGGCCCTTGATAAGAATCTATCGGGGTGGCTTTCTTCTGATTGAATTCCTTTTCCTGCTGGGCATCAACACATATGGTTGGAGACAGGCTGGAGTAAATCATGTGCTCATCTTTGAACTTAATCCAAGAAGCAATTTGTCTCATCAGCATCTCTTTGAGGTAATCAAAGCAAGATATAAAATCCCACAAATATAATTTTCTTAGTTATATAGCTGGTTTTAGTGGGCACTGAAATCCACCTGAGTAATGACAAAAATAAAAAAATTTTCTCTTTTTGTCTTTTCCATTCTTTATCAGATTGCTGGATTCCTTGGGATATTGTGGTGCCTGAGTCTTCTGGCATGCTTCTTTGCTCCAATTATTGTAATCCCCTCATATGTGTACCCACTTGCCCTTTATGGATTTATGTTTTTCTTTCTTATCAATCCCACCAAAACTTTCTACTACAAATCCCGGTTTTGGCTGCTTAAACTACTGGTAAGTCCAAAAATTTGTGTATCAGTTTTAGAGAATTTACTGTATTTATCATTGGCTTCTTCCAGGATGAAACCTGCTTTATTACACAGCTCGAGAAGCACAGTTCACATTGTAATCTGTGTGAGTGGCTCCCCAGCTCCAGAGTCAAAGATTACAATATGACTGGTACACCTGGTGTTATACAGTGCAGCATCTTTGGCAAAGCACAAATGCATTTTTCCCTCTGAAAATGGAATATGAAGTGTCCGGATATTGAAATGATTTTGCTAATTAATAATTAATTCATGATTAATTTAGTTCATTATTTAATCAGCTCTGATAACATGTAGAAATCTATAAATTTCCTTTTCTTTAAAAGTGATAAAATTGTTATTTTCCTGTTAAATTGATGTAAGTAGTCTACTGTTTTTATTTTATGAAAAATTGGTTCTCTAAAAGCAATAGAAATTGGTCACCAAGTTTAATTTGCAAAACTGACTAATTTTTGTTTAAATAAATTTCATTTCTTCTTCCACTTTATTTCTTAATGATTGCAAAATCATGTAGTCTCAGTATTAGGACATAAAAAATATAGTATTAGGGTATATAGAAATGGTAGCTATATTTTTTTTGTGATAGTGTAAAGTTAGTTCTGGGAAGGGACTTCTGCTTACTCCTAAATTAAACCAGCTCTGTATTGAAAAATAAATTGGGAATGCTTTCATATAATTATTTCTTACATTATGAATTACAACTAACAGATAAACAAAGATTAATGATTAAATTGACCAATCTCTATACAAACTTTCAGAATTCCCATAATTATTGCCTTTCCCCCTCCACTTGATAAACTATACTTCCTTGAAAACTGTACTTTTAAAAAATTTAAATATATTTTATTGATTTTTATACAGAGAGGAAGGGAGAGGTATAGAGAATTAGAAACATTGATGAGAAACATCACTCAGCTGCCTACTGCACACCTCTTACTGGGAATGTGCCCCGCAACCAACGTACATGGCCTTGACCGGAATCGAACCTGGGACCTTTCAGTCTGTAGGCCAACGCTCTATCCACTGAGCCAAACCAGTTTTGGTGAAAACTGTACTTTTTGTGTGTTTTTCCCTTTTGTATGCCCCTTAGGGTTAGATTTTTTGGGTTTTTTTTTGTTTTGTTTTTATTCTTAGCAATAAACTTTCCTACATATAGCTGGCATTAACTAAATTTTTTAAATCTAAAGACATAAAATATGGCCTTCCTATTTAAAAAATATAATAAGCATTCAACAAATAAAAAGCAACCTGTGTTCAAATATAGATGAGTATTAATAGCAATCAGGAAAAGAAAATGGCTAAATCTAATTGATTTTCCCCAAAAAATTAGTTGACTTTTTTTTTTTTGGAGAGGCCACCCGGATCTGATTGTTTCTTATTTGTATTTCTTATTTCTTTTCCCACTAGAATTGAATTTTTGTCACAAATTGAGAACTCCCTCTTTTTCTCCAGTTTTATTAAATATAAATAAATAAAAGAGCAAATAATTTATTTTAAGTATAGCACCATTATGCTTAGTTTTGGGTTTGAATTCTGAGTATGGAAATTAGATATACAAGAGTATTTTGGTAAGTTATAAGTATACCATTACCATTAATAGGTTTCATCATCATCTAGAACAGCAGTCGCCAAACTTTTGGGCCTCACGAACCAGCAGTGGTCCATGGACCACTGGTTGGCGGCTGCTGCTCCAAAGGTTTTCTTAAACCAGCGGTCACCAAACTTTTAGACCTCATGGATGGCCAGTGGGTACCCAGACCACTGGTTGGTGACTGCTGATCTAGAAGAAATAATTTGTAGAAGATTTTTAAAAGAAAAATATTTGAGGATGTGTGGTGGAGAGGGTTAGTGGGGAAAACGAACAAACAAAGGGGGATATCTGTAATGCTTTCAACAACAAAGGAAGAAAAAATGTGAGCCATTTTTCTCCCTCTTGGAATCTATACTAAAATCATTTCCAGTGAGTACAATATTATTAGACTAGAGGCCCGGAACATGAAATTCGTGCACTTGAGGGGTCCCTCAGTATGGCCTATGTTCTCTCGTAGTCTGGGACCCCTCAGGGGATGTCGACTACCACAGAGGCAGGAGAGGCTTCTGCCACCACAGCTGCGCTCACCAGCTGTGACCCCGGCTTCTGGCTAAACGGCACTCCCCCTATGGGAATGCACTGACCACTAGGGGGAAGCTCCTGTGTTGAGCATCTGTCCCCTGGTGGTCAGTGTGCTTCATAGCGACTGATAGTTCTTCTCCCCTCCCCCCCCTTCGATCAATTTGCATATTAGCCTTTTATTATATAGGATTGACTTTCTTATTTTGAGATTTTATTACTAGATTTTGTGGAGTTTATAACTGTTATTTGCATTAAAAAATGTAGTATTCTTCTGTTTACAAGGATATAACTTTGATATTATAAACCCCCTATTGTTCCCTGCCTCAATTATTGTGAAATGTCTGTATAGTTATTTTGAAATGAGGTTTGACTCAGAAAACTCAGGTATTAATATGACTATTTCATTGCAATAACAAAGTAATACACACAGTTGTTTACATTGTGTTAAGTGAGCATTTCTCCCAGTGCATCATTCTTTGTTTAAATATTAAGCTATGATTCATGCATGACAAGTTATTCTTATTAGCAGAATGATTCCCCATTGAGTAGACATTTATCTATGCATCTTCTATGTACTAATAAATGAAGACTTTCTATGTACTAATAAATGAAGACTTGTTGATGGAATAGGTTGGCAATGGTAATATAATAAGAAATAATAGAATAATAAAATGTACTATCAGAATCATTAAAATACAGAAGGAAGTATTATAATTCTTTCTATTTGTAATAATTGTTACCAAGAATATTTTGAGATAATTTTAACATTAATTGACCTGCCAACTTAAATTCAGATCTCACTGAGAAAGCTTACTCTTAGACTATTTCTTGTAGCTTTATAAGAATGTTTCTGCCAGAGTTATATTTCTTTAATATAGCTCTTTTTAAAGCCTCATCCTAAAGTAAAACTATAGTCATCACCATGACATTAGTGAAATGAAAGTGACTTTGGTTAGAGAAGAAGGCATGCTTCAAACAATAAGATGCACCATCTTTCCCTTTCTATCGATACTTCATAGGCAAAGGAGAGCTTCGTATTCATTTAGCAAAGCTCCCATCCCAGCTAAGATGGGAGAATATTCCAGAAATAATCATAACACATGGATCTCCTGCAAAATTTACGTTAGAGCCTAATGTTAGACATTCTATCAGTGCTTCTACCTTCTGCCACTCTCTGCTTTCAACTTCAACTCCTCACACCTCTCTGCTTTCTATTTTCTAACTATAACTATCTTGCCTTCCCAGCTTTATTTCCTTTCTTCATTTTGCATTCAACTCATTTCCTTCTCATTCAACTCATTCAACTTCTAATTCTCATCCTTGCCACTGTTGTCAGGTCCCTGTGTTTGTGATTGGTTCTTTGGTTTCCGTTTTATCAGCTAAAGTAATCACATTAGGTGGTCACACATGAATTAGATAAATTTAATTTGAATTTTCTTACTTTTCTGTCTTTCTTTTTTCCCCCCTTCCTCACAGTTTCGAGTATTTACAGCTCCCTTCCATAAGGTAGGCTTTGCTGATTTCTGGCTGGCTGATCAGCTGAACAGCCTGTCAGTGATACTGACGGACCTGGAATATATGATCTGCTTCTACAGTTTTGAGCTCAAATGGGATGAAAATGGGGGCCTGTTGCCAAATAATTCGAAAGGTAGAGTATGAATGCACATCCACACTACTGAACTGCCAATGTACACCAAGAAATATTGGAAATGATAACTAAGACATTTAAGATCATCGTGAAAACTGATCCAATAATGTTACAAACTTAATTAAATGTACTTGGCACTTTTTTAGCAATCTTTTATCTGATATACTTTGGCTCTTAAATTGTGTTCTGATTTTAGCCATTCATTTGCCAAGAGACTTACAACTTAATACTTCATGAATTCTAAAATTAAAAAAAAAAAGTCCTAGTACATTGGTATTTATGTACCAATGTACTAAATGCTTTAGTGCCAACAAATTGTTATCATGGTATTGCTTTTTAATGATCAAAAATACTTATTACTTAGAATTGGATCGAGTACTTTGAGATAGTCATTATTCTATTTTTTAAATCTTATTTGGAATCTTGTTTTTCTTCTGACTCTTTTTCCCACTCTTAGTTTATACTAAGAGTTCAGGTTATTAAGGAATTTTGCCTTAATAACAAACACCAAATTTAGATAACTTATGTAACAAAAGTTAATGAAGCCAGTGCCAACACATTTTCATTGATTGCCAGCAGATGACAACTATTGTAGATTGATCACATTCCCAGAATTTGAAGAAAAATTGATTTATCAATTCCTTCTCATTTAAGAGTCCCATGGTCTACCAACTGAGCTAGCCAATTCCTTCTCATTTAATAATACAAACTTTGCTCTTAGTTTTTTAAAAAAAGAGTACAGATGCATGAGCAACCTATAGTAGATATATTATAACTAGAGGCCTGGTGCATGAAATTCGTGTACAGGAGGGGTAGGGGAGTCCCCTCAGCCCAGCCTGCACCATCTCCAATCTGGGATGCCTCAGGGATGTCCAACCGGCAGTCAGACATTCTTCTCACAATCTGGAACCACTGGCTCCTAACTGTTTACCTGCCTGATTGCCCCTAACTGCCTCTGTCTGCCTGCCTGATTGCCCCTAACTGCCCCTTGCCCCCAACTGCCCCCCCACCAGCCTGGTTGCCCCTTGCAGCCTGCTGTTCAGTCATTTGGTCATCCCTCACTATCCCCCCTGCCATCCTGGTTGTCCCACCCAGCCTGCTGTTTGGTCATCCGCCTGGTCATTTAGGTCCTGACAGCCCCTGGCTTTTTATATATTAGGACTAGTAGCTCTGTGCCCACTGCCCAGAGGCTCTCTGCGGCCCAGGCCCATCTGAAGCCAGGCACAGAATGCTTGCCTCGTCACTGGGGTGACGATGCAAACGTTCCCCCAATTCCCCGCTGCTCCGTGCCCACTGCCCAGAGGCCCTCCACACCTGGGGTGGAATGCTTTCCACATCGTCGTTGTGGCGATGAAGCAAGCATTCCACTAGGCCGCTCACACTGCCCACTCTCAGCAGCTGCCCCCTCCCCCCGGACTGGGGAACTCTGGCAGGGCTGAGAGGACTAGGCACCGCCATCTTATGGCTATTGATGCCGCCATCTTTGTGATAGAGTGACAGTTAATTTGCATATTACCCTTTTATTAGATAGGATGGTTTGGAGTTCATGAAATTGACTGGTGTCACCAGTGATATTTGTACATTTTCCTGGTATTTGAGATAGAGCTAATTTTTTCCTCTTTGACTAATATACTCAACTTCTAATTCTATTATGTTTTTATCACACTCCAAAGAAAGTGATTCCAGAAGAGAGTCAGAAACTTGCGAGGGCAAGTTTTCCCACTAGGTCCTACCTAAGTATTTTACCTTCTCTCCTAGTGGTCCTTACCAATAAAAAGTTTGAGACTAAAATAGTTACAAAGAAGAAAGTGGTTCTGAAACGCAGGCTCTTTTCTTTCATGGGCTTGCTAGTGGTTATAGTATATGACTAAATGATGTGAACAAGTTATTTCCTTAATTTGTAAAATTGTAATCTTTTCTTCTTTGAAATTTTCACAGAACTAGAAATTTGCCACAAATATACATATGGTGTTCGGGCCATTGTTCAGTGCATTCCTGCTTGGCTTCGCTTCATCCAGTGCCTACGCAGATACCGAGACACAAAAAGAGCCTTTCCGCATTTAATTAATGCCGGGAAATACTCTACAACTTTCTTCATGGTGACATTTAGAGCCCTTTACTTCACTCACAAAGGTATTCTATGATTGACTCTAAAGAGATTTTTAAAAACCCTTATTTTTACTACTTGAATCTTTTCCTTATTTTGCATGCTTTTCCAGTTATCGTGTTTTTTTACACTGAAATTCTAATCCCCTCAGCTATATGTTTTTTTACACGGAAATTCTAATCCCCTCAGTTTGTTCTTGAATTTTAGTCTTATTTCAATATTTACTAACAAATACCATTAAAAAGAATCAAAGTCATCTGGAATAGAAGGATTTGTGATAACATTTAAAATCCTGAATTATGGTTAATGGGTTCAATCTATATGAACACCTTTGGTTTTCATTTGTTTTTTTAGACTTGTTCATTAATGAGGTTGGGAAATGCTAGGTGGAAAAGAGTCCCTCTGGCAATCATGTATATTTTTAATCACTTTCCTTCACCAAGTTGTAAGGAGTGTTTCCAGCCCATTTAACTGCAAATTGAGTTCTCTGATCTCTCTAGTTTCTTATCTCCATGGCAACCAGTTATTACTTGAGACTGCTCTTCTGTTGGGAGGAGAAAAAAGCTTTTAGTTCTGAGCCACATGCAGTCACAGCTTTTGAATTTTTAACCTTTTTTTTGAAGAACAATCAAAGGTCTTGCTTCCTTTTACTAAAATGTATTCTTCCTTTGTCTATTTAAATAAGTGTCAGCCCATACCTTAGATTCTGTATTCTCGCATCAATTGATAGTAAAGAAATATTACTAATTAAAATTATTACCATTATTTTAAAATAGTTTGATAAATTTTTTTTTTTGTAAATTTTTTTTCAGTAATTTTTTTTGAGACACTGTATTTTAGGACCCTTAGTGTTTTAGAATTGCTACTTATCTAAAGTCTGTCTAATGGTCATGAAAGATTGGGGTATTGTTTTTTGTTTTTTTGTAAGGCTTGCAGTTTGGTCCCTAGAACATTTTATAACATAGTTGCACTTAATAAGGAAGTTTTTAAAACTATATATTTTTATTGATTTCAGACAAAGGAAGGGAGAGGGATTGAGAGATAGAAACTTCGATTCCAACGGCTGCCTCCTGCACGCCCCCTACTGGGAATTGAGCCTGCAACCCGGGTGCCCAAACCGGGAATCGAACCGGTGACTTCCTGGTTTATGGGCCAACACTCAACCACTGAGCCACACCAGCCGGGTAACATATTTGTAGTTTTTTTTTGCAGTAGATTATGTGATTACAGTACTATTTTAGTAATGCAGCCAATAACATTTATTACTATGTTACTATGTAGGCTCTCTTGTTAGATGAGAATTTAATTACCTCAATGATTGAAACACCTTTACAATACTCTTATAATTTTAACTCTTGATGAGGAATGCTATTATTCAGTTCAGGCATGCATCAAGATTTAGTTTTTACTAGAGGTTATTACTAGAGAATTTGTAAATCAGACAACTAATTTGATAAGTAGTACTGTATGACTCAAGAACCCTTTACTTTTCTCCCATTCCGGATAAAAATAGTACTGGTACCATCAATTTAATAAGAAACTGAAAAGCTGAATTTCTTAAATCTGCAAGCACTCTAAATCTAAAAACCTAAGACTAGAAATAATAGTTTGCATAGTATTATGGTCTTCAAGCTTTTTTTGCTCATGTATCCCTTCAAATAATTTTTTAAACTGTAATTTTACTTTATTATTTTAAATATTATTCAAACTACATTACTTATTGGGTATTTTTAAGTTCACACCTGAAATTTTGATCTTAAGTTTAAATAATAACAAAAAATGTATTGTCAGTGTACTTTTCAAACAAAACTGCTAAATGTTTCTATTAAGTGTATCCAAGTACTTTAACTATAGAAGCATAACACGTACCATGACTTCTTTTTTAAATGAAGCAGCTCTTTAGATAGTTAGAAATTTTACATTTGTTTCCCACTAAACTTTACTTTAATGTAATATATTTTTATGTTTTAATGAATTTTGGCTGATATGAATATAGAAATTAAATTTTTTCTTCCTGTTATAATTTTCATTGCCCTGATTATTATTTATAGTTGATCAAAATAACATTATAAATGTATTACAAATTTTAATAATTGTTACACATAAAACTCTTTATGAAAGAAATTTATAATACTTATTACTATTGCATTTTTCAGTTTTTAAATAAATAAACGCTGAGAAACTTTAACATAGGTATACACATGAGAATGCAAGTTTTGTTGCAGTGTCACTCAATGTTTTTGAACAAATCATGAGTTTTGTGATAAAAAATTGCATAGAAGTATATCATCAATAATTATTTTTAGTGATCTCTCAAAGATTTTTTGTTGAAAATAAACTGAATAAAGTAAGGCATTGAACATAAACTGGAAAAAAAAAAAAAAAAGGATTTGCTAACTAGTCACTTGAGTCATTCACTTTCTGTTTCTGGACAGTCTACCAAAAAGTTTGAATAGGATCAATCATAGGATACTTAATTTTAGAGACTCCCTGGTTAGCCAAACATACTCAAGTACAATTAGGAAAATAAAATATTATTAATTGTCCATGCAGTATTGCTTTTAAATGTATTTTTGAAAATAAGCCTTGGAATTGCAGGTTACACTCATCAAATTTATAGAGACTATCTGCCATATACTACTACCCTAATTAAAAAACCAAGTTCTGACTTAGAATGAACATATTTATATATACTCCTGTGCAAACATCTCGCTTCTCAGTTCTAAGTTGGGGGGGTAGGTGGTGCATAGAGAGAGAGAGATTAAACAAGCGCCATTTAATATTATTGAGAATATTCTGAGTCAGGTTGTGCTAGAAACTAAAAATAGAACTACAAACAAAACAAATTCTTGCCCTAAAGAATTTATAATTTATTAGGAGAAATAATCCAGTGGAAAAGAATAAGTTGGTTGCACGACAATGTGATTATATGTAAAACTTCTGAACTGAACAACTTAGAAATGGTTAAGATGGTAAATTTTATGCTCATGGTTTTTTTGTTTTTTTTTACCATTGATAACTATAATTTTTTGAAAGACATTAAAATAAAGAATAAAGAGATAAGCAAGGTACCAGAACAACCTACAATGCAGCACATGTCCCTAGCCCAGCCTTTAGATCTCAGGATGGGAAGTACAGAACTGATGTCCCAGAGGTTAAGCTATATCCTATTGCTTATATTGAATTAAGGAGGATTCCAGTTATCCCATTATGTGTTTTGTGCAAGGCCATGTAATTTGTGAGTGCTGGAAGTATTCTGTTCATCTTTGGCCTAGGGCTGTTTGGGTTTTTTTCCTCTTCTCTCCCCAGACAAAACCACACCTTTAAAGTGTAAATAATAATGTCTTTTTTTGTTTATTTAACCATTTGAAAGGATTAAATAAGGGTGATAATTCACTTGAAATCACTTTATGTACTCTAACTTAATTATGCTACATAATTGGAATTTATCATTAAATGAAATATAGTTATCTTTGCTGTATAGATCTGGCATATTTGTAAGTCTTTCTAAAAGAAACCCTTATGATCACCGTGGGTGGGGGGCTTGTATAAGGCAAGTATCAATTAGGAATGTATTTGGCTTTATGTACTAGTAACACGTTTTACTCACTGAAATTGATTCATGTGCCCCAGACAAATTTTTTAAAACACAAGCATTTTTTAGACAGGCCATTGGTTATATATCTTAATCATATCCCTAAATTTAAATAAAAACACTGATTGTAGTTGCTACATATTAAATATTTTTATCACTTTTTTTTTCTCCCATCCCAAAAAAGCCTAAAACAGAAGGGGAAAATTTGAAAAGGTAACTCAGAGGGACCAATGACAGAAAATTTAACATTGAGTGCTCAAAAGTAGCATTTGATTTCTGTTGTTTTCTGGGGCAGTATTATAAGAGAAAAGGCACCAGAAAACATAAACTTTGGAAAAAAATTATTGGGCCAAAAGAATAGAATCTGTATGGTTAATGAGGTAAATCTTTTTTTATTGTGTATGTGTTATTATTGCAAAGGATAAGTTTTATGATGGAGGAAGGGTAGAAGATGGTGAAGTAACCTTGTTCAAATTCTGAATCTTTTCAGGGAATTAGCCTAAAAAAGGTACCATAGTAACAACATCAGGGAATTTTCAAGATATTATTTTTTTCTTTTTCTTTTTTAAAGTTATGTAGGCCAAAGAGTTTATTTTTTTCTCCCCATGGATATTTAATTTCTTTATTAAGGTATTACATATGTGTTCTTATCCCCCATTACCCTCCCAATCCCCTCACTCATGCTCTCACCCCCGTTATCTGTGTCGATTGGTTAGACTTATATGCATGAATAAAAGTTCTTTGGTTGATCTCAAGATATCTTTCAAAGACATATCTTAGTTTGTCCTAGCCAGTTTGGCTCAATGGATAGTTCTTGGGTTTGATTCCTGTCAAGGGCACATAAAGTTGCAGGTCAATCCCCAGCCCCAATTGGGGCACATGTGGGAGGTAACAAATCAATGTGTCTCTCTCACATCAATCTTTTTCTTTCTTTCTGTCTCTCCCTCTCCCTTCCACTTTCTCTAAAAATCAATTGAAAAATATCCTCAGGTGAGAATTGACAACAGCAGCAAAAAAAAAAAAAAAAAAAAAAAAAAAAAAAAAAAGATATGTCTTAGTTTATCTGCATAATTTGTAAAAGTAGAGGCACAAGAATGAATTCTGAACCTAGAATAAGTTTTTAAAACATGAGGAAGGTGGGTTAGGCCCATTTTAGGCAGTCTGTGTGTGATAATATTGCAGGTAGCTCTTACTTGCTGCGATAAGAAGGGAACACATTTTAAACATTTCAGTACATTTTCTTTTTCCATCATTGATTTTAGAAGTTTAGCTAAGCAAAGATTTAGCTAGCAACCAATCTCCATATTTTAAGAATTCACATTTTATTACAAGCCTAAATTTGATGCCAACTCCTACAAAATTTTGTTGGATTTGGGATTGGAAGAGACAGAAAGTGTTTTAAATGGTTTTGTGTGTCCTTGAGGTTTTTGGCTTTGGCAAGGAAAAGTCTGTGGGAGGTACAATAATAGAAAAGGCCATTGTGTTGTCATTCCTAACTTGTTGATGGGGAGAAAGTGCTTCATTAGATTTTCTGTTTTTCATTTATAGTTTCTAATATTCTAAAACATCCATACATTCTTAATGTATTTTACTCTTTATTGTTCTCCAAATATAAAGAAGAAAAAAATTTCTTTTAAAAATACTTCATAGTTTACTTTAAATTTTATTGGTAAAATATGCTAACAAGCATTTGCTATTAGACTTCTAAAAATACTTGAGAAAAGCAGAAGATATTCTCTCTGACTTAAAAGCTGAGTTCGTATATGTTTGCTTGTTGTTTTTCTAGTCCCTTCTATTAGATAGATTCCCTTCTTGTTTAATATTCTGGAAGAGTGCTATGCTCCCTAATAAGGATTCCTCAGCAGTATTCGGTGCCTTCAGTGCCAATAGTCATTTCATTGTTTGAGTGAGCACACATAGTCCTGAAGTGCTTCCTTTCTGGGGGTATGGCCAGTTGGTTACCCTATTTCTACCTTGAATATGAACTGTGTCTGAATTTCCAAATTTTAGTCTTATTATACATATAATTGAAACACTCATTTTAAAAATATTCTCTAGGGAAACTTTTATTAATTTTTTAAAAGACATACATTCGGGTAAATGTTTTTATTTTTGCCTTATTATTGAAAGTATCTCAAATTTTTAATGTCTGTCTGGCTTGCCCTGACAATAAATATAATGATCACCCGAGAAGGGGTAATACATATGACCATATGTATTAACTAAAATCCCCTAAAGATCAGGGAAGTATCTATACCCATTAATTTTCAGAAGCCATATTGTTTTCATAATTTAGTGGTTTGATTATTTGGGCAATAAGAATAGAACTAAGATTTGTTGGGTGCCAAACTCATTCATAACTCAGCTTACCTATGTATCTTTGGGCTTTGAAAATGGTGTTTCTTATTTAATTTCAAATTACAAACTAATAAGCTATTACCAAAGTAGAGAGGGTTGAAAATAATACTATTCACTTTTTCTTCACACATTGCCACTTCTTTTACTTTTAAACCCTGAAGTATGGTTTAGGGTGACTTCCATATATAATTTTTCTGGTTTCTGTCTTAGCACTTTTCCTGGCAAATTATTTTGCTTTATCTTTCCTATGATGGCTGTGAGTACAAAACTCGAGGAACCTTATTTTTATTTGTTTTAGATTCAGTAGATGTCATTACCATAAATATGTTTAATGTGAATTATGCTTCTAACATGGCAGGTGCATTATAGAAGCTCAGGGGTAGAATAGCAATGACTTGATTTTCTGTGATTCTGAACATCATTAAAGTAGGCTACCAGAGTTAGCCAAGAGAGAATTAGATATAATTGCTTGCCTAAAGTGATAATATTTTTCCAGTACATCTTCTGAATACCAATGAAGGCAGATGATTTCAAGGGAAAGCACTCCTCATTTGGGAGTTGGGAAAGATCAAATAAGGGTAATAATTAAAAAGAGACCAAAATGTAGCTAGCATATTTAGACCAGGTGTATGTTAATCATTGTTTGAAGAGGTTCGTAAGATAAAACATTACTTATTACAAAATATTTTGTTAAAAACATTTATTTTTTTTAAAGTAAGTCCTTGTGTATGTTTCATAGAAATTTTATAGAAATAATATAGTCTTAGAAAGGAGGGAGGTATTTGACTCATTGTACCATTTTAAGAATTGTACTCTAAGGATGGGGCTTGTATTTAAAAATTTAAGAGAAATTAAAGAAAATTAGCACATTGCTTTTACATTTTCCCCCATAATCTCCTTTTTAGAAAAAAATATATTTTATTGATTTTTTTTTTACAGAGAGGAAAGGAGAGGGATAGAGATATAGAAACAGATGAGAGAGAAACATCCATTAGCTGTCTCCTGCAACCCCCCCCCTCCCACACACACACACACACACACACACACACTGGAGATGTGCCTGTAACCAATGTACACGTGCTCTTGATCGGAATCGAACCTGGGACCCTTCAGTCTGCAGGCCAGTGCTCTATCCACTGAACTTAAATGGTTTTAGCCCATAATCTCCTTTTATACAATAATTTGAACTCTTTGATTTCAGTAATTAGGAAAGAAAATCTGCTTTCATCAATATGACTTGATATTACTTACACTTATTTGAGAAATGCTCATTTTGTTACTTCTTGATGAATGTATCTTTTATTGTATTCTCAATTCATTATTTTTTTCTAGCAAACAAATTGTTGTGTAAAGTAAATGAGATATTATATGTAAAACACTTGGCACATAGTAAGCATTCAATTTTAAAAAAGAGTTGCAAATACTGTGTAATTTACAGCTAAATCCTTATCTTAATCTCTTGTGTTGATCTGATTTTGAAAATATGAGAAGAGTATGGATTTTAAGTTGCTAAGTTTGCTTTATTCCTTGCAAGCCATAGTAGATGAGTTACAGGATTTTTAAAAAATGCAACCATGATGCTAATAATTGAACTGTGTTACTAAGCTAGACCCCCGCTGTCAGTAGAATGAGGTAAACAGGCATGTCAGAACACATCCAACTACACCTAAATAACAACAAAAAAACAAAAACCCTTTTGATAGGCCTTTAAGTTGATGACTCATATTATACAATGTTGTAGTATAAATATTCAACCCAATTTGCTTTTGATGAAAAAAGTTTTTGTGGAAGTAATTTAAACCTGAAAATCTATTAATTTTTTTAAATCCAAGTTTGATTGTTCACTAGAATCCCTTGTGGGCTATTTTAAAAAATACTCATTTCTTTTCCCTACCACTCACTTCCCAGGAGAAACTGATAGTGTGTGGTGGTGTATATTCAACAAAGCAGTTCTCTGATGGGAGTGGGAGGAGGCAGCACTAATTTGCAGTGCTTGCTAATTTCCATGGTATAAATACTTCCACCATAGACAATTTCAAGCTATTAGGATGATAACATTGAACGTTGAGAAAAAAAATACATAACGTTGTATAGTATTCTCATCATATAGATAAACTAAACATATAACCTAAAAATAATAATAGTAAAATTTAGTAAGATGATTAGGAAGTGGCCTTTGTTTTTAATATAACTAATTCAAGTTTATGTAATTCAATTTTTAATAATGACTGTCTTTACCAACCAAACTTAGTTTTTGAAAATTTAACAATTGGTTCTCATGAACTGATAAAAACTGACTACGCAACACTGAAGCTCTGAGATATCTGTGTGTGTGTGGTTTTTTTTTTTTGTTGTTTTTTTTTAACTAATTCTGATGCAAGCAACCTGCCAAACAATTATTTTTCTAAAATAAAGTTCTGATCCGAAGGTCCAAAAAGGCATTCACCGTTAAATACAAAATATTTTCTCCTGCCTCATTTCAACTCATACCCATCCCTACGCCTTCTGTGTTTCACCCACACTAGGTTTAGATTATTTGCAGCTTCTCAAACACACCTTGCACTTCCATTATCTTCCTTCAGCCTTGAATGGCCTTGCCTCATCAGCCTGACTTTTGCAACATTATTTGTTTATCCTTCTAGAAATAACTCAAATGCTACTTCCTCTCATTTCCTACTGTTGGAAACACTCCAATTCTCCTTGAAGTTCTCATAGTACTTTATAAACAATTCATTTTGAGCTCAAATTATCATCAGTAACAAATGGTTGTTTCACTTACTAGATTATAAGTGGCCAAAGAGTGTCTTTGAATCATACTGTACTTAACACTTTAATACCTGGAAAATTATTAATAAACATGTATTTACTTTAATAGAAAGGATTGTAGATAGTGCATTTTACATTTTTTACTTTCTATGCCTTTGGGAAAGTAACCAAAAGTTTAAACTTTTTGAATTAGATGTTTTGTCTCTTTTTTCCCTGATGACTCAGGACCATACTAGTAGTTATATGCCTATATCCTAAAGAACACAGATAATATCATGATGACTCTCAAACTTAACAGATAATTTTTTAGAGAACATATGAAGCACTTAAGACAGAAAAAAGACTAAATTGTATGACTATATTTGCAAATTATTTTTATTATTCTGATTTAGTATACTTTATATTATTTTCAGCATAAAGCCAAAAGTTACTTTATGGTATTCCCAGCATAAAACCACATTGGGCCTTTGTATCAATAAATACCTCTATAAGAAGCAAAATATGCTTTGCTTTGTGACTTGAAAGAAATTTGCTTGTATACATGTTCTTAAAGATATATTTCTCATCAGTTGATTACTTTCTGGTATTTTATCTAGAAAATTATCTCATTGTCATCACAGTTAGTATTAACAAGATCTAAGTGTATGAAGGTAATATTGTAAAGTAAAAACAATCTAAGAATTTTTTTTGACGCAAATGCAATGCATTCCTTGTTAAATGGTTTTTCATCTTTGACTCTAAGCTGCCACCTTATGGCAAAAATTAAAATAACACCTTTTGTAATCTCAAAAACCTCCATTGCAATTATTTAGATTTTTTTATTATTATTTAACATAGTGGCTCCAAAATTCCAAATGCACATTTGTACAAGGTTTTTGACTCTGACAAGTGTTTGATGATTACTTTGGACTTCAGGAAAATCAGATTTTTGTAATTAACCTTTGTGAGACAATAATCCTACTAGAAGGATTTGTTTAAAATCTTATATCCTTTATGGAGCTGTATAAAGAATCTGTTCTTTAGCTTTATTTAATGAAGAATTTACTTTGAGTAATTTTCCCTTTCCCTTTTCTTTCTTCAGAACAAAATCACTCAGACACCAGGGTATTCTTTTACCTGTGGATTGTCTTTTCTATCATCAGTTCCTGCTATACTCTCATCTGGGATCTGAAGATGGACTGGGGCCTCTTTGATAAGAATGCAGGAGAAAACACCTTCCTCCGGGAAGAGATTGTATACCCCCAAAAAGTATGTACAGTGTTTGTGTTTAAGAAAACAAAACCTCAAGTGTACCACCAGCTAAATCCCGTGCAATAGGTACCAAATCCCAACCTAATATAATTATAAAAAATAACTAAAAATACTTATTTGGTTATCAAAAATGTATCAAGTTGTTTACTATATGCTAAGCACTAAAAAAAATGAAAACAGTAAAATTCTGGTTTTCAAAGAGGCCATGGACTATAATATATATATATATATATATATATATATATATATATATATATATAGAGAGAGAGAGAGAGAGAGAGAGAGAGAGAGAGAGAGAGAGAGAGAGAGAGAGAGAGAGAGAGAATATGCAAATTAGGCCAGGGTGGTCTGCATCTGGCCCTGGAGCTAGAGAACACACAGAGGGCCTGGCCCCTAGCTGCAGTCCTGCAGCCACGTCGCTGGGCTGCTGGGGCCGGAGTGGAGATACAAACCTGTAGGGGGGCCGGGTTCAATTCTGATCAAGGGCATGTATCTAGGTTGCAGGCTTCTCCCTGGCTGGGGCCCAGGTCAGGGCTCATGCAAGAGGCAACCAATCAAAGTATGCCTCTCACATTAGTGTTTCTCTCTGTCTTTCCTTCTCTCTTCCATACTCTCTAAAAATCAATGGGAAAATATCCTCAAGTGAGGACAAAAAAAAAAAAAAAAAAAGAAAAAAAAGAAAGAAAGGTCATATCCTATGAAAGAGACATCTTGAAAATGCCTAAAGAAAGTTGTCATTTTTTTGTAGTGAAGGGATTAGAGTCTGTGTGGATGAAAACACCTTGATGGCTGCAGGGCTGGCAGTGATGGCAGCAGCGGGATGCCTTCCCGATTAGCCTGGTTGCCTCCCGAAGTCTAAGCCTTCGGTAGGCAATCCCCTGAGGGCTCCCGGACTATGAGAGGGGGCAGGCTGGACTGAGGGACCCTCCCCCTCACAGTGCACAAATTTCGTGCACTGGGCTTCTAGTAAACAAACAGATTGCAATACCATGTAATAAAGACTAAAATAGAGGAACAAATAGCTTACTGTAATTTATGATTTATTTTTGAGCATGCAATTCCCTCCACTCAGATGCCCTCTCTCCCCTTTGTCTGCCTACCAAACTCCTGTTTCTCCCTTTTAAAAGTCAGTTTTAGTTTTAATTTCTCTCAGAAGCCTTTCTTTACTTCTCTAAGCATATTTAGCTATTCATCCTAATCCCATTTTATGCTCTACAAACTTCACTGTAGCAGTTACCACGTTGTATTATTTGGTTAAGTATACGGATCCCTCACTGCCCTGCAGAGTTTCTGGTATATAGTAGACTTAATGTTTGTGGAGTGAAAGTATAGATACCTGACTGAGTGAGCAATACTGTGAAAGCACAGGAAAGGGAGTGCCTGAATACTTGGTGCATCTAGAAAGCTGCTTTTGTTTTTTTTCAACCAACCCTTGTTAAGGTGCCAATTCAACCTGAAATATATGGGAGAATTCTTCAGGAATTATTTTAGGCTTTACATATATATGAATGAAAATATGAGAGGCTGAATTAAAGAGTCAAAAGATCAAGAGTATTTTTGCACAGATATTGAAAAGAAATTAAACAATGAACTGGGAATCCTGATAAGTGAATTCTAATCCAAGCTCACTCTCTAACTGGCTATATTACTTTAGGCAACTAGACTATAGTGTATTATCTTCTGTAAGGCAGGGTGTTACACTAGGTTATCTCTTGATCTTTTCCTAGTTCTAAAATTCTGTAATGAGGAGGGAAGTATAGATTAGGTCACTAATAATTTATACTATGTCAAAGTGTCACCAATACCTCAAAATGGTACTTTGAAAAATGTGTGGATATGTAATATTCAGTTGGGATTAGGGAAAGCTGTTTTCAAGTGTGAGAATTTAAGAAAAATGATAAGAGAGTGGCTATAAAAATGATGATATGTAGTGTAACCAGATAAAGCAAATGAAGGCAGAAAAGGAAATATTCGTTGACACTGATCTTTTTTTATGTAAGCTGTAGCAATAATCCCAAGGTGCAAACTTAGAATATAGGACCAAGATGGTAGACATATCTCCATAAATCTCCTTTGAAAAGAAAATTATAATGGTAAGCACAAGTCAGAGAGCAGACATGAGCTCAGGTAAAAATGGTCCTTTGTTGCCCACCAAATTAATATGGTCTTATTGGGCTCCTTCTATTGTTCTTACTTTACTGAGAGATAGAATAACACATTTATTTATTATGCTGAATGCACAGATGTACTATTTATCTCTCTATGTAAATGTTAATCCATTTCTCCTTTTAAATCTAACGTACTGGTTTCTATGTAATAAAATTAGTGAATAGAATCTTTCAAACAGCTTATTATTACATATTTTCAGGACCCTAGAAAATAAAATATATGCTTTTCTACATAATATTTTGCAAATTTGCCACATCTCGTTCAATTTTAAAAAGGTAAATTTTGGATTTATTCATTCTACTTGAAAAGGGAAGAAACTATTTGTAGAGAGCAGTGGAGCTTCATTTAAAAATTAAGAACATGGCTCTGAACCTTAAAATCAGTTCCTAGGGGTTAACATTGAATAGTGTTGAGCACCACATGCAGTCCCAGGAAGCACTTTGTTATTTAAAGAGCTTATTATACAGATATTAATAATGAGTGAATCCATGAATTATGGTTCTGGTCTTTTGGCAATATGTACAGACTTCTGTAGCTAAAACTGGACTCCTTGCTACTGGGTACCAGTATCTGGAACAACTGGTTAGCTGAGTGCTGTTTTCCTCATGTAAAAATGGAACATTATTTAACTTCTACCATGTTTGTGAAATCCAAGCCTAATTTCATCTCCTTCAAATATAGGGTAAAGCAGTTTGAAAATGCAAGTGCATGCCCTGGCTGGTGTGACTTGGTTGGTTGGAGCATCATCCCATGTACCAAAAATTGGCAGGTTTAAGTTCCAGTCAGGGCACATACCCAGATTGTGGGCCCCTGCAGGAGGCAACCAGCCGGTTTCTCTCACAGAGATGTTTCCCTGTCTCTCCCTCTCTCTTTCTTCTTTTCTCTAAAATGAATAAAAAAGAAAGTACAAATAGCACAGTTAACAAATTTTAATCTTTTCTAATAGCTGTTGAGTCACTAGCATATCAAATACATATTAGAATGTCATCTCATTCAGATTGAGGATCTCATCTGGCTTCTATTCCAGGGGTCTAGAAGAGAGCCTGGTATACAATATGGGAATGAAATATATTTGTTAAATGATTACTAAAATTCAGTTAAATTTCATCTTGAATATTGCACCCTTTAAGAAAAGAAATTAAATTTGTGGAATCTTTTAAAAAATAGAATAAAACTCTCTTTCTTCCTGAACCTGTGCTTGTTGGTAAGGTGTGTGTGTCTCGTTGCTGTGATAGGTATGCTTATTTGTGAGAAACATGATGGTAGGTATACTCAATTTGCTTATTATTTCTCAGGCCTATTACTACTGTGCCATCATAGAGGATGTGATACTGCGCTTTGCTTGGACTATCCAAATCTCAGTTACCTCCATGACTACTACGTTGCCTCATATTGGGGACATCATAGCTACTGTCTTAGCTCCCCTTGAGGTATTCCGGTAAGCAAACTACTGAAAAGTTTATCAAGGATTCTTTATACCTAAGAGATGTCCAAATTAACATTTATTAAAACTTATACTTGGAAAGCTTAAATTTTACAAATTTTCTCAATGTTATCAGCCTCCAAGTTGGAAAAATTTAATAGGACTAAGATTAATTTTTCCAAATTAAATAACTACTGATGACACACAAGCTTTTTAAGAATTGGGCTCTATTGGAAGGGTCATGAGTAACATTTGGGAAGTGAAAAGTCTTAGAACAGAAATTAAAATGAAAATCCTTTAAGAATCAATTTTTGCAATTTGTCAGTCTTGGCTATTCAGCCCAATTTTCTCATTGGAAACAAAAAATGCTGGATAATATTTTAAATCTTCCTAAAAACATCAATGAGCTAACAAGATATCCCCAAATCTAAGTGAAAGCAGGTACCCAGTATAAGCAGAGTACTAATGCCAATTTTGCATTCAAGAAATTTGCCGAATTAGAGATTTGAGGTTCAGTTGTGATAGATAGCCAGTTCCAATGTGTATGTACCTAAAAACATAGCTTAAAAATATGACATTTCTAAAAAGTAGGAATTGGAGAATTTATAATTGTAGAGGAAGATTTTAACATACTTTTCTCAGTAATAAACAAGTAGTCAGCTAACCAACTTGACCTAATTGACATATGCAGAACACTGCATATAATAAATACTAAATATATGTTATTTTACATGCATATAGAACATTTAACAAAATTAACCATATGCTGGAGCATAAAGGAAATTTTAGAGGAGTAAAATCACAAAAAGATAACTGAAAATCCCCAAATATTTAGAAATTAAGCAGTACATGTTTAATGGGTCCAAGTTGAAATTGCAGCGGAAATTAAGAAAAATATTTTGAACAAAATGAAATTGAAAATGTGCCCCAAAAAATGTGAACTACAGCTAACGCCATGCTTTGAAGCTCATGTGTAGTCTTAAATGTATGTATTAGAAAAGCATATAGCTCAAAATATTAGAAAATTTAAAAATATAAAATCAAACCCAAAAGAAAGAGGAAGTATAAAAAGTATTTAATAAATAAATAAATTAATTAATAAATTAATTAATTAAAAAATTAACAAAGCCATAGTTCTTTAAAAAGAACTGGTTTGGCTTATTGGATAGCCTGCAGACTAAAGGGTCCCAGATTCGATTCCAGTCAAGGACACATGTCCAGATTGTGGGCTCAATCTCCAGTAGGTGCTGTGCAGGAGGCAGCTAATCAGTGATTCACTCTCATCATTGATGTTTTTATCTCTCCCTCTTCCCGCCTCTCTGAAATCAATAAAAAATATATAATAGAAAAAGACTAATAAAATTGACAAAGTGTCTAAACATGACTGATCAAAAAAGGAAAGCAAGCACAAATTACAAATGTCAAAAAATACTAAAGATTTTTTTTTAAAGCACAAGACAATATTGACTAATTTTATACCAATGGACTTTAAAATATAAATGAAGTAGACAAATTCCTCAAAAAGCATAATTTACCAAAACTAATAAAAAAGTGGAAAATTGGGTAGGCTTATATAGATTACAGAAATTAAATCCATATTAAAATCTTCCCCACAAATAAAACTACAGGCCCAGGGAATTCTTCCAAATATTATATATGAGTACGAAATATTATCAGTGTTACAGGAAATTCTTCCAGGGAAAAGAAGCAATAAAAGGAGCACTTCCAAGTTCATTTTATGCAGCCATCATAACTTTGATATCTAAACCTACAAAGACATTTCAAGAAAGTTCAATCTATCTCATCTACAGAGATACAGAAATCCTGAATATTACCTAAGGAATCAAACAGTATATAAAAAGAATAATATATCACAACCAACTTAGGTTCATTCTAAGAATATAAGACTTAATATTTAGAATCATTTAACATTTAAAAGTCAGTCTGTGTAACACCACACTAATAGAGTAAAGGGAGGAAACTCAATATATGTAGAAAGTGTTATTGAAATAAGTCATTTCATAAATACCTATTTATGAAAAAATAGATTATAAAAAACATAAAATCATATTTAATGGTAAAACGCTATAAGCTCTCCCTTGATATCAGAAGTAAGATGAGTATGCCTATTGTCACCGATTAACATTATACATGTAAGTATATAGCTAGTGCAAAGAGGCTAAGAGGTATAAGGGTTAGAAAGGAAAAATAAAACTATAATTATTTACAAATGACATGATTGCATATATAGAAAATTCAAGAGAATGTACAAATATGCTATTAAAATGAATATAGTTGTGTCCCTGAATACAGGATTGATGTAAATTAGTGGTGTTCTTTAAAACTGTCACAAACAACTAGAAAATGAAAAACTTAAAAACCATACCACTTTGAATAGCATCAGAATATATCAAATATCTAGGAATAAATTTAATGAAAGATGTAGGTGTGTGAAAATTGACAAGCCAGTTCTATAATTTATATCGGAATACTAAGAATCAAGAATATCCAAAAACATCCTGAAAAGAATGAAGTTAAAGGACTTATACTTTCAGACATCAAGACTTACATAGTTACAGTAATTGAGACAATGTCTAGTGTTGGCGAAAGAATAGACAGTGTCCACTAGAACAGAATAGGAAGTCCCAGGAACATCTATACATGCATTGACACTTTCTAATTAATATAAAGGTGGCTAAATAACAGTGGAGAAAAACAGGTTTTATAATAATGATGTCAAGTCAACTAGATGCATATTGGGGTGTTGGGGGATGAATCTCAACTCCTAGAGCAGACTGTATGCAAGATCAACTTCAGGTATACCTAAAATACTGCCTATCTAGAACTCTTTACTCAGTGAAAATATCTTTTGCAAATGGAGGTGAAATAGAGGTATTTTCAGACCAGGGATATAATATTCCTCTGATTCAGGATGGCCTGATAAAATAAGAGAGAACCTAGAAACAAAGATAAACCTGAAAGATAAAGATTGTATCTGGAAACGGTGTATTTGTTGCTGTCAGTATTTTCTCTAAACCATTTCTTCACCTTCCAAAATGTCTAGGTGTTCATCACTACCATGATCTCCCCCACCCACTTTTTTCTCTTTCATGTATGCTGCTTTATAAATTAAATTTTTTAGTTAAAAACTCACTTTTTCATTCTTAACTATTTTATTTTTTTAAGAATTTTTTGCTTAATACAGATAGGTCTATTGCCCATTTAAAGCAAAAGCAAAAAACCTCCTTGGAATCAACTTTCCTTTTCCAACTGCCCATTTTTTTGCTCTTCTTTAGACCAAAATAAGAGATGTCTATGCTTGCTGTCTACTCCAGATGCCCTTTAATTCAACTCAATTCTTTCCCCCCCAATACTCAAAACTGAATCACTTTTTAAAATAATATATATAAAAGCCTAAGCAACCATTACAAAGGAACGACGACCTATCAACCAGTTACTATGATGTGCACTGACCACCAGGGTGCAGATGTTCATTGCAGGATTTGCTCCCTGGTGGTCAGTTGGCTCCCATAGCTAACTTCCCTCCCCCCCTCCCCCAAGCCTGCTGGCCCCTTCTCCCAATAGGCCGATGCGGGAGGGCGGTGGCAGCTGACCAACTTCCCAGGTTCCCTCCCCCAGGTCAGCCAGCCCCCTGATAGGCCTCGATTGCCTGCCAGGCTGAGGGACCCCACACGTGCATGAATTCATGCCCCAGCGTCTAGTTTATAACAGCAGCAAGCACTTGAGTATTGTCTGTTATGTACCTGGCACTGCTCCATATGTTAACTTATGAATCCTCACAATAATTTAATTTTAATGGTAAGTATTGTTACTGTCCATTTTACTGGTGACATTGTAGCATAGGTTAAATAACTCATCCAAGCCTTATGCTTAGGAAGTGGTGGAGCCATGATTAGAATCTAGGTCGTCTCCCAGAATCTATTTATGCTCCTGGATCATACAGCCTCTCTACTTTGCTAAATCCAATGGTCAGTTCTCTATTTATTTTACGTCTTGCAAAGTACTTTCTTCACTTGATTTCCCAGAAAATATCCTCTTCTCTCTCACTAGCTATTCCCTCTCAACTCCTTAACTGGTTCTTCCACTTCCTAAATTGTAAGTGGCTGGAGTGCTCCAGGGTTTAATCCTCTGCCCTTGTCTCTCCTCCACTTATATTATTCCTAAGCCCATTCCTAAGTATTTCCAAAAGGAAATACTCTCCTTTTGTTACCTCCGGTACTGACTCTCCCTTGAACTGCAGACTTAGTTCACCCAGGTACTGATTTTCCCTTTGGACACCTAATGGCTCTAGCCCAGCGGTCACCAACCAGTGGTCCATGGACTACTGGTGGTCCATGAGGTCTGAAAGGTTGGCAACTGCTGCTCTAGCCTAATAGGAATAATCTGGATCTCTAGTAAATGGTGTTACAATTTCCTGAGACTAAAAACCGAAACCACTCACATACCAGTAAGTTTCATAGTTCCATCTTCATAAGTTCTAATGCCTTCTTCTCATCACTTTAGTCCAAGTCTCCATCTCTCCTGGACTACTGCAATAGCTTCTAACTGGTCTTCCCTTCAGCTGTTTCTGCCTCTTTCTGATCTGTTTACAGTGTAGCAAATAGAATGTTTTTTTTAAAACACAAGTCACATCATTCTTTGAGACCTCTTCTTGTTTTCTTAAAATCTAAACTCTTCAGTATGAAATATAAGACCCTCTATGGGTCAGGCCCTTTTCTACCTTACCAATCTCATCTCCTGCTATTTTACCCTCCCTATTCCACTCGGGCTTCACTGACCACCTTCTGTTTCAGCACACCAAAGGCCTTTCCAACTTGGGGCCTTATACTTTTTATTTCCTCTGTCTAGGACACTTCAAGTTTTTCCTGACTTGCTTCCTTGCATCATTCCAGTTTCTGCTACCCTGTTTCCCCGAAAATAAGACAGTGTAATCTTATATTAATTTTTGCTCCCAAAGATGCGCTAGGTCTTATTTTCAGGGGATGTCTTATTTTTCCATGAAGAAGAATATGGTACACATTTATTGTTAAGTGAAAATAAAGGAAATTTATTACCTGTATACGGTACGGTAGTACAGTTGTCAACACAAACCAGACTAACTGAATCCTACAGTATCAAGAATTTACTCATTTATTCAATGACAATCATGTCATCATCTTCTGGAACATCATCATAACAATCCAATTCCTGAATTTCCTGGTGAATTTCTTGTGACTCCATTTCTTTCAGAATCAGTGGACCAAATCTCTCATGTTTAGCATAGGGGGGCCTTATTTTTGGGGGGATGCCTTATATTTCACTCAGAAGGAAACCTGTAAGTAGGTCTTATTTTTGGAGGATATTTTATTTTCTGGGAAACACGGTAGATGTCATCTCTTCAGAGAGGCATGCTCTATCTCCTTACCTGCTTTATTTTCTTTAGTGCACTTACCATTAGCTGATTATGATGTCTCTGCCACTAGAAGTCACACCCCATAAGGGCAGAGGCTTGGTCTGTCTCGTTCACTGCCTTTTCCTGTCATAATCTAGGCACCCAATAAATATATGTTCAATAAAGTGGAAGAATCAGTACTCTGAAACTGGATTCCATGTCCCTTCCTTTTGCCTATTTCATTCTTACTCTCCTACACCCCTCATCATAGACATCTTTTCTTTTTTTTTTTTTTTTTTTTTAATGTTCTAACCCTTAGTTCCTTGGTTTTTACTTCTATGCATAGACACTTGATATACTGGAAGACTTATAGATTATAGTAGTGTGTTTACATTTTGTAAGTAATTTGCCTACTCCATTTTACTAAGGCGATTTGTATGGAACTTCTTCCGCCTGGAGAATGAACATCTGAATAACTGTGGTGAATTCCGTGCTGTGCGGGACATCTCTGTGGCCCCTCTGAATGCAGATGATCAGACACTTCTAGAGCAGATGATGGATCAGGATGATGGAGTACGAAACCGTCAGAAGAACCGGTTGTGGAAGACTAGCCAGAGCATATCCCTGCGCCGGCCTCGCCTCGCTTCTCAGTATGTATGGCTTCCACTTCTGTCAGACGAATTTTCTTCAGTTTTTAAGCACTGGATAATATTTAAATTAATAAGTTATCAGGGTGAATCAAATGAAATTGATGGTGTTCAATCATTTTTTACCTGCAAAAAACAGCAATAACAATTTCATAGGATCCAATCTATAGAAGGTCTTAATGAGCACATAGAAAAAATGGCATTAATACATTAATTAATGTCCACTAATTTGGTGTTAAAATTACACTGGAGAAAATTTGTTGGAGAATAATTTATGACTTCAGTATGTTTTATGTACCAATAATTTTCAGGTTACAAACTATAGGAATCCTGGCTCTGCCACTTGCCATCTATGTAACTTGGACCAAATTAATTTCTCTATATTAACTCTCATTTGTAAATTGGGAATAATATGGCCCCCGTATAGGGTGGCTGAGTGTATTAAATTTGTTCTGACGTGGAATTTGGACCAGTTTCCTCACAGAAAGAGCTCAATAAATATAAGCCATTTTTATTTTCCTATAATAGTATATTTTATCAGTGTGTTGTTAAAAATAACAATGTAGGATATAATGTGACTGTGTTTGAAATTTTGAGATAATACATATTGCAATGGATTGGAATGAAAGAGGGGACTTAAAGTTGAGCATAACCAGTTTTCTAAAGGATAAGGGGGTGTTTGAATAGGGCAATGGCACAGTAAAGACATAAGGCTGGAAATGAAGGGGAGGAAAAAAACCATGTGACTAGAACTATAGTAAGAAATTATAACTGAATAGATGAAATATGATTTTAAAAGGCTGAAAAGTGCAAGCTTGATCATGTAGGCAGGAAGGAATCATGGAATTTTTTCATAGAAGAATGACACTATGAAAGTAATATTTTTGTAAGTTTTAATGGCACTGCAATATATATTTTTCAGAATTTTAATAACATTTTTATTGATTTCAGAGAGGAAGGAGAGGGAGAGATTGAGCCCACAATTCAGGCATGTGCTCTTGACCAGAATCAAACTTGGGACCCTTCAGTCCACAAGCCCACGCTCTATTCACTGAGCCAAACTGGCTAGGGCAGGAGATGTGAAGCAAATAATAATAATAATAAATAATAATAATAGGTTGTAGATAACCTATACATAGTGGAGAGCAGAATAGAAATTGCCTAAGTTTTAGATAAAATTTGAAATTTTCTGAAGAGAAAAAGTAGAATAGAGCAAAGAACTGAGAATTAGGGAACAAATGCAGGCAAGAGAAAAAATAAATGAAAAGGGCAGAAAAGGAATGTTAGGGTCAGTAGGAAGAACTTCAAAACAAAGCATAATACTATTATATCAAGGAAGCAAGAGTTTCGAAGAAGTGGGAGAAGGAGGTATAGGGATTGGTTGGGTCTGCTAGATAAATGCCACAAAGTTCATGAAGACAATGCTGTAGGGATTATCCATCACATTGAGCTCCTAAATTTGAAAATCTAATCCTTGTTAGTTACCAGCAGAGGGCAATCTAAACATATAATGTTTCTGTCTCAAAAACAAGGAAGCTCTTTGGCAATAGATTATGTTCAACTTCAGATGTTCATGGGAAAACACTGGAATACTAGATTGTAACCAGCGGAAGATTTTTAGAACAATGGAGTAGATTCTGTTCAAGGAGAAAGCAGTGAATTTAAAATATGATCTGAATTTGAGTGTTTTGTGGCTCGTGCAATCTTTAACAACACATCCTTCATTTAAGGTATTGATAGAAAACACAGTTGTACCCTCTGAAGTCTAGATGAACATCCTTGGTTTTCCTACTCTACAATTCTTTCCTCGACCAATGCAACTCTAGTAATTTTCCAGCCAATGACATATTTTCTGACTTCTTCCAGATCAGATCCTATGGACTCCAAACAAGCTCACACTGTTTCTTTTCCAAGGAGACTGTTATCTGAAAGTGCCCAATTAGGATCATTTGTCAACTGAAAACAACTGTCATGCCTTTCTTTAGGTCTTGCCTTCTGCAGGCTAACTCTCTTGGTTTTTCATGTGTACCTTAAATAGTATTATTTCTGCCATCTTCATCATAATTCTTTATATTTGTTGAATGCTTTATTGGTGCTTTTTATATCCATTTTATTACTTGATATTCACATTATCTCCCTGAGGTGAGAGTAGTAATGTGTAACATGCATTACTATTACTTCTTTACAGATGAAAATTGGCACTCCAAGAGGTTAAAGAGGTACATAATAAAATCAGTCAGTACTCAAACTCAGATCTTCTTATTACAGAGTACTACTCTGTTGCACATGACCTGCCATTGTTATTACCTTCCTCTGGTTGAAATCTAATTTCCTAGTATTTTTCCAATAATAGCAGAAATTGAAGATGAGACTTGATGAATAGTCCATCTGGTACAGTAGACTACAGTGCCTGCTTAGGATCTGTTCTTACTGGTGGTATTTTGGAAGTGGATCTGATCCTGTGGATGTGTTTGTATTTTAGTAATGGACTGAGTCTTTTTTCCCCCCTTATTACTAGAACCAAGACTCGTGACACTAAGGTATTGATAGACGACACAGATGATGAAGCTAACACTTGAATCCTCTGAAGTCCAGATGAACATCCTTGGTTTTCCTACTCTACAATTCTTTTCTCGACCAACGCAACCTCTAGTACCTTTCCAGCCGAAAACAGGAGAAGATACATAACACATTTTCTGAGCTCTTCCAGATCGGATCCTATGGACTCCAAACAAGCTCACTGTGTTTCTTTTCTTTTATTCTGGGTTAATTTTCATTTTCTATTTTTAAAACAAATATTTACTTCATTTTGCCAATCAGAGGACATTTTAAGGAACACAAACAAAGTATCAAAAGGATTGTTTACAATCACAAGGACACAGATACCTATCAGGATGAAGAATAGGCACTGCAAGGACCCTGTGTGGGACGGTACTGAGTTACCTTGGCTACTGCTTGGCCCCGTTTTGACTGGTTGAAACCGGACATTAGTTTTTAAATTTTTCGTCCGTTTATGTGGAGAATTTTTTCCTTTCCTTCATACCCAGCGCAAAAGCACTGGCCGCACTTGCAGGGAAAGTGCAACTTTGAGCAGTACCTTCATTCATGAAGCTACTTTTTAATTTGATGTAACTTTTCTTATTTTGGGGAGGGTTACTGGGTGGGTGGGAAATATGATGTATTTGTTACAAATAGTTTTCTCATTATTTATGAAACTTAATCATAAAAGAATGATATAACTCCTGTGCAATGAAGGTGATAACAGTGAAATAAGACGGAGGAAACTAATGTTGGACGGCATTTATGAGGGTTTAGTCCACAATACCTCTTTCATGAGACAACTTGCACCCGTTTGACTTTCTTTTCTTTCTTTTTAATTTTAAGCCAAAGCTTCATTACTGATTTTCTTAAGTCGCTGCTACTTTAGAATTCTGAGCATGTCTCTCATAACAAAACATCCACACACTTTCACACAACCAGTTAAAATTTAAGAGGTCTGATACCTTTTTTTTTTCTTTAAAGAGCAGATGTGGAATACATTTGCCAATATTTCAACCATAACAACTAAAGTTATGCCTTATTAAGCTTTAGCATGTAAGGTAATTGAAGTATAGCCTTTACTGACTCTGAATTAGAAGACAAAGCTATTTCAGGGACTCTACACCCTCATTGGATAGCTTTTCTTCTGGGCTCACTTCCATTAGCCTGAATGTGATCAAATTAAGTCTGTCTTGGGAAACCGTATTTTTGAGAGCATAGAACAAATTATCCTTCCTCTTTCACATTATGCTGATAAAACAGACCTTGGCAGCCATTTCTCCCAATAGTTTTAAAGGATGAACATTGGATTGTTTGCCCTTCTTGATAGAAAACTCACTTGTAAAATTTTGAGGTTCTAAGCTTGATCAAACACAATTATGATCTATCAAGGTCTGTTCACAATGTCCATCTGCACTTTGTCTAATTTCTTTCCTATGTTCCCAAACTTAACCCAAATAAGCCCAAAAACTATAAAGGATTTTACTCTTGAATGTGGTTAGCAGTAAATTTAGCATTTCATTATTTAACACAATTAACATAAATACCAGGAAAAGTAAAATGTATTTTAATCCTCCTGTCTTTCCAGATCCAGGTGAAGATTCAACATCAGTGGATTTGTGAAATGAAATTACTTATGTCATTTTCAGCCTAATTTTAGACAAAGGAACAAATGAGTTGAAGGGCAGCTATTATTGCTTACTTAGTCTAAAAAACATATTTACTGCCCCTTAATATACCGCTTTTATCATCAGCTCTTCTCCCATGCATCACAAGTCTTTATTCATCCCTGTCATAATTTCAATAGATTATATTAATGTTATTCTTACTACCAAAATTATATCAATTAACTGACCAGTTTTGTTTTAAAGTAGTTTCTTCCATCTTAACTCTGAAAATGTTCCCTTTCTGAATCAAAATACTTTTTTCTTCTGAAAAATTATACATCTTTGTGGATTTTATTCTTTTTTTGTGTTTTGCCAAGCATATTTCTTGTCCCAAAACTGAAGAAGAAAAGTTTAATTACTGATTTTTTTTTTAGTTTAAATAAACTGAATCATTTATAGTAATCAGTGATAACGAGTTAGTGCCCCATAATAAATTAAAAGTTGCATTATTTTTTCCTAACTATTGTTTTTGTACTTTAAAACTATGGGGGAAATATCACTGGTCTGTCAAGAAATAGCAGTAATTAATACTGAATTATATAGATAAGTCCAGTGGATCAGCCATTTCTTATACAAATAAAATTGGTGGTACTAATGTGTATCCGGAGCAATTTGAATGATCAACTCCATTCTCTATTAGCAGTTTGAATGATTAATTCCATTCTCTGTATAATGACACACATAAAATCTTACAGGTGACTTCTGGCATATGAACTCCTCAGTGTGTCCTATGGCCAATTCAACTATTACGATTTTAGGCCCTAATCAGTATTATCTATTTATAGATAATATAATGTTTAGAATGTGTTTCTTTTCTGATGTATTTGTCCTATTAGCATAGTCTGCTCAAAAATGATAAGGCTTATATAATTTCAGCTTACCATGACAGATGCTTAAATATATATTTAAACACACGCACAGCTTTATGTTTCTCCTAAAGCTGTAAAGAGAAAAGAGGGCTTTTCCTCATAAGAGGAAGCAGTTTGGGAGACAGAATATACATTTAAAATTTTTCCTCCAAAAAAGACAGAGTGTATTTTCTTTTCTCCTCAGTTTTATATGTTCTGGCAGTTGGGAATGCTTTGTGCAACCTAAAATTTTAATGGAGACTTCTGTGCACTGAAACTCTCAGTAGAACTCTTAGGAAATGAATATTACAGAGTCATATGAAAGGAACAGCAATCTAACCAAAGGTAAACTTTCATTTGATTTTAGGTTTAGAAATTCTAGTTTTATTTGACAAGTGTGCAATTTATAATATCAGTTAAAATACTCCCCAAAGGACTGTAAAGGAAGTATAAGTAAAAGAATAAAGTTCATTTTTTGTTTTATGATAGTTAGTATAGAAAGCATTGATGTGTATAGAGAAACTAGAAAATAAAAGTGGCTTATTTTCTATGCACAAATAATGCACCTTTATTTAAGGCTGCCTATACCATTAAAATGGAGTAATTGATTATTTCATATCATACAACAAAATAATCAAAGGTTAAGTCATTAATTAGGTTAAAATGGTTATTTTTAAGATTGGAAAAAAGTTGAAAACCCATTTGCAACTTTCTTTTCCAGCATCTACCATTTTTCTCCTTAAGAAAGCTGTTTAACTTCAGACTCAAAAGCAGTGATGTGAGGAGAATGCCAGTCACCTCAGCAGTAACCTATATGGACCCCTAAAGAAGGAAAATGGGACTCAGCCCCTAGGATCTATGACTTCCCAATATTCTCAACAGGAGAGTTCTAAGAAATTATCTGAGATTTTACTAGAAGTAAAATCCACCATGGTTTGACCCAAGTACATTCATGATCACTAGAGAAAGCTCATCCTTTCTTACCAGGTAAAAGAGCAAAGTAACCTATTACTGAGTCCTACAGGCATCAGATTAAGAGACACATAGTTGAAGAGAAATCAAATAATTGTGGAGATAGCAGAAAAGAGCAAGAAGATATTGGAACTTGGGAGCAGGTGCAGGGCGGTTAGGAAGGTAGGTGAGCTCCATTGCATAGAGGTGATGCTGTCTCTCCTTTTAGTGGTTATGTTGCTGCCAGAGACCGGCCTTTATTTTCCTGTCATCTTTGTCCATTGCTTTGCATTATTCAAGAAATAGTTCTTTGTGCCCAAATGTCATCTTCAAGCAATGACTAGAAAATTGTCTTAGGCTAAGGAAAATAATTTAGAAAATAACTATCCATGGCATTATTTTATTCAAAAACTTAGAATTCTCTGAAATTATGCACTTTATTTGGTAAACAAATTTCAAATTATTGTGTGTGTTTTTTAATTGTTTGTATAATATGTGCTTTTCTTAAGACACAAGTACTTCTTGCTATATAACATTTAAATTTTTAAAATTAAGATAGCTGCTCAGATTTCAGAAATAATCATGTTGATTATCTGGCTTTCTCAACTACAAAATCAACATGCTTTCACAAATTAATAAAAAAGCCAATGTCATTACATTTAAGATCTATAGTCACTAGCTTAAGACAAAGTTATAGAACTTTGGGGAAAGTTAGATAAAAAATCCAATTTATCTGCTTAGTTCATTTTCTTTTTATGATGCATCTAAATTTTGTTTTTTACTTGTGATAATTAACTGAAGCAAAGGGAGTTTAGGTGAGATTTTACAAATTAAGCATACGTGTCTGCATTTGAGGTATCAGCTTGATAGTACATTTTAAAATCTAAGTGTCTGAATTTTAATTTCAAATTAATGTCAGAGCACAGTGGTAATATAGGATAGAGTTGATTATATTAGAGCATAAGAAATTTGTGCTGATCCGAGCTACACACTAATAATTTTATCAGCACAAAACCACATTCCATCCAACAAATATGAAAAAGTAAAAGTATCTCATCAGATTTGAAGAACTAAATATAAGCTCTGTGAGAATTTTGCCCTGGGAATGGTATGGAATTTTGCCTGCTAATTGGTATGGCTGATAATGCCTTTCTTGTATGAATTGGCAAAAATCTTGATATGGGTTGCCCCTTAAAAACAATCTCCCAGCATGTATTGACTTATTTATTAACCAGGAAAGAGGAAGAGAGAGGGACAAGATGAGTTTCCTTGAGGAGAATCATAGTAATTTTCCTCTAAATGTATGTCTTTGTAGCAGACCTTTGGTTTATTTTATTAAAGCCACCTTCAGATTTTGGGGGCGGGAGCTGAGTTTGATTTTTTTTTTTTTTAATTTTTTTTTTATGGTGCCATTCAACCTAAGGACAATCAAATAACCAATTGTTTGCCTTGGATTTAGTGTCTGCTAATTACACAATCTCATCTATATACCTTCAAACCATTTACTTGATAAAACTTCCACCATATTACCTTAGTTCTTCCTATGCTTTTTCCTCTGAACCACCACCAACCAGAGGGAAGACTTATAAACAGAAAGATGTAGAGTTCTAAGGAAAAGCAAGATTCCATCTCACTGTCCCTTTATCATAATCTCTGAAGTCCTTACCCATACTCCCCTGATTGTCCTATAGCAACAACAGCATGATGGAAATCAGAAAGATTGTGGGAAATTTCAAGAGAGTAATTGATCATGACATTGTTATTCTTTTGAACTGTAAAATTGTGAGCCACTCACATTTGCAAAGAAGAGCAGAACTCTTAAGCTTTATCATATTGTGAAGATTAATTAATTTCTTGCTATTTTCCAGATTAGCATAGAAGCTTGTATCAATGAAGAGTATTTAGGAGGAGAATAGGGTGAAATGTATGTTTTTTCAAATCCTCTCACTCTACTCATGCTTCTTTTTACCCCCTACCACATTGTGTTGTCAAATGATGCTATTCTATAAAACCCTGAACTATAGTTGTTAAAAATAACTATGAAATGTGATTAGTCCTCTGTGGGTGCTTCTTTCCTTTGTTCTCCCTTTCTTTCTTACTCTCTCCACTCTGGTAAATGGAAAAGGTGACATCAAAGAATTGATGCTTGCTTGGACTCATGTTGTATCTGTGACTATGGTATTAGCTGTCTCCTTTTTCCTTCTTAAATGGATAGAATTATTATGAAGTGTGGAGTTCCCTTCTTGATAAGTAGGTAAAATGCACAATGCGGTACTGTTTTATAGTTTCTAGATGGTTGTATAAAGCAAAAAGTTATTGTGGTTATGTGTTTTTAAAAGAAAATAAGTGATTGGTTATAAAACTCTGTCCCTTTTTTTCATTATTACAAGCTCTCTCTGTTTTCCAACAGTTTTCTGACTCCTTTGTCACTGGCGAATGGTTTGTGTGATTGTGTTTTTCTCTCTGAGTTTCTTGGATTCCTGAACATGAGTCCTCTTTGGACTAACTTGTAAAAGGGTTTAGCTCAAACATTTTGACTCTTAATAATCTTAAGTGAACTTTTTTCTTTAGGTGATATGTGAAGTGTGACATTAAACTAATGGGATTGATTCAAAGAATCTGAAGTATTAGGTGAAATAAAATATTCAATTATATTTTGGAGAGATGGACAGCTATTACCACTATATATCTATGCCCTGTATGAAAACATTTAACTTTCTATATAATTCCTGGGTTACTTATCAGTTTTTATATCTGTCTGTCTAGGAAAAATTCTGAAATTAACCCTAAGATGAATATATTTAAAATACAAAAGGAAAAATATTTTGTTGACTAAAGCATAAAAGCTTTTTTATTTTAATACCACAAACTCTATTCTTACTATATTTCTGTGTAGGCTAAACTAGAATGTGATAATGTGTAGTTTTCAGATTAAATTCAAGATAAATTATGAATGTATATGAATCACTGGATGCATAATATCCCTTTCTACAATCTGGTGATAATGATACATGCTCAACATTTATGTGCATATCGCATTTTATAGTTTTCGAACTAAGCATCTTGGATATGTGGATTAACAAGTCCTCTCAATTTGTAGATGAACAGACAAAGACCTAGGCCAGCTGAGAGTACAATCCCAGATTATTCACAGCGGCCACTCTCCATTTATCTATCTTAGACATATCCAGAATCCTTGGACTATATTTAGTGACCTTTGTCTTCATATGGATAATTTTGATTAGATCATTTAAGTTTATGAGAATAGTAATGACTTAACTTTATACTATCTCATTTACTTCTTTTTCTAGTTTCTCACCATGTCCTAAGGAAATTAAGGCGTTTTGAATTTTTAAAAATTAATTTAGTATGTGTTTATTGAATTCCTATCATATAGTTTTATGGAGACAAGCAGGGAAAGTTGATAAAATTATTTCTAAACAACTTATCTAAAACCACATGCCAAAAAAGCCAAACTGTCTTGTTACTAGATATTCACCCCAGGTAAGCTGAATTTTCTATCTCAAGTTAAGAGACTCCTCTCCACCCCTTCCCAGATAGATATTATTCTGGTTGGGTTTTTTGTTTTTTTTAATTCCTTTAAGAAATAAAAGTATAAAGTCTGTCAAGATTTATTTCCTCCGAACTTTCTAGTGCTAGAAAACTGTCCCTACAATTCATTTTATAATTTACTTGTTAGATATGTCTTAACTGAATGGATATACTTCTTTTTTAAAAAAAATATATTTTATTGATTTTTTACAGAGAGGAAGGGAGAGAGATAGAGAGCTAGAAACGTCGATGAGAGAGAAACATCGACCAGCTGCCTCTTGCACACCACCTACCGGGATGTGCCCGCAACCAACGCACATGCCCCTGACCGGAATTGAACCTGGGACCTTTCAGTCCGCAGACCGACGCTCTACCGCTGAGCCAAACCGGTTTCGGCTATACTTTTTTTAATTATATACTTTTTAAAGTATACTGGGAACAGCTTCCCACACAGGAAACATTTAAATTATATAAGCAATATATTAGCATCAAAGTTCAACTATTGTTTACCTTTTAAAACAAAGTTTCCCCCAAATATTAACATTTATATTGACTGTATAGCTGAGGGACAATGAGAAGGATATATCAGTTTGCCTTTTTCAACTACGGCAGCCCCATGGCTTCTTTTCTGTATAAGTTAATAGGACAACCAATGTTAATATATAATTTTTGGTTATAGATTTACTATGCTTTTCTACTTTGTTACGTTAAATTTGTAAGGAGAAAACCAACTAACTCAAGAGAAACAAGCAGGTAATAAGAGAATCCAGAAGAAGCATGTTAATAGTAACTCCCAAATTCTTTGCCACTTCATTCAATTTAAAAATTACTATAGATTGTGTGAAGTAAGCAGAAATTTGCTTACTTGTGGCTTCTTAAACACTGCCTTCTGACTAGATCAGTCAGTAAAATTAAAAAATTCAATTAATCAGGGCTTCCATATCCCTTTGAGGAAGGATCAAAGATAGTTCAGAATTATCAGTTCACCTAAGATTATGCCTGTCAAACTATTCGATTTAGACATTTTTCTGCACTTTCATGAGTTGATTTATTTATGAGAGAGGAAGGCAGAGAAAGAAACATGTATTTGTTGTTCCACTTATGTATTCATTGGTTGATTTTTGTATGTGCCCTGACCAGGGATTGTACCCACAACCATGGTATATCAGGATGGCTCTCTGACCAACTGGGCTAACCAACCAGAGCCTGGAAAACTTTAAGCCCCTCCCTGGCAGCCCTAGTCAAAAGATTTGCTGAGTAGGGTGTATGCTGTGTTGCCAATTATTGTGTCCATGAAGACATACCCACCCTTGTTTCCTTATGTGGCTATGTGCCCCAATCTCTGCTAGTCTGGAACTCTAGGAGTAGTATAATTCAGGGAAGAAGAGACAGTTTTTTCCAAATGTGCTTTGTTGTCATCAGGAAGTCACACAAAATCATATTTGCTAAAAATATTTGAAGATATAGTAATGTGGGGCTTAATAAATATTTGTTCAACTGAAAGTAACTTCTAGAGCCTATATCAGGTGAGCTGCCAAGTAAATGTAGGGAGTGATGGGCTTTTTTGATGGCCACAGAGGCTGTGCCTCTTAAGAATGTTTGCTCACTGGCTTATTGGTCGATCTCCTCACTTTGATCCTGTGTGGAAATTTTATTCTGATGCTCCCTCCTGATAATTAGCTGATGCTGCTTCATCCTGTGGACTTTCTGTTGTATCTCACACGAGCAGGTCCCTCCAGAGCAGAGCAGTCACAACTTATCCTCATTGCCTACCACAGGCAAGGCACTTCTCATGTCAGAGTACATTGTGTAGCATTAGTTTCATTTATAGAGGAGAAAACCAGTGTTAAGTGACTGGCCTTAGACACTGCAGTAATTACTGAATCTAGGATTAGCACTGAGTTCTGACTAGCCTGCATTCACTCTCCTTAAAGAAAAACGGGGCCAAACGGGATTTTACCTAATTGGCAGTTAAAACTAGAAAGTAGCTTATGAATTATTGCTTCTTTTGAAATCTAGGTTTGGTCAAGATCAGAATACAACCATTTTCAAGAAAATCAAAGAACACACACACACACACACACACACACACACACACACCCGCCACACACACACACAAATCATAGGTTCCTCAGCAAGCTGGGTCCCACTGATTGCTGCTTTCTGGGAATTTGTTTTCTGCCCCTCCAAGACAGCTCTTTGGATTTTTTGAAAACTAATAGTAACAAATTAGCTCCCTAATTGACTGCTTTTCACAGGAGTCCTCTCTCTTGAGCCAACCACCTCCCTTCCCTTCCTTGCAATTGTTAAAGTCCTCATTGGTGATGAATTGGGATGATATAGTAGAGGAAGACATGTACTTGCAATGTATCGGGCATTTGAGATTTAAAGAGGAGAGCATAACTATAGAACAATGAGATTGGATGGCTATTGCTCAGTGCTGTTGATGCCAACAGAAGAATAATACACAACTGAGGACAACATCAGGCAATTGAAAGCCAGATGTGGAACCAGAGGGCCTCTGATTGCATACAAAGAAGCTCTCATCTCCTACCGTGTTTCCTCGAAAATAATACATCCTCCGAAAATAAGACCTAGCACATGGAAAGATAAGACACCCCCTGAAAATAAGACCTAGCGCAACTTTGGGAGAAAAAATTAATATAAGACACTGTCTTATTTTCAGGGAAACAGGGTAGTATAGGAAGGAGGAGAAAGTGAGGACCAAGCCCAAGACTTTAAATAGAGTAGCAGAATTTCAAAGATAGTGAAACACCCAACCAAGGCAGGTCTGTTATGCAAGGTTAGATCCCTTAATTGGGAAAACCTGACACATCAAATGCAACATCTGGTTGGATCTCCTACCCCAAAGATTTTGACTCCCCATTCCCTTTCCATCCATGATGGGGAACATTAAAGAGGCTGCTTTTGTGCAAGACAACATGTGCACCAGTCAGGAATGCTTCCCAAGATACTAGTAAGGATTCCAGGAGGTGGAGAAACTTGCTCCTAGAAACATGGGAAAAAATGATGGCAATAACCCAAGTTGTACTTTTCAGATTATACTAGGAGAAGGAAATATATGGCCAGGAGATTGAGAGCAGTTGCCCCAATAAAAGTTGCTATCCCTTGTCCAATGTTGAAACCTAAGCCAGTTTTCAAACCTAGACTATTGACAAGAGAAGTGGCTGCTGGGACTGTAGGAGAAGAGCATTGCAATAATGGCAAGTATACACATTAATGATTCTCCTAGATCTTTCCCACAGCACTTATGGTTATTTACTCAGGTAACTATGCACCTGAAAGAAGATAACACCTAGATACTTTGAGGACTGTTACATAGGGCTTGAGTCATTGATGCCAAAGACCTGAATCATCTTGACTCTCGTGCTAGATTTGGGTCCTATGGGAGTCTGATAAGAAATGTCCTGACCGCCGGGACCGGTTTAGCTCAATGGATAGAGCGTCGGCTTGGGGACTGAAGGGACCCAGGTTCGATTCCGGTCAAGGGCATGTACCTTGGTTGCGGGCATATCCCCAGTAGGGGGTGTGCAAGAGGCAACTGATCGATGACTCTCTCTCATCGATGTTTCTAACTCTCTATCTCTCTCCCTTCCTCTCTGTACAAAATCAATAAAATATATTTAAAAAAAAAAAAAAAAAAAAAAAAAAAAAAAAAAAAAAAGAAATGTCCTGACCAATATCTAGTTTACAGAAATTCACAGTACCTATGGATCTGCCCAGTAGTCAGTTATCCAGTCTCCAAGTATATATTTGTTATGACCTATTTGGCAGCTGACCAAACTCCAAATTACATCCTTTCTCTGCAAAATAAGAAAAGCCAAAATTACATCCTTTCTCTGCAAAATAAAAGCCAATTGGAAGTCTAAAATTAATCCTCCCTATAGACATAAATGGGCAGAGATTGGAATAGATTATTGCCACATTTTATCTGACCTCTTAATCCTTGTTTGTTTAACCAATCTGATTCCTGGAGAATCTAGAAGGGTTAGGAAAAATCATTGCAGACCATCACAAACACACTCAAGTATAACCCTAGTCTCAGGCACAGTGCCAAATGTGGTATCATCATTAGATCAGATCAATGCCACCTCAAGTATATGGTATTTAGCCATTGACTTGTTGAGTAACAGGTGGCTAGCATGATAGAGAACCTTTATAAGATGTATGTTCCAGAGGATTGGAGCCTCTCTTTGGCTTGTAGTAGGCTGCCTTCTCTCTTGTCTTTACATGAGCCTTTCTCTGTGGATGCATCAAAAGATAACTTAAAAGGGCATATTAATCATCCTCTCATGTAGCTATAAAATGAACACATCAGATTCTATTTTTTCATTAATTGAAACAATCCGTAAAATGTTGCAACCTGTTCAAAAGAGAATCCAAAACACACACATATAAGACATTTGGAATGCTGAGAAAAATTTACAAAATGCAAAATCATCAAAACTGGTCAATACTCATGGGGCAGTTCCATCAAATAAATCACTGTCAATTCTATGAACAAAAATCACTTTAATTACTAACACTTGTTCTACAACTTATAGAATTGCAAAATACTCAGATACTAGTCTGGAAGGATGCACTAGAGACAATACACCCAATAATCTTTTTGGTCCATATCTAAGTCATATTTCTCCCTGCATTTTAATTAATGACTAACTCCTCCACCCCAAATATGCATATATTTATCAGGGCACATCATTTTAAAAAAACAACAAAAAACAAAACAATAACAACAGTGAAATGCTTTTGCTCTCTAGAGAGACAAAAAAGAACATTTTAAGCTTTAGTCAGCTAATGCCAACAGCCTGGTTTAGGTCCTGAGGCAGATTGAATCCACCTCATTTCTCTTGTTACTTTCAAATCTTCTCAGAAATGACCCAACTCTTAGCAAGAGATGTTAGCAGTACCGATGTTAGCAATATCTTTTTGTCTTAGATATGGAAGAAAGAAAAATCCAATCCCCTTTTTGATTACCTGTAGGGTTCTACCAACCATGATTTTCACAATTGCTGTCCTGGAGGCAGAGACAAGCCCTGTTCCCAAGGCTACTGCAAAATGGAGCTGGACATTGGGAGAAAGAAGGGGCAAAAAGAGAGTAGGGAACTAGAGAGGTGAGCAACATCTTAGAGGTACTAGTAAACAGCCATGAACCGCACAGAACCTTTCCAGATGTGGCTGCTCATGAAGGGTGACAATTGGGCCCAATGCGGTGGGACTTTTCACATATGAAATCAGAGCTCACGTGATTGAAAATCCTCAGACATTGGCACTCCGAGAGGCTTTCTAAGAAGTTGTAAAGAATCCACTTTGGCCATATCCATGAGCCCACTGGCCTCCTGGGGACTCTGAGGTCTCTGCTCTCAGCTCAGTAGAGGTGGCACTCTATACCCAGTCTCAGCTGAAACCCTTCCCCAGTATGCTCTGAAAAGAGCCACTTTGTCACATCCACTTCACCATTAAACACATGCTTCTCCACACACCCTGGGTGTACCCAAGAGGCTACTTGGGGCAGCATCTGCCCTTGGAACACTCTAACCTCCCCCGGATCCAATCCACCTCTTCACGCTCTGCTATCATACTTTTAAACCGGTTTTGGATCCAACCTCTTGAGTCAGTAGCTTCTTACCTTTTTATTACTGGTTGCTCCTTTACGTACCCTAAGTTTGTAAAGATATTGTCCAACAAACCAACCATATTTATTGCATAATAATCCTCGTCCCCATGGCAACTGATGTCAAACTGAGTTGATAACAATACCAGTCAAATGCAAAGACATTTCTCATGGTAAATGTATAATTTCCTTTAGACTTCTTTAAATATTAGAAATAGTTTATGCTCCCCTCCTCATTAGGTGTAAGGGGACCACAAGTTGAGAAACTTCTGTTCTAAGGGCTAATGTTGAATGAGTGCCAACCAAGTCTTTTTAGTTTTCCCTTTTTACAGATGGGTAAACGAGGCTGCTAGTTTTTAAGGTGAATTGGCTTAATCAAATTGACAAGGAATCAGAGTGGAAACTGACATTTTTCGAAGTCTCCCCCTTTTTGGTCTCATAGCACTAGACTTTCTAAAATAAAATAAAGCTGGGATTGGCTGCCCTTGTCCTGAGGGAGCCTTTTCTGCGGATAGCCTGGACCTTTCGTGGTATCTAGAATTTGGGGTACAGCAGCTGCCTGCTCCTCTATGCTGGGTTGAGAAACCTAGGCTATCCCAGAAGGAATAAACCTGAGAGGTTATTAGGACCAGGTTATCCTAAAGTGTATCCCAAAGGGAAACGGCTTCTGCGGCCAGTTACCTCTGAGAAAGGCAGGGTTAAACAAAAGTAAACTGGGTTCGTTTTATCTTGTTTTCACTTCAGGACTTCCATGAACCTTTGAAATGTCCTGAGCCTAAAGATCTGCCAGGAGGACGAGATGACATACATTATCTGCCCAAACTTTCTGGACCTGAATTCTCTTTTTCATAGGAGACCTATTAATTCGTCATGGACCCTGAGGTTCTGAGGAATTTATTTTGGGACCTGTTAGTCCCGTCCAGCATTTCCAGGTGAGGAATTGACCAGCACTTGGTCCCATAAGTAGATGGAGCCTACCCAGAGCTGAATACCAGCTGCCAGATTCTAATCCTGGACTTTTCGAATTTGTATCTTTCCCTCCATACCTTGCCCATCATGTACCTTAATTTAATCCAGGAAAAAACTTTCCATGCACTGCAGAAGTGGAAGGAATTCTGCTCAGAGAGGCTGCTTCTGAGGTTCATCTGTGTCCTCAGCAAAGCCTCCCTGGTGGTGGGGGCAGGAGGGAACAGGGAGGCTGGAACCCCCACAGGAAAAGGCATTGCACAGCCTGGTGTTTAGAGAGGGTTTCGCTCCAGAAGGCCCCAGAGAGTGGTCGATCTGAGGAGCTAGTCTGCAGCGGGAAAGCCTGAGGGCAGCTTCCACATAGGGAGCACACTAACCTCCCCTGGATCCAAAGACTGGCCACCTTGGTGTCCCTCCAAGACCGCATCTCGTGGTGTAAGCTAGCTGGGGACTGCTGGTGAGAGCTCTCAGGTATCTGTCCCCACTGTGGCCTGGAACGATGTCTCTAGGGGGAAAGAGGATGCAACTGCTCTTCAGAGCTTGTCAAGCTCATCCCCAGCCAGAAGCAAGGAGTCTGCAGGGCTCCATGCTGACTTCCCCACTTGCTTGAGGCAGTGTTCAAAGGCTGCTGACAGCAAGATAAACTGACACTGGACTCCCTTTCCAGAGTCAGTCCAGAGAAAGGACACAAAAAAGATAGAAAATGAAGAGCTTGGGCTTTCCAAGGCAATAGCACTACCTTGCAGTTGGCCAAGATGTACTGTCTTTCCCCTCTGCCCAAAGCAGCTTCTGAGGCTCTGGGGAGACCTTCCCCCATCCAACACTGATCCATTCCACTTGGCCAGGTTAGACCTCCACTCACATGGTTAGCCTTCCTCCCTCCCTGCCTGCCTGCCACCAAAAGTATGTGTGTGTATGAGAGAGAGAGAGAGAGAGAAAGAGAGAGAGAGAGAGAGAGAGAGAGAGAGAGAGAGAGAGAGAGAGAGAGCGAGCGAGCGCAGCTGTCCTCCATGCCTGAGGTGGCACTCACATCCACCCTACCTCACCCTCCCAGGTGCAAGCCTTGTTTCCCTTTGGGCATCAGTGGGGTTGGAGAGGCTCTGACTTGAGAGGGAAGCATTCCTAGAGGGCACCCACCTGAGAGCCGCCGTCTCCCTGCTATAACTCAGCCAGAAATGTGGTTGCTAGGCCTGGAGCAGGGCTGGTGGCTGGGTCACTCACCAGCCTTGTAACTGTGGGCAGTTTCCTAGGCCTTCTTGAGTCTTACTTAGCTTCTTCCTCTGCAAAATCTGACTTGCATGGCTGTTGGGGGCATTAAAGAATAGGAGCTGCTGCTCTAACGCACATACTGGTGTCTGCCTTTCACAGAAAGAAGGACAGTATGAGGCAGATGGCAGTGTTTAACCTCTGTCCCTGCAGATGTAGGAGGGGAGAGCTATGGGAAGGCATGTTCACAACCCAGGATCCCAGCACTTCCATCCTGAGTGAAAACCTCCTTAGAGAGTTTCTTTAACAAGTAAAATGCATTTCCATTGTCCTCCTTACCAGTCTCTCACTTGATCAAGCTTATACCCAGAACTCACCCAAATTAAATGTTTGGGGTTTTCATAGCAAACAATCATATGATCTACAAAGTATAATGACTTTATGTACCTTTAAAATAACTATATATCATAATTATACTCATTTTAAATAATTATACATTTATAAAACTTACAGACCATTGTTAAATGAATGTGGTTATGCAAAGCATTCTTATTCAGTCCCTAATTTTGGTAGGACAGAAATGGGGTTCTTACCTGGTCAGGGTCAGCCTGCACTGCTCTCCAAGGCTGGCAGGCAGGCAGAGAGCCCACTAGGATGGGACAGGGACCTTCCTTGGAGATATGGCCTCCAGACTTAACTGCCTTTGATGATGCCTACTCACCCTGTATCCACCCTGACTTTTCCTAAACATTTGGTCTCAAACTGCAGCTTTTCAGTTCATAATCCTAATCATAATGATTGAGATTGGGGAAATATTTTAGTACTGTCCCTCCTCCATGCCTGCCATGTGGGAGGCTATCAACAGGACACCTGACTTTGACCTATCTCTAATCATTGTATCTTGGCCAAGTCAACTTCCTCATCCACAAAATGAGAACTATATTGAAGGGTGACTGTACCCTAAAGTCATGTTTGTGACAATTTTTGATCTCAAGAAAAAACAGAAAGTGCTTGGTACTATATTAATGATTTGCTTAAGACATATGAACTATGGAAAAATACATTAGTATAGTCCTCATACCAATTGTTCGATTAAAAATGACTTCACCCACCCAGTGTGGCTCAGTGGTTGAGCATTGACCCATGAACAGGAAATCACGATTCGATTCCCTATCAGGGCACAAGCCCTGGTTGTGGGCGCTGTCCCCCGTAGGGAGCATGCGGGAGGCAGCAGGTTGATATTTTCCATCTATGTTTCTATTTCTCCATCCCTCCCCTTTTGTCTCTAAAAAATCAATAAAAACATATTTTTTTAAAAATTACAATGATTTCAATGGAAGCTAAAATGTAGCTAACAAAATTCAACAATGCACACAGAAGTAGAGGCTGATGAAACCTCAGGGTGGTCCTACCATAATTAGGGACTGAATAAGAATGCTTTGCATGACCATATTCATTTAACAATGGTCTATAAGTTCTATAATGTATAATTATTTAAAATGAGTGTAATTATGATAGTTATTTTAAAGGTACATAAAGTCATTATACTTTGTAGATCATATGATTGTTTTCCCATGGCCAAGAAAGGAGCAACCAGAAAATTCAGGTTTCCCGTTGGACAAGCTTCATCAGGCAGTACAGCAGGGGAATGGCAGAAGTGTCTCTCCCATTCGACTTGCCCCACACACACCTGACTCTAACAGTGTGACCTGGAAGGACTGTTTCTCACCTATATCTTCATCTTAAGTGGAACCCAGTTTCCACATTCCACATACCTCTTCATTCCACATGCCTCTGAGTGTTGAGAGCATGAGGAAGAGTGAGGCTTGAGTTTCTATCCAGGCTGAGTGGAAGGTGGGCTTCCCTAGTTGTTCAAATGGAGGAAAAGGGCTATGTGATTGCTACTTACCATGTATTTGTGTTCTTCCTAGATTTCTCTCCAAAAGCTGGTAATGAAATGAGTCTGATACATAAGGATATAAGGTAGTTCCCCAGCCCAGAAACAAGCTATGCTAAAGGGGGTAGGCCCAGTGTAGACCACCTTTAAGAGATTTCCACTTCACAGGACAGAGTGTAAATTCCTCTCCTAGCCTCAGAGGCCCTAAGCCACCCTATGCTGCAGCTTCAGCTCTCCCTGTCCTTTCCCAGTTTCACTTTTACAGGTAGTAATAGTGAAGCCAGGCAGTTTCACACCTCATTGCTTGTGTTTATGCTAATCTCTCCACCTGAAATGTCTTCCACCCACCCTCTGTCTGGCTAATTCCTGCTGATTCTATAAGACCTAGCTCTCTGTGACATCCCCTCCCACCCAGCACACACCTCAGTGTGTTCCTGTGAACCCACCAACTCCGCTACCCTGCGCCACCCTCAATGGGAGCTCTTATACAGAAAGCTTATTACCTGCCCCTTCCATGCCCCACTTGACCAGAAATGTCTCAAGGTCAGGCTTTATGGTATTATATTTTGTCTTCCCAGTGCCTGGCACATAATAGGAGCTCAACAGATATTTACTGAACCAAACCAAATGAATGAGAAGTACCTCAGATTCACATGTCTCGGTAATTTGATCACATTCAGAGGACTTGCTTATTAGTGCTTTTAAATATGTGATATTTTAAAGCCTCTGTATAGATGTGACTCTCTTTTCCCTCTATATTAAGAGTAAAATAAATTTAATAAGTTAACTGAAGGTATTTATTTGCATCTCAGAAGGTTGGGGGGGGGGGCAGGTTTCTTTTAAACATTAAGCCTCTGCTGGAACTTTCAGAAACTTGCCTTAGAGATCATTAACTTCTGGGGGAGGGTTGGGGACAGGAGTCATGGAGAAGTTACCTCCAAGAATTTGAGTCCTGAGATGCCTCTGACAAAGGGAAGCAAGGAAAAAGATCTTGGAGCTGAACCGGATTAGTTCAGATTCTTCTCTACTTGCTGTGTGGCCCTGAGCAAGTCCCAAGAGATGATTTTACCTTGAATAGCATGAATAAGGAAGGCAGAAAGGCCACAGAAAGAAAAGTCCATTATGGCTGGGCTGCATATTTTGACTATTATAGCACTTCCGAAAATTTTTTGATTTTTTTTTTAAACTAAAGCGTTCCATGCTGAATGTGCAGAATACTGGCAGCACATACAGTGTGATGTGAGGGCCTCGTACTCCAGAAGGCCTGCCACTTACTAGCTCTGTGACCTTGGACAAATCACCTAAGGTCACAGAGCTAGTAACTCACTTTCCCCATCTGCAGAAAGGAGATAATACCCAGTACCCATCTTTTAAGGTTGCCCTATGAGATAAGGAATGCAGTGTGCTTAGCCCGATGCAGGTGCACAGTATGCTGTCCTAAATGGTACCCTATCATGAGGTGGTCAGTACCAAAGATCAGTGTGCCCTGTTGGAGAAACCACTTGCTCTAGTACTATGCAGGGGGAAGGGAGCTAGCTGCAAGAGCACTGGGCCCAGGCTCTGGAAACCACCTGTCACGAGAGCTGTGGGACCTTGGGCCTGTTCTGTATCACAGAGGGGCTGCCCTGGTTCCTAAATTAGCTCAAGGCTATTCTACCACAGCTTCCCAGAGAGCTGCTCTCAGGACTGGGTGTTTTGGCCCTGCCCACATGCCCCTCCTTCCGCAGGGGAATTCCTCACAATAGAGGCCTCTGGAAAGGACCTCTATTGGCCACTGCACCCTCATGGTGTGGTCCTTACTGTTGCTATGCCTGTCATCTAGATGGTGACCATAGCGCACATATGCAAACAGAAGAGAGAAGCTTGCTAGCTGCAGGAAAGATGAATGAGCACTTTCCCCTCTGTAGAGATTTCCGGACTTTCCCCGGTCCTAACTCTCTTGTTTCCCATCCTTTGTGAGAAAACAGGTTTGGAAATAGGCAAGGCTCCGGCACCTCCCTCTGGGTGGTGAGAAAGAAAGCTCCGGTTGGCTTGGGCCACAGATGCAGGTGAAGCTCTTTAACTGCTACTTCTAGGTCTGGAAAAAGTGATGCGGTGTCTTCAGGGGTCCCCCCCACCCTCACCCCCAGGCGCCTACCCCAGGGAGCTGGCAACGCAGGCACCAGGCTCTCCCTTTGGCAAGACAGGATGAGGGAACCCACCTCTACTCCGGTGACCCTCACGCCTCTGCAAAACAGAAATTAATGACCTTGACCTCGAAGAAAATGGTGCCCCAGGCTGACGGGGACGTCCTGTGGCAGAGGGCTCCGAACTCCCCTGGAAAAGCTGTCTAAACCAAGGGCATTCCTTAGCTTCACCCGGATAGCGGAGCCTCACTGGCAGCCTGGGGTGTAGAGTTACACGCATTCCCACGAAGAAGCTTGGGAAGAACGTATTGTTTTCTTAGCTTTTGCTCCCGTTGAGCCTCATCCCACAGCTGCGCTGCCCACAGCTGCCCCGGGGTCTGCCCCTCGCCACGAGGGGTCAGTAGGGCTAAGCACCCCGCGTCCCTGCGTCCCACGGGGCTCAGGCGGGTTCCTGAACTCAGCGGGGCCTCGCCTGCCCTCCCGCCCCTCTGACGTCTGCGAGACGCTGGCTCGCTCGCTCTCTGGGGCTCGGGCTGCTGCAGCCGGTGCCGAGGGGGCGAGGCCGGGCGGGGCAGGCCCCGCTGCTCCAGCCCCTTCCGCTCCCCTCCAGGCTGCGCTCCGCTCTGCTCCGCTCCGCTCCGCTCTGCTCTCCCTGCCCCGGCCCTGGAAGGCGCCAGGCTGGGCTTCTTTCCCCTTCGTGGCACAGCTACGAACTAGCAGCCGATGCCACAGCCATCCCTGCCTGACCTGCTTCCCTCCTCCGACCCGGAGGGAGGCCGCAGCTGGACCCCGCCCGGGCCCAGGGCTGACTGCGGAGCCGGGAGCGGAGCCTGGCCCCGGGGCCTGGGAAGGAGAGGGGACCAGAGGAGGGCTCGCTGGTCCAAGGATGGAGGGGATGGAGGAGCCAGAGGCCAGACCTGCCAGTGGGGGCCTTCAGTGAGTACGGAGGAGGAGGCGAGGAGCCGGCCGGCTGTGGGGTGGCGGGGTGGCGGAGCCGCGGAGCTGGAAGGGTTGGGGGAGGCCTGCCCTCCATGTCCATCTTCATTTCAGCCTTTCTGAGTTTGAGCAAATGCAGCACTTGGGCCATAGACTCACTCCAAGCAGCAGCACCTTCTGTTTCCCCAGGCCGCCGGCTATGTCCCGCTGGAAGGTCTCCCTAGATGGATTAGCTGTGGAATACAGGTCTAGAGAGTTTACCATCAGAAAGTTTATTTTTATTTAACCAAAATGACTCCCATTATATTCTAATCCCTTTTTCTCTGGATTGAACCTTAGAAGGGAGAAATCGGTGACTAGGCTGCAAAGAGAAAGTTGGTAGATCCTAGTTTAACTGGCAGAGTAGATGATCTCGGCCTTCTAAAGATAGTCCTTAAACTACACTGGCTGGAAGCTGGTGCGACATTTTGCACTGTGTGTACTTTGCTTTATGAAATGTGTACATACCTGAAACATGTATAAATTAAATTGTAATAAAAAAAAGTAGAGGGACTTGCCAATTAAGATAATTCTATGGTGACTCTTTAGTCAACATATGAAGTAAATAATTAACTCCTAATTTGTAATATATGTAAATATGGATTTTTATACATGCAGTTTATTTCAAGTGGGACATATCTAGATGTATGATGTTGAGGGAACATTTTCTCAGAGTGCAGGGTAAATATCAAGCCCTTATGGCCCGTATGTGAGCACAGAACGACTTGGTGAATAAAATCCTGTGCTCACTGACAGTCTTGGCAAGTCACCGAAGCCTGCTAGTCTGGATCATTCTCACTATAGAATAAGGGGGCCGGGGTTAAGTGACCACCGAGTGCTTTGGAAGAGTCATGGCTTTGAAACAAAAAGCTTTGCATTCCAAACCCGCTTCCCCTTAGTACCTCTGTGGCATAATCTTGCTGTACCTCAGGTTCGCAGTCTGAAAGTGAGGATCATAATGCTGTGTGGCTGAAGGATGTGAGGATTATTTGAGAGAGTGTGTGTTTGAAAGCACTTGCAGGCCTGCCTGGAGCAGATGCTGGTAGGAGCTAGTGACTGATCATGGCCAGCCTTTGAACACAGCACCATGCTGTGTCCTGTGGTTTGGAGGGAGGGAGTGTGATGTGTGTGTGGGGGGGGGAGGGGAGGTGGAGGCATGGGGCACCTTCCACCCAACAGACAGATCCCGAGGGAATCACATCTTCACTGAGATCACCTGTCAGGAAGACAAGAGCCAGGCATTGGGAGATCTGGCCTGGCTTTTCACTTTGGTCCACATCTGGCTTAGAATTAGTTGTTTGATGTTTGTGCCCCCTCTGTAAAACGGAGTTAGAAAACCCAAATTTAATAATATCTTTTTGTATCATTCAGTGAATTTTGCTTTCCAAAGTGCTTTCACATTATCTGCAGGATATTTATTCCCTGCTCTGCCCCCAGATTACTCTTGTCTGGACAGGGCTCAATATGAAGGCACTTTGGGGACCCAGGAAGTTGCTGGAGCTAGCCAGGTGTGGGGTCTAAGGAGCTCTGTCTATTTTATTTTCCAGAGAATCCAAAATAGAGAGCAGAATAGCCAGCTCCATGGAAGTGACCTCAGCTATGGAGAGAAGTGGCACTGAGTCACAGCTCAATAATGGACAACTCCCAAGACCCTGGTCCTGCCCTCAGGAAGACAGAACACCCAGCCAGATGGCCCCCCACCCTCCCAGGGCATGGGGAATACAGCCCCAAGGACCCTCGGTGCTGGAGTCCAAGGTCAGGGCCTTGAAGGAAAAGATGACAGCAGGCAAACAGGGGGCAAGCCCCTGCCTCACTACCCATGAGAGACCATCCCCCAAGAAACCCAAATGCCGACGAGTCAAAGGGGGTGGAGCCAGAGATCCATCAGCAGGGTCTCCCTTGCTGGATACGGCTGTGGTTCTCCATGCTCAGAACCCAAACGAAGGACAGCTGGACAACAGTGCCAATGAGAAGGAACTTGCCATGAATGGGAGCCCCAGACCTCCCAGGCCGCCCACCCCTAGGCTGAAGTGCTACAATGAGAGGAGCCTGTGGACTCTGCCTGACCATGAGAGGAGTCTGCTGCCAGGGTCCAGCTCTTTGCAAGACAGCCCCATCCACAGAGTCACTTCAGGACGACCTAGGGGCCCTAGACCTTGTGACAGAATTACCCACGTGCCCAACCTGAGGAAAGGAAGGTCATGCCCCTTTCAGGATGATCTATATTCAGGGGAAGACCTGGACAGCTTGTCTCTAACCTCTGAGGAGGACTTTGTCCCCAGACCAGGCCTGCTGGGGGGCCTCTGGAGAGCTGGAGACCTGGGGGCTCTGGGCACTGGGCGCAGTGCCTTGCCCCTGTCTGAACAGGTGGAGAGGAACCGCCTTCTTCTGCAGGAGATGCTCATTGTTGGGGGGCAGGGCCCCCCCAAGGTGGGAGTCCCAGCTCGGACTCTCTCCTGGGACAGAGCTGTATCAGGTGAGGCTCACTCTGCAGGTCTGGGTGGTGGGGACAGCAGAAGGGAGTCCAGAAGGAAAAGCAGGGGCTGGGGCAGGAGAGGGAGGTGTGCTGCCTGTCACCAGAATCATCAGGATGTCCTCTTATGCTTGGCTTTGACATAGATTGTTTACCTCCTCCCCCCACAGCCAGCCCTATCTGCTGAGTACCCCCATGACTCCCCAGGCCAATGGGAGGCCACCCTCTGTGCTTGGGGATGGCGGCTACCATAGCTTCTTTCCTGTGGCAAGTAGCCTCTTCTAGAGGCTCTTTGCATCTCCCTCCAATGATGTGCCCTCACCACCAAGTGGCTAAGTATCTTGTCAGGTGGACTGAACTCAGGCAGTAGCACCACTGGGCTGTGCAAGTGTTCAAGCCTGAGAAGACACTTCTGTCCCTCCTTTCCTTCCTATTTCAAGAGCTCACTCCTCACACACTCCTGAGAGAGGTCCTGTGTGGGCCCCTTAGCCCACGGAAGGGCCTACCACGGCCACTGTGACAGGCCATGCCTCCACCTCTCAGGTGGAGACAGAGGCAGAGGAGAGGAGCGGGTTTATCTGGGAAGTAAATGGCTTCTGGAGACACTTTTCTCCTTGACATTCATCAAGTGGCAGTGGAGAGCCCAGTTTCTGGCTCTGCCCTGATCTCCGCTTCTGTTCTGGGTCCTAGAGCAACCGCCCGGGGACATGGACTGGGACTCAGGCATCTCCCTGCAGGACTCAGACCAGAACAGGTAAGAACTCACAGTGCACCCTTTCTCCCTCCCTCCTCACCATTGTCCCTCCATTTACCGATCAATGGGAGAGTAGGAGACCTTGAGAAAGCACAAGGGCAGATCAGGGGACAGTGGGCCACTATGGATTGTCAACTCTGAGATCGAGTAGAGGGTGCCAGTCACCCCATGTCCCAGGCTGGGCCTGCCTGCTACTTCAGCAAAACCACTCACCGTGCAGAACATTGCAAAGGACGTGCTCTTGCTTTGTGGGATTCGGTTCCCCTGCCTGGCCTCAGTTTCTTCATCTTTAAAGCGGGACAAATAGTATGTGTGTGGTTGATTTCATAGTACTGTGTGAGTCTAAAAGGAAATAGCAGTTGTAAAAACCCTTAGGGAAAGTGTACAAATGCAAAGCACTTATTGCCCAATTCCTTTCCCAATCGAGGTGGTGTTCTCGGATCATGTATAGGGTCTCTCCTCCTCCAATCTCACCCTGCAATCCCACAGAGCTTGCTCTGGCCACTCCACCAGTGTCTTGGGGAAAGCGGGCACACTAAGTGATTAGGGGGGTGGGCAGTGTCCTGACTGGGAAGGATGGTCAGAGGACACTCACAGTGGAGGTTCAGGGGGCATCTGTGAGTCTGAGCTGCTGCCCACTGCTGTCTGCTCAGAGATTGGCCTGGTACATGTTTCACATAGCCCAGTGTTTGGAGCCATTTTTGCTCAGAAGTCAGGTTCTGGATCTTCTGGGCCCCTAGGATCAGGAGGTCATGATGAGTCCTGGGGGTGAGCATGGGGGAAGCAACACTCCTGTAACTCCCAGGATTCTCGGGGCTGTAGGTACACCTGAGGGCACCCAAGGCAAGAATGAAAGGAAGAATGACTGAGCCCTGCCCACCCTGCTTGTCCCCACCATTCCCCGTCCTGCCTACTGATTCAGATATAGGCCCAAAGGAAAAGTAGAGGTAAGCCCTCTTATCACTCCCCAAACCACCAAGACCAAAACTAGAAAGAAAAAGTAACTTAACCATTCACCAGTGTTTTTAAATACCATGCTCCTGGCGCATCTAGTGTTCTAAATCCTAGATGGAGAGGGAAGGATGCTAACTTAACACTTGAAGCCCTACCACACAGCTGGTGTCACTTGGGACTCGATGCCATGTCATTATTGCACTCACACACACCTCACACTAAAATCTCATTCAGGTCCCAACCTTTATGAATAGAGGGGCTCAAGAAAGCCAATTTAATAAGTCACCGTTGGGGAGTCAGGCTAAAATTCAGGAAAAGGAAGCGCTCCTGCCTGGCCACCAGAGCTGAGCAGGCCATTGTCCCTCCACCTGGGGTGTCTTGGACACCTGCCCCCACACACTAGACGGCCAGCCCAGTGGGGAACGTGTTAGCCTTCACTTTGATGTCCTAGGTAAACTCTGTGCAGCTCCACCCAGATCCTTTGCAAGGTGTTAGATGAAGCATGTTCTAAGCAGTCCTTCTTAAGGATGCCCTCTCTTCCTTCTCTGCTGAGAGAAGCTCCTGTTTGTGGTCTAGGCCGCTGGTTCCCTCTGCTACCCAACAGCCTCCTCTTTGGAAGATGATTTCCTGTGAGGCCCTGTCAAAGGTTTTTGAAAGTCTAAAGCAAAAGCACCACCTCGCCCCCTCTAGCTTTGAGATGGTGTGTCACTTCCAAACAGGACTTCCCTTACAGACTACTACCAGGCCATCTCTTTGGCAGGTGACTTCAGTTCCTGGTTTAGGGATTGCATTCTTTACTCAGTAAGGGGGTGAGAGTAATTTAACAAACAAACAGTGCTACTAATAACAGCAATAATCACAGCAGCCGAAACCAGTTTGGCTCAATGGATAGAGCGTCGGCCTGCGGACTGAAAGGTCCCGGGTTCGATTCCGGTCAAGGGCATGTACCTTGGTTGCGGGCACATCCCCAGTAGGGGTTGTGCAAGAGGCAGCTGATCGATGACTCTCTCTCATCGATGTTTCTATCTCCCTCCTCTCTGTACGAAATCAATAAAATATATTAAAAAAAAATAATCACAGCAAATGTGAACAGCTCTATGCTAACCTCCTTAAAGGGACTCAGGTCTCGCTTAACTACTGAGCCCTTAGTTAGCAGATGGGGAAACTGAGACTTAACCCCTCAGTAACCTGTCAGGGTGACACAGCTCGTAAGTGGCAGTCCAGAATATGAGCCTAGGCAGGCTGCCCAGTGCCACCGCTCTTGGCTCTGGCCTGTCAGCAGCCTGCAGCCCGGAGAAGAAGGCACCAAGATAAGGTCCCTGCCTCATGAAGCACACAGCCCAGAATAAAAAGTCCCAGGCTTTCCTTACCTCTTCCCCTCCCTCTCTCAGGAAACCGCACACCGTATGACAGCAGGCGTGCTCTATCCTCGGTCCTCAAAAGGCTAGATAATGTACAAAAATGGAACAAATGCTGGGCAGAAAGCTTATATATGTTCTGTACACTATATGTTTTCTCTACCTGCCTCACCCTATAAACTGGGAAATGTCAGTTGGTGTTAACATTCCAACTTATTTCCCTAAATCATCTTCCTGGGATGTAAGGGTTAAACCCAGTCTTCTTGGAGCTTATTGTTTTAATCCAGGATTATGACGGCTGCAGAAAGAGAACTTGAGATCTCCACCTGCCTGTGTGCCTTTAACACGAAACTGGCTTGGATGGAAAAGTCAGCGGGGAGGGGAGGGGCTGCCCTTTGTCCTCGGGAAGCCGAAGCCGCTTAGGACCCTGGAGGTTGGAGGAGCAAATGGAATTCCACTTGTCTTTGTAGGGTTTGCTGCTCCTTGGGAGCCAAACATCTGTGGTGTGAACCCCACAGAGAGAGAGAGTGTCAAAGTCTCCCCACCCCACTTTGGAGTACACTCACAGACTCACAGGGTAGGGAGTCCTCTCCCCTATTAAGTGCCTGCTGTTTACAGGTGGGGAAACTGAGGCCCAGGGAGGAAAAGCACTCAGCCACTTGACTCCTGTGCCCTACCCCCTGAGCAAATGAGCCCAGATGTGCAGGCTTTCAAGAAAGGGGCCAAAGCTATCTGTTCTCAGGTGGAATTGCCTTTATCTAGCCATGTACTAACTGCTCAACCCTTTCAGGAGACTTCCCAGAATTGTGAGAGCTGGGATTGTGGGTGATAGGTCATGATGGGAAGGGTTTGGCTCCAGGGCTGTGTGCCCTTGGCAGAAGCCAAGGTCAGATTAGACTGGAAAGGCTTCCTCAGATGGAGGAGTCTGAACCTGCCTGTCTGCTGGGGTTGGCACCCCAGCAGTGGACCAGTACGATACGGCCAAAGGAGGTGGGCAGTTAGACTGTGGCAGGCCCACCGTCCCTCAGGACCATACTGCCTGCCCCCTATCATGGGAGAAAGACCACCTGCCCTCAAAGGGCTGGGCAGTGCCTACCCTCTCCGGGGTGTACCATAACTAGCAATTGCCTCCCCCGCTCACCTTGGCTGCCATCTGTGAAGGTGACTGCCACTCTCCCCCTTTCTCAGTTTGTTACTGCATGGATGCCTCCAGGCGCCCCAAAAGCCCTGTTTTTCTAATCAGTGGAAAAAACAGCGTTGTGTGTCAGGAACCAAAGCAGGGCAGCTAATGGGGGGGGGGGGGGGGAATAAAAAATCAACCATTCCAATTGGAGGGACAGAAGGGAAATACAATAGAAACCCGGGGCAAGGCCGATCTTGGCAGCATCTGGCCAGCTGCCTGGGGCCCTCCTGCCTGCCCACCAGGTCTTGTGACAAATGCCCTCCGACAGCCAGGGAACCGCAGCTGTCACCGGAAGGCTCCGAATTTTCAGGCTGGCAGCCAGAGGCCCACAGCTGCAGGGGCGGCTCTCCGGGCTGGTAACCTCATTATCTCTGCTGTCGGAGCAGGAGCCCCAGGGAGCAGAGCTGCTCTCGGCAGTGTGCTGGAGGAGCCGCCTGCTTGGGAAGCCGTGCAGAGGGAGGCCTCTCCTGCCAAAAGAGGCTTCGCAGGGCAGCAGGCCTGGAGACTCACTTGCACATCACTCTAGTCAGCCCTTCTGGTTCCAAAACTGTGCCTGGGCCCTGCCAGGGTTCATGGGCACAGATGGTGCCTTTATACCAGCAGCACTTTTTGTTTTCTTGGGCCTCAAAGCAGGGTTAGGCACAAAAAATAAGAAAAAGGAAGGAAGGAAGAGAGGGAGAGAGAAAAAGAAAAAAAAAAATCCTCGACTGCCCAGAGCTTATCTAAGGATGTCCCAAGAGGATGTCAGAGTTATGCCACTCACATATCTGTCACCTGTCATCTAGGAAACTACTTGGCACCTTCTCCCTATCAGCCCAAGGCCCATTTCTCCAGGTTACATGCGGGTGGGAAGGAAAGGGGTAGGCAGAGATCTAGGTCTGCTGAACCTCTCCCTGCCTGAGCTTCCTCCTGTGGGCCTCCCTGGTGAGGCCGGGGCAGCCACGGGAATACTGAAGTCACGTCAAAGAGCATGTCTGACTCTGGCCACAAACAGCCTCAGCCTGTCCCTGGGACCCAGGAAGGAAAGGGGACAGAGGATACGGGGAGGATGCTGGAGGCAGCGGGGCTGGCTATCGTCTGCTCTGCTCTCAACTGATGTTCGACCTTGAGCAACGTGCCAAATGTGCCTCTCTGCTCCGGAACACCCCCATCTGTCAGACGGAGAGGACACCTGCCTCCGGCCAGCCTGGCTGGGCGCGTGAGCTCTGCGGAGAGAAACATCTTATCGGGGGGAGTCTGTGGGGATGCTGTTACTGCTGTAGCCCGGCGCTGGCTGTATGTCACTGTCTGCAAGGCAGCGTTGAAAAAGGGCTGCTGTCATTTTCCGCAGCTCTGGACTGGCTGGGAAGGCAGCACAATGTGTCGGTGATGAGGGCTGGTGAGGAGGACCCTTATAATTATGAAAATCAAGCCATTTGCCAACTTGGTATGGGTCCAGCTTAATTTCTCCCAGCCCTCAACGGATGCCTAATGAGTCTGGGTTGGGACTGAGGCAGAAAAACACCAGGACCTATAAAAATGTCATCGCTCCAAGGAGGAAAGCTGCAATGGGCAGAGCCCTGAGTCCCTGTGCCTGTGAGGGGAGCGCAGGGTGTGCTCGGGAGCTTGAGAGGGTATGTGTGGGTGCAAAGAGACAGAAGGAGAGGGGGAGATGATGCGTGTAAAGACCATCTGGCTGGGCACAGGCCCAACCCAACAACCGAGGCCCTTTTCTCTCCCTCCCCCAGCCATTATAACTCCTGCTGTCTGCCGAGAAAGGAACAATAAAGTAATCTGGAGACTCCTCCACACTTTTCTAGATCCTCCTGGGCTCTCGGCCTCTGCTCACCGAGCAGATGCTCAGGGCGGGCCAGCTCTGCAGCCCTGTCCAGAGTAGCTCAGGGCCTGGCGCCTTCTGTGGAAGTTGGACAAGGAAGGCGGCCCATGCAGGGTTTTCCTGGCATTGCCGTGCTAGATACTGTTAAAGCCCTCCTAATCCATGTTATTTTCTTCTAATCCCTCTCCCGCTTGCTCCTGCCTGTGCGCCGCCCCGCAGGACCTTTGGCCCCAAGCCGGAGCCCGTGCTGAGGAGCCCCAGGCATGAGGAGGCGAAGCACCTGCTGCAGCGCGCCCGCATGAAGGCCAGGACCCGACCCCTCCGTGCCAGCCATGATATCATACCCACCATTGACCAGAGTGGCCGGTGAGTGGGGCCTGGGAAAGGAGATGAGACCTAGCCAAAATGCCTCTGCTCACTCCTCCCGTGTGTGTGTGTGTGTGTGTGTGTGTGTGTGTGTGTGTGTCTCCCATATCGGGTGCTTGCTTTACCGTATTTTTCGGACCATAAGACGCACTTTTTTCCCCCCAGAAGTGGGGGGAAAAAGTCCCTGTGTCTTATGGTCCAAATATAGCCTACACATATACTTTAAAAAAAAAAGTTTTTTTTATTTGCCCGGCTCTGTGTGGTCTCTGTGTGCTTGCCCGGCTCTAAAATGGTTCTAAATGCTGCTGTTTACTTTACAGGGTTGATTACATGTGTTTATGACTGTGATGTTGGGTTTTAATGCACATAAAATATTTTAGGACACTATTTGTTTCAGAATCTTTTTTTCTTCATTTCCCTTCTCTAAAAACTGGTGCGTCTTATGGTCCGGTGCGTCTTATAGTCCGAAAAATACGGTAATTCATTTAGTTGGTCAACATACTTTTTACTGAGGGCCTAGAGTGTTCAGCATTGAGGGCTCAAAGATGAATGAAACATAATCTGAGCTCCCTGGAGGGACAAAAGTCACTGTCTCCAGGGAGAAAGGTAGGCAAGGCGATCAATACAATTCTGTGGATCGTGGTGTAGGGAGAAAGATGTGTTTGCAGGGCAGGAAATCTGTACCTTCACCTGGGAAGGACTGGGAGGCTCAAGAGGAGTTGGTTTCTAGGTTAGGGCTTGAAGGAGACTTGCATATTCACTGGACAAACGAGGGAGGCAGGGGTGAGCATCCCAGGGCAGAAACCAAGAGCAGAAGTACTGTGCTCAGGAGTTCGGCCAGGCTGGAGCCTGAGGACCTGCTGGGTGCATGGTGTGCAGGCCAGAGAGCTCCATGCAGGCCAGTTGTGCAAGCCTCCAGGCCTGCTGAGCAGTTTGCATGTCTCTCATAACAGCAAAGCATCACAAAAGGTTTTAAGCAGGTGGGTAGCATGATCACATTTGTGATTCAATAAAGTGGTCCTGGCTGCAAGGATGTGTTGGATCTGGGGTTCGGGGGCACTGAGGAGACTGCACCATGCTCCTGGTGCAATGTGATAGGGAGGAGGGTTTGGAGACAAGAGATTACTGAGAGCCAGAAGGAAGCAGCTTTAATGAGGCAGCAGTTGAGTGGTTAGAAGACTCTGGAACCAGACCACTGGGTTGAATTTTGGCTCTGCCACTTTTTAGCTGTGTGTCTTTGGGGAAGTCTCAGTGCCTCAGTTTCCTTATCTGCACAATGGGGATTATAATAGAGCCTATGTTACAGAGTTGTTGTGAGGGTTATAAGAGTTGATAAGTACATGTAAAGTGCTTAGAATAGCTCCCAGCACATAGTGAGTACTCCGTGAGTGTTACCTCTTAAAAGTAATTTAGAGTAGTCTCCACCTGTCCACTGGGGATATGTTCCAAGACCGCCAGTGGATGCCTGAAACTAGAGATAGTACTGAACTGTCCTATGTTTTTCCTCCACATTCATACCTTTTCACTTAAAGGGAGCACATTATAGCTTCTCTTTGGCATATCCAAACTGTCAACAGCACTACTATTGCTCTTTGGGGCTATGATTAGGTGGAATAAGGGCTATTTGAACACAAGCACTGCGATACCACACAGTTGATCTGATAACTGAGAGAGCTACTGAGTGACTAGTGGGCGGAGAGCATATACAGTGTGGAGACACACTAAACAAAGGGATGATTCATGTCCCTGGTGGGATGGTGTGGGGACAGGGCAAGATTTCATCACATCACTGAGAATGGCATGCAGTTTTAAACTTCTGAATTCTTTATTTCTGGAGTTTTCCATTTAATATTTTCTGACAGCTGTTGACCGCAAGTAACTGAAATCACGGAAAGTGAATCCACAGAAAAGGGGGGACTACCGTAATTAAATAGATGTAGGAATTAGGAGAGAAAAGGCATCCAGGACGGAGCCCAGGGTTCTGACTTGGTGTCTGAAGGTTCGATGGGACCTTAGGCAAGGAGTGGAGCCTACGTGCAGGGTCAGGCTTTGAAGGGAGTTAGTCCCGGGACACCCACTGGAGACCCTTATCAGGCAGTTGGTTATGGGATCTGCAGAGGAAGAGAGAGGTCAGAACTGCAGATTTGGGTATTACCCTGTTTTCATGATGCTGGAGCTGTGGGTGAGCCTGAGGGCAACACGGATGGACATATAGGAAAGAAACAAGTTCAAGGACATTCAGACCAGCACTTCACATATGTGGCTGCTCCCTAAGCGACACCCTGTCACCATCATTGTGACTGTTCCATGTACGGTGCACTGCAAGGAACCACTTACATGTGGAGTTCTGGGCCTGAGGTGAGAATGCCAGCCCATGTCAGATTGCACCAGGCCTGAGCAGGACCCTCTCTGTGGTTGACAAGGCCTGTGGCTTCCATGGCATGGCAGGCATGGTGGGCCTGCCAGTTTTCATCACTACGTGGCACTAGAGGAAATGAGGATTCTCAGTGGAACTGGACCACATGCTCTTTGATGCTGAATCCACTCATGAAAGGGTGAGGACCTTCACATCACCATTGAGATGACTCCAGCGTGAGCAGAGGGCTGTGGCCTGCCTCTGGGTTCATGTCAGTGTGACCCTTAGGAGAGGGGCTCAGGAGACCCCCATACCCTGGCAACCGGTGCCAAACAGGCTACCCTTTTATTTCCACATTTTGTGCCTTGTCTTCCTCTGGGTGGAGAGCACTAGTTATGAATGGGCATGGCTTCTCTGAAGCAACCTAACTATTCTCTGCATGTATGTAAGGGCTACTTGAACACAAGCACTGCAATACCGCACAGTTGATCTGATAATGGAAAGAGCTACTAAGTGACTAGTGAGCAGAGAGTATATACAGTGTGGAGACACACTAAACAAAGGGATGAGTCATGTCTCATACTCCCATGGAACCCTCCTCTTTCACTTTCCATAGGTCAGTGGTCTGCAAATTGCGGCTTGCGAGCCACATGTGGCTCTTTGGCCCCCTGAGTATGGCTCTTCCACAAAATAACACATCCTGGGCAAGTCTATTTTGAAGAAGTGGCGTTAGAAGAAGTTTAAGTTTTAAAAAATTGGCTCTCAAAAGGAATTTCAATCATTGTACTGTTGATATTTGGCTCTGTTGACACTAATGAGTTTGTCGACCACTGCCATAGATATATAGGTTGGATTGGGTAGCCTCACATAGGCAAGTCTATTTGCAAAATATACTTGACTGCGTAAATGTACTCGTGCGTGCTTCCTCTTCCCTGAATCGTGACAGCAGCTCACAACAACCCAATCACTGACCTTAAAGTAGGTTTTCCTCTGCCAGCCTGTCCCCTGGCCATAGAAATGCTATCGAAAAGCAAGGTGACCCACTTTAGCAGCTGCTGTGTCCAGAAAGGAATTACTTTGATTTGGCAGCACTGGTGAATCCTCAGAGGGTAGAGCTGAAAAATCAACGCCAGATGGCTTGCTACAGATGCTTTTAAAGGTTACGCTTGTCAAATCGCCCTGGAGAGCCATGCTGAGTTAACATGGAGATGCCACATAGGCCCTGGGCCCTGGTTAGATGCCCCAGCCCAGAAGCATCACTCCTTCCAAAGAGCAGTGAAAGATGACAGAAGAGTGGGGGGAGGCAGAGCCATCCCCAGTTGTATCTTAGATCTAGTGGAGATGGCTGGGGCAGCCGGAACAGACAGACAGGCTTTGCCAGGAGGTGAAGAAGTAGCAGTAGCTGCATTCCCTGGATACACATCAGCATTGAGTCAAGCAGCTCCTGGAAATACACGCTCTTGCCGTTTGGGGGACAGATACACTATTGGTCTAATCTCAGGAGGATAAACATGTCAGCAAGATGCAGGACCTGGGAGGTGGCACCATAAGTGTCATTAACTGTGTCAGAAAGTGGCTGGCTAAAACTGTAGAGCTTGTGTGGGACATATGGAGAGTGTGGTGAGGACAGCATTGTTATAGGAAGTGGGCTCTGGAAGATGGCCTTCCCATCCTTCCCACAGGCCTTTCAGCCCAGGTTCTGAGCCTGACAGAGTCTCCCCGAGGGTGAATACTGAGGTACCTGCTGGCTGAGAAGCTTAGCAGGGTGAGATTTGCTCACTGCTGAAGTGCCTTGCTTGCTCTGCACTTGTCTTCCGAATCCTCATGGCACCTTTCTGCACTGTCCCAGCACTGATGGTGGAGGCCTCTGGGTTTTAATACTTGAGTTGAAGGTGCCTTATGTGATTAAGCAGTCCTTCAGTTCTCCTTTGGGAACAAAAATATTATTTCTATCTTTGGCATGAATTCCATGCCAAATTCCATGACTCAATTCACCATCTTGTATTAAAAGTTAAGCCAAAACCGGTTTGGCTCAGTGGTAGAGCGGGTTTGCGGACTGAAAGGTCCCAGGTTCGATTCCGGTCAAGGGCATGTACATTGGTTGTGGGCACATCCCTGGTAGGGGGTGTGCAGGAGGCAGCTGGTTGATGTTCTCTCTCATTGACGTTTCTAGCTCTCTATCCCTCTCTCCTCCTCTCTGTAAAAAATC